>NC_064649.1:57700477-58950477 GCF_023864345.2 Schistocerca serialis cubense | reverse complement strand
ACATCATTCAAAGCTCTCATAGTATCACAATGGTTCCGAAAAAATATGAACAGTTCACAAAGTACAGACAAAATACAATTTCATAAGTGTGAAGTTACCCAACTGTGTAATTGCGTAGACATGTGTCACTGATGTAGTAAAAAAAATGTTTATCTCTCAGTTAAATTATCAGATAGCTGTATAATTTGTGTGTTAGAGAAATATGATACCGATGTGTAAAGTTGTATAAGCAAATACCATATTAGCTAGGGCTCCTTCTGCTTGCCATACACATTGTACACAAAATAAGCGTGTACCCCCCTGAGGATTAATGAATAATACCCTCAGGTGTTACAGATTACAGCAATGGAATGAAATGTATCACAGAAAACCATTGTATCATTGTACTTCAAATATCTTTAAAAATAAATGTTTTAAGTACAAAATTAATCACTGAAATACGTGTACTGTAGCGCTAAACTGTGCGTCTTATTGTAAGATAATCTCTGTGGAAATGTCGTAGTTATCATCCTCCGAAAGCTAAGTTCCGCAAAAGTCAATGTACTTACCTCATGATAAACAAAAGTGAAATGCTTTGCATATAGATATCTTAGTTATTGCGCTTATTGCCGTGATGAAGAAAGTACTGTGCTGTAACGTATTGTTGTGCTACGGAAAAGGTTGTCTCATTGTAGCTATACCACAAAAGTTAGTACTTAAACATGTTTTACTTTCCAGAAAAATTCAGAAAAACTTGCAGATATGAAACAGAAACACCGCAAAAGCAACATTGTAAATTGTCACTCATTAGTAGCGACGTGATAAAATCGTGTATCTGTCACATAAACTAACCACTGTGTCATCTGGTATCTCACAGAAAGTACTTTAAATCCAGAATGTATTTTCAAGTAAACCAGAATTTTGCATCAAAATCTCATTAGCAGTACCGGTACATGTTCTAAGTATGTGAGCCTTACAGACGTTACGTAATCGCACAACTAACAAGCATGAATGTACACACACAATAACACTGTGTCGTCTGTTTACAATAACAATGCATTCGTAATTTCTGTTTAAATAAGTTCTCTTGGTTCTTGACTGGATATTTAACTTCAAACATTGTTGCATGTTAACAGATTCTAAGTCTGACAATGCATACTAGTAATGTAAAGTGAAAAGTTTTATGGCAAAGACAAAGTTAAAAAGCGGATTATCTTTCAATAAACGGTTCTACATGTGAAATGTGGTGTAAACCTTTAATCTTCCTAGTACGCAGAGTTTCAGCTTCAGTGGAATTATCGTGTGTTATATGATATTTCGGTAAAGTATGCTCAAATTTTTCTCGAGGTTAGCCTCTATGTTATTTTTCTCTGAGCCAGCCGGCGCACGTGGCTGCCTGCGGTGCAAGTTATTGTCAGCTATCTCTTTGTTGGCGTGCGTCGTTATAGGGATTAGGAGACCTAACTTCTACAAATTCACCTTGCCCAGAGGGCCCAGCCCTTTTTATATCCCGCCAGTTCTGATGAAATTCAGGTCTGTCGTTATGATTATATCGTCTGTCGTAATGTCGGTAGTTCCTGTAGTTTCTTTCTTGTCGGTTAAGTGGTGGAGAAATTCTCCCTGAATTATCACTGCACAGTGGACCGTTGTGTCTGAAGTTATTCTGTCTCCCGTGATAATAATAGTTCTGGTTGCCAAATTGTCTATGATTGTCTCTGTCATATTCATTACTACGGAAATGCGATCTTTCTCTGTAACTATTACTCTGCCAGTGGTTGTCATACGGGTGGTGTCTGTTTTGGTCACGATTTACGTTGTATGAATAGACTTTTCGCGTGCAGTTATTGTTTCTGTCGTCACGGAATTGTGACGGATGTGACCTGTAGTGATTGTTTTCCTGTTTTCGCATCCCGCGATTGTCAGTGCCAATTTCTAATTCTTGTGAGAGTCCCTGAAAAGCTTCGATATCGTCTCTGCAACGCCTTGCCTAAATAATATTTCTTAAATGTTCAGGTAGTTTGATTAAGCAAATGCGGATCAGTTCTGAGGGGCTGTGTGGGTTTGACAGGTACTGATTCTCGTGCAACATTACTTCAAAATATTTCACAAGACTGGAAAATTCAGATGGTTCGAAATGTTTCATCATTATGATGCTATGTTTCACTCGGTCAGGTGTAGCTTGAGACCAATATGCTGAGAGGAAGGCATGATAAAATTCTCCTTCACTGTGACAATCGTGAATGACCGATCGCATTCTTTCAGCTGGTTGATTCTCTAAGTAGCCACACATAAATTCTAATCTGTGCTCTGATGGAGCCACGCTTGTGGATGAATGTCGTTGCCAGAATTCTTAAATGTTTTGAATTTACGTGTAGTAATAAACAGCTTATAGTCAAAATCATCATGTCGGCGAGTCGCACAACGCTCATTGTTACGTTGTTTCGGCGGTTCCATCTCAAAATTCAATGCGCCTTGCCAATTTCTTTCATAATTTCCGAAGTGTCCTGTGTTATTATTTTGTGGTTGTTCCATATTTCTATGTCCCTCTTCCCGTACTGGAGCGCGAGTGTCCCCTGAAATATGTAATTCTTGTATTACTTGTGCCAACTGATCTTGTACTTCCCGGATTTCTCTTTTGTACAGTGTATTGATTTGATTTTGATTTTGTTTGAATTTTCGAATTTGTTCATACTCTTCAGCGTCAGTAAAGGCTACAGGTCTTGTGTCATTCAGATCATCATCTACCTTTGCAGATAAGTTAGTGAACTGATCCGAAAGTTCGGCTACTTTCTCCGATAGTGTACTTATTTCCTCAGTGTGTTTTTCTGAACCAAGTTTCAGAGTGTCCATTTGTGTTGAAATCGTATCTACTGTGTTCTTTAAGTTTTCCTGAGTTTTTGCAAGTAGCGTAACGGAATCGGAAGATGCAACTGAGTCAGTTTTAGCCCACAAGGTCTCATGATTTTCATGAACAATGGTTTGCAGTTCTTTTACGGCTGCTTCGTGATTCTGTAATGCATTTTGATGCCGCGAAAAAATAGGTTGAAAATGCTCACAAACTTGTGTTTTTACGTCATTAAAGACTTTTCGATTCAATGTTATGTAACTCAGTAGTTAAATCTTCACGTGTTTGTTCAAGTGTGGTGTCTAACTTTTGAAGCTTTTGCTGTGTTTGTCTCTGATTTTGTTCCATTGTGTCTAAGGTTTGAAGATTTTGTTCCATTGTGTCTAACTTTTGAAGCTTTTGTCCCATTTGTTGCATTAATTGTAATAAGAATGCACTGGTGTCTGAAACATGTTCCTCAGTGCTATTCGGCAATGCATTTGAATCACCAATATTCGCATTTTGAAAAGCAGAAAATGTGTCTTGGCTTATTTGAGAAAACGGCGAGGACGCAAAACCTGAATCTACAGTATTTGCAAGATTGTGTCCTGTCATTTCGGATTCCTGAGGCAAGCTTACAAGTTGTTACAGAGTCTGTACACAATACAACAAAACTTCCTGTGTTACGAAATGTGCTCTCAAATTTATTTAAATTTTTGTGAAATTAATATGTATCATACAAATACAATTAAAAATTGTTGCGGGAGTTCGAGAGTGATATTAAACAACTGGTACACCGATTTGTTTATCTAATTATTAAGAATAGCCAACACATTTTGAAACTGGTATGTAAATTATCTGAGAAAATGTTCCTCTTATGACAGTACGTATTTCAAAACCATCCTATATCGTTCTGATCAAATTATTTTTGCAAAAATTTGAAAAAATCCAGAATGTAGCCAATAATGTAATGACGACATGTGCAAAATTAGATTCAGTTATCTCTCAGACACTAAAAGTTACGTTAGCTTCTATGTACCTGTGTATTTTCTCATTCGTCCCGCCGGCCGCGGTGGTCTAGCGGTTCTAGGCGCTCAGTCCGGAACCGCGCGACTGCTACGGTCGCAGGTTCGAATCCTGCCTCGGGCATGGATGTGTGTGATGTCCTTAGGTTAGTTAGGTTTAAGTAGTTCTAAGTTCTAGGGGACTGATGACCAAAGATGTTAAGTCCCATAGTGCTCAGAGCCATTTGACCCAATCTCATTCGTCCCCTCTTAGAAGAGTGTGTTATCACCGCGAATGGCAGTGCATTCTCTACAACGTGCTGCCATGCTGGCCATGACGCTGGTATGGAGTTGTTGTGGTAGGGACACCCATACCTCCTCCAGCACCACTGGACGCTCGTTGGGGCGTGTGGACGTTCTGCATTACGTCTCTCCAAAGTCTTCCACACCTGCTCGATGGCGCTGAAGTCGGGTAACGGGCAGGCCAATCCACTCGCCGAATATACTGTCGTTCCAGTAGCTCCTCCACTTGCACTGTCCTATGCGGTCGGGCATTGTCATCCATAAAAATGAAGTCCGGGACGAAGGCACTCATAAAAAGACGCCCATGCAGAAGGACGGCGACCGGTGGCTGTACCGTGTTCAATGATTTAGAGGCCAGTGCGCCCGTGTAACACTAGGCTTCATCACTACACCTGCACCACCAAAACGATAACGTTCGGCAGTACTGGACGTACCCTCATATGGAGAGAGGTGGGAACCCGTAATGCACCCTGGCTTGGTGGAATAGGTACTCTGAGTTCTGGAATTGTTCTGATCCGTCCTTACAGCGCTGGTGCAGCCCAGTGGCCCCTAGAGCAATTTCATTGGAACATTTTCGATCACCAGCCATACACTTACTGATACTATTACTCTTACTGATAAATCAGATATGCGTACAGTATTTAACAATCATTTTCTGAGCACTGCTGGTGAATTAGATAAAGATTTGGTTTCTACAGATAAGGGGGAGGTTGAGTCAGTAATTAAATCACGGAAGACTAAGGACTCTCATGGATATAATGGAGTGCCTACCAGAATATTAAAGTACTGTGCTGCACATGTTAGCCCTGTATTTGTAATCTTTTCTTTAGGATGATTAAAGTACTCAGTAGTAAAGCCGCTTTATTAAATGGGAGAAAGAGATAATGTAGACAATTTTAGACCTATTTCTGTGCCATCAGTGTATGCTGAAGTTATAGAAAAGGTTATGTATGGTGTAAGTAGGCTGTTTATGTTTTCTTATTGGCAACTTTACGTAGCGCTCTATATTAAAATCACTGGCTGTGCTGTGTGCAGTCTGTGGCTAGTTTGCATTGTTGTCTGCCATTGTAGTGTTGGGCAGCTGGATGTAAACAGCGTGTAGCGTTGAGCAGTTGGAGGTGAACCGCCAGCAGTGGTGGATGTGGGGAGAGAAATGGCGGAGTTTTGAAATTAGTAAGACTGGATGTCATGAACTGCTATATATATTATGACTTTTGATGACTATTAAGGTAAATACATTGTTTGTTCTCTATTAAAATCTTTCATTTTCTAACTATGCCTATCAGTAGTTAGTGCCTTCCGTAGTTTGAATCTTTTATTTAGCTGGCAGTAGTGGCGCTCGCTGTATTGCAGTAGTTCGAGTAACGAAGATTTTTGTGAGATAAGTGATGTGATTTGTGAAACGTATAGGTTAATGTTAGTCAGGGCCATTCTTTTGTAGGGATTTTTGAAAGTCAGATTGCGTTGCGCTAAAAATATTGTGTGTCAGTTTAAGCACAGTCATGTATGATTTTTGGAAGGGGACGTTTCATATGTCGACCCTTAGCCGAGGATACCTCACTGGAATCTTCTGATTTTGTTTTTGTAGTTTGTGTAATTAATGTAGCTATTGTTTATTGCTAGCGCGAAATCATAGAGAGAATTTCCTTTGTAGTTGTAGTTTTCGTTCTTGTACAGTAAAACAGTTGTGGCATGCATGTAGATTTGCACCTAGTATTTCGCAGCTGCACTTGCAATTAACTAGATATTATTTTCAGTGCTATGTTAATGTGTTCTCTTATTTTTGCTCTTCAAATTGTGCGTTTCTGTGTTGTCGTGTGAAATATTGTGACAATAATGGCGTGTGAAAAACGTAATACTAGGCTCCAAAGTAAACTGAGAAATGACAGTGAAGACGAAAGCAGTGTGTTAGCGTCACCGTGTGATGAATTAACCAATGTTCAAAGTAGTAATTTGGTAATTGTGCACAGGGAAATGGAGCGGGCTGCAAAAAATGGTTTAGGCAGTGAAACAATTAGTGAACAGGGAAGCATTATCGATCGATCGGTCGGCAACAGCCTGCCTCAGGAATCCGAAATGACAGAACACAATCTTGCAAATACTGTAGATTCAAGTTTTGCGTCCTCACCGTTTTCTCAAATAAGTCAAGACACATTTTCTGCTTGTCAAACTGTGAATGTTGCCGGTGCAAATGAACTGCCGAAAAGCATAGAGGAACAGATTCCAGACACTAATACATTATTACTGCAATTAATGCAACAAAGAAAACGAAATCAGGTACAAACAAAGCAAAAGCTTCAAAAGTTAGACACAATGGAACAAAATCTTCAAAAGTTAGACACAAGGGAACCACACCAGAGACAAACACAGCAACAGTTAGACACAATGGAACAAAATCAGAGACAAACACAGCAAAAGCTTCAAAAGTTAGACACCACACTTGAACAAACACGTGAAGATTTAACTACTGAGTTACATAACATTGAATCGAAATGTCAAAAAGTCTGTAATGACGTAAAAACACAAATTTGTGAGCATTTTCAACCTATTTTTTCGCGGCATGAAAATGCATTACAGAATCACGAAGCAGCCATAAAAGAACTGCAAACTATTGCTCATGAAAATCATGAGACCTTGCAAGCTAAAATTGACTCAGTTGCATCTACCAATTCGGTTACGCAACTTGCAAAAACTCAAGAAAACTGAAAGGACACAGTAGATACGATTTCAACACAAATGGACACTCTGAAACTTGGTTCAGAAAAACACACTGAGGAAATAAGTACACTATCGGATAAAGTAGCCGAACTTTCGGATCAGTTCACTAACTTATCTGCAAAGGTAGATGATGATCTGAATGACACAAGACCTGTAGCCTTTACTGATGCTGAAGAGTATGAACAAATTCGAAAATTCAAACAAAATCAAAATCAAATCAATACACTGTACAAAAGAGAAATCCGAGAAGTACAAGATCAGTTGGCACAAGTAATACAAGAATTACATATTTCAGAGGACACTCGCGTTCCAGTACGGGAAGAGGGACATAGAAATACGGAACAACCACAAAATAATAACACAGGACACTTCGGAAATTATGAAAGAAATTGGCAAGGCGCATTGAATTTTGAGATGGAACCGCCGAAACAATGTAACAATGAGCGTTGTGCGACTCGCCGACATGATGATTTTGACTATAAGCTGTTTATTACTACACGTAAATTCAAAACATTTAAGAATTCCGGCAACGACATTCATCCACAAGCGTGGCTTCATCAATTCTCTCATTGTTTTCCTCCCAACGGGTCATTGCAGCACAGATTAGAATTTATGTGTGGCTACTTAGAGAATGAACCAGCTGTAAGAATGCGATCGGTCATTCACGATTGTCACAGTGAAGGAGAATTTTATCATGCCTTCCTCTCAGCATATTGGTCTCAAGCTACACAAGACCGAGTAAAACATAGCATCATAATGATGAAACATTTCGAACAATCTGAATTCTCCAGTCTTGTGAAATATTTTGAAGAAATTTTGCATAAGAATCAGTACCTGTCAAACCCATACAGCCCCTCAGAACTCATCCGCATTTGCTTAATCAAATTACCTGAACATTTGCGACATATTATTTTGGCAGGACGTTGCAAAGACGACATCGAAGCTTTGAAGGGACTCTTACAAGAATTAGAAATTGACACTGACAATCGCGGAACGCGTAAATAGGAACACACCAACTACAGGTCACATCCGTCGCATTTCCGCGATGAAAGAAATAATAACTGGAGACGACAAGGCTATTCTCACAACACAAATCGTGACCAAAACAGACACCACCCATATGACAACCGTTGGCAGAATAGTAATAATTACAGGGAAAGATCACCTCTCCGCGGTAGTGACTATCACAGAGACACTCAGACAAACAGACAATATGGGAACCAAAATAATTATTACCAAGGGAGACAGAATAACTTTAGACGCAACGGTCCAGCGCGCAGTTACTATTCAGGGAGAATTTCTCCACCACGTGACCGACAAAGAAACTATGGAATCTACCGACATGACGACAGACGATATGATCGTAACGACAGACCTGAATTGCATCTGAACTGGCAGGATTTAAACAGCGCAGGGCCATCTCGACAAGGTGAATTTGTAGAAGTTAGGTCTCCAAATCCCAATAACGACGCGCGCCAACAAACAGACAATAGGCAATGACTAATACCGCTGGCAGCCACAAAACGTACTTCTGAAACTGACGACGCAGCTGCCGTAGCTAGTAATTACGTAAAAATGGAAGACATTAGGGACATCTTACTCCAGGAACATGACGTAAAACATAACAACATTGCATATCCTGTGATTCACATTACAGTAAATGACGTAAAATTTACGGCAGTACTTGACTCTGGCAGTCCCATTTCTGCTATAAAATTTTTCACTTTACATTACTAGTATGCTTTGTCAGACTTAGAATCTGTTAACATGCAACAATGTTTTGAAGTTCACTATCCAGTCTAGAACCTAGGGAACATATTTAGACAGTATTTACGAGTGCATTGTTATAGTGAACAGACGACACAGTGTTATTGTGTGTGTACATGCTTGCTTGTTAGTTGCACGATTACGTAACGACTATAAGGCTGACATACTTAGAACATGTACCGGTACTGCTAATGAGATTTTAATGCAACATTTTGGTTTGCTTGAAAATACATTCTAGATTTAAAGTACTTTCTGAGAGATACCAGATGACACAGTGGTTAGTTTATTTGGCAGATTCACGATTATATCGCGACGCTACTAATATGTGACACAATTTACATTGTTGCTTTTGCGGTGCATCTGTTTTATATCTGAACAGTTTTTCTGTATTATTCTGGAAAGTAAAAGATGTTTTAGTAGTAACTTATGTGGTATAGCTACAATGAGACAGCCTTTACCATAGCACAACAATACGTTACGTTATAGTACTCTCTTGGTAACAGTAAGGTACGTAATAACTACGATATCTATACGCAAAGCATTTCACTTTTGTTTATGATGAGGTAAGTACATTGACTTCAGCAGAACTTTGCTTACAGAGGACGATAACTACGACACTTCCACAGAATTACCTTACAGCAAGACGCACATTTAGCGCTACAGGACACACATTTGAGGGATTAATTTTGTACTTAAGCCATTTATTTTTAAAGATTTTTGAATTACAAAGAAAGTTTTCCGTGATACATTTCATTCCATTGCTGTAATCTGTAACACCTGAGGGTATAATTACATTAATCCTCAGGGGGGTACACGCTTATTTTGTGTACCATGTGTACGCCAAGCACAAGGAGCCCTAGCTAATATGGTATTTCCTTATACAACTTTACAAATCGGTACCATATTTCTCTAACACATAAATTACACGGCTATCTGATCAGTTAACTGGGAGAGACAAACATTTTTTTTTACTACGTCATTGACAGATGTTTACGCAATTACAAAAAAAATGGTTCAAATGGCTCTGAGCACTATGGGACTCAACTGCTGAGGTCATTAGTCCCCTAGAACTTAGAACTAGTTAAACCTAACTAACCTAAGGACACCACACACATCCATGCCCGAGGTAGAATTCGAACCTGCGACTGTAGCGGTCTCGCGGTTCCAGACTGCAGCGCCAGAACCGCGCGGTCACTTCGGCCGGCCTACGCAATTACACAGTTGGATAACTTCACACTTATGAAATTGTATTTTGTCTGTACTTTGTGAACTGTTCATATTTTTTTCAGAACCATTGTGATACTATGAGAGCTTTGAATGATGTATTTGGTATGGGGTCATGATTTTTCAAGTATGTTGGAGGTAGATGACACTATTGAAATGAGCAGAGAATTTTTTTTAGGTTTTGACATTATTGCAGAAAGCTACGCCTTTTTTGAGATTTGACGGAGGTGTTATGATGTTATTTTTACAACGACGATGTGTATTATGCTGTTGAGGTATGTTTATGATCAATAAGCTGATGCTATATGAGGAATATGATTATGCCACGTATTTATTATGATGAAATATTGAAGAAGTGTCAACAAATATGTATATGTGTAATAAGGTAAGGAATAATGAGTAGTGGTTAGGGACTCTGACTTGTGAAAAAGGATGTTGGAAACCAAGAATCGTACTTTAAGAGTTATGAAATGTGTGTAAATGCGTGAATGTATCACAATGTCGACGGATATTTTTGGACACTGTTATATTTATAGGATTTTGTTTCTACAGATTTGCAACGCAAATTCTCGAACTGTGAAATTTTTATATGAGACTGTCACTGTAGTGCAAACTGGTGTCATAAATATTTCAGTAAGAAAGTTAAGTGACCACCTTCACATAATGAGTCGTGGGCACCCAGCTGCACTACAGTCGCCTGGAAAAAAGCATTAGTGTGTGCGTTTCAGAGGCACAGGTGGAGAAAAAAAAGGGGCCATTAACCTCGCTATTGACATTCCTTTGTAGAAAGCATCGCAAATACGACGCACTCAAACTAGAAAACATATGATTACACTGTGGATCTCTTAATTTATGATATTTACTGAAATGCCTAATGAAATGATGAGAAACATTTTACATTTATTGTCTTTCTAGTTGAGAGATTCTTTTGCCTTTGGAGACGCCATTTGCCTGGTGAATGACGTTTCATGCCTTGCTCTATATAGGCTATATATATTTGCTCATTTCGTTTAATATCTAGTTTCTAGCTGCACTGCAGCATTGGTTATTATAAAATTTAATAGAATTACTAATATCACTATTTTCTGTCTACAGACCCAGGAAAGAATACATTTATGATGTACTTTCTTAGAAACGGGAGCACAAATAGACATTTCCCTTCACAGGAACTGCATAAATAATTTTTTAAACGATTTGGTAACTTGTCTGCTACAGTAACTTATCATGATGCATCACTCTAGTAATAAGATGTGACATAGGCATTAGACATGGCCATCATTACTGTAATATTATTTTTGCTTGAGCTATGTCATGTTTAGATATAAGTTATTGCATTTGCTGCTGAAGTTTGCCAGGCATAGTGCTACTAAATTTCACTTTACATTACCCTGTTAAGCCAGTTTTACTACCGATTTATTTTTCTTGTTTGCTGCTCATTGCCTTATATTAGTTGTAATATTGCTGCTTGCTTTGCCAATTTGCGTAGATTTAAGTTAGCTTAAGATAGGGTAGGCTATATAAGAGAACAAGTTGTGATGAATTGGAAGAAATGCATTGAGAAGCTATAAGAAAATGGTTTGACCAAAAAAGTATTTTGAAAGAGGATATGAACAAAAAAGTGGGGTTTAGAGACAACAGGCTTATGTAGGATTCTCTTGGAAATAAATGATGAGGTAAGATAATGGAAAATAAATAATGAGGTAAGAAATATGTGAACATATAAATACAGATGCTTGGATAGGATGTTTTGGTGGAAACAAATGTTGAAATAAGATGAAAGATCTATGGAATGAAGTTTTGGGTTGGACTGCAGTACCAATGTTACACTGAAAACAAACCCTGCCCTTTCCTCTTGTGTTATCCCACTATGTGTTTGTGTACCCTTGGGTATGTGTGTTCTTCCTGTCTTTATGTGTTTATCTGATAAGAGTTACATTGTAGAATTTTTCTAATAATATGTTATTTTCTTTGTAAAGATGTTTAGACATTATTTATTCTGTTCTGGTTTAATTCTCATATGTGAAGTTGATGTTTCGAAAGTTATTCTGATCTTTTATGTTTGTACTCATGTCATAATTCCTGTAACACTTATGTATATTTTATTTCGATTCTTTTGTAAAGCTTGTACTACAAATGTTATCTGTATTGTTATTTTCTTTAATGATGTATTTTGTACCCGTGTAATTGTATTCTTATGTTATAAAACTGTAATTGACACCAGTTCATCGTATTATTAACTTGTAAGTTCCATTTCACTGCACACGTTTCTGTTGGTCATAGTATATGGACAATATGTAAGAAGTAGGAACTGTTAGTGTTTGCACGTGTGTTCATAATTCAGCAAGGGACTCGTTAACAGCATTGCTGGTTCTAAGGACAATTCCAAAAACTTTGTGAGTGCACAAGTAGTGGTTATGGACTTGCTATATTGTCCGCAAGACTCTTTGATGGTGATTGTGCACCTACACAGTCGCAGCAGATGGCTGCTGACCATCTCTACAAGGACTTCAGTGGGTCTACACCTTTGATGATCCATCAATACCATTATTTCTACAAGGACTGCAGTGGGTCTGCACCTTTGGTGGCCCACCAATACCATACTCTCTACTAAGACTATAGTGGGTCTGCTCTGTGATGACCTACCTACCAATATTCTTCAAAACGTCGAATGACTCTGCTGTGGGTTTCCTCTGTTGTGGCCCATGACCTGTCTGCATGTCGAGAGTCAGCACTGTCTTTCCGTTGGAAGGACAACACTACTTCTTCAAGACTACATGGAAATCCACTACTTCCGCGTTCATTTTCTTTTACTGCTCAGACTTTGAGAAAAACACTGCAATTTTACTGTGATGAATGATCAGGACTGTCTTTATAGACTGTGAGAAAATTTTAGCTTTTGACCAACATTGTATCAATAAGTGTCTGCGTTTGATATCTTTGTTATTGTAATTATGAAAAATTTTATCAAATCATTATTGGCCACTGCCCAAAACAATTTGTAAAATTTTTTGTGGGGAGCATGGGGGCTATGTACGTAGGCTGTTTATGTTTTCTTATTGGCAACTTTACATAGCGCTCTGTATGAAAATCACTGGCTGTGCTGTGTGCAGTCTGTGGCTAGTTTGCATTGTTGTCTACCATTGTAGTGTTGGGCAGATGGATGTGAACAGCGCGTAGCGTTGAGCAGTTGGAGGTGAACCGCCAGCAGTGGTGGATGTGGGGAGAGAAATGGCGGAGTTTTGAAATTAGTAAGACTGGATGTCATGAACTGCTATATATATTATGACTTTTGATGACTATTAAGGTAAATAAATTGTTTGTCCTCTATTAAAATCTTTCATTTGCTAACTATACCTATCAGTAGTTAGTGCCTTCCGTAGTTTGAATCTTTTATTTAGCTGGCAGTAGTGGCGCTCGCTGTATTGCAGTAGTTCGAGTAACGAAGATTTTTGTGAGATAAGTGATTTGATTTGTGAAACGTATAGGTTAATGTTAGTCAGGGCCATTCTTTTGTAGGGATTTTTGAAAGTCAGATTGCGTTGCGCTAAAAATATTGTGTGTCAGTTTAAACACAGTCATGTACAATTTTTCTGAGGGGACGTTTCATAATGAAAGCATAATTGACCATTTTATACCACACAATTTGCTGTTAAATGTACAATTCGGCTTTAGAAGTCGCTTAACGACTTGAAAATGCTATATTATCCTTTCTCTGTAAGGTCCTGGATGGGTTAAACAAAAGGTTTCGAAAGCTAGGTAGGCAGATTCTTATTTAACTAAGACGTTTGATTGTGTTGATCACAAAATACTGCTCTAGAAGTTGCACCATTACGGAATATGGGGAGCAGCTCACATTTGGTTCACCTCTTACTTTTGCAACAGACATCAGGTCATTATTCAGTGTTGAGAATGGCTGGGATGTGGTATCTGAGTGGGGTACGGTCAAATCGGGAGTGCCCAGGGATCAGTGTCGGGGCCAGTCCTGTTCATTATTTACATGAATTATGTACCCTCTAGTATAACAGGTAACTCTATTTCTGTTTGCTGATGACACTAGCTTCGTAGTAAATGACGGTGTGTGCAACATTGGCTCGGTTTCAAATTGTGCAATTCATGACATTAGTTCATGGCCTGTACAAAAAAAAACCTAGCGCTAAATCACTGTAAGACTCAGTTTTTACAGGTTCCAACACATAATTCAACAAAAATCGACGTTTTAATTTCACAGAATGGGCATACGATTACTGAAACTGAACAGTTCAAATTTCTAGGTGTTCAGATAGATGGTAAACTGTCGTGGAAAGCCCACGTTCAGGATCTTGTTCAAAGACTTAATGCTGCCATTTTACTATTCGAATGGTATCTGAAGTAATTGTTCGACACGAAAATCAGTCTACTTTGCTTATTTTCATTCGCTTATGTCGTATGGTATTATACTTTGGTGTAACCCTTCCCATTGTAAAAGGATATTTTGGGCTCAGAAACGGGCGGTTCGAGTAATAAGTGGTGTAAGTTCGCGAACCTCTTGTCGACCCCTGTACACTAGTCTGGATATTTTGACATTGGCCTCTCAATATTTATATTCTTTGCCGACATTTCTTGTTAACAATAGCAGCCTATTCCCAAGAATAAACAGCTTTCACTCAGTTAGTACTCGGCAGAAATCAAACCTGCATTTGGACCGGACTTCCTTAACTCTTGTGCAGAAACGTGTGTAGTATACTGCTGCATCCATTTTCAATAAGCTATCACAAGAATACAAAAATATGAGCAGTAATCCACGAGCTTTCAAACTGAAACTGAAGAATTTCCTCATGGGTCACTCCTTCTATTCTGTCGAGGAATTCCTTAAAAAATTAGGCTGATTCTTACGCTGTATTGTTGATCGCGTTTACTTAAACTTATGGTTTGACTTTTTTCGGGTTCATAAACATTTTATTTTTATCTGTTATTACTCTTACATTGTAATTTCATGTACTGGCACATTCGATGACCTTGGAGATTTGCTCCTTAATGTGGTCCTTCGAAACTTGACGTGTAAATAAATAAATAAATAAACAGTCCCAACCTAGCGTCGTCGAGTGACTTCTACCTTTTTCCCTGAACTGAAAAAGTGACTAAGAGGGCAGCGCTTCCAAATTAATGAGGAGCTTCAGGACAACTTCAAAACTCGTTTCAGTTCATTGGCGACAAAATTTTATGATGTCGTATTGCAAAGTTTTTCCACAAGTACATCAGATGCCTCAATGTCGAAAAGTAACCGTATATATACACTCCCGGAAATTGAAATAAGAACACCGTGAATTCATTGTCCCAGGAAGGGGAAACTTTATTGACACATTCCTGGGGTCAGATACATCACATGATCACACTGACAGAACCACAGGCACATAGACACAGGCAACAGAGCATGCACAATGTCGGCACTAGTACAGTGTATATCCACCTTTCGCAGCAATGCAGGCTGCTATTCTCCCATGGAGACGATCGTAGAGATGCTGGATGTAGTCCTGTGGAACGGCTTGCCATGCCATTTCCACCTGGCGCCTCAGTTGGACCAGCGTTCGTGCTGGACGTGCAGACCGCGTGAGACGACGCTTCATCCAGTCCCAAACATGCTCAATGGGGGACAGATCCGGAGATCTTGCTGGCCAGGGTAGTTGACGTACACCTTCTAGAGCACGTTGGGTGGCACGGGATACATGCGGACGTGCATTGTCCTGTTGGAACAGCAAATTCCCTTGCCGGTCTAGGAATGGTAGAACGATGGGTTCGATGACGGTTTGGATGTACCGTGCACTATTCAGTGTCCCCTCGACGATCACCAGTGGTGTACGGCCAGTGTAGGAGATCGCTCCCCACACCATGATGCCGGGTGTTGGCCCTGTGTGCCTCGGTCGTATGCAGTCCTGATTGTGGCGCTCACCTGCACGGCGCCAAACACGCATACGACCATCATTGGCACCAAGGCAGAAGCGACTCTCATCGCTGAAGACGACACGTCTCCATTCGTCCCTCCATTCACGCCTGTCGCGACACCACTGGAGGCGGGCTGCACGATGTTGGGGCGTGAGCGGAAGACGGCCTAACGGTGTGCGGGACCGTAGCCCAGCTTCATGGAGACGGTTGCGAATGGTCCTCGCCGATACCCCAGGAGCAACAGTGTCCCTAATTTGCTGGGAAGTGGCGGTGCGGTCCCCTACGGCACTGCGTAGGATCCTACGGTCTTGGCGTGCATCCGTGCGTCGCTGCGGTCCGGTCCCAGGTCGACGGGGACGTGCACCTTCCGCCGACCACTGGCGACAACATCGATGTACTGTGGAGACCTCACGCCCCACGTGTTGAGCAATTCGGCGGTACGTCCACCCGGCCTCCCGCATGCCCACTGTACGCCCTCGCTCAAAGTCCGTCAGCTGCACATACGGTTCACGTCCACGCTGTCGAGGCATGCTACCAGTGTTAAAGACTGCGATGGAGCTCCGTATGCCACGGCAAACTGGCTGACACTGACGGCGGCGGTGCACAAATGCTGCGCAGCTAGCGCCATTCGACGGCCAACACCGCGGTTCCTGGTGTGTCCGCTGTGCCGTGCGTGTGATCATTGCTTGTACAGCCCTCTCGCAGTGTCCGGAGCAAGTATGGTGGGTCTGACACACCGGTGTCAATGTGTTCTTTTTTCCATTTCCAGGAGTGTATGTAACTTTTAATAAAAAAATATTATACGCACTTGTCTTTTAGTTTGAAAAAAGATAACTCTCGTAAAAATGCATATAAACTCCAGTAGCTTACATTAAGACGCCTCTTATATGCTGCACGTGAATTTTTTATTTTATTTACACACGCAGACGCGCTTCGCCTTTTTAACAAGGAGTTTCCAGGTGGTGTCAGTAAAACTTCTAATTCATTATTTGGAAATCATGTAGTTTTCTCTCAAGTGCAAATTCCGAAGAAAGTCTCCAAAATGTTTAAATGTGTGTGAATTCCTACGGGACCCAACTGCTTAGGTCATCGATTCCTAGACTTACACACTACTTAAACTAACGTAAACTAACTTATGCTCTGAATCGGGTCAGAGAATCGTTCACATCCCGTGATAGTGTCCCACATTGTCACTGATTTCAGAGGACCTGGGCGGCTGCATAGACACCCTGTTCTCAACGTATTGTCCTGCAACCAAAGTGACACGCTTTGAAAATGGAAGTGTGGTGCATTATCCTACTGAAAGTACAGATTAACTGCAGAATGTCGTAGTAGAGGTTCAGACAGTAAGTACATTTGCCCTTCGCCACTGTCAGACGATGGCAGACGTATCAGGAACCGGCTTTCATTGCGTATAAACATCCCTCCATCAGAATAACTCCACCACCTGTCTGAAGTGGACTCTATGGCAACCAGGATGTAGCGCCTCATATTGTTTTCGAAGTAACCATCACCACCACTGGCGTATACCAACGCGCAACGTGACTCACTGGTAGACTTTTTCCTACGTTTCGTACGTCTGCTGGCTGTGTTCGTGCGTTTGTGCTTACCTCTATGTCCTGCGACGTATGTTGGTGATTGCTGTGCAACATAGAGAGGAGGTTGTTGAGAATAATGTTGTTGCTCAACAGTAGTTGCCCGGAAATTAACTGACAGGGATGCTGGTGCTCTGTGGCCCTTCTTCCACCGTTAAATATATGAAATAATCAGCTTGTTCTCATTCGCGACAGCTGACACGGAATGCGGTAGCTGTCCCCGAATAGCCGTACAGTGGTACGCTCTTGGGACACCGGTACGTAATACTGCCAGTGTCAGCACGACCTCGGAGATGAAGTGTTAACTTGCCGGAACACAAACGATATTTTCGCGACCGAATGCGATGATATTATGCTTGTTGCAAATAATGCGCATGACTGTCATACTACCTGCTGTTTCGCAGTCGTCTAGCGTGTGGAGCTCTTCCTTTCACCACGATGTCTCCAATATACAAGTAGAAGAATGTTCTCTCTTTTTAGAAAATTGGCTACTGTCTGTCTTCAGTCTCGATGGATGATAGTTTTGGCTGATTCCCCAAGACATCGTACTCAATAATTTTAGGTAACATGTTTTGGAGATTTGACAGCGATCTATTACAGATTATCAATCAATCACAATAATCATTTATTTAAAAATGATAACGGGTTTCGGCCTTTATGCTGGCCATCTTAAGATCTAACGCACTGTAAAGGTATCAGAAGTACCAAATTAAATAGGGGAGTCAGAAAATAACGTGCGACAAAATAAAGAAAAGGGAGACCAATAAGAGTTGATTCAAATGGTTCAAATGGCTCTGAGCACTATGGGACTTAACATCTGTGGTCATCAGTCCCCTAGAACTTAGAACTACTTAAACCTAACTAACCTAAGGACATCACAAACATCCATGCCCGAGGCAGGATTCGAACCTGCGACCGTAGCGGTCACGCGGTTCCAAACTGAAGCGCCTAGAACCGCTCGGCCACACCGGCCGGCACCAATATGAGTTAAAATAAAGTAGCATTTACCCAAATAGCTGCAGTGGGCGGCTCACGGGACAGTTGCGTGAAATCACAATCGCTTACTGCTGCTGCCGGCTAATCTGACACGGGTTAAATAGAGTGGAAAGCGCGCGCTTACGCAGCATGACGTAAGCCTCAGTCAGTGGGCAATGACTTTCGTAAGATGAGTTCAAATGAACTAATAAAATGCTAAAGAAAATATAAAAAATTGTATAACACCACACGAAAAGTAGCTTGCAACTAATTATATTAGTTCGTTGGTAGTAATCGTGTAAACTAAGAACATGTCAAATTAAAAGAGCCAATGGTAATAGATTGCCACGTGGCGGCACTGGTTGAAAATTTCAGTGATGCTGATTCGATAGATACGTCTGCGTCAAGATGATCGCTCATAGGAGGACGACATATATGCTGAGACGATGGCGAGTGGTTATCGATGTGCACCGGCAAGCATGAAGCAGTAAGGCACTGCAGACTGTATTGGGGCAGTATGTTGATATGTTGTCGCTGGCACCAGTACATTTGTTGAATGTTCATAAAAGAAGCCAAAACGTTAATCATTTACATATGATATTATAAACTAAAACTAAACTCCGTCCGAACAGGCCATGAAGGCCCAACAGTACCGACCGACCGCCGTGTCATCCTCAGCCCACAGTCGTCACTGGATGCGGATACGGAGGGGCATGTGATCAGCACACCGCTCTCCCGGTCCTATGTCAGTTTCCGAGACCGGAGCCGCTACTTCTCAATCAAGTAGATCCTCAGTTTGCCTCACAAGAACTGAGTGCACCTCGTTTGCCTACAGTGCTCGGCAGATCTGAGGGTCTCCCATCCAAATGCTAGCCCAGCCCGACAGAGCTTACCTTCGGTGATCTGACGGGAACCGGTACATATGACATTATAGGACGAAAAATAAATAGTAGTAAAAGCTGTAGCACGATAATGAGCAATTTTTACGCGAAAGCAGTGAATAAATGATTATTGCTACAGACTGTTTTAGTAACTGATGATCTTACTCAAAATTTCTAAACTGTGGCATTGGTGGCCACTAAAACATCTGTGTTTCAACGATATTATCTGCACATACGGAAATCTACACCTCGCAACAAAATTAAATGATGACTTTTTCGAAACCCCACAATTATCTCCCTTTCTGAGGCATAGGTTTGAAATTTGGCTCCTTCCCCTGTGATAGCACAAAACCGTGGCGCTCTGCGACCTTACCCTCTAGCTCGGCGACGATTTGAACAGCAAGGATTTAACACATGCGAAAGAAAGGACACAGCTCAGAATTTCATGTGAGCTAAAAGTCCGGTTAATAATGTCACATAGGTACCTAATTCATCTCTCTTCCGCTACCAGCGGCCGTGCCACACGATGGTTAAGGCATCACACCCCCTCTTACCCACATTTCACACCTCCTTTTAGTGCCTCTGCGATGACGGTCAGAACCGTGACATCCAGCGTTGAAATCAAGTGGTTTCCTTGTGGGAGGTCGAGGAGAACATTTCAGGCACACTGCCGTTCATAACGACCCAATTCCACTGAACGAGGTGGCGCAGTGGTTAGTACACTAGACTCGCATACAGGAGAAGGACGATTCAGACTCGCGTCCGGTCATCCTGATTTAGGTTTTCCGTGATTTCCCCAAATCGCTGCCGGCCGGAGTGGCCGCGCGGTTCTAGGCGATACAGTCTGGAGCCGCGCGACCGCTCTGGTCGCAGGTTCGAATCCTGCCTCTGGCATGGATGTGTGTGATGTCCTTAGGGTAGTTAGGTTTAAGTAGTTCTAAGTTCTAGGGGACTGATGACCTCAGAAGTTAAGTCCCATAGTGCTCAGAGCCATTTGAACCAACCTAAATCGCTTCGGGCAAATATCGGGATGGTTCTTTGAAAGGGCACGGCTAGCTTCCATCCCCACCCTTCGCTAATCCGATGGAACCGATGACCCCCCTGTCTGGACCCAAATCAACAAACCAATTATTCCATTTGGGCGTTGGTTTGCTGTTGAAGACGATAGTATTGTGTGATGAACGACAGGACGAGGTTCTTGACAATGTTCGACTCAGCGGCCACCTCCTGGGCGTTCCAACCTTACTGTAAGGAGACTGTGGATCTGCAACCCAACTGAATGTTCAAAAATGGTTCAAATGGTTCTGAGCACTATGGGACTCAACTGCTGTGGTCATCAGTCCCCTAGAACTTAGAACTACTTAAACCTAACTAACCTAAGGACATCACACACACCCATGCCCGAGGCAGGATTCGAACCTGCGACCGTAGCAGCAGCGCGGCTCCTAACTGGAGCGCCTAGAACCGCACGGCCACCGCGGCCGGCAACTGAATGTGATCTGAACCCTCTGGACTGTAATGCAACCTGTAATGCAACCTCAATTTTTGCTCTGTTATACAGGGTGGAACCACTAGGGTTCGTTGAAAACTATTCGACTGAATTTGAACGTGATCAGAAGTAGCAAACACCCTCCCTGCCACCAGCCTACTCTTGTTTCTATATCTCTCCAGTGCATAGACATAAATAGAACAGAGCACTGACACTAATTATTTTACTTTCATACTATTTTCCAGAATGTGTTTTCCAGTGACAGACTAAACTGAGCCGCATCCCTAGGTTTAGCGTTGCTTGGAAGATCACATCACTTGTGAGCTCTGTGGAAGCCAACGGATGTGAATGTGAAACGTTAGGTCTGGTGCACAGTGATACGTAGCGTAGTCCGAGGTCTAGGTTTAGTTGAAAGATCACAGCTTTGTAAGCTCTACGAAGACGTGTGACAAGAGAACTTATAATTGGTTCTGTGGCACGTATTTTATGCATTAGAGATTTCTGCATTTTGCTAAAATCGCGGGTCGAAGCAAATGCCACAGAACTTGTGTTCGAGAGGACGGTAGTTTAAAATAGGTTCAAATTTAGGTTTTTCCTTATTTCCCTAAATCACTCAAGGCAATTTCAAATAGTTCCTTTGAAAGGGCACTGCTTATTACCTTCCCCACCCTTTCGCAAACAGAGCCTGTGCACCGTGTTCGTCGTCGGTGGTTTGTTTGTTAAACCCAATTATTCCTCTCTCCTCCCTTTTGTTTCTAGTGACTAGTTGATGACCTTAAAGTCAAACGATCTAGGTCCTTGCATTTGTTTGAGCGCATTACATTACGTTTAGTTGTGTTTAAAGCTCGTTTCAGGCGATGATCATCGGCAGACGTCGTTTCATTTCAAAACGAATTTCTAACGATGTTATCTCCCTTTACACAACAGTTCCTACATCTGTTTTAACTGAGGGCTCCGTCGACTTAATGACTGTGGCTTTTCCGATACTTTTTTCTTGATGTCTCAGGTACCATGACACCGCCCATTAGTTTGGCACCGTGGTATTTCCGATCAGGCTCCCCCACTATTGTGGCTTCCTTTGACGGTCGGAAATGCCACAGCTAAAATATTTGTGGTCGCGAAGTCCACGGTCAGTGGCACTGTCGTTATTCTGTTCGCCACACTTAAAATGTTTGTGTACATAGCAATCATCTGCGCTAACAATACAAATTTTGGTTTTTAAATTCAAACTATTTCCTTTGCTGAAAATATATCTAGTTACGTTCCAGACGCCTTTCACATTTTAATCTGGATTCATATAAGTTCCTAGCGGGGAAGTCTGAATAATTACATCAAGAGACTCAAGGGGAAGACTATGTACCGAAATATCACGAAGCTAAACAACTTGAACAGAGGAAAAAGCGTAGGTAGAAATACTGGACCCGTTCCACTCGACGAGAAGTCTCTGGTAGCACCTGATAAAGATAACGAATCTCGTTGTTGAAATTTCGTACAAGAACAACGCTGATACCCGGCAGAATGCCCGACATTTCAAGATGAAATTATATAGTTTTTCTTTTATGTAAGGTACTCACCGATTAGAGAACAGTTTAAGCCACAATTGGTACGTTAATAGTTTGTTAGTTACAAGTACCGGAATCTGCGTTTCTTCTCACCTGACCATAGATCAGAGATCGCACTGTGACTGAACTTACAATACATCGGCGTATTTTCACGTTTAGTACGTATACTGCTATGGAAGGCCATTTGTCTGGCACTGACTGCAGTTTTCTTACGAGAGCTTTGTGTGTCTGTGTGTGTAATTTCTTGTTGTAACTAGTGAACAAGCGTCCTAACACTTCAAAACATCAAACTATATACAACGCAAAAAGTAATGCCTTTTTACTTTATCATTCCCGTTTTTTTTATTACCGTACCAATGAACATAAAAAATAACTATGTTCCGCCTTCAATAGAACTGACTTTTTCACTCTTAAAAAATGTTTTTCAATTAAAGTGTCTCATCTGTTAGCGTCCTTATTGGATATGGATCTGAACATGACCTGTAGTCATGGTCGAAAGTAGTAATTCGAACGAATGTAAATAATTACCCAAAATATGTCGGTCTTTCCTTGTTGCATTAAAAGTGGTCACACTGCTCTCAAATAGAATGTCTTCTATCCGCCACAGTTGAATTCCAAACAGCGTCCTTCAACAGAGAAGGAATCAGGCAAAGTAGTTTGATAACATAGATTAACTGACAGGGAGACAAGTGAAGTGATATTTGAAAGCAATCGTTTTCGATCTTATAAAATTTCCATTTAATTTCAAGTAATACTGGTACATCTATAATTTTATATGATGTGTTTATTGATTATATTACTGTAGTGAGTGTTCAAGAAAAGATCTTCAGGAATTTACTAGTGGTTCCTTAAATCAATACAAGTAAAAACGATCAAATGAATATATGTCCTGAAATACTTCAGTAATCATATATTCACCCCATTTCGCTTTTGAAGTCTATGGGTATCAAATTGAAACTGTTGTATTGTTATTTGATCGGTGTTGCTACTTTACCTGTTCTTAACGAGAATAAATGTAGCTAGGAGTATTATTGTCACCAGCAGGCTGTCTTTGACACTGCTTCACAGAGTGGGTTCAGTTAAAAGCATTTCTTCCATCTCTATCGCTGTCGTCCTAGTAACATTTCGACGGTGTTGTGGATTTCCGTCACAAGCTCTACAATTAGATCATTGCGTGGTCCGAAATCTTCCCGTCGCCCATTCCACTTTCATATCCAACACGAACATGGTCTTTTACGATTTCTCCTTGTCACTACAAGTACAGCTGCAGCCAGACGCTCCTACATCGCCACCAATTACTTTACGAACAGGACTACGACAGAAAAATTTCTCGGAGAGTGATCTCTCAGCCCTCACAGACTCTCTCACCCTGTTGTGTGTAATCGCTTCCGACATCCGCTCTCTGAAAACACTCACACACTCACAGAAAGTACTCTCAAGCAACTATCAGACAGGAACTACCAGAGAACAGTCTCCACTAGGGTAAACAGATGTGCGAGTACTATCTGAAAGCACCAAACGATCTGAGAACACGTATATCTCAGCCCTTAATTTGTAACGAGGCACAGGAGATCAAGGATCTCCCAAGCCAAAATATCTCTAAACAACCTACGAAATTTTATTGATGGAGCACAGACAGAAAGGTTCTCGTTTCTATGGAGTTTCTGTTAGGTGTCACCACAAATGAGGTCCGGCGGCTCTTTCCAACGCTCACGTCACCGACAACAGAAGAAAGTCATGCTTCTCCGCGCTTCTGTATTGTATACAGCTGCACAGTCTTCTCTCAGTAACAGCAGACGTAGGCGACAATATGCAAGAGAATGGGTTGGAGAGAATGCAAGCTGGGAGTGCTTGTTTCGCAACTGTCAGCAACAGCTGCCGACTGTAAGAGCCGCCGGTAAGGGAAAAAAATACGTATGCTATGTAAAGAATAAAGTCGAGGGGCGTACGGAGTGAGGTGACGTGCGGAAAGGAATTGCACTCGCGTTACAGGTTACGGCAACTTGAAAAAGAGAGGCGGGAGAGGGTGAGGTATAAGCGCGTATGATAAACCCCTACCCTCGAAAATTTCTCTCCTTCATACAGCCTCCATGTTACCACAGACGGCGTGTCACTGATCTCGTTTGTACAAAGACTGCAGTACACGCGAAGGCCGGCCTTCGTGGCCGAGAGGTTCTAGGCGCTTCAGTCCGGAACCGCGCTGGTACTACGGCCGCAGGTTCGAATCCTGCCTCGGGCATGGATGTGTGTGATGACCTTAGGTTAGTTAGGTTTAAGTAGTTCTAAGTCTAGGGGACTGATGACCACAGATGTTAAGTCCCATAGTGCTCAGAGCCACTTGAACCACTTTTGAACACGCGAAGCGCTTATTTGCTTCCACTGCCCTGAGTTCAACAACCTGCAGTCTTCTATAGTTACTGTCTCCTGCACGAAAACAGCACGCAGGTAGTGAATCCGTTATTTGGAGGTTTTAATAAACTCTTAGGTAGGAACTGATATTGTATGTGGTTCAAATGGCTCTGAGCACTATGGGACTTAACATCTGAGGTCATCAGTCCCTTAGAACTTAGAACTACTTAAACCTAACTAACCCAAGAACATCACACACATCCATGTCCGAAGCAGGATTCGAACCTCCGACCGTAGCGGTCGCGCGGCGCCAGACTGGGGCGACTAGAACCACTCGGCCACACCGGCCGGCGATATTGTATAAATAAATAAATCTTCATTTATTATGTTTATATGGGATGCCACTCGTTTTTCTACCAGAATACGAGAGTGAGCCGTGGTCGGCTCGCGTTAATGCCGTTTTTTTTCCTTTTGGGCCTTTTGTCACCATCGACTGGCGTCTTATTCCTCCCCTAGTTACTACCTGAACGAGTTGCTCACTTGCCCCCGTCAGTGGCAGCAGCAGCGTTTATCGATACTGGTACTGCTGTAACTTCTTTGGTGTGGCAGTTACGTTTCCGTGCCATGGTGTGTGTGGCAGTCGGTCGGCTGCGGCGGAGCAGCGAGGAAGTCTCTGCAGCGGTGTGTGATCAGGCCGGGGCCGTTGGCGGCGTGCACGCGCAGTCGGAGTTGTGTGGCACTGGCTGCGAGATCTGCTCAGTTCGTCGCCCACCGCACTTGCATACTGGAGTTGAGTAAGCACTGAACCTGTCATAAAAGCTCAATCCTTGTGACATCTCTTTGTTGATCGCTGGTTGTTGCATCCCGGGCTGTCCCCGCAAGCAGCAACGTGATGGTGTGTTGGAGTCGGCAAATTTTGCAGCTATCTCCCGGTATGGTGTTTAACCTTTGAGATGATTGTTATTTATTAGTGGAGTGCACCAGCGGTATCTTGTGCCTTGTAACCATCAACGTTCCGGTTACCTGCCCTGGTCGTTAGCGTAGTTTGTGGCAGTGTTTTTCCTCGCCGTGTTGATGCTGTCCAGCACAGCGTCTAGATCGAGAGCTGTTATCCTTTTCCCTTTGCGTGTTTATTGTGCCTTGACTGTGTTTATACCCCAATTATTAAGACATAATCCTGCTGCGATCCTCACTGGTACTTTGTGTTGTCATGCTGTTGGTCGGGTGGAAGGGAATAGATTAGGCGGTTGGTTGGTTCGTCATCTGTCTGTAGGTCGTGCTTCAACCCGATTGTTTAGTGTTACGCTTGGCTGTCTGTCTCACCTAAACTGTGGTTAGAGTCTCCTCCCCAGGCCGACCTATGGAACACTTCTGAGCACCACTGTTTGCTTTTTGTGATTGTCATTTTATTTGGTCACAGGTACTGTGCCAGGCCATCAGCTGTGTATTTGTATGTTTAGTATATGGCCTTCAGTCGAACTTCATAACAAGTTTAACATTAGGCCTTCAGCCGTGTTTCATTGAAAATTCTTGTTCAAAAAATGGTTCAAATGGCTCTGAGCACTATGGCACTTAACTGCTGAGGTCATCAGTCCTCTAGAACTTAGAACTACTTAAACCAAACTAACCTAAGGACAGCACACACATCAATGCCCGTGGCAGGATTCGAACCTGCGACCTTAGCGGTCGCGCGGTTCCAGAGTGAAGTACCTAGAACCGCTCGGCCGCACCGGCCGGCTGTAAGGCCTTCAGCCGTTACTCTAAATCCTGATGTTTTAAAAGAAATCATTTAAACTTATTGAGGAGAAGTTACTTGGGTCCTCAGCAGTGAATAGATCTAGTTGTTTTAAAGAGAAAACTGTGCATTGGTTTGAGGAATTGTTTGAGGGACTGATGACCTCAGATGTTGAGTCCCATAGTGCTCAGAGCCATTGAGGAGTTTGAGGAGTTGTGTGTGTTCTTGTATAACAAACAGTAACTGACCTGGGCCCCTTTCCACAACCTGATCCACTCTGTCCTGCGAAACCAGATTTTAGAGAAACTTCTCAGTTATTAGTATATTCCACTTTGAGAGTCTCACATAGTTTCCAATATTCACACTTTAATGAACTGCGTACTCGCGTAATTACAATCAAATTATTCTCAGTTATACATTAAAATAACCAGAGACTACCAATGAAGTCCTTAACCGATACCTACTATACAAAAGAACATGTCTGTTTTCCGAGACTGCCGAACCAGCTCTGATTTACAAAGTAGATGTTTCCAGAATGAGATTTTCACTCTGCAGCGGAGTGTGCGCTGATATGAAACTTCCTGGCAGATTAAAACTGTGTGCCCGACCGAGACTCGAACTCGGGACCTTTGCCTTTCGCGGGCAAGTGCTCTACCAACTGAGCTACCGAAGCACGACTCACGTCCGGTACTCACAGCTCTACTTCTGCCAGTACCTCGTCTCCTGCGCAGGAGAGCTTCTGTAAAGTTTGGAAGGTAGGAGACGAGGTACTGGCAGAAGTAGAGCTGTGAGTACCGGACGTGAGTCGTGCTTCGGTAGCTCAGTTGGTAGAGCACTTGCCCGCGAAAGGCAAAGGTCCCGAGTTAGAGTCTCGGTCGGGCACACAGTTTTAATCTGCCAGGAAGTTTCAAAGTAGATGTTGCTAATTAAGGCTTAACTCCTATCTACAGCGGCAGACAACAAGTCCGTCCTCTGAGACTGCCGAATTAGCTCTCACATTTACAAACCAGATATTGCTAATTAAGTCTTTACTTATACCGACCGCGGCAGACAACATGTCTGTCCTTCGAGTCTGCCGGACCATCTCTGATCTTACAGCCGATCGATTTCGCCCGCCATCCAAGTTTTGACGGTCCGAAGATCGCCAAAGTGCTTCGTCTGTCTTTTCTTTTAGCAGCTGTTTATTATTCTGCTGGTAATTAACACTTTCGCAATTATAATGAAATGATGACCTGCTATTGAGAGATGCTTTTACATGAAATTTAAGTAAATACACTGTTTAGTTTTTCTAGTATTAATGGCAGAATTTTATCGTTTTGGCGCGATACTTCCGAACGCAGCAGCCGATCGCGAAGAAGCAGCACAACTTAGGCGGTCTTTCTCACGATACGTGTGCAGGACAAACCATCTGTCACCGGTAGCTCACAAGACACAGTCAGCTTGTCACTGCTGCCTTCTCAACAGAGAAGAGCTTCTTGTAGCCGAATATGATGGCTGTAAAGCCAGGAATACAACAAAGTTCGCGTCTTGGTGATCAGTCCGCATTTTGTTTTTACATCCTGTTTCAGTTCTCCCCTCGATGGTCGGATGGGTTTTTGGGTAGAAAAAAGCTGATTTCCTCACTTCGCCGGCCGCTGCTTCGTATATACGAGGGTACATCCGAAAGTGTTTATCATTGCCGGTCAAGCAACTTTTATCAAATGCTGTACTACACTTCAAAGTGACGCGATACATGACAATACTTTTTAACACAGTTGTCAAGTCTCTGGAAACAACGGCCGGAAGGTTGTACAGATCGTTCAGTTCTTCGACGATAGACATTCCTTGATGAGATAGCCATTCGAGAACAGTTGTGTGGAAGTCCTCTTTCAGAAAATTTGCGATTCTTCGGTTTCCTGGACGTAGTCATCTGTGGTTGACGGCCTCGAGAAAAGTGTTGTCACCATTTCACTACTGCTGGAGGCGACACTTTTACGGTGAATCTATGCGTTACTTAGACGTTTTATCCACAAGAATCGTCCTGTCCCACATACTTTAACTTTGGATTATGTTTCCAGTTGCCGCGTCATTTCAGTCGTGTACTGTGACGCACATGTGATGCTTACCATAGCAGATCTATGTCTACAAGGAACCCGGAATATGGACTTTCTTTTGACAATGCACCACTATTGCTGTACAATGGTCTTTGCGTGGTACGACATCTGTAACTTAATGTCTGAAATTCGCCTGTAGTACTGTTTAGCTTGTAGTACGCCAGTGCCGTATTACAATCTTTCGCTGTTGTTCCATAGCAAACAACGACCTGCATGCAGTCAGATACGCCACTTGAACAATGATTTTCGTCCTGTCAAACCCAGCATGTTATAATTAATGGGGAAATTTCGTCAGAAACGCAAAAACCGCTCGGCGCACCCCAAAGTAGTTTGGTAGAGCCGCTACTGTTCATATATAAACAACATTATAATAATAAATGAAAAGCACCAGTTTGCTTTTGTTCTACAATATTACTTTTATTGCTAACCGGTTTTCGGCTTACAAGGCCATCTTCAGACATTATTGTAGAACAAAAAGCAAACTGGTGCTTTTCATTTATTATTATAATGTTGTTCTACTAAGAACCGACGGAAGATTCTGTTAATAACATAAGAGATGATTACTTCTAAACAAACAGAAGTAGTTGTGTGCTCCAAGGACACGGAAGAAGCGAAAAGTAGAAAGAGTTGACGAAATAAAATAAAACAAGCAATATCATACAAATATTTCCGAAGAAAGACAACTGAAGATCGCAAAAGCAGCGAAGGCATCGTGGTTTAGAGAAACGAGAAATTGAATAGAAAATTAAATACTGTTATAAAAAGTGGCTTTAAATACACTTATTTATGTAAAAAGCATGAAATTTAAGAATACATAAAGCAAATTTATTTCTCGAAGCTAAGCTCCCCTTCTGCGCAAATATTCCTGAAATGTCTTAGACAAAGTGTGCGTCGCTCGGAGTAACATTTCCCACAACGCTCTCATGAGGCGACACTTTCCATTAACAATTAATATCGTCAGAGGATTCTAGCTCACTGAGATGGCGTTTCCAGTGTAATACAGGTGCCATTACGAGAAACATACTCTTCTCTTTTAATCTGGAACGTCAGCTGGGTCCTTTTTAACAATATGAAGTGAATTAGATTTTTTTGTGGATAATGGAACTTGGGCTGCATTAGCACTCAGCAGCGTGCCTAACTATCAGTTTATCAGCTCTACGATTGTGTTGTATTCTATCTGAGTAAAGAATCGCTTTGTGTGTTGCGTTCGAGAGAGCTGCAGGCAGGTTGATGAACGAGTGCTAAACGCCGGTAGACTCGCGAGTACTACTAATGCACGATGAGACGTCGTAAGCATTTCACCACGTATAGAGGGAGAGTTGAAGATGATAAGTGCGTGGTCTAAAGATTGTCAGCAGACCTCCAATACAAAAAACAAAAACAAAAACAAAAAATTAAATAAAAATTTATGTAACGAGGGAAAAGGGAAGTACGAATTCTCTGTCGTTTGACTATACAATCGAGGAATGGAATAGGTCACAAGCGTAAAAGGTTAGTAGTACAGACCTACACCTCTGACGTCCGTTGTTGTGGAATTTTGGAACCCTTGGAACAGAGGTGCACTCCTTGCGCTGCTGGGTTTCGCAGTTATATGAAAACCGCAGCGGCGGAGAAAAGTAGAAAAACATTTCAGAAGCGAATGCAGCTTTTGAGGTGTAATTACTGTTTTTATTTTCACAGCGTGTTCTCGTAACGGCTGTGAACAGACGGTGGCCACTTTGCAAGTCACTCTGTAATTGCCCGCCATAACGGGGCATCTCACCGCAGCATCTTCCCTCCGCGCTGTAACCGCCTCCACCGAGAGAAGTGAATCGAGAAAACTCGGAAAGAGGAGACACCCCGTACGCCACAGCGTTTGCATCGTCACGGCTACCATGCGACAACTGCGTTGGAAAGAATTGGTAATCTGGCAGACGGAATAAAGAGCAGAAAACGAAGGGCTACTCTTCATTTCCGAAAGGCATTCCACACAGTAAAATGGTAACAGTGTTACGTATACTGTCTGCTGAAAAATATCCGGACATCTACTAGTAGACACTAACGCGGAGTGTGTCCACCCTTCGACTTAACGACGGCTTGAGCTATGTTGCGGACGCTATCAATGAGTTGCCTGAATGTCTGTGAAGGAATGGCAGCGCAGTCTTCCTCAAGAACTGAAACCAGAGAAAGCAGTGATATTAGAGGCTGGAATCTCATCTCAAAACTGTTCCATTGGGTTCACACGTGAAGCTTTCAATGACCAGTTCTCAGTCTGTTTAGGTTACACGAACATCCTCAGACAATTTCCGGCGTTACACAGTCCACTTCAGAAAAGTTATTGACCACGAACAGTTGCCCCAAAACTGCTGCTTCATGACAGGGAGAATTGTAATGTTGCAACTATCATCATCTCCGAACTGTTCCTACAGTATTCGCAGTACACAATGGTGTGAAATGTTTCATGTCCTTCCGTTCCTAGCGTTTTCTTAAGCGCAATAAAAGGACCAGACTCTAACCACGAGAAACATCCCCCAAACCTTCCATCTGATTGTCAGACGACACAGCGTGACTCATCGCTCCAAATCACTCGTTTCCTGTCATTCGCTATACAGTTTCATGGCTGAATGACATTTTCACTCTGCAGAGGAGTGTGCGCTGATATGAAACTTCCTGGCAGATTAAAACTGTGTGCCGGATCGAGACTCGAACTCGGGACTTTTGCCTTTCGCGGGCAAGTGCTCTACCAACTGAGCTACCCAAGCACGACTCACGCCCGGCCCTCACGGCTTTACTTCTGCCAGTACCTCGTCTCCTACTTTCCAAACTTTACAGAACCTTGCGGAACTAGCACTCCTGAAAGAAAGGATATTGCAGAGACATGGCTTAGCCACAGCCTAGGGGATGTTTCCAGAATGAGATGGTTTGGAAAGTAGGAGACGAGGTACTGGCAGAAGTAAAGCTGTGAGGAGGGGACGTGAATCGTGCTTGGGTAGCTCAGTCGGTAGAGCACTTGCCCTCGAAAGGCAAAGGCCCCGAGTTCGAGTCTCCGTCCGGCACACAGTTTTAATCTGCCAAGAAGTTTCAGTTTCATTACTATTTATACCAATTCATGCATCGCTTAGCGCCGGCCACAAAAAACGTGTGGCTTATGAGGAGCCGCTCAACCATTCCTTTTAACACCGTACGCACAGTCATTGTGCTAGTTGCACTGCTTATAGCACTTTGGAATTCACAAGTGATTCCTTCCAGTAAATTGATACAACTGTTTACAATCACACTTAACATCCAACACCGACAGTACCTCAGCTACTACTTGCGACAGCTTGATTCATCACCAGTATTTCCCAGCCATCCCGCAGTATTGCCTTGTATCGCAAGTACAATTTCAGTAATGTCTACGCTAACACTATAGCGGTCATACATTGCTGTCATTACCGGCCGCGCAAAGTGGCCGCGCGGTCAAAGGCGTCATGTCACGGACTGCACGGACCCTCCCACCGGAGGTTCGAGTCCTCCCTGTGGCATGAGTGTTTGTGTTGTTATTAGCGTAAGTTAGTTTAGGTATTGTGTATGTCTAGTTTCAAATGTTTCAAATGGCTCTCAGCACTATGGGACTTAATATCTGAGGTCATCAGTACCCTATAACTTAGAACTACTTAAAACTAACTAACCTAAGGACATCACACACATCCATGCCCGAGGCAGGATTCGAACCTGCGACCGTAGCGGTCCAGACTGAAGCGCCTAGAACCGGTCGGCCACCAGAGGCCGGCTGTACGTCTAGGGACCGATGACCTCAGTTGTTTGGTCCCTTAGGAATTCACACACATTTGAACATTTGTCATTACCGCAAAATACAGCACCTGTAAACGCACCTTAAGGGACATGACTTTTGTCTCATCTCTGTGTGTGTGTCTGTGTGTGTGTGTGTGTGTGTGTGAGAGAGAGAGAGAGAGAGAGAGAGAGAGAGAGAGAGAGAGAGAGAGAGAGAGATAGAGAGAGAGAGAGAGAACGCTGCGGCGGCGTGGATTCTATCGGCCAGTCCGCGTGCAGCAAACAAACACCCACGCACCGTACGTATACAGAGGCAGTGGGCTCGCAGTAAACACAGCATCGCTTCGGTGGTTGGCTGAATCCTCTCAGCTTCTGCACTGCGCCGTTTTTTCCCCACGTTAGCTGGTCTGAAACCTTACTGTCGCATACTACCACATCTAAACGGAGCGAAAGACGGAACGCGCCAAACTACTCCTATAGAAAATATCGTTTCGCAAAACGCGAGTTGGAGAGACTATGACGTGTTCTACAGCACAGGAGATAATCAGATGAAGATCTCATTTCCAAACTAATGAATCTACATTTCGGAACAATAGAGAATGCCTAAAAAAGTGTTGGTCAAAATTGGAAGAAAAAATTCCTATAATTATATCTCCGGAAACCAATACTTGTCATTTGAATTGTTTTATTTGTGACAGATGGATACTTCACCAGGCAGATAAATAGGTGTTGTGTATCTCCAATTTCTGAATTGGGGGACGTTACGTCTGCCGGAAGAGAACGACTGTGATTTATTCACAACGGAGCACCGAATCTATTTTCTACGCATCGTTCAACAGAACTCCTCCGTAACGTTTCTTGGGCGATGGACTGATCGGGGAGATCCGTTAGCATAGACTCCCCTTTCATCAGACCTGACTCCGTTGGATTTCTGGCTCTGAGGACAAAAAAAGGGCTCTGAGCACTATGGGACTTAACATCTGAGGTCATCAGTCCCCTAGACTTAGAACTACTTAAACCTAACTAACCTAAGGACATCACACACATCCATGCCCGAGGCAGGATTCGAACCTGCGACCGTAGCAGACGAGCGGTTCGGGACTGTAGCGCCTAGAACCGCTCGGCCACCGCGGCTGGCTCGCTGTGAGGACATTTAAAGGATACATAGAGAGGTTACAGGATCGTGTGAGCAGTGCATGTGACGCAATAGGAACGGAGCCAGATGTATTCTAAGCACTGGGTTATTCACTGCGAAGAACGCACGAAGGATGTGTCAGGATGCCGGCTAACCACATGCGTCAATGCCTACAGGCTCTGCTTCCCCGTCAGCGACAGATGGCATTGCTTTCCCGGTATACGATCACAGGAACTTTTCTTCCGGTTCTGACCATAAATACCTCCTGTAGGAATATTTGACTTTGTTTTAAACAGTCTTTGTCCCGTTTGTAGTATCAAAACGGCTACATGTACACTCCTGGAAATTGAAATAAGAACACCGTGAATTCATTGTCCCAGGAAGGGGAAACTTTATTGACACATTCCTGGGGTCAGATACATCACATGATCACACTGACAGAACCACAGGCACATAGACACAGGCAACAGAGCATGCACAATGTCGGCACTAGTACAGTGTATATCCACCTTTCGCAGCAATGCAGGCTGCTATTCTCCCATGGAGACAACTGTAGATGTGCTGGATGTAGTCCTGTGGAACGGCTTGCCATGCCATTTCCACCTGGCGCCTCAGTTGGACCAGCGTTCGTGCTGGACGTGCAGACCGCGTGAGACGACGCTTCATCCAGTCCCAAACATGCTCAATGGGGGACAGATCCGGAGATCTTGCTGGCCAGGGTATTTGACGTACACCTTCTAGAGCACGTTGGGTGGCACGGGATACATGCGGACGTGCATTGTCCTGTTGGAACAGCAAGTTCCCTTGCCAGTCTAGGAATGGTAGAACGATGGGTTCGATGACGGTTTGGATGTACCGTGCACTATTCAGTGTCCCCTCGACGATCACCAGTGGTGTACGGCCAGTGTAGGAGATCGCTCCCCACACCATGATGCCGGGTGTTGGCCCTGTGTGCCTCGGTCGTATGCAGTCCTGATTGTGGCGCTCACCTGCACGGCGCCAAACACGCATACGACCATCATTGGCACCAAGGCAGAAGCGACTCTCATTGCTGAAGACGACACGTCTCCATTCGTCCCTCCATTCACGCCTGTCGCGACACCACTGGAGGCGGGCTGCACGATGTTGGGGCGTGAGCGGAAGACGGCCTAACGGTGTGCGGGACCGTAGCCCAGCTTCATGGAGACGGTTGCGAATGGTCCTCGCCGATACCCCAGGAGCAACAGTGTCCCTAATTTGCTGGGAAGTGGCGGTGCGGTCCCCTACGGCACTGCGTAGGATCCTACGGTCTTGGCGTGCATCCGTGCGTCGCTGCGGTCCGGTCCCAGGTCGACGGGCACGTGCACCTTCCGCCGACCACTGGCGACAACATCGATGTACTGTGGAGACCTCACGCCCCACGTGTTGAGCAATTCGGCGGTACGTCCACCCGGCCTCCCGCATGCCCACTATACGCCCTCGCTCAAAGTCCGTCAACTGCACTTACGGTTCACGTCCACGCTGTCGCGGCATGCTACCAGTGTTAAAGACTGCGATGGAGCTCCGTATGCCACGGCAAACTGGCTGACACTGACGGCGGCGGTGCACAAATGCTGCGCAGCTAGCGCCATTCGACGGCCAACACCGCGGTTCCTGGTGTGTCCGCTGTGCCGTGCGTGTGATCATTGCTTGTACAGCCCTCTCGCAGTGTCCGGAGCAAGTATGGTGGGTCTGACACACCGGTGTCAATGTGTTCTTTTTTCCATTTCCAGGAGTGTATGAGTAACGCTACTTGCTCTTTTGTTTTCAAAGTGGCGCGTAACTGATAAAAATGGTATCGAAAAGTCATCGTCTTTTCCAAAGTTGCTCATATACTTCCAGCCTGCTATATTTCCGTACATCAAACAGGAACATTTTGCTGAGTCACGGACTTTGCACATTGTATGGTTGCTACACTTTATTGTTGACTGCGTGTCAAGACTGCAGACATCGAGCAGGTGTTTACATGCTGATATCCGTACGGAGGTTTTGGATTTTGTGTAATGCGGTCACATTTGAAAAAGACTTATAGAAAATATCGAATCTATATACCAGATGGATGTTACGTAATGAATACGAATGGCAGAAGAATAAAGTGGGGAGATATGAGAATGATAAGAGTCAACTAGCTCTAGCTCGTAAACACTATGCAAGCACATTGCGGAGATTAAAATAGCTTTCATGCAGCATCTTACATTTATAAACGTAAGCTTCACTGGAACAGTTGTGTTACAAATGCTGTGCTGGTGTAGAAAATTGGGACCGAGCACAATCAGTGGCTAAAGTTATCAGTGACACATTTCGTGCGTGCACGCTGTAGGAATACTCTGCCTGCCAAATGAAAGACAGAAGACATGGTCAGATGTCAACCTAACTTCCTACACGATTCATCATCCGCGATTATGTAAGAGTTACAGCTGAAATTTTCTGTGACGGTTGTAACGACCACCTGTCACATGATCGTAGTTCGTGTTCAGTGTTGTTATCAGGCCCGGTAGTGTGGATAAGGGGGCGTGAACAGTGTCATACTTTGGATGATTACTGTGAAGAAGAACACGGAGTTGTCACGTAACTGTGCGAGGCAGCGTTATCAGCACTTGATAGAATTAGTAGGTTGTGAAGCTTTTCAAATCGGCTGTTAGTGATTGATAAGTGGGACTGCGAATGAACTACCACAACTAAACCAAGACCAGGCAGACACACACACGGAAAGAGGCCGTCGAACATTGCGGAGGGTGGTTCTAAACATAATCATAAAATCAGTGGAAAGAATTAGTCTAGAGTTCCAAAGTGCTACAACCAGTACACATAGCACAACGACCGTGTGTAGGGAGTTGAAAGGAATGGGGTACAATGATCGATCAGCCGCTCACAAAACGAACAATTCTGTACTCAAAGATAAGTGAGGATTGATGTGCTATAAGGAGCGACGCTACTGTACGTTCATGACTGGAAACGAGTGATTTGGAAGGAAGAATAACGCTATAACCTTTCAGAATCCGATAGAAGGGTTAGGCTTGCCGAACGGCTGCAAAATGTTATCCGCTATCATGTGTGGCTTCAACAGTGAAGTACACTGAAACGCCAAACGGAACTGGTATAGGCAAGATATGCCGCGCGGGATTAGCCGAGCGGTCTGAGGCGCTGCAATCATGGACTGTGCGGCTGATCCCGGCGGAGGTTCGAGTCCTCCCTCGGGCATGGGTGTGTATGTTTGTCCTTAGGATAATTTAGATTAAGTAGTGTGTAAGCTTAGGGACTGATGACCTTAGCAGTTAAGTCCCATAAGATTTCACACACATTTTTTTGAACAGAGATATGTAAACAGGCAGAGCACGACGCTGCGTCGGCAACGCCTACATAATGCAACAAGTGTCTGGCGCAGCTGTTATATCAGTTACTGCTGCTACAATGGAACGTTATCGAGATTTAGGTGAGTTTTAACGTGGGGTTATGGTCGGCGCACAAGCGATGGGACACAGCATCTCCGACGTAGCGATGAAGTGGGAATTTTCCCGTATGACCATTTTACGAGTGTACCGTGAATATCAAGAAATCCGGTAAAACATCAAATCTCCGATATCGCCGCGGCCGGTGAAGGATCCCGCAAGAACGAGATCAACGACGACTGAAGAGAATCGTTCGACGTGACAGAAGAGCAACCGTTCCACAAGTTGCAGCAAATTTCAATGCTGGGCCACCAACAAGAGTCAGCGTGCGAACCATTCAACGAAACATCATCGATATAGGCTTTCGGAGCGAAGGCCCACTCGTGTACCCTTGATGACTGCACGACACAAAGCCTTACGCCTCGCCTGGACTCTTGACGATTGGAAACTTGTTGCCTGGCCGGACGAGTCTCGTTTCAAATGGTATCGAGCGGATGGACGTGTATGGGTATGGAGAAAACCTCATGAATCTATGGACCCTGCATGTCAGCAGATAACTGTTCAAGATGGTGGAAACTATATAATATTGTGGGGCGTTTGTAGTTCGAGTGATGTGGGAAACCTAATACGTCTAGAGACGACTCTGACAGGTGACACGTACGTATGCATCATGTTTGATCAGCTGCATCCATTGATGTCCTTTGTGCGCTCCTGCGGTCTTGGTCAATTCCAGCAGGACAGTGCGACAACCAGGCGTCCAAAATTGCTGTAGAGTGGCTCCAGGAATACTCTTCTGAGTTTAAGCTCTTCCGCTGACCACCAAACTTCCCCGACATGAACATTATTGAGCGTATCTGGGACGCCTTGCAATGTGCGGTTCAGAAGACATTTCGTCCCCTTCGTAGTCCTAACGGATTTTCGGACAGCCCTGTAGGATTCATGGAGTCAATTCCCTACAGCACTACTTCAGGCATTAGTAGAGTCCGTGCCACATAGTGTTGCGGCACTGCTGTGTGCTCGCGTGGGCAGCTGTACCAGTTTCTTTGGCTCTTCAGTGTACAATGAAGTACTGTTACGGCATGGCGGTGTTTATCGTGGTTATGGTGCGGTCCCTTAATTACTTCTAAGAAAACGTTAAATGTGGAAAGATATGAACCCACTGTACAGCAGCAGTGTGTACTGCGTACAGCAGAGGAACGTTTATCAGCATGACAATGTATTGTATCATAAAATAGCACCTCTGTAGCAAAGGATTGTGGACAATAACATTCCTAAAGTTGACTGCCTGCAACAGTCTCGGCCTCATTCCAACTAGATACCTTTGGGATGAGTTAAAACGTAGTCTTCGTTGCAGAACCCAGCGTCCTACATCACTACCTCATCTGGTTTCGACTGTCGAGGAAGAATGGTCTACCTTTCCTCCACAGAAACACACTCCTCACTGAAATGTCCATAGCAGAGCTGAAGCCATCAAAAAGGCGAAGGATGGACATATCACTTGTTAATATCCACTAATAGGTGTACCGTTTCTATTCATCAGATAGTGTACATACACGAGGAAGTTCACGCTAGATGGAAAGCGTTTCTTACAAATACTAAACTCTGAAGGATATGTTTTCAAATGTCAGACGTACCTCACTTCTTTGTTGCGGTGTCTACTGAGAGCCCACTCTCCAGGCTAGTACGTTATCGTGGAGCTTCACCCACCCGCATCGCCGTTACCAAAGAGCGAAAGCCAACATTTTTCTCGGGAGTTCCCACGTTACACGTTACAATGCCTTCTGCTAAGGAATACTTGGAAAACTAAAGGAATATTTGCGAGAGGACAAGACGAGAAACACGACGTCCGAACTACATTTAATTCACTTCACGTGAAGCGACGACAGATTAACACTTAATCATTCTTAGGAAGAAGTCTATGCTGTTTTACTTCATTGCACAGACCAATTAGATTAAAGCTGTCCTTTCTTCTTAAATCGTTCCATTTCTGCAGTGCACACCAACTCCAAGTAACTTTCACCACAATGAGAATAACCTAACTTCCCACCTACAGCGTAAGATACATGTCATTTTAAACATGATGAGTCGTCTGATTAACGTGTCGGTTCGATACAATCAACGGTGCTGTCTGTCCTCGCTGAATAGCATTATTAACACTGGTCGTTTGCGTTTTTACTCTAATATACGACTTAACTCGTATTTTCACAGTTTTGGACAGAATGTGATTAACATACAGGATGTATCATAATTAATGGCGTAAACGCATAAGTTGGAAGTACACGATACTAGAAGCAAAAAAGTCTCAGTAAACATAGGGTCGAAAATGCATACATTAAGAGCTACGAGCAAGTTTTCATCTTCGATACCGTGAGACAAATCTCTTCTACTGCAAGTTCTTTGCTTTCCATATTTTGAGAAGTGGTAGTATAGACTAAAGCAAGAAAAAAAGTCCATTAAACACGTGCTCTAAAATGCATTCCTTAAGAACTATGAGCACTTTGCTACTTTGAAACACAGCTCTTCTAATGATCAAGTGCTCGTAACTTTTAAGTTATGCGTTTTAGAGCATATGTTTGCTGGTTATTTTTTTCCTATTTTTGTCACTCTCCAAAATACGGAAGGCAAAAGAGCTTGCAGTAGAAGAGATTTGTTTCACAGTATCGAAGATGAAAAATTGCTCCTAGCTCTTAAGGTATGCATTTTCGACCCTATGTTTCGTGAAACTTTTTTGCTTCTAGTATCGTGTACTTTCAACTGTCTGTGTTTACGCCATTAATTATGATACACCCTGTAAACTGCAAACGCGAAATGCTCTATAGCACTCCCCTGATGTCACCCTAAAAAATCTCCGACATCAACCAGTTTCGTCACATGAAGTCCGACTATTGAAGTCTGTCTGTAACGAAACTCTTGCTTGGAAATTTTTGGTATTTGACTGGGCACCGGGTGGATGAAATAACATGTTTTACTTTCCCGCTACAATCACTGAAACATAATAGTGCTAATTTATTCCCCCCCCCCCCCTCTTTCCATCCTCAAATACATCTTCCTCTGTCCCCAAACTCACCATGATGCCTCAGGATGTGCTCTATGTGCCGATCCCTTCCTTTAATCGAGTTGTACTAAAAATTTCTACTGTCCCCAATTCAACTGATTCGCTCTTCATTACTTATTTTACCTACCTATCTAACCTTCATCACTGATCTGCAACATCACGTATCAACGCTTTGTGTTCCTTATTTGTCTGAACTGGTTGTCTACCATGTTTCACTACCGTACGAGGCTGCACTCGGAACATCTTTGGAAAAGATTTACAAAGTAGTAAACTTATATTTACCAAGCCGCTACGCTACTTTTAGTGTCTTACTTCCTTTTCTAATTCTCTCAACATCGTCTAACTCAGGTCTATAACATTCCCTAACACTCGATTTACTTGTTTTGACAATCATCTTAAAACGTTTTTACAAGACACTTTCCATTCCGTTTAACAGATGTGATTCTTTGTTTTCTGACAGAATTACAGTGTCATGAGAAGATCAGGGTAAATATTCTTGAACCACATTAAATAAAATCGTCATAACTTCTGAACGGTTTGCCTTAGGCCGTTAAAACTGCACGGTTGGCCATGATGGGAATTAATATGGTTTGTTTTTGCGACGAAGCCCATTTTCATTTTGACGATTTCGTCAATAAGCAAAACTGGCGCATTTGGTGGACTGAGAATCCGCATTTCGCCATCGAGAAGTCTCTTCATCCTCAACGGGTGACTGTGTGGTGTGCAATGTCCAGTCACGGAATAATCGGTGCGATATCCATTGGTGGCATATTGACTATTGAACGGTACGTGAAGGTTTTGAACGATGATTTCACTCCCATTATGCAAAGTGACCCTAACCCTGTGGATCGTGCAAGACGAAGCTCGACCACAACGAAGCAGGACAGTGTTTGATGTCCTGAAGGAGCACTTTGTGGACCGCACTCTGGCTCTGGGCCTCGATTGGCAGCCATATTCTCCGGACCTGAACACATGCGACTCCTTTTTGTGGGGTTGTATTAAAGACAACGTGTACAGCAATAACCCCAAAACCATTGCTGAGCTGAAAATAGCCATTCAGGACGTCATCAAGAGCATCGATCTTCCGACACTTCAGCGGGTCATGCAGAATTTCGCTATTCGTCTGCGTCACAACATCGCCAATGATGGCTGGCATGCGGAACATGTCATAACCTAAACCAAATTTCTGTAATGAGGTTACATGTTGAATAAAGTATGTGCACGGCGTACTTTGTAAGTAAGTTACGTTTTTTTCATATAGATCAATAATTGTTACCAATGTTGAACATGTGACATCGCCAGATGACGTAACTCGCCACACGTGCAGCGGTTGGGCTTCAATGTGAAAAAAAAAGTTCAAATGGCTCTGAGCACTATGGGATTTAACATCTGAGGTTATCAGTCCCCTAGAACTTAGAACTACTTAAACCTAACTAACCTAAGGACATCACACACATCCATACCCGAGGCAGGATTCGAGCCTGCGACCGTAGCAGTCGCGCGGTTCCGGACTGAAGCGCCTAGAACCGCTCGGTCACCGCGGCCGGCTGCAATGTGAAAGGATGATTGAGCAATGCATTTGAGCAAAAGCTGCAAATTTCTAACACCTTTTGTAAATTTGATCCGTTGTAAAAATTACAAGATTATTGTCTCATTGTAACCAAGTACAAGCAGTTCCTTTTTGCCCTTCTTTTTTTCTTTAAAGAGATCATTTAGTAAAGATAACGTACGTCATTTGCAGGTAACGAAGCAGTTTGGAAGTTTACACTCATTTACGTGTGACACCACAGAACAGGCTTTTTTTTTTTTGTACTGTACTTTGCAATAAAGCAGCGGAAACCGCGAGACCGGTGTACAGAATAATTAATCTTACCTCATTGTAAACAATAATTGTCTGACTCAATGAAAAAGTACTGCGTGCCAGACGCACGACTCGAACCCAGAGACCCATTCACTGAAGTTACGCAAATGGGCTGTGAGCCACTCTGACGTGAAAACCTGACTGCTATTGGGATGAACAGGTGTAACAGGACTGATTATGCTCAACTGTTAATAATGTGGCGAGGTGGTGATGTCACACGTTCAATATTTTTCATCCACCTTTGGGGCGTTTCTCGACATCTGTGACTCCATGTGTACTGTATTAAATTACTTGTCTCAGCGTCATTTACGTCGCTTCGGAGGTTTTTAAACATTAATGAGGATCACGTTGTATATGAGATTACACAGTTTTTTCGTACTAGGAAAGAAACAAAATTTACTTGCATAACTTGTTTTTTTTTCCGAGGTGGTAAATGAAACTTGATCACCTGCATTGATACAGTTTGAACAACATCGGTAATGATTTGGACATCTCTGTCAAGCCTCTGCAGGGTCTCCACGTCGGCAGGCCTCGTCGTCGGATTTGACGAATGCCCCGTCACGCAGGCAGCGTACATATTGAGGTAGCTGGGAGCGGCTACTGCAGACCGCCTGCTGTGGACTGTGGCTTGCGCAACGGAGACGGGTAAACGGCGTGTTCGCCCAAGCGCGGTTTATTAATATCTGCAGTCGAGCCGAAAGGCCTTCCGCCTTCCAAAGCACGGGAACAGCAAATACCTGCTCTGCCGAGAACCGCCGGTCGGGTCCAGACACAAAAAGATGGCACTACGGAACCTGATAAAACCACTCACCTGTGGGAGCAAACCGTACACTCATGAACTTAATTGGTGACACCCATACAAGAAAATTACCTACGATGACCTACAACTCTAAACTCACAAACAATACAAGCAATGTATTAAAAAAAAAAAGACATAAACATTGCCCGCAAAACAAACAATTCAGTACAGAAACACATGCCATAGTTGAAACGGTCAACCTGCGGATCCACGGTTACAGGAAATCCTTTACATCTATTATTATACTGAATCGAATTGGGGAAGATGGAAATAAATTTCACAATTTGACTAATAGAAGGTATAGGTTGGCAGGACACTTCCTGGGGCATCAAGGAACTGTCAGTTTGGTACGGCGGGCCGGGGGGGGGGGGGGGGGGGGGGGGAAGGCGGTAAAATCCTTGCAAATAGACCAAGACTTCAATATAGTAAGCAGGTTCAAAAGGACATAGCTGCAGTAACTACGCGGAGGTGAAGAGACTGGCACAGGAACAAAAATCTGTTATCTACCAGGTCAACTGTAAGGACTGTAGCAAAATCTAAATCGGAATAAATAGAAGGACATTTGACAAGATATAAAGAGCACATCATGGCATGGAAATACAGCGCAAACTACTCAACATAGAAAAGACCAAGCACAATAGGAAAAGATATGAACATTATAAAAACCAGTAAAAAAAAAGACACCTGCTCCCTATTCCAGAAAACTTTCATAACTAGGAAAAGAAATGAACGTTATAAAAATCAGTAATAAAAGACACCTCCTCCATATTCAAGAGAACTCCACATACATGAAGCACTAATACACAATAAAGATTTACTTAATGACCATGTAAATATTGGAAAACAGACACTACATAAAACAGTTGAGAAAGTCACGCAAAGAAGGAAAAAAGCTTTTCCTTTCTACCCATCACCCTCTCATTCTGTCTCTCAGCCTTCCCCCTCTTCAGATTATCCCCTCCTCCTTACCCTCTTTCCCACTTTGCATTACCAACTCACTCTCTATTCCCCTCCTTTTCATTCACTCTTCACTCACTTTTGCACCTTTCCCCCCTCCTACAGCACTCACCTACTCCCCATTCACATTTTCAACTCCATCACTAACACTTCGTTTCACTTACACATTAAATAACTTGCACAGGATAGACTAGCGTGGAGAGCTGCATGAAACCAGTCTTTGGACTGAATACCACAACAACACAGTACCATAATTAAGTGACATAATACACATACGACGAATTGTAGAGGAAGAGAATGTTTTTAGAACAAAGGAAAAACTAGCCGTTCAGTTGACAATACTACTCACACAAAACAGACGCGATGAGACGGAAAGCTGCAAACGAACAATAGTGATTCCACATTGTGTTGTGTTTAACATCAAGAGACGCACAGTTCTCCAAAGCAATGTGGGATTAGGAAGAAGCCAAACAAAGGAATACCTCAAAAACGTGCAAGCAGACGGCATTTGCTGATGTAAGAAAAAATCGAGCACAAAAACCGTAAGTAAAATCAACAACATTTGTAATGAACTGTTTCTCGATCGAGACAGTAAGCCAAATTGTAAATACCTGTCATTACGCACCACTGATGATGTTTTATTCCAATAAAATGCATGTTTGTTGAGAAAAATGTGCACCTCCTTACAGCCACAAATATGGATTCAGAACCCCTACAGGACTCATACAGGTGTATCATAATTAATAGGGAAAACTGACAGCAATGGAAGTACATGAGAATAGAAGCAAAAATACCCCAGTAAGAATGCCATCCCCCCTATCTAACACCGCTCTAATTTGACCTCAGTCCTCTGTATTTTGTTTTCTGGCGTCATCTTCACATTAAAATGTACAGAACTCCAGCTGAAGAACTGCAGCAGCCAATTGTCCACTCTCGTCAAGATGTAAGAGATGCTTCTGCGATGTTTAGAAGAAATCGTAACTCACTGCGACTACGAGTACAGTACTGCGTCCAAATGCAAGGACGACACGTCGAACATCTCCTTTATGAGCTGCCAGTGAGCAATAAATTGTAACGTGTAACATACTGAACCTGCATCGTATTTCTTGTTCAGGTAAACCATGGGTGAAATCTGAGCCAAGTTAGTTGAGGACTCAGTCGTAATGGTTGCACTGCAAATACATTTGCACTAAATAGGACAATGTTTCATACTGAAGGCAGTGGCACCTCGTAACCACCTATACGCAAGTACCTCGCAAACGGCCAGCTTGCATATCCATGTTCGCAGAGAAGTCTTTACTTCTATTATCGTACTGAATCGAGTTGGGGCCATAGACGTAAATTAAAGGAAACTTAAAGGTAATCAGGATATTAATCATTTGTACCGATCCTCTTTACAGCGAATGAGGGTGCTATTAACGGATCAAAGACTGTGCACTATCATCTGAGTAAGGGTGACAACTACATTAGAGGCAAGGTGAGTGAGAAATACATTCGCGCTGTGTGCCTGAGATTGTGTCTAGGAATCCTGCATATTCGGTTCGCTAGATAAACAATCAAACAACGTGTATTAATTACTTTTATTACAACAAGATAAGTACAAATACCTAACTTTGATAGATGTGTCGCTAGCAAAGGACGACATAAAAAATAATTAGACTTCTTGAGAATAGACAAACACAAGTGTGTGCTACTTAGAGGTTGCTAATGATAGAGGCTACGACGCGTCGTCTAACGGAGTGGCTAACGTTGACGCTGCTACAGAAGTGGGTCGCCACTAGTCGGCCGCGACGCTTACGTCCTCTTCACATAGAGGCCGCTGCTGTCGCGTTTTCGCCCTGGAGGGAGGTCCGTCAGTGTGCTTGGCTGACCTCTTCTCCCAGCCGTCTCTTCTCTGTCATTCCCGACTGGCGCGCCGGCGTTGAATTTACGCCGCAACACCTGAAGTGCCCACGTCCACCCGCAACGCCAGCGTGAATCATCCAGCTGCTACAACCGGTCCACACAGTTACGTATTATGCGGGAATGACGAGTGGAGATGTTGCAAGTCGATCCCAGAGGTCATGCCTTCCCGAATCGAACTATTCACGAACCCGCACCCCTTACTCGTGGTGCGTGAAGAGCCCAGCGCTTGCACGACGTCTGAGGTGGAGTGTTCTACACGTCGAGCATACACGTACAGCCGCGATGAAATGCGCGGACGCTGGCGATTCTTGCCCACCTTATGCTCGACTGTCACAATGACGGCCTGTAGAGCGGCTGACGGCATCCAAGTCACGTGGCGTGCAGAATTGTTCCATTTGCTCAGGCAAAGACAATGCTGTTTTTTCTGTTCAACACACCAGCTACCAACTCATTCCTTCAGGCGAAACTACAATTGCACTGCCTCAGAAAAGAAGTGGACGACCCAGAAGACATGTTCAGATGTCAGTGTTACCTCACACAGGTATACGTCATCAATGGGTATGTGCACTGAAGAGCCAAAGAAACTGGTACACCTGCCTTCCGCGAGCACGCAGATGTGCTGCAACTAGACGCGGCATGGTCTCGACTAATGTCTGAAGTAGTTCTGGAGGCTTTTGACACCATGAATCCTGTCCATAAATCCGTAAGAGTACGAGGGCGTCTTCTGAACAGCACGTCGCAAGGCATCCCAGATATGCTCAATAATGTTCATGTCTGGGGAGTCTGGTGGCCAGCGGTAGTGTTTAAATTCAGAAGACTGTTCCTGGAGGTACTCCGCAACAATTCTGGACCTGTGGGGCGTCGCATTGTCCTGCTGGAATTGCACGTGGTCAGACAGGATGCTTACGTACGTGTCAGCTGTTAGAGTCGTATCTAGACATATCAGGAGTCCCATATCACTCCAGCCTCACACGCCCCACACCATTACAAAGCCTCAACCAGCTTGAACAGTCCCCTGTAGACATACTGGGTCCTCATGGAGTCATGAGGTTGTCTCCATACCCATACACGTCCCTCCGCTCGATACAATTTGAAACGAGACTCCTCCGACCAGGCAACATGTTTCCAGTCATCAACAGTCCAATGTCGTTGTTGACGTGTAGTCATCAAGGGTACGCGAGAGGGCCTTCGGCTCCAAAAGCGCATATCGATGATGTTTCGTTGAATGGTTCGCACGCTGACACTAGTTGATGGCCCAGCATTGAAATCTGCTGCAATTTGCGGAAGGATTGCATTTCTGTCACGATGAACGATTCTCCTCAGTCGTCGTTGGTCCCGTTCTTGCAGGACTTTTTCCTGCCGCAACGATGTCGAAAATTTGACCTTTTACCAGGCTCCTGATATTCACGATATACTCGTGAAACGGTCGTACGGGAAAATCGCCACTTCATCGTTACCTCTGAGCTGCTGTGTCCCAACGCTCGTGCGGCGACTGTAACACCACGTTCAAACTGACTTAAATCTTGATAACCTGCCATTTCAGCAGCAGTAGCCGATCTAGAATCTGCGCCAGACGTCTGTTGTGTTACATAGGCATTGCCGACCGCAGATCCACACTCTTCTTGCTTACATATCTCTGTATTTGAATATGCATGCCTATACCAGTTTGTTTGGCGCTTCAGTTGCAATTCAATATGACGATAGAACGCCCGCCAAAGTGTATTAGCATTGTTCGTGTTTAGTGTCGTTATCAGGTCCAGGCCTGAACAGCGTGAGATGCTGTGTCATCACAGTGAAGGACACGGAGATGCCGCTACTCGTGTGAGACAGCGTTATCAGCGTCTGTCACTGAGTTTCAAGGTGTCTCGCTGTGAGCCTCCACTTGGCCGGCTGATCGGATCGTGCAGCATCCTGTTTGTGAGGCATTCGGAAGTGACAGTGGCCCAGTGTTAGACTGCATGGGAATGTGATGGCAAGCTTGTTATTTGTCAAGGTTCCCGTCGATCGCGTCTGATCTCCACACGGAAAGATCGCCGCACTGTGCAGTAAGCACACCGTAACCCCTGCACGTCTGCGTTTGCCATCCGATGGACTGTCCGTAACATTCTGTGTCATCTCTCGTGACTGATCGGGGCCTAGTACCAAATGGACTAGGGAATTACCGTCCCATGCGTAGGCTGCCGTTGACACCACAACACAATCGGCTCAGTTTAGAGTGGTGTTGTGACTGGGAAGCACAGACTGCTGATGAATGGTGTCGCATTGTGATCATCGATGAAGCGCAGTTCTCGACTATATCGTATGACCGTTGTCTGTGAGTATGGCGACGAACTGAGGAGGGGCGCATCAGTGGTACTACTGGTGTCGTGGTGTGGAGAGCCATAGGGTATGTCTTCCAGTCACAGATGGTGGTGACTGAAGAAATTCCGACAATGCAAAAGTACGACTCGGACATCCTACACCTTCACGTCTCACCTCTCATTGGACGGTATAATTCTACCATTTTTCAACACGACAATGCTCGATCACAAATTGGACGTGTCTCTATGAACTGTCTGCGTGAACCTCTGGTATTCTTCTGGCCAACGCGATCCTCATATCCGTCTCCCGATAGAACACGTGTGGGACCAGGTGGGACGTCAGTTCTGTCCCAGTGGCAAGATATCAAGGACCAGTTAGAATAGTTGTGATCAAGCGTGCCTTCCCAACCGAATCAGTGCATGTATGCAGACCGGAGAGAGTTGGCGCATAGGTCCAGAATTGGTTCTAGGCGCTACAGTCTGGAACCGCACGACCGCTAAAGTCGCAGGTTCGAATCCGGCCTCAGGCATGGATGAGTGTGATGTGCTTAGGTTAGTTAGGTTTAAGTAGTTCTAAGTTCTAGGCGACTGATGACCTCAGATAGTGCTCAGAGCCATTTGAACCATAATTGGTACAGAGTGGCTCCATGAACACTCTTCTGAGTTTAAATGGCTCTGAGCACTATGGGACTTAACATCTGAGGTCATCAGGCCTCTAGAACTTGGAACTACTTAAACCTAACTAATCTAAGGATATCACACACTTTCATGCCAGAGGCAGGATTCGAAACTGCGACCGTAGCGGTCGCGCGGTTCCAGACTGAAGCGCATAGAACCGCTCGGCCACACTGGCCGGCTTTGAGTTTAAACTCTTGTGCAATTTCATTAGGACAATACGACACCCCGCACGTCTTGGATTGCTACAGAGTGACTCCAGAAACACTCGTATGAGTTTAAACACTTCCGCTGGCCACCAAACTCCCCAGACATGAAAATTATTGAGCATATCTGGGATGCCTTGCAACGTGCTGTTCAGGAGATATTTCCACCTGCTCGTTCTCTTACGGGTTCATGGACAGTCCTGCAGTGTTCAAGGGGTCAGTTCCCTCCAGCACTATTTCACACATTAGTCGAGTCCATGCCACATCATATTGCGGCTCTTCTGCGTGCACGCGGCGCCCCTACACGATATTAGGTAGGTGTATCAGTTTCTCTGGCTCTTCATTGTCTTTAATGTCTTCAATGACATACTTGAAAATAGAAGAAACTGAAACGAACATTTTGGAGGAATGAGCGTAGAAAGATTATCCATCCAAATAAGAAGATTTTATTCAGTTGGGAGAACAAGTAAGGAAGGCCGTTGAGGTGACCAGTACCGTAAAGGAAAGAGAAAAATTGGCCTAGTACTTGAAGTGAAGATGATGAGAAAACAGTTTATGACACAAAGAAATTACTGACATTCACCGTATGTGGGAACTGACTGAAATCAATGGAGAACACTGAAAATTTAAAACGGTTTCTCTTAAGAAAAAATTACGTTCTTCGTTTTTGTATGGACATTTCAGCTACCCACAAAGAATAATGAAAGTGTTAAATTCGGCTGCGCATGCATCGCCGGAGGCGCGAATGTCAGGACCTGGACGTATACTCCAGCACGTGGGTCGCACGGAACTGCCAGGCGGTGAAAGCTGGCGTCTGACTTCAGGGGTGCCCACGGAGGTGCAGACGCAGCTGATGATGATGCGCCTTTGACGTGAGAGACACTGCGACACCCCTGGCGTCGTCGACCTCGCAGGGGGGAATCACCAGCAGGGGTGAGAGATCGGACGCGGGGTTGAATGAATCTGAGGGGGGGATTAGACAGAGGCGGGGGAGGGCGCTCGCGAAAAATCGGAACAGCTAAGGACATCTCTGGGCGGGATCTGCAAACTGCTCACTGCACTTGCTGGTTCACCGCCGTCTGAGAAGGGTAAATGCCCAGAATACGTAGCAGCCACCTGAATTCTTTCCCACGTTTTTCCTCTTCACTCAAAGATACTTACAGCCTCCGTGTGGAAGATACAAGGGGACTTGTTTTCGATTGTAGAACGGTATTTATCCCGGAACAAGACGACACTTTTTCTCAGAATCGTCCTTAGAAAATTAATGGGTCGTCTTGCAGTTGCAGATGAAGTTTGGTAGTCGAAGTCAATGTTTTTACCTTTCGTAATAGATTTGAGTGTAGCCTTGTACGTAAGTAAAACGCGGACAAAAAACCATTTAAAAAAGATGATAACAGGAACTTTTGAAAGGCGTTATTACAGAATAATGCTGACAATTAGGTGGGTAGATCGGGTAACTAATCAATCGGATTGCTAAGGAAGAGGTACTGAATCGAACTGGAGAGAAACGAAATGGTACAGCTTGACTAAAAGAAGGGATCGATTGATATGATAGATTCTGAAGCATCAAGGAATAGTCAGTAAGGTAATGGAGGGTAGTTCGTGGGGAAGTGGAGTAACATTGTAGAGAAAGACTAAGACATTTTTGTTGTAAGTTGCTGCAAGTGACTGTAGGTTACGCTGAGTGTTAGCAAAGGACAGAGAATAGTGGAGAATTAAATCAGGTAACACCGAAAGAATTAGATTAATATATGTGACACTGGTAGTACTAGATGAGTTCTGATGGTGGTCGGAGTAAAGAGGGTATAAAATATAGAATGGCTATACACAAAAAGATTTTCTGAAAAAGATAAATTTGTTAACATGTAATATATGTGTTAGTAAGCCTTTCCGGAAGGTATTTGTCTCAGACAAGAAGAGAATAGAAGATTTTGGTATGTGGTGCTACAGAAGAATGCTGAAGATTAGATGGGATATAAAATAACTATTGATGAGGCACTGAATCGAAAAGGGGAAGAGAAGTTCATGGCACAACTTAACTAAAAGAAGGGATCGGTTGATGGAACACATCCTCATATTCGTAATGGAAAGAAATGTGTGGGAAGGGGGATAGTTATAATAGCATACTGAGACCAAGAGGTGAATACAGTAAGCATGTTCAAATGGATGTATGTTGCAACAGTTGTTTTTGAGATGAAAATGATTGCACAGGATAGAATAGCGAGAAGAGCTACATCAAACCAGCTTTCAGACTAGAGATAAGTACGGCAACAACAACAATGTACAAAAATTGTAAAATCACTAGTCATGTGTTCTGTTTAGATTTACTTGGAGTTACGTTCGATACTCTTCCTCTTGCAATGGAGGATATATGAGGAATGGTGAAATACTTCATGACTTCAAGAATAATGTAATAATCTCAATACGAAACGTGCAGATACTGACAGGTGTGAGAACCATTGAGTGTCAGCTTAATTATCGATGGTTGTACAATACTAACATTAATTCCCTATTGCCGGCCGAAGTGGCCGTGCGGTTAAAGGCGCTGCAGTCTGGAACCGCAAGACCGCTACGGTCGCAGGTTCGAATCCTGCCTCGGGCATGGGTGTTTGTGATGTCCTTAGGTTAGTTAGGTTTAACTAGTTCTAAGTTCTAGGGGACTAATGACCTAAGCAGTTGAGTCCCATAGTGCTCAGAGCCATTTGAACCAAGCCAATTCCCTATTCGTCGATCAAAAATGTGAAATCCAGAAATATAAAACATGGAATAGTGGAACACTGTTTTTCGTTTAACGCGTACAAATAAAAATAACTTTCTCGGAGGAGGATATTAGTGTCTCCTGTTAAATTTTGGAAACTGGACTGACACTTCACTGGTCAGAAAAGAGCAAATTATCTGCGGAAAAATAAAGCCACTGAAAGAAGCAGATCCACCGGAAGATAATTTAAAGAGAAATATACGAACACGCACGGCAATGCTGATTCTACGGTATATCTTAGGAGATACGTCAAAGAAAGACGCACCTATATTTCCAGGATTTGTGGCTTTAGATGAGAAAAAGCTTGTGATTGAAATACACTTTTTGCAGCTGTGAAGATATCAGCGATGAATGCATAGAAAGCAGACTACTGTTATTAGCTCCAAGGACATGAAAGAGATACAGCAATGGAGAAGGGAATGAAACAAGCTCGTAGCCTACCCTCAATGATACTTTAGTTCAGGGAGAAAAAATATAAGTTGATGATTTGTTGATGACACAGTCATTGTGCAGATAATCGTTCTTTGATTTACCGAATACAAGCACGAGATGAAATTTTGTTACTGGAAAGACCATGGGGAGACAATGTTACTGAATTACTGTTGGGGGTTTATCAGAGTATCGCCAGCAACAGTAAACAAACAGCTCACCAACGACGGAGCTTTCATCAACTATCCGTACACTGAAGAAAAACAGAGCGGATATATTCACACAGTTTAATTGTGGATTTGTCCCAGCAGAACTTTCCTGTATTTCTTCATAGCAGGGAGACGTTGCAGTCATCTCCTTGTTACTATGTTTTTCAGAAACTTCAGCATATCTGACGCCAAACAATAAAAAGCATTCTCAGGCTCAAAAACTGTTACGTGCTGACCTGTTACGGATTCCGCTTCCTCGCGTAGCAGTTGGAAAAGCAGCATCGTATCTACAAGAAACTGCCGGATACACAACGGGCATCGGCCCTGGACAAAGACTAAATTGTAATCACGTGCCGCAAAAGTGTTGCAATATGAACGTCCTGCATTCCCCCGTACGAGTCAGGGAAGTAGCTTGTTCGTGGAAAGGTAAAAGGTTACTTCGTACTAAAACCTTATCTCAACATTGTGGTCGTGCTGAAGTAAAAGCAGTTCTTTCTTCTCTCACAGATATAGGCCCCGCCGCTCGTGTGGCTATCGCAGACACGTGCAAACCTGCAGCAACATGTGAAATCGCGAAGGTTAAAAAAGACGCGTCAGGGGATTTATACCGTACTGCCGGAGCTTAAGAGTTCGTTCATTGTTCCACATCCATTGTGGCAAGTGTTCAACCACACACCAATACAGTGGCGCCAACTCAACAGCTCTGTCAACCATTGTCAGGGCTTCAGTTTATGACTTCTCGGTACGGAGTTCTTTATCTCCTGCTGGCAAAACAGCATCCATTGTACCATTCTTCATACTGAATCAGGTAAGAAATACACTGCCTGACAGAAAAATGTGAATGACATGGCCGGACGCCAACGTCACTTCGTACACGAACACATCAGCGGTAAGTATGTAAAAGATTAAAGGGATGCAATTCTCTGTAACAGGTAGGACGGCCGCCTGAGACCATTAATATTCGTTGCACATAGCATTGTTACAGAGGCTCATCGGGTGTATAAGGGCAGGAGCAGCGTCAGATGTTGAGAAATCACTGTGAAAGGCACTGAAATGGCACGTATTCGTGTAAGACAGCGTTATCAGCACCTGACAGAGTTCGGAATGGGTCTGCTTGGGGATATCCATTTGGCCGGCTGGTAGAATTGTGCAGTGTCCTGATTTGTGGGGCAATCGGATGTAATAATCCAGAATTCGAATCAAGAACAGATGTCAATCTCAGAAGTAGATATCGTCGGAATAGTGAAGCAACTTAAGTCACTTAAGCTAGTCTTCTGGTCCAGGTGATATAGCAATTTGGTTCCTTTCAGAGTATGCTGATGCAATAGCTCCATACTTGACAAATACAACCTCTCGCTTGACCAAAGAGTCGTACCCAAAGACTGGAATGTTGCACAGGTCACACCAATATTCAAGAAAGGTAGTAGGAGTTCAAAAATGGCTCTGAGCACTATGGGACTTAGCATCTAAGGTCATCAGTCCCCTAGAACTTAGAACTACTTAAACCTAACTAACCTAAGGACATCACACACATCCATGCCCGAGGCATGTCAAAAAGATCACAGTTCATAGTAACTAACGAAAATTTGTAGAGTAAAACACAAGTGATTTCTGGCGTTTCCCAAGTATTACAGGCCCTCTGCTGTTCCTTATGTATACAAACGATATGGGAGAGAATCCGAGTAGCTGTGTTGGTTGTTTGCAGGCGATACTATCGTTTATTGTCTGGTAAGGACATCAGAAGATTGAAACAAATTTCAAAACGATTCACTGATAAAGGAGTTTTAATAGTATCTACCTGGCTTAACTTACCCAAATAAATGTTGGAAAGATACGGTCGTAAAGCTAAGAATAATCGCAATCACAGAGATGAAAAACTGGATGGGAAATTTAAAAATTTTGTTAACGCAGGAGCAGAAGACGAGCTGGTAGCATAATTGTAGTCAATTGAGAGCAGACTTCTTAACCCAACGATGAAATGTCTCTTTGTCTGATCATTAGCCATCAGTGGCCTACCACACAGATTTGACGAAGAAACTTGGCCACCTGGGCAGCACCATATACTGCGCTTTCTTATTATGCATCTTACCTTGTCAAGCCAGAAAATACATATGGTACACGAGCAATGGGATAAAACAACGTTACAATAACCTGGTATTAAGCATTCAAAATAAGTGTACATTTTTTAAATTTATATTAAAATATTTTATTTGCGTTAACGATTTTTTGAAGATTTAATATTTATTAGTCAAAATCGCTCATTAAACTATTTTACGTCTTAGTTTCAAGATGAAATTCCCAATAATTTCAACGTTTATTCAATAATTTCACAAAAAATTTTGATGTCCCATGCTGCCTCGTGAATGGCAGACGGGAAATATGCAAGTATTTCTTTGAAAAATATACAAAAATAAGTAACATATAGTTTTAAGTGTTTTTCAAGAGAGATACATTGTAATTTATAATATTAGAAGCCAAGATCGCTTGAAGCGAAGTAGTTTATTTCATCACCAGTTTCGACAGTAGCTAGCTGTCATCCTCAGATTTCCCAGATATGTGATGACACATCAGTCTCGTCGACGTAATGAGACTTGCGTGTAATTACATTTCAGGGAGACTTGAGAATCTGTGGATGACAACTAGTTACTGTCGAAAATGGTGATGACATAAACTATTTCACAGCAAGCGATTTTAGCTTCTAATATTATACATTACAACATTAGATCGTCCCACCAACATGTGTAAATTATAAGATACCTCACCTACAAGGTGATGTTTCATTACCTTTAAAAAGTGTTTGCTTGTATCCTTTTATTTTACAAAAATTGTTAAACATTAAACATCCCATTCCTCCACTAGTTTCCCTATATTTAAAAAAAAAATTTAAAACTGCTTGTACGAACATAACGGCGTATAGCTGCTGAGGGGATATTGCACCGCTAGCAGCCCACGAGAGAAGTGGAAGAACAGTTCAGGAAGACGGCTACCATCCTCCGGTGGACGTGGAAAGCTCGCTCCCCGGGAAACCTTGACGGAGGGCCAGCAGACGGCGTCAGCCGCTAGATTTACTGCCCGCACACACCTGTCAGCCCGATGAGAGGACTAGAACGCATGCGACGCAGCGCTACGTGTTCCTGTGCGGTCATCGACACGCATTCTAGTCAGGCGACGTCGTAGCGGCTAGACAAGAAATCTGCATAGTCGTCTCTACGACGTCTCCACAGGTCGTACGTATGCATTCTCCGTCTTTCAGTCAACGGTAATGTCCAGCGCACACCAAATGAGTAGAGTTTTAACCATCACTTCTAAAAAAATAGATCGGGTCGCTACTGCTCCAAAACCCTTCGGAACTAAGCTATTTTAACCTACAGATTGTCAGAGCCGGTAAAAATTATCATTGTTTAATTGGGTATAATATACTATTCCTCAAAAGTCATGGATTCAGTACCATAAATGAGATGTTCTTTTATAGATGAAGTCGAATCACTCCGTCTTGCCCCACTTGTGGGGTTAAAGTGGGTATTCATACTAATTTTATGGGAATATAGAAAAACAAGATTTTCAATGGAAAAGTAGCAGAAATGTTTATTGAAATACAAGTGAACTCACAATATTACCCATAAAATTCACATGTAAAGTAACAGTCCTGCAACTTTCGTCGGATAAGCAAAGACATTTCCCGCAATTGCATGCGACCAGTCCTTTCCACCCACTTTCGTTTCATCACTCGATATACGCTCTAAATTTTTTTTGGTTGCAAGATTATATGCCCATCTTCCGATATCTTTAAGCCTAAAAGCATTAATACATGATCGACTCACACTTTTTACTGTTGCTCTGAAGACACAAGTAGGCATGGCCCTAACCGTCCTTTAGCTGACGCTTCCTTAGAGGTTAATTTATTTGTGATGGCCTTTTTTTTAATCTTCTTCGATACTTAGTGAAACACTGAAGTTTCTTGCAATTTTCAGTTTAAACTTCCTACTTGACAACACACTTCGTCCATTGCCCCTTCCATGCCTCCGTAACTATCTATCTGTCGTCCTCTGGTAAATTCTCAGAGTATTTGACATCGCAGAAAAGTCTGCAGTGCAATAATATACGGTCTGGCCCATACCCCCTCAACGTGTCCTGTCTTAACCAGACTGCAGAGGTTACAGAAACAAAATTAAAGCTCTCTAATGTTGAACCGGGTATCTACTGTGTGCTTGTGTACAAAATACTTACTACCCATCTAATTATCCTGACTAAATAAAGACTTTATAAGTACCGTAGTAACTATCAAATAGTTGCAGTTTAGGAACAAAAGAACGTTATTCGGCTGAAATCGTTAAAAAAACTTACCTTCTGAGAGACGCAGTGAAGTGGCCGCCAACAATTCGCCACTATGGTCGCTCTTTTTTCTTGTCTAGCGGAACGTAATTCTGTATCTCTCCACCAGAGGACATAAATAGTGACGTCAGAAACACGGTACCCTGTTTTATCCCCTATATGGTCTTATCCACCTTCGCCTACGTTATTAATTTGTTATCTGTTCGCAGGCAAAGCAGGTAACATGTCTGTATTCGTGGAAGACACTGATATCTCCGAGTCACAGTCCCGTAACACACCGCCATCCGGTCAAAAACAACATGGAGCAACTCATTGGACGGTAATTTGGTTTCAGCATTTGAAGTGAACAGTACACCTGGATACCTGTTCCTTTGTTTCCTTAACAACTGGCTGAATATACGGACTGAGTTTTCAACCACTGCTTCCCCATGTTATGCTTGGGCTCGTATAGTTGCTGTATACTTTCTGTATTACTTGCGAATAACATTCCATTCCTTGTATTCTAGCTGTGTTAACATAGTCAGAAGCTTTCACTAAACCTACAAATGCTATAAACGTAAGTTGGTTTCCTTAAAACTGTCTTCTAAGATATGCCATAGGGTCAGTATTGCGTCACGCGTTTGTACATTTCTCTGGAACCCAAACTGATCATCCCCGAGGTCAGCTTCTACGAGTTTTTTCATTCATGAGTAAATAATGTGTCTCAATATTTTGCAGCCATGACGTGGTAAACTGATGGGTCGGTAGTACTCACACTTGTCAGCAAAAGTCTCCTTAGGAATTGGAATTATTACGTTCTCCCTGAAATATGGGGTCATCTCGCCTGTCTCACATATCTTACACGCCATGTGAAGGGAACGTAGTATACCCAGGGGCCTTGTTCTTTCCTCTTAGGTCTTTCAGGGCTCCCTCAAATTCTACTCGAAATATCATATCCTCCATCTCATTTCACCTTACATCTTCTCTTTCAATATTACTGGTGTCAAGTTTGTTTCCGTTATACAGGTATAAGAGCAGATATTTGTATGTGTGGTAGGCCCTACCTACGTCAGTGAGCTGTTCTTTTTTTCTCTGCGTTGAACAGTCTTCCCACAAACAGGTCCCAATTTACTACCTGATGTTTCTCGCACAGTCGTAACTGCAGCACAAAGTGGACTACGCCTGTCAGTATAGACTAACCGTTTTGCATCCACGTGTCCATAATTCAACGCCTGACCTGCTGCCCAGCGGAAATAACCGTTAATGTCTTGCTCTTGCCACAAGTAATTGGACGTACTACCCACCCCAAAAATATAATATTTCTAATAGCTATAATTATTAGTCAGCAAATAACGTAAATATTGATATAATATTGTTCAGCAGACCGTCCTCAACTGTCAATATAAATACCTGCACTTACACCCTGTGCAGACCCCTGTTTATGTTCCTTCTACTTTACAGCTTCTGATATATTTTAATTACAAAAGCAACAGTATCCCAGAGGTAATTCTGTTCTGCGTGGTACCTAAAGAATACCACCACACACAGTACGAAAGTTCATTCGCTCTTTTTTCAGTACACCATTTCTACAGTTTGTTATTGATATCCGTTCGGAGCACACTGTTCGGTAAATCTGCACACTCTGTCCTTCGCTGCACGGGTGTAAAATGACAGCATTTTCTGCCTGTTACATTTGCTCTGACCTGGTTCTGATTTATTCGCCGCCTCATGCAGGAGTGCCTACACCACCGGAGACAGAGTACTGCACGGAATCTCAGAGTTAAAAGGATCCACTGACACGCTCTAGTCCAAATGTCCAGCTGCGGAAGGTGGAGGGAGAAAAGTAGCATGTTGTAAGAAAATAATAGTAACAAAAAACTATGTGATCAATCTTCTGGAAGAGACATCTGACATGGCAGGCTTCAGAACAACTGTGAACAAAAATTCTGATAAGTATAAAAAGTGCTCCAAAGCAATTAGTAATAGATACTGGGGAAAATACTCGGTGTAGACTATGCAGCAAGTTAATAATTTTTCCTTCATGGGGGACCACAGTCATGTAGAACTTTTTGAAAGAAATTTATTTCATTTTATTGTTAATTACTGTTCATTTATTGCACACAATCATGGTTTCGGCTTTATAGCCATTCCCATGTGCATGCTGAAATGTTAAAATATATCTGACTTGTCACATAGGCAGGTGAGGTATATTGTAACGTATCAGCATGCACCTGGGAATGGCTATAAAGCAGAAATCATGAATGTGTGAAATAAATAGCAGAAATTATTCAGGGAAACTCTGTTTGAAAAACCTGATTTAGAGAATAGCTACATAGGGTGGAAGAAGTGAATGGTATTGCCGATAATACTAATGACAAAAAATGCTTATTTAAAAAACTTAAACGTAAAGCACCGTAACTTAGTAGTGGAACCAGAACGGCTGTTTGCTAGCGAACATCTAGTACTAATTTTATAGGCTTGGTAAATTACAAACATTAGAAGAAAGAAGTTATAGAGAAAATATTACATTATCAGACAAATGTGGAGTCTGGAAGTTTGGAAGTAACGAGGAAATTGATCAGGACGTACTGGCTGAATAAATGAGAATATACTCATCAAACAGATCTTCAGATATCTTAGGAAAAATAAATGAAGTACCACCTGGATTGAAGACGCTAAGATAAAGTTTTAGGGAAATGTTTTAAAACACGAAGAAACGAGAAAAAAGGAAACAAGCACAAAGTGGAATGAAAACAGGAAACAAAGTCAGACAACGAAGAAATACTAGGAGAAAAGGAAAGAATATCAAAGAATTAAAAAGTGAAATTGGTATATGGTCCCAAGAAGGCCCTAACCTCAGAAGAGAAAGAAGAAACAGTGTTTAGCAACCTGTAAGTGGTGCCAGTTGGGGTTGCAGATGAAGACAACTAACGATTTCAACGGCGGGCGAAGATACGAAGATAGCTATCTCAAGGGCAGAAAACGCGGAAAGAGCATTTTCCTTATGGTAGAAACTCCGCCATCACTGTCAGCAGAATTCAGAAGATAGTCAGTCCATCTGGATTGTGACCGAATGTGGTCAGTACGACGTGAACGCCGGCAAAACTATGGTGTGGATTACAAAACTACTGTATTGACGATAAATCTCTGGAAACAGTATCAAAGTTAAAATACCTAGGAGTAACAGTTCAAAGCGAACAAATGAACAAATAAAACTACTTGTTGGAGGATCAGATACCGGGATGAAATTAGTCGGAAGAAATTTAACGAAACGTTATTCTTCCACGAAAAAAGTGGCTTACAGATGACTCGTTCGACCAGTTCTAGAATATTGCTCATCAGTCTCTGACCGCTGTCAGGTTGGATTAATAGAAGAGACAGAGCCGAACCAGCGGAGAATTGTGCCTTTGTTATGGAAGTGTTCACACGAACTCCAGTGTGAGCCTATAGAGTAGAAGCGTCGAGCAGGAAGTAGATGAATATTGTTAAAATTCCGGACGTGTATTTTTCAATAACAACCAGGCAGCGTATTACTTCCTCATACATGTACTTCGAAAATTGATTATCACGGCAAAATTAGAGAGATTCCACGGCATACTGTGCCTTACTGACGCACGTTTTCGCCGCCTACCATTCGCGAATGGAAAAGCATATAGTGGCAACGGTACTTGCGCACGAAGTACCCTCCGCCACACACCGTGAATTCACAACCGGGGAATAGATATAGATGTACATGTAAGCAAGGTATTTCCATCCGGCGGAAATCTGAACCGAGCTGAGTAGTGAATTAAGTTTCGAGTACAGCTTTTGTTCTCGTCGACATTGCCCCGCGATGTTTACAATCTATACTTCCCTTGTACTATTTTGTTCCTGCTCCGGCTTCAGCTTTGAATATTTGTCTTTGCTTCTCTCTGATTTTCATTAAAATACGGTGTTTCTCCTCCACTTCCTTGTGCTAAGAAGCACACGAAACGAGGTAGGAATGGTGTGACGTTAAAGTGAAGAAATGCAGATATTGTTAGTGTAACAGCTTGTTTTAATGAATGCAGATGGGCTTTAATATGGAACGGAGCAGGGATAGGGATTTAATGTTTAACACCCCGTCGACTACGAGGTCATTACAGACGGACAACAAGCTCGGATTAGGGAAGGTTGAAGAAGCGGCCGTGCCATTCCGAAAGAGCCATCCCGGGATTTGCCTTCAGCAATTTAAGGAAATCACTGAAAACCTAAATCAGGATGGCCGGACGCTGGTTTGAGCAGTAGTCCTCACAAATGCGAGTCCATTGTGATAAACCATTGCCCTACCACGCACGGTAACATGGAACGGAACCGCTTGCGGTCAGTAAGGTTTGTGCGTCCGACCGACAGGAACACTCGTTGCGCCTGCCACAGCCCCCATAGGCAAACCCGCCACGCTCGTCATTTAATCTTCTGTCAGCGTCCGGGCTACGTAAGATTTATACCCCGATTCACACTTGCTCCAGAGCGTGGACAGGGCCATAATTTACGATATTCGTTCAATAATGGTAAAGGAAATCACTCAGATAGTTCAAGGTGCACCTAGACATAGGTCAACGAGAAACGGGAGAGAAAACTGATTGGCAGACAAAAAAGATAAGTTCCAGAAAAAAGAATGTTGTCAAAAATCAAGAAAGTTTCTCTTTTGTGTTGTTATTATGTTATGACTGACGAAGAATCAGTTAGTTCTGTTAATAGAAAAGATCAACATTTCACAAGAAAGCTCTCTGCATTAGAGCATCGACAGTAAAATGCTGTATTTAGTTAATTCAACACATTTGAAAGCATACAAATAGCTGTGGACACACATTCTTATTATTTATAAAACGGAATGCCACAGGCCGGTGGCATTTCCACATGCCACGGTCGTTAACGCACACAAACTCAGAACGCATAACTAGAACTCATGTATTCAATGTTGTATGCAGACTGTTAGACAAGTGATTAACTGTACTGTAAGCAGCTATAACTGTCTATGCGCCTCTAGTACGCACCCTGATCTCTGTTACCTTACTCTCACGATTCGTGTGGAAGATCTACGCTTAAAACACTATGACAGCTGAAGGGCAGATGCAGGGAAAATTTGCGAAGAAAGTCGTATTTTTATTGCGTAATTTATTAGATTGATTCTTTAAGAACAACGTTGCAAAATTTTCTAAACAGAATTCTGGCTAGAAATATGTTTTTAAAAACGTTTGTACGTTTGTGCCTGCCACATCGCCTCTTTCTATGCTGTGATACACACATTCTTCAGGCTAGAAATTTTTGTTCTTTAATTTTTCGTTCACACAATCAAAACGAACTGCAGATGAGTCTCGAAGGCTGTGAGGAAGATTATCTGTGCTTGTTCATTTGTTTACAACGTGTTTTTTAATAGTATGTGATACAAACTTATCTCAGTTCTAGTTTTGTACATATTAACTTCTTTTGCTAGAAATGGGTCGCAACAGTGGAAAAGCTATCAGCGATAACTTGCATAGTGTGGAAACAATGCAGCAAGATGTGTGGGCAATATTCTTTCTCGAACTTTCCACGGATGCTAATCTCCAACATTCCCTTTGTGACATATTGTGGTGCAAATATCTTCAGGCAGAAGGCAGTGGAAAGCCATACACCCACAAACATGGTTTACCACTTGCGTTTTTAGATGTTATAAAACCAACCTTCAGGTACCTAGCCTATCCTGAACTGCTGAACAAAATGTGTACATAAGAAAACACAGAATACAAATGAGCACCTTATATGGATGCATTGTCCAAAAGCAGTATATGTGTCCTCAATAGTTGTGAAGATAGCTGCATCTAATGCCTGTCTAGTGTTCAAAAGTAGAAATGTAGGCAGGATTTAACGCCTTCGGAGACTAGGCTTCCATCCTGGTGTATTCACACTGCAGACACTCAAGAGCATTGATGAAAAGCAACTGGACAAAGCTCAGGCAGCAGAAGAAAAATGCAAAAGATGGCTAGGCAAAGGAGGCAGGGGAAGAAATTACTCCAGGGAGACGAAGAGGAGAATAAACATTATGGGTATGGACAGCATTAGTCGCTAGAGGTATAGCAATATTGTCAAAAGCTGAAATATTAACTTTAAATTCGAATTGCCGTAAACTGACTTTTTTGAGCCGTGTTCCTCTTCTCAGGAATTATAAAAGCTAACATCCTGAAATTTGGCACAGTTCTTAAGAATTACGTATTGAATAACCCTGTGTAGCACTTATCCATTATCTTTTCTCTGAGAAAAGTTCTCCTTTAAAATTTGAGAAATACAGGGCAGTCCCGGGTAACACAAAACTAAAAAATTAATTTCAAAGCAGCAATGATCTTAAACAAAAATCTGTTCCACACGTGTTATTAGCCTCTTATGCAAATGCAAACCGTTGAATTCCAGTTTTATTGGTTGCTTAGTTTACAAGAAAGGATATATTATAGAAACAACGGTAATTAAAAATTCAGATCCTTATATAATTATGTCGTAATTTCAAATAAAAATTTCGACGAATACCAAGCATTATGTTATAGCTAACAGTCTCAAATTTTACTGTTTTAACAGTAACACTTTTGGACATTATATGTTTGAGTACAAATATCCATTTTGTCCTCCGTGTGTGTGCTTAATAGCGTCTTGGTCCACCTTGGAACGAAACAAATCATCGATTATCCGTGGCGTGGATTCGACAAGTCCCTCCAAGGCTTCTGGAGGTATGTGGCACCAGCTGCCTGTGCCCAAATCACGTAAATTATGAACCGGGGTTTGTTGGCGCGGAGATGCACCCCAGCAGCGTCCCAGATGTGTTCCATCAGATCCATATCAGGGAATCTGCTGGCCAGGGCGTCAGTGGGACTTAACTGTCACGCTCCTCCAACCACTGTAGAAACATTCTGTGATATTAACAAGGACAGTTATCCTGCTGGAAAGGAGACCACATATGTCGTGTTACCTTTGATTACTAGCACAGGTCCCGTGGGAGCCCGATGAGTGTCCCCTATAGCTTTATACTGCCTGAAACCCACGGAGAAGCGCCCACGACGTCTTTGCATGTGTCGAACACTCGTTTAATTGCATGACGTTACATCCCGACGCGACTGTCGTGTTGGTTTAGCAACAAGCGTGACTCATTTGAATAGACAACATGTTTCCGTTTGATTCACGGTCCATTCTCCATGACCTTGTACCCAAATGCAATCGTAATTGTCGTATATTGCCGGCCGTGGTGGCCGAGCAGTTCTAGGCACTTGAGTCTGGAACAGCGCGACCGCTACGATCGCAGGTTCGAATCCTGCCTCGGGCATGGATGTGTGTGATGTCCTTAGGTTAGTTAGGTTTCAGTAGTTCTAAGTTCAAGGGGACTGATGACCTCAGATGTTAAGTCCCATAGTGCTCAGAGCCCATTTGAACCATTTTTGCACTTATATTGTAGTGTGATACCTCATCATTCGTCCCTTCTCCTGTTAGACACTTCCCTACGTCACAGGTAGTATTAAGACTCTCGGTTACCAATGGTCACAATAATATATTAGCTGGTTATCTAGTTCAGTTCGAAACGGGCTCATTACCGAAGACAATTCTACTCTAGTCAGTGAGATTCCAGGACGTAATTAGATACGCCACAGACGGGGGATGCAATACCAACCTGAACGTCGCCCGCCATTGGACCCGACAAGCAGTAGTAATGGTCCGGGGTGCCATTTCACTGCATAGCAGGACTCCTTTGGTTGTCCGCCGCGACACTCTGACAACACTGCGGGATGTCGATGATATTCTACATCCCGTATTGTTGCACTTCGTGACAAGCCGACCAGAGCTTACATTTCAGCACGATAATGCCTGCCCACACACGGTGTGTTTCTACTGCTTGTCTTCGTGCTTGCCAAAGCCTACCTTGGCAATCAAGATTGCCGGATGTGGTGGTGGTAGTTAGTGTTTAACGTCCCATCGACAACGAGGTCATTAGAGACGGAGCGCAAGCTCGGGTTAGGGAAGGATTGGGAAGGAAATCGGCCGTGCCCTTTCAAAGGAACCATCCCGGCATTTGCCTGAAACGATTTAGGGAAATCACGTAAAACCTAAATCAGGATGGCCGGAGACGGGATTGAACCGTCGTCTTCCCGAATGCGAGTCCAGTGTGCTAACCACTGCGCCACCTCGCTCGGTGCCGGATGTCTCCCCAAATTAGAATGTTTGGAGTATTATGGACAGGGCCCTTCAACAGGCTCGGGATTTTGAAGATCTAACGCGCCGATTGGGCAGAATTTGTCACGATATCCCTCAGGAAGACATCTATCAATTCTGTCAATCAATGCAAAGCCGAATAATTGCTTGTATAATCGCCAGAGGTGGACGAACGCGTTATTCGTTTCCTCAATTTGCGGTGCTCTTTCTCTTGAATAAATTATCCAGTTTTTCTAAACTCATAATCATTTATTTGTATGTGCAGTTACATCATATCTACTGGTTTCCGTTCCATTCGGATAATTCATTCGTTGTCAGTCGTTTTTTATTTGTAATTGCGAAACAAAAATGCCAAGAATAAACACTTATGTATTAAGAAAATAAAAAAGCAGGAGGATAGGAAAGTGTTTAGATTTGTAGAATGCCCCCATTGATGCTGTTCAGGAGCTAACACTTCAGAAAGACACTGAGCCTCTCACTCCTGGGCAGTCATCTCGACAATAGTTTGAGCCTCTCGTCGTTAGACGGCGAGGTTCTACGTCTGGGTTAGCTGACTTTTACGTTTGCTGGAGTAAAATGCCGTCTGCTTAAGTGTGTATCCGTTTCTGTAGTCTAGGTAGACTACAGAAACGAGACTACAGAAACGGATACACACTTAAGCAGACGGCATGATTATAATTAAAGAGCGGCTACTTCAGGGGGGGCCACTGTAGGCTGCAATTATCGTATGGCAGCCAGACTTGACAGATAGTGTAATGCGTTACTGCGGAACCGATTTATGCTGGGAAAAAGATTAGTTACAATTTTGGTCACCAGCTGCAAACGTGGCACTGCAAAGCATCTTGTCGACGACTCCGGTGCTCATAATGAACAAATTGTTTAAGTCGACGTTAGTAATAAATTCAACATTACGCCTTTCTCATTTGTATGACCTTTCCTGACCACGTGACGTTCGTACATCGGGCAACATTTCTATACTGAAATGATAGTTAAATAAAGACCGTACGCTGCCGACAGGAGTGGATATACATCAACGCGGACAGTTGAAAATGTGTGCCCCGACCGGGACTCGAAACCGGGACCTCGTGCTTACATGGCAGACGCTCTATCCATCTAATCCACCGAGGGCACAGAGGATAGTGCGACTGCAGGGACTTAACCCTTTCACGCTCTCCGTGAGACCCACATTCCCAACTTAATGTCCATACACAACATTCGTAGTACCCCTGCCCGTTATACTCATTACTCGCGGCAGACAATCTTACCGAGTCCCGTAAGAGTTCGGGCAACACGTGTACATTCGCACAGAAGAAGGAGGTCAATGTTCGGTTAGCCTTAACAATATGAAGAAGGTATCTGTTCTTTCGGACATGCCCGAAAGAACATATATCATCTTCATACATGTCTATACGTCTCTCTTGCATTCACGGCGCCAGATTTGCACCTGGTGGTCAAAACTGGAACTATTTTTTTTCCTAGCGTAAATCGGTTGCGCATTAACGCATTAAAATATCTGCCAAATTTAACTGCCATACGCTTTTTACAGCCCACACTGGACTTCTGTGAGTAGCTGCATTTCATTTATAACCACCCAGTATCACTTGCAGCCCGAACAGGCTGCCGGGAACAGACAAGTGGGAGGGGGTGCCTCGTCTCGCAAACACTGTGCGCGCTCCACGCTGCGTCAGGCCACACCGCGGTTGCGACAGCCTGCAGCGCGGCGCCCGCGGAGTTTCCGCGCGCTGCGTGGGCGTTCGGCCCACGCCTGGCCTCGGGCAGCACTGTGCGAGCGCACGGCTCGAGTGCGGCTGTCTTCTGAGGCGAGCGCCGTCTCTACAAAGGCGAAGCGCTTGCTATTCCTGTCAGCAAGGCGCAAGGCGGTAGCTCTGTCTGTCTGTCTCTCTCTCTCTCTCTCTCTCTCTCTCTCTCTCTCTCTCCCTCTCTCTCTCTCCTGCACTCTCTCCTGCACTCGTCACTCTGATGGTGAACAAAACGCTGCGTGATGGCATCTCTGTAATTCTCCATACCGGCTGTCAATTCTGCGTTTCTGCACAGTATTGCCACAGCTAACATTACCGTCACCTTCATGCAACGACCTTTCCTTCCTGGCTCTTCACAGATTTCACACAACAGTGGCAGTGAATTCCTACTTCCGGGTGGTTATAATTAAAGTTTAGCTACTTACGCATATCCACTCTGGGCTTTAATTATCGTATGGCAGCGAAACGTGGTAGTCATGTTAATGCGTTAATGCGCAACCGATCTGCGCTGGAAAAAAATTAGTTCAAATTTTGGTCTGCAATGCTCACACTGAATGAACTGTGTAAGTGGCGGTTCATAATGAGATCACCATTGAAACTTCCTGGCAGATTAAAACTGCGTGCCAGACGAAGGCTTGAACTCTGGTCCTTATCCTTTCGCCGGACAAGTGCTGTACGAACTGAGCTACACAAATACGGCTCAGAACCCGCCCTCACAGCTGTACTTTCGCCTGTACCTCGTTTCCTACATCCCAGCTCACCTTCGAACCTTGCAGCTCCTGTAGTACTATTGGGGTTATTACCTGATATCTTAACAGATGTCGTACCACCCTATTCTTTCTTCTCGTCAGTGTTTTCCATGTATTCGTTTCCTCGCCGATTCTATGGAGAAGCTCCTCATCGCTTCCTTTATTAGTCCACCTACTTTTCAAAGTTCTTCTGTAGCATCATATCTCAAATCTTTCGATTCCCTTCTCTTCCGGTTTTCTCACAGTCCATGTCTCACTACCATACAATGCAGTGACTCGGGCGTACATTCTCAGAGATTTCTTCCTCCCATTAAGGTCCATATTTGATACTAGCAGCCCTGTTTTGGCCATTAATCAGTTTTAATATACCAAGATGTTTCAATGGTTATCTCATTATGAACCGCGAGGTACACAGTTTGTTCACTGTGAGCACTGCAGACCAAAATTTGAACTAATTTTTTTCCCTGCGCCATTACCGCATTAGCATAACTAACAAGTTTCGCTGCCATACGACAATTACAGCCCACAGTGTATAACCCTTGATCGATGGTTATTTTGCTTCCTAGGTAGCAGAATTCTTTATCTTTGCTTACTTCTTGATCCCGAATTCTGATTTTAAGTTTCTCTCTGTTCTCATGTCTGCTACCTCTCAATAGTTTCGTCGATCTTTGATTTACTCTCAGTCTACAACTTGAACTCAGATGGCTCATTCCATTCGTTAAGTTCAAAAATGGCTCTGAGCACTATGGGACTTAACATCTATGGTCATCAGTCCCCTAGAACTTAGAACTACTTAAACCTAACTAACCTAAGGACATCACACAACACCCAGCCATCACGAGGCAGAGAAAATCCCTGACCCCGCCGGGAATCGAACCCGGGAACCCGGGCGTGGGAAGCGAGAACGCTACCGCACGACCACGAGATGCGGGCATTCGTTAAGTCCTGTAACCCTTCTTCGCTTTTACTGAGAAAATCAGTGTCATCAGCGAATATTACCATTGGAATCCTTTCAGCCTGAATTATAATCCCACTCTGGAAACTTACTTTCATTTCCGTTATTTTTTCTTCGATGTATAGAGAGAACAGCAGTGGTGAAAGACTACATCCTATTTTAACACCCTTTTTATAATCCAAGCACTTCGTTCCTGGTCTTCCATTGGTACCGTTTCCTCTTGGATCTCGTACACATTGTAAATTATCCGTCCGTCCCCAGAGCTTCTTCAGGATTTCGAACACCTTTTTATGTTGTCGACAATTCCAATGAAAATGTCTTGATTTTTCTTCAGTTTTGCTTCCACTCTCAAAAGTAACGTCAGGAATGCTTCTCTGCTGCCTTTGCGTTCCCTAAATTCAAACTGATCGTCATACAACGGATCCTCCATATTCTTTCCCGTGCTTCTGGACATTATGCTTGTCAACAATTGGATGCATGAGCTATTAAGCTGACTGTGCGATAGTTCTCACACTTGCCGGCTCTTGGTAGCTTCAGAATTGTGTGAATAATATTTTTCCGGCAGTCTGATGGTATATCGTCCGTCTCTTTCATTGCGACAAACGTCACGGGATGGCGATATGTACATATACAGATCGCTGCAATATCAGGTACAATAGGTATAAAATGTCATTGGACTGGCGGAGCCATCATTTGCACCCAGTTATTCATGAGAAAACATTTCCGAAGAGATCATGGCCGCACAACGGTAACTTTGAACGCGGAATGGTAGTTGGAGCTGGATGCATGGGACATTCCTTTTGGGAAATGGTTAGGGAATTCAATATTCCGAGATCCACAGTGTCAAAAGTGTTCAGAGAGCTCTAAATTTCAGGTATTACTTCTCACCAGGGCCAACGCACTGGCCGACGGCCTTCACTTAACAACCGAAAGCAGCGGCGTTTGCGTAGAGTTGTCAGCGCTAAGAGCCGAGCAACACTGCGTGGAACAACTGCAGAAATTTATGTGAGACAGTTCCTCGTAAGGAACATATCCGTTAGGACAGTGCGGCGAAATTTGGCGTTAATGGGCTGTGGCAGCAGACGACCGACGCGTGTGCCGTTGCTAACAGCACGACATCGCCTGCAGTGCCTCTCCTGGGTTCGTGACCATACCGGTTGGACAATATACGACTGGAAAACCGTGGGCTGGCCAGATAAGTGACGATTTCAATTGGTAAGGGCTTATGGCAGAATTCGTGTGTGGCGCAGACTACATGAAGGCATGGATCCAAGTTGTCAACAAGGCACAGTGCAAGATGGTGGTAATGGTGTGAGCTGTGTTTCCACGGAATGGTGTGGGTTCTCTGGTCAAAGTGAACCGATCGTTGATTGGAAATGGGTATTTTGGGCTACTTGGAGACCATCTGCAGCCAAACAACGATGGAATTCTTACGGAGGACAATGAACTGTGTCACTGGGTCCAGTTGTGCGCGACTGGTTTGAAGAACATCCTGCGCAATTCGAGCGATTGATTTGGCCATCCAGATCGGCCAGCATGTATCCCATCCAACATTTATGGGAGAGTTCGTGCACAAAATCCTGCACTGGCAGAACCTTCGCAATTATGAACGGTTACAGAGTCAGCATGATTCAGTGTTTTTGCAGGGTACTTCCAACGACTTCTTGAGGCCACGACAAATCGAGTTGCTGCAGTACACCGGACAGAAGGAGCTCCGACACGATTTATGAGGTACCCCATGACTTTTGTCACGTCAGCGTACGTTCCACACACCAATGTGAACAGTTATTTTTTTGCCACTTCCCCAATGATTTTAGAAATTCTGATGGAATTTTATCTACTCCTTCTGCCTTACTTGATCTTAAGTTGTCGAAACCTCTTTCAAATTGTGATTCTAACATTGGATCTCATACCTCTGCCCTGTCGACTCATGTTTCTTCCTCCATCACAGCCGGCCGGGGTGGCCGAACGGTTGTAGGTGCTACAGTCTGGAACCGCGCGACCGCTACGGTCGCAGGTTCGAATCCTGCCTCGGGCATGGATGTGTGTGATGTCCTTAGGTTAGTTAGGTTTAAGAAGTTCTAGGTTCTAGGGGACTGATGACCTCAGAAGATAAGTCCCATAGTGCTCAGAGCCATTTGAACCATTTGAACCTCCACACATCATCAGACAAGTCGTCCCCTCGTAGAGACCTTTATTGTACTTTTTCCACCTATCTACACACTTCTTTGCATTTAACAGCGAAATTCCCACAACGCCTTTAACATTATCGCCCTTGCTTCTAATCTCACCAAAGGTTTTTTGACTTTTCTGTATCACTTTTTTAGATTTCTTCACATTTTTCATGCAGCTGTTTCGCCTTAGCTCCTCTACACTTCCTATTTATTTCATTCTTAAGTGAACTGTATTTCTGTATTCCAGAATTTCCCTGAACATTTTTGTACTTCTTTCCTTCGTCGATTAACGGCGCATATACCACTGCAAAGGCAAATATTGGATTTGTGAACTAAGAAGAGATTTCAGAACCAAGTTGAGGTTGGGCACGAGCCGGCAGCGGCCGGTGGCAGGTGCAGAGGGCCCAGCTGCGGCCCCCGCCACGCACCTGCTGCGCCGCCGTCTGCCTACACCTGCGACCCGTTCGCTCGTTGGGCGCCAGGCGGCGCGCTTGATCGGGTCCCCCTGCCCACTACACTAACCTGGTGGCTTCATCTGCCTTACAAACTGCCCGGTGTTTAACGAGCAGACAGTCTAACTGCATGATATCTTGGGTGTAAAATCTTCGACAGATGCAGAAAAAACTTAAATTCGTGCGGGTTGTGTGGAGAGGGTCGAAACCATCGACTGTACCATAATTTTATATCATAATTTTTTTAAATGAAGAGTACACTTCGAATTGTTATCTAAATTTGTGTCATTTGTAAAAATAGATAACCAGATCATCTTCTGAATGACCAATTACAGTCAGCTGACCAAAATTTTTTAAGATTTTTGATGGTATATTACAAGTTCAGGTAAGTCAGTGGAATAGATAGCAGGTTACTAAGTTAGCTAGTTTATACGTAAAGTGTGTATACGGGGTGAACATTAATAAAACCGTCAAGCTGCAGGGACGTATTTCTGACTGGAAATGGACGAAAAATGGTTCTATGAACGTATGTCCGCAACTACATCGTTGCCACGGTAAACGGCCCTAAAGAATGAAAGTACCTCTGACCAAGTTCCGTGTGTTCCTAGAGTGTTGCAGGCTGTGCGATTGACGCAGCGTACTGTATGCAGCAGAAAGGTCTGGTATTCATGTCTGGAACAAGCCAAGATGGCGTTTGTGTACGGCCAAGGAGATGGAAACGATCGAGAGGCGGCACAGCTATACCGAAACAAGTACCCTCACAGACGCCAACCACATCGCATATTTCGAGCTCTTTTTGGGTGTCTGTTTGATCACATAATCGTACTTTGGGTTACACGATACTGGCATGTATGTTGCCTGAAGCTTGTACTGGAGTTCGTCACAGTATCCTACAGAACCTGGTCGTCCAGATCTGGTGTACGCAGAGTCCGCCGTCTCCCTGAAAGGATGCATGCTCACAGATGTTCATAGGACATTTTTTCCTCTATTTCCGATCAAGAATCCCTACTTGCGGTTCGTCGCTTTTATTAACGTCCACCGTGTGTACAGACATATTGGCACTTATGATAGAACGTCCTGTAGGTACCGTGTCATTATCCCAAACACTGTAGGTAACCTATCCCACGTGTAAACGCCTCATTTTACGACGAATATACATGTTGTATCCAGTACGCAACGGGCATCTCGTATGATAGTCATTTATCATTTGATCGTCAAGTGCAGTAGCTGGCAGCATTACCTTCATATACCCTCAAATATCCTCAGGGGTTGCGGATATAAAGATTACTTTTCATCCTCTAGCCATAATACTAAATTTGTACATCGTTCAGATATTTGGCTTTTATTGCTATTTGTTTAAATGCCCCCGTTTATAGTAGTTTCTAACACACAGCATGGATTACAGACATCTTTCACGCGCTTACATGATCTATTCACATGCGCACTGTTACGACCCATTCATACCTTTAATTTTATTGTAATTGTGTACATTATTTTCCATAGTTTACATAATTTCGATTTGACTCTGTAATAGGCATCTCGCACCCAACAGGCTTGCGTCTGAATTAGATGACTCTTGAAGTAAGTTTATGCCCGCGCGGTTTTGGCGTGCACCAACCCTTTGCAGCAATGATACTGCCGGCCGCTGTGGCCGTGCGGTTCTAGGCGCTTCAGTCCGGAACCGCGCGACTGCTACGATCGCAGGTTCGAATCCTGTCTCCGGCATGGATGTGTGTGATGTCCTCACGTTAATTAGGTGTAAGTAGTTCTAAGTTCTAGGGGACTGATGACCGCAGATGTTAAGTCCCATAGTGCTCAGATCCATCTGAACCATTCGAAGGAGTGAAACTTCGCGGGCCCATCCCAGGTCTGGCATTCGCGCTCGCTCCACTGCTGTTTTCTCTCTACTTCATGTTACTTGGTTAATTAGACATATAGATTATCATTTATAATTTTTTTGATTATTACTGTAATTTCCTCATTATACTACAAACAAACGGTATCTATCACTACAGATTTTATATGGAGCGTAAGCCCATGGTAGTTTCATATGTTCGGTCACTTGGCATTCCGCATTTTTATATCGGATTTCTTGAAAATCCATCTTTATTTCTGGTGCACGCAATTCTCTGCTTGTAATCCCAGGATGTGATATTTAGAGTGTACTACACACGCCATCCAACGGCGAGACAGGTAACTTTGTAGCGGGTCTGCCGCCTCTATGTTAGCACTCCGCCTGTAGCGCAGTGCTGTGCGGTAAACCTGGGAGACATTATGTAAACTTGATCGGTGCCATGTATAATTTCGGTATCTGAACCGATTGTGAGCGGGCAGCTGAATCGCAGAAGTTAGGGTATTATCTTTTGGTGGGTGCGACGGTGCAGTAAGCAAATAATACCAAGCTGTGTTAGAGTGAGGAAGCAATGGTAATGTTATGTTTCAAATGTGCTGCAACGCGTTATCCAGATTTGTGAGGAATAGAGGTAACGACTAAATATTTTGATGTTTTTTTATTCAATCTGGGCCAACTTATGTTATGCAGAAACTGATAGATTTTCTGTACTGTGTATCACTTTTAGTTCTGGGATCTGTGATCAGTTCTGCAAAATTAATTATCGTATGTTTTATGTAGGAGTTCATAACTCAGCCAGTTTATATTGTTCAAAATTGTTGCAGTCATATTGTTAGCTTCTACAGTATGAAAGAGTTCCGTTTGCATTATGACAACTAATTACGAGGGTCATTCAATAATTAAAGAGACAAACTGGTCCGGCGAAAATTGTGAATAGGGCAAGTTTGGTACTTTTATGGCTTTAGGTTGGCATTACTGGCTGAGACCTGATCAGCTGATGAATCAACATTGTTTTGTTTATAACGTCAAAAATACATTTCAAGATGACGAGTCTGCTTAAAAAGTCCACATTAACTGAACAACGTTCTGTTATTCGTTTTTTACTATCTGAAGGCGAGAAACCAGTGAATATATACTGTAGGATGTCTAAAGTTTATGGTGAAGGTTGTATGAATTGTGTAAATTCTTACAAGTAAGTAGAGCAGTTCAAAATGGTCGCGACTCAGTGACTGACGAACACCGTTCTGGCTGTCCCTCACTTGAAAGTCGAATTGACGACATTATTTGTGCCAACGCCGTGTGACTGTGGAAATGATAATTGATAAGGTCCAAGTTAGTACTGGTACTTTTCATAACATTATCTCTAACAAGCTGGAGTACCGCAAAACATGTGCAAGATGGGTCCCAACGGAGTTGACGCGGCTACACAAGGAAACAAGGTTGAGAGTGTGCACAGAGCTAAAGGAATGTTACGAAAGAGAAGGTGAGCACTTCATCAACAAAATTTTAACTTGAGATGAAACTTGGCTTCACTATTATGAGCCATAATAGAAAAGACAAAGCATGGAGTGGAAGCACACGAACTCACCTGTCGAGAAAAAATTCAAACCCAAAGCATCAGCAGGAAAAGCCATGTTGACGTTGTTTTGGGATACTGAAGGTCCAGTTTTTTGTGATTATCTCGAAGAGCAGCGTACAATAAGCAGCCAATTCTACTCGGATCAGCTTTTACACAAGGTGAAGCCAGCCATGAGAGAGAGACGCCGTGAATCTCAGAGGAGAGGTGTGATTCTTCACCAAGACAACGCACGTCCTTATATTGCTGAATTAACCCTTGAAACCATCGACAAAATGGGCTGGGAAGTACTGCCTGATTCCCCTTACAGTCCTGATTTAGCAACAAGTGATTTCTATTTGATTGGTGCACTGAAGGAGGCATTACGTGGGAAGAGGTTCCAGGACAACGAGGACGTGAAAAAGTTAGTGGGAAATTGGTTCAAATATCAAGATAAAGAGTTCTTTGCAGCCGTAATAAAAAAAGCTTGTAGCCCGTTGGAACAAGTGCATAAATGGTTCAAAGGGGTTATTTTGAAAAGTAGAAAAAGTATTGTTTTGTAAAAGTAAACTGTTTTCTCCAGACCAATTTGTCTTTTTAATTGTTGAATTAGCCTCGTATTATTACAATGCAGCTTAGTTTTCATATTACAACAGTGCAAGTTTCATTACGTCAGTTCATTTATCATTGCAGCTCAGATATTACATTTGGAAACAATACGTCAGTCTTATTTTATTATTTGTTTAGATAACTTTCAAACTGAAGCTGGAGGAGGCAAAAAGAAAGGAAAGTAATTATTGATGTCAGCCGCGCCGGGACTTCTTTCAGCGGCGAGGAAAGAAAGTGTGTGCCGAACCGGGATTCGAACGCGGCACCTCCTGCTTACTAGGCAGCTGTGTTAACCACTGCGCAACCCAGACACAGAGCTTATCGCAATTCCGGGGACCACCTCGGCACGGCTCTGGGTCGACCCACAGTCCCACATAGCGCCACCTATTCACAGTCCTCCTCCACGTCCTACATGATCGTTACTTTGAGGTCCCTCAGGTGTTCGAACGCCATCGTGCATCTGCTCTGAAGGTGATGGAGTCATTGCTCATAGGGAGGCATCTATTATATGAATGGGTTCTGTCCGTTCTTTTGGACATGTCCGAAACAACAGATATCACGCACTCACAAAAACTTGGGGGAGTTATGTCCGACGCCGAAGTCCATGGGTGTTACGAGAATGTTACTCTCTTCCTGTCTCTCGGTATCTTTATATTTTCCCATTAAATCGGTTGATGGCAACAGAAAACTCTTGCAGAAGTTCATCTTGGAACAATAAACATGCCTGTACTGAGGTAGCGGGTTGTGAAGTGTGTTGTTCATTTCTAACCATACAGATAGCCCCACAGTGCGACATGTGTATTTTACGAAGTAAGTTTTACTGCTTGATGTAGTTTTTTCGCCGGCCGGAGTGGCCGTGAGGTTCTAGGCGCTACAGTCTGGAGCCGAGCGACCGCTACCGTCGCAGGTTCGAATCCTGCCTCGGGCATGGATGTGTGTGATGTCCTTAGGTCAGTTAGGTTTAATTAGTCCTAAGTTCTAGGCGACTGATGACCTCAGAAATTAAGTCGCATATGGCTCAGAGCCATTTTTTGTAACTTTTTCCAGGCATTTAGCAACGTTTCAGCAGCATGCTCTCATCGTCAGGAAGATTACGGTTACAAGTACGTTAATCTGAAGTCTAATGAGGATTATTTGCCGTGCGTGCCAGTGAGGTTACATGCTGAAATTTTATCCTGTATAGAAATATTAATTTAAAGCGGCGTACACTTCAAGTAAGTTAAAATGTAAAAGTAAAGACCACTCAGCGATTAGGCCTTAGGCCTGTTCTGAATAGCAAGCTACTGCCTGCAACGCAGTATGAGGAGCGATCTATGATCGTGGGATAAGTGATCAGCATGTCGACGATCCCTTCAGCCAGTAGACGAATCACAGTGACGCCCCTACTTACTTATTCAAGCAGATCCTCGTCTGGCGTCATGAGGCCGAGTAAACCTCGTTCCATACTTTCCAGCAACAGAAGAAAATTTAAGGCGGTACCGGGAATTGACTCTGGTCGTTCTGCATCAAAGGTAACGGTGTAACTCTTTATTTTTTTTCTTTAAAGCTGCTTCTTCGTCCATCTTCTTCTGCAGTTCTGAGCAAATGTCACATAACTACTTCCAAATTCCCCCAATGAGAACATTTCTCATTTTTTTATTACAGAGGGTGCCCAGCGCAGTGACCAAAGACGCTAAGCTAACGAGCTGCTGGGGACCGAAGCGGGTCTTCCGCACCGAAGGCAGTCATGCTAACCGTTCGCCTCCAGAGTGAAGCTGTATATTTAAATAACATCACTTACATTGTCGTCGCACACAGAGCACAGAATTAAACACGGTACCATCAGTTAATCATTTTAAATTCAGTTCTTTACACACCGAGGTGACAAAGGCCATGGGATAACGATATAGCCAATATACAGATGGCTCTAGTACCCCCTGCACAAGGTATAAAAGGACAGAGCGCTGGCGGAGCTGTCATATGTAACCACGTGATTCATGTGAAAAAGTTATCAACTGATTACGGCAGCACGACGGCAATTAGCAGACTTTGAACGCGGAATAGTAGTCTGGGATAGACGCATGGGACATCCTACATTCGGAGATCCACAGTGTCAAAAGTGTGCCGAGAATACCAAATTTCAGGCATTACCTCTCGCTACGGACAACGCATTGGCGGACGGCCTTCAATTAACGACCGAGAGCAGCGGCGTTTGCGTAGAGTTGTCAGTGCTAAGAGACAGACAACACTTCACGAAATAGTCGCAGAAATCAATGTGGGACGTATCCGTTAGGGTAGGGTGGCGAAATCTGGCGTTCATCGGCTTTGGCGCCAGACTTTGCTGACAGGACGGCGTCACCTGCAGCGCGTCTCTTGGGCTCGTGACCGTATCGATCGGACCCTAGACGACTAGAAAACCATGTCCTGGCCAGATAAGCCACGATTTCTTTTGGTAACAGCTGATGATCGGTTTCGAGTGTAGCGCAGAACCTGCGAAGCCATGAGCCTAAGTTGTCAGGCACTGTGCAAGCTCGTGATGGCTCCATGGTGGCGAGGGCTGAGTTTACATGGAATAGATGCATGGGGGCTTAATTAAAAAAGAATTAATGAATAAATGCAATAATTTTAGTAGCTGCGTGACCGGTTACAAAGTCTCGTAACCGGTTGGCCCTGACTAGTATTAGCACGCAATGTGACTGCAAAAAATAAAAATAAAGAATGACAAGGAATTTCCATTAACACAATTGATTAATTCAGTCCCCTGCAACTATAAAAGCTACGAAACAACAAAGCACAGGTGTAACTGTTCTGTATGTGGTAGTGTGACTCAGTGTGCATGTATCTGGCTCGGTTCTTTCTCAATACGACAAATATTTTAAACGCCATTAACAAAGAACAATTGAAAAACCAGAAATACTATAATTGCACATAGAAACCAGAATTACCAGTCTAATAAATGAACACGAGACAGATGATTTGTTGACTGTACCTGTGAGCAAGAGTCATTGTCATTAAAGAAAATTGTAATACCTTTTTACCTTATTATATATTGACGAAAATTTTCCATTACACCAGCATCATAAATCAAAGGCCCATCTCCTCAAATACACTCTGACAATTGCAACTTCTTCCATCTTTACATTACACCAACCGAACAGCATCTACTCTCTCGCCCAACAGAACAACAACTGCTCTCGACATCCTCTCAACTACTACTTCACCAGTGGAGGCGACGGAATAATAATCTTCCGCGCAGTCTCTGGCGCTGTGACTCAGTGTAGCCACCTTTCATAGACTCGGTTCCGGCTATGTTCTGCTACTTGCAGACCATTTGTAGCAATTCAAGGAGTTCATGTCCCAAACAATAACAGAATTTTTATGGATGTCAGTACGCCATGTGATCGGGCCACAGGTTGTTCGCAGTGAGTTTGAGATACATTGAGGACAGTAAGATCGTATGATTTGGCCACCCAGATCGCCCGACACTAATTCCAACCAGCACTTATGGGACATAATCGAGAAGTCAGTTCGTGCAGAAAATGCTCCGTCTGTAAGACTTTCGCAATTGTGGAAGGCTATAGAGGCAGCATGGCTCAATATTTCTGCAGGGGACTTCCAACGACTTGAGTCCATAACACTGGTCACTGGACTACGCAGGGAATAAGGAGATCCTCAGCTGAGAGAGAGCGTAATATCCTCACGGAGAATTGGACGTGTAAAAGCTGTGTGCGGGGAGGAGACCGGTATTGCTCACAGTCACCCAAAAGAACGTCCGGCACAAAATTTTGACACAGTGTCTGGTCATGTTCAGTCCCAGTCCGCAAGGCGTAAGACTTTTTGCGCCGGTTAGTGATTGTGGGTGAAACCTGGATCGATCATTACACATTAGAGTCAAAACGGCAGTAAAAACAATGGCTGGTGAAAGTGCAGCGAAGAAGGCGAACAGTGTTTTGTTAGCTGGTAAGGTGATGGCCATGGACATTATTTTTCCTTTTTTGGGGTGGTGGGTGGAGGACCGCCAAGGAATGAATCTCATAGTTTCGTTGGAAAAAGGCAGGATCGTAACCGTCAGACGAGGGCAGAGAAGTGTCCTACTTAGGCTATCTGGATCCTTCGGTACCACCTCAGCGGATGCACTGTGTGTGGTGCTCGGAATATGCCCCATAGATATCACGATCAAATACAGAGCTGCAAGGTACTGGTTAAAGGTGGGGAGACTAGATAAGGTACACACAATAACCGGTGTGCCCATAGAGACGATACGTCACCTTAAAAGTTGGCGTTTGGATACATGGTAAGGTGAGTGGGATGTAAGTGTTAAGGGATGTAGACTGCACGACATTTCGATCCCAGCCACGGTATGGTACATTTCTTAACCGGGCACGGACCTTATCCCACGCACTTAAACCGCGTGAGTCTGAGGCAGACACCTACAAGCACATGCGGGGAAGAAGGTTCCCCAGGACACACTGTCTTTTTCTGCGGGCAATACGCGAACAATAGATATACACTACACTTAGATTACACAGATACAGACATAGATATATACACAGCAATAAGAGACGAAGAACAATGGGCACAATTGAACGCACTGGCAAACAGTATTTCCAAAACAACACATGAAGAGTATATGCGGACACGACATCACAGACATGCCTATGTGCAGCGTAACAGAAATCTCCAGAGGATGGACAGCGATACCCAAAGTGACAACGAAAATAGTGACAATAAGGAGGAACAGGAGGAGGGAGGTGATATGTGACAGTAAATAAGCAAATTGCTGACAATCTAGCCAAGAAAACACCAAATGCTGTACATGGATTCGCACCTAAAGTAGTACATAGGATTAGTAACAAATAGGATAAGCAACATTATTTCTCTACCAATAACCATTTGCGTGTGTGTGTGTGTGTGTGTGTGTGTGTGTGTGTGTGTGTGTGTGTGACTGGCGGTCAACGGCTCGAAGAAACCATTACGAGGTATTCACCGTCAGTCACACTCGGTGATGGTACTAACAAATCTCTCATCTATCCTATCTTCTTTTTATATTCTTCTTAAAAAACAAAAAATTTTTATTTATATTTCAACCTTAAATTATTGATATTTTGAAAAGTATCATTCTTTGTAAATGTTGTAGATAAAACAAAAGGAATGAAAACTGTAAAAAGATGAAAAACGAAAATTGTAAGAAGTACGACCCGTTTTAAACATGAGGTAACAGGTCTATAATTTGGCAATAAATTAATAAATAAAAATAAATAAATAAAATCGTAACAGGATGCCATTATCCTTCACTGTTGGATCGTCTGGGTCTTTTGCTCGCTGAAAAAGGACCAAAGTTGGCACGCAAAAAAACTGCTCCTTCACCAGGATAACGCTCCATCTCCCTCACCAGCGCTAACGATGGCGAAAGTGCCTGAACTGCGCCTTGAACTGAGTCCGCATCCACCATATTTACCAAGCGTACCCCAAAAGACTTCTTCCTGTTCCCTAACTTGAAACTTTGGCTCGCTGTGAAGAAATTTTCGTCTAATCAGGAAGTGACAGTTGCAGTCAACCAGTACTCTGGAGAGTTTTGACAGAACCTATTTTTCCGATGGGATGAAAAAGTTGCAGAACTGTTGGACCAAGTGTATATCCGTCAAAGGTTACTATGTCGAGAAGTAAGCTGACTTGTTTACGAAAGAAACATACACTACTGGCCATTAAAATTACTACACCAAGAAGAAATGCAGATGATAAACGTGTATTCATTGGACAAATATACTAGAACTGACATGTGATTAGATTTTCACGCAATTTCGGTGCATAGATCCTGAGAAATCAGTACCCAGAACAACCACCTCTGACCGTAATAACGGCCTTGATACACCTGGGCATTGAATCGAACAGAGCTTGGATGGCGTGTACAGGTCCAGCTACCCATGCAGCTTCAACACGATACTACAGTTCATCAAGAGTAGTGACTGGCGTATTGTGACGAGCCAGTTGCTCGGCCACCATTGACCAGACGTTTTCAGTTGGTGAGAGATCTGGAGAATGTGCTAGCCAGGGCTGCAGTCGAACATTTCCTGTATCCAGAAAGGCCCGTACAGAACCTGCAACATGCGGTCGTGCTAATGCAGCTGAAATGTAGGGTTTGGCAAGGATCGAATGAAGGGTAGAGCCACGGGTAGTAACACATGCGAAATGTAACGTCCACTGTTCAAAGTGGCGTCAATCCGAACAAGAGGTGACCGAGGCGTGTACCTACCCATACCATCACGAAGGGTGATACGTCAGTATGACGATGGCAAATACACGCTTCCAATGTGCGTTCACCGCGATGTCGCCAAACACGGATGCGACCATAATGATGCTGTAAACAGAACCTGGATTCATTCGGAAAAATAACGTTTTGACTTTCGTGCACCCAAGCTCGTAGCCGAGTACACCATCGCAGGCGCTCCCGTCTGTGATGCAGCGACAAGGGTAACCGCAGCCACGGTCTCCGAGCTGATAGTCCGTGCTGCTGCAAACGTCGTCGAACTGTTGGTGCAGATGGTTGTTGTCTTGCAAACGTCCTCATATGTTGACTCAGGGATCGAGGCGTGGCTGCACGATCCGTTACAGCCATGCGGATAAGATGCCTGTCATCTCGACTGCTAGTGATACGAGGCCGTTGGGATCCAGCACGGCGTTCCGTATTACCCTCCTGAACCCACCGATTCCATATTCTGCTAACAGTCATTGGATCTTGACCAACACGAGCAGCAATGTCGCGATACGACAAACCGCAATCGCGATATGCTAAAATCCGACCTTTATCAAAGCCGGAATCGTGATGGTGCGCATTTCTCCTCCTTACACGAGGCATCACAACAACGTTTCACCAGGCAACGCCGGTCAACTGCTGTTTGTGTATGAGAAATCGGTTGAAAACGATCCTCATATCAGCACGTAGTAGGTGTCGCCACCGGCGCCAACCTTGTGTGGATGCTCTGGAAAGCTAATCATTTGCGTATCATAGCATCTTCTTCCTGTCGGTTAAATTTCGCGTCTGTAGCACGTCATCTTCTTGGTATAGCAATTGTAATGGCCAGTAGTGTATTTTCTACCTTTATTATATCAGACTCATCAATCCACGCTCTAGGATGTAGCTGTAGTGTCAGTCACCCTGTGGTAGGCCCACGAACAGCGGACACGTGTTGAGATGCAGGAACCGCAACAGTCAGAATGCCGGTGACGCAACTCCGTGTTGACACGACAAGGCGTTTGTTTACACCGGCGTGGAATCTGCGAGTAAGGGAGCCTCCTCTGTGCAGGTGGTAAGGGGAGCGGAGCGCACCACCACACACGGCCGCCGCCATCGGATCGCGTGCTGTGCCCGCGTTGCGGCAGGTCAGTGTGGGCCGCCACGCGCTCGCCGAGCTGTTTCGTTTTTTAACGACCGCACTCAAACACGCTTTAATGGCGGATTTCGTTTTAATTGCCTTTTAACCGCCCGGCGAAACGGCAGCGCGACGTCACCGCGTCTGGCCCCTCTTCTGTACCGTTCCCTGGCGCTTCTCACTGGAGTCTTCCGTACCGCACGCTGGAGGCTGGACGATGAAAACATACTTACACACACACACACATACACTAACGGCGCTCCTACGTTGTTTTTGTTGTCTTCATTCCGAAAACGGGTTTGATCCAGCATTTCACACCAGTCTATCAAAAGTTCAAAATGGTTCAAATGGCTCTGAGCACTATGGGACTCAACTGCTGAGGTCATTAGTCCTCTAGAACTTAGAAATAGTTAAACCTAACTAACCTAGGGACATCACAAACATCCATGCCCGAGGCAGGATTCGAACCTGCGACCGTAGCGGTCTTGCGGTTCCAGACTGCAGCGCCTTTAACCGCACGGCCACTTCGGCCGGCTATCAAAAGTACGAGTCTCTTCATATCTGAATAGCTACTGCAATCTACATACTTTTGAACCTGCTAACTGTATTCACACCTAGGTATCTCTCTACAACTTTTGACCTATCCACCCTCCCCTCTCCCCAACACACACGCTTACACACATTTTTCCATTAACAAACTGACTATTCCAGAATGAGATTTTCACTCTGCAGCGGTGTGTGCGCTGACATGGAACTTCCTGGCAGATTAAAACTGTGTGCCGGACCGAGACTCGAACTCGGAACCTTTGCCTTTCGCGGACAAGTTGGTAGAGCACTTGCCCGCGTGTCCGCAGCTCGTGGTCGTGCCGTAGCGTTCTCGCTTCCCACGCCCGGATTCCCGGGTTCGATTCCCGGCGGGTTCAGGGATTTTTCTCTGCCTCGTGATGACTGGGTGTTGTATGATGTCCTTAGGTTAGTTATGTTTAAGTAGTTCTAAGTTCTAGGGGACTGATGACCATAGATGTTAAGTCCCATAGTGTTCAGAGCCATTTGAATTTTGAACTTGCCCGTGTCCTATGAAGCGATGGCTTCTTTTGGACAAACTATACAAGAAACTTTTTCGCCAATTCAATACCTTCTCATTACTTATTCTACACACCCATTTAACCCTCAGCCATCTTCTGTTGCACCACATTCCAAAGTATCTATTCTCCTCTTGTCTGAACTGCTTATCGTGCACATATCGCTTACGTGCAAGATTCTACCTCGGTAGGCGATGTCGCGGCCAAGTTGGTGGCGTCAATCCTTTTTATATTGGTGTTGAAATTGCAGGTGACGAACCTAGTAAAGATGATGTAATTCAAAGTGAAGTAAAATATGTAACCTTTGTAGTTCGTAATCGTGTGTACATGACCTTTTGTAAAAGGAAAGGAACCGTCACATTTTAAATAAAGGTTATTGCCCGCGAAAGGCAAAGGTCCCGAGTTCGAGTCTCGGTCCAGTACACAGTTTTAATCTGCCAGGAAGTTTCAAACTGACTATTCCTCGATACCTGAGGATGCGTCCTATGAAGCGATGTCTTCTTTCGGGCAGGGTATACAACAAACTTTTTCGCCAATTTAATACCTTCTCATTATTTATTCCACACACCCATTTAACCCTCAGCCATGTTCTGTTGCACCACAATCCAAACAATCTATTCTCCTCTTGTCTCAACTGCTTATCGTGCACATTTCGCTTACGTGCAAGACTCTACCTCTGTAGGCGAGGTCGCTGGCCAGAGCTGCGCAGTGGCATTCGGATCGGTGGTAACCCGGTTCGAATCCTGGTGGTGGATGAAATTCTCACTGCTAGTATTTGGCCAGCAGAGAGAGGAGAGATAGTTGAGTAAAGGTCCTGATCATCAGTGTTTGCGGCAACCTCCTGGATTAAATTCCAAACCACTCCACACATATAAGTACGTTAAATTCAACGTATAAACTATGCGAACCCGGAAATGCTTCGCTATTGCTAAATACGTATCGGAAATGGACATACATCCTCAACTTCTTCCCCCTCTTTCTCCATCTCCTCCTCCTCCTCCTCCTCCTCCTCTCTCGGGACTGGTGACATAGAGACGGGCACAACAGAGCAGTTGAACGCCCTTCTAAAGGTATGCTTCCAATTAAGGATTCAACGATGGGATAGGTGCATTGCTAGAGAAGATCGGTACTATGTAGGAGACTGAACCTAATTCGATGTAAGCTTATTCCTTTGTATCTGTTAAAATTAATCACCGTATTTTTTGATCACACCTCGTATACTGCCATTCCTCATTGAAAGTGTCTCCAGCAGATTTCAAGCTGTCTTATAGAAGAAGGGTGGACAGCAGGACTGTTCATCTTTACAAAAATATCAGCAATCCGATGAATCGAAATCATACTGCCATCGATATACCATCAAAAAGTATCGATATATCTAAGGAAATGATATCGACATATTTAGAGCTGAATACTTAAAGATTTATTAATTATTATATTTTGTACATCAACAAGCTAGAACCTTGCCTATCCCCCTTAGAGCAGGAACTGAAAAAAAGCACTTAACTCGAAAATCTGTAATTTAATATAGGGACTCTGTGCAGATGAAAAGCTTGTATTGCAATACTTTTTTGGTCGTCTGTTGTATTGTTAATTAAGAACTGTGTACATGGCTACATGTCGAAATAAGCCCTTTATGAAGCCGATGTAGGAAAATTGCGTGGTGAAACTAAACGTTTCAGTTTCTGTTGGTAGCGCCGAGTGCCGATTACTAGTTGAGTTTAAAACTGCTTTCAACGCGACTGGTGTGCTATTTCTTCATGTCGGAAATTTTGTTATTTAGTTCACACCGCCACCGCCAGTGCGATCGGACTACTTCTTTTGTACCAACTATACTTACTTCACACAGCCAAAGACAAAGACTGAACCACATGAAATCTGAAAAAGCAGTAGGACTCCTTCGCGCAGTCAAAGTAAAATTATGTCCTACCACATTTTCAAAAGAACAATTTGAGATAGTTACCGAAAATTCCGAAAAAACAATAACAGAAAATGAAAATATTGGCAATCGATATTATCATTTTGTACCGATGTATCGATATATCGGGGAAGAAAATGTAGCCGATATATAGTGATACTTTCTGGTGGAAATATCGATATATAGATACTTTATCAACAGCGCATCCCGTATTAATGCAACTAATAGGAGTCCGAATACTTTTGGTCAGATACAAACATCAAAAAACGTTTTGCACCACCCCAGTTCCCAGAACTCCTGAAGAAAGACGTTGACCGTGGATATTGTATAACAGACATAATCCCTTTGACTGTTCAGACATGTCACTAAACCCGCCCAAAGATGTAAACAACCATGCATGAGCAGCACATATTAGACGGAGGGGGTCGACAGCCGGTCAGTTCCAGTCGTCCCACCTGGAAGGAGGTACACGACTCGTGTTGTCTGTAGTTCAACCATGCCTAGACCCTCAATACCGCGGTTCGTCGCGTCCACATTGTTACTCTGTGCCAGGAAGATCTCTCAACGAGGGAAGTGTCCAGGCATCTCGGAGTGAACGAAAGCGATGTTGTTCGGACATGGAGGAGATGCAGAGAGACAGGAAATGTCGATGACATGCCTCGCTCAGGCCGCACAAGGGATACTACCGCAGTGGATGACCGCTATCTACGGATTATGGCTCGGAGGATCCCTGACAGCAACGCCACCATGTTGAATAATGCTTCTCATGCAGCCACAGGACCTCGTGTTACAACTCAGACTGTGCACAATAGGCTGCATGATGTGCAACTTCACTGCCAACGTCCATGGAGAGGTCCATCTTTGCAACCACGACACCATGCAGCGCAGTACAGATGAGCCCAGCAACATGCCGAATGGACCGCACAGGATTGGAATCACATTCTCTTCACCGATGAGTGTCGCACATGCCTTCAACCAGACAATCGTTGGAGACGCGTTTGGAGTCAACCTGGTCAGGCTGAACGCCTTAGACACACTGTCCAGCGAGTGCAGAAAGGTGAAGGTTCCCTGCTGTTTTAGGGTGGCATTGTGTCGGGCCGACGTGTTCCGCTGGTGGTCATGGGAGGCGCCGTAGCAGCTGTACGATACCTGAATGCCATCCTCCGACCGACAGTGCAAACTTTATGGGCAGCATATTGGCGAGGCATTCGTCTTCATGGACGACAATTTGTGCCCCCATCGTGCACATTTTATGGATGACCTTGTTCAGGATAAATGGTTCAAATGGCTCTGAGCACTGTGGGACTTAACTTCTGAGGTCTTCAGTCGCCTAGATCTTAGAACTAATTAAACCTAACTAACCTAAGGACATCACACAGATCCATGCCCGAGGCAGGATTCGAACCTGCGACCGTAGCGGTCACTCGGCTCCAGACTGTAGCGCCTAGAACCGCACGCCACTCCGGCCAGCTTCTTCAGAATAACAACATCTCTCGACTAGAGTGGTCGGCATGTTCTCCAGGCATGATCCCTGTCGAAAAACAGCTGTTTATGGACAACGTGACCCACCAAGCACTCTGAGGGGTCTATGCCGAATCTTCGTTGAGAACTTGTGGACAGTATGCCACGACGAATACAGGCATGCATCAGTGCAAGAGGACATGCTACTGGGTATTAGAGGTACCGGTGTGTCCAGCAATCTGGACCACCACCTCTGAAGATCTCACTGTATGGTGGTACAAAATGCAATGTTTGGTTTTCAAGAGCAATAAAATGGCGGAAATAATATTTATGTTGATCTCTATTCCTATTTTCTGTACAGGTTCACCGCGTGACTGCTACGGTCGCAGGTTCGCATCCTGCCTCGGGCATGGATGTGTGTGATGTCCTTAGGTTAGTTAGGTTTAAGTAGTTCTAAGTTTTAGGGGACTGATGACCTCAGATGTTGAGTCCCATAGTGCTCAGAGCCTTTTTTTTTTACAGGTTCCGGAACTCTCGGAACCGACGTTATGCAAAACTTTTTTGATGTGTGTAGTTTAGGTAACTGCGATCTAACAAAAAATTAATTACGTAGCTTTATTATTTCGAGGAGATAACTAAAATTTTACGTCTTTCTTCCATCTAAAGGTACGTTCTGAGGACAGATTCCATTTCGAGCAGTATCACTTGCCCACGTAGCACGTCCGAAGCAGAAGCCATCCACTGTCGAAGTCGAGACACTCCCTCCCTATTGGTGCGCGCCCCAGAATGCTGACCACTGCGAGACGGGGGGGAATGTGCGCGATCTGGCTACGGTCCCGGAGCTCACGAACTGGAAGCCATTCGGCGCGGCTCTCGGCAGAAGTACGGGCGTAATCCGCGACGCAAACAGAGCGGCAAGTGGCGGCGACACGAGGCGTTGGCAGGCGGCCACTGGTAATCCGGGGCGCCGCCCCCAGGACACGTCGCGCCGGCTGTAAACACGTCACTGCCCTGTTCATTCCTTTCCGTCTGTCCTGCCCGGGGGTACCAGCCGATTTAGCCGATCACCGTGGGAGTCGCCGAGCGTCCTCCTCCCTAAAAATTCCACCTGCCTTCCCGAGCGGAAAATGGCGTCGAGGGCGCAGGTTCGCTGGCACCCGAACAAAGACCGTCGTCGTGAGAATTTTCGCGGTGGAGCAGTACCGGCCCAATACTTGTCCATGTCCGCACAATGCAGGCAGTTTTAGCTGTGTTCAAAAATTCATATCTTGGAAAATATCGAACATATAACTACAAAATTAACCCTATTTTTGGTCCATTTTGTCCCCTTTAATATGCAGCTGTAAACGAAATCCTATCTGGTATAACATGGACAAATTCTATTATTATGCCGGGTGGTTATAATCAAACTTTTCCTGTTTAAAACGTCACCGTACGAGGACCACACTTGGAAACATTAATGTCAAGGAAGAGAAATAATGCAGAATCAATTCTGTTGAAACACTTTTTTAATGTGCTGCTACGGTACATCACGCCATTACATAGCCTACCGGTGTGGCCGAACGGTTCTAGGCGCATCAGTCTGGAACCGCGCGACCGCTACGGTCGCAGGTTCGAATCCTGCCTCGGTCATGGATATGTGTGATGTCCTTAGGTTAGTTAGGTTTAAGTAGTTCTAAGTTCTAGGGAAGACCAGAACAGCAACAACAACAACAACAGTTCTAGGGGACTGATGACCTCAGATGTTAAGTCCCATAGTGCTCAGAGCCATTTGAACCAGCCATTACATACCGGTACCGTTACTGCTACAAAAGGGGCTCAATATGGCGCCCATCACTGTCCTGTAGAGTCTGAAATCTCAGCATTGCATTCAGCTCATCAGAACGAAGCACATCCCTAGGCACACTGGCTACCACCCTTGATATGCTGCGCTTCAGATGAGCACATGTGTGAATGTTCTCCCGTTGAACCTTGTCCTTCAGATAGCCCCACAACTAGAAATCACAGGAAGTGAGACCAGGTGGTCGTGCCGGCCAAGCATTTGGAAACCGTCGCCTGATAATTCGATTATTTGCAAATGTGTTTCCGAGAAGCAGGTGAACTTCAAGAGCGATGTGCTGTGGGGCCCCACCTTGCATGAAAACTGTTGAGTTCAATGCGTCTCTCTCCATTACGGCTGCAATGACATGCAGGCAACGCATTTTGCAGTGTATCTGGCCATTCACACTGCACGTCGTTGGTACTTGTGCGCCAACCCGTTCTAAAAAGAATAGGCCATCGATGAACGTAGCCGTGGAGCCATACACAGGAACTTCATGCACAGTGACTGGACGTGAAGATCCCTACTCACGGCAATTCTGTGTGTTCACCTCACCCGTCAGAGAAAAATCTGTCCATAGGATGGTCCAGGGGCAGCACTCGTCAACTTCAACTCTTGCGAGAAAGTGGAGAGCGAAATCAACACGTCGTTAAGCGTCCTGCGGTGCAAGATGCTGTACGACATCGATCTTGTACGAATGCCATTTGAGATTGGTTCGAATCGCCTTTCGTACTGTGGACCAGGGGATGTTCAACTGTCGTGACACAGCACGAGCACTGCCTGACGATCGGGAATTGCGTGCAGCGTTGTCTGCCACAGCAACACCGATTTCATCAACCACTTGCGGTGCGACCGATAGTCGGCCTCTTCTCGGAGCGACGCCCAGTTCCCCAGTTGATTCGAAGTTCTTCATCATGTTCCGTAATTCTTTCAGCCGGCGATATCCCCGAAGTGAAGCTGGAGCGTTGCTGTTGTTTTGATAATAGAGCTTCACCCATAATGCCCTACTCCTTTTGGCCCAGGTCATGTAGACACGGCAACAACTGCACTGCGACTGGTTAGGTGTGTGAGACTATGAATCACGATGACCGATCAGGGCACCCGGTGGCCATAGTTGGGTCTGGACGGTGGGCTGTGACTCATGGAAACTGTGCACCCCATACTCTGGACATTAATGCAACCACGTCTGGTTCTCGTACGGTAACTAGTTTCCGTGTTATAACGTATTAAATAGGGGAAGTTTAACTATAACCACCTGGTACATGACACTGTTTTCATAAAATTAAGATATTCGTACATTTATATACTTAGAATAAATGAGTTCATAAATACTTGATGGTCAGAGCTGAATATCGTATTTAATTGCAATAGCAGTTTGTACATGGACTTAAACTGCATTTTCCTACAAAAAAAAATGGTTTAAATGGCTCTGAGCACTATGGGACTTAACATCTGAGGTCATCAGTCCCCTAGAACTTAGAACTACTTAAACCTAACGAACCTAAGGACATCACACACATCCATGCCCGAGGCAGGATTCGAACCTGCGACGGCAGCGGTCGTGCGGTTCCAGACTGAAGCGCCTAGAACCGCTCGGTCACAACGGCCGGCTTCGTACAAAATATTTTAATACAGAGTTCCATACACAACGCTACACAGCAGCATTCGCAATGATACCCTGTCTCCTTTCGAGATGCTTTGCCATTTCCTTCCCTTGATTTTGAAGATCAAACATAACACACACGGGACGCATAGTTTCTGCTTGTGGGTGGAAAGTGTTGCAGGAAATGCCTCAATGTCAGTCAGACTACAGGTTCGTTTTGATTATTTGGAGCTGTTGTAAAAATAGGTAATAGAATCAGTTATTGTCGTTTTCTTGGTCTGATATGAACTGTGTAACGAAAATGGATTTGGTACTCCAAGCAAGAGCAAATGAAAAGACAGTTTCCGCCAACTATTTTACAGTTCTGTGCGTGACCACGGTGCACTGCAGTTGCCCTGAAAGGCACCCGAGTCCTTCACTGTCAAGAGCAGCGGCAATGTCTCCAAAATTCAGCAAATTTCTTTAGCAGATAAACCATGGTGCGCCATTTCTCTCACACAGAATACCAATAATGTGCTCTATCCAGCCCGCAGCTCGTGGTTGTGCGGTAGCGTTCTCGCTTGCTGCGCCCGGTTTCCGGGTTCGATTCCCGGCGGGGTCAGGGATTTTCTCTGCCTCGTGATGGCTGGGTGTTGTGTGACTATTTTTTTGCTCTATCCACCGGCGAAGGCAATGAATCATAACGAACGAAATTCAGCCAAAACAAGACGCATATTCACGCCAGGTACCCGTGCAACTAATGTATTACAGTATAAACATCGAATATCAACAATCAGAAGTACGAAAAGAACGCGCAGCGCTTTTCAATCAACAAATTACGCTGGCCAGCGGGACATACGGGCTTGGTGCTCTTGCAAGGGAGTCCAGTGGCCGCAACGTTAGCCACTAGAGCACGAGCTGCGGACGCGCTGGAGAAGAGAACAGCTGTGAGCTGACGCGGCCGTGGCGCGAGAGGCTGCAGCAGCGGAGTGCTGGGTGGGCTACTCACCAGTGGAGGCTGGAATGTGGCGACCGCGTGGCTGCGTCCACCACGGCTGCTCACATGTGCTCAGCGGGGCCAGGCCGCAAGATCTCTGCAACACGACAAATTCCCCAGAGTGACCCACGTGAAGCTATTACAAAACTAAGCTCCCGCAACAAAATACCTTATAATAATTATACCCCGCAAATGCGTCGTTATTTCCTAAGCTCTATTACGAGGGTCGTTCAGAGTGTAATGCCCTACATTTTTTTTCTCCGAACATATTTATTGTTAAGAGTCAGAATATGGTGACGATATACAGGGTGCGTCAAAAAAATGTATACACACTTTGAACTGTCAGACAATTTATTTCCCGTTCTACAAGGTTAAATATCTGTGAGAAAGTAATGTTATGTTTCTTCAACAGGTAGAAGCAGTGGCAAGGAAGTAACTGCAACATGGCGGACGTGCGTTTGAGCTTTGAAGCGCGGAAGCAGATAATTAAGTGGTACGGGAAGTTTGAGAATGTAGCTGCGGTTCGAAGACAGTCGAGAAGTGGGTATGGTACAGAACCACCTTCAAGGTTAACAGTTACACGTCTACGAGACAAATTCGAAATTCATGGAACAGCGTGTGATGTGCATAAAGGTCGATCACGGCGATCTCGTACAGTTACGAGTGATGATTCCACAACTGCGGTCTTGGAACTGTTTCAGCGTTCAGCTCAAAAACCTTCAAGGCAAGCGGCACGTAAGTGCTAGTAGTGTGCTACGCATTCTGGCGGAAGGCAAGTTTCGTGTGTACATTCCAAGGCTGGTGCAACAGCTAAGTGACGACGATCCAGATCGAAGGTTAGAATTTTTTGGGTGGGTTCAGGAGATGGTGAGACGTGAACCGGGATTTATGGGTAGCATAGTTTGGTCGGATGAAGCCCAATTCAAACTCAATGGAACTGTCAATAGGCACAATTGTGTGTACTGGGCTGAAGATAATCCTCACATTACAGCTGAAAATGCTGTGAATTTGCCTGGTGTAAATGTGTGGTGTGGTTTGTCTGCAAGGGGACTCATTGGGCCTTCCCGCTTTGAAGGTACTGTTACTGGAGAAACGTACCTAACAATGCTTGCTGGCTCCATATTCCTTGCCATTCGTGCATTATACGGTAATGATGAGTTTTATTTCCAACAAGATTGCGCCCTGCCGCGCTATCATAGGGACGTACGAGCTTACCTGGATCACAATGTGCCAGGCCAGTGAATAAGACGCAGGGGACCAATCGAGTTTCCTGCACGTTCTCCAGACCTCACACCGCTGGATTTCTTCTTATGGGGCACAGTGAAAGATGAGGTGTACAAACGTAAACCACGTAACCTGGACACACTTTGGAATGATATTTATACGGTGCGCGCAGAAATCTCATTGGACACTTTGGTACGATGTACGGAATCAGTGGTGACTTGTAATCAGAAATGTATTGATGCTGAAGGCCACCAGTTTGAACAATTATCACATTTGCAAAGTACATTTATTTTTCCAATTGAACTTTAAGCTTTCCATTTCCAGAAATTTAACATTCTAAAACGGGAAAAATTTTCTATGACGTTTCAAAGTGTGTATACATTTTTTGACGCACCCTGTACATCAACATGACTTGTCCATATCCTATTTTTCTACGTAGTCTTCATCATGTTCCATGGCCGTACGCCAGCGTTGTGGAAGGTCATGTATTCCCCGCTGGTAAAAGCTCTTCTTTCTGTAGGCGAAGCCATGTTTTCATTTCATGACTGACGCTCTCGTCATCTTCAAAGTGTATTCCCCGTAGAGAATCTTTAAGCAGCCCAATTAGATGGAAGTCCGAGGGTGCCAGGTCTGGAATGGAAGATGGATGACGCATTTATGTCCAACCCAAATTGGCGATATGTTCCCGTTTTCTCAGACTTGTGTATGGGCGTGCATTATCGTGTTGGAGCAAGATTTCCGCTGGACTCATGTCTGATCGAACACGTCGGAAACAGTTCTTGAGTTTATTCAGAGTCCTCGCGTATGCCTCTAAATTGATGGTTGACCCTCTTGGCCACACAACCGTGAGAATGACGCCATCACAATCCCAGAAGACTGTCACCACGACTTTGCCGGCATTTCTTCTTTTGAGCTTTTGTGGTGAATGACGACGATGCCAATCCATGGACTGCCCTTTTTGTTCCCGGCGCAAAGTGGTGCACCCAGAATTCGTCCCCCGTAATGATCCGTGAAAGAAAGGCCTCTCCGTCGGACTCAAAACGCTCCAACAGTTCAGATGAAATGGCCTTTCTTTGAATCTTGTGGTCCGCTGTGAGCATTCGTGGAATCCATCGCGAGCACCGTTTTGGATATCCGAGAGTCTCGATCACTGCAGACGCACTTCCAATCCTGACCGACAATTGTAGAGCCAATTGTCGATTTGTGATGCGCCGGTCGGCACGAATAATGAATGGCATTCGCACGATTCAGCATGTCTGGAGCAGTGGCTGTAACAGGACGTCCCGAGCGTGGCTGATGATGGAGCTCTGTTTCTGCATTTCCTGAGGCTGTAACTTTCTTTACCCATCGCCCAACTGTACTTGTGTCAATTGCAGCATCGACATACACTGCACACAAACGTTTATGGATGTTTACCACGCTCGCAATAACAGCACGCTGCTTGTAACGTGAGTCGTATGTAAACGCCATTTTGACGCTGTACTACGGCTCTGCCATCTCCCAGATGCACAGAACAAACATCTAATGTGAAGCACCGATAAGGACGTTTGTCATTGCATATTGATGGATTTTTAAATAAAATGTGGAGCGTTACTTATTGAGCGACCCTCGTACAACTTTCAAAACATTACGGTAATTTAATGACTTCGCGAAAACCTCACATTCTGGATACATCTGGGATGACCTGTCTTAGGTGTCTCACCCTGTATATTATATATAAACATGTATTTTCCATGGCTAGAGTGTTGACTCTGAAGGTCAGATAAAACCAAAAACAACAAAACACTTATTATCTTCATAAATTAAAGTCATTAAGGTAGTATTAGCGTAGTTGATTCAGTAGCCAAGTTTTACTCAGTCATCATCACAGAAAATTCGTATCTAACGTAACTAGACATGGAAACAAATTCGAAGTTTGAATGTTCAACTGAAGCCACAGTATTTGCAGATAATTTTATTGGTAACTGTGCTCATTAGCTTAACAGGTATCATGATAGGGTAAGGCGGCTGGAAAGAAGACACTTTCGCAGGCTCGTCGCTAAAATGTGTGGTTTTATGTGCGTATCTGCACAATCGTTCATTTCTGACCTATGGTTGTCTGGTAAAATTTTGCTCTAGTGGCGTCCCTTACTTTGATCTGATATCATTAACAGCTTGTTTCTCCTTCCAACCTATGTACTGTAAACAGTAACGGTCATATAAAGTTCCTATAGTGCGATGCTACTACTAAAAGTGACGACTTGTCTTCGTTAAGAAGCTTAGCGGATAATACCAATAAGGAGGTGACTGTGGTCTAGGTGTGGCGTCGCTGACTAATTTTATTGTGTATACCGTTTAATTAACAAAAATTCGACAAATCACTTCCACTACACGCACAAAAACAGGATCTGAGCAGTCATACACATTATTAAATATCAAATGTTCACTCTCTTGTGGTGTATCCGAAATTCTTACTTTGGAGGAAAACTTAAACCGTCTAGGAATTGTTGCAATTCTGCTTTTCAGTGTCACTCATTTACAATTAAAAATAGTTCAAACTATGTATTAACATGGTATAAAGAAAATGCTCTGAAAAACAACTTAAAAGCAATGTGTAATGCGTAAAAAGTACGTTCTTGTGAGTAAATGCACACTGCTATAGTCTGCCACTTTGCTATCACTATTATTAATTCATTGCTTAAGGTAAATAATTTAAAGGATTTCATGACTATGGATAAGCTATTCATCAACATTTTCAAAACGTTATAGTTCATTACGCAAGGAGCATTCAGTAAGTAATGCAAGGCTTTTTTTCTGAAAGAATGTTGGTTTCATTCAGGAATCCAAAACACCATATTAATCCCCACTCTTTTGGCTACAAAACCTTATTTTTACGTAATCGCCATTCAACGCGGCGGCCTTACCATATACCACCTTACCGAGAGGTACCACTCTATTGGTCGACGTCGCGGCCAACGTCGTGCTGAGTCAGTAACCTGCCCATCATGCACGTAGTGGCTCCAGAGGACTGCATCTTTCATTGGATCAAACAGACGGAAGTCGGAAGGTGCGACATCCGGGCCATAGGCTCGGTGAGGAAGAACACTCCAATACAGTTTTGTGAGCTCCTCTCGTATGCGCAGACTTACGTGAGGCCTTGCATTGTCATCGAGAACCAGAAGTTCGTTTGCATTCTTGCGGTGACGAACATGCTCAAGTCGTTTCTTTAATTTCCTGAGGGTCGCACAATACACTTCAGAGTTGATCGTTGCACATGCAAACAGAACAATCCCCTCAGAGTCCCAGAAAACCGTCTCCACGACTGAGGGTGCGGCGTTTGACGTTTTCTTCGGAGGAGAGCTGGTTTGGCGCCATTCCATGCATTGCCGTTTTGTTTCCGGTTCGAAGTGATGAACCCATTTTTCAACACCTGTGACGATGTTCAACAGCACACAAGCAACTCCACATAGATGGTCCTTCGTTGCTCTTTATAGTTTTCTGTTTGGCGATGAGGAACCCAGACTGGTGGACGAGTGTGTCACCGCAACCAACAGAGACGTCCAGTTGAGTAGCGAGGTGCTGGATTGTGATCCGTCGATCACGTGGAGTGACAGTGTCTGCACGTTGCAACACTGCAGGAGTGCACGACCGGCCAACACGCGGGAGGTTGGACGGGTTTGTGCGCTCTTGTGCGATGATGACAAACGCCTCGCCCAAGGATGCAACGTATTCTTGTTCACTGCCAGGTCTCCGTAGACATTCTGCAAGCGCCTGATAGTATCTGCGACGCTCTGGTTTTCCGCCGAAAGAAACTCAGTGCCCCCGTGTAGCCCCGTTACAGACGCCATGTTGGAGTCTATGTATAGCGCTGCCACGTAACTTCATGAAACTAGAGAGGCTGAAGCGGTAATATTCCTGAATGCCTCTCGGCTAATTCCTCGTTTTTTCAACCGAAACTCTCGGAGAAAAACATGTGCTGTATTGCTTATTGAACGCCCTCGTATTTCAGCACAGTAGGAGAATATAATTAAAAAACTGCTTATCAGAACATTATACGTTTCTATCCCAGTCACTGCTAAATTCTGAGTAAAAATATCACCAACGGCGGCGAAGACTTCGGCGTAACGGCTAACCCTCGTTCTGCCAGCAGCCACCATATGGGTGGAAAACTGTTCCTTAACGTGGAAGAATCCTGCAGTGATCAACGGCAAGAGGATCGAGAAAGGAATGCAAACCACTCTATTAAAGACTCATAAAAGTGTTAGAGCGACCTCCAGACCAGATGTGAAGAAACGCAAATCAGCAAATCGTAAGTACTTTTTTTTTACAAAAAATCGCGAAGTGACCTCTTTGATAATCTATAACTAACAAAACTGTAGATCCCACTGATGATGCCTTAGAACAGAAGAAGGCGAAACGCGTATGGGATAAATAAAGTAACTAGCAGCAGGAAAAGGCAGTCTGATTTGCAAAACAAGTACTCAAAACGTGGTGTTACCTACTGGCATGCATAACTGCGCGTCTTGCCACGAGGCACATTTTAACGGTCACCTGTTCAAGCTCTAAGAAAGGAACTTCGGCAAGGCGAAGAAACAAAATATCAGTATAACAGGACCAAGAAATTGGACGAAGACAACAAAATATTTCCGGTCTTTAAATGTGTACTTCTTTAGGCAATATAGGCTCTACATGAGAAAGATCGTTGATTTTGTAAGACTACAGTGTCAAAAACACAAGTAAAGTTAGACGATCATCATTTTATCATCAGACTGCACCCTGTACTGTACAGTGAACTTTCCATACCAGACTAGTAGCCTGTGCTACAATACGCATGGCAGAAGGCTCGTTATGATACTGATATACCAGTATCGTCGTTCGAATATGTAATTAGAGTGAATTTCGATGCTGGACTAGCTGAATGCAGAAGTGATGTTGAATGTGACAAAGCGGCTTTGGTCAGATGTGTACACTGTGCTGTTCCACTCCACTTTGACCACTTCACTGAAATCCCACAGTTGCATTTTAAAGTCTGAAGAGCCCTGCAACGCTGTAAGGTCAGTAGAAGAGGTTTGTTATTCAGGTAGCGTAATTTTTTATAAGCAGTATATTAACGTTGCGGTTCAAATAGGCGTTAAACCGTCCATGGCCTATAGGAACAGACTGCGAATCGTATGGGAAAGATATAAACTCACGCTTGTCTGAAGTTAAAACATCGATAATAAATCCAGCAGATCCCCCAGGTTTTTTTTCAGGAGTGCTAGTTCCGCAAGGTTCGCAGAAGAGCTTCTGTAAAGTGTGGAAGGTATGAGACGAGGTACTGGCAGAAGTAAAGCTGTGAGGACGGGGCGTGAGTCGTGTTTGGGTAGGTCAGTTGGTAGAGCACTTGCCCGCGAAAGGCGAAGGTTCCGAGTTCGGGTCTAGGTCCGGCACACAATTTTAATCTGCCAGGAAGTTTCGTATCTGCGCACACTCCGCTGCAGAGTGAAATTCTCATTCCAGATGAATTGATGTCTGCCTATAGACCTCGTGCTTAGAAAAGTCTGCAATTAGCAAGAAGTGTGCAAACAGGGATGTATCTTGGTGGGACAACCATTAGACTTGAATTGCAAACGAAACAGGTTGGAAAACTGTTACACTTCGCAAGAAACGGAAAATAATGGGAAAAATATCAAGAGTCCCTTGCCAATACAATTTTCCCTTAACTCAAGCGAAACAATCACCCTGGAAGGTATTTTGTGAGGAGATGGGAAGTATAACTGTCAGGACCAGACTTCACGAAATCCTGTCAGGACCAAACATCATAAAATCCTGACAAGAATACTGACAAAACCAGGAGATACACTATGGACGGAGGAAGGCGAGTGAACAGGGACAAATCATGAGTAGTCAGATGTACTCCTCAGGACCGACATCCCTCAATGTTCTCTTCCAGGTGATAGAAGATTCAGTCCCCCTGGCAACCAACGGGAGAGCTGGGAATTTTCGAGAGAATGAACTTACTTCGGTAAAATACAGTGGCAATGGGGACGTTTCAACCGTTCAAGTCACCAGGATGGGATGGAATTTTTCCGGGTCTACTGCAACAACCGGGAGACGGATTAATCAGAGCTCTATGCAAACTCTTTGTAAACAGTCTAGCAGCAGGAGTCATCCACGGTTCTTGGAGGAGAGTGAAGGTCGTTTTGGATCCGAAGCCAGAGGAGTTGATCGTACCAAGGTTATATTACACTCTAACACAAAATGCAACTACACACCACGAAGTAGTTATGAAAATTTGTCACAAATTGATATTCATGCTTGTATCTACGGAAAAGGCAACACTGGAACCTTTGGCGGCCGATGGGTGAATGTGTGACGTTGCAGTGCAGTTTCACCGCGCAGCTGCCAACTGTAGTAAACGTTGATACCAGGGCATAAATTCTTTGCGACTTTGTTTCCGTGTACTCAGTTGGACAGCAGCTATGCTGCAATGTACGTAGATGTCAGGATTTGAGAGAGAGGACTGCAAGCTGGGCTCAAAGAAGCCTGTTGGAGTAATCAGCGAATCGCTCGACATTTGAACAGGAGCAAAGCCAGTATTCGCGATGTTAACAGGAATGGGCGAACTGTGGCCGAACATAGCGTCAAGAAGGAAGCGGTCTGGCCTAGGCAAATGAAAGAACGTGAGGACCGAGCAATCGATCAAGAGGCACTCAGAGCCCCAGATTCACGATGATCATCGATCCGGCGTGCAACTGGTGCTTCAGGATCCACAAGGACCATTAGTAAGTGGCACACAGAAAGGGGGCTGAGTTCACGTGCCGACTAACATTAACCTCTGTACACCAACAAGAAAGCTTGCAGTGCTGACGGTCACATTGGCTTGAGTAGAATTATCTCTAGTGATGATTCCCGCTTTGAACTCAACGCCGGTGACCAGGGAAGACGCGTTTCTACATCTACATTTATATTCCGCAAGCCACCCACCGGTGTGTGGCGGAGGGCAATTTACGTGCCACTGTCATTATCTCCCTTTCCTGTTACAATCGCGTATGGTTCGCGGGAAGAACGACTGCCGGAAAGCCTCCATGCGCGCTCGAATCTCTTTAATTTTACATTCGTGATCTCCTCGGGAGGTATAAGTAGGGGGAAGTAATATATTCGATACCTTATCCAGAAACGCTCCCTCTCGAAACCTGGACAGCAAGCTACACCGCGATACAGAGCGCCTCTCTTGCAGAGTCTGCCACTTGAGTTTGCTAAACATCTCCGTAACGCTATCACGTTTACCAAATAGCCGGCCGGTGTGGCCGAGCGGTTCTAGGCGCTTCAGTCTGGAAGCGGGCGAACACTACGGTTGCAGTTTCGAATCCTGCCTCGGGCATGGATGCGTGTGATGTCCTTAGGTTAGTTAGGTTTAAGTAGTTCTAAGTTCTAGGGGACTGATGACCTAAGCAGTTAAGTCCCATAGTGCTCAGAGCCTTACCAAATAACCCTGTGACGAAACGCGCCGCTCTTCTTTGGAAACGCCCGGGACAGCAGTAGGGTAACAACCTGACCGCGCCCGCCACAAGGCCCGACAGCCAAGAGTGATGGTGGGAGGTTCATTTCATAGCGGGACCCCTTTGGTTGTCGTCCACTACACAGCGGTACGTCGACAATATTCTACCCTCCATTTTGTTGCCCTTCATGGAAAGCCATCCTGGGCTTACATTTCAGCACGATAATGCCCGGTTGCATGGGCAGAGAGTTTCCAGTGCTTGTCTTCCTGCTTGACACATCCAAAATTGGTCAGGAAGGTCGCCGGATCTCTCCCGAACTGATAGCGTTTGGAGCATTATGGGTAGGTATCTCCAACAAGTGTGAGATTTTGACTACTGAACGCGTTAGTTGGATAGAATTTGGCACGACCTCCCTCAGAAGGGTATCCAACCTCTCTGTCAATCAATGCCAAGTCCCAATAAATGCTTGCATATGGGCCACAGGTGGATAAAAGTGTTACTGACTTGCTCAATTTGTGAAGCTCTTTCTTTTGAATAAATCATTCAATCTTTCTGGAACTGAAACCATATCTTTGCCTGTACATGTAAATCACATCTACCGGTTTCCATCCCAGTTGGCGAATGGTTAATTCCTTCGTGGTACGGTCTTTGTCTTAGAGCGTATATGGATATTTTGTTTCTTATCGTTGCCAAAGTTTCTCTCTTAGACGTCGAAGAGGTGATCATTTAAATGTCTTTCGTGGTGTCGCGTCCCGGCACAGCCTCACTATACCAGAATGAAGTAAGTGCGAACTGCGTAGCGCAGTCGGGACGTTAACGACAATGGGTTGGTTATAAATTGCTGTCAGCCTTTATATGGGAGATGAGAGGGAGAGAATCTCCTTGGTTTGAAGCAAATAAGTTTCCTGAAAATAGGTTACAGAATTGCAATAGGCACAAACGATTGGTTAGTTTCCACCAAGTTTATTCTCACATATACTTACGTGAGGTGTTGGACCATAAACCCCTTAGTAAGATTCAGTCTATTTATTCGGACTTGCTGCTTCAAAGCTAATTGCCGGTACATATAAGAAACAAGTACAAAGCAATCGCTTGTTCTTGGTTAGCACTGAAATCTCTCTAAGTAATTGAGACAAAGACTGACGGCATCTGGTCAACACTATTCGAATGAAACTCTAAAAATCCTACTTGACCTGCAGTTCCTGAGTGTCCACCAGAGTCTGTCACCGCCTTCTAGTAGTCGTTATCAGCTGTATTGGCTGCTATGGGCCTACTCGGCCCCGCCGGCGTCTCGCTGTGGAATCTCCAAACTGCCGGCACTGGCTCTGAATCTGCATCTGCATCTCAGCCCCTAGCTATTCCGCTCCCTGGCCTTTTATTTCGTTCCTCACGTACTTGGGTGCACACGAGTTAATTTGTTTCATACGACCCTTTCATTTCGGATCGGATTGCACAAGAATGCCTACGGTTCAACATGACAATCTCGTTTTTAATTGGTCGGCTTGTGCAAGAATGCCTTCGGTTCCTTCCGCACGATACTTTCGTTTCCAGCTGCACACAACTTAATTTGGTTTCACGCGAGTCTTTTCGACACGTGACTGACTCTCTCTCTTGCTGTATTATCGCCCCGGTGTTTGCGTCTTCCACTGCAGAAATTTGATTCATGCTGCTTCCTCAGGCAGGAAGTTGAAAGGTGGCTACACTGAGTCACAGCGCCAGAGATTGCGCCAAAGATTATTATTCCGCCGCCTCCACTGGGGCAGTAGTAGTTCAGAGTATGTCGAGAGCAGTCGTTATTCTGTTGGGCGAGGGAGTAGACGATCTGAGTGTTGACTGAAATGTGGTACTGTTCGGTTGGTGTAATGTATAGATGGAAGAAGATGCAATTGTCAGAATATATTTGAGAAAGGAGATGGGCTTCTGATTTATGATCCTGTTGTAATGGAATATTTTCGTCAATATATGAGGTAAAAAGGTATTACAGTTTTCTTTTAATAACAATCCCTCTTGCACACAGGTAAAGTCAACAAAGCATCTGGTTCGCATTCATTTGTTAGACTTGCAATTCTGGTTTCTATGAGCAATTATAGTATTCCTGGTTTATCAATTAGTTCATTGTAAATGGTATTTAAAATTTTTGTCGTATTGAGAAAGAACCGAGCCAGATACATGTACGTTGAGTCACACTACCACACACAGAACAGTTACACTTGTGCTTTGTTGTTTCGTAGCTTTTATAGTTGCAGGGGACTTAATTAATCAATTGTGTTAATGGAAATTCCTTGTCATTATTCATTTTTATTTTATGCAGTCAGATTGCGTGCTAGTAATAGTCAGGGCGAGCCGGTTACGAGACTTCCTAAGCGGTCACACAGCTAGTAAAATTATTGCATTTATTCATTATTATTAGTCTTTTCTTATTAATTAAGCCCCCAATTAGTCTTTTCTTTTTAATTAAGCCCCCTTTCAAAGTCAAACACTAAGTTATTTGATCAACAAGCCATACTTGGCAGCCTCCGCCGCTAATCTTGTCCCTACGTCCTGGTGGACTATTTCTTAATGTCGGCTGGCTGTTTGCCTATGATAGCCTGGACTCTTTATTATGATCACAAAAGCAAGAATAAAAATTAAAATTTTCTACGGTCACAACAGTGGTATAAGAGCGCAGTTTTTGGGACGAGCGATTTGTACTCCAAGCTCGTTTTCGTGCGTGTCTGAGCGTTCGAGGACTCGCACTTCCCTTGTCAGGCTAGTTTGGCTTTGTCTGGGAGGTGGACAAACACGAACGGAAAGGTGCCGGTGACGACGAAACGGGTCCGCAGGCGCGTCGGGTGTCGCCAGAGGCGGTGTCGCCGCATGCAGGCGTCACGCGGTCCGCCCACACAGCCGGGCGGCGCCGCTTTGGTGCGGCTGGCCGAGCCTGTTCGGGCATGCGGGGCCGCGCCGCGCCGCGCAGACTGCGTGGTGCGTGCCTCGCGGACGCACACCTGCGGGCCCGGACTGCCGGCACGTACGCTGCTCGCAGAACCCCGCCCTGGCGGCGGGTCCTCCGGTCTGCATGAGAAGAGGGGCGACACCTCCGGCCGCGGACCTCGTCCCTTCAACGCGCCGCGCCTTCCTCATTTCGTTCATTTACTTGCCGCGTTGCTAGGTTACTTATTTTTATTTCCCATCCTTACCATCCTCCTCCGAGGCCGAGGTCGATACAGCACGCCTGCAAAGTGGCGCTCTACTCGGAGGTAAGCCCGTTCGAGTCTAGGTGATGGAAGATTTTCCCACGGCTCATATTTTACCAACAAAGAAAGGTTTACAACTTTAAATATAGCTTTATGCAGCAACGGTAAAAATATTTTTTGTAGTTAAGACAGCCCACTGGTTGCAATAAATTTTATAGTCGAATTGACCATGGTTTCGACCCCTAAACTAAGGGAGTCTTCATCAGAATTTATATTACCTAAATAAGGGGAATACAAAGTTAGTCATTAATAAGAAAAATACAGGACAGTAATAATTAATATTCGTATACAGGGCGTTACAAAAAGGTACGGCCAATCTTTCAGGAAACATTCCTCACACACAAATAAAGAAAAGATGTTATGTGGACATGTGTCCGGAAACGCTTTATTTCCATGTTAGAGCTCATTTTGGTTTCGTCAGTATGTACTGTACTTCCTCGATTCACCGCCAGTTGACGCAATTGAAGGAAGGTAATGTTGACTTCGGTGCTTGTGTTGACATGCGACTCATTGCTCTACAGTACTAGCATCGAGCACATCAGTACGTAGCATCAACAGGTTAGTGTTCATCACGAACGTGGTTTTGCAGTCAGTGCAATGTTTACAAATGCGGAGTCGGCAAATGCCCATTTGATATAGGGATTAGCACGGGGCAATAGCCGTGGCGCGGTTCGTTTGTATCGAGACAGATTTCCAGAAAGAAGGTATCTCGACAGGAAGACTTTCGAAGCAATTGATCGGCGTCTTAGGGAGCACGGAACATTCCAGCCTATGACTCGCGACTATGGAAGACCTAGAACGACGAGGACACCTGCAATGGACGAGGCAATTCTTCGTGCAGTTGACGATAAGCGTCAGAGAAGTTGCTGCTGTATAAGGTAACGTTGACCACGTCACTGTATCGAGAGTGCTACGGGAGAACCAGTTGTTTCCGTACCATGTACAGCGTGTGCAGGCACTATCAGCAAAAAATGGCTCTGAGCACTATGGGACTCAACTGCTGAGGTCATTAGTCCCCTAGAACTTAGAACTAGTTAAACCTAACCTAAGGACATCACACACATCCATGTCCAAGGCAGGATTCGAACCTGCGACCGTAGCGGTCTCGCGGTTCCAGACTGCAGCGCCAGAACCGCGCGGCCACTTCGGCCGGCGCACTATCAGCAGCTGACTGGCCTCCACGGGTACACTTCTGCGAATGGTTCATCCAACAATGTGTCAATCCTCGTTTCAGTGCAACTGTTCTCTTTACGGATGAGGTTTCATTCCAACGTGATCAAATTGTAAATTTTCACAATCAACATGTGTGGGCTGACGAGAATCCGCATGCAATTGTGCAATCACGTCATCAACACAGATTTTCTGTGAACGTTTGGACAGGCATTGTTGGTGATGTCTTGATTGGGCCCCATGTTCTTCCACCTACGCTCAATGGAGCACGTTATCATGATTTCATACGGGATATTCTCTCTATGCTGCTAGAACATGTGCATTTACAAGTACGAGACAACATGTGGTTCACGCACGATGGAGCTCCTGCACATTTCAGTCGAAGTGTTCGTACACTTCTCAACAACAGATTCGGTGACCGATGGATTGGTAGAGGCGGACCAATGCCATGGCCTCCACGCTCTCCTGACCTCAACCCTCTTGACTTTCATTTATGGGGGCATTTGAAAGCTCTTGTCTACGCAACCCCTGTACCAAATATAGAGACTCTTCGTGCTCGTATTGTGGACGGCTGTGATACAATACGCCATTCTCCAGGACTGCATCAGCGCATCAGGGATTCCTTGCGACGGAGGGTGGATGCATGTATCCTCGCTAACGGAGGACATTTTGAACATTTCCTGTAACAAAGTGTTTGAAGTCACGCTGGTACGTTCTGTTGCTGTGTGTTTCCATTCCATGATTAATGTGATTTGAAGAAAAGTAATAAAATGAGCTCTAACATGGAAAGTAACCTTTTTGTAACAGCCTGTATAAAGATCCACTTACATACGTAAAACGTTGAGCATTGCAGCTCTCGTCGTACAATTTTAACACCAAAAAGTCCACGTCACATAATAAAACATCCAACATAAAAGTTTTACTGTCATTTCTAGTTAAAAATAAAAGATTGCCGCTAAGGGCTGCTTGTGTATACTGAAACAGGTGGCGTCAGACTGGGTGGCGCGTGCGCCGGCTATACTACGATGTGGATATGAAGTGTCTCGCCATCTAGTGATGAAAATTGGTAACATCTGCTTTACGTGATAGAAAGGTTACAGCAGTTTGTATAGCAGATGTGTCTACAACTTTCGAAAATTTTACAGTATGAAGACATTTTATAATTCAAAAGCAGCAAGAAATTATGAAAAAAAAATTTCAGTTATTTGTTACAGTAAAATACAGTACGTGATTAAACTGCAATAAGAGTATGGGGTGAAAAAAAAATAAAAACAAAGAAAGGATAAATTCATGACTACCAAACTTTGCGCTAATTTCTTGTACCAAATTTCAAACTTCTCCAGAGTGTCTCATCACGCGAGGGCATGTGACACTGTTGATGGTGACACATTCTTTGCACAAAACGTCCAGGGGCGATAGATCACGTTAAGAGGAACAAATTTTGTTCGAGACCCATGTAGCCTGACTCTTCCTGACGCTGTTACTATTATTTACGCCTCTGAGGGACAGCAGGGTGAAGGGACTCTGTAATGTTCACGTGCAATAAGTGTTGCCTATAATGCAGTCGTCTTCTCTGCGGGAAAGAGGATAGTTCCAGCTTCTAAAATATTTTTTTTCCTAATAGGGACATTGACTCTTCAAGGTTTCCTTTCTTAAAATATCTCTTATTCAAGATCCGGGTTAGGTAGATACGGATGCAGCACACCTGCTTTATAGACTAGTCTAGTTCGCTAAAATCTCGTCTTGCCGGGGACAGCGAATTCAATGAAAAGACGCCTGACGCTGTCGTGAAGTTTCAGTGAACGTTTTGGTTCTTACAAATCTTGTTCTCCATGAAGTGATCTATCACCTTTAGACATTTGATGCAAAGACTTTGGAACACCTTGTGCACAGTATATACACACACCCAACGGATACAAACGAATTCTATGTAGGTGCTCACCAAGACCATCATGAGCTATAATTAGTTGTAGCGTTGCTACTGTTTCATTCTATGCATATCGTGGAATACCTTTCCTGATTTTGTAACAAATCTTACAGCTTCTTACTACCACTCTCTTTTGAAAGATATTCTATACGATCTCTTCGATAAATGTTACTTATTAGCATTTCTGAGACAGCCACCCTCCCGGATAGCTGATACTCCTAACGTGTCCGCTTCTGGAAGACGGGGAGGCGATCCAGGCCCTGATTAAAGACGGGGAGCGATGAACTCTCCAGTCTGGATGTGATGTTAGTCTTTGGTGGTTTTCCACATCCCATTATGAAAATAAGGGTTAGTTACCACGTCTCACCTCATAAACATTGGAAATTTATGGTAAGGTATTATGGGACCAAACTGCTGAGGTTATCGGTCCCTGAGCCTACACACTACTTAATATTACTTAAACTAGCATACGCTATGGACAACTCACACACCCATGCCCGAGAGAGGACTCGGACCTCCACCGGGGAGAGCCACACGGACCGTGACAAGGCGCCCCAGACCACGCTGCTAGCCCGCGCGGCTCACACCTCAAATACACACTATGCAAGCGATACGAAAATGTTACCACACGTGAACATGTGATCTACACTAGACGCAGACGGATGGAGTACACAGATTCCTTGCCAAGGGGGTGCGGGGACTGGGAAATGGTTGTGTGAGGAACGGCGGCCGGCCATAAAATGCCACCAACACTGTCGAAACCGACATATATCAATGCCAAGTTCGCAGAGAAACAGGACAAAGGCAATGGGAAATGAAGAAACACAAACTTTTTAAAAAAAGTAATGTGACAGTTACAGTCGCTTTGTTGTGTTGGAGCAACTTCCTTGACTAATTGACGTAGCTCTGCGTGTAAGTAGGCTGTTTATGTTTTCTCAGGCTGTTTATGTTTTCTCTATGTAAGTAGGCTGTTTAGGTTTTTTATTGGTAACGCCACCTCTGTATGACAATCACTGGCTGTGCTGTGTGCAGTCTGTGGCTGCTTTGCATTGTTGTAATACTCGCCATTGTAGTGTTAGGCAGCTGGCTGTGAACAGCGCGTAGCGTTGCGCAGTTGGAGGTGAGCCGCCAGCAGTGGTGGATGTGGGGAGAGAGATGGCGGAGTTTTGTAATTTTTCATGAACTGATATATTTATATATGATGATATTAAGGTAAATACATTGTTTGCTCTCTATTAATATCTTTCATTTGCTAACTACCCCTATCAGTAGTTAGTGCCTTCAGTAGTTTGAATCTTTTATTTAGCTGGCAGTAGTGGCGCTCGCTGTATTGCAGTAGCTTGAGCAGCGAAGATTTTTGTGAGGTAAGTGATTTGTGAAAGGTATAGTTTAATGTTAGTCAGGGCCATTCTTTTGTAGGGAATTTTGAAAGTCAGATTGCGTTGCGCTAACAAAATATTGTGTGTCAGGTTAAGGACAGTCCTGTATAATTATTCAAAGGGGACGTTTCATGCGTTATCACAAATTGCGAAATGGGATGATGTCTATCAAAAAATTTATTCTTTCCCTTTCTTTGACAGTGAATGTAAAGTATATACAATTTTGAAAATGGTTTTGGACGTTCGTATGAAGATGTTGCTTGAAGAGTTTATGTTGAATCACCTATTTTGAAACTCGGTGTTTCTACACGAAATGGATTGAGTGCAACATATATTGCCTGAACCTCAACACTAATGTTGCTTTAACAGCTGCCAATGTTACAGCAGAAAGAGAAGAGTTGGCTATATAGCTGTACATTGCAGAGGCATCTGGAGCCAATCTTCTGATGGGCACGAGTTGATAATTTTGTCAGTCGAGACAGCTCTTAACAAGTCCTAAGTAACGTAATGTTCTCTTATCAGGTTTCACTATAGATTACGTGCAAACGTGCTTTTATTATACTTACGTGGAGGAAGGCACCGTATCAAATTTTCTTTTTGTGATAACGCGAAGTAAAAATCTCTTGCATCACCTATTAGCTGAATGAACGCGTTCGGATTTTTCAGGTGCTTCTTCACGTTACGTAATCCACTCAGTAAAAGTCTGATGGCTCTCCGATTAAATTTAGTCGCAACACGGTCCACGGCAATGATACACTGCTTCAAAGAAACTATAAAATAATTCTTCACATCGTAAAATAGTATTTCACATCAGAAAATACTGATCCGTTATTCGTAACGATCTACACGATGGAAATCGTTGTTGTTAATTGCGCCAGTAATCATGCGCATATATATATATATATATATATATATATATATATATATATATATATATATATATATATATATATATTGTGAGCAACACTGATGCAGATTCACCAGTGATATTAGCATTTCACTTCCACATAGCGTTGTAGCTTTGATACACATTTTTTGCAATGAGCAACATGATTAGCCTGTTAAGGTTACTTACTTTGTCCTCCTCTCTGTTAGCCGTTTTTATTACACAGTGCTTCATTTTACGGCTTCCGTACCGCTATCTTCGCCAGATGAATTTCGTCCTACTTTATACCTTTGATCGCATTTTTGGCGAGCACACATGATGACAAGCGATGAGGTAAGGGGGACAGCAGTCGCTCTTACATGCGTATCAGAAGCCTAATCCTCGCTGAATACTGGCATACGGCTTCGCACGTGTTTGTACCTCGCCTGTGTCTGTCGCTACATGAATTTTATTGTTGCTTATAGTCTACGGCACTTAGTTTAATTACCACACATAATGAAGTAACGGACAGAGAACCTCGCACTAGGATATCGGAAAGCTGTGATCCTACAAGGGAACCAATCATGTAGCTACTGAAGCAACAATCCTAAGGCTGCTCTTAGCAAGAGTACTTGACGGGGTACTACGAAGATGACAGCGCGCTGAGGGGTGTAGCCAAAAATCGGCGTCTCCAGAAGCCTGATTTGGTTAAGGCGTCTATCCTGCGCCGCGCACAGCTATCCCAAAGCGCCAATGAATTATTCACGACGCCTTCGAGCGCCAAGGCTCCTCGAGGACAGGAAACGGATGAATATTCCGGCAGCTTCACATACCAGCCCATTCGTATGTCTCGCGTCCGTATGTACGCGCCAGCACTTCGTACATGCAGGACCAACAACGAAGATATTTCTCACAGGAAATGAAAGTTACATTTGCATTGCGTTGTTGTGGTCGTCAAGGAAATTAACGACTTTCTCCCCTTCTTTGGTGTCCACGTTCAGCTATGCGATAGGTGGTTTGGTCCCCACTGAACGTTATTTTCCCTGCACTGCTGACTATTCTAGAGGACAACACGGTGACAGCTATTTAGCATCGTCGTTGTCATTTTGTCGTACCATTAAGCCGAAATTCGACTTGTGTGTGCCTGTACCTACTCATTCGTTATCTGCTGCAGTAATCACTAGCTGTTGTCAAATTGGCTCAGGTATCACTGCGTCCTCGATCGTACATAGACCTTGAGTCATGTTGAAGAAAGTCGTGTGCTATTTGTTGCGATAAGAAGTGGACTACCGCCAGTGGATGTAAAAGCCTTGACCTTTTAGGCCATGCATCAAGTAAGAACCTTTAAGCCCAGAACGAAATTTGAAACGCAATATGACCGGAAATGATTAACAGAGAAGTCTCTCTCTCTCTCTCTCTCTCTCTCTCTCTCTCGCCGGCCGGTGTGGCCGAGCGGCGGTTCTAGGCGCTTCAGTCTGGAACCGCGCTACCGCTACGGTCGCAGGTTCGAATCCTGCCTCGGGCATGGATGTGTATGATGTCCTTAGGTTAGTTAGGTTTAAGTAGTTCTAAGTTCTATGGGACTGATGACCTCAGATGTTAAGTCCCATAGTGCTCAGACCCCCCATCTCTCTCTCTCTCTCTCTCTCTCTCTCTCCCCTCTCTCTCTCTCTCCCTCTCTCTCTCTCTCTGTGTCTATCCCTCTCTCTCGCTCTCTTTCTCTCTCCCTCACCCACACACACATGTGCACACACACACACACACACACACACACACACACACACACACACACACACAATATATATATATATATATATATATATATATATATATATATAATTTTAGCGAGAGTGAAATTGGGTTTTGCATGGCTGTCATTTCAACATAGAGCAGAGAGTAATGGTTCAAATGGCTCTGAGCACTATGGGACTAAACTGCTGTGGTCATCAGTTCCCTAGAACTTAGAACTACTTTAACCTAATTAACCCAAGGGCATCACACACATCCATGGCCGAGGCAGCATTCGAACCTGCGACCGTAGCGGTCACGCGGTTCCAGACTGTAGCGCCTAGAACCGCACGGCCATCCGGCCGGCCAGCAGAGAGTAATAATTCGTGCTGGTCGCAGTGGCCGAGCCGTTCCAGGTACTTCAGTCCGGAACCGCGTGACTGCTACGGTCACAGGTTCGAATCCTGCCTCGGGCGTGGATCTGTGTGATGTCCTTAGGTTAGTTAGGATTAAGTAGTTCTAAGTTCTAGGGGACTGATGACCTCAGATGTTAAGTCTCATAGCGCTGAGAGCCATTTCAACCATTTTTGTAATAATTCATCAAGACACTGACTAAGAATTAAATAAGTGTCCGCTCTGTGCTTATAGCGTCCGACAGTGCTCATGAGGAAGTGATCCAACTAGATTAACATTTGTTTTATGCATACTATTTCCATCTCAAATCTCAGTGAGGTACTAGATTATTCGGAAACACATTCAGTATGCACCGAACGCCGTAGCCATGGTTGTCGGACTATCTTTCTGCGTCTGAAACCTAAATTCGTGTTCGGAGAGAATACCTATTTCTAATGTTTTGTCGTTGCGCAAGTATTTCAGCGAGTGGTTTCCGAAGGATAAAAATATTCAAGGATCGTGATTAGAGTCAATAAGTTACAGCAATACGACGATATAGCCACTTAGCACTGTATCGCGTACGGTTAAGAAAGATACGAATTGTTGGAAGGGGAAATAATTCAGAAAGAAGTTCGCTAATAATAAATACCTTGTTCGTAGGAGACTGTAGTTGATTTAGTACCCGCCGGCCTTTGTGGCCGAGCGGTTCTAGGCGCTTCAGTTCGGAACCGCGCTGCTGCTACGGTGGCAGGTTCGAATCCAGCCTCGAGCATGGATGTGTGTGATGTCCTTAGTTTAGTTAGGTTAAAGTAGTTCTAAGTTCTAGGAGACTGATGACCTTAGATGTTAAGTCCCATAGTGCTGAGAGCCATTTGAACCATTTACTGCCCCACATGCGCCCTCAAAGCAGTAACACATGCGTGACCTGAACAATGAGCGATCGGAATACTGTCAGTATACAACGTTTGGTAAGTAACTCTTTTGTAACTCACGCTGTCCTGATAATTTTGAATCTGCAGTACGGCAAGTTTAAAAAATAACGCTGATCGCTATGATCAGCGTCCATTTTGTTAAAAGTGAGAGTTTCTATTTCGCCATGCGGCAGAATACTGTCTTAAGCCTGTTCACACAGCAGCCGCAAGTAAAGTGTGCAGGAAGTTAGTAAGCAGTTACGATAGAACGTATCCAGTTTATCTAAGCTTAACCACGCCAGGTAACAATACTGACCATTGTTTCTACAACTTTGTAGAATCTCCAAACCATAGAACTCTCACCAGTGCAAGGACAGAACACAGGGAGAATGGAACAGCGGAAGCACGTTCTGCCAAAGAGCCTCTCGTGACTTTCAAACCGCAAAAGCTTCTCATTGGCTAATACACAAAGCGACCTCCCACAGATGCGAAAGTGCGTTAGTGGACAAGCAAAGAGGTGGCTTATTTCGGTGAATCGAAGCTGAGCACAACTGAGATACGCCAAATAAGCAAAGGTAACTGTCATGATCTACTAAAAGCAATGTACAAGGTGTAACGAGGATAAGTGCAGGTATTTTCATACGTGGTACCTTAATATGTACAGACGTCATTGTGTTGGCTATTTTTTCTCTGCGTCGCACAAACACGTGATGACCATGGGGTTCGAAATGAGCTCATAGCAATCAGAACAGCTCAATAAAAACACTATAGCAGCATAATTTGTTTTTCAGTATCTAACGTCCTTACATGTTTGAAAACTTCATTTTAAAATAGAAATCTAGTTCAGCCGCTGCCTGCTTGCTGTTTACTGTTGTGCTTTCGAGAAATCTCCAACAATTTTGTCAAGACGCGAGGTAAGTCGAAATTTTGACTAGGAGCAGGTAATTGTCTTACTTCAGTTGCGATTTAAAATAGACAAGTTGTATTCAGGCCAGTTACAGTTCATTTCAAATTAGATTCTGTTTAATAAAACTTTAACATACGAGTTTAAAATGGATAACAGTTTATGGTACATAGTTTTGGTAATATGTACACGTTTATAGAGTGGGAGTTAAAGTTGGGCTAAATTTCATAGAGGAACACAGATACTGAGGAAATTACAGAATTTATTGATCTTGTATGCCCACGTTTGATGCTTTTGACTCGAATAAAAAAAATGATACGCCACCTGCCAAAGTCCAAGAACGGGGCGAAGCGAATGCAGCGATCAGAGCTTGCCGGTCCGGTGTTGGACCTCCTGAAACAGCCTCTGAGGTTGTAGAAGCTTTGTCATTCAGAAATCGATGACAATGAAATGCAGCTGCCATTCTTAAAAACCAGTAGTCCATCGGTGAAAGTCCGAGGAAGGAGCCGGAGAGTATGTGGTGGGGAGAGCCTGCCTCCCCGTACTGGGTCCGCAGCTCGTGGTCTAGTGGCTAGAGTTGCTACCTCTGCATTACGGGGTCCCGGGTTCGATTCCCTGCCAGGTTGGGGAATTTCTCTGCCGGGGGACTGGGTGTTTGTGTTGTCCTCATCATTTCATCCTCATTATCATCGTTCGTGACAGGGGCTAGAGTGGACTGTGTAAAAATTGGACTGCGTAAAAATTGGGACATTGTACCGGATCTGATGACCGCGCAGTGGAGCGCTCCACAAACCCAACGTCATCATCCTCCCCGTACTGGTTTCCGCGTAACGCCAGAGACAACGCTTGTGTCGTGTGTGAAACACCCTGTATGTAGGCCTACACTGGGAGAAGATCAATCTATATAGTTGCCTCTCAACAGGCTCACACAAATGACAAGAAGGGCGTATATGGATGTGCATCTATATAAAAGAGTCCTCGAACGTATTAATGCTAGCAGTAAAATTTACATAAAGCTCTTCAAACAGACAAACACAGGAGCGTCATTTCGCAAAATAGGTGTGTTAGTGCAAGAATTGTGGGGCACCTGCTCTTATCTTAATTTTCCCGAGCAAAGCACTATTCTACCATACTCCCCTTCGTTGTTTCGCCTCACCCCGCATGGGCCAGAAGCTGTCCCTTCCACATTCCCCGTCTCCCCCTTTACCCTTCATCTCCCCTCTCCCCCCAATACAAACAGAGCTGGAGCGCGCGCCCATCTGTCCCGCCGTTACGGTCGCCATGGCAACGCCGGCGTCGTTACTGTGCGACGCCACGCGCCATATACCGCCAGGAAATTGAACGGCCGAAACGCGCACGGCCTGATGGCGGCAGCCGCGGGGAGCCACCACGAAGCCCGCGCCGGCTCTCTGCGTGGCTCGCAGGCGCCACCCGCGGACACCCTAGGCCTGGCTTTCACAATCGCTCTGAACACTCCTTGTAACGATACTACATGTGACTAGCGATGTTACCCGTGGCTAAACAGTTATTTGTAAAGAAATGTCAGTGCCGAAACTCACTATCGACGGGTGTGCTCCATATATCTCGGAGGTACTAAGTCTCGAGATACTTGCGGCCCAGCAAACCACGCTCCAACGGGAAAAAAACACCGCCAAATTTTGAGTCGATGGGAGAAACTGACAGGATACATGTCCCTCACAACTTAACTTCCACAATCAAGTTCTCAACCTTAATTCTTCTGAACTATCGAGATTCTAGACCAACGGCTTTGTCACACGGTGACACCAATTCGTGTCAGATCATCGAAGTTAGGTGTTGTCGGGGTTGGTTAGCACTTGGATGGAGACCTCCCGGGTCTGCCGAGCGCTGTTGGTAAACGGCGTGCACTCAGCCCTTGTGACGCCTACTGAGAAGCTACTTGACTTCGGTCACGATTACTGACAACGGCCGGGAGAGCGGAGTACTACCCACACGCCCTTCCATATGCGCATCGAGTGACGCCTATTGGCTGATAGTGACACGGCGGTCGGTCGGTGCGGTTCAGTCTTGCGAATCCTGTTCAGACGGAGTTAACAGAGTTAATAGAGACCCTAGAACCAAATGAAATCTATAAAAAAGTTGTGAATCATTTAAATTCAAACAGAAAAGCCAAATTAGCGTTTAAGATTCCCGACTGTTTATCGAAACGCCTTCAATGTATTTCTCTACCATTCCACTCTGGAACAGCGCGCAGCAAAAATGAACACTTTAATATTTCCGTGCGAGGTCCGGTATCTCTTATTTTATTAAGATGATCATTCCTCTCTGTGTAGCTGGATGCCAACAAAATATTTTCACAGTGTGAGGAGAAAGTTCGGCCGCTGTGACCGAGCGGCTCTAGGCTATTCAGTGAAGAACCTCGCTGCTGCTACGCTCGCAGGTTCGAATCCTGCCTCGGGCATGGATGTGTCTGATGTAATTAGGTTAGTTAGGTTTAAGTAGTTCTAAGTTCTAGGGGACTGATGACCTCAGAAGTTAAGTCTCATAGCGCTCAGAGCCATTTGAACCATTTTGAACCTTATTTGGTAAGGATCCCACAGCGCACTGCAGTACTCCAAAAGGGGACAGGCAGTCAATGTAGTAGGTCGGTTGCAATTTCTAAGTGTTCAGCCAGTAAACCCTACTCTTTGGTTAGCTTTGCCCACAACGATTTTTATGCAATCTTTAAGATTTAAGTTGTTCGTAATTGTAATCTCTAAGTATTTAGTTGAATTTGCCGTCTTTAGATTTGTGTGATTTATCGTTTGACAGAAATTTAGTGGATTCCATGTGGATGACTTCAAATTTTTGATTATTTAGAGTCAGTTACCATTTTTCGCACCATACGATACGTTGTTTATATCGTTTTAGAATTTTTCCCTGTCATGTGATCACTTTATAAGATGGTAAATGAAAGCATCATCTGCATACAATCTAAGAGTGCTACTTAGATTATCTCCTAAATCGTTTATGTGGATCAGACATTATGTGTGTGAAATGTTATGGGACTTAACTGCTAAGGTCATCAGTCCCTAAGCTTACACACTACTTAAGCTAAATTATCGTAAGGACAAACACACACACCCATGCATGAGGGAGGACTCGAACCTCCGCCAGGACCAGCCGCACAGTCCATGACTGCAGCCTCCTAGACCGCTCGGCTAATCCCGCGCGGCTATGTAGATCAGGAACAGCTATAACACTTCCTTGCGGAACGCCAGATATTGCTTCCGTTTTACTGGACGACTTTCCGTCAGTTTCTGCGAACTGTACCCTTGCTCACAGCAAATAACTCCTTGGAGTACTACGGAAATTACGTTCATCAGTAGGTTTTGTTCCATTAAGGGCAATGTGTTGAGTTCTGTCTGCATCTTCTGGGGAACACGGTATCTTTAGCACAGCAAAAAGAATAAGTATGCTTCATGCAGTACGTGGGATTCGTGATGCTACCACGAGACCACCTGTCGCAAACGCTCACTGCCTACGCTGGCCTTAGCTTTCGCCGACAGCAGCGACCGACCTAGTGAGTGGGAGTTCGCGAGGCTGGAGGCTGCCCGGGTGGCGAATGGACACGGAGAGCAACTCACCTCCACCAGCCCGCCAGCGGCGGCGGCGGCGGCGGAAATTGGATATTGGCGGTGGGCCGTCACGTGCATCTCGTCGCGGTAGGAGCGGGCAGCCCCACCCGCCTTCATTTCCCGTCGGCGCTCCTGATGAATAATGCACCAGTCGCAGAAACGCCACGCTCTGCACCAGTGGCGCGAGTCCACGCGGGCATCGAGGCACCGCGTCTGGTGCGAGGTCGCGGCCCCGTCTATGCAGCGAAAACTTGATCTGTTGAGTGTCTCAGCAGCACGGACAAATACCCAGCAGTATGTGACATACGACGACGTACAAATGGTTCAAATGGCTCTGAGCACTATACGGGTCTTAAAATCTAAGGTCATCAGTCCCCTAGAACCTACAACTAATTAAACCTAACTAACCTAAGGACATCACACACATCCATGCCCGAAGCAGGATTCTAACCTGTGACCGTAGCAGTCTCGCGGTTCCGGACTGAAGCGCCTAGAACCGTTCGGTCACCGTGGCTGGCGACGACGTACAGTATCTCACCAAAAGCATCCGGACAACCCCGGGCAACTCCGGATTGTCCACTAGACGTCACGAGCTGTGGACCCGCCGCCATAAAAGGAAGCCCGGAGTATTGTGTATTGTGCAAAGTATCTCGGAGTGATCATCGGACAAAGGCTCACCTGAGACTCAGATATACGTGCCGCCAGAACCAGAGCGGTGTGGCGCCCCCGCGCCCGGTATCCGCTGCTTAATCCACAGTCGCCGCTATCGCCGCACCAGGGCATTATCCTCCACCTAACAACGGTCAGACCAGTGTTGGTGCACGCGGCCTTGGTGTGCGTTAAGGCCGCTAGCACATATCGCAACGCTGCAGGGAGTGTAGAACCGACGTCTGAAACTCGCTCTGCCCACTAACGCTAAATTTCGCCGCATTGTCCTAAGGGATACGTCACACATTGATTTCAGCTTATATTTCACGCAGTGTTGCTTGTCTGTTAGCACTGACAACTCTAGGCAAACGCCGCTGCTGTCGGTCGTTACGGGAGGCCGTCGGCCGCTGCGTTGTCCGTGACACGAGTTAATGCCTGATATTTGGTATTGTCGCCGCACTCTTGACACTGTGCATGTCGGAATATTAAATTCTCTAACGATTTACGAAATGGAATGTCCGTTACGAGCAGCTCCAACTACCATTCTTCCTTCAAAGTCTCTTAATTGCCGTCGTGGGGCAATATTCATGTGGGGAACCGTTTCACGTGAGTCGTCTGAGTACAAATCACAGTTCCGCCATTGCGCTGGTCTTCTATAACTGGTGTACGCTATGCTACCGCCGCCTTAGTATAGGTGATCAATGCGTTGCTCTGGGACAGCAACGACTAAAATAAACTAAACTCCGTCCGAACAGGCGTCCGCAGGCGTCACTGGATGCAGAAATGGGGGAGGCATGTGGTCAGCACACCGCTCTCCCGGCCGTATGTCAGTTTCCGAGACCGGAGCCGCTACTTCTCAATCAAGTAACTCCTCAGTTTGCCTGACAAGGGCTGAGTGCACCACGCTTGCCAACAGCGCTCGGCAGACCGGATGGTCACCCATCCAAGTGCTAGCCCAGCCCGACAGCACTTAACTTCGGTGATATGACGGGAACCGGTGTTACCACTACGGTAAGACCGTTGGCGAGGACTAAAGTACTACATTAAAAAAACTGATGTGATTCACAAAAATATTTTTGCACTATCAGACTCAACGCTACTTAAGTCAGAAAATAATTCAAGTATGTGCAATCAAGCTGTACTAAACTCGTCTGCTGGAGGAGGACACTGGAATTCCGCTTCTGCGAGGCAGAATGCGACAGGCCGCCCGCAATCTCTACGAAAAGTCGGGTCAGCCCCGCAATCGCCTCAGCGTACAACTGGGCTACCGACCGCACCAGAGGCGGACACCACGTTCGCCTCACCTGCTGCAAGAGTAATTTTGTCTGTAACAGCCTCAGTACAGTCATCTCCAAATTAACTCAAACCAATCCAGCAAGTCAGGTAAAATATAACACCACACCGAGAGGTTCAGCAGACTGTATGGCATCTCAATAACAAATACATCGCTGGCCTTTGCGGCCGAGCGGTTCTAGGCGCTTCAGCCCAGAACCGCGCGGCTGCTACGGTCGCAGGTTCGAATCCTGCCTCGGGCGTGGATGTGTGTAATGTCCTTAGGTTAGTTAGGTTTAAGTAGTTCTAAGTTCTAGGGGACTGATGACCTCAGACGTTAAGTCCCATAGTGCTCAGAGCCATTAGAACCAATTTGCCAGTGGTCTTTGTCACGTGCTCCTTCCAAGACAATGTCCTACACAGACTTGGCGTAGTTGTTATGATTCGAAGTTGACATTAAGACCTCTTCCTTCTGAACCGCTGCAAAGGTGAAAGCATGTCACGTTTGTCTTAGTTGGGTTCGGCTGCCGTCTTACTGTGTGAAAGCAGTTATACAAGAGTAACCCAAGGACATCACACACATCCACGCCAGAGGCAGGATTCGAACCTGCGACCGTAGCAGTCGCGCGGTTCCAGACTGTAGCGCCTAGAACCGCTCGGCCACCCAGGCCGGCACTGGCAAATTTAGAACAGGGATAACATCATTCATAAACTGTGCGGCATCTCTCGAAGCTTCACAGCAAATGAGCTGCGTACATGATCTCGTCTATTCGTTGGCGGCAAAGTGCGCCCCTGTACGTCTTTATATCTGGCATACGAACAAGTTTGATCTGATATTAAATGACACTATATGCGCAGTATCAGTGGCACAATGGAATATACCCCGTTCTGTATAGCTGCCCCGACACATGCCATCACCGTAGATAGGGCGTAAAAATACCATTCTTAGAATGGATCAGAAGATTAACAATAAGCGTCAGCTATCCATACACAGTGACGTAGCTGACCTGGAGCGCACAAGATTGAAATTAAGAAGACCAGCAGTAGTCGCTGCTGGGGAACTGATTACGTCAAATTTCGATGTTCACAATGTCTGGATACAAAAATGGCAGAAGTTGTCGCATTGAACGTCCAAGTCTATTTACCGTAAGAACTGTACTACGCTTTCGAAGATTCGTGACTGGTCTTTTATAAAATCTTGTACTATTACCTAATTACTTTTAATTTTTAAGACAAAAGGACTCCAGCACACCATGAAAGATTTTGTAAAACGCCTTGTACTAAAGACCTTTCACCATGTTTTCTTTACAGTGTAATACGGGTATATAGCAGACCTATTAATAAACATTGTTTGTGTATTATGATTTACTAGCCAGCTTTCGGGCAATTCTTGTCACAGTTTGGGTATTACCTTCTCAGTCCTTATGTCGCATATATGCTAGGTGTAACTTTTACTTTTCTTATTCTCGGAGAATGAACTAAACTTCCTGTTCCTAACTGCAGCGTATACTTTTTCTCGAAGTGCTGCTGTCTGTGCATCATTTGTTTTTCGTTTCTGGGTGTCCCCAGTAGGTCAGTGCATCTTTTTAAAGAGAGCTGTTTACAGCAGTGTCAGCATATCTTCGAGAAATGAAAGTAATTTGTGTCTCCTTTTAGAAATTTTAAACTTTACTGTCTGTAGAATATGCTACGCTAACGAATACGTTATCACTCATTCCATGATAATAAACAGCGATACACGTTTTTCGATGAACTACTGAATTCACGTTCTGTAGCGACCTGTACTTTCTCATTCCAGTGGTAATGTTCTCTTAATTTTTAGAAGTTTATTGCTGAGTCTTACGAGTATTGCACATATTTCAAATATTTTCTGATATAAGTAGCATTCAAATTGAACACGCTTAAAAATTTTTGTAAATCACATCAACTTTTGTTGTTTCTAACAGTAAATTTCTGTCAGAAACAGTCTTGATCACAAATTATTTATTCCGGTGAGCTGTTTCGACCACAACTGTGGTCATCTTCAGACCAGTGAGGAAGAACCTGCTTCTGGTAGTGATTTACCACCAGGAGGAGGTTCTTCCTCACTGGTCTGGAGATGACCACAGTAGTGGTCGAAAAAGGTAACCGAAATAAATAATTAGTAATAACACTCATCACTGGTTGCTCCCACAATGTATTCAAAAGTAATTTTTTTAATGCATTATTTTAGGCTTCGCTGTCCCCGAACAACGCACTGATCACATACAATGAGGTGACAAAGGTCATGGGATAGCTATATGCACGTATACAAACGGCGTCAGTACGCGTGCACAAGGGATAATATGACAGTGTATTAGCGGAGACATCATTTCTACTCAGGCGACTCACATGAAAAGGTTTCCAACATGATAACACACCACGATGGTAATTAAGAGACTTTGAACGAGACGTGGTGGCTGGAGCTACACGCTAGGAACATTCCACTTCGCACATCGTTAGGAAATTCAATATTTTTAGATGCACAGTACAAGAAGTGTGCCCAGAATACTAAATATCAGGCGTTATCTGTCACTAGAGAGAACGCAGATAGCCTTGACTTAACAAGAAAGAGTAGTGGCGTTTGTCGAGTTTTCAGTGCTAATAGACAAGCAACACCTGCGAGAAATAAGCGCAGAAATCGCAGTCGGGCGCACGACGAACGTATCCATTAGAACAGTGCGACGAAAGTCGGAGTTAATGGGCTATGGCAGCAGACGACCGACGCGAGTGCCTTTGTTAACGGCACGACATCGCCTGCAGCGCCTCTCCTGGGCTCGTGATCGCATGTGTTGAATTCTAGAGCCGGCCAAGGTGGCCGATCCGTACTAGGCGCTACAGTCTGGAACCGCGCGACCGCTTCGGTCGCAGGTTCGAATCATGCCTCGGGCATGGACGTGTGTGATGTCCTTAGGTCAGTTAGGTTTAAGTAGTTCTAAGTTCTAGGGGACTGATGACCTCAGAAGTTAAGTCCCATAGTGCTCAGAGCCATTTGAACCATTTTGAAATCTAGACAGCTGGAAAACGATGGCCTGGTCAGGTAAGTCCTGATATCAGTTGGTAAGAGCTTGTGATAGGGTTGGATTGTGGCGCAGATCCCATGAAGCCATGTACCCAAGTTGTCAACAAGGCACTGTGCGATCCGAAGAGTGCTCCATAATGGTGTCTGCCGTGTTTACACGTAACGGGCTGGGTCCACTGGTGCAACGGAACCTACCGTTGACTGGAAATGGTTATGTTCGGCTACTTGGAGACTATTCGCAGCCGATCAACGACGAAATTTTTATGGGTGACAAAGCGCCACGTCACCGAGCTACAACTGTTCGCGATTGTTTTGAAGAATATCCTGAACAGTTACAGCAAATCATTTGGCCACCCAGATTTCCCGATATGAATCGCATCGAACATTTATGCGACATTATCGAGACGTCTTTTCGTGCACAATATCCTGTACCAGCAACGCCGCCAAATGGTTCAAATGGCTCTAAGCACTATGGGAATTAACATCTGAGGTCATCAGTCACCTGGACTTAGAACTACTTAAACCTAACTAACCTAAGGACATCACACACCTCCATGCCCGAGGCAGGACTCGAACCTGCGACCGCAGCGCGGTTCCGGACTGAAGCACCTAGAACCGCCCGGCCACAACGGCCGGCAGCAACACCTCCGCAATTATGGACGACTATAGAGGCAGCGTGGCTGAATATTTCTGCAGGGGCTCTCAATAGCTTGTTAAGTCCATGCTAAGTCGAGTCGATGCACTATGCCGGGCAAAAGGAGGTCCGACATAATATTAGCAGGTATCCTATGACTTCCGTAACCTCGGTGCATAGAAATATCCCTTCATAAAATCTGAGGGCAGGGCTGAGGAGGTTACGGGACAATACTCAGACAGTGACATACGGCTACAAATCATCATGGGCAGACGCCAGACATGAATAAGAGTGGTCCCTCGAGAGACACAGAGCGCACAGTGTGACGACTCTTGGAACAACTACGTCATCTATTGCGCCCCGCGGTTGTAACGAGTCACTCTGACAGAACTCCGGGCCCACGTTCCGGCCGCGGCTGTGTGGTCCTGCGTGAGTGGCAGGTGGCGGTCCCGGCGAGGCGCGCCGCCAGAGGAATCAGCGGGCGCGCTGAATGAGGCCAGGCCGGCCGTGGTTTTATTGCCTCGCGGATGGCGCCATTAAGGAGGCCGTAACTGCCGGGCCACGCGGCACGCGGCAGCCACCCTCCGCCACTCGCCGCTCCAGCAAGTGGCCGCCGCCAGTGTCGCCCAGTCGCCACGCGCCGCGCTGGCCTCCGCAAACCGAGCAAAACGTGCCGAAAAAAAATCTCAAGCGAGCCCGCCGACGGTCAATAACATTGCACAGTATGTCAGTGTTGTTGACAGTCTGTAGATGAGAGCGAAGGTTCCGCAAATACATAGACGGTAAAAAAAAATTATTACGCCCTTTTATAGGTTTCCAGATCACTCAAGATTTATTGTTGCGGGACGCCATATCGAGCACATGAAACGATTACATCTACAGGTCAATAGGACAATGGGTTCTGACGTAGCAGGTATCGACGCGAGCTGAAACACCCACAGTAGTAATTGAGGCAGACGCTACTGGCTGGAACGCAGACGCTGACTCTAAGCATCCAGTCGATCGTACAGATGATGAATATTGTCCTGTTGTACGTTACGCCACGCCTGCTCGACCTGTTCACTTAGTTCTGTAAGAGTTGTTGGTTGACGAGTCACTTGTCGTCCCACCATATCCCACACGTGCTCGATTGCGGACGAGTCCGGATATCGTGTTGGCCAGGGAAGTTGCTGCATATCTCGCAATGGGCAGTTTGGGGATGCGAATTATCCTCTTGGAGCAACACATCACTTTCCTGTTCAAAAATGGCTCTGAGCACTATGGGACTCAACTTCTTAGGTCATTAGTCCTCTAGAACTTAGAACTAGTTAAACCTAACCAACCTAAGGACATCACACACATCCATGCCCGAGGCAGGATTCGAACCTGCGACCGTAGCGGCCTCGCGGTTCCAGACTGCAGCGCCTAGAACCGCACGGCCCACTTTCCTGTTACAACGGCAAAAGAACTGATCTAACAACATTATGCACATGCCGAACGCCGGCTAGCGTACACTTCTGAAACACTAAACGCGAACGAGAGTTGTACGTAATAGTACCCCAGACGATAAGGGCTGGGATGAGGCCAGTGTGCCTTGGACGAATGCACTCTACAAGACAGCGGTCAGCAGGTCAGCGTCGTACGCGGAAAGGAGCGTCACTTGCGTGCTGACAGAATCTGCTTTCATCACTGAAGACCACGGCGCGCCATTCCACCTTCCAAGTGATCCTCTGACGGCACCAGTCCAGCCGTGTCTGCCGATGCTGTGGTGTGTGCGAAAGACGGGCTAGAGGTAGAGCGCCTTAGCCCCACTGCTAACAGCCAGTTCGCAACAGTTCGCTTTGACTCGTCTCGTCTCACAAGCCCTGTTATCTCTGCTGTGGTAGCTGTACGACGTGCACTGCTACCCTTATAATACGACGAGCCTGGAGTACGTCTGTGCTGCCTCGGCGTCCAGAAACTCGTCCACGAGTGTCAGAACGTTCACGTAACCAGCAGCACGTACAACTTGTGTGACAGTTCTCCTAAACCATCTCCCGCCACTTGGAAGGCCACCATTTGCTTCGTTCAAACTCGCTTATGTGCGTCTCCATGGCATAATTGCTTCACACGTTTGTAACGTCATCGGATCAGAATTAATGTCGTCTTTCCAGATGTACTAATTCTTTTCCGGCAGTGTATATGTTCAAATGTGTGTGAAATCTTATGGGACTTAACTGCTAAGGTCATCAGTCCCTAAGCTTACACACTACTTAACCTAAATTATCCTAAGGACAAACACACACACCCATGCCCAAGGGAGGACTCGAATCTCCGCCGGAACCAGCAGCACAGTCCATGACTGCAGCGGCTAGCCCGTTCGGCTAATCCCGCGCGGTCCGGCAGTGTATATTAACGGGTCTATTAAAATTAGACTTTTCTTAAGCAAACTCCTATACATCTCAGGATCATAGTGATAACTTTTGTCAGCTCAGTCTCATACGCTGAACTGTTCATTTTGCGCCATTTTTGTGTGTCGTGAAGTGGAAATGGCTTCGAAGTAAGCACGTTCATTGGCAAATTTTCATCGGAAGCTTACAGGTGTTTGCTAGCTTCGTGGTGTGTTAAATGCTTAGAGTATAGTAAGTGCCAAAAGAGAACAGAATAATGCGATCGTTTGCTGTAGAAAAACAGGGAAATGTACCCGGAAGCTGGTAAGCTTCAGCGAGTAACAAAATTAAATTCGTTGTGAACAAATTACAATAAAGAACTGAAGAGAATTAGGAGTGCATCGAAAAGCGGACCTGAGGCTGACGAGTTACCGCAGCCAACACTTTTGTACTCTGATGCCGTGAACATTTTGCAAGGGCAAGGAAATTTTTTAGTGAAATTTAAATAAAAATGTGTACACATCTTGATTTTAAAATTGTATCTAAATATATTTCACGCAGATATAATGACAATTGTAAATGTAACCATTTCCAAAAGTAATTCCAATGAGGGAACGTCCATCCTCAGAAAATTCTGATAAAAATTTAGCTCACTTATTCGCTGGTTACTCAGTAAATTTCATGCTTCAGTATACCTCTTTTCTTATACCAGTCCATCTTTCTACTCTTCTTCTTTTCCTTATGTGAGAGCAAAGCCAGCCCAAGAGCCAAAGAACAGCTGGCGTCCGTATGCGCCAGCTTAGCACGTCTGACAAGGGGCCCTCCATACTGTAAATTATCGATCTTGATGCGCTTCAAATACGTTGTAGAGGCACTTACCCTGAGTACCTGGCTATCCGGTTTTGTAGCGACGGGCCTTGGTTTTGGAGAAACCTATTTTGAAGTTCATTGCGTGCCTTGTATACCTGTAACAAAACATGCGTTCCGAGCAAGTCAGCGTAGCGCAGCGGTAAAGGTTCACGGCTACCGCGCTGGAGCTACCGTATTCGAATCCTGCTTGCGGAGTAGATTTTCGGCGTATTTAATGGCATTTGTGAATTCGCCTTTTGATTCTTCGTTCAACTCCTCTACTTAGGGATCTACTTCTGGCTGCACTACTGCAGAAACACTTGGTTCTTCCATTTCACAGAATTTTTCTAACATAAGGCACTGGGGACGCTTTGCGAGCAACTGACGCTGTAGTTAGATGCGAACGTAAAGGAATGTAACTCGCATCCTCATTGGCCTAGGAGCTGGGGTTCCCGGTACGGCTAACGGTATTCACGGGAGAGAGGACGATAATGGGCGAAGATCGATTTCAGGTAATACAAGAAGCCACCGTTGTACGAACGTTTGGAACTCCTAACCACAAATGGAATCAATATTTGAAAAAATGATAACTGAATATATCTAAATAAATTCGCACGCCTTACACTGTTTGTTGATATTCTTTGAAATAAAATTGAAAAATTCGGTCGATTTTGAAAAAAAAAAAGACACGGGCAGGATTCGAAGAGGGTACCTGCAGCGCGGTAGCCATGAACGTTTACCGCTGCGCTACGCTGACTTGTTCGGAACGTATGTTTCGTTACAGGTGTACAAGGCACGCAATGAACTTCAAAATCGATTTTCTCAAAAACCAAGGCCCGTCGCTCAAAACGGGATAGCCAGGTCCTCAGGATAAGTGCCTCTACAACGTATTTGAAGCGCATCAAGATCAATAATTTACAGTATGGAGGGTCCCCTTGTGAGTTCTGACAGGGGTTGACGGGGGTTGGACAGAAATCCGGGAACACCACGAGAGATGCTTGGTGCAACATAAATGCAGATTCTAGACAAGCCTGCAATGTCTACTGTTGTATCTGACCACGATCGCCACCTGTGCAGGGTTCTCAATGTTACAAGCGCCAGTCGTGACCAGAACAGTGTTCTGTGTCGTAGCAAGAGCGTTATGTCGGAACTAAGTAAATTCGAACGTGGGCAAATTGTTGGTAGTTGTATGATGGGTGTTTCCCTAACTAAGGTAACCGAAGTGTTTGGTGTTCCCAAGAGGCACCATGTCGAGGATTTATACCATACACAGGCAAATCGAAAAATCATCATCTGCTGAGTCACAATGCCAACGAGAGAGTCTGCTAGTTGATCGTGACACATGGTCATTGATGAGGATTGTGACGAAAAAGAGATGACGACAGCTGCAGAAGTCAATGCAGAGCTGAACGTCGCACTCGCAGACGCTGTCAGCGCCCACACAAAAGCTCCAGATGCAAGGACTTGCAGAGCGAACTCGAATACGAAAAGCACTCAACAGTGATGAAAAAGTCCGTAACAGGAAGACATGGTGCCGAAGTTCATAAAACCTGGACAATGGAGCAAGGGAAAAATATCATTCTGGTGGATGAGTCCTGATCCACAATCAGGTGCACTGAATATTATTTGACATCTCCGAAGGTACACATGCCACATACACAATTAAGGTGAGGCTGACCAACCATCCCGCCAGTTCAGGAATGCCGCGAGTAACGAGGGTAATAGGCGGCGGCACTACGTTTGTAATGTGAAGGTAGGTTGCGAATCTATGTCTAATGGGAGGCGCTCTGGGGTATTCCGTGTGGTTGTGGGGACCACAGTGCCCAGGTGGCGTAGTGATCAGAGTGCCTTCCTAGCGAGCGGGAAACCCGCACCTAAGCAGCACCTAATACCATTAATCACTTTATCTCTCTTATTTTTCAATTCAATCCTCTTCAATGACCATCTATCGCGATCACTCAACACATACTTTCGTCTGCGTTGTGACTCAACGGATGAAGTTACTGCGCCATACCTGTATGTTGTACAGATCTTCGATACGGTGCTACTTCGGATAGCAAACACCTCGGCTATCTTGTTTACGCCGCGTGGTCTCAGGCGCCTTGCCATGGTTCGCGCAGCTCCCCCCGTCGGTGCGCCGGCCGGAGTGGCCGAGCTGTTATAGGCGCTACAGTCTGTAACGGCGCGGCTGCTACGGTCGCAGGTTCGAATCCTGCCTTGGGCATGGATGTGTGTGATGTCCTTAGGTTAGTTAGGTTTAAGTAGCTCTAAGTTCTAGGGGACTGATGACCTCAGATGTTAAGTCCCATACTGCTCAGAACCATTTGAACCCATCGGAGGTTTGAGTCCTCCCTCGGGGATGGGTGGATGTGTTGTCTTTAGCGTAAGTTAGTTTAAGATCGATTAAGTACTGTGTAAGCGTAGGAACCGATGACCTAAGCAGTTTGTCCCATGGAAACTTACGTATACATACATATATTGGTTATGGAAGCATCCACCATGCGAGCACCAATAATCTGCCCACGTTCGAATTCACTTGACTTCAACATAACGCACTCGGAACTATACAGAACGCTGTTGCTCCCACGACTAACACTTGTAATGTATTCAGGACATATAACGCGCCCCGTTCGTGGTCAAAACTTAACAGCTCAACCACTTCATTAGCAACAGTATTTATGTTCAAGAATTCGTGTCTGTATTTTTGACCAGTTACTTGCGAGTGACGGGCGCGCACGTCGACGAACCGATCGGCTCTCAAGTATATATGCACATTTGAAAGCGCTGCCCTACTAGCTTTCTTGATAAATATGCTACACAGGTACACGGGGGTGATAAAAGATTTCGGATATCTCCAAAGGCCGTGTCGGGATTTCCTTTGCGCGGCATAGTGCAGCAACTCAGTGTGGCGTGGCTCAACAAGTCCCCTGCAGAAATACTGAGCCATGCTGCTCCTACAGCCGTCCATAAATACGAGAATGTTGCCGGTGCAGTATTTTGTGCACGAACTGACCTCTCGATTATGGTCCACAAACGTTCGACGGGCTTCTTTATCAGGCAATTTGCGTTGTAAATCATTCGCTCGAATCGTCCAGAATGTTCTTCAAACCAATCGCGAACTACTGTGGCTCGTTGATATAGCGCATTACCATCCACAGAATTACCATACTAGTTTGGGAAGATGAATGGCTGAAAATGGTCTGCAAGCAGCCGAACATAAGCGTTTAAAGTCAATGATCGGTTCAGTTGGATAAGACAACCCAGATCATTCCATGTAAACACAGGGCCCACACTATTGTGGGGTCACCACCAGCTTCCAGTCTTTGGCATCGTCAAAACATATAAATATAAATATATGTTTTGACGATGCCATTATGGCCTTATCACTATAGGACATGGTGTAAAAAAGATCTGAGGGTGGTCATTACGTACTGAAACCGGTCATCGTCTAAACAATTGATACTGTGATCAAAGACTGGAATAAAAACCATTTGGCAGTATTGGATCACTGTTTGTATACGCGACCATGCCGCAGTTGGTGAATCTTGCACAGTGTCTTGTTGACAACCTAAGTCCATGGCTTCGTGGGGTCTGCTCCACACTCGAATCCTACCATGGGCTCTTACCAACCGATTACGGGACTTATTCGACCAGGTCACAGTTTTCCAATCGTCTAGGGTCCAACCGATATGGTCATCAGCTCAGGAGAGGCGCTACAGGCGTTGTCGTGCTGTCAGGAAAGGCATTCGCGGCGGTCACCTGCTGCCATAGCCCATTAACGCCAAATTTCGCTGCTTCGTCGTAAGGAATACGTTCGTCGTACGTCCCACATTGATTTTTGTGCTTATTCAACGCAGTGTTACTTGTCTGTCAGTAGTGACAACCCTATGCAAACGCTGCTGCTCTCGGACGGTAAGTGAAGGCCGTCGGCCACTGCGTTGTCCCTGGTTCAAAAATGGTTCAAATGGCTCTGAGCACTTCGCGCGGTTCCAGACTGTAGCGCCTAGAACCGCTCGGCCACTCCGGCCGGCATGTCCCTGGTGAGATGTAATTACTGAACTCTGGTATTCTCGACACTCTCTTGACACTGTGGACCTCGGAATATCGAATTCCCTAAAGCATTCCGAAATGGAATGTCGCACGCGTCCAGAATGTCGCATGCGTCCAGCTGGAACTGTAATTCCGTTTTAAAAGTCTGTTAACTCCTGCAGTGCGGCCGTAATCACGTCGGAAACCTTTTCACACGTGTCACCTAAGTACAACTGACAACTCGGCCAGTGTTCACCCCTTTTATATTTTGTCTGGGCGATTCCACCGCCACTTGTACATGTGCATATCGCTTTCCCATCACTGCGCGTGTGCGTTGAAATGAAGTAAAGTAGTGTGAAGGGTGAGAGCTCTGTAATGGGTACAGGTCAGCCACGCAGCTACCTGCGGAGACTATTCCTGCGCCCGCGCGATATACGAGTATAGTCTGCGGCCAGTGATGTCACGGCTGGGAAACGGGGCGGTGGCGCGGCGGCCAGAGCCGCCACCTCGGGGCTATTAATATTTGGGAGCCGGCATGTGGCCTCGCAGGGTGGGCGCAGCTCGAGTATTTACAAACACGCGCTGGCGGCGCGCTGCATAAAGTAGTCCCGCCGACAGCGCGGAGCGACTTTGTAGCGCCGAAATTTGTCAGCGCGCGCCGCCGACACCGACGGATATAGACGGCGCGTGAGAACCTCACCGTGCAGCTGCCTCGGTCCCGCACCGAGCTCAACCCGCGCTTTATCTCGCGTGGTCCGTGTGGTAGCTGGCACATACGTTGTCAGGCTGTCTGCATTGCGCATTGCACGTACAGGAGTGTAACAATAAGTACTCTCTTTCAAATCCTGTAGGTGGCAGGGGTCAAATACAGGGAGCGAAAGGCTATTTACAATTTGTACAGAAACCAGATGGCAGTTATAAGAGTCGAGGGACATGAGAGGGAAGCAGTGGTTGGGAAGGGAGTGCGACAGAGTTGTAGCCTCTCCCCGATGTTATTCAATCTGTATATTGAGCAAGCAGTAAAGGAAACAAAAGAAGAGTTCGGAGTAGGGATTAAAATCCATGGAGAAGAAATAAAAAAGTTTGAGGTTCGCCGATGACATTGTATGTGTAATTATGTTATATCAACAAAAGAAAATCTAGGATAATGGAATGTAGTCGAATTAAGTCACGTGTTGCTGAGGGAATTAGATTAGGAAATGAGACAATTAAAGTAGTAAAGGAGTTTTGCTATCTGGGGAGCAAAATAACTGTGATGGTCGAAGTAGAGAGGATATAAAACGTAGACTGGCAATGGCAAGGAAAGCGTTTCTAAAGAAGAGAAGTTTGTTAACAGTGAGTATAGATTTAGGTGTCAGGGAGTCTTTTCTGAAAGTATTTGTATGGAGTGAAACATGGACGATAAATAGTTTGGACAAGAAGAGATTAGAAGCTTTCGAAATGTGGTGCTACAGAAGAATGCTGAAGTTTAGATGGGCAGATTACATAACTAATGAGGAGGTATTGCATAGAATTGGGGAGAAGAGTTTACGGCACAACTTGACTAGAGGAAGGGATCAATTGGTAGGACATGTTCTGAGGCATCAAGGAATCACCAATTTAGTACTGCAGGGCAGACCAAGAAATGAATACACTAAGCAGATTCAGAAGGATGTAGGCTGCAGTAGGCACTGGGAGATGAAGAAGCTTGCACAGGATAGAGTAGCATGGAGAGCTGCATCAAACCAGTCTCAGGACTGAAGACCACAACAACAACAACAACAACAACAACAAGTACTGTAGTTTCAAACCGTCGTAGCTGTGTTGGCAAAGAACCCCAGCTCCAAGCACTAATAGGCCCCTCCGATTCTCGCATTGTTGTAAATACTAAAAGCTGGCTAAAGCTGGAGTAAGATCAGCCGAAATTTTGAGAAAGGCCCTAATTATGTCCAGAAAAGAATAATTAAACACAGTTTGTGGCAGCGTGTTTCTTGCTGTTATAAGTAGTTTAGCTTGTAGCGAAACTGAGGTAGGTAGTTCCTGTGAGTTAGTCATATATAGCCCATAGGCAAACGGAATATATTAATAACTGGTTCAAATGGCTCTGAGCACTATGGGACTTAACTTCTGTGGCCATCAGTCCCCTAGAACTTAGAACTACTTAAACCTAACTAACCTAAGGACATCACACACATCCATGCCCGAGGCAGGATTCGAACCTGCGACCGTAGCAGTCCCGCGGTTCCGGACTGAGCGCCTAGAACCACTAGTTAATAACTGGTTCATTTTACCGAACCGTGACTCAGATGATTCATTTGCCGGGCAGTTCAAAGAGAACGTGACTACCGTATCAAATATGTACTGCACCCATACAATTGCAGTTGGCAGCGACTTCAATCTTCCCCTCGATGTGTGGGAGAAAATACAGGATGAAACCTGGTGGTAGGTAAAAAAAGATATTGACAAACCGAACATCTTTTCTCCAAAATTTGTTTAGAGCAATTACTTCAGGAGCTCACTAGAAGTGCAAGTCATTGTGAAAAAATACTTGACCTCTTAGCAAAAAATAATCCTGACCAAATAGGGAGCGTCATGGCGGATACAGGGATTAATGACCACAATGTCGTTGTAGAGGGAATGGCGACCGCAACATCCAAATCCACCAAAAGTAAATGCAAAGTATGTTTATTTAAAAAAGCACATAAAAATTCGCATTACGTTTTCCTAAGACACAACCTAAATTCTACCAAAACTAAGTATGTAGACCTAAGTGCAGACCAGATGTGACTTAAATTCAAAGAAATAGTACCGACAGCAACTGAGAGATTTGTACCGAATAAGTTAATGAAATATAGTACTGATCCCCATGGTACATAAAACATGTCAGAACACTATTGTAGAAACAACGAAAAAAGTATGCCAAATGCAAACGGATGCTAAATCCTCAAGATTGGCGTAGATTTACAGAAGCTCGAAATTTAACACGGATTTCCATGCGAGATTCTTTTAATAGCTTCCAGTGAAATCGGCAGAAAATCCAAAGAGATTCTGGTAATATGTTGAGTACACAAGCGGCAAGACACAATCAATAACTTCACTGCTTGATATCAGTGTTAATACAAGCGATTACAGTGGCACTACAGTGGAGTTACTAAATACTGTTTTCTGACATTCTTTCACCACAAAAAGAGGAAGTAGATGTCCCAGGATTCGAATTAACAATGTTTACTTTATCTTACCTAATTTAGAAGGAGATATCATCGCTGTAGCGGAGCAGCTAAAATCAAATAATTTAGTCAATTTTTCCGATCCAGAAAGCACAACAATTAGGTTCCTGTCAGAATATATCGATATAATAGCTGATGCTGTTATTTACCGTATAGCAAAGTCATAAGAAGATCAAAACCAACTGCAAAATGATTTAGACAAGATACCTGCATGTTGCGAAAAGTGGCAACTGAAAGGTGTGAGGTCATCGATCTGAGTGATAAAAGGAATCAACTAAATTTCGGTCACACGATAAATCACGTCTACTAAATTACTAGGTATTTGAGTTATGGACAACTTAAATTGGAACTATCCCATAGATAATGCTCTAGGGATGACGGAGCAAAGATTGTGTTTTATTAGCACAACAGGAGAAGATACGATTCCACAAAAGAGATTGCCTGCACTAGAACTGTCCATCCTTTGCTAGGGTATTGCTGTGCTGTATGGGATCCTTACCAGATGGAGTTGACAGAGGACATCGGAAAACGTAAAAGAAGGACAGCTTGTTTTGTACTACCACGAAATGGGGGAGAGAGTGTTACGGATATTATAAGCGAGTTGGGGTGTCAGTCATTAAAATAAATGTATTTTTCGTCTCGGCGAGATCTTTTCGCGAAATTTCAATCACCGAGTTTCTCCTCTCAATGCGAAAATATTTTGCTATCGCCAGCCTAAAGGAATGATCATTGTAATAAAATAAGAGAAGTCACAGTTGCTACGGGAAGATGTAAGTGTCCACTTTCCCCTCCCATTGTTAGACAGTGGAACAGTAGAGAAATGGTGTGAAGGTGGTACGAAGAATGCTCTGCCTGGCACTTAATGTGAATTGCTGATAAACCATGTAGACGGCAGACACGTTATTGTTTTATTGAGTGACCATATCTTCGAAAACCTTAATTGTCACCATCACTTTTATTAGTTGACGAATAATTAATACTTTTGTATAGGTAAATGAGTACATAAAGGAAAGGTGAACTCTTCACCAGCTATAAATGGAGGTTTGTTAAGGAAAAGCGCCTGTCGGAAAAGGATATTATTTAGATGAATACAGTACTCGTTAGCAAATCATATGAAGCCATACGATGCAAGCCATGCAACACCGAGACGCAAAACTTCTGGAAGGGGGCGCCAGAGAAACGGCAGTAGCGTCACAACTGAACAGAGGAGAAAATGTGGAAGACGGGAGAGTCGCCGCGGTGAATGGTGTGGGCGTGCTGTAGAAATACTGAGATAATTAAGAGTTTTAGACAGAATACTAAGGATATAAGGTCGGCGTGACTACTGAATATGAAATTATCGAACAAGGCTGTTTTAGTAAAGTGGTGGACGTAGTGAAATAATGTGGTGCAATCAGTGGGAAGGTTGTACGACAAGAGGTGGTGCCGACAACAAACTGGAAATAGCAACTTCAAAGGTCAACAAATATTTCACTTAATTACCTGTGGATCAAGAAAAGAGCTATCCCTTCAAGCTCAGCTCGACGACTTCTGTTTCAAGATAAATGCTCGGAAATTTTGATGATCTAGATTGAAGCTTGCATGTAGCAAATTCTTTCAAGAATATTGCATAGCACTGAAATTATATCTTACAAACAGATACAAGAAATATGTTCTGCAATTGAACGTTTAAAAACTTACACTTATAAATGTCAAAAATAGAAAAAAATCCAATAGCAGACACTTATACAGAGCGAGTCGGCTGCCCCTACCTATGGGTTTTACGGAACCCACAACAGCTTAAAATACCACGTGCAAATTTTCATATTCTGTCGTTTACTACGCGTTAACTATTAGTCTTACAGAATGAATGAACAGAGCTTTTTTGGAGGAAATTTAATGCAGCCAAATTTCGTACTGGGATACGTTTTCGCTAGAGGCCGTAGTTTTCCAAATAGTCAAGAAAAACGTACAAAAGTGCCTTCAAACGCGTTTTTCTCGAATAACTCGAAAGCCGCGGCCTCCAGCAAAAATTTACCCCAGTACAAAAGTTACCTACATTCATTTTTCCGACAAACACGCCTTATTCATGTTTCTGTGGGACTAACAGCGTGCACGTAGCGAGCGAGAGAATATGTAAAATCTCGTACATGTTATTTGAAGACGATGTGGGGTGCATCAAACCCATAGGTAGGAGCAGCAGCATCACCGTGGATACGGCGTCCCATGCAACGTTAAGTTCCCTTTATAGTTTGATTACCTGAAAGCCGGACGATCACTTGAAGGTCAAATCCATAAAATATTTGGGGGTATGGTTACAGAGCGATCTAACTCGCAACGGCCACCTAAGACTAGGTGCAGGTAAGGCAGACGCTATTCTGAGATTCAGTTGAAAAATATTCGGAAAGTATAGTCCATCCACAACGGAAGCAGCTTGCAGAACCCTCGTCCGACCGATCGACCGATGCGTGAGTGTTGTTCATCAACTGGTGCCCGTACCAGAGGAGATAGACAGAAGAAGCAGGGAAGATTCAAAGAGGTGCGGTGCGCTTTGTCACAGGTTTCTCTACCACGTGCGAAAGCGTTACGGGTATGCTCGTCCAGTTCATGTGGCACACGTAGCAGGTTTCTTGTTCCGTCAGTGTACTAATGTATAGGTTCTTTCTACGTATACAGTGTTTCGGGAGGAATGGTCAATATTCAGGGATACGACAGGAACGATCATTCGAATCAAGAACGTCTAGTAAACATGAGCTCTAAAATGCGCACCTTAACAGCTATGAGCACGTCTTCATTTCTGATACTGTGAAACAGATCTCTTCTACTGCTTTCCGTGTTTTTAGGAGGAGGCGCTATGGACAAAAACAAATCAGAAGCTTCCAGTGAACGAACAGCTGTTCAGTAGGGCTGGTGTGCTTCACAGTAGCAAAAATGAAAAAGTGCTCATAGCTCTTAGGTAACGAATGCATTTTAAAGGTCACATTTCCTAGACTTTTTTTTGATTCGAATGATCTTTCCTGCCATATCCTTGAATACAGAACATTCGTCCAGTGACAATCTGTACATCTTGCGAAAAGACTGTGAAGAAAAAACAACACAGATTAAGATCACAAGAAAGCGTATCAACAATGGCTCTTCTGGCGGCCAATGCATGAAGTGACAGACGTGTCTACTTAGTAACACAGACTGTAGTCCAATCGTGAAGATCTCGCTTCTTGTGGCTGTGCAGCCGCAGACCCTGCTACTGTGCCACCACATGCGCGCTTGGACAGAACACTGCCTGCCTCTGTTACGACCCACTCAGCACACACACACACGCACAAATACACACACACGCAGAGAGAGAGAGATATACAGAGGGAGGATGGGGGACACAACAGAGAGAGAATGAGAGAGAGAGAGAGAGAGAGAGAGAGAGAGAGAGAGAGAGAGACGAAAAGCGAAGAGGGAAGATATAATTACAGGGACAGAGAGAGAGTGAGAAATAAACAGAAGCTCACACAATCTCCGACTGTAAAGAAGGACAGCTTTCCATGCGCGTCAAAGGTGTCTCAGTATGGAGGAGGAGAAGTAAGTTACCTTTCCCGCTTTTCTAGTGTAATGACGCGACGGGGTTGGTTGGTTGATTTGCGGGAGGGGCCAGACAGCAAGGTCATCGGTCCCAGCGGATTACGGATGGACGGGGAAGAAATTCTACGGAGCCCTGTCAAAGGAATCATCCTAGTGTCTACCTGAAGCGATTTAGGGAAATCACCGAAAACCTAAATTACGACCGGACGCGGCTATGAACCGTCGTCCACCGGATTGCGACTCCAGTGTGGCAACCACTGTCCCACCTCGCTCGGCGGTAGACCAAAGCGAAAAGACAGTAAGCAGGTTCAACAGGATTTACACTGAAACGCCAAAGAAACTAGTATAGGCATTTGTATTCAAATACAGACATACGTAAACAGGCAGAGTACGGCGCTGCGCTCGGCAACGCCTATATAAGTAAACAAGTGTCTGGCGCGGTTGTTTCATCGGTTACTGCTGCAGCAATGGCAGGTCTTCAAGATTTAAGTGAGTCTGAACGTGCTGTTATAGTCGGCGCACGAGCGATGAGGCACAGCATCTCCGAGGTAGCGATGAAGTCCTACGACCATTTCACGAGTGTATCGTGAATATCAGGAATCCGGTAAAACATCAAACCTCCCATATCGCTGCGGCCGGTAAAAGATCCGGCCAGAACGGGACCAATGACGACTGAAGGGAATCGTTCAGCGTGTCATAAGTGCAACCCTTCCGCAAATTGCTGCAGATTTCAACGCTAGGCCACCAACAAGTGTCAGCGTGCCAACCATTCGACGAAACATCATCGATATGGGCTTTCGCAGCCGAAGGCCCACTCGGGTACCGTTGATAACTGCACGACACAAAGCTTTATGTCTCCCCTAGGCCCGTCAACCCCGATACTAAATTGTTGATGACTGAAAACGTGTTGTCTGGTCGGATGGACATGTACTGGTATGGGGACAATCTCATGAATCCGTGCACCCTGCGTGTCAGCAGGGGACTGTTCATGCTGGTGGAGGCTCTATAATGGTGTGGGGCGTGTGCAGTTCGAGTGACATGTGATCCCTGATACGCCAAATACGACTCTGAATGGTGACACGTGCGTAAGCATCCTGTCTGACAACCTGCATACATTCTTGTCCATTGTGCTTTCCGACGGACTTGGGCAATTCCAGCAGCGCAATGCGACACCCTACACGTCCAGAATAGCTACAGAGAGGCTCCAGGAACACTCTCCTGAGTTTAAACACTTCCGCTGGCCACCAAATTCTCCAGACATGAACATTATTGAGCATATCTGGGATGCCTTGCAACATGCTGTTCAGAAGAGATCTCCATCCCCTCGTACTCTTACGGATTTATGGACAGTGCTGCGGGATTCATGGTATCAGATCCCTTCAACACTACTTCACACATTAGTCGAGTCCATACTACGTCGTGTTGCGACGCTTCTGCATGTTCACGGGGGCCCTACACGATACTGGACAGGTGTAGATTTAAGCGTTAGTAAATATTTTCCGAGGGTATTTGTCACTTCTATGGAAGTGAAGTGTGGATGACTAGCACTTCAGACAAGAAGAGAACAAGAGTTTTTCAAATGTGATGCTAAAGAAGAACGCTTAAAATTAAATACGTAGATCGGAGTTCTTATTTATTTACTCATTCGGCATGTACAAAGGCAATCACCAAATAAAATTTTCAGCGCAATGAATAACCACAATATTCTTATAGCTTTCAGCTGAATTACAATATTTTTTCAAACGTTCTTATAATTTCATACTAAATTACGGATATCCTGTAGCCACTCCATGGGTGAGTCAGTGCGCTTGCTACACCTTTATAGCCAAGCGCTTCATCCGTAAGCAAACGGTTCATTGATTGGATTTAACTGCATTCACATTCGCTACTGTCCGGCAGGCCCATTCGTCGATGAACTGCTTACATCCACCAACACTATCAGGCAAAATTCAAGAATGTCCAAAATTTCCACGAGAGGTTGACGCGTTCGTTCTTCGTCTTGGGTTCATCCAACAAGTTTCGTTTCTTATATCCACCAAGAGCCCATAGTTCTTTCCAAGTCTTCTGTCTTTTGAGTCGAAGTCTTGCAGTTCCTTGCGGACCTAACATGTAAGTTCCCTAGATCTTAGTCTGTTTCTATGGGCCAGATCCTTTAATCCCACAAACCAACCAACCAACCTATGGGCCAGATCTTGGACTACTAATGAGGAGGTACTGAGTTTAATCGAGGAGAAAAAAAATTACGGCACATCTTGACTGAAACAAAGTGGTTACTTGACTAGGATACATGCTGAGTTCTACATCTACAAATATACTCCGCAAGCCACCGTATGATGCGTGGTGGAGGGTACCATGTACAACTACTAGTTATTTTCTTTCCTCTTCCAAAAACAGAGTGATCGAAAAACGACTGTCTGTCTCCGTATGAGCCCTAATTTCTCGTGACTTATCTTCGTGCTCCTTACGGGAAATGTACGTCAGCGGTAGTAGATTCGCTCTACAGTCAGCTTCAAATACTGATTCTTTAAGTTTTTGGAATAGCGTTCCTCGAAAAGGAACGTCGCCCTCGCTCCAGAAATTCCCATATGAGTTCCCGTAGCGTCTTCATAATACCTGCGTATTTTCGAACCTACCGATAGCAAATCTTGCAACCCATCCCTGAACTGTTTCCATGTCTTCTTTTAATCCGACCTGGTACGGTTCCCAAACACTCCAATGGTGCTCAAGAACAGGTCGTATTTGTGTCGTGCATGCGGTCTTCTTTATAGATGAACCACACATTCCTAAAATGTTTCTGTTAAACCGAAGTAGATCATTTTCCCTCCCTACCACAGTCTTCACATGATCGTTCCATTTCATATCGCTTTGCGGCATTACGCTCAGATATTTAAACGACGTAAGCTACACACGGAGAGTGTTTAGAACGTGCAGCGAGGGAAACCTTTGTACACGGCAGTAGCCGGCGTAAAACAAGAACAGTTATGAGAGTCCGCTTAGAGACAGGCGGCACCGTAAACACACAACTCATGCAGCCCTCGCAAAAACCAGTTGAGACGAGAGGAGCAAGGCTGGAGGTCATCGTCCCCGTGCCCGTGGTCAAGGCCACGAGCGCGCATTTCCGGTTCCACGGCTGCCTTGTGGAGCAGGGGACGCGAGATGCCCCCCCCCCCTCCCCCCGACCCGTCACCCCTTTCAGCTTGCGCCTTACCTAAGCGATCTCCTCAAGCTCATTTTGCGTCCGGGGCTGTACGTTCTGCTGTGAACATCTACGCAGGGGACAGGACCCACTCAGTGTAGCTTAAGTGTCACGTCGTAGCTGAATTGAAAATTTTTGGAGTGTTTTTCGTGAAACTTGTTGAGTACAAAACGCTCCACACAGAGGAAAGGGCTGTGGTGGCCGTAAGTGTTCTGAGTATGAAATAACGTAAACTGAATAACGAAAATATTGCTGCCATCCCAGTAACTTCTTCGAGACAAGCATTACGAGCTTTCCAGTGGCTAGAAAAACGTTTCGAACACATACTGAGAATATAGTTTGTTGTCCCGCGTAGTAGCACATAAGTGTCATTTAATTCCACATTTACTCACACACTCCGCAAGCCACCATGCGGTTCATGGCACGCGGTATGTTTTACTACTGCTAGCCATTTCCCGTTCGGTTGTGCTCCCATATGGACCGAAGGAAAAAACGACTATCTATATGCTTCCATACGAGTCCTGATTTCGCGAACCTTACACGAGACGTACGTTAGTGGCAGCAGGATAGTTGTCCAACTGTCGCAACTACCGGTTCCTGTACTTTCTAAACAGATATTCGCGAAAAGATCGTCGTCGTCTGCCGTCCACGAATCTCATTTGACTTCACGGAGCTTATACGTAATACTCGTGTATTGATCGAACCTATCAGTAAACAAACCCAGCAGCCGGCCTCCAAATTGCTTCGCTATCTTTCTTTAATCAGACCTCGTGCTGGTCCCAAACACTTGAGCAGTACTCAAGAGCCGGCCGGAGTGGCCGTGCGGTTCTAGGCGCTACAGTCTGGAACCGAGCGACCGCTACGGTCGCAGGTTCGAATCCTGCCTCGGGCATGGATGTGTGTGATGCCCTTAGGTTTGTTAGGTTTAACTAGTTCTAAGTTCTAGGCGACTGATGAACTCAGAAGTTCAGTCGCATAGTGCTCAGAGCCATTTGAGCCAGTACTCGAGAATGAGTCTGTTTTATCGCTAAGTTACACTTTCCTAGAATTCTACCACTAGACCGAAGACGACCGTTGGCCTTTCTTACAACCGACCTTCATTCTCTTTCCGTTTCGTGACGCTTTGTAATGTTACGTCTAAATATCGGGTGTTTCAGAATGAATCTACGGGTTTTAAGGCTCTATAGCATTTTTTTTTTTACATTCAGCGTACAATTATAAATAATAAACCAAATGAAAAAGCAAGTCAAACAATTCTTCTAACAAGTGTTCAATGTGGCTACGAAGTCTTTCGCGACGTATTTCTTGAATAAAAATCTCTCGGTGTACATGCCGCGTCAATTCAGGATAAAACTCCAAGCTTTCGACCACTACCTCCATGGTCGTCGTCAGGGCTAAAACTGACTGTCGTGAACTAGCGAGGCTCCCCCTTTTATATGCAAAAGACGGCTTCTGATTGGCTGGAATACGTCATAGCAACAGCGATATGGCGCGTAGTGAAGTGGTGCCCTCTACTTCCACAGATATAGTTTCTATCCCGCGTCAGTTTTAGCCCTGACGACGACCATGAGGTAGTGGTCGAAAGCTTGGAGTATTATCCTGAACTGACGCGGCATGTACACCGAGAGATTTTTATTCAAGTGTTCGATGTGAACACCATTCGTCACATATCTAGTCGATAGGCGAGTTATTCCCAAGCACTGATCATTGTGTCTGGGGTATTTGTTCCAACAACAATGTTTTTAAAATCGGGCGAATCAGCTGGTAGTAGAGGCATATACACACGATCCTTTAGGAAACTCCAAAGCTAAGAATCCAATTGCGTCAAGTGGATGGATTTTTTGTCGGTTTGTATATGTGTTTCTTTTTTGTCCAGTAGGTCAGCATTCTAATTTCCGTCTATTCCTGCATGTGAGGGAATTCACTGAAGCACTATTTCTCTTTTTCTGCTTATGACGTACTTTATAACTAGCGTTATTTTAGTTATGGCTGTTGTTTCTGTGCAACATATCAACCAGATAGCCTGAATAGCTGCCCTCGGATCAACCAATATTATCTATTTTGTAAATAATTTGATTCTGTGTGTACGTTAATTGCTAGTTGGGCCTCATTTATTTTAGCGTCAAGACTCATTCGACGTTAGTTTTTTAATTAATTAATTAATTAATTAATTTATTTATTTATTTTATTGTGAACACTATCTAGTGTGCACAGTCACGCTATACCCGTCTAACTAATTTTTTATCTTCATTTACTGACACTACAGTCATTGGTTTGAATTCCCCCCTTCCAAAAACTCTTCAACTGGTTCTATGTCTTCAAGAATAATATGCTTCATGTTCTGTTCTGAGTATTGGTTACACATTATTTTATTCTTATTATAATTCATCAACAGGATCACTTTCAAATTTGCTCTTCTAATTTCTCCCGTAGTAAGTTACATACGAAATGATTTTTTTCATTCTTATTTTTTTTCTTTTCGTTAAGGGAAAATAGGTGACACTGACAGATGTCAGTACAAATAAACGATGTTTAACGAGTTTGTTGGTCTCGAATTTGTGCCCAGTCTTCGTAAGTGCAGCACAAGTGTGGCTCTTAACCTATGACCTCACGGGAATAAAAACAGATTTTGGCACGACAGACAAGTAATCAAGAAATTTACCTAAGATGCCCGTAATATAAAAGGCGAAACACGTCTGGAGAGTAAATATTGAATTGCAGCAAGGAAAAGGAGCACGGATATATAAAACGATTAATTAAGTTTAGTTGACGTTCTTTGGAGATCAACTCTGTAACATTCCTCACGTTGAACATCTCACATCCTCCCACTTCATACCACACGAACATGGTCTTTGTGTGCAACATATTTATGCAAAACTACTACAGATGCCTACGGAAAGGACTGCTTTGTACTATTTATTCCGGGTATAAATTTCAATCTTGTTTGGAATAGCTCTGTTCGTGGGCCTATGCAAGAAGATACATAACATCACGAGATAAACGATTATGCTGATTCTGAATAAGACAAGCGAGAAGCTACAGCTGTAGAATATTTTCACAATAACTGATTTCTTAACCGCATACTCGCTGTTAATGGAAAGCAATTTTCTGTCACACTTCACTGATACTTCACTTGATACTGGAAGGTTCTAAATATTCTCTCATTATGATCCTGATATTTGGGAAAAATCCTAAGAACAACATAATTTACATGTTAAACTGGACAAAACATTTGAAATGGCTTATTAATGTCATATTGCAACTATTGACTTACATTCATCATGGCTATTACCATTAGTTCGTAGAGTTACTTTCACCCGTGTGGTAATTTTTACGTTAAACTTCGTATTTCCGTGCTTTTCCAACATCTAAGAACAATTGTGATATAACTCACTCAACTCTGTCACATAAACAGTGCCACCAGTATATACTGAAAACGTCATTTCGTTCAAGGAAATTTAATTTTGCGATCACGAATTAATGAAATGTAGATATGTGATTAAAAGAATGACGAATGTCGTCAACAGAAGACAAAACGATTGTAGTAGGCTGTTTAACTCTCATTTTTCTGAAACTAACGACAAAAATCGACGCGCAACGCTTGAAAAGCCGGCATATCTGGAACATCCATTTTGTTCTGCAATGATTTACGTACAAAATCGTCTTATTATTTTGAAGATGATATTTTTGGTTTGATTTTAAGTGACTACATTATTAGCTGCTAATACTAGGTCACTATTAAGCTCTCTGTTGATTGCGTTCGACAAGAGTGGTGTTATAAATCGGAAAATCCGTTACACAAACAGCTGACTCCATCGCGAAACCACGCTGTCCAATAGTCGAGCCAGCGTGGTGGGCGGGGCCCGCCGGCAACATGGCTGCCGTGACGTCATACAAGCAATTTGCCGCTCGCGCCGCGGTGCGGCGACCAGCGGAAGCTTTTGCCGTGGAACACCAGACGCGCGCTGAGTAACGCCGCTTTCACACTATACGGTTTTGACCGTACGGCAAAAAGCCGTACGGCTGTAGGTGTGAAGAAATGTATGGCGCCTTTCACATTATACGGCGACGGCAAAATGCCGCTGCCGTGCCGTGCTGCAGCCGTGTCTTGCCACTACAACAGACGGTCGCCGTACGGCAAGTTCGACAACAGTGGCCTACGTGACTAAGTGCATGCTTTCACACTGGACGGTTTTGAGCCGTACGGCGTCGACTAGTTCGTTGTAGTGTCGTTTTATTCATTTGTGTTTATTCTTGTTTACTGAAAAGTGTAGAAGAATGGATGAAATTGATACTGAACTTTTGATAACCTTGGTGGAAGTAAGACCTGTTCTGTGGGACAAAACTCTAGATGCGTATAGAGATCGTATTGCTACAAAGAATGCTTGGCGGGAAGTTTGCGTAGCACTGAAGCAAGATTTTGATGAGATGGAAGACAAAGATAAAAATGCGTTTGGTAAGTATTTATTTAATATATTAATATTACATTTAATACGTTTTAAACAGTTTTTATTTAACGTTATAAATTTTATTCTAAAAGTAAATCGTTTGTTTATAAGTAAATTACTGCTACCAGTCACGTTTTTTTTGTTTTGTTTATATTTTGCACGACGCGTTTCGGGAAATAATTCCCATCCTTAAGTGCGTTTTTCTCTAAGTTTTCATCATGTGTGGTGTCTTTTTATGTGTCAGGTCTTGCATTCTGTTTTCTTTACTGTAATTTATAAGAGAAACACGCACAAGACCTCACAAATAAAAAAACACTACACATAATGAAAACTTAGAGAAAAAAACGCACTTGAAGATCGGAATTATTTCCCGAAACGCGTCGTACAAAATATAAACAAAACGATTAAAAACGTGAGTGGTAGCAGTAATTTATTTATAAAGAAAACTATTTACTATACAGTCGCAGGCTTTCACAAACAATCTACAAAAAGGAAAAGGCTTGTTAATTTATATCTTTGACATCTGCCATGACACGCTTCCAGCATTTGTCATAAAATATTTACAAAGAGTGTTCCTTATGGCGTTGGCTGTCAGTCCTCCTCTTATGTTGGCATCTTGGGCTAAGTCTTCCAAACCAGTGAAGGATGTGGTGTCTTCAATTATAAATCCATCTCTCTGACGTACAAAATTGTGTAAAACAATGCAAGCTTTAACCATTTTTACTGCAAAATCTGGATGAACATTTAAAGGTCGGTGAAACAACCGCCACTTATTGGTGAGGATGCCAAAAGCACATTCCACATACCTCCTTGCTCTGCACAAACGGTAATTAAATACACGTTTCTCAACTGTCAAGTTTGTTCCCCCAAAAGGCCGGAGCAAATGCGTGTGTAGGCCAAATGCTGCGTCTCCCACGAAGAAGTAGGGTACTTTTGGACCTTCCGTACCAGGCAGACATTGGACGTCTGGAAATTCCAGGGAATTACTTTCTATTGACTTCCATAAACTGGACCGTCTGAACACTGAAGAGTCACAGTCTTTGCCATAACTTCCTACGTCGACATAAATGAACCTGTAGTTGGAATCCGCTACAGCCATCAGAACCACAGAAAAGTATTCTTTGTAATTGAAGTACATTGATCCGCTATTAAATGGGGCAGTAAGACGGATATGTTTTCCATCCACCGCTCCTAAGCAGTGGGGGAAATTAGCAGTACGTTCAAATCCAGCCGCTATTGATTCCCATACCTCTTTGGTCGGTCTTTGTATACATTCTTCCCGCAGTGATGACCAAATTGCTGTGCATACATCATTAACCACTTTACTTGCTGTAGAAATCCCAATTCTGTACTGGAAATGTAAGTCAGTGAAGGAACAACCGCTTGCCAGATACCTGAACAAAACGAAAAAAAATCAGTGACATTTAGTTTGCAGTGGACATTTTTTGTTACAGTTTTGCTTTTTTCTATACAAAATTAAAATGTTTTCATACAGTTTTGTTTTCTTTTGATGTAGGTATAGAAGTAATACGGAGGTGGACCAATCTACGAGACTCCTTTGTGAAGTCAAACATAAAAATTCAAGCTGCGAAAAAAAGTGGCTCAGCAGCAAAGAAAATGAAAAAGTATGTATATTCTGATCAGCTGCAGTTTCTAAAAAAGCTGTATGATGCTCGAGAGACGGAGGACAGTTTTCAATCGGAACGCACCGCCAGACTGGAAGAAGATATAGAAACGCAGGGCTCCGTCGAAAATACTGAGAATGTTTCTGGGCCATTTGATACAGCACCCACACAACAAACATCCAAAAGCGAGTGCCATACAAACAGAAAACATAGAAAACCTGATGCAATCGAAATGAAAATATTACGAGCTCTGGAAGAAGACAAACCTTGCAGCAAAATGTCATTTTTACTTAGTCTGAAGCCTCATCTGGAAAAATTTGATGAACAGGATTATCTTCAGTTTCAGATGGGAGTCCTCAAAGTTATAGAAAATATATATGAAAGGAGAAATATATTGACAGCTCAACCTCCTCCATTTACCCATTACACACCTCCCATGCCCTATAATAATAGATTTCAAGCTTATTCTTATTCACCTATGGAAAATGCTGCTCCAATATCCTCTTACCATACGCATCAGATTCGTCCTCCTCCAGCTGCACCAAACCCAACTACTTTTCTCGAACAACCATTACAGACTTCTCAAGGTCGCAGTTCTTATCAACGAATTAATAAAGTGCCACCACCATACCCTTCGCCTTCCACAAGTAGCCATGAAGGCCCACCATCAACAACGCAGTTCTACAACGTTTTTGCAGAGAGCCTGTCGCCACAAAGTGACAGTACAGTCAGTCCTGCTACAAACTCTTTGGTTTCAACTGCTGATATTGATATTGACTTTTCTACTTCATAATCTGAGCGTAATAAAAATGTAAAACACAAATAAATAAGTAAATAAACAGAACTAGTTTTTATGTATTAAATTACCTTAACGTGATAGCCAGCATTTGAACAGGTTGGATGCAATTGCGGAATTGTGTGTTTTGTCGTTGTAACACATCCTTTAGTTTTCTATGTAATTCGTCAAACGAGGTAATAGACATTCGGAAATAGTTAAAGAATTTATTTCCGTCGTTCCTCAAATCTTCAAAGAGTGTATAAAATAAACCCACTTCGTCTCTTCTCTGGTTAATGGGGTGTACCCACAAAAGACGACCTTTTCTTTTGCGGCGACGATGAAGCAACCACAAAGCAACAACTCGTTTACGGTTCATCTTGATACACACATTAAGCAAACTGAATAGACACCAACAACTGGTCACGTCAAAAAGCCGTGTAATGTGAAAGCAACACAGGCACGGCTAAAACTCGTACGGCTTTTTGCCGTACGGTCAAAACCGTATAGTGTGAAAGCGGCGTAACGGACTTCCATTCCACATTTCTGACTGCGCCCACCGCAAGGATGTTGTACCTCGGCTTGAATCTCATCTTAAATAACGTTGCTCCTTCGTATGATATCTTTCGCGGTTGTCCTTTTGTGCGTATACCGAATTATGCCTTCTGCGGCAGATGTAATGACTATGAAAAATTGTACTAAACCCGATACAACATTGAATGCAATGTTTTGAACGCTCATGCTCAGTGGACGATTTAAAATATGAATTATACTCTCGTGTACAGTGTTTGAGAAGACTGAAACAATATTTTCTTTTTGTCCGGTAACTGAAAAAAACTGGCAAGGTGGAAGAGGTTTTGTTTGAAAATGATAACAAAAGTTAGGGAATAATGCTTTGTTGAAACGAAGATTAGCAGGAAGGAAATTCAATGGCCATGTTGTAAAAATTAAACAGTCGTGCAGGAGACTGCTGAAAAATGTTATATCGCTAGGCTTTAATGGATCGTACTGCTTCTGAGATCTTGTGACTGATGGAAAGAAGATGTAAGACATCTTTGTCACTTGTGGATCGATTCTGTTTAGTATGCATCTTCGTGTCAAGTTGCCAGAATCACACGCGTATTTACAACTACTACATTTCTGTTTCCGTATGCGTATATCATGCGGAATGCTGATGGCGTGAAGTTCAAAAAGCGTATTTGATAATGCAGTAACGGACCCACATAAGGCACGCTGTCTTTTGAGATGAAACCGAAATGGAGCTTTACACTTAGCTAGGTGGAATAAACGTTATGTCCACTAAACGATCGCATTACACTATTATGAGCCGGCCGGAGTGGCCGAGCGGTTCTAGGCGCCACAGTCTGGAGCCGCGCAACCGCTACGGTCGCAAGTTCGAATCCTGCCTCGGGCATGGATGTGTGTGATGTCCTTAGGTTAGTTAAGTTTAAGTAGTTCTAAGTTCTATGGGACTGATGACCTCAGATGTTAAGTCCCATAGTGCTCAGAGCCATTTGAACCATTTACACTATTACGGAGCCAACACAGTGATTTATAAAGAGTATAAGTTTTAAGTTGACGAACCAGAATAACTCGAAAAATAAGCTTCACACGAAAACATGTGTAGAATCCAAAGATGATTATTTTCGAGGGGGACGTCTGCTGGTGCTAAAATTAGCCCGCCACCCAGTTCCGAGGGGGTGGGGCGGGAGGCAACTTTAAAATTTCAAATTTTTTATTACGAAATCAGATTCTACATAAAAACTACGTGTATTTCATCTTAAACATTTGTTTTGATTCTTGGTAGTTGGCGCTGTTTTGGTCAACATCTGCAAAACTCTAATTCTTCTTTCTCAAACCCCACACTATGGGGAGGGAGGAAGAGTTTTAGTTTTAGCGAATAAAATTTTTCTAAGTAATAAGTATTTTTTATTTATCCATAACCATTTTCCACGCAAAAATGAGAACATAGATTTTCTTGAATTACAGCGCCAACCACCAAGAATCAAAACAAATGTTTAAGACAAAATGTACATAGTTTTTAATGTAGAATATGATTCTGCAATAAAAAATGGATGTTCCCATTTGAAGCTTCAAAGTTGCCTCCCGCCCAACCCCCAGGGCTCTGGGATGGCCGTCTAATTGTAGATGTCCCCCTCGAAAATAATCAGCTTTGGATTCTACACATTCTTTCGTGTGAAGCTTATTTTTCGAGCTATTCTGGTTTGTCAGCTTAAAATTTACACCCTGTGTATTCCAAATATTTCATAACACCGCCTAGAGGAAAATTCTGCTATATTTTCAATGAGCTGTTTCAACTATTGTATTTTAGACGATCTTCAGAACCAAGAACTCCTCATCTTAAATTTTGCGATGAGTAGGCGATGAGCTGCAGGTGCTGCGACGAGTTCATAGCTCTGAAGTACACGTCTAGCAACTGCTTATCGAAAATAAATACGCTGCCTGACACAAAAAATTAAACACACCGAACCGGTGGAAGAAACGAAATCAAACTTCACAGGTTTAGAGAGTATGTGATGCTACTTCGGTGATTACAAATTCGACTGGGACTTACAAATAAACTGCCAGTATGAGCCTGATAATTAGTATGACGTTGCATCCTGGATACGTGCACGGATTCGGTTGCGAAGGGTTCCATAGAGACGTTGTATCCTCTTCTAACGTAAACTGATCCACGACTGTTGTAACTGGTCCTTCACATCCTGGACACTGGCATTGGGACGAAGTTGACTTCCGAAATGGTCCCAAAGACGTTCAGTCAGAGACAGATTTTGGGATCTCGCTGGCCACTGGAGTACCTGAAGATCACGCTGACAGTTCATAGACACACATCGTATATCTGGACGAGCATTGTCCTCTTGAAAAATGACGCCGCGATACTGTTGCATGAGAGGTAACACATGAGAAGGCAGGATGTCTGTGGCGTGCCATTGTGACATCAGAGTTCCCTCAATGACTACCAGACGTGACCTGAAGCCATACCCGATGGATCCCAACACCTGGACACCAGGAGTACCACCTCTCCAAAAGAATGAAAGAATTGCACATCTCCTCAAATGGCCGCCATACTGGACGACGGTGGTTATCGTCAGTACTGCAGAACCGCGATTCATCCCTCAACACAGCGCGACACCATTCATCAGCAGTTTGTACTTCTCGTTCGCGGCACCATTCCGCAAGCAATCATTTGCTTTATGGGGTTAACGGTAATCTACACACGAGACGATATTTTCGTATTGCGGCTGCTGCCACTATCCGACCAATGGCTCGAGATGGTACTGAATAATTGAGGGAGTCCATTGCTTATTCTCCAAAGGCAGTCGCAGATGTGAAGCGTGAACAGTATGCTTGGTACACAAATCCAGTGTTGGTACTTTGTGGACGTTGTTGAGTGAAACGACGGTGAGCACCTCTGCCCTCACGTTTCACGCAGTCCAACATCTGGCCACTGTCTCTTACGAATGCTCCACAGCTCTTGATAATGCACTATTCGACCAGCCGGTGGAATGGAGACCGACAGTGAGACCACTTTCGAACTGTGTGAGGTGCTGATAACGCTGTCTCAGACGAGTACGAAGCATCTCCGTGATCTTTACAGTGCCCTCTCAACATCTGACACTCTTCCCCTCCCATATGCAATGAGGTGACACAAGTCATCAGATACCTCCTAATAACGCGTCGGACTTCATTTTACCCGGCTTAGTGCAGCAACTCGACGTGGCAAGTGATTAGAAGTCCCCTACAGAAATATTGAGCCATTCTCCCTCTATAGTCGCTCATAATCACGGAAGTGTTGTCGGTGCAGGATTTTGTGCACTAGCTGAAATCTCGATTACGTGGGATTCATGTCGCGCGATCTGGATGGGCGAGTCATTCGCTTGAAGTGTCCAGAATGTTTTACAAACCACTCGCAAACAATTGTCGCCTAGTGAAATAGCGCATCGTAATTTACGAACATGAAATACATGAAAGGCGGCAAATAGTCTCCAAGTAGCCGAACATAACCATTTCCAGTCAATGATCGGTTCAACTGGACTAGCGCACCCAACCCATTCCATGTAAACACGGCCCACACCGTTGTGGAGCGACCAATAGCTTGCACAATGTTGACGTGCTGGGTCCATGGTTTCAAATGGTTCAAATGTCTCTAAGCACTATGGGATATAACATCTGAGGTTATCGGTCCCCTAGAACTTACAACTACTTAAACTTAACTTACCTAAGGACATCACACACATCCATTCCCTAGGCAGGATTCGAACCTGCGACAGCCGGCCGGAGTGGCCGAGCGGCTCTAGGCGCTACAGTCTGTTACCGCGTGACCGCTACGTTCGCAGGTTCGACTCCTGCCTCAGGCATGGGTGTGTGTGATGTCCTTAGCTTAGTTAGGTTTAAGTAGTTCTAAATTCTAGGGGACTGATGACCTCAGAAGTTAAGTCCCATAGTGCTCAGAGCCATTCCAATCGAAACTGCGACCGTAGCAGCCGCGTGGTTCCGGCCCCTTGCACGCACTCACCTCGCTGTTGAGCTCACGGGTCATGCGTCGGTGGGAGGATGAGTGGCTGGAAGTGACTGACAATAAGCTCCGTATAGTCAAGCCCACAACGCGTGTGTGGTGTACTTCCTTTCAGCCCCATTGACGGGACGAGATTCTCCTCACTCGGCTTCAAATAGGCGACAGCCCTATGACGCATGGCTTCCTGCTCCGGCGAGAGGACCCTCCAATGTGTGGTGCTTGCAGCGTCCAGGTCACTGTGCGCCACGTTTTATTGGATTGCGTTTTATTTTCTGACCAGCGGGTCGCGGCTGACTTGCCAGCGGACCTGCCGTCTCTTTTAGGCAACACTCGGATGAATGTGGCTAAAGTTTTAAAGTTCTGTGCCCTGTCAAATGTTTTTACAAAGCTTTTAGGGAGAGGATTTTAATTTGCTCACTGTGTGACAAGCTCGCCCATATTTTATGTAAATGGCCAGCCAATAACAATTTCCTGTGACATTCTTGTTGCTATGTTTCCCCTATCCTTAGGTTTTACTTTCTTCTGTAGCATTTTCCTTCTTTTCCTGCTTTCTTTGAGTGTGTGCTTTAGTTTTCTTAGGTCTGTCCACATTCGTTCCTTTTAATGTGTGTCAGGGCGCTGATGACCTCGATGTTGAGCGCCCATAAGCCCCAACACACCACCACCACCACCACCACCACCACCACCACCACCACCACCACCGGACTGAAGCGGCTAGAACCGCTCGGCCACCGCGGCCGGCTCATTAGGCATACTAAAAGACAACATCCAATGACAGTGCCCCACTACGTGTATTTACGTTCTGTGCACTTTTGCTCACAACACTGTGCTAATTATTGCTTTTGTATAATATTAAGCGCCATCAGTTGGTCAGTTTGTGCATTTTTATGCATTTCAATAAAACCCAATGTTATTTCAAGCATCTGTGTCAATTTTATATCTCTGTCTACATTATTACGTGAATTAATGAATTTTTAAATGATAGCGGACTTTTGGGTGACCCTGTATATCTTACTTAATATACGATCTATATTCTGCGGAATTGTAATAAAGAAAATTGGATTCATATTTGGAAGTCACATATAAACAATAGACGCCTATAGTTAGTATGAAGACGCATCTTACGCTGCATTATATGTACCGTAAGCAGAGTCATCCGTGTGAACCGTATTTTACTCCATGTTCATTTTAAAGTAGTCTAAGCGTGTCAAGTAGAGCGTACAATCATTAAATTCTATGTTTTCATGTTGCGTTTTACGGTTTCATCTATAGCTGATGAAACCCGATCAGAAGCAAAAATTATGTCACTGCATCAGAGAGAAATTAAAATAAATTAGTATCACCTTCGACTGCAAAAGCTTTGCATTCCAGTTCTTGCTGGAGCACCCATGACCCTCTCCAGCAGGATATCACTTAAGAGCCCTCGGCTCTGTTACCTACCGGACAAGTTGCAAAGTTTGGACAGTCGGATCAGTGGCTCGCTCCCCAGAATTTTCTGAGCGCAAAATTCACTGGGTGCAGTTTACAAGACAGCGCAATGAACGTAAATCGGAAGATAGGGCAACTTGTAATTGAAGTGAGGTGTACCTCCGATTCTTTCCGTGGTTCTTCCATGGATCATGAATGGCTGTGAATGGAGTGACAGGGGTGAAGGGGAAGGTGGGCGGGGGAGGGGGGGGTGAAGCGTGAGGGGAGACGGAGATGACACTGCACTTAAGAGGGGACATTTATGAAAAACGTACTTTTTGAAAGGGTCACCAAATCCAAAATCTTAAAGATACAGCCATGAAATTTTGTGTCACGCTTTATATGAAATTAACACATATACTGTTCAGTTCCTCGAATTATATATAGTTAATTTATTTAATGCAATTTGAAAACTTTATTTTCAAAAATATAATATGTGTACCTTTTCCTGAAAATTTTCTCTGTTTAATCTCTTTACATGTGGTAGGCCTAAGCTTCTCTGATGAGGTTATTTGAATATTTCGAATAGGATAATTTTAATATTTTTTTAATTATAATTTTGTAAGTGTAACACAAAATTCGTGCAAAATTCCGGACACTTTGACCCATATGTCAGTTTACACTTAGAGTTTCAACATTTACTCATGAGTCCAAAAATGGCTCTGAGCACTAAGGGACTTAACATCTGAGGTCATCAGTACCCTAGAACTTAGCACTACTTAAATCTAACTAACCTAAGGACATCACACACATACATGCCCGAGGCAGGATTCGAACCTGCGACCTTAGCGGTCGCGCGGTTCCAGAGTGTAGCGCCTAGAACCGCTCGGCCACCCCAGCCGGTTCATGAGTCCACATTTATTTGGTTTATAGAAATAAGTTCACAAAATGTCATAATTCCAGCATTCATAGATTCTGAGAAAAAGGTATATAAACTTTAAAAAATATTGTTTTCGAGAAATGCAATTTAAAGTTCAGCGTAAGGATTTTTCGAATGTCACGTCTTCAGAAGGTGCCAGATTGGTACTCATGGTCCTCTTTCCCCTCAAGATTTCTCTTCAAGTTTCTTGTTTTCTGCCTTCTTTCCTTTACCAAGTGTTCAACTGACTTTTCAGCTGCAGAGACGCGATGTAAATGTATTTTTCTCAGGATGTCTTGAGTAAAAATTCCTATCTTAAAGCACATTCTATCTAAAACCTTCATTCTCCATATGTCCCCATCATTAAACACAAGAACAGCACCACGAGTTGCAATTCTTACAACTGCAGCAAATAAAAATGTGGTTTTAGGGCATCGTTTTCATGTGAGTTAATTTAGAGGCTCATTTGGATTCTGGCTTTTGCCACGAGCACAATTTTTTTAGAAGTTCAGAATCGGCTAGAGAGCTTTAAGTGGGCTTTACAACATCCAAGATACAATTTGGAAGCCTCTCCTTGGGAACGCAGGGGTTGTTATTTCTCTGAACTTCATATTCGCACCAGCTAATGTGGCACAGATGATGAATGGAATGTTCATCTGTTGATACCACGTGGAAACATTTAGCCTACTGTGCACTTTCCATATCACTTACACTGGATAGGTTCTGTCGGACACCCTTGCCATTAGACACTTGAGGGGTGTCTATCATCTTCTTTGTGAGTCTCTTGTGTCGACCAACACCTACTCCACCTTTTTGCCCTTCATATCATCTACGTCTACATGATTGTTCTGCATTTCGCTATTAAATGCCTGGGAGAGGGTTCATCGAACCATCTTTAAGCTGCGACTGTAACGTTTCCCTCTTCAACACGGCGCAAGAAAGAAGAACATTTGAACCTTTCGTGCGAGCTTCTGATTTCTTTTAGTTGTGATGATTGTTTCTCCCTATTTAGGTGGGCGTCAACAAAATATTTACACACTCAGAGGAGAAAGTTGGTGAATGAGATTTCTTGACAAGGTCCTTCTGGAGTGAAAACACCAGTTCGTGTATCGTCTTCGTACCACTCCTTTCTCTACTTCGCAATAATACAAAACGAGCTGCCCTTCTTTGAACGTTTTCTATATCGTCCATCAATCCCGCCTGACGCGGATCCCACACCGTACAGCAGTAGTCCCCAAGATGGCGGACAGGGGTAGTACAAGCAGTCTCTTTAACAGACCTCTTACATTGTCTAAGCGTTCTGTAAATAAATCGCAGTCTTTGGTTTGCTCTCCCCAGAACACCATCTATGTGATCATTCCAGTTTAAGTATTGCTAATGGTAATGCCTAATTATTTAGCTGTGTTTACTGGCTTCAGTTATTTGTGATTTAGCGTGTAACTGAAATTTAAATGATTCTTTTGAGTGCTCATGTGGGTGGCTTTACACTTTTAATGATTTACAGGCAATTGCCACTTCCTGCATCATACAGATATCTTGTCTAAATTATTTTGCAGTTCCTTTTGATCATCTGACGACTTTATAAGGCAATAAATGACAGCATCACCTGCAAACAATCTAAGAGGGCTGCTCGGATTGTCTTATAAATCGTTTATGCAGATCAGGAACCAGAGAGGGCCCATAACACTTGGGGAACGCCGTGTATGGTATTACCTTTTTTTTTTTTCTTTTTGCTCGATGGCTTTCCGTGAATTATTAAGAAACGTGACCTTTCTGACAAGAAATCCGAATCAAGTATCAAGTTGCACAGCTGAGACTATAGTGCACAGGCACGCAATTTGATCAGAAGTCGCTTGTGAGGAACAGTGTCAAAAGTCTTCTGGAAATCTAAAAGTATGGAATCAGTTTGATGTGTTTTGTCGATCGCACTCATTATTTCTTCGTGAGAACAAAGAGCTCCTTGTGTAGCTCTTTCTGAATCCGTGGTGGTCATTTGTCAATAAATGGTGATTCATAATGTTCGAGTACAGTATATGTCCGAAAATTGTACTGCATAACGACGTTCGTGATACGGCTCTGTAATTCAGTGGATTACTCCTGTTTCCTTTGTTGGATATTGCTGTGATTGTGCGACTTCCCAGTCTATGGTTACGAGCGAGCAGTTGTGTTTATCACTGGCACGTTGCCCCAGTCTAGAGCGCGTTCTCTTCTGGATGTGTCCAAAGTTTTCTAGAGGTATCCCGTGCAAGTCTGCTTAAGAGTAATCCGCGTAATCGCTGTTCACCGCGCTAGTATTGAAGTGCTGCTTCAAAAAGTGAAAGTGTCAGAAAGGTCGCGTAAATCATTTATTTACTCTTTAGGTTCTTCTGATACGATTTCATCCTTGACACTTTGGGAACCGGAGGTCTACTAATAAACAAAACATAGATTGAACGTTGATATTTTCGATTAATTTCCCGAACGTCCCCCATTAATAAGCCACGCAGTGCAGGTTGCTTGGGGATGTGAGCCAGAGAGGTAGTCTGCAAGAGGCAGATTTTCGCAGGGTGTGCCCGGCGCGAGAGGCGCTGATCCCGATATCGACAGATTGGTGGCGCGACCGCGCTGCGTGAGACAAGCCGCAGTGTTGGCTCTGGCCGGCTGTTTGTTAGGACTGGTCCAGGGAGTAAATAATTACGGAGCGAGGGGCGGCGTGGTAAACACTGGGCTCCAGCCAGGCTCGGGTGACGTCTGCCAACCACGCGGCGTCCGACATGGGGTACACCGGTCCCACCCACGCCTCCCCAGCACGTCTCTCACGTCGAGTGAGGGAGTACGGTACTTTCCAAGAGGAAGGAGGAAGAGCGATGACTCCACAATAAGATGTGAGAAAATGAAACACCTACAGCTGTCCTTATGACGTCATTTATTGTATGGCTACCAGTTTCAGTGCCTAACTGCACCATCTTCAGGTCTTCGCAGATGCTATGGGGTTAACAGCGCCACTATACACGATGCATCGGTGGCCAACATCTCTGACTAATTTTTGCAGACTACCTGTAACGGCAAAGTTGTCTCTCCAAGCCAGTTAGTGATGTTGGGCACTCAGGTATATGGATAGTGTTAACCCCATCACATCTGCTATGGCCTGAAGGTGGTGCACTGAAGCACCGAAACTTGTAGCTATAAAATAAATGACATCATAAGAATGGCTGTAGGTGTTCCATTTTCTTCCATAAGTGAACGGTCCAAGTCCCCTAGACCTCCAATCACAAGGACAGACATTCAATCACTAAAGATCGTCCGCAAAATGAAAACTTCACTATATCTAGAAGCCAGAAAACGTACTGTGTGAACGATAAGGCTGAAAAAATTTTAATAAAATTACATACTTTTTCCCCGCAATTTTAGGTGCTATGTCACGGATTGCGTGGTTCCTCCCGCCGGAGGTTCGAATCTTCCCTCGGGCATGGGTGTGCGGTGTTCGTAGTATAAGTTAGTTTAAGTAGTATGTAAGTCTATGGACCGATGACCTCAGCAATTTGTTCCTTAGGAATTCACACACATATGAACATTTTTCTACATACTTTTCCTCTGCTAAGTTTCTCTAATTCATGTAAGTCATAGTTGCAGAATACTAAAAAGAATTCCTTACAGAAGATTTGAAAAGCTGGCAGAAGCCGACCTCTGGAAAGATCGGTTTGGATTCCGGAGAAACGCAGAAACACACGAGGCAATACTGATCCTACGACTTCTCTTACAAGACATATTAAGGAAAGATAAACCTACGTTTATAGCATTCGTAAATTTAGAGAAAACTTTTGACAATGTTGACTATACTACTCTCTTCGAAATTCTGAATGTAGCATAGGTAAAATACAGGGAACGAAAGGCTGTTTACAACCATTATAGAGATCAACGGCAGTTATAAGAGTTGAGAGGCATGAAAGGAAAGCAACGGTTGAGAAGGGAGTGAGACAGGGTTGTAGTCTATTTCCGCTGTTATTCATTCTGTACCATGAGCAAGTAGTAAAGGAAACCAAAAAGAGCATTAAAGCTCAGGCAGAATAAATAAAAATATTGAAGTCTGCCAACAAACCCGGAATTCTAAGAGGCTGCAAATGACTTGGAACAGCAGTTGAACGGGTTTCGTAGTGATTCGAAAAGAGGTTTAAGATGAACGCCAACAAAAGTAAAACAATGGCTATGGAATGTAGTGGAATTATATCAGATGATTCTGAGGAAATTAGATTAAGAAATGAAACAAAGTAATAGATGAGTTTTGCTATTTGGATAGCAAAATAACTGATGGCTGAAGTAGATAGGATATAAAATGTAGACTGTAAATGACAAGAACAGTGTTTCCGATGAAGAGGAATTCGTTAACATCGATACAGATTTAAGTGTTAGGAAGTCTTTTCTGAAGGTATTTGTATGGAGTGTAGCCGTGTACGGAAGTCAAACATGGACGATAAGCAATTTAGACAAGAACAGAATAGAAGTTTTTGAAATGTGGTGCTACAGAAGAATGCTGAAAATTAGATGGGTAGATCACGTAACTAATGAGGAGATACTGAATAAATAGGAGAGAAAAGAAATTTGTGATACACCCTGAGTAGAAGGAGTGATCGGTTGCTATAAGACATTTTGAGACATCAAGATATCATAAGTATAATAATCGAGGGAAGTGTGGGGGGTAAAAATCGTAGAGGAAGACAGTAGACGGATAGATAAGAATGTAGGTTGCAGCAGTTACTGGGAGATGAAGAGGCCTGCAGAGGATAGGGTAGCATGGACAGCTGTATCAAACCAGTCTTCGGACTGAAGACAACAACAGTTCGTGATAACAACTAAGTACCATTCTTTTCCACCAGAGCTTGTGCATTTTACACCTCTAATAGCTGTTGCAATATAACCAACTATCTCTCCCTCAGAACTGTCAGGTTCAATCCCGTCTCCGGCCATCCTGATTTAGGTTTTCCGTGATTTCCCTAACTCGTTTCAGGCAAATGCCGGGATGGTTCCTTTGAAAGGGCACGGCCGATTTCCTTCCCAATCCTTCCCTAACCCGAGCTTGCGCTCCGTCTCTAATGACCTCGTTGTCGACGGGACGTTAAACACTAACCACCACCACCGTCAGAACTGACAATGTCATAAGATCACTTGTTTGAACGTTCATAAATACAATGCGATTTAAATGTCACTATTTTTACTATTATTATTAGTAGTAGTAGTAGCAGTAGTAGTAGTAGTAGTAGTAGTAGTAGCAGTAGTAGTAGTAATGTTGTTAATTGTAATTAACGTTAGTTTTTAGTCAGTGCTGTTACTTCAAATGGCCGACATGACTTCAAATATTGTTTAAGATATTTTTAAGTGTATAACTACGACATTAAAATTATTACCACTCTTTAAATAATTACGATGTACTAGGATTCTACGCGGAATACCCACTGGCCCTTACATTTCTTGCAAACAGTAGATTCTCTCTTTCAAGAATTTCGAATGCCGTTGCAAATTGTACAAAATCGTCGACTAATAAACAATAGGTGATCATACGGTTTATCTTCGTGACATGCGAGTACCACCATGAGTTTTTGAGTATCAGAACCCCGGACGTTAAACTGTACGGCGAGTGTTTAACAGAAATGAAAGCAGCTTCGGATTTGTCTCAAAGATGCGTAATAGGAGCCCCATAGTTGTCAAAATATACAAACGACTCATAAGATTTTATGAGTGGTAGGGCCTGCTGTCAGACTGTTCAATGACAAACCTGTTGTCTGTAGGAAATAGGCTATCATCGGTTATCACAACCAAATGCAGAACGTCGTAAGTGCATTTCTGCTTGCTACAATAACTGGAACAGGGTTTCCAATATAGATAAATACGAAGAACCCGATACTTTCCTATCACGAAGTTAGTAACGAACATCTTAAACATGTCTTATTATGTAATTATTTAGCGGTAACATTGCGAAGCTACGTACAGGACGAACATGTAAAATTAACGGTAGGGAAAGGGAGTGGAAAATATAGACAAGCTAACAGGATTTTGGGAGAGTGTAGTGCATCTGTAAAGAAACCAGCATAACAGACGCTGATGGAAACTATTCAAGAGTATTGTTCTATTGATTGGATTACGTGCCAAGTAGGCATGATAAAGTTGCACCGATGAATTCAATACGCACAGCTAGGACCGTAACAGGCCAATACAACCCGCACGTAAAAGTACAGAGAGTCTCACTGAACTTACGTGTGTGTATTGGTATCCAGCCTAGCTGTACTTTTAACGGTAGGGGTGTTTAATGTCGCATCGATGTGAGGTCATTAGAGATGGAGCATATACTCAGGTGGGAAATGAAGGAAGGAAATTGCTCTGTCCTTTTCAAACGAACTGTTCCGGCCTTTTCTGTAGTGGTTGTTGGGGCACGGCAGAGAAACTGACAACGATTTGAGCAACCGTCCTCACGATTGGGAGTGTATATTCTCACCACCACGCCGCCTCGCTCGGTGATTGTTGCTATTGTAAGAGTCTTGTATCACGCAAATTCAAAATACTTGTGGCTGAACATATTTTCAGATCCTGTCACGGTCGCCAAAATGTCACAGACACATGGAGTAAGTTGCAGCTATTTATTCATCGTGCCACTGTGTATCGGAAAATGCGAGACAGGTTTTACGGATCCTGATTTACAGCCTTTGATGCCACGAATTTTCCATGTTTTGGTGGGATATTATGACTGTCTGGCAGCCGGCACCGGAAGTATTCCACGTCGTGTTAAGCTTGACAGGACGGTCTTAAGCAGGTCGCTCCGTACGGAGAGCGGGCCGTACTGTACTGAGTGGGACAGCGCCAGCGGCAGTGGCAGGGCGCCAGAGACGCGGATATCGACCGCGCCGCTGCGCCGGCGGGGCCTAAGTGATTGGCCGTGTGCTCCGAGGGCGGCCCCGGCGGACACACAAAGTCACTCCGGCGCCCTTTCCGTCCCCGCTGGGCGCGCCCCGAGCCCTCTGAAAGGGCCGAACAAAGGCGGGCCCTGCACGAAACCTGGCCTCAGACGTGGGCGCTGACGCTGCTAAACCAGCTGCCACTGCGTCAGAACTCTTCCAGTGAGCTACTGTGCAAGTGAGCACGAACACTTTGTCGCGGTCCACGGCATTTTCCGGCTTTGCGCCGGATTCTTTTCTAGCGGGCTACTCGTCCACGACACTGACTTGATCTATTTTGCTGAAACACGTCACACTGTAAGAATGTTCTACAATACTAATTTAGCTTGTGAAACAATGTTAGGCTTACGATGAAATCTATGTGAAATAGCTACTCGTACAAAATTGTCCGGGCGCGAGGGTTTCGTACAAACCTAATTGTGTATACAGACACTTCTTCTATTCCGGGAATCGAGAATCGCTATCATTTTTGCCGGTTTGGTCACTGATCCTGGCAAGATATCGGTTCCAGGGATTCCAAGACTTTCTAGAATGTTTTCAATTCTGTAATATACACTACTGGCCATTAAAATTGCTTCACCAAGACGTTGACGTGCTACAGACACGAAATTTAACGGGCAGGAAGAAGATGCTGTGACATGCAAATGATTAGCTTTTCATAGCATTCACACAAGGTTGGCGCCGGTGGCGACACCTACAACGTGCTGACATGAGGAAAGTTTCCAACCGATTTCTCAAACACAAACAGCAGTTGACCGGCGTTGCCTGGTGAAATGTTGTTGTGATGCCCCGTGTAAGGAGGAGAAATGCGTACCATCACGTTTCCGACTTTGATAAAGGTTGGATTGTAGCCTATCGAGATTGCGGTTAATCGTATCGCGACACTGCTGCTCCCGTTGGCCGAGATCCAATGACTGTTAGCGGAATATGGAATCGGTGGGTTCAGGAGGGCAACACGGAACGCCGTGCTGGATCCCAACGGCCTCGTATCACTAGCAGTCGAGATGACAGGCATCGTATCCGCATGGTTGTAATGGATCGGGCAGCCACGTCTCGATCCCTGACTGAACAGATGGGGACGTTTACAACACAACCATGTGCACGAACAGTTCGACGACGTTTGCAGCAGCATGGACTGTCAGCTCGGAGACCATGGCTGCGGTTACCCTTGACGCTGCATCACAGACAGGAGCGCCTGCGGTGGTGTACTCAAGGACGAACCTGGGTGCACGAATGGCAAAACGTCATTTTTTCGGATGAATCCAGGTTCTGTTTACAGCATCATTATGGTCGCATCCGTGTTTGGCGACATCGCGGTGAACGCACATTGGAAGCGTCTATTGGTCATCGCCATACTGGCGTAACACCCGGCGTGATGGTACGGGGTGCCATTGGTTACACGTCTCGGTTACCCTTGTTCGCATTGACGGTACTTTGAACAGTGGGCATTACATTTCAGATGTGTTACGACCCGTTGCTCTACCCTTCATTCGATCCCTACGAAACCCTACATTTTGCAGGATAATGCGCGACCGCATGTTGCAGATCCTGTACGGGCCTTTCTGGATACAGAAAATGTTCGACTGCTGCCCTGGCCAGCACATTCTCCAGACCTCTCACCAATTGAAAACGTCTGGTCAATGGTGGCCGAACAACTGGCTCGTCACAAGACGCCAATCACTACTCTTGATGAACTGTGGTATCGTGTTGAAGATGCATGGGCAGCTGTACATGTACACGCCATCCAAGCTCTGTTTGACTCAATGCTCAGGTGTATGAAGGCCGTTATTACGGTCAGAGGTGGTTGTTCTGGGTACTGATTTCTCAGGATCTTTGCACCCAAATTGCATGAAAATGTAATGACATGTCAGTTCTAGTATAATATATTTGTCCAATGAATACCCGTTTACCATCTGCATTTCTTCTTGGTGTAGCAATTTTAGTGGCCAGTAGTGTAAATGTGACATAAAACCATGCAGGAAGCAGGCGATCATCATTACAGTAATCATTACTTCTTCATTCTGGCTGACTAGGTCGCATTCGTAAAAACCAAACACCAGGCAGTGACGTGCTCATATGGCATGTTTCGGCATTTACCCGTCATCAGATATCTAGGAGCGATTGTTCTGCATAGACTAGACTGCAGATGTTTGTTTTACATACAACTTGAAATGCTTAATTGGGCGCAGTAATCGCTCCTGGAAATCTGATGATGAATAAATCCCAAAATGCGTCATATGAGCAATCCTTGCCCAATGTTTGACTTTTACCATTGCACCTGTCACCCTGGATGCAGAACTACTGATTGTTTTAATTTCAAGTTTTGCGTCAGAAAACAAACGAAATATTTTTTAGTTTAATATAATTACTAAATTACAATTTTTGGATCTATTCCTTTACATTTACTGTGAAACCTTACTTCTTGCCGAATTTTATCATTGTAGATCAATGGGAAGTACCATAAAGGTTTTGATGAATGAGTTTGCGAGTATCCATATACGTTACGTAGTTGGCCGTCCCTTTTCATTGCATCGACTTACGATGGAAATTCCCCATCCCGTCAAAAACTGTACACACATCAAACATGAAAACACGAAGAAGGTATATTGAACTGTGGAAAAAGAAGCAAAATCAAAACATGAACGGTCCAAGCCCAAGATGTGCTGCATCGAACGAATTTAAATAGCCACGGCGTCATGTTTATGTGACCAGTGTGTTGGACTGCGAAGCGGGACATCCACGTTTAGATCTCCTTCGGGCCCTTTGTTTATTTTTTTTATTTTTTGTAAAATTATGAACTGTCCGTTTAGTCATTGGCGTGTCTGTTCGCTGTATTCAAATTTGTGCCTGTGTCGTGATGTAACGTTCGTTTGCAACAGCGAGGCGTGACAAAGGGATCTGTGATCTCCAGACGTATGTACCTCCTGCTTGTTCTACGCAAGTATCACATGTTAAGACTCTTGCGTTCCGTTTTAGAAGTTTTGACTCCTGAATTTATTTGTTGTAACAACATACCTCACACCCGTGTATTTGTTGTTTCCATTTCTGTGGGAGATTTATGTGGCATATTGCCTGCTCTCGCCATTCACCACATTTGCTTGCGACGGTAATATATTCTTACCACATAACTCATATGTTGTAACCAATGTATAATATGACAAGTGCCAAATCTACAGAGAGAGAACAGATACGTCAGTGACCGGATAGAAAGTTTGAAACTTCGTGAAAAAAAAAAAAAATGATGCACGAGAGAGATTTGAACAGGCATCTCCCACTTTGCCGTCCAGCACCGTGACTACACAACCGCGACGCCATGCTTCTTGCAATTCGCTCGATGTTGGACGTCTTGAGCTTGGACAGTTCACTATTTCGATTTTGCTTCTTTTCCCACAATTTAGTACACTTTCTTGCTGGTTTCATTCTTGATCTTTGTTAAGTTTTTGACGGGCTATCCATTGGGACATTTTCCACTAAATATGAGGGGGTGCGATGGAGAGTTCCCTTGTTAGAAGCTAACGTTCATTATGCCGCCAACGGGCGATAGTCCTCCGTATGTGACATAAATTTCAACTTCATTCGTCCACCTGTTCCTGAGAAAAAGGGTGCTTAGCAGTCACACAGACAGACGGACAACAGAGCAGCCTTAGAAGGGTTCCGAGTGTACCGATTGAGGTATAGAACCCTAAAAAAGGAAGAAACATTAGAGTCTAACACACGTCGATGTCGAGGTCACTACAGACGGAGCTCAAGCTTGGGTTGGGGAATGATAGGAAAGTTGTCGCCGTATCCTTTCAAAGGAACCGTCTTGGCTTTTGCCTCAAGTGATTTAGGGAAATTGTAGAAATCCAAAATCTGGATGGGATGACGAAGGTTTGAATCGAGTCTACCTTCTTACCACCTCATTCGGCACTAATAAGTGAATGTCGTTGTCAAAGAGGATATAACAAACTTGCTTTAGACAGAAAAGCGGCTGTCCACATTGCTCGCGTCAAAACCAGCTTGCACATCCCTCACATGATGCGCTGCCAACCGTGGATGGAGGAGGGTAACGGTCGGATTCCGTGTTCTTAGATTTCCGGAAAGCATTTGACTCGATGTTCCACTGCAGACTATTGACGAAGCTCCGAGCATATAGTAGAGGTTCCCAGATGTGTCTTCGAGTCCGAAGACTTCTTATGTAACAGAACCCAGTAAGCTGCCCTAGATGGCAAGTGTTCATCAGACACAAGGGTATCGCCGGGACTGCCTCAGAGAAGTGTGATAGGACCGCTATTATTTCCTATATACACAAATGATCTGACGGACAGGGTAAGTAGCAATTTACGGGTCTTTGCTGATGATAGTGTGGTGTACAGAAAGCTGTCATCACTGAATGACTGAAGGAGAAGATGAGTTGGACAGAATTTGTAGCAGGTGCAATGAATGGCAGCTAGCTCTAAATGCAGAAAAGTGCGATTTAATGCTCATGAATAGGAAAAGCAGGCCTGTAACTTTCGAATACAGTATTAGTAGGGTGCGGTTTGACACACTGACTTCGAATAAATATCTAGACGTAACGCTCCAAAGCCATACGAAATGGAATGAGCACATCAGGTAGGAGGGAAGGCGAAAGCTCGACTTCGTTTTATTGGGAAAATTTCGGAAAAGTGTAGCTCACCTATGAAGGAGATGGCGTACAGTACGGTAGTGCGACCCTTTTATGAGTACTCTTCGAGTGTCTGGGATCCCCACCAGGTCAGATTCAAGGAAGACATCGAAGCAAATCAGAAGCGGGCTGCTAGATTTGTTACCGGTGGGTTCGATCAGCAATCTAATATTACATAGATGCTTCGTAAACTCAAATGGTAATCCCTGTCATTATTCTCATTATTTAAAGAACCGCCAGTTGAGGCTGACTGTAGAACGATTCTACTGCCACCAATGTACATTTCGGGCAAGGACCACGAATATACGATGCGAGAAATCAGGGCCCATACGGAGGTATATAGATAGTCGTTTCTCCCTCGCTGCAAGGAAAATGACTGGTAGTGGTAGAAAGTACCCTCCGCCATTCACCGTGCGGTGGTTTGCGGAGTATGTATATCGATACAGATGTAGACATCTGGTAAATTTGAGCTTTATTTCAGAGTCTCTTCGCCTTTCTCAACCAGTATACGGCTCTCTCCTACGTATATCGCACAAAAGGACCATGAAGGTAAACACTATAAATATTCGAACTCACACGGAAGCTTACAATGCCGGACGCCCCACACATGGCGAGAGGTGGTAACACACAACGCATCCAATGACATTGCCGAATATGATCGTTTTGGTGGTCCATGTGTTATGATGCGGGGATGCATAATCAGCCTGATTGCGAAATGGTACTCCTTCCCCATCTGCGTCTTTTCGGGGTGCATTCGGTCCTAGCTTCATTCGCATGGAAGACAAGACGCAACCGTATCGAACTGCACAGGTAGAGGTGCTATTGGAATTTGAGGATAATCGGCGAATGGACCGTTCCCCCGACTTAAATCTCGCCGAGCACGTGTAGCATGCGTTGGAGAGACGTCCACTTTTACCAACGACCACTGCTCTGGTGGAGGACTGGAACGCACCACTCCTTACCAACCACAGGAACACTTTGCAGAGTATGAAGTGTTGTCCGTGGTGATCACACATCCCATTTAGAACCATGTCCCAGCTTTTGTAATGGCAGGAGACTATCGTTTATGGCGGCTACTTCAGTATAATTATTGTCTTTGAATAAAACTGTCATTTCTATCGTCTCATTCGTATTTCTTTCCGTTACCTTCTGAATTATACTGCAGCATTTCGTTGTGTATACTGTCCATATTTCTTGATGCTATCTCTACTTGGCAGTGACACGTTATGAGAAAGTTACCCACGTCCTTAAATTTTGCAGATCAATGTATAATTCAAAGTCATTTTCAGAAGAACCCTCTAAAAAGTCAATGACAAGACAACCACTCGTACGTTAATACGCCACTGCAAATAGTTTATTCGTTTGCAATGTGAGTACCTTTCTTTTGAGTCCAGATACTACGCCTAATGAGATAGTATTGCTAAATTTTCTTGACGTTTAAGCTCCCACATACAGGTTCTACAGAGGCATTTGGTCTCAAGGAAAGTCAGTGACCTTGTTTTATTACTTTGTGCATAAAACGTTCTACATGAAGTTTTACGTCATTGTTACTACTGATTTACTCCGAATTAGGTCACTTCAGTTTTAAAATTAAAATACAGGACTGCCGCTATCATCGCCGTTACAACTCTACGAGGCCCAAAAAAAATGGCTCAGATGGCTCTGAGCACTATGGGACTTAACATCTGAGGTCATCAGTCCCCTAGACATAGAACTACTTTAACCTAACTAACCTAAGGACATCACACAGACTGCCGGCCGCGGTGGTCTAGCGGTTCTAGGCGCGCAGTCCGAAACCGCGCGACTGCTACGGTCGCAGGTTCGAATTCTGCCTCGGGCATGGATGTGTGTGATGTCCTTAGGTTAGTTAGGTTTAAGTAGTTCTAAGTTCTAGGGGACTGATGACCACAGTAGTTAAGTCCCATAGTGCTCAGAGCCATTTTTTGACATCACACACATCCAGGCCCGAGGCAGGATTCGAACCTGCGACCGTAGCAGCAGCGCGGTTCCAGACTGAGGCGCCCAAGTATTCCGTACTACAGGCTTCGCAAAACACGTCGGCGCAACTCCGGGATCTTATGCAGCTGTCCGCTGACGTCACGTCCCGACTGTTGCGTGATTACGTATAAACAGTTCGGATTGCTCAGTTTGTTTAAGTTTGAAACTTCAGCGTGAGCGTTTATAAACTCTGATGACGGCTCCAGCATTAGGAGACGAAACGTTAACACCAGAAATATGCCTTGGACCACAGACTAATGCCCATAAAACAAAATTTGGTCACATGGAAATAGGTCTCGCACAGTGAGAGTTTCGTACAAACTTAACTATGTATATCGACAGTTCCGGGAATCGAGAATCGTGACCATTTTTGCCTATTATCGACATTGATGCTGGCAATATATGGGTCCCAGGGACTCCAAGATTATCCAGAATATTTTAATTTCAACAATATAAATGTGACATAAGGTAATGCAGAAGGCAATCGACCTTTAACATAATAATCAGCAGTTGTCCTTTCAAGATGACTAGGTCACAATGGTAAAAGTCAAACATCAGGCAAGGAATGACTTTATTGCTCATATGAAGCTTTTAGGAATTTACGCCTCAGGTGATATCCAGCAGTGATTACTGCACGTAGATATAGCGTTTCAAGTTGCAGGTGAAACAGATTATTCGCAGACTAGTTTTTTCTTTACTGATACTGCGAAATCGTACTTCTTGCCAAATGTGATCATTGTTGCTCATGACGAGTGAGTTCGTGAGTATCAAAATATGTGACCTAAATGGCCCAGCTTTTGGCTGCATTGACTTAGACGCTTATATTTATTACAACGCCTAGGGCCTACATACCTTAGTAAGGGACATAAGTTTCAACTTGATACGTCTGAGGAAAGGAACAGACGGACGAACAGAGAATCAGATGGCAAATGACAAAAAATTATTTATGTGATGTATATTTATATAAGATGGTATCTGTTCTTTCGGACTACGAATACCGTGCGGGACAATAAGACGGGAATGTCGGTCTCGCGGAAGGTGTGTCAGACAGAGATAAGTCCCTGCAATCGCACTATCGTCTGTGTCCTCGGTGGCTCAGATGGATAGAGCGTCTGCCATGTAAGCAGGAGATCCCAGGTTCGAATCCCAGCCGGTACAATCGAAGACGGGTATGCCATAGATTTTGCATCGTGTGCGGCAGTGATGGTGGTGAACGGCATAGCTGTGTTCTAAATACAACGGTAGACACTTTGAACATCTCCTGCAGACGCTTTGGACGTCCTGTATATGTGAAATGTAGTATATCAGTATGAAGACTAAAATACCATTGCGAATGTCTTCTCCCTTTTCTACGCTTCTTTGGCAATAAATTGTAACGAAACTTTCAGTTTACGTTTGAGTGCAGATTCGAATGGTAACCTATGTAGCCGTACACTTTTTTGTCCATAAAATGTTGTTTCTGATATTCGTTTTTCTCGGCAACATACTATATGAATGTACACTGCTTTATGATTGATAAGAAACAACTGCCAGTCGCCACGGAACAACAAACAACTGCCACGGAACACACGACCTATGATAGTAAAAGGAAATATAAAGGGTGGATCATGTTAACTGCACCGAAGCCTGTGCACAAACTCTCTTTTATGCCATTAAATTTCGGACATGCAGCCACGCAAATAAAATTTCCTCCACTGATATTGTAAGACGTCGTGGTCTCCTGACCTTCATTGCTTACATATTCCGCCCCCACAATCATATTCTGTACATCAAGACGCTTCATTCGAACCCAAACTCGATAAGATAATGTATGAACTCATGTAAACAATATGCAATTAACAAGTAAGCGCACCGTGGTTGAAATACTCGAGGCTGGCGTACACAGATACATTCCAGACACGACGGTCACAGAAGCTTTTAGTTCGGGAGAGAAACCGCACAATTGGACGCCGGTCCCTTCAGAGGACGACCCAGCCTATGTCGGCCGGTGGCCGCCCGTGTAGCGGACAGCGTGGGCCCGAGTGAAAGGGGGGAACAACCCCGTGTTTGGCTTAAAATCAAATTCGGCTACATTGTGTGGGAGCGGCCAGCCTACGCATTCTTTACACATAGCACGCAGTTTCAGAGATTTTCACTGGGAGACAGCAAACGCCAAACGCCAATGCTACGGGTTTCCGGATTGGTCGCCTTAAACGAAACGTCATTCTCCGATTTTAGAAGAGCATTGCTGATTGGCAGACGATATTTCTGACGCCTTGAGCTGAAGGAATAATGGAAGAGACCGAAAGATATACCCCTTCACGTCTGGCGCGGAGAGGCGCCGTTCCGTTGTCGCTCTTGGAGCAAGTCTCTCCTCAGTACTTCACTGGGAGAGCACCTCTGTCGAGAGCGAATCGAGGTGCTACTCTATATTGAGTCCTTGTGATTAAGCGTTGTTCACTGTGTTGGCTGACGCACTTATTGTGCGGTGTGAATGGACAGAGTTATAGTTAAACGCCTGCGAGCGAATTTTGAGTGGCATCGCGATGGACTCGTTATCTGACCGGTGTACCACGCCAATAGCTAGACTAGGGGTGAGCAGGAATCCTTGACTTCATCAAGGCATAGGGAGAGTTTGATTGGTGAAGGTCAATCCAGATAGAACGAGAGTTATCCTATCTGTCAGCAGCGAGCGGCGCAGACAGCAGTCATCACAGCTTACGGTATTGTGCGCTACAGCTATTGCGAGCCCCATATTTCCTCCACAACAGTACACTTCACTGCATTTCACACGCGACAGCCTCGACCGTACCTAGCAACATTCTACAGGATAATTATTCAAGTTGAGTAGGCGCGCCTCTCAGCCATTCTGCCAAGTCAACAACCATCTTAAACTTTGTGTAGAAATTTCATTAGCGAATCCTATCCTTGAGAGGTAACTTCACATTCTGAAGAGAACCAGGATATAACTTGTTCAATTCATAACTAAACGTGCCATTGTGATTTCTCAGAATTTTTGTAAAATAAATAATAACTTTCATTAGTTTCATGTTTTTCTTACACTAACTAGCACTACTCCAATACCCAAGTATCCCACTAGTTACAGAAGAAATTTTGTGAATTTTTGTGTCATTTCCTTACAGCTGACGACTCCAGAAAATATTTATTGCTGAAAGTTTTTCAGGCATTTCTCTTTAGAACGTTAGGCTTCTGTAGTAGTGTGGGGGTGCAAATTGCATCTTGCAGGAGCCACAGGGTAAAGGGTACATCTCAGATTAATCCGTTGCGCAGAATAACAGAATATCAGATCAACCCCACACCTCAGAATATGTGTACTGTGTTTCATGTCGTCAATCATCGCCGGTGGTTATTTCTGTCAAGCAATGCCTGTGTTCCTTAGCAACTGTCAAGCAATACATACAGTTTGTCGTAGTTATGATACATAGAACGTAACAGAGATCACTGGGCTATTATAAAACTTGACGTTCCGTTCATTTGCAGACGCACTTTCGGGAGTCAGCCCGTTCGCCGCGGAATGTGAGAGGTACTGTGGATTGTGGCGACCGTGACAGGCGAGACACGGGAGGGCCTTGGCTGCGCGCCGGGTTAGATCGACCGCGGCCGGGCTGCCGTTCCCCACCACAGATTCCTTTCAGACCGGAGCGAATGGGGCGGGCAGCGTTTTGTACGGTGGGCCGAAGCGGCCAGCCAGAAAGCAACGGCGTCCGTGCCTCTGCCCGCCGCAGAGACTGCGTCTAGGAGGCCGCAAGGCGGGACCACCCACAAATGACTCAACTAGGCGCAACATACATCTCTTGTAGTGCAGTTCTTTCTTGTGGACTGCGACGATGTAATCCGCCAATCCACTATCAAAATATATAATTAAAGTTAGGCGGTGTGCGTTGCGTTTTCTGTGCTGGTCTTATCCGGTTCTGTGAGCGACCAGTGGTGCCGTTCGCAGATCAGAGACAGCGCGGATCCTCAAAAGTTACTACCTTGGGGGCCAGACATTGATACAAGTGGGTCTCAGCGAGCGACAACAACCCCTAATGATCCTCCCAAGGTGTGGGTGGCAAAAGCTGCGCACCAAATACCGCCTCAGCGAATCACAGAACAGAGATTGTTATTGGATCGGTGCGTAAGGCCGTGCCGTCCGTAATTAAGTTGGCACCACTGCATTGTGACAGCTTCGTTTTTCGTTATTCAATTGTTCGTCTGCATTATGGAGTCTGCTTATGCGTATAGTAGCTGGTATGTGGTCAACAGTTCGTTTTTTTTTTTGGCCACTTTGAAGTCTATTCGGCATAGAGCGTCATGTAGAGAAAACAAAAACTTTCGACACTTTGCAGTATTCTTCGAGTTTAGTCGACGATCTAGGACTGCAGAAGCCACGAGAAGGATTTATGGCAATGTACAGGAGAGAAGCATTTGCTGAGATTACGGCATGGAAATGATTTCTCTTTTCCGAGAAAGAAAAGTCGACTTCTGTAGCCACCGTGTAATCGTTGTGTAAGAAGAAAAAATGGGGAACATGGGTAACTCATGTGTTACGCGACACCAGCAAAAATCAGTGCATAACCGTATGTTCATCTTTGCTAGCCAGTTACCGTATGACTTATCGCAAGCACACCCTATTCCTCGCAAACAGTATCAGAGGAAATGAGAAATACTACCTGTTTGCGAAATAAAGAACAGGAAAGAATGGCTCAGCATATCGAAGGATGCGAGGGATGAATGCACACCCCCATGTTGCGCGTTTCGTGGAACAAGACTGGCGTTCTTCATCATGAACTGCCACCAAAGAATGAAACGATAAAAGCTGCTGTGTGTACTGAACAACTACGGCTGATCGTCGTTGCTATTGAAAACAAAACACCTGGTAAACCTGCGTTGTTACTCCACGATAATGCACGGCCAGAATAGGCACAGATGCGATTCCTGAACTTGGTCTATAGCCACTTCCTCAGTCTCCACTTAGCCCCATCTGATTATCAGTTTTTCCAGCTTCTCTCTAACAACACACAGGGAGACGAGTTTCATGATTAGCTTCTCTTAGCACCTGGGTAACAGATTTCTTCAAACTCGAAAGTACAACAGTTCTACAGGAGAGGCATGGAACTCCTACAGGAACTTCGGAAGACGATCACTCACTAAGATAGTAATTACATCAGTGATTGAACGCGTAATGAATCAGGCTTTTATTATATAATGTACTGTAAAGTACCGTAGCGCACATTGTACGAACATTATAAAATCCTAGAATTATAAAAAAGCCACGAACTTTTGCATTGATCCAACATAGGAAACGTTTGGAAGAGAGAAATCATAGCTTACGAAAGAGACAAGTCCGACTGAGACAAGAAAATGATAATGATAATCAAATATTAAAATGTAAGAGCAAAAGTAGATAGAGCACACTATGATTGGCTGTTGTATCTTAAAAAGTGCTGGTCTGGCGAGACATTTCATCTGTGCAGGATTCTCGATCGCTTCCCAGGGAAACGTGGTACACTTCACTTCTAGCGGAGAATTCGTAGCTTTGGCGCCTCATGTAGTCTTGGTGAACTGAAGAAGCCGAACTGGCTTCGTAGTTGGTAAAAAGACCCATTTCAGCATTAGAGAATCACGTGAAATTACGAAATTTATTTGGTCGATTACTAACAAACTCCGACCCATCAGGATGAATGGCTGCAGGATGTGGTTCCTGAGATTCTAACCTTCATCATCATATTGATGGTTTCAAAAACTCAGTTCCACCCCTGGGGATCTCTCCTTGTCAGAAAATGTCACTGAATAACTTCCAAATTTTTTTCTGTGGAGTTCTGATTCAGCCTATATATTATCACAGGCCTATATTACCAAAATGAAATTATGCATACCAGTATACAGGGGAAAAATATATTGTATTGTGTTTTGTATGTATATTTTCTAACTGTATACACTCTGTTTTTCCCTTATGTATGCCTATGCACATTTTATTTCTGGTAATGTGTGGCAAATACTGTATCCTTTTCTTTACCTTACGTCAGCTACGGTAATGGTAGTGCATGTGGATGAATAAAGTGCCATCCAGAGAGTTAATTTTGTATACGTGCCTCATCTTTGTGACTTAAGACTACGGCGACTTTTATTCCTCGATTAAAATGTAGGAGTAGGGGTTCCGTTGTTTGTTTCCGTCGTTGGCTCACGAGTCGTCTTCTTATTATTCTCCACATTCACAGTACGGCGTGTCTGTTCTTGCGAGTCGGTGCAGATGTTGTTTTGTAGCTTCTCCGGTCAAGCATGCCATCGTTTCATGCAGCTGTCTGCAAATTAATTCGGACAAGATGATTAATATTTAATTGTACACGTTTATTACTATTTGTGTAATACAGTTAGTAGCTTACTAGCTATTAATAACTGAAGTATCCTCCTGTTTTAACGAGCTCCAAAACAAGTTGTCACGGAAATTCGACCACGTTAGAGCAATTGTTTCGTCGTTTGTCGACATAAAACCACACTTTTTCCACAGTTACTAACGCACATACCTTTGTTGAACAGTCCATTTTCCCAAGAAGAGTTTTCGCAATACTCCACATATTTTCGATGGGATTTAACTGTGGTGAATTACCAGTCTCTGAAGCACATTAATGTTATTTACTTCCATTAATGTCTCGAGTACTTTTGAAATGTGACACTGGGCCAGATCATGTTGAAATGTTCCTCTACCATCTGTAAAGGCCTGTAGGAATGGCGCAAACCTGCGCCTCACGATTTCCTTGTGTTTGGTTAAATTAATCGTGCCATCGATTGCAACTAGCGCCCCTAGCTCATTTCCAGTGAAGAAACCCAAAAACATTTTTTTTGCGTATTTTGCTGTTTGTTCAAGATGCTCAGTTCCCACTGCCTCATGGGTGCTTCGTCTGACAATCTCCATAACCCTGAGCAATAAAATGTGACACATCATTGAAAATTACTCGTTTCCAATCGCTGGAGGTCCAAGATTTATATATTTTAGCCCATCCCAACCATCTTTTCTTTATGGCAGGCGTTAACATCTGCTTCTTTATTGGTCTTCGTGCCTTCCACCCACAATCAAGAAACCTACGCCGTTGAAGAATAAATTTCAACCCCAGTAGCCAATAATCTCTATGAAGGTCCTTAATTGTGTCGTGAGGATGAATTCTACTCTTTCTAAGCAGAGTTTTGTCAGTTCTAGGTGTGGTTTTTCGTTTTAGTCCACATCTGCCTCTTCTCTTTGGAGACAATGAGGCGGTATCGCTACATGCCCTAAGAAGTCATGAAATGCTAGATTTTTCCAATACCAACAACAGAGACAATGCCTCTTGTAGTGCAAGATGTGTGTTCATGAAGAGTAACAATATTTGCCCGATTCTTAGGTAAAATTTCCATTTTAACTCAAACACAGAATTTTCCCGCCGAGAAATAACACACGCTGTTGCTACACATACGGGCACTCAAGTGAATGGGACGCTACGTACAATTGTTGTTCATAGAATGGACAACAATAGTTCACGAAGAAACCAACAGCTGTGTGGATAGCAGTGGTTACAGGTAACCAACATCAGTTTCTAATAAAGTATGAGCTTGTCCCAATTAATGCAGTCCGAAAACAAATGAAGTAGGTTACTTGTTCGCCCACTGCTTGAATACTGCTCACAGGTGTGGGATCTATACCAGACAGTGTTGATAGAAGAGATAGAGAAGATCCAACGGAGAGCAGCGCGCTTCGTTACAGGATCATTTAGTAATCGCGAATGCGTTACGGAGATGACAGATAAACCCCAGTGGAAGACTCTGCAGGAGAGACGCTCAGTAGCTCGGAACGGGCTTTTGTCGAAGTTTCGAGAAGGTACCTTCACCGAGGTGTGAAGCAGTATATTGCTCCCTCTTACGTATATCTCGCGAAGAGACCATGAGGATAAAATCGGAGAGATTAGAGCCCACACAGAGACATACCGACAATCTTTCTTTCCACGAACAATACGAGACTGAAATAGAAGGGAGAACCGACAGAGGTACTCAAGGTACCCTCCACCACACACCGTCAGGTGGATTGCGGAGTATGGATGTAGATGTAGAATTTGCACACTAGTGTAGAATGAACATGGGATGGCTACTTCGGACTGCGATGCTGGAACGCAAGGGGTGCAGCTGAGTCTCGGACCACCGCCAAGAAGCGCTACGAGGTTTGTATTCCTTGCCCCACGGCGCCCTGAATGATTCCTCCAGAGTCGCGATGAAGTGTGAGTGTTGGACGTTGTCACACTCATGGCTGCCCACCACGAGCCAGCCGACTGCTGGCCTGTCCGCCACTTCTGTACCAAAAAAATGTTCAAATGTGTGTGAAATCTTATGGGACTAAGGTCATCAGTCCCAAAGCTTACACACTACTTAACCTAAATTATCCTAAGGACAAACAAACACACACACACCCATGCCCGAAGGAGGACTCGAACCTCCGCCGGGACCAGCCTCACAGTCCATGACCGCAGCGCCTCAGACCGCTCGGCTAGTCCCGCGCGGCACTTCTGTACCCCTCAAAGCTGACTTGTCGCTTAACAAAGCCATCGTAGTGATTTGGATGGCAGCCACATGCAGTGTGTGATTACACAGATGTACGCGCCCGTCTTTTTCGAACTGCCGCGTAAGACGGATCGCGGGTGACGCAATCCCGGAACAGAGGTGTCCTTTCTCGGGCGTGTTTGGCCACGGCCTAAATACGCGCCCAGGCAGACCAAACACAGCTATTTACGCACGGCTCTGTTTGGGATCCCGCAGCCAGTCCTCCATTCGCCTTCGCGGTTCGCCAACGCCACGTCTGCAACAAGTGAAACAACGCTCCTCTCATACGGACATCGGAGCTTCAGCACCGTTGCTCGAAATCACACACGCGATCGCACACACAATGCGCCCACATCTTGGCGATGTATGGTATGGGATACAAATTGCGCGACGTACAGCTCCGTGGATGTGATGCGAAACGTTTATTAGCGGACCTGGAGCAATTCTCTGCACAGCTAAACACGTAAAAGAACTTCAAATAAGGGCCCCTAGCCTACAACGTGCTGGAATGAGGAAAGTTTCCAATCGATTTCTCGTACACAAACAGCAGTTGACCGGCGTTGCCTGGTGAAACGTTGTTGTGGTGCCTCGTGTAAGGAGGAGAAATGCGTACCATCACGTTTCCGACTTTGATAAAGGTCGGATTGTAGCCCATCGCGATTGCGGTTTATCGTATTGCGACATTGCTGTTCGCGTTGGTCGAGATCCAATGACTGTTAGCAGAATATGGAATCGGTGGGTTCAGGAGGGTAATACGGAACGCCGTGCTGGATCCCAACGGTCTCGTATCACTAGCAGTCGAGATGACAGGCATCTTATTCGCATGGCTGTAACCGATCGTGCAGCCACGTCTCGATCCCTGGGTCAACAGATGGGGACGTTTGCAAGACAACAACCGTCTGCACGAACAGTTCGATGACGTTTGCAGCATCGTGGACAATCAGCTCGGAGATCATGGCTGCGGTTACCCTTGACGCTCCATCACAGACAGGAGCGCCTGCGATGGTGTACTCAACGACAAACTTGGATGCAGGAATGGCAAAACGTCTTTTTTCGCATGAATCCAGGGTCTGTTTACAGCATCATGATGGTCTCATCCGTGTTTGGCGACATCGCGGTGAACGTACATTGGAAGCGTGTATTCGTTATACTGGCGTAACACCCGGCGTGATGGTATGGGGTGCCATTGGTTACACGTCTCGGTCACCTCTTGTTCGCATTGACAGCACCTTGAACAGTGGAAGTTACATTTCAGATGTGTTACGACCCATGGCTCTACCCTTCATTCGATCCCTGCGAAACCCTACATTTCAGCAGGATAATGCACGACCGCATGTTGCAGGTCCTGTACGGGCCTTTATGGATACAGAAAATGTTCAACTGCTGTCCTGGCCAGCACATTCTCCAGATCTCTCACCAATTGAAAACGTCTGGTCAATGGTGGCCAAGCAACTGGCTCGTCACAATACGCCAGTCACTACTCTTGATGAACTGTCTTATCGTGTTGAAGGTGCATGGGCAGCCGTACCTGTACACGCCATCCAAGCTCTGTTTGACTCAATGCCCAGGCGTATCAAGGCCGTTATTACGGCCAGAGGTTGTTGTTCTGGGTACTGATTTCGCAGGTTCTATGCACCGAAATTGTGTGAAAATGTAATCACATGTCAGTTCTAGTATAATATATTTGTCCAATGAATACCCGTTTATGATCTGCATTTCTTCTTGGTGTAGCAATTTTAATGGCCAGTAGTGTACAAAAAGACGCACGTCTGCACTGAGCTGATAGCAGCTTGTTGTACATTACTGAGTAACAGTTACAAGGAGAGGCTGAGACCTGTCCGAGGTCTCACGAAACCGAAACGGAAGTGCTCGCTTGACTACGAAACCATTTGTCGTAGTGTATTAGCGCGCAACATTCCACTTTTCCACAGCTCTGTCACAATTTTCAGCATCGGACTGTCAACTCATGCCGCAGTTGCCATGACACTGAACTCATATACGAACAGACGTGGTTCAAATCGCCGTCAGGCCATCCTCATTTAGGTTTTCCGTGCTTCCCCCAAATAGCTTAGGGCAAATATAAGTTGGTTCTCTGAAATAGGACACTGCCGGTTTCCTTCCCTCTTACTTTCCGCAAGCTAATCTTGGGATCCGTCTTTAATAAATTCCACACCAACGGGGTGACAAATAAAAATCTTCTTTCATTCTTTGCCGATCAACTCAAGGCAGCGGACGAGAAATTTACTGCAAAGTTTTTCTTACACCCCTTAGAAATCGTTGTGACGAAAACTGTCGCCGAAGATAACGCGAGACTGAAGGAGAAATTTTGTCTACACATCAAATATGCTGACCAACCGAAACATTTTGATCACTGTCCATTGCTAGATGGAATAGCAGACGGGCACCTGACGATCTTGAACTGTGTCCTTGAGGTGTGGGAAGCTTTTTCCAGATATCGTAACTCAGTTACAGTTTAATACTGACGTGAACGGGTACCTGTGGTCTAGGGGTAGCGTCTTTGATTCATAATCAAAACGTCTTCAGTCCCGGGATCGATCCCTGACACTGTCAAAATTTTGATAAATAATCAGCATTGGCGGCCGAAGACTTCCGGCATAAGAAGTCAGCCTCATTCTGCCAACGGCCTTGTCAAAGAGGGCGGAGGAGCGGATAGAGGTTCAGGGCACTCTCTTGTCCTAGGGGTGGGAAATTGCCCCTAAAGGCGGAAGAATCAGCAATGATCAACGACATGAGGATGCAGAAGGCAATGGAAACCACTGCATTAAAGACACGTAACATGTATCCACAGGACATGAGGCCTGTATTTGAAGAAGTGTCATGATGATCTCTCCATTGGCAAAAGATTCCGGAATAGTCCCCCATTCGGGTCTCCGGGAAGGGACTGCCAAGGGGGAGGTTACCATGAGAAAAAGATTGAATAATCATCGAAAGGATAACGTTCTACGAGTCGGGGCGTGAATGTCAGAAGCTTGAACGTGGTAGGGAAACTAGAAAATCTGGAAAGGCTCAATCTACATATACTAGCGGTCAGTGAAGTGAAGTGGAAGGAAGTCAAGGATTTCTGGTCAGATGAGTATCGGGTAATATCAACAGAAGCAGAAAATGGTACAACAGGTGTAGGATTCGTTATGAATAGGAAGGTGGGGCAGAGGGTGTGTTACTGTGAACAGTTCAGTGACCGGGTTGTTCTAATCAGAATCGACAGCTGAAGATGAACAGATAGGAAAAATGTGAAGACATCGAAAAAGATATGATTGTCGGAAGGACAGACTCAGCATACAGGAAAGTCAAAGCAACCTTTGGTGACATTGTAAGCAACGGTGGCAACATTAAGAGTGCAACGGGAATTCCACTGTTAAATGCAGAGGAGAGAGCAGATAGGTGGAAAGAATACATTGAAAGCCTCTATGAGGGTGAGGAGTTGTCTGATGTGATAGAAGAAGAAGAAACAGGAGTCGATTTAGAAGAAATAGGGGATCCAGTATTAGAATCGGAATTTAAAAGAGCTTTGGAGGACTTACGGTCAAATAAGGCAGAAGGGATAGATAACATTCCATCAGAATTTCTAAAATCATTGGGGGAAGTGGCAACAAAACGACTATTCACGTTGGTGTGTAGAATATATGAGTCTGGCGATATACCATCTGACTTTCGGAAAAGCATCATCCACACAATTCCGAAGACGGCAAGAGCTGACAAGTGCGAGAATTATCGCACAATCAGCTTAACAGCTCATGCGAAGCTGCTTACAAGGGTAATATACAGAAGAATGGAAAAGAAAATTGAGAACGCGCTAGGTGACGATCAGTTTGGCTTTAGGAAAAGTAAAGGGACGAGAGAGGCAATTCTGACGTTACGGCTAATAATGGAAGCAAGGCTAAAGAAAAATCAAGACACTTTAATAGGATTTGTCGACCTGGAAAAAGCGTTCGACAATATAAAATGGTGCAAGCTGTTCGAGATTCTGAAAAAAGTAGGGGTAAGCTATAGGGAGAGACGGGTCATATACAATATGTACAACAACCAAGAGGGAATAATAAGAGTGGACGATCAAGAACGAAGTGCTCGTATTAAGAAGGGTGTAAGACAAGGCTGTAGTAGCCTTTCGCCCCTACTCTTCAATCTGTACATCGAGGAAGCAATGATGGAAATAAAAGAAAGGTTCAGGAGTGGAATTAAAATACAAGGTGAAAGGATATCAATGATACGATTCGCTGATGACATTGCTATCCTGAGTGAAAGTGAAGAAGAATTAAATGATCTACTGAACGGAATGAACAGTCTAATGAGTACACAGTATGGTTTGAGAGTAAATCGGAGAAAGACGAAGGTAATGAGAAGTAGTAGAAATGAGAACAGCGAGAAACTTAACATCTTGATTGATGGTCACGAAGTCAATGAAGTTAAGGAATTCTGCTACCTAGGCAGTAAAATAACCAATGACGGACGGAGCAAGGAGGACATCAAAAGCAGACTCGCTATGGCAAAAAAGGCATTTCTGGCCAAGAGAAGTCTACTGATATCAAATACCGGCCTTAATTTGAGGAAGAAATTTCTGAGGATGTACGTCTGGAGTACAGCATTGTATGGTAGTGAAACATGGACTGTGGGAAAACCGGAACAGAAGTTGAGATGTGGTGCTATAGACGAATGTTGAAAATTAGGTGGACTGATAAAGCAAGGAATGAGGAGGTTGTACGCAGAATCGGAGAGGAAAGGAATATGCGGAAAATACTGATAAGGAGAAGGGATAGGATGATAGGACATCTGCTAAGACATGAGGGAATGACTTCCATGGTACTAGAGGGAGCTGTAGAGGGCAAAAACTGTAGAGGAAGACAGAGATTGGAATGCGTCAAGCAAATAATTGAGGACGTAAGTTGCAAGTGCTACTCTGAGATGAAGAGGTTAGCACAGGAAATGAATTCGTGGTGGGCCGCATCAAACCAGTCAGTAGACTGATGAAAAAAAAACTGACGTGTTCTCGATCTTCGCCAGAATGGTAAAATTGTGTAACGTCTGCGTATCTTCAATGAAAACGACACACGGATATGTTTTGAACAGTGGAAGGGACAACTGCTGACATGTATCAACTCAAACTTAACCTACTTTGATGACAGCCACCACTAACTGAGCATACACTTGTTACCCAAGATATTACCATCACCTCCATAATAGCGTGCTGGTCCACATTTGGAAAGCAATGCAGAAGCAGTGCTGCTCGACGTATATTCGATAAGTCATCGGCGCGTTTCTGCACGTGTGCGAGACGAGATATCTACGCAAAGGTCTCGTTATCTCTATGTATAAGAGGCAAAGTCCTTACTGACTGACTGACTCGTCATCGCCCAGACCAAACCGCTAAGGATAGAAACTTGTAGTTTGGACAGTGTGTGGATCTCATATTGTAGGCGTCGTTGAAAAAGGGACTGTCCGAAATTATAGTCCTAAGGGGGTGAAATAGGGGATGAAAGGCTTGTTCGAAGTATGTCGCTATTAAGGGAATTTTGAAGCTAGAACTATGAAAACCTGTATTTGGTTTCTCAGTCAGAAAATAAAAAATTACGGGTTTCGAAATTTTTGTAAATTCAACTACTAAGGGGGTAAAATAGTGGCTGAAAGTTTTTTTGAAAATAAATAATTACTAAATTACTTTTAAGGTTACATCTATGATAATTGGTGTTTGACTTTCCGGATGGAAATAAAAAAAACGTAAGTGTTTCAATGTTTTTGGAAATTCAATACCTAAAGGAGTGCAGTAGGGAGTGAAAATTTTAAAGAAAATATATCTTAGAGTTAAAGAAATTTTAAAGCTAAAATTATGAAAACTGCCATTTCACTTCTTGATCGCACATAAAGAAACATTTGTTAAGGGATGAAAGTTGCTATGAAAATATCTCCACAAGAATGCAAAAGGCATGATTAAGAAAAACTTTTGAAGTCCAGCTAACAGAATCGCTTTGTAGTCGCAAGTAAGTTCGGAGAAGGCCTTGTTTATATGACGTAAATTAGCATGGATAGCATGGATAGCTTGGAACGTGTTGCAATTTGTGAACAACATAAAAATTCAATTAAATAAAAACAAAAAAAAATCCCTGAAGGCCATAAAGTCTGAGCGAGCGAAGCAGCGGGCACTAAGCCGGTTCACGTGGTTTGTGGGCAACGAGTGAGCCTTCCAGGTGTGTAGCATCGGTTCCATGTTAGGCGATTTCGGTGGCCAAGGCATCAACCGAGTTCATTATCCTGCTCTGAAAATCACTGTAGCGCGATTCTGACCTTGTGACACGGAGAGTTATCCTATTGGAAGATGCCGTCGCCGTCAGGGGGCACGAAGGGGCGCAGGTGGTCCGCAGTGACGTCCATGTAGTCCTTAGCTGTCATAGTGCTTTCGGTTACTACCAAAAGTCCCACAGAAGGTCAGGTGAATGTCCACCACAGCGTAATACAGCGTGAATCCAATCTGTCTGCGTCCGTGGCGCGGCGCATGTTCCCAGTCGTTCGCCCTAATGTTGGCATATTCGCACACACCTTTCAACCTGATGTAACACGAAACGCGATTCATCGGACAAGGTAGCAATTTTCAGTCGATTCACTGTCCAGTCTCGACGATCCCGTGTCCAGCGCCATTGTAATTGAGAATCTCGTTTGGTGAATGGGGTAATAAGCAGGGGTCATCCACTGCGAGGTCCTATATTCGATTATCTGCGTTGAACGGTGCTCTCCGAAACACTTGTGCCCGCACTAGTATCGCATTCTGTCGTCGAATGCGCCTCAGATCGCGGGCTATAGCGCTCTGAAAAGCGAGCAAGCATCCGAACCTCCGTGTTCTCTGATGAGGTGTGGACGTCCAATGCTTCTCGCCCAGTAGTGGTTTCACCGCCCTTTTGCTAACACGCTAACGGCAGTAGCGTGCGAACAACCGACCCCAGCTACACCGTTTCCGGGATGCCGGATCTTAACAGTCTGCCCTTTGTCAAAGTCGCGTATCTCAGTGGATTTCCCCACTTGTGGGTCGTATCATGGCTAGAGTCACCCGTCATTGTTCTCTGTCCTGTTTGTATACACTAATCAGCCACAACATTATGACCACCGACCTACTATAGATATAAATCATTCCAGAGGATGATAGCAGCGTCACCTGGCGAGGAATGACTGCTAGCAAGACACACTCACGGTGCATCTTGCATCAGTGAGCGTGCTGTGTGTGTGTGTGTGAAATGAGGAAGGCGCGATCTATCTAAGTTTGACCGAGGGCAGAATACGATGGCCCGGAGGCTCGGCACGAGCATTTCGGAAATTGCACGACTTGTCGGGTGTTCGAGGACTTCTGTGGTGAATGTCTTCAACACGTCGCGAAAGCACGTCCAGACGTCGTGGGGTTAGGCGGCCACTCCTCATTACAGATGTCGGACGTTGTAGGCTATGCAGACTGGTAAAACAGGACAGGCGGCGAGCTCTGGCGAAACTAAGATCAGACCTCAATGCTGGGCAGAATGCAAGTATGTCTGAACACACGGTGCACCGAACACTCGTAACGATGGGCCTCGGCAGTCGTCGATCGGTGCACGACAACATGGGCGACCACGACTGAAATGGACACCTGATCATCGTCACTCCACGTTGACCCTGTGAAAGAGCGTTGTATGGTCTGATGAATCCCGATATCTTCTTCATCATGCTGGTGGGAGGCCGCAAATCCGCCGTCTTCCCTGGAAACAGTTCCTTGATAACTGTACAGAGACAGCCCGCCGGGGTGGCCGAGCGGTTCTAGGCGCTACAGTCTGGGACCGCGCGGCCGCAACGGCCGCAGGTTCGAATCCTGCCTCGGGCATGGATGTGTGTGATGCCCTTAGGTTAGTTAGGTTTAAGTAGTTCTAAGTTCTAGGGGACTGATGACCTCAGAAGTTAAGTCCCATAGTGCTCAGAGCCATTTCACCCATTTGTACAGAGACAAGCTCGCGGCGGCTCCATTATGTTCTGGGCAACATTCACGTGCGCATCCATGCGTCCAGTGGAGCTCGTGCAAGAGACCCTGACGGCAGAGGAGTATCGTACATTGATTGCAAACCAAGTACACCTCTTCCCGACGGCAGTGAGATTTTTCAACAAGATAATGGGCCATATCACAAGGTCAGGACCGTGATGCTGTGGTCCGAGGAACACAGTGGAGAGTTCCAATTGACATGTTTGCCCCCCATATCGCCAGATCTGAACCCGATCGAACACATCTGGGATGTGATTGAATGTGGCGCCAGAGCTCGTTGCCCCCCTCTCCGGAATTTACGCGAATTAGGCGACTTGTGTATGCAGATGTGGGGCGAACTTGCTCCAGCGACCTACCAAGGCCTCGTTGCTTCCATGTTACGACGTCGCTGTTATCCGTGGCAAAGTTGGAGATACCGACTATTAGGTAGGTGACCACCATGATCTGGCTGTCAGGGCGCTTTGCTTACGGTATCGCTTTTGTGTGACCTCTGTACGCAGTCACCCTTCTTCGAGACACGAGTGATCCCAATACACAGCAACGACTGCTCAGTGGTCTGTGTGCAAGGAGGTCGACAGACTTTTGAGGTCCACACTGTGTTTCTTAACACTGCTGAAGTATAATCAGGCGACTGACTTTCTGCCATCAAACTGCCGTGAAAGTTTGGCAGCGACCCCTCCCGCGATGTTTCCCGGGGAGCTCGGCAGAGCGGCCGCCCCGCCGCAGCGCGCGCGGCGTCCCGGCTCGGCTTTCCACGCAGTTTCCTCGCTTTTCCCGCTTTTTATGGCTTGCGCGGTCATAACGCTGCGCCGCTGACGCCCCAGCGCCGCCCGTCTGCCCGAATTAAGATGTATGGCCGCATCACAGAGAAACACACATTTCTCGCCGAGCTAAATCATGCGCCACACTCTCTGAGGCCTTTCGCGCCCTTCCCCCCGTCCACCTGTGGAAGCCCGCGTATTCACAGGCGACGCAGCCCGCTACACACACCAGCCCCACCTGCCGGCGGCTGTTCTCACCTACCTTAGTCGGGTTATCCATTTAAGGCCAGATTCTCATTAAAACGAGCAAAAATTAGGCAAAGTTTGCAAATTATTTTTCAGACAATAAAAAGAAATTCAAAGGATCTGTTTGGGGATTATAATTGACTACACATTGAAAATTTTGGAAATTTTTGGTAAGGTCTTATGGGACCAAACTGTTGAGGTCATCGATCCCTAAGCCGACACACTGCTTAATCTAACATAAACTAACTCATGCTAAGGACAACACACCCACCCATGCCCGAGGGAGGAATCGAACCACCGACGGGGGTAGCTGCACGGACCGTGACAAAGTCCCTTAGACCGCACGGACCGTGACAAAGTCCCTTAGACCACGCGGCTACCCCGCGCGGCTCTATACATGAGATTTAAAAAAAAAATTAATAATAATAAACAAAATGGCAGTCGTAATTATGGTTTGATCAAGGCCTTGCGAGTCTGCAGAACGCAGACTGCATGCAGATAGCCTCTCATGAGTTATCTGAAATTAAATCTCGGTAAATCAGTAGATACTACATTAAATTTATGGGAGCTTATACCTAACCACAGTGAAATAACCTTAAATATAACGGTATGGATATTCGAATTTTGAGTTCGCTTTTTGGGGATTTGTTTGACTCTTAATGGCTTTACAAAAATTGTTAATATTAACAAATTTCATAAAGACACATCAAAAAAAGTTTAGCATCACCCGCTTCACAAAACTCCTGAAGACAGACGTAGACTGTGGATATTGTACCACAGACACAGTCCCTTTGACTGTTCAGAGATGTCACTAATCCCGCCCAAAGATGTAAATAACCATGCACGAGCAGCGCCAATTAGACGGAGCGCGTCCTACAGCCGATCAGTACCATTCATACCACCAGGAAGGAGTTATAAGGCTCGTCTTGTCTGTAGTTCAGCCATGCCTAGACGCTCAACACCGCGGTTCTATCGCGTCCGCATTGTTACTTTGTGCCAGGAACGGTTCTCAATGAAAAGGGAAGTGTCCAGGCGTCTCCGAGTGAACCAAAGTGATGTTGTTCGGACATGGAGGAGATACAGAGAGACAGGAACTGTCGATGGCATGCCTCGCTCAGGCTTCCCAAAGGCTACTACTTCAGTAGATGACCGCTATCTATGGATTATGGCTCGGAGGAACCCTGACAACAACGGCACCACGTGGAATAATGCTTTTCGTGCAGCGACAGGACGTCGTGTTACGACTCAAACTGTCCGCAATAGACTGCATGATGCGCAACTTCACTCCCGACGTCCACGGCGAGGTCCATCTTCGCAACCACGACACCACGCAGCGCGGTACAGATGGGCCCAACAACATGCCGAATGGACCGCTCAGGATTGGCATCACGTTCTCTTCACCGATTAGTTTCGCTTATGCCTTCAAGCAGACAATCGTAGGAGACGTGTTCTGAGGCAACCCGTCAGGCTGAACGCCTCAGACACATTGTCCAGCGAGTGCAGCATGGTGGAGTTTCCCTGCTGTTTTGGGGTGGCATTATGTGGTGGTCATGGAAGGAGCCGTAACGGCTGTACGATACGTGACTGCCATCTTCCGACAGATAGTGCGACGATATCCACAGCATATTGGCGAGGCATTCGTCTTCGTGGACGAGAATTCGCGCCCCCATCGTCCACATCTTATGAATTGCTTCCTTCAGCATAAAGACATCGCTCGACTAGAGTGGCCACCGTGTCCTCCATACATGAACCCTAACGGACACGCCTGGGATATAGTGAGAAGGACGACGTGATTCACAAACCACTCTGAGGGATCTACTCCGAGTCGCCGTTGAGGAGTTGGACAATCTGGACCAACTGTGCCTTGATGAACTTGTGGATAGTATGCCACGACGAATACAGGGGTGCATCAATGCAAGAGGAAGTGATACTGGGTATTAGAGGTACCGGTGTGTGCTGCAACATGGACCACCAACTTTGGAGGTCTCGCTGTATGGTGGTACAACATGCAATGTGTGGTTTTCATGAGCAATACAAAGGGCGAAAATAATGTTCATGTTGATCTCTATTCCAGTTTTTTGTACAGATTCCGGGACTCTCGGAATCGAGCTGATGCAAAACTTTTTTTGATGTGTATATTATACTAATAAGCTCCCAGGAAAAGTATTTACTTTTAGTGGGTCAAAGGTAGAAGTTAACAGGTTGAACCGTTTTTATTTTACGCTGCAGGTAGTTTTGAAAAATCGTTTCTCGAGAAAAACGTGTTTAAAGTTTTAGGGAGAACTCTTATAAGTATTATTAGTTCAGTTTGCATAAAAACTACATGTAGTTATATACTTTTGATGTCGCTGAGCACAAATCTTAAGCTCGATTTTCGGAATTCAAAATCCCTATTCAAATATGGCAGACCAAAAATTATGTTTAGACCAATTTTGACCAACATTCTACCAGGAATAAATTGTTTTAATTACTTACGTTTAATGTCGAATGAAATTTCAGGACCATATGAAGGGCTTATTTCAATATTGGTAGAAGTCCATTTTTGTTCATTCTAAGATACAGAGTCCTGAAGTTAAATGAACGCTGAAAAATGTGTAGTTGAATATTTCTGGTATCTCAACTGCAGAATTTTCAGCGTTCATTTAACTTTAGGATTCTGTATCTCAGAATGAACAAAAATGGACTTGTACCACTATTGGAATAAGCCCTTCATTTATAAACCACTCCGCTAATTCTAATCGTTCCTGCAGAGCTTTCCCTCGTTCTTCTAGGGGAGAAAAGTCGATCAGGGTGAGCGGGACACGCTGCGTTCGGCAGCCTGCACATGTTGTTCGTCGTCTTTCTCGGCCAATATGTGTGCATGCGTTCACATTTTGTGAACGTGCGTCGCGGCACGACGAGTTTTCCACCTGAGCCGGATGTCTCCGGCTGAGAGCGTCCCACGGCGGCCGTGACGCTGCTGTAGAAACTTTTGTAACGCACGAATTAAAAAATCCTTTCGTCTCGACATTCTAGACAGATATACCTTTCAAAACATCTAATAAAAATCAAATTTTTGCCCATTCTGAATGAGAACCTGGCCTTTAAGGCCTTTGGCATTACACGACCCAAGATTTCAAACTTATATTTTCATTTTTTGAACTGTCACCCTCGAATTCCTCTGGTAAAATAATTTCACTGCCTTTAGAAATTGTTGAAAGGATGTCATATTGCACTTAAAGCTGTTCAACGTTTCATTTTTGTTACCGCCCTTTCGGCACCTACGCCATAATCAAAGACAAAACATTGGTGCCATGTTATGGCATTGACATAAATTATTCAGTGTCTGATCAAAAATGTACAGACACCCATCCGTAATGCAAAATTCACTGCTAAGTGCCACGGGACCCAGGCTAGTCAGTAGGGATAGCTGTATTTTCAGCAGAGAACCAGATAGAGCAGAGTGAGACGGACAGGAATACTCAGTGACCTTGAATGTGGACTAACCATTGGATGTCGCCTGAGGAGCGAGTCCATCAGTGACGTTCCGAGCCTTCCAAAGTTATCCCCATCGACTGTTGGTGATGTGAGCGTGAAGTGGAAACTTGAAGAAATAACCACGTACCAGGCAGACCTCATGCTTTCACGGACAGGGACAGCCGAGCACTGCGGATGGTGCTTGTAAAACATCGCATAAAAGGAGTGGAAGGCATCACTTGAAATCAGTGGAAGGGATCCGTTGTAAGCACCAAAGCTTACCAGTAGTGCAGCTGGCACTGTGTGTGCACGGAAAAGAACGGAGTACAACGGTCCAGCAACTCCCCGTAAGCCACATATTTCTGCAGTCAATGCTAAGCGACGCTTGAGGAGCTGTAAACACGACGCCACTGCACAGTGGATGGCAGGGAATGAGTGATTTAGAATGAGGAATCACGCTATATCCAATGACAATCCCGTGGAACACACACACACACACACACACACACACACACACATATATATATATATATATATATATATATATATATATATATATATATATGCCATGCATACTTTGGATACCACGTGACTTCTTGCTGGGCGTTCTTCGGTACTCTACTAGAGGTGCTTGGGTCCCAATAATCAGCACGTTGGAAGTAATATTAGCACAGGGAGGATCGCCGGTAAACTCGCGGCTTTGTTTCTCGCCAGATGGCGAGCTCAGGGGCGCACACTTCCGGCTGCGGCCGCGGACCGCACAGTGGCTGGTGCCGTCCACGGCCGCGTCGCCAGCGCCAGAGTAAACACGACAGCCGTCAGCGTAAACGCGCGCCCCCGTTGTTGACGCGCGCTCGGCGCCCGTGTAATTAAACAGCGGCGCGCTGCGCGTACACACCGCGAGCGCCCGTGCTGCAGCAGCTTCGCCGTCGGCGCTCATGACGCTAATTTTACGCCCTGCCACCGACAGCAGCGGCGAACAGAGAGATGGACTCGCGCTTCCAAGTTCATTGGTCACAAATCACTCACATTGCTGACCTGTATTTCCGATCGTATCTTACAGGGAATGTAATCGACATCGCGGCGAAGCTTCCCTCGCGTAGACTGTGTGGTCCGCAGATTTTTTTTATTGAATTTTTCTGTTGTTCACAAATTACAACTCCTAAGCCTTTCATGCTAATTAAGACCATATAAGCATGGTCTTTTCCAAATGTACTTCTGACTAAAAAGCTATTCAGGTAGCTGTAGTCCAAAATTTTTGTTAGTCTTGCCTTTTGCGTTCTTGTGGAGATACTTCAGTAGGAACTTTCATCCCTTAACAAGTATTTCTTTACATCTAACCGAGTGGTGAAATAAAACTTTTCATAAATTTAGTTATAAAATTTCTTTAATGTAACGACATATTTTCTTAAAAATTTCATCCCTTATTGCTCTCCCTTAGGCGTTGCATTCCCAGAGAGACTGAAACACGTACTTTTTTTTTTTTAATTTATAACCGAGAAGTCAAATACTAGTGTTCATAGAAGTAGCTTTAAAAAACTTTTAGTAATTCTTTAACAATGATATATTTTCAGAAATAGCTTTCGCTCGCTATCTCACGCCCACAGGATTGAATTTTCAAAGATGCTGATAAACGTATTTCATTATTTCGGACCGAGAAAACCAATTTTCCTAGGTTCAGCTTCAAAGTTGCCTTGATAGTAAAAAAACAATCTCAATTTCACCCCCTTATGGTTGCAATACCGAGGAATCTCTTCTTAATCGACGCCTACAGTATAAGATACACATCTCTAAAATTCAGGTTTCTATCCTTACTGCGGTGGTGTCACATCATAAGATCCACACCTTCTCCAAATTTCAGGTTTCTATCCTTATCGTGATGGTGTCACATCAGAGCATGCGCAGTAAAAAAAGAAACAGCTGTGACGCTTCAGTGAGTTGGTCGTAGCGTGGCTGACCGTCATCTCAGCTCTTGACACTCGATTCTAGTTATAATGAAGAGAGCGCTACAAAACCTGTTTCGTCCGTTCTATTTGCATACCAGTACACATCTGGAGATAAATGGCGTAATGTTCGTGAGATTTCTAGCTAGCATTCGAAGAGAAACGAAATAAATTTAGTGCCATATTCATAGGATGCTGTAGCACATTATCACATGACAGCTGTCTGCTGCACTTAGACGCACATAAGACATACTTTGACAAGTATTTTTGGCTATATTATTTTATCTGGGTAGATTAGGTCTATCATGCCCTCTATTACATCTGACCAAACGTCTTTAAAGAATATTTAATACACAGACAATGAAGTGCGGACTCAAAACGTTTCTGCATAATAATAATAATGATAATAATAACAATAATGAAATTTATGCATCAGAATGCCTTTCGTTAAATACAGCGAAACAGTCACGTGGAACAGAAACAAAGGAAACGAAAATAATCAGGAGAATCTTCGGACCAAAATGTGCGAATGGAAAATGAAATTAAGAAGTAATAAAGAATTTTATGAAAAAATAGAGCGAATATCAGACACGATGAGGTAGTGAAGAGTTGCATTCTGTGGACACCTAAAAAGGTTGGATGAAAACAGGATGATAAAAAGAATTTTTAACTTCTTTGACACAAACCCCAAAACATCAATAACGTGGATAAAGGAAAAAGCAGACGCGAGGGAAATCGAAATAATTGAGGAAGAAGCAGGAGAAGGAGAAATGTTCAGAGCAAAAGTAAAAAGGTTCAAGGCCTTCCAGGAGAAAACAAAGAAAAAGGCAGGTGCAATATGAACCGAAGGCAGAAGAGAAAACCATAGGGAGAGAATGACAAACTACTGGAAAGAAAGAAAGGAGAAAAGAAAGAGTACACAAGTTATTTCATGTGGTCTGTAGTAGGCCAAAACAACAAAAAAATGAGTATTTTTAATACAATAATGAGTGTTATTAACTTAGTAGTAAATGAATTTATCATAATAATGCACTAAAAGCAATAGATGACGTCAGTATTTGAAAATAAAATCCAAATAAGTTAACTGACCCTGGATTAAGGGGAAGTGGGAATAACAGAGGTAAGTAAGCAGAAGAAAAGTAAGGCAAAACGCAAGTCGATGGAGATGAGGAAAGTTTGGACTGTCTTGACAGTGTGGGAGAAATACTAGTCCACGGTTGGAGTAAAGTAAAGCAGCTTTGATATGCCGAGAGGGAACCAACATAGGGTGAAACAACAACAGCTATAATTTTCTCATGATGTGTCTTGGTAATGGATCACATGGATGTTACTGGACTGTTATGACAGAAATGGAGAAGAATATAGGAAAAGGTTTAGAGCAATGCACAGGTACAGCGAAGACGCTGAGCTTAGCAGATCTCGTATTAGAGCTATTAAATGATGATAGATGTTCAATATGTGAGTGAAAGTACTGACAATTCTGGTGACAAAGTAAACCAATGAAGCACAGGGCGTAGAAATATTTCGTAGTATGTGAAAGATTAATGTGATCAGCAAACCGAATTTTGCATACATACACTTTCTGAACAACAGCATCTGGACAGCTGTTAGTGCATGTTAATGTAGGCCATGTTCAAAAATGGTTCAAATGGCTTTGAGCACTATGGGACTTAACATCTGAGGTCATCAGTCCCCTAGAACTTGGAGCTACTTAAACCTAACTAACCTAAGGACATCACACACATCCATGCCCGAGGCAGGATTTGAACCTGCGACCGTAGCGGTCGCGCAGTTCCGGACTGAAGCGCCTAGAACCGCTCAGCTACGGCGGCCGGCGTAGGCTATGTTCACCCTTCACGTATATGAGAGCTTGATCTCTGTAGGAGACACTTCCAATGAGGAATGTGAATGCCTGTCGACGAATGGCAGCCCATTCTTCCTGAAAAACCGAAACCAGAAAAGACGGTGATGTTGGACGCTAGGATCTGGAGCGAAGATGACGTTCCACCAAACCCCAGAGGTGGGGTCTCTGGTCTCTCCAGTCTATTTCAGGAATGTTTTGTCCACAAACCATTGCCTCACAGATGCTGCTTCACGTCAGGGTACACTGTGATGATGATACAAACAGTCATCATCTCCGAACTCTTCCTCTTTTGTACGCCGTACACAACGCTGCTCGTATTCTTTTGTATTTAGCGTTTTCCTAAGCGCAAGAAGTGGACCACACTCTAATAACAAAAAACACTCATGTACCGTAGCAGCAGCTCCTCCGCACTTCGCCAAGCTTTAGACACATCCAGACCATGCTGTCGGAGTGCCACAGAGTACAGTGTGATTCATGACTAGAAATCACTCGTTCCCAGCCATCCAGTGTCCAGTGACGGGGCTCTTTACAGCACCCCAAGCGTCGTTCAGCATTGACTGCAGAAATGGGTGGCCTATGACCAGCTGGCTGACCATTGTACACCATTCTTCCTACCTCACTGGACAGAGTCGTTGCGTTAGTTAGACTGCTAGTAACTCTTTGACACTCTCGAGTAATTCCTTCCACTGATTTCATGCGATTCTTGACGTCCACCCTCCGCAATGCTAGGTGCTCCCTGCCCGTCATTTCATGCAGACTACCTGGTCTCGGTTCAGCTGTGGTCGTTCCTTCGCGTTTCTACTTCTCAGTCACATCACCAACAGACGACATGGGCAACTTCTGTAGGGTCTAAATGTCGCTGATGTATCTGTTACGCAGGTGACATCCAATGACTAGTCGACGATTGAAGTCACTGACCCCTCCTGACCAGGTGTCCGCCTGTCGTGACATCTGGTGGGTAATCTCGAATTACACAGGGGTGTCCGTATACTTCTGATTAGATAGGGTATTTTGTAGATTCACTGATGGCTAGTATGAGTTGATTTAATTTCTTACTATTTTTACCATGTTGAACTATATCACCGCAGTAGAGATTCGGCGTGGCTAATGAAGAGTTAGAATTTTATTCGTATAAATATGTAATTTAACATTATTTTCGTGTTCTACATCTACATCCACACCCATATTCCGCAAGCCACTTGACGGTGTGTATCGGAGGGTACCTTGAGTACCTCTATCGGCTCTCCAGAACTGGTTCAAACGGCTCTGAGCACTATGGGAATTAACATCTGACGTCATCAGTCCCTTTGGCCAACTACTTAAAGCTAACTAACCTAGCCACATCACACACATCCATGCCCGAGGCAGGATTCGAACCTGCGACCGTAGCTGTCGCGCGGTTCTAGATTGAAGCGCGTAGAACCGCTCGACCACACCCTGTGTGGGCTCTAATCTCTCTGATTTTATCCTCATGGTCTCTTCGCGAGATATACGTAGGAGGAAGCAGTATACTGTGAAGTGTTGGCAGAAGAGCCAACACCGTGTTGCTAGAGGAGGCCGAAATGCACGCTGTTAAGCTCACGCAGATTGGCGTGAGGTCTGGAACAAGGTAAAGTAATTATCCTATTAAGAAAAGAACGTAGTTCTTGGAATACTTAACTTTAATCCACAATTGGAGAACATCTCTCTTGACTGTACATGCTTCAAGATAAATATCAACTGCTATGGCGCCTTGCTGGGTCGTAGCAAATGACGTAGCTGAAGAATATGCTAACTATCGTCTCGGCAAATGAGAGCGTATTTCTCAGGGTTGCATCGCTAGCAAAGTCGGCTGTACAACTGGGCGAGTGCTAGTAAGTCTCTCTAGACCTGCCGTGTGGTGGCGCTCGGTCTGCAATCACTGACAGTGGCGACACGCGGGTCCGACGTATACTAACGGACCGCGGCCGATTTAAAGGCTACCACCTAGCAAGTGTGGTGTCTGGCGGTGACACCACATACTGCTTGACTCTTCGGTGACGGTATGTTCCGGAAACTTCAACAAAAGCCCGTACAGAGCTACTGAGCGTCTCTCGTGCAGAGACGCAGTTGTCATCAAAGATGTCATTTCGGTTAAGACCAAAGAGAATTTTGTCTCTTTGAACACAAAGAATTCCCTGAACATGAGAACGTAAGTGCAATTATCACGTAAGTACAACTGGTTTGTTGTATTACTCCCTGTTGTGTGGTGTACGTTTTGCTTATTCAATATTACTGGCTTCTTTGCAGTTGCGAAGGTATTTTCACAGAAACTAGAGTAACTGTGGTAACAAACCGAAGAAATCCTGCCGGCCGGGGTGGCCGAGCGGTTCTAGGCGCTACAGTCTGGAACTGTGCGACCGCTACGGTCGCAGGTTCGAATCCTGTCTCGGGCATGGATGTGTGTGATGTCCTTAGGTTAGTTAGGTTTAAGTAGTTCTAAGTTCTAGGGGACTGATGACCACAGATGTTAAGTCCCACAGTGCTCAGAGCCATTTGAACCATTTTTGAAGAAATCTTAATTGCATTATTACGTTATCGCGAGTCCGTTGGAGTCCGTGGTCCCTTATGTCAAAATACTCAGAACGTATCCCTGAACAACCCCAGGAGTAATGCTCAGTATTCTGGGATATGACTGGAAACATTCTTCAAAGCAAAAAGGTCTAGTGGATATGGACTCTAAAACACAGACCTTAAGAGCAATGTGCACTCTTCATCTTCGATACCGAGAAACAAATGTCTTATACTACTAAGTCCTCGCTTTGGGTCACAACAAGAAAAAAATGACCAGTAAACATGGGCTTAAATTGCTTACCCCAAGAGCTACGAACACTTGTTCAATAGCAGAGATGTGCTTCGCTGTAGCGAAGATGGACAAGTACTTTTAGCCCATAAGGTATGCATTTTAGAACCCACGTTCACGGGAAATTTTTTTCTTGTTTTGGTCCTCAATTCCTCCTCTCAAAATATAGAAAGCAAAGAGCTTGCAGTTTTGTATAAAAGTGTCGAAGATGGGCTCGTAGCTCTTAAGATATTCATTTTACAGTTCATGTTTATTAAACAGTCTTGTTTCGAATGATCATTCCTGTCATACACTTAAAAACTGACCATTCCTTCTGGGACACCCCCCTTATTCCACAGTCTTTCATCATTCCGGTTGTTGTGCACCAGACAAATGTTCGCTGGTCTGCTGCACACATAAATTAATCACTGTGTAAAGCTGAGAGCCCTCAGTGGCTGTACAATCCTGACCCCACAAAACAAAAATACTTAGTTGACTGACAAATATTTTCAATCACAGATCCATAATGAGGGCTAAATTACAAATCCAACGATACTCTTCACAGTCTTACTGCATTAATACTTAATGAGTCAGACAATTAAAAGGCAACTTTATACAATACTATCAACTTTCCTCAGACTTCCGGACCCAATGGCGTGTTTGTCTAGGTGCAATGCCATCAGATGGTTTGGCGAATTAATTTTAAAATCAACCGAACAGTTAATTTCAGAATGCCAGTAGTAAATCGGTAAAGAACGTAGCCATTACGTCAAATCAGTGCCCAGACAAATTAAAATCTACGATTGATACAGGGGGATTTCTTTTGGCCAGGACTACCCTCTTTGCCTGCACTGGTCCTCCTAGCTTCGTCTGTCATGGGCTATTTTGCTTCCGATGTAGCAGAATTTCTTCACTTCATTGTCACCAAGTTGGTGATTAACCTCATTTCTGCTACTCTTAAATACTTTTGCCTTCCTTCGATTTACTCTTAACCCATGCCCTGCCATCATTAGACCGTTCATTCCATTTAAAAGGTCATGTAATTCTTCTTCACTTTTACTGAGGTCAGCAATGCCATCAGCGAATATTTTCATCTTGAAAGTTGAGCCCAGTACTGGTTCAAATGGCACTGAGCATTATGGGACTTAACATCTGTGATCATCAGTCCCGTAGACTTAGAACTACTTAAACCTAACTAACTTAAGGACATCACACACATCCATGCCCGAGGCAGGACTCGAACCTGCGACCGTAGCAGTCGCGCGGATCCGGACTGAAGCGCCTAGCCCACTACTGAAACTTTCTTTACATACTTCATTGCTTCTTTGACGTATAGTTGAACAGAACGGGCGAAAGACCACATGCAAAAGTCTTGGACCCCTTTTATTTCGAGCACTTCGCTCTTTGTCTTCCATTCTTATTGTTCCGTCTTGGTTTTTGTACATACTTCATATTACCCTCTACATCTGATCTGTAAAATGTGCACAAGGTCACTTACATTCATCTTCTCTACTAATGCTCTGCTTTCTTTTGTCGACCACTACTAAAAGACGAACAAAAGAAAAGCAAGTAGCTTTCAACTAGAACCCGCCAGCATGTGCGTGTCAGGGCAGTAATTCTTCATTCCTCAGACACCTATTTGTGTAGCGAATACTGTTATATATAAATAATCTCACAATATTTAGTATGATAGCGAAATTTCAGTCCTAGTTACTGTTTAGCTAACACTTTTTGTTACTCTTTTCGTTTGACTCTTTCGCACCTATCGATATTGAAAACAAAGTTATGCGCGCTCTGAGAAAGTGGTTAGCTAAACAGCTTGCGCTCACTGTGTTGACTCGGTAACGAGTTTTCAGTTTTTAATGCAGAGGCACTGTAAAAGTCTTTGTCCGCCACCTCGTTACGCACAAAATGCCAGCTTCTGTTGCGCAGTTAATTAAGAGCGCTTTAAAGTCTCGTTTATCTTGTCGGATGGTAATCCATCTGTGTGTGCTCTGCTGGGCACGGAGTTAATTACTTCTAAGTACGCAGTTGCCTTCTGTGAGTGCTTTTATGGTTATCTTTTTGTCCGTACTGCAGGCCGTGCTGAAGCGAAGGCAAGGATTACTTAGCGTTCTGACGTGGCTCTATCTTAACGGCGCACTTGCATCTCATCGTTTCTGAGACTGCACCACTTAATTACTCATTACCAACGATCGTATGGGGACTAGTTTCTGCTGCACGCAAAGACGCACAGGCAAAGTCGTTTCCGTCTGCTTACATTTCTGGAAATTCCAGTGCTCATCCTTCCACTCTTGGTATTCAAGTTACTGCAATATGCAGTAGTACAACATGGCCACTAACGATACACGATCTACATACATACTCCGCATCTACCATACGGTGCGTGGCGGAGGGTACCTCGTACCTCAACTAGCATCTTCTCTTCCTGTTCCACTCCCAAACAGAACGAGGGAAAAATGACAGCCTATATGCCTCTGTACGAGCCCTAATCTCTCTTATCTTATCTTTGTGGTCTTTCCGCGAAATATAAGTTGGCGGCAGTAAAATTGTACTTCAGTCGGCCTCGAATGCTGCTTCTCTAAATTTCCTCAGTAGCGATTCATGAAAAGAACGCCTCCTTTCCTTCAGAGACTCCCACCCGAATTCCTGAAACATTTCCGTAACACTCGCGAGATGATCAAACCTACCAGTAACAAATCTAGCAGCCCGCCTCTAATTGCTTCTGTGTCCTCCCTCAATCCGACCAGATAGGGATCCCAAGCGCTCGAGCAGTACTCAAGAATAGGTCGTATTAGTGTTTTATAAGCGGTCTCCTTTACAGATGAACCACATCTCCCCAAAATTCTACCAATGAACCGAAGAGGACTATCCGCCTTCCCCACAACTGCCATTACATGCTTGTCCCACTTCATATCGCTCTGCAATGTTACGCCCAAACATTTAATCGACGTGACTGTGTCAAGCGCTACACTACTAATGGAGTATTCAAACATTACGGGATTCTTTTTCCTATTCATCTGCATTAATTTACATGTATCTATATTTAGAGTTAGCTGCCATTCTTTACACCAATCGCAAATCCTGTCCAAGTCATCTTGTATCCTCCTACAGTCACTCAACGACGACACCTTCCCGTACGCCACAGCATCATCAGCAAACAGCCGCCCATTGCTATCCACCCTATCCAAAAGATCATTTATGTAGATAGAAAACAACAGCGGACCTACCACACTTCCCTGGGGCACTCCAGATGATACCCTCACCTCCGATGAACACTCACCATCGAGGACAACGTACTATGCCTCTCTGCTTTATCTGACACTTCAGCACTGGGTTACTGTCTCACTGCAGACTTCAAACTGTTTCTTGTGAAAATTATTTTATTGATATAATGACTTGAAAATACACTCTAGAACACTGAAAATAGCACACCCAGAGGGAATGAAAGTAGAAACGAGTAACTTCGCTAATTAGTACCGTGAGATCTGATACGCAAATGATCCAAGTGTGGTGTGAATGTGTATGCCTACAGATCCTGCAGTTCCACTGTCATGGGTTGGGGGACCCTAGGTGAACGTCGCAAGTGGACGAGGCATACACATGACGATCGCATCCCGACTCGATGAGAACGTTAGGATGCCAGGTAGACGTGTGAGATGACATTCCTCACAGTTCAACCGGTCTGAGAGGGGCCTAATCATCGACATGGAAACCAGCAGGACTGTCCACACGCCGTGTGGCTTGCCAGATCGAAAGTTTCGAGTGTTTCGTCAGACTATGTTGGGAACAGTGGACACGAGACAGCACCAACGGGCGACGCACAGTGTCTGGACCGACCAAGAAGACGAGCAGGCATGAGGCTCAAAGGATGGCACGGCAAGCGATCAGAGATCCTACAGTCACTCGCTCCACGATACTAGGTGTGCTCAAAACGTAAAGGGAATTTTTAATTTCGCCGGATTTATACACACGATTTCTAGTTTTTTTTACTTATTTAGTTTTTTAGCTTTTTGCTACACATGATCCTGATGTCTGTTTGCATTTTCAGTTGTTTGAAATATTCAGCTTATTGTTGGCAGTGGGAAAGGTAATACGAGACTTCGAATGCTCGACGAAATTGTACCGTCGGACAAGATGTATAAAAGAATTTGCGTTAAATTTTGCTTGAAAAATGGAATAAAGCCCAAAGTGATTGTGGTGAATCTACTGTGACTAATACAAGAATTCACAAGTGGTGTAAACGTTTCAAAGAGGGGTCGAAGAGACGTTGAAGACGAAGACCACGCTTGACGCCCTAGGGCATCAATTACGGACGATAGTGTGGAAGAAGTAACGAAAATGATTCTGGAAAACCGCCAGATCACCATCAGAGAGGTTGCTCATGATGTCTGCATATCCTCTAGCACATGCCAAGCAATTTTTCGAATGTTTGCTGCGAAACTGTTGAACTTCGACCAAAAACGATGTGGCGTAGACATCGCCCAGGAATTGCTGAATGAAGTCGATAACTGTCCAGAACTTCTAAAGAAAAGGTCATAACAGGTGACGGGACGTGGGTAAACGGGTATAACGTCGTAGGAGGAGGACGAGCAGGAGATAAGTGTTGAACGTCCCGTCGACAAGGAGGTTATTAGAGACCGAGCTTTTTCTCGGATAGGGGAGCGTGGAGAAGGAAAGCGACCGTGCCCATTCGAAGGAACCATCCTGGCATTTATATTAAGTGATTTCGGGAAACCACGGAAAACTCAAATCAAGATGTTTGGACGCGGGTGTGAAGCGTCGTCCTCCCGAATGCGATTCCAGCGTCCTAACTACTGTTCGGTATGACGTCGAAAGCAAGGCCCACTCGTCCCAATGGAAACTGTCTGAAGAGCCAAGACCGTAAAAAATTCGGCAAGTTACATCACATCTTCTCACTGTTTCCTTCGATTATATTAGGGTAGTGCACCATGAGTCATCATGAGTTCCTGTCTGATGGACGTACGGTCAATAGGAATACTATCTGGGAGTTACGCGCTGTAGTGCGAAGAGAACGACCATTACTGAGGCAAAACCACAAATGGAAATTGCATCACGATAATATTCCCGCTGACATCTCAACGTTTGTTCTTGATTTTTTTTTTTGTCATAAAATGAAACCGTTGTTGGGCCAACCGCCATTTTCACCGGATATGATTCAGTAAATGACGTCGTTTTGCCACCACTGATGAAATAAAAACAGGATAGGTGAAAGAGCTGAGCGCCATGAAGAATAGTGAGTTCCAGAAGTCCTTCCAAGATCGGAAAAAGCGCTGGCACAAGTGTATTATATCTGAATTGGATTATTTTGAAAGTGGCAAAGTCGATGTTGATGAATAAATAAAGATTCTTTAAGAGAAACAAAAATTCCCGTTGCTTTTTGATCGCATCTCGTACAAACAGATGTAAGAGTGGCAGTCGCTGCACAAACCATTTCCAGACGCCTTCCGGATGCGAATTTGCAAGCCAGATGCCCTTGTCGTATATCGCCGCTGACACCGGGACATCGGCGACTCGACTCCATTAGAGTTGTGCCAGGACAGAACGACGTGGACGTCCACAAATTGGCAAAACGCGGCGTTTAGTGACGAATCTCCACTCCTTTCTGAGGACGGAAGGTAACCTCATACGAGTGTGGAGGCAGCCTGGTGGACGGCACAGTTCCGCCCGTGCTGTCGCGCACCACACCGTTCGCAAAGCGAGAGTAATGGTCTGGGGGGCCATAACTTGAGATAGTCGGTCCCTTCGTGGCACGTGGAATCTTAGTGGACCAGCGTTACGTCGATGACATTCTTCAACCCTACGTAGGATGCTTCCTACATCATCTACCAAGGGACACTTTTCCAGCAAGATAATGCTCGTCCGTCTACAGTTGGAGTTTACCAAGAAGTGCTACACCCTGTTCTGTCTCTTCCATGGCCAACCTGCTCCCCCGACTTGCCCGCTATAGAGTATTTGCGGAACCAGCTGAAACGCCAGATCTCGCCGACTTACTTTTTACATAATTTGGACGTGGCTGTTCAAGATTAACGGGCCAGTCCGCCTCGGGACTACATCAGACACTTAATCTACTCTATATAGGACCATATTGCGGCATGTATTGCAGCAAAAGGTGGTCCATCGCGTTACTTGTGATGCACTGTACTTGTCTGCTTGTACTCACTGTATTTGTTTACATGTCTTGATTTTAGGATTAAGTGAATGTTCATCAGTAGCACCAATCTAGTAAATATCATTACGATGCGATAATCCCCTCTCGGTGCATTCGAGATCTACATCTACATCTACATCCATACTGTGTGTGGCGGAGGGTACCTTGAGTACCTCTATCGGTTTTCCCTTCTATTCCAGCCTCGTATTGTTCGTGGAAAGAAAGATTGTCGGTATGCGTCTGTGTGGGCTCTAATCTCTCTGATTTTATCCTCATGGTCTCTTCGCGAGATATACATTGGAGGGAGCGATATACTACTTGACTCCTCGCTGAAGATATGTTCTCGAAACTTCAACAAAGGCCCGTACCGAACTACTGAGCGTCACTCTCGCAGAGTCTTCCACTGGAGTTTATCTGTCATCTCCGTAACGCTTTCGCGATTACTAAATGATCCTGTAACGAAGCGCGCTGCTCTCCCTTGGATCTTCTCTATCTCTTCTATCAACCCGATCTGGTACGGATCCCACACCGGTGAGCAGTATTCAAGCAGTGGGCGAAAAAGTGTACTGTAACCTACTTCCTTTGTTTTCGGACTGCATTTCCTTAGGATTCTTCCAGCGAATCTCAGTCTGGCGTCTGCTTTACCGACGATTGATTTTATATGGTCATTCCATTTTAAATCACTCCTAATGCCTACTTCGAAATAATTTATGGAATTAACTGCTTCCAGTTGCTAACCTGCTATATTGTAGCTAAATGATGAAGGATCTTTCTTTCTATGTATTCGCAGCACATTACACTTGCCTACATTGAGATTCAATTGCCATTCCGTGCACCATGCGTCAATTCGTTGCAGATACTCCTGCATTTCAATACAATTTTCCATTGTTACAACCTCTCGATATACTACAGAATCATCCGCAAAATGCCTCAGTGAACTTCCGATGTTATCCACAAGGTCATTTATATATATTGTGAATAGCAACGGTCCTACGACACCCCCCTGCGGCACACCTGAAATCACTCTTACTTCGGAAGACTTTTTTCCATTGAGAACGACATGCTGCGTTCTGTTATCTAGGAACTCTTCAAAGCAATTATTTGCAACATTCTTGACTGTATACAGTATGGTCCAACAATCACATTCAACGATGTTGCTAAGAACCATTCATCATTTTAGAAAGCCAGTGCGTCATCTATCACGACTTCATAATGTTTACTTGTGCTCAATGTGGAATCAGTTTGAAATTGTCTCACAGACATAAAGATTGTTTTCCTCACGCAATATACTGAGGTGAACAAGTCATGGGAAAAAGCACTCCGTCTTCAGGACACGTGTGGCCTACCGGGACCATCCGACCGCCGTGTCATCCTCTCAGCTGAGGATGCGGATAGGAGGGGCGTGGGGTCAGCACACCGCTCTCCCGGTCGTTATGATGGTATTCTTGACCGAAGCCGCTACTATTCGGTCGAGTAGCTCCTCAGTTGGTATCACGAGGCTGAGTGTACCCTGAAAAATGGCAACAGCGCATGGCGCCCTGGATGGTCACCCATCGCAGTGCCGACCACGCCCGACAGCGCTGAACTTCGGTGTAGCCACTGCGGCAAGGCCCTTGCCGAACAAGTCATGGGATTTTATAGTAAAAAAGATGACCATCCGTCGTTTTCACCAGTATCTCCCCACCAAGTAGTGCAAAAAAAATGAGTAGAAAATAATTAGAAGGCACAGTTAATAGTAACTAGCCCCCGTCTCCGCTATTGTAGAAGTGCGGGACACCAGAAATGGAAGAATCAGCTAGCACGTGGGAGCTGTGCTCGCTGGTATGAGAGGCAGGCAGCCAGCAGGAGGCAGAGGCTGTCTCCCAAGAAGCCGCTTGTGGGTGTGTCGGCTCAGCAGCCCCGCAGAGCGCCCGCCGCCTCGCTTTTCGTGCCGTCCCGCCTCTCGCAGGAGCGGCTTATCAGATTACTGGCTCAGACTGCAATCTCGGGCGCGCCCTGGCGCGCGCGCAATCGCTGCTTTGCATCTCCCCACTTCCTCCGGCCGGAAAGGGTTCGCGCAAGGCACCCTCCTCCACCCGCCGCCCGCCTTCTTACAGCCGCCAATTCAGGCGACCTTCCTCCCCGCTTTAGCCCCCCGCTGCGGCGCTCCAGAAGAGGAAGAAGAAGAAAAAAAGCTTCTCGCAGATTCAATTCGGATTTAGCGAGGAGGCGGGCCGGGGTGATCATCCCGGTGGAAATTCCCGAGCCATAAACCAGCCGGCGAGGAGACGCGTATCTCGCGAGGAGATCCCGCACGGAAATGCAGATGCGCAGCGGACGGTCATTACTGCGTCCCAGACGCACACTATTTCATCTCCGTTATCGAAGTTTAGGTGCAATAGTACTAGCTCAGCAGGTAAAGTCTGTGCGCCCACCTAACTCAGTGGTTACGCCCCCCGGGTGCCTTCACTCACGACGGGCACTATGTGGGCCACACCTGTCTACGCCAAGTGACACCGACTACACTTTCGGCGACGCCCAAACGACTCTGTGGTGATCTACTGCGATACCGCCGAGTCCAAATACGCGGTGGAGAGTGGTGTGGAGAACGGCACATCATCACTTACTGACTCACAAGCCGCGAGGTATGTGGCAGTCAACAGGAAGTATGTGAAACCCGAACGCCTTTGTAGGAGCCACCTGGCGGGTTCATCCACTTGCGCTACATGCCATGAGGAGCATGCCGACCAACACTGTCTCGGCTGTGTGGTCACGAGACAGGTGTGGTACTTCGTGCGCCAGATTTTAGACGTATATCTCTCGTGCAGAGTCGTACCGTATCGCGGCACGTGTGACTCTTCTACCGGATGAAACCGTTCGACCCCAGGGCTCGGACGAATGTAGTCTTGTGGATCCGTGGTCAGGCAGTCAAATATTCTCTACCGTGGCGGTTCTAGGCGCTTCAGTCCGGAACCGCGCAGCTGCTACGGTAGCAGATTCGAATCCTGCCTCGGGCATGGATGTGTGTGACGTCCTTAGGTTTGATTAGTTCTAAGTCTAGGGAACTGATGACCTCAGATGTTAAGTGGCATCGTACTTACAGCCATTTGAGCCATTTTTCTGCCGTGACGACCGCAAACACGTTCGTGATTTCTGGTGTTATCTCCACGAGCGCCACCACGGCATTGTTTGCCACCCACAATATGATCAACTTTTCTGAAATTATTTATGGAGTGTCTTGCATCATCCACCGAATAGCAAGAACGTCCCTGGCGAGAGAAGCTGATACGAATGATCATATACTTTATCGAACGAATGTGGCACAACACGGATTGAAACGAGAAGACGCGCAGGGCGACCCGGCGTCACGTACAGTGCTGCGTCACTCCCCGCGTGTCTGTTACTATTTTGTTTTTCATTTCTCTCCTTAAGTCCATCACGCGTTAGATGCGTCATTTAGTTCTCTCCCTTCGACTCAGCACGTCGTACCATAGGTCTTCCCCAAATGGTTCAAATGGCTCTGAGCACTATGGGACTTAACATCTGAGGTCATCAGTCCCCTAGACTTAGAACTGCTTAAACCTAACTAACCTAAGGACGTAACACACATCCATGCCCGAGGCAGGATTTGAACCTGCGATCGTAGCAGCGACGCGGTTCCGGACTCAAGCGCCTAGAACGCCTCGGCCACATCAGCCGGCTAGGTCTTCCCCTTTGGTTCTTCATGTATACACCAAAAAATGTTTAAAAATAAAATAAAAACAATTGTTGCTGCATGGTTGTCTATCGCTATACTTGACTTTGTATTTGGTTTGGAGCATCCTTTCCTTTGTCCTTTGGGAATTCATACCCATTGGGGAGAATCAGTTATATGAATGCGCTGTGTCTGCTCTTTCGTACCGTCGTCTTTCTCCCAGTGATTCCCATTTGAGTTGACGAAGAATCTCCGTAACACTCGCGTGTCCATCGAACTTACGTGTAACAAATCTAGCAAATTTGTGATCTATCGAAGAACTAAAGTAAACATGAAAAATAAATTTTGAAGCTTAGCCCCTTTTTAATATGTATTACTCATTAAAATCCATTAATTACATGCGTGCCAGCAACGCTTAAAGTGACCGGTTTCCTCCAAGTGCATGGTGTCCGAAGTGTTAAAAAGCCCTTTACTTGTCGTTGTGCGGCCGTAATCACGTCGGAAACCTTTTCATATGAATCACCTGAGTGCAAATGACAGCTCTGCCGGTGCACTGCCCTTTTATACCTTGTGTGCGTGGTACTACCGTCATATCCCACGACTTTTTTCAGTGCGTTGTATGTGCCCGGATTAAAAAGGGCGTAAGTGAGGCATGGAGTTTTTCTCGTCCCCGTTTCAACCAGTATACCGCAGAAGCAATGAAGAAAAAACATGAAACAAAGGCGCAGAAGTGGGATTAAAAGTCAGGGACGAAGGTTATCAAGAAAAATATTCGCTGAAAAAATCACTGTCATCAGCAAAAGCGAGAAAGAATTAAGGATCTGCTGAAGGAGTACACAGAATATGGGTTGAGAGTAAAATAAAAAATAACGGAAATATTGAAAAAAAGGCAGAAATACGTTAGGCACGGAATTACTATCGGACTTGAGAGAAATGATAGTATAGTATTTTTGAGTACGCTCTGTTTATATTTGCTTTTAAGCGCCCACTCTCTTATGTTCCCGCACTTTACCACTCCTGCATGTTTTCTTTTCCATCGATATCATACCATTCCCCCCTCCTGTTAACACAACGACGTCAGAGTCTAGTTGCCGGCCGCTGTGACCGAGCGGTTCTAGGTGCTTCAGTCCGGAACTGCGCTGCTGCTACGGTCGCAGGTTCAAATCCTGCCTCGGGCATGGAGGTGTGTGATGTCCTCAGGTTAGTTAGGTTTAAGTAGTTGTAAGTCTAGGGGACTGATGACCTGAGATGTTAAGTCCCATAGTGCTTAGAGCCATTTGAACCATTTTTGAATCAGCGTGTAGCTGCACCTCGTGCTCACAATGTTCCTGTAACACTTTCATCCGTTGACGAGGCTGCAGTGGCTCGAAAACTAGTTAATGGCACAATAAGGCATATCAAATTGAAAAAGTGACCGGTTGCACTACACACCTTCATCAACCGCGATTTCAAACCAAAGTTGCCGTTCTTCAGCCACAGTGAGTGTAACGAATATACCTGCGCAAAGTGCTAATGCGAAGCCAAAAATGTCATATTGTTTTTTTCTGCAGAAACGGATCGATCAGGAGTAGAGGACGAGTGCACGGCGATTCTAGTTTAGTTCGTACGATGGCGGCAGATCGACGTCAGAAATACCGTTCAGGAGTGTGGGAGTGCGAGGGGGCGGCAGATCCTCGGGTGGAAAGCCCGGAGCAGCGCCGGCACGTCCCGGGAGCGCAGGAATGTATTCCGGCTCCGTATCCCTCGGGATAAACCCGGCGCGCACTTCTGCGTTTCCATGGCAACCGAGCGCCGTTTTTATGCCGCCCCCGGCCGCGGCCCCACCCCCGTAGCCGGCAATGAGCTCTCGGCGTTTCTCATTCTCCTCCTCCCTCTGCCTCCTCCGCCCTCTCGCCGTCCGCCAGTGCCCGGCACTTGGGCCGCCTTCTGTACACAGGGTCGCACTTACGCCCTGCTGCGGACTACACGCTGGGGGACAAGTCGTGCCGGAAGTGGCGCAGGAAATTAACCCTCGCCTGGCACCCTCGTGCTTTTCGGTAAGTAGCGCCGAAGACAGCTCTCTCACGCGGGGGAAAATCCTTCTCAACACTTAAGCGCTGAACTACATCGCTCCTTTTAGCCACTTCATGACTGAGTGCTGGTAGCGCAACAACTTCCTGTACCATTCAGAGTATCTACAAATCCGTTTCTGTAACTATTTTCTTCTTTATTGTTATTTCAATCCCCCCACGAAGACACGGCGAACAGTGGATAGAACCATTCTTCAGCCAAAGATGTTACGTATTTAACATAAGGTTTTAAAATACAGGGTGTCCCAAAATAATGTATACACTCTTTGAAACAGAATATATCTTTAATTAAAAGAAACAGAAATAAAATTTTTATGGGTAATAATTTAGAAGGCGGTGAAAAACATAACAATGCTTTCTTTTGTTTCAGGATTGTCAGCGAAAATGGCGTTATCTTTTGAACAACGGAAATGGTTGCTAAAGTGTTACTGGAAAACAGAAAAAGTGAGTGCGGTACGCCGACGTCGGAGAGTTGAATTTGGAACACCACCACCGATAAAAGTAACAATTACAAGAATCAGAGATAAGTTTGAAGTCGAAGGAACGGTGCACGATACGAAGAAGGGACATAGCGGACGAAAGAGAAGTTCAACACACAATGAGAGTGTTGACGCAGTAATCCAGACACACACACGATCCCCGAATAAATCTGTAAAGCAATGCTCTCGTGAGACTGAGATCTGCAGAAGCAGTGTTCATAGAATTTTGCGGTCTCAGAACTTTAAGCCTTACATTCCAAAACTTCTCAATGCTCTTAACGAGGATGATCCTGACAGGCGAAGCGAATTTTGTGAGTGGTTCATTAACGGATGTGAAGAAGAACAACGTTTCCAAGATCGAATTCTTTGGTCGGACGAAGGGACGTTTAAACTTGCTGGAACAATTAACCGCCATAATTGCGTGTACTGGGTCAGAGAGAATCGATACGTAACCGAGCAAAGGCATGTTAATCTACCAGGAGTAACAGTCTGTCTTCTAGAAGGTTTATAGGGCCGTACTTCTTTGACAACACTGCCACGGGCGACTCGTACTTGGATATGTTGGAAATGATAACTCCTGGTCTCAGCGTTGTGTTTGGACTGGATGGGGCGCCAGCTCACTTTCACCTGGATGTGAGGGCATTTCTCAATCGTACATTCCCTGCCAGATGAACAGGACGAAGAGGGAGTGTGGAGTATTCCACTCGATCTCCAGTTTAACTCCTTCCTGTGGGGTACTCTCAAGAACACGGTTTACACTGCAAGACCACACACACTGGATGATCTTAGAGAGAAAATTGAGCAAACCTTTGACGCTATTTCGTTGGAAACAATAAAGTTGGGATGTCTCTCAGTCGTAAGTCGTTGTCGACCGTATACTGCGATGGAAGATCATCAGTTTGAACAATTACCCCCTTACGTCGGACCATGAGGCACATAACACCGCTGACATTTTATTTCTAACCCGTTTCGTTAAAGAGATGTTTAATTTGAAAGAGTGTATACATTACTTTGGGACACCCTGTATATAAAAAAGCAAACGAAGGTAAGTTATGTTTTCAAAATACACTTTAACGGGGAATATTCATAATTTTTAAATTGTTTCAAAAGATATTGCATTACAATAAAAATGTCACCACTGATAATACTGACAATGCTGCCGTGGTACAAGGATGATGCTGGCGTTACGTGAAAATGTTCATGTTCATGATGGTGTATGACTGTGAGGTTTTTTGGAACAGCGGGTATTTGTTTCACTACATGCCTAATAATACCGCAAAGGCATCTATGAGAGATGGTATTTTAAAACCATAAGTACTACTGTAACACAGGCCTAATTATATCGTATGAGCTACACTGCCGGTGTCGTGCAACAGCTGTTCGGGGAGAGTGATGGTGGACTCACACTGGTGTCTCTTCCACCACATCATCTCATCTGAAGCCGACAGATCACATCTGGAACGGTAATTACGGGAACTGCATTACCTTTGTGTAGACGTATGGTGCCATATTGCTTCGGAGACCTACCAAGCACATGTTGGATCCGCGCCACGCGGACTCGCTGCTACAATGCATTGCAAAGGTGGAGCACCGCGCTACTAAGCGGGTGCTCATATTGTTTTCGCTCGTCAATATACAGGGTACAGAAATACAATTTCTATGGGTAATAATTTAGCAGGCGGAAACTAAAAAAAGCACTTCTCAGAATAACGTCAAATTTGAACGAAATACTATCGAAGAAGGTGGCTTCGTTATGGAAACAAAGGAAATTATCGAAAATTTTCCCACTAACTGGCGCTGTAAGCATCATAACGTAAATAGGTTCGACCACAATTGACAGATGAATCGTAATACGACAGCTATGGTGTGAGTTGGACATTAAACCAACCATACTGTGTAATGTGCATGACTGTACAACTTTGCCACTCAACAGTTGTGGCGCTGCTAGTTAGGTAAGGCAAGGCAAGGTCGTACGACATCGCATCGGAAAAATCGGCTTTTAATTGTGCTGAGGCCAAAACCTGCACAAAAATTAACACTTAAATTGGTTTTTAAGTGTCGCGACATTGGCCCAAGACCGTTTCTGGCCATACGTTGAAATCGAGAAACAGCATGTTCCACAACACGGCGTGTCTCAGGGGCCACATTCAGAACGTGTTGGGCAATGCATGTCTTCAATTGAGCTGCATTTGTAAACAGAACACTGAACTCAGCATCCATCTGCCGGAAGTCACACGGATTAAGATTGGGGTGATATGGACGGCCGAGCTGTACGGGAATAACGGCTGATAACTCTAGTGCTTCCGAAAAACCTCTACAGCAGACCGCTTTACTGGTTGTGCGATGTTAGGTGGGGGGGGGGGGGCACTGTATCGCATATAAACGATCCTACCCACACATCCACGCTTCTGACGTTGGTGCGCAAACAGACTCTCATAGCGTTTACTAGTGGCGGCACACGTAACGGTACCCGCACGACCTATCTCCTAGGAAAAATATGGGCCTAAGGTAAAAGATGCCGTCAACCCATACCAACCCATATGCAGAATGAAGGGATAGCGGCTGATGTGAAAGCGGGCTTTTCCATTGCCCATATTGTGCATTTCTGTGTTTGAGATGTCCTTGTAGTTGGAAATGGGGCTTGTCTGTCTAAACAGTCTTCCATGGCCATTTATTGTTCATTTCCATGTGAGCGAGATATTCCAGAGCAAACGTTTGTTTTAGTGGCAGGTCTGCACGAAGCAATTCCTGCTCATGGATAATTCTGTATTGACCGCAGTACAGACTATTTCATAGCCTCCTATGCACAGCGCTCTCAGACAAGTCCGACACTCGCGCAGTTCCCCCTGCACTACATGTTTGCACACCACCGCTAGAACCTTCATTCAATGCTGTGCCTACACCTTGTACCGTCGTCGGATTAATTTTCCCATCCTCCGTCACACTACACTTCAAAACAACCTGTCTTTTCGAAATTCGTAATATTTTTTTCCAGACACTTGGCAGACAGCGGCGCAGCGCCTTTTCTCATAGCCTTGAGTGTCCAGAGCTTCAGAAGAGCTACTGGCGCACAGTCACTGTCCTTGTAAAAGAGCTCCACCAGCACCACGTGATCTTGCCGTGCCGAGCATCTCAGAGCCTCAGATGCGAACTGAGTAGTAGCCGAGTACCTTGCGTCTTCTATTCTGCATATTCTGCCGTTTACGGCTCCACCTAGTCGTAAAATTTTCGTGAATTACACCTACCCCTTCTTCGATAGTATTCCATTTAAATTTGAAGTCATTCTGAGCAGTGGCTCGCTTTATACAGCGTTTTTCAACTGGAACCTTAATTATAATTACCTTTTAAAATTTGCGCTTCTTTGGGTATGATAGTACAAAACGTGTTCTCGAATTCTTGAATCGTTTATCTCCTTACTCTCCTTCTCCTTCTTCTTCTTTAATGTTGTTCATCGATGGCTTCTCTGAAGAGCGATTATGTGCTCAATCCAAACCACTGCGTTAAGTTCTTTAGCCAGGATGGTCTTCTACGCCCTGGAGCGTGTCTGCCACCGATCTTTCCATGAAGCATTACTTGCAGCATGGGTATTTGACATTCTGCATCATTTGGCCAAAGTACTAGAGTTTCCTTCTCTCGACGCTACTAAGCATTTGTAAATCTTTCTTCATACGCCGCACATTTGTCATTTTATCTGTCTATCGTATCCTGAACGTCCTTCGATACGCACGCTTTTGAAATATCTCCAGTTTCTGACGTAATGCTGTGGTAAGTGTCCATGATTCTACCGCATAGGGTGCCACATTGAATACATCGTATCGAAGTAGTTGAGTGTGAAGCAGAACTTTCTTCATTTACTGCAAAGAACAACTGGCCAGTGCAATTCCGCAGCGAATTTCTTGAAAGAATTCTCAGTGATGATTGATTTGATATCCTCAAATATTTGCATGACGAAACCGTTCTTATATTATCTCTATGCAGCGCAAGAGCGCCCTAAATTTCATTTCGGTTCCTGTTGACAACCATCCATCATGAAACTTCCTGGCAGATTAAAACTGTTAGCCCGACCGAGACTCGAACTCGGGACCTTTGCCTTTCTTTCAGGAGTGCTAGTTCTGCAAGGTTCGCAGGAGAGCTTCTGTAAAATTTGGAAGGTAGGAGACCAGATACTGGCAGAAGTAACGCTGTGAGGACCGGGCGTGAGTCGTACTTCGGTAGCTCAGATGGTAGAGCACTTGCTCGCGAAAGGCAAAGGTCCCGAGTTCGAGTCTCGGTCGGGTACACAGTTTTAATCTGACAGGAAGTTTCATATCAGCCCTGGAAAACTCCTTTCGTAACTAGAATAAGATTTTTCACTCTGCAGCGGAGTGTGCGCTGATATGAAACTTCGTGGCAGATTAAAACTGTGTGCTGGACCAAGACTCGAACTCGGGACCTTTGCCTCCTTTCTTGCAGGAGTGCTAGTTCTGCAGGGTTCGCAGAAGAGCTTCTGTGAAGTTTGGAAGGTAGGAGATGAGGTACTGACAGAAGTACAGATGTGACGACGGGGCGTGTGTCGTGCTTGGGTAGTTCAGATAGTAGAGCACTTGCTCGCGAAAGGCAAAGGTCCCGAGTTCGAGTCTCGGTCCGGCACACAGTTTTAATCCTTTCCTAACTGATACCTTTTCTGAGAGCTACCATCGACTCGCACGCCTGGGCTTTAGTTCCAGTACAGACTTTCAATAATTACATGGCCATTTATCTTCAGATTGTCACGCAACCCATTAAATAAAATTATAAGCACATTGCAATAGTCAGTACAGCCGGTTTTTTAGCACTACGTGATAACCGCAGACAATGTTCACTGCTGCCAATGCCTGCACAGCTAATTCCTTCTTCTTCTCCTTTTCTTTTGTTACAGTCAGACGGACCTGTTATTTTCTGCAGCCTTGGGAGGTGTCTTAGCTGGCTCACAGCATTCAAGTTAACTTAAAAGGACCACGCTGACATAAACTTGTGCCGCACTGAAAGTGGTCAGTCGTCCAGGTATAGGGCAAGGAATTCACTGTCTCCATACAGCAAGCGTGTTGGGGCAGCCTGCGTTCCTTAAAAACTGCGTTGTGCGAGGCAGTAGGACTAATCCCTTCTAGGGAGATAAAATTCCGAAAATCTAGGTGTAGCAGTCAGAACCTGAAGCAGTGGGAGAGGCAGTTATTCATACCAACGCCACAAACGACTGTTCATTTAAGTCCGAGTAACAGGGGCTCTTATTGTCTCACAATAATTATTTCCGCAAAAGGCATGGTCTCCCACGCGTGTCTACTTGCAAGTGTTTTGGTTGACCACTGTCAGAAACCTGTGACGTAGTGGTAGAGATTTTCTGTCTTGCTTCCCACACCATAGCGTTACTGGTAAACTATGACAATAACTTCAAGAGCAGGAATTTGTTAAACTCATTTATAAAATTATTATCGATCACAACTCGGGAGATTTGCTGGAATTGGATGGCAAGAGTTATACACTGGGACAACCATCTTTAGATGAACCGTCGAGAATGCGCTTCACTTTAGGCAGCTGTGGATGGAAAGGGAGAGGGAGAGAGAGAGAGAAAGATAGAGAGAGAGAGAGAGAGAGAGAGAGAGAGGGAGGGAGGGAGGTGTCTCCATCTTAGACAGGAGGGCAGAGATATAACTGGACTCTGAATCTTCAGTCGCTACCGCCACTGACTTCCACTCTTACGTGTGTATGAGTGATAAGCACGGGCCAGCGATGCAATCACCAAGCCAAGGGGGATGTCCGGGTAGGTAATTTACCTCAGGGTTTATCTGTGCAGTTTTAACTTTCGCAGCGAGCTAGATTCTAATATTAGTTAGTTTTGCGATTCTATTGGTGTTTGTACTAACTTTTCCGGTGTTCTGTCTTTAAATCACTAACCATATTCGTAGATATTATCTCCGCGTTAAACACTGAAGAGACAAAGAAACTGGTACGCCTGCCTAATATCATGTTGGCCACACGTGAGCAAGCAGAAGGACTGCAACACGACGTGCCATGGACTCGACTAATGTCTGAAGTAGTGCTGGAGGTAACTGACCCCATGAATCTTGCAGGGCTGTCCATAAATCAGTACGAGTAGGTGCAGATCTCTACTGAACAGCACGTTGCAAGGCATCCCTTATGTGCTCAAGAATGCTCATTTCTGTAGTGTCTGGCAAACGTTTGTGTTAGTGGCAGGTCTGCACGAAGCAATTCCTGCTCATGGATAATTCTGTATTGACCGCAGTACAGACTATTTCATAGACTCCTACGCACAGCGCTCTCAGACAAGTCCGACACTCGCGCAGTTCCCCCTGCACTACATGTTTGCACACCGGAAGTTTGCCATCGGAAGTGTTTAAACCTAGAAGAGTGTTCCTGGAGCCAATCTGTAGCAATTCAGGACGTGTGGGGTGTCGCATTATCCTGCTGGAATTGCCCGAGTCCGTCGGAATGCACAATGGACATTAATGGATGCAGATAATCAGACATGATGCCTACGTACGTGTCACCTGTCAGAGTCGTATCTAGACGTACCAGCAGCTCCATATCACTCCATCTGCACACCCCCCACACCATTACAGAGCCTCCACCAGCTTGAACAGTCCTCTGCTGACATGCAGGGTCCATTGATTCGTAAGACTGTCTCCATACCCATACACGTCCATCTGCTCGATAAACTTTGAAAGGAGACTCGCCCGACCAGGCAACATGTTTCAGTCATCAACAGTCCAGTGTCGGTGTTGATGGGCCTGGGCGAGACGTAAAGCTTTGTGTCGTGCAGTCATCAAGGGTGCACGTGTGGGCTTTCGGTTTCGAAAGCTCATATCAATGACGTTTCGTTGAATGGCTCGCACACGGACATTTGTTGATGGCCCAGCATGGAAAACTGCAGCAATTTGCGGAAGGGTTGCACTTCGGTCACGCTGAACGATTCTCTTCAGTCGTCGTTGGTCCCGTTCTAGCAGGGTCTTTTCCCGGCCACAGAGATGTCGGAGATTTGATGTTACACCGGATTCCGGATATTCATGGTACACTCGTGTAATGGTCCCTACCTTGAAGATGCTGTGTCCCATCGTTCTCGCGCCGACTATAGCACCACGTTCAAACTCACATAAATGTTGATAAGCTGCCATTGTAGCAGCAGTAACCGATTTAACAACTGTGCCAGATACTTGTTGTCTTATATAGACATTGCCGACCGCATCGCCGTATTGTGCCTGTTTGCATATCTCTGTATTTGAATAAGCATGCCTATATCGCTTTCTTTGGCGCTTCAGTGTAGTTTCACATTACGGTTTCATGTGTGCACGCACCAGTCCCAAGCTTATATTTCATAATTATAACATTTACTTTACATATTAAATGATGACACATTTAATTCAATGGGTAAATGATTTTTTCAATGTCTTATGGCAATAAAGTAAATTGAATAGTGACCACAAGTTTCATTTTATAGTTAAATGAGCCCCTTCATTAATATATTCATGTAGTGTGGTATCTATAGTTTCATGCTTAGAAGAGCCACACCTAGCAGCTTTTCTTCTATAATACATTATCCTTTGCATGCCATTCTTTCTTTCTTTCTTTTGCTACCGTCTTCATTCCGCATTGTGCGCATGGTCGGCAGGGTTAAGTACGGATCTGGCATGGTTAATTTTAAAGGGTGGCCGGATGCCCTTCCTGCCGCCACCCCGTACCCCCCGCGACGGAATCAGTGTACCCCAGCTGTCTGCGTCTAGTGTAAATCGTGTGTTTCAAATGTCTGTGGGTCGTGTAACTGAGGCGGGACGTGGGGACCAGCCCGGTAGTCACCTATTAGGATGTGGAAAACCACCTAAAAACCATATCCAGGCTGCCCGTCGTCGTTAATCCGCCGGACGGATTCGATCTGGGGCCGGCGCGCCTATCCGAGTCCAGGAAGCAGCGCGTTAGCGCTCTCGGCTATCCTGGCGTGTCTATCCTTTGCGTGACATTATTTCTCTTTAATTCGCACGACCTTATGGGGAGCTTCCCTTCCCTGCAGGTCACCAGGTACAGGACTTCCAGCATCTTAAACGTATGTTAAGCAGTTCAACCGACACTTTACGCAAGCAATCGCACGTTACAGCCATGCAGCGCCTGTTCACTAACGTTACGCATCAGTTTGTCACGCTGAACAGTGTCAAAGGCTTCTTTTATAATCAACGAAACAGGCATTAACATCGAAATAAGCATCGTTACAAGTTGAATCAGTGCGAGAAGACCGAATAACACCTCCCTAGTCCCGAAACATTGTTCGTCGCCACTGAATCTCCTCCTTTCTGTCACCGCGGTTAAGATGATCCGCCGGGCGGACGCAGACTGCAGTGGCGGCCGAATACTTTGTACCAAAGCAGCCACGCTGACAGTTCTTCCTCTTCTCCACGGCGAGAAGTGACCGGCATACGAATCGCTCCATTAAGACTTCCTCCGGGCTGTAAGAGTTCCGGCGACTCAGGCACGGGCTGGGAAAATATTCCCTCCTGCAGGAGGGAGGGAGGAGAAAAAAAAAACCAGAGAAGTGAAAAGATATTCGAATGAAAGAATAACAAAAAGAAATGAAAGGAGTCGTTTGAGAGATGGGGGAGGGAGAGGTGGGGGGGGGGGGCAGAATTGTTATTTATGTGGGGGACGTGGACATGTCGCGGGGTCCGAGCTGTGCGCCTTGTAATAACGTTGTAAGACTGAGGGGCGCAGCGCCTAATGCGGCAGGAGAGGCCCGCCGGTGACGAACACAGACGTGGCTGGGATCGGAAGGGGGAGGGAAGGAGAGAGAGGAGAGAGAAGAAAGGAAGGAAGGAGCGGTGCAGGAGACGAGATTGTCTACCTACGGGGCCCTGCGCTCCGACGTGAGGGCTCTATACAGTAAGTTTTAAGAAGTTATGGCGGGTATTTTAGCATTTTACCGTCAGAGTAAATTGCATTCGGTAATGGTGGAGCGGCGTAGCGGGACGGAGTGCGCAGCCTTTAAGAGATGCGGGGAACGAATTCGGCGTGGCCCGGGCTCCTCGGAGCAGTCGGTTGCCGGGCTGAAAGCGCGGACGACCCCACCCCGTCGGCAGTCTTTCTCCGGGACGTAATTTGTAGCCTGACAAAATGTCTCGTCTTCAGAATACTGCGCAAATTGGACGTCTTTCTGCGTATTAGAAATGTGCTTCAGCATCATAGAAACAATTCACGGGAAAAAATGTAATGACAAATGGTTCAAATGGCTCTGAGCACTATGGGACTTAACATCTGTGGTCATCAGTCCCCTAGAACTTAGAACTACTTAAACCTAACTAACCTAAGGACATCACACACATCCATGCCCGAGGCAGGATTCGAACCTGCGACCGTAGTGGTCAAGTGGTTCCAGACTGAAGCGCCTAGAACCGCACGGCCACACCGGCCGGCAACTGTAATGAAAGCTTGTATAGTTCATACAGCGCGCCGCAGAGGATGAACTCAGACTTCCTGACACATTAAAACTGTTTGTCGGATCGAGGATCAAATTCGGGGCCTTTGCCTTTCGCGTGCAAGTGCTCTACCATCTGAGCTACCCAAGCATGACTAACGACCAGTCCTCACGGCTTTAATTCCGCCAAGAAACAGTGAATTAAAGCTGAACTAGAGCTGTGAGGACGGGTCGTGAGTCGTGCTTGGGTAGCTCAGATGGTGGAGCATTTGTCCGCGAAAGGCAGAGGTCCCAAGTTCGATTCTCGGTCTGGCACACAGTTTTAATCTGACAATAAGTTCCGTATCAGAGCACACTCCACTGCAGAGTGAAAATATCAATCTGGAAGACGGAGTCATTTTGTAACTTGACTGAAAATCGTCTACCAATTCAACATAACTTTTTCTGTAAAAATGTAATCCTGCCCTACAAGTAACCTGATTCTGAAATAAATGCGCAACTGAACTTTCAAAGAAATTCCTGGCCCAAACTGTAATTACACTTACCTTGTGTCTTAACAAATGTTTTCGTAGATATTTCGATAGCTGCCGAAACCATACAGCAGCAAAGCAACATTAAAAAACTACGACTGAAAACTGTTTACCTCAAAGTGCAATGTGCGGACTTATTGAATAGAGAGAATGGAGGATGGGGATTTTAACTGGTAAGAAATTACTTCTGACAAAATTCGGACGAAACTCTACATTCGAAAGCAAACCTTTAAACATCAAAAGTACGTTCACTATTGTATTCACATAACACGACTTTAAGAAATAACTGCAAGCAAGGGCAATCTCATCTTCCTATCAGTGTAATCCATACGAGAATGCTAGTATCTGACCTTCATTACTACAGTCTCAATAACACAAAACAATGCTACACACTTGCGTGTTTACCTCAATCTCTCAACCTTTCAGAAAAAGTGACAAATCAAATGGTCCTATGCACTATAGGACTTAACATCTGAGGTCATCAGTCCCCTAGACCTAGAACTACCTAAACCTAACTAACCTAAGGACATAACACACATGCATGCCCGATGCTGGATTCGAACCTGCGACCGTAGCCGCAGCGTGGTTCTAGACTGAAGCACCTAGAACCGCTCGACCACAGCGGCCGGCCTCACAAATCATTTGCTAAACTTCTCTCACCACAATCGCACCAAAAATATTCATATACCAATTCAGAGAATCACACTTATAAAGAAAATTTCCTAACCATTCTTCAAAATACATTTGCTGCTCAACACTGCTCAACTCAGAATGTGTGTAACTATGCTAGCGCTGTCTAGCAGAGGCAGTGCAGCAGCACAAAGATATTGAAGGAATAGTGTATGCTTACTCAGGTACATAGTTTCGCTCTCTGTGAGTTATGCATATCGATATTTACGTAAGAAACAGAATTTACAGAGTGACCAAAATAATATGCATACCTCACAATTTATCGAGCAAGGTTGCGCAGTAGTAACACACAGGACTCTTATTCGGGCCTAATGCTGGTCAAATCCTCGTCCTCCGATCTACGTTTGTCCTTTCCGTCGTTTTCTCAAATCGTTTAAGTCATTCGTCAAGCTGAAGGGAAGTGAATCGTTCAGTTGAAGTTGTCGCTCCTTTGGAAATGACACATCCGCTCCCCCCCCCCCCCCCCCCACCCCTCTCATCCATCCAGCCAAGTCCTCCACCTGCATAAGTGGACAGCGTGTGTAACTGTCGTAGGTATGACCAGGGTTCAATTCCCGGTTGTTGTTGTTGTCTTCAGATGCGAGTTCGCGGCCCGATTTCAGGGTTTCCCGCCCAGTCAGCTGCACCGATATACATTTTCGTTCCACATATACAGTACTTCTCTTATGTCATAGTTACCTAAGAATAACAGTAACAAATAAGGAATATTGTTATGAAGTAATAGAGTCAATATTAGCAGTACCTGTACTGCTACTACTGCTGTCACTGCTGATGAATAAAAGAATGATAATAATGATAATGACAGATATAAAAAGAATTCGTAGGTGTAAAAAATACATTTTTTCTGATATAGCGATGTAATGACCGATGAGAGGCTGCCGAAAAAGAAGAATCATCTATGTATGAATATTGGATGTGACCCTTACAACTAAATGTAGACGCATACAACGCAAGCCACTTTTGTCAGTCCATTAAGAGGTCACACGCACTGGGAAACTTCTGATTTCACACTCACTGATTGCGAACTAGAGATAAAAAGGTATGCAGTCACGTATTACCTGTAAACAAACAGCATCAAACACTGTACACATAGGCCTTCAAACGCCAAGCAAGACAGAGTTTGGCGGCATTCGGCAGAGTCTGAGAGTTTGAGAGTTCGAGCAAACGACACCAGCTTTGGACGAAGGAAACTACAGCACATATTGCGTAAGTGAGCATCAGATTCGATAATTTTTTGCGCTAAGGACTCGGAAAATCTTGTCTGTACGTAGGTCTGGACTAGGTTTATTGCTTTCCATTGTACATTTACCTACACCTCTGTCTCACTTTCATTGAGAGAGGTACTTGAACCTAAGTGTTCGATTGGAACAATACACCTGGCACTTCCACACATTTATTACCGCATCTTAACAAAGTTACTGGCTGAAGTGGCCATTTGTTCTAGCAAGCCTCATCTACGTTTTTGTTAACTAGTGTCTGCGCCCTTGTGCATTTTCGTTGTTAATACGTGAAGAAGCAATAAAAAGCAGATCAGTAAGGCAACCCAGAGTCTCGTTTCATTATCATCACTATACCTACCTCCTTAGCCTAACATCCAAGTCATTATGTACCGTCTCCAACCATAGACACCTGAAAAATCTCTGCCACCCCTTCGCTGTTTCACTCCTGTACACAGCTGCGTGCGTATCAAGAAACTGATGACCAAAAGTCCCGCATCATCTCTGATCTGAGAGTGAGCGTACAAGTATGTCGCCATGGACGTCGTGTAATGACGCCAGCATATCTGTTCATATCAGGTGAAATTCGATCAAAGAGTCGAACATCAAAGATATAACGATCATAGGCATTCGTAACCGGTTCCAGGCGCTATGAGCTTTGCTGAAAAAAGGCCTTGTACGATAGCATCACTGTAATCGATAATTGGGAGCATAAGCGTTTGTATAAGTTGCTTTTTCAGGCCAAGAGCAAATAGTTTTTGTATTCTTGTATGGCATGGAGAGATGCTGAAACCCTCCAGCACATTGCAGTTACGTGCTCAGTCCAATTTAGATTTTCATCTATTAATACTCTTAGACTCATTGCTGCAGGAGAGAAGTTGAAATTTGGCCCATTACCAAACACTAAGGCAACCTGTCGCAGCTCGACTGGCCCGCTAATTCATCCGATATCAGACCAATGGAAGACGTCTGGAACTATTTGGAACGAAGAGTGATGTGTAAATCAACACACCCGCAATCTCGAAACTCTGTGGGATCTAACCACCAAAGAGTGGATTCCTCTGGATATGGAGTATCTGGAGAAACATATGGACAGGCCTCCTCGCTGAACTGAGATATTTATTCGGAGTAGAGGCGGTGTTAACGGTGTTAGCCAGACAATTAGCTGAACAGCTAAGATAATAAACGCAGGAATCAGATTTAAAATGGGCCCTTTTCTAGGGAAAGAATTCCATGGTTCTTGAAATTAGTTTACATATAGGAGCCTAAACGGCATTAGTCGGCGGGTAAAGCTATAATTAATAATGGCAGTGAACCTGAGACTCTAGTTAACAAGCCAAAAACTGAGTGGAAAGGTAAAATGAACAATTACAAGGGCCGTGCATTGATAATAGAAGGTCTACAGTCGAAAATAAAAACTCCTTCGCCATGTCGCTGCTACGAGTGAAGGCCAGGAAGCGTTCTGTAACCTGTGCTCGAACAGCTAAAGCTTCCAGCAGCTCATACTGAAACCCCATAGTAAAGCGAAAGAGATCATAAGACTGACACTGGTTTAGAAAGACGCGCACTCTAGGTGTTCCTCGCAATGAGAGCAAAGTGGTGCCGGGACGACACTTAGCTGATGACGATGGCTGCGACTATTATCTGTCGGGAGAGCTAACCTTTTAACAGATCTGAAGATCAGCGACCGTTCCTGAAACCAGTAATTTTGAGAAAGTAAACAACGATTGACAAACTGAAAAAGTGTATTTACTATAAATAAGACGCCCTACCAGGATGACCCTCACACAAAGCGTCAAAGTGCTGAATGGTGGGTCCAGCGTAACCAGCCTCGAAAAAAGTAAAACGACAACCATCCAGAACAAAGACAATGTCGATCGCATTCGTCAGCAGCGTTTCCAAACAGGCCCGTTATCTTATAAAAAATCATACCTTGGAAAGCATTAGAGACAGAAGATCGTGATTTGTTGCAAAACGTTTAGCAGCTCCAAAAGTTCTTTTTCCCTTTGTCATTTGGCGTGCATTTGAGTTGGATTCACCAAAATGGCGACAGACCAGGAGAAGATGCAGTTGTCAATCGGTACGCAGATATATACAGTTGTACTGTATAATTATCGACGGCGATATGGCAGGGCGCCACCGTCAAAAGCAATCACAATGAGGCGGTTTAAAAACTGTCGGAAAGAGGGAGTGTCAAAGACCTTGTTCGAAGTGGACGTATCGCTGTGTCACAGCGCAGGCTGCATTTCAATGCGGCTCCCTGAAGTCAGTTCGTCGTGCATCATGCGAAATGAAGGAAGCAAGGTGAACTGCCAGTAAGGTGTTAAATACGGGGTTACACCTTTTTGCGTACAAAGTGTGAATGGTCGAAGCTCTGCAGCCAAACGATCATCCTCTACAGTATGCACTAGCGTCTTGGATACTGGTTTCCGTACATGCTAACAACGACTACCTGAAAAGCTGACTGTTTTCAGGTGGCCAAAACAACACAATAGACGTGAACACATCCCTCATACCCCGAAGCTTACTGTTTAGTGTGGCCTAATGCACGATAGGGTGATGGCCGACTTTTCTTGGCAGAGAAACCCTGTAGACGCTGGAACAGTTCCTGCTGCCACACATCCAGTATTGACAGCCGTCCGAGTATTATGGTGCACCACGACATCGGAGTCTGAACGCGTGGGATGAGACGAATGGCCATTTTCTGAGAGTTGATACTCCTATCACATCGCCACACGCTGCCATGAGACTTCTTTTGGTGGGGTTACGTGAAGTGTCGCGTGAACAAAACTCCAGTCAGTGACACTGATACTCTTCGTGTGCGTACAGCGAAGCAATCAAAATTGTTGATGTCGCAATGGCCACCGGTACATGCGCAGACTAGAGTTTCGCCTTGATGTTCTGTGAGCAACGAGTGGTGCACACATAGGGGGCAGTCAAAAAGTTTCCGTTAGAAGGCCGTACGGCTCAGAATCGGAATGCCAATCTGGCGAAATCGCCCTGAGCACAGATGCAACCATCCTAGCAGCGCGCTAGGTTGAAGATACACGTTTGGTGAAACACAATGCAAAGAACATGGTTACTGCCTCATGCACATCCTCGTATCACAACCCCTTCAAGTTCATTTTTAAGGGACCGCAGCCATGATAATCGCACGTAGAGAGATCGGAGCTATGGAGCGGCTGTTCGGGTGTCTCCCACTTGACTTCACGTAACTTCCGCGTTACGGCATTTCGATGTGGGGAAGTGCGTCATCACGAAGCTACAGCGCCTCTTCTCGCATTTTCGCGGACTTTTCGCTTTAATTGCTCAACTTAATTTCTTCAACGTTGCGCAGTAACTTTCCCCAGTGATGGAGACACCAGGTTTCTCGAAATAAGTAAGTAATGGACCGAGTTAGGTAGTCAAAAAAACAGGATTAGCATCAGTGCGGATCTTGGCGCACCATTCCACAACGTTGATTTTCGACAGACATGCCGCCCCAAACGCCTATATTTCGGTTCTTATCCCTTCATTTGGCAGACAAGGAAATATTGTGAAACTAAAGTATTAAGTTAAATAAATTAGATGTATATTGTCATATGACCACTTTACGTACACTGTTTGAAAATACAGTATGTTGCTTGTAAGCATCGTTCCCTACAATAAGCGCGTGAGTGATACAACGAAAGTACTACAATGTTGCCCATGTGGCTATAAAAACCGTTACATTTTGCGCTGTTACATATGAGACGTCTTAAAAACAGCGCCTTTTTGCTAGAAAGCACCCAACAATTCCACATTTTCCGTATTTTATAGTCGACTATTCCTGAGGGGAAAGTCTCCATCTTCAATTTTGTCCATACTCTGACCAGTGACCAAATCTGTCATATCGTATATCATTCATCGGTATAGGAATTCCTACATATTTCTTCTTCTGAACTTGTTCTCAATCCAGTTCTCAGAGCCAGGCTTCGTCTTCTCGGAAAAGATAAGTCCATTTGCAATGTCGCGAGTGAGAATCTGCTAACACACTTTTGCAATAACTCACCGTCAAGGCTTCGTCTTTCCTTTAAAAGCAGTCTTTTTTTTCACAGTAAAACACAGTGCCACAATCTGCTACACCGGAAATTGGTACTCACATAAACTTGCAAGATGTCTGCTGAAATGCTTCTTTTGAGAAACTTTTCCCCAGAGGCAACAGAATACCCAAATATACGAGAGCTTAGATGTTGCCTGCAAGCACCATTAAGTGGTCAAGGACGCAACTTGAAACATGTTGCACAAAACAGAACGTAACTTTGATGTTGCTGGAGAGCAACATTGCCAAATAGAAGATTATACTCCCTTTGTCAGAAAAGTTATTTCTCAGTTTGAAATACTAAAAACCAAGAAAAGGTTTTATGTTACCTGGTACATGCCACTTGAAATGACCCTTGACCATGTTTCCGTGATAACTCACTGGAGGCAGGGCTGTGGATAGCACACACTGTTCGGATTCCTGGCGTTTTAGTTGCAGTGACACAATAAATGCTGATTATGAGCACAGAGGGAACATTAAGTTCTTTGTTAAGATCGGGAAAATTCCCTAGCGAAACATGAACAATGATTAAGTGAGCATATACGGGCGAGACACTTTTAAGAAGTCATGCTTTCGAGTGGCACCCGGGAGGACGACGGTTCAATCCCGTCTCCGGCCATCCTGATTTAGGTTTTCCGTGATTTCCCTAAATCGCTTCAGGCAAATGCCGGGATGGTTCCTTTGAAAGGGCACTGCCGATTTCCTTCCCCATCCTTCCCTCACCCGAGCTTGCGCTCCGTCTCTAATGACCTCGTTGTCGACGGGACGTTAAACACTAATATCCTCCTCCTCCTCGAGTGGCACCAAAGGTTTCGTGAAGGCACAGACTCGTACAAGATGATCCCAAAGCTAGTCGCTCGCCTACAGCACATACCAATGCAAACGTAAAGCGTGTGAGGCAGTTATTGCAAGATGAACTTAATTTGAATCGTGGTGAGTGCCAGAAGATTTTGCGCGAAGATTTAAGGAAATTGGAACTTACTGCAAAGCTCGTCCCTCACACGCTACCAGATGAACAGAAAGAGGAAAGACGAAGAATTTCTGCTCAACTGCCGGACAGAGCCATACGTGATCCTACATTTGCGTCAAAGACTACTGTTGATGATGAAAGTTGGTGCTATCAGTATGACCCTCACACAAGGCGAGGACAAAGACAATCTCGATCGCATTCTTCGATAGTAAAGGATTAGTTCACCATGAGTATGCCTCTAAGTCAGAGAGTGAACCAAACTATTTACAACGAAGTCTAGAGACGTTTGGGACAAACCATTCGATGTCTCCGGTCTGATTTGTGGCTTTCTCAGAAATTACTGCATGAGAAGGCAACACCCCATACTCCTTTATCTGCCACCGAGTATCCAGCCAGACGTTCTGTTATTGTCATCCTGTATCCACAATATTCGTCAGAATTCTCGCCTTGAGATTTTTTCTTCTTTCCGTCAGAGAAAAGGCAACTGAAAGCAAAGCTACATCAAGGTACCGCAGACATCCAACGGGCTGTGACAAATGAGCTTCCACGCATCGCAGTCGAAAATTTCCCTGCTTGCTCCAAGACCACCACAAACGTTTGCAACTGTGTATGGATAGCCAAGCGGGCTGCTTCGATATGAACTAGGCTCATTACTTGGTAAGCGCAATTTTCCATTTTTATAAAAATCTATCCTGGTACTTTTCTGAAAAAGGTAGTATATCCTTGTTGGAATAGCACTATGTTGCAAAAACGCTGCAGCAACGCCCTCATATGGAAACTTTTTATCGCCGTTTATAATTATGGCATAACAGAAAAAAATTTGACAGCTGCTAGACGTTTTACAACTGACTCTGATGGTCTGTCTGCACTATTTTCTAAGTTTTTGAAATGACAGCGGGGCTTTACGAACAGCCTGTAGGTTGTTTCACCTTTGCAGACGGAGGAAGCAAGCGTGGGACGAGAAGCCGACCTTAGAACTGTGGGCTGAAACTCCCGTTCGGCCCGTGTGGTTGTCTTCCAACTGCGACTGCGCGACCGCGCCGTCTTCTGGGAAGAGGCCGCCTCAATAAAGACGCTACAATAGTGCCCGCGCCTAAATTAACCAAAAAGTTGTTTTTCCCGCTGGCCGCTCGGCGGCGGTGACGTACAGCGACAACTACTGCCGACGCGCTAAATAATTTAGCTCCTCCCCATCCTGTCCCGCCAAAGCCCCCCTTCCCAGGTTCCCCTTCTGCCGCCACTCGGCATACCGAATGCCTGGCCCCGAGAGCACAGCCTCCAATATTTCTCGCCTTACTGCCCGCGCGGCAGAGCTGTGCGACTGGCGACCGTGACAGGATGGCCTGCCGTAATGGACACATTACACGAATTCCTCTCTCTCTTTTTCTTTCTCAATCGCTGAGCTGGCTTCTCGGCTGGATAGCTGTAGCAGTTCGAGTGGGCGAGGATTGGGGGGGGGGGGGGGGATGGGATATTAGGAGGAGAGTGGAGGGGAGGGTCAGAACTTGGAAGCGGGCCCACCGCGGCCGACTGCCGACAACTTATGATGGCCGTAGACTAGACGTCGGCAAGGGGAACAGAACGTGGGGAGGCGACGACTTTGTGTTACAAAACTTTTCGGTTACAAAGTTGCCTGTTGGCACAGGCCGCCACCCGGGCGGCGCCTTTTGCCCTGCCAGAGTTATACGACGTGAATTGGTGGTCGGAACCGCAGGGGTGCGAAAAGGAGAGGCGGGGTCTTCCCGCCAGAATATCTGATCCCCCTGTGCTCGGCGGTCCAGGCCGCCTCTTACACGGCTCTGGTGGCCACAAGCAGCTCCCTGTCAACAGCGAGCATGGGTTACAAAGGCAACTTTGAAAATTTTTGGTAAATAAAATAAGGATTAGTTTTAAAGAATTTAATGATTTTATTGTTCCTCAATGTATTTCTCTTTGGCTGTATCAGTCAGTTGCAACAGACATAGAAGCAAAGTCAATCAGGGTAGTTGTTGCCCATAATATCCTTTCTGGGAGACAGAGGGATGATAGATAAACTCCAGTGGAAGACTTTGCAAGAAAGACGCTCAGTAGCTCGATACGGGCTTTTGTTGAAGTTTCGAGAACATACCTTCACCGAGGAGTCAAGCAATATATTGTTCCCTCCTACGTATATCTCGCGAAGAGACCATGAGGGTAAAACAGAGATTAGAGCCCACACAGAGACACACCGACAATCTTTCTTTCCACGAACAATACGAGACTGGAATAGAAGGGAGAACCGATAGAGGTACTCAAAGTACCCTCCGCCACACACCGTCAGGAGGCTTGCGGAGTATGGATATAGATGTAGATGTAGGAAGCTGTTCAAGCCTTTTGGCCCCATATTGTATGAATAATTTATAGTTAGTAGCAAGATATGTGGTTTGAGATTGGGCTTGGAGCACGAAACCGGTAACCACTGCAGCAGAATTTTATATTAATGGAACTGAAACGTACGAAATAAAAAATTTCCAATTTTCTCATTTCTCTTTAACATTGACATATTTCTTTCATTCGATGAAAACAGCCCTTAAAGCAATGATGCGACTCAGTCTTCCTGATTCGTATCAGAAAGCACACCCTTCTTTTTAGCTCTACTGCTTCATCTGATGACGAACAAGTGACTCCACGTATTTTAAGGAATGATAAACGACAGCTTAGGACTGTATGGCAGAGGTTTCATGGTGGTGACATTTAGTGCATTCAGATACACATTTGCTAGTTTTGCTGTTGGTTATTGATTAATTTAGGTCTTATGTCAAAGAGCCCGCATCTCGTGGTCGTGCGGTAGCGTTCTCGCTTCCCACGCCCGGGTTCCCGGGTTCGATTCCCGGCGGGGTCAGGGATTTTCTCTACCTCGTGATGGCTGGGTGTTGTGTGCTGTCCTTAGGTTAGTTAGGTTTAAGTAGTTCTAAGTTCTAGGGGACTTATGACCACAGCAGTTGAGTCCCATAGTGCTCAGAGCCATTTGAACCATTTTTTTCTTATGTCAAAGCGGTAGGTGGATCAAAACAAATTGTCCAGACACTCTGTGACCAAAATGGTACTGAAACAGAGGATGACACACTAAAGGCCGAAATAATAATTGTCTTTTTCCAAAGCTGTTTCACAGAGGAAGATTGCACTGTAGTTCCTTTCTCTAGATTGTCGCACAGATGACAAAATGGTAGATATCGAAAAAGATAACAGAGGGATAGAAAAACAATTAAAATCGTTCAAAAGAGGAAAGGCCGCTGGACCTGATGGGATACCAGTTAGATTTTACACAGAGTACGCGAAGGAACTTTCCCCATTCTTGTAGCGGTGTACCGTTCTAAAGGATTGGAAAAGGGCACTGGTCGTCCCCGTTTTCAAGAAGGGACGTCGAACAGATGTGCAGAACTATAGACCTATATCTCTAACGTCGATCAGTTGTAGAATTTTGGTACACGTATTATGTTCGAGTATAATGACTTTTCTGGAGACTAGAAATCTACTCTGTAGGAATCAGCATGGGTTTCTAAAAAGACGATTGTGTGAAACCCAGCTCGCACTATTCGTCCACGAGACCCAGAGGGCCATTGACACGGGTTCCCAGGTAGATGCCGTGTCTCTTGACTTCCGCAAGGCGTTCGATACAGTTCCCCAGAATCGTTTAATGAGCAAAGTAAGAGCATATGGACTATCAGACCAGTTGTGTGATTGGATTGAAGAGTTCCTAGATAACAGAACGCAGCATGTCATTCTCAATGGAGAGAAGTCTTCCGAAGTAAGAGTGATTTCAGGTGCGCCGCAGGGTAGTGTCGTAGGAGCGTTGCTATTCACAATACATATAAATGACCTTGTGAATAACATCGGAAGTTCACTGAGGCATTTTGCGGATGATTCTATAGTATATCGAGAGATTGTAACAATGGAAAATTGTTCTGAAATGCAGGAGGATCTGCAACGAATTGACGCGTGGTGCACGGAATGGCAATTGAATCTCAATGTAGACAAGTGTAATGTGCTGCGAATACATAGAAAGAAAGATCCTTTGTCATTTAGCTACAATATAGCAGGTCAGCAATTGGAAGCAGTTAATTCCATAAATTATCTCGGAGTAGGCATTAGGAGTGATTTAAAATGGAATGATCAAATAAAGTTGATCGTCGGTAAAGCAGATGCCAGACTGAGATTCATTGAAAGAATCCTAAGGAAATGCAATCCGAAAACAAAGGAAGTAGGTTACAGCACACTTGTCCGCCCACTGCTTGAATACTGCTCACCAGTGTGGGATCCGTACCAGATAGGGTTGATAGAAGAGATAGAGAAGATCCAACGAAGAGCAGCGTGCTTCGTTACAGGATCATTTAGTAATTGCGAAAGCGTTACTGAGATAATAGATAAATTCCAGTGGAAGACTCTGCAGGAGAGACGCTCAGTAGCTCGGTACGGGCTTTTGTTGAAGTTTCGAGAACATACCTTCAATGAGGATTCAAGCAGTATATTGCTCCCTCTTACGTATATCTCACGAGGAGATCATGAGGATGAAATCAGAGAGATTAGAGCCCACACAGACGCATACCGACAATCTTTCTTTCCACGAACAATACGAGGCTGAAATATAAGGGAGAACCGTTAGAGGCACTGCAAGTTCCCTCCGCCACACACCGTCAGGTGGCTTGCGCAGTATGGAAGTAGATGTAGATGTAGACCAAGCAGCGAGGTCATCAGTCCCAACGGATAAGAGAAGGATGGGGAAGGAAGTCGATCGTGCCGTTTCAAAGGAACTATCTCGGCATTTGCCTGAAGCGATTTAGGGAAATCCCGAAAAACCTAAATCAGGATGGTCGGACGCGGGTTTCAATCGTCGTCCTACCGAATGTGAGTCCAGTGTGCTAACCACTGCTCCATCTCGCTCGGTAGTTTTGCTGTATGCGACGATGCGTTGTCGTGACGTAAAATTATTTTTCATTTTGCGTGATTTTCACGTGCTTTTTATAAACTTTGCGGTAAACAGACATTTTTGTAGCTTGTATCAGTCAGTAGTAGCAATATAGTCTGTTTCAGAAAAAAAATACTAGCAACCATCTTCTTACAAGCATTGCAAATTCGTCGTACTTTTATAGGCTTAATTTCTGTTGGAAATACCCGTTGAGCAGATTGACTTTCCTTTCCAGTATCACTGTAACAATTGCAACATCCATCACCAGCAATGACATTCCAAACCAAATCTGAAGAGCCACCTTGGAATTTTTGCAGAGTTTTCGTGAGTCAGATAATGGGTTGTTGTTGTTCATTGGAAATAAGTTAATGTGGAATCCATCGGCACTATAGTTTCTTCACGTCTGACTATTCACGTAAAATGTTTTTGATCTGAATGATGCCAATTCCCAAAGTCATAAGACGTCCGTTGATCTTCTTCAAGCCATGCTCGAACAGCAGCAATATCTGAATGAGTAACAACTGTTCTTGTGGGTGCTTCACGAAACTTATCACTAAGGGAAACACCGATCAGTTTTGAATCCGCTGCATCAACTATATCAATATCTGCTTTAGATTGGGTTTCTTCGTCAGACGGCTTACTAAGGCGATTTTCACATTGTTTAGGAGATAATGACGATTTAAAATGGTAAAAAATAATATCCTGGAAATATTCCCCAGTAAAATTCATTGTTCGATGGACTCAAAATCTTTAAGTGATGATAATTAACGAACTATCAGCGCATATAGAAAACCTAGACGGGAATAAATTCACAAAACATTCGAAAGTAGCTGGCAAACATCTATGTGTTCCTGTTACATTATATGCTGGCGCATCGTATGTCTGCAGAACCTACTAGTCAGGAATACCGTGGCAAATTGCACCTCCACGCCTTGCAATAAACGGTCTCTAATTAGCCCTCGTCCTCCCGTTCTCTACTGATATCCATTCATTTGGAATCATCTGAAAGCATTCAGCTGACGAGCTGAATAAACATGAATGCTATTACCACGTCACACGTTGCCGTTGGAAAAGGACAAGTGTTAAGGTGCGCTCAAAAAAAAAAAAATTTCCATATGGAGCGGAGTGTTCACGAATACGGCTGTGATGTGTCACTCGCCACACGGTGTGTAGATTAGCGTCGCTTCGAGTGAGGAATGATCCCTGAGCTGAAATGACGGGGCAGGCTGCGACAGAAGTCAGGTAGGCGAACGGAGCGTAAGTAATGCACAGTTTATTGCGCCTCATTAACTGCCCTCCCTGCACGCGAACAAAAGCGCCGCTTTCACGCTGCGATGGCGCCTGGCTTGCCTCTTGTGGTTTCATCTCCTTTTTTCAAGTCTTTTTTGCTGTTAGCCGTGAAGCATGTACCGTTTGAACTATTTCCAAACAGCGAGTGAGAGCAAGGAAGTGGAACAAACGGAAGGAAAGCACGAGGAGAAAAAGCTACACTGAAGAGACAAAGAAACTGGTACACCTGCCAGATATCGTGTAGAGCCCCGCAAGCACGCAGAAGAGCCGCAACACAACGTGGCATGGACTCGACTAACGTCTGAAGTAGTGCTGGAGGGGACACCATGAATCCTGCAGTGCTGTCCATAAATCCGTAAGAGTATGAGAGGGTGGAGATCTCTTCCGAGCAGCACGTTGCAAGGCATTCCAGATATGTTCAATAATGTTCATGCCTGGGGAGTTTGGTGGCCAGCGGAAGTGTTTAAACTGAGAAGAGTGTTCCTGGAACCACTCTGTAGCAATTTTGGACATGTGGGGTGTCGCATTGTTGCTGGAATTGCCCAAGACTGCACGAATGCATAGAGGACATGAATGGATGCAGGGAATCAGACGGGATGCTTACGTATTGTGTCACCTGTCAGAGTCGTATCTAGAAGCATCACGATCCCATATCACTCCAACTGCAGACTCCCCACACCATTACAGAGCTTCCACGAGCTTGAACAGTCCCCCACTGACAAAAAAATGGTTCAAATGGCTCTGAGCACTATGGGACTAAACATCTATGGTCATCAGTCCCCTAGAACTTAGAACTACTTAACCCTAACTAACCTAAGCACACCACACAACACCCAGTCATCACGAGGCAGAGAAAATCCCTGACCCCGCCGGGAATTGAACCCGGGAACCCGGGCGTGGGAAGCGAGAACGCTACCGCACGACCACGAGCTGCGGACACCCCACTGACATGCAGGGTCCATGGATTCCCGAGGTTGCCTCCATACCCGTACACGTCCATCTGCTCGATACAATTTGAAACTAGACTCGTCCAACCAGGCAACATGTTTCCAGTCATCAACAGTCCATTATCAGTGTTGACGGGCCCATGCGAGGCGTCAAGTTTTCTGTCGTGCATTTATCAAGGGTTCAAGAGTGGTCCTTCGGCTCCGAAAGCCCATATCGATGATGTTTCGTTGAATGGTCCGCACGCTGACACTTTTTTATGGGCCAGCACTGAAATCTACAGCAATTTGCGGAAGGTTTGCTCTTTTGTCACCTTGAACGATTCTCTTCAGTCGTCGTTGGTCCCGTTCTCGCGAGATCTTTTTCCGGCCGCAGCGATGTCGGAGATTTGATGTTACACCGCATTCTTATTATTCACGGTACACTCGTGAAATGGTCGTACGGGAAAATCCCCGCTTCATCGCTACCTCGGAGATGATGTGTCCCATCATTCGTGCGCCGACTATAACGCCACGTTCAAACTCACTTAAATCTTGATAACCTGCCATTGTAGCAGCAGTAACCGATCTGATAACTGCACCGGACACTTGTTGTCTTATATGGGCATTCCCGACCGCAGCGGCGTATTCTGCCTGTTTATATATCTCTGTGTTTGAATACGCACGTCTGTACCAGTTTCTTTGGCTCTTCAGTGAATTTATATGTACGACTGCTAATGTTCTCCTGGTGAAAATGAGAGAAAATACATTTGAAGCAGAGTTATTCAAATCAATTTTTCTATGTTAGCTGAGAGTTTCAGCAAACGAGTGAACTGTTGATTTCGCTAGCAGGTGAAGCATGTAGATCTCCCATTACCGACTTTCCTCATCTTTCGCATGGTTTAAATATGAGAAACACTGCTCTAGTCTTCGAGGAATCGTGATTCAACGTTTTGCGAGCCAGATGAGTGCAATGCAAGAGCGCCGGCCGTGGAGAAGCTGCCTTAGCGCAACAGGGTAAGGAGACAGCCGCTAGCTGTAGTTACGTTTACACACGCAAAAAAAACAAAGTGTATATATTGCCGTCAATATATCCCGACGATGTTGTCCGGGAACAATGCGGCTGCACTAATTGCAGCCAGATGCAGTACAACTCTAACGGTTGCTATTGCCCTTGCAATTTTTGCGGCAGTACGTTTCTGGGGTCCCAGAACTGGCACGAAATAGACGAACGCGAGCTATAGTGGAAGTGAGTACGGCTGTTATACTTTTACATCACGCAAGAAATGAAGTTAAGAAGGCCTCGAGAACTCTTGCTTGGTGGATGTGTTCTCTCTTAGGTAAACAGAATGCTTCAGAAAATGTATCTCATGAACTGATACTGTATGTATACCATTTTCCAGAATATTAACAGAATTCGGAACACGATTTCGAATATCTCGTACAAGCATTTGCTCCGAGAATTGTTAAACCGGTAGAAATATCACAGACCGTATGTCAGCTATAACCAGATCGGCGATCACGCTTTTGTTTTTAGCAACATGTGATTCGTACGCAAGTTTAACGTACCTATTTAAAACTCGCTGTTCATCAACAAGCCTTATGGCATCTGAAATATGCAGTGCTTTGGTAGAAGGACTGAAGGTTTTCATCACGGAAGCCTGGAATAGTAGTAGGATCACATTTTCTTTTACGATACTGCAGTGCCTGTGTCCAAAAGAGCAGGCACTGCCGGGAACTAAAGCTGTTAGGAAGTACGTTAAATGAATTCATAGTTGCCAGTAAGGAGCCGGCCGGTGTGGCCGTGCGGTTCTAGGCGCATCAGTCTGGAACCGCGTGACCGCTACGGTCGCAGGTTCGAATCCTGCCTCGGGCGTGGATGTGTGTGATGTCCTTAGGTTAGTTAGGTTTAAGTAGTTCTAAGTTCTAGGGGACTGATGACCACAGATATTAAGTCCCATAGTGCTCAGAGCCATTTGAACCATTTTTTGCCAGTAAGGACAACCATTAGCTGTAGAATGGGACGACGACAATGAAAATTTATGCCGAAGATTACTGTCCTTGTTGGCAATTGCGAATTCGTTTAATGTACTTCGTAACGGCTGTCGTCGCCTCAGTACCTGCTCTTTTGGACATGCATGCATGTCCAAAGGAACTTTGCATCGTAATCACAACAACACAGGCACTGCAGTACCCTATTTATCTGCCGACACCGGGCAAGCGAGTTTCAAGTATAGTGTCTGACTTGTACGGGAATACACATAATGGATGTGCTAGTACAGGTTCAAAATGGTTCAAATGGCTCTGAGCACTATGGGACTTAACATCTTAGGTCATCAGTCCCCTAGAACTTAGAACTACTTAAACCTAACTAACCTAAGGACATCACACACATCCATGCCCGATGCAGGATTCGAACCTGCGACCGTAGCGGTCACGCGGTTCCAGACTGAAGCGCCTAGAACCGCACGGCCACACCGGCCGGCTACTAGTACAGGTCGTAGAAGCTTGGTTCAGGAGATATGGAAGTTTGGGTGGGGCCGTGAGTCGTGCACGGGTAGCCAAATGGCAGCCTGCAAGGTAGCTCAGCGTTTTCGGTCAGAGGGTTAGCTGCCCTCTGTAATTAAAAATACTGAGTTAATGGATCAACGATGAACATGAAAGAGCGTCATGTGATGTCTGGCCCGAACGAAAAACAACGAACGAAATTAGAACAAAAAAAAAAAAAATACGGCTTCGACTCCCGGTCCGGCACAAAATTTCACTGTCGTCATTCCATTGTACAGCTTATAGTTATACGTATTTGCAGTTGTGTATTCATTTAATACATTTTGTTTTCACCCGCCAGTACACGGAAACATAGGTGATTAACCTCGCAACAAAGTTGAGCGTAATTCCAGGTGCTTGTGAACTGTCCTTTCTCAGAATGCGGTTATTGTATACATTTCTTTTGGCGTCCCATAGCTCTGGTCGTGGGTGATTCGCATTTATAGTTCTCTCGTTTGTCCACTTCTCCATTGCTGTACGTGACCTCTTCACAATACACAACTAACAGAACAACATGTACGCGTGCAAACTATCGAGCAAAAACGGAATGTCGGGTCATACGAATTAAAAAAATGAGAACATTCTTCGCATAAGATTTTTAGAGCAAAATAAAATTTTCCAAGGAAGTTCCCAGTTTCATATGAAAGACAAATACCAAGTAGGCTCTCTATCGAAGAAATTCTTTGTAACTGTCTCCTCCTTGAGAAGGTTGACAGTGTGTGTCAAAAATAGTTCAAATGGCTCTGAGCACTATGGGACTTCACATCTGAGGTCATTTCCCTAGACTTAGAACTACTTAAACCTAACTAGCCTAAGGACATCACACACTGTCACAGCCACACGCTTAACTTTACACTCGATTCAACGCGCTCATACAGACGACCTATTCAGTATACAAATATGGAACTGGCTTCAATGTGTTCTGGAGGAGTTGCACTACATTTCGATTTTACTTTTGTATTCGACAACTAATTATTAAGACCATTACGCACAGCTTACGAAAATGCGTTTTCTGACGATGTTGTCGAATTTTCCACATTAGGAAAACCTTTTTGTTATTGCAGTTGATTAAACACATTATGCGAACTAAATCTTAAGAACACACCATATTTTAATCCACTCCAAACCGCAACGCCGTGCGGGATTTCTAACACGAGATGATTTTTGTTAAATACGGCGCATAATGGTCCGATACGCGTTAGGTACTTTGAAACGTCCCCTTTGAACAATTATACATGACTGTGCTTAAACTGACAAACAATATTTTTAGCGCAACGCAATCTGACTTTCAAAAATCCTTACAAAAGAATGGCCCTGACTAACATTAACCTATACGTTTCACAAATCACTTACCTCACAAAAATCTTCGTTACTCGAACTACTGCAATACAGCGAGCGCCACTACTGCCAGCTAAATAAAAGGTTCAAACTACTGAAGGCACTAACTACTGATAGGCATAGTTAGCAAAAGAAAGATTTTGATAGAGAACAAAAAAATGGTTCAAATGGCTCATAGCACTATGGGACTTAACATCTGTGGTCATCAGTCGCCTAGAACTTAGAACTACTTAAGCCTAACTAACCTAAGGACATCACACACATCCATGCCCGAGGCAGGATTCGAACCTGCGACCGTAGCAGTCGCGCGGTGATAGAGAACAAACAATGTATTTACCTTAATATTGTTGAAAAGTCATATTATATATATCAGTTCATGACATCCAGTCTTACAAATCTACTCTTTCTTAATGAGACACGTCCGCTCTCAAAATTCCGCCATCTCTCTCCGCACATCCACCACTGCTGGCGGCTCACCCTCTAACTGCGCAACGCTACGCGCTGTTAACATCCGGGTGCCCAACACTACAATGGCCAACAACAATGCAAACCAGCCACAGACTGCACACAGCACAGCCAGTGATTTTCATACAGAGCGCTACGTGGCGGTGGCGTTACCAATGTAAGAACCTAAATAGCTTACTTACAACTTAGGCGGTTGCCCCTGCGGTTTCGTTTCGAGAAATAGATCGCTAGGTTTCTGATGAACCAGTCGTTAATGTTTCTGATCCATCTACTTATTTCCAACGTAGTAAAATATCAGATTTATGCGTTGAGAAAATGTAGTGATGAACATCTGAAAATGTCAGTGACACAGTTGTCTGTTGTATACTTAACCTGTTCTCCTACTCCAGTCTGAAAATCTGGGTCTGCCGAAGAGCTCATAAATGGTTTCCTTTTCGCTTCGATTGAATGGTCGTTCCCTCTTCTTACATGATTTTCGAGAAGGAAGCTCGCCAGCCAGGTCATGTCTTTGTTGTTAAACCTGTATAAACTTGTAATTTCTCTCCTCAGTATTTCTTCGAGCTGCCCATATCATTATTTCCCTCCCGAGCAACAGAAGTTGTGCCATTTTTGCTAAATAAATAAATAAATAAAAAACATTATAAAACTTGTATTCAGCAGAACTTATTTAGCTTGAAGGATCTACAGCGCTTACTTTAAAAAAGTCCGGATACTGTTCTCTCTAATTTTATTAGTACAAAATCGGAGAATGTTTTTTTTGCGTTGAGCAATTTCCTCCACATTTTACACGAACTGAGTATATTCTGAGATGAAGTATTTTCTCCGAGTCGCTTTATTCGTGGGAATCTGAGAGTCTTCTACGAAATTCCGACAATTACGTGCGTCCTCTATTTTATTCATGGGACCCGATATTATTTTCGTTCACACACACGACTTCAGCGCTGACGGCGGAAGAAGTAGGAAACAAAGGCAAGAGTGGCATTTACATGCAAGGACTTACCCTCGTATATTTTTGTGTTTATTTAACCGCTTATATAATAAGTCCTTAAATAAAACTGTAAAATGACCATGTAAGCCGAATAAATAAAATAATTTAACTTACGAAATGTCACATGTATAAAAAGTACCGAACGTTTGCCGCATTCTTTTCACGGCCATCTTTTCTAAACTGCGCCGGCCGGAGTGGCCGAGCGGTTAAAGGCGCTACAGTCTGGAACCACACGACCACTACGGTCGCAGGTTCGACTCCTGCCTCGGGCATGGATGTGTGTGATGTCCTTAGGTTATTTAGGTTTAAGTAGTTCCAAGTTCTAGGGGACTTATGACCACAGCAGTTGAGTCCCATAGTGCTCAGAGCCATTTGAACCATTTTTGTTTTCTAAACTGCCTCAGTATTTTAGTTGTGGGGTGAGCTGGTAAGACACAGGAATTGCATTAGGGAGGGCAGCGTTTAAAATCACCATCCGGCCATTCTTACCCAGGTTTCCCATGACTCCGCTAATGAATGTCGGAACGGTTTCTTTCAAAGGGCACGGCCGATTCCCTTCCCAATAATTCCCCAATCTGAGTTTATGCTCCTGTCCCTAATGACTTCGTCATCGACGAAATGTTAACCCCCTCCTACCCCGCCCCCCCCCCCCTCCCCGTCTTCCTTCAGTGGTGGAAACCGGCACTGTAAAGGAATCCTTGAGAAGTCGCGAAGAACAGATAACGTATGCAATACTTTTCTGCAGGAAAACATGAAGGCCATCTACAAGCTCCTGCGAGCTATATTTGTCAGGGGAAAACTCGTTTATTACTAGTCCAGTCATTTGATTAATTGGTGTATTCTGGAAGCAGAAGAGTACGTCATTCCAATCTAGGAATGTAGTTTAAGGCTGTGGTGTAATGGTACTTATCTGCACCCTTATTACTGAAATCCAAACACATAATTCGGAAAGGAGGCATCAGAGGGCCTTTTTCCGTGAGCAGTATTATTATCTCTTCTACGGATACATTGGCTGGTTACATCTGACACGCCGGCCGGAGTGGCCAAGCGGTTCTAGGCGCTACAGTCTGGAACCGCGCGACCAGTACGGTCGCAGGTTCAAATCCTGCTTCGGGCATGGATGTGTGTGATGTCCTTAGGTTAGTTAGATTTAAGTAGATCTAAGTTCTATGGGACTGATGACCTCAGAAGTTAAGTCCCATAGTGCTCAGAGCCACGTCTGACACGCGTCTTAAGTTGTAGGGAGAGAGAGAGAGAGAGAGAGAGAGAGAAAAAAAAGAGAAGGAGGTAGAGAACATTGCACAATTTCAAGTTGAAGCAGTTTGAAAGGAAATACAGATACTGAATGTCTCTCTGGAATACGAAGACAGCTTCCGAGAATGTACGTCTGAAGCACAGCATCGTATGACAGCAAATCATGGACAGTGGGGAAGGATGACAAGAAGGGAATCGAAGAGTCTGAAGTGTGATGTTATAGAAAGAGTCGAAAATTTGGTGGACTGACGAGACAAGAAACGAGGAGGTTCTCCACATGAATGGGCGAGGATAGAAATATATGGAAAAACTGCCGAGTAGAAGGAACAGGATGAAACGACATGTGTTACGATATCGCAGAATAACTTTAGGTTACTAGAGGGAGCTGTAGAGGGTGAAAAATGTACGGAGACAGAGTTTGGAACATATACATCAAGTGATCCAGGACGATGGGAGCAAGTGGGACTGTGAGACGAAGAGGTTGACACAGTGGAGGGATCGCCGCATCAAAGCAGAAAAATGACGAATGACCGACAAATGAAAAAAAAAACAAGGAAAGATATAGTTGTTACCTAAAGATGTTAAGCACATCCTAAGCCTGTACACCTATCTAAGACAACTTCTCTGCACTCTTCAAGTTTAACGAGCCATGGACACACACACACACACACACACAGATAGCCGGCCGTGGTGGCCGAGCGGTTCTAGGCGCTTGAGTCTGGAACCGCGCGACTGCTACTGTCGCAGGTTCGAATCCTGCCTCGGGCATGGATGTGTGTGATATCCTTAGTTTAGTTAGGTTTAAGTAGTTCTAGGTTCTAGGGGACTGATGACCTCAGATGTTAAGTCCCATAGTGCTCAGAGCCATTTTTTTTAACACATTCGAATATAAAAAAGGAACAGAACTAGGCAGACAATAGGTTTGAGCGTATAATTCGAAACATTGGCAACAAGTACATAAACAAACCAAATAGGAAGATACGTAAAGAGAACACTCAGTAGTTACAGTAAGCTGTGAACTGTTTTATAGTCTACAAGTACCGCATATCAAAACAAATCTGTATCTCCAGTGACGGTGCCTCAATGTAAACGGCGAAACGAGTATGGAACAAATAAAATACAACAGAGCGAGAAAAAGGAGTTTCTCATTTACAAATCGAATATTAATATCTGCTTGCATTTGAAAGAATGAAAGCGGCAGAGGGGCACAACAAATCTATAACGCGTGAAGTGAAGAAGATATTTTCTTACCTGTACGTTCTCCATTTCTTTTGAACCCACAGTGGATGATGTACACAATTACAGAAAAAAATTATAGCCCTATATCGTAAGAGTAAGTATGAAATTGTAAAGAACGAAACCGCCATGCAAGTGATTGAACGGAAAGCTTGCACATTGCGGAGTTTGGCATATCAGGAAACCACGAGGAGCGAAGAGGTCTGCCGCAACTGTGGCGTCGGTCTAGGATAGAAATTCGTGCTTCTCACCCCTCGGCAGTAGCTACACGGAACAGGGAAACATGCTAGCCGAAGAGGTTTCTCTAGTTTTGCACGGCTCTACGTGAGCTACTGCAACTACTGCTGCAGCCAGTAGCAAGCAGCATTAGCCCGCCCCGCCAGCGTTTCTAACTCTAAAACTGCGCTAGAAACAGACCCCGTCGGCGGAGTGAATAGTTAGATGTGACAGGAAAACACGGGAGGGGAAGAGGTGTACGAAAGTTGAGCGTGCAACTAGTCGAGCCTGGCCGACAGTGAGAAAAACTAGACTTGTCCCGCGAGACCGGTTTGCGCTGCACATTGGCTGCATCTGCGCATGCGCCGAGCAGCCGTTCTCCGACGCAAAGCAACACCGTAATTTCCTCGTGTTTGCGTTCGCGGATGGAAGACACTCATTTTTACCAACTTCGGCCGCATAAGATTCCTAAAATAAAAATTTCTGTACTGAAAAAGCTGAAATAAGGAGAAGGAACGCTTCTTAATTACTGTTTCTTAAAGAAACATTTGTCTTAGAAACCTCAGGCAGCCGGAGGGTTAGCAATTTCAACCTTTTAAAAGCAAAGCAACGTATTCGTGAAAAATATAATGCGTAGTGTTGGAAGGAACTTAAAATATTTTTCGGCTTCAAAAGTAAAGAAAGAGAAAAAGAAACAGATGGAGAAAAATTGTGATTTAAAAATTTGTAAGAAGACCCTAATGTGTTCCAGAAATGAAACCGAAAAGATGAATACTACATCGCTTTCAATAACAAAGTCATAAATTCGCATTCGTCATACTGAGTACTTTTCATGTTCTTAAGAAACGTCTTTCAGGATCGAGGAAAAAAAAACGCGCACACGTTGTTGATAGGTAAACGAAGCAAAAGTAATGAACATTTTCTTCCGTGTGGTGAAACGTAGACCGATAGCTTAGGTAGTCATTTGTCTCTGACGGAAAGAGGTTTACAAATTATTGTGGAGAACAATTACACAGCATAAAAATGTAATTCCGCTTATTAAAAGTCACATATGGATGGAAGTATCTGAAGCTAACACTTGTTTACCATCTGCTGACTTGCAAGTACTGAGCGCCTTTGTTGTAAACAATTAATAGCTGTTATTCCAAATGTGCAGATAAATTAATAGCGACCAGGGGAACATGACCGTCGAGGAGGTAACATCGCCACGCATTCGAAATGACGATTCAATCCATGGGAGCGGCACATCAGTCGTAATAAACCAGAAAATCGGATTTTCGCCTAAAAAAAATGGTCTCTATGTCTTTCATTTCTTTGACGCGGAACAAAAAGGAATTAGTATATGGCGTATTAAACTTGCGCGGAAATTGTCTTAGGTAGGTATATAGACTTCAGAGAAGCTTAGTATCTGTGGATGATAAGACGATTGGTTTTTGGCGATATTGCACGGTCAAGTTTGCTAAGAGCGTCCATTCTGGGTGTTGCGAAAGACCGTTTTGTGATTTTCTTCAATAGCGTCTTCACTATTTCTTATTACTCTTTTCTCCAGTTTCAACAGTTAAAAAGGCCCATTTCTGCGAAGAATATAATTCCGTCATCTGTTCAATAGTTCAGTGCTGTATTCTACGTATGGTGAGAATTTCTCCTGCTTCCCTTGCTAATGAGGAAGGCCGAGACGTAATTTCTAATTGCTACACTTATTCTTTTCAGATACTGCAAGCGATAATTGAACACGTTTATAACTCGTCTTCTGTGTGAAGTGCATATTTCCTTCGAGTTCGTTAAAAAACAACCACGTCTCCAAGTTTGCTCTGTAGCATACAATGCTAATACCGTTAATATCTCTCAGTCTATTAAATATAATTCTTCAAATCGAAAGAAAAAAAGCTTTTTAGGAAAAGAAAGAAAAGTGTGTAAATATTTGCTTCTAATTTTCGTTTAGTAATAAGAACATGCGGCGTCGGATACATATATATCTGCTGAAGAAAGTATATTTCTGTTTTTACGGGTTGCAGGGTTATGAACTGTGACGTCTGCGAAGGAGTTCCATCCCTACCCTCTCAAGCCGTCGAAAAGCGCAGCGAAGGAGACACAGTTTTCCCTTGGAAATAGTTGCGCGGAACAGGGTAGCACGTGCGCTAAAGAGGTGGACCGGGCGATTGCAGCACACACACACACACACACACACACACACACACACACACACATGCACCGCGGCCGGGTGCATTCGCTCGTTGCATCTCGCCCCCACCACAGCAGCGGGACCAGCCAATAGCCGCGTGGCAGCGATGCACCAGAGCCGGGATTTCAAAGCCAGCGCGGTATATGCGTTTCGTACTGGGGAATTGATTTCCTCTTCTCCGACGGAGATGCTTGACAAAAAAAATACTGATAAACACCACTGGCCCAGTAACTACCGTACCGGATACGGCTAGGGGAAGGAAATGAGAATACGGGAGACCGCAGGAAAATCGACAAGCTAACGGAGGGGTATTTCTTGCGTGTTTAATTAGTGGCGGGATCGCTAGACATAGGCCGAGTCATTTCCGCGCCGGCTCAGTCGGTACGATCGTAGATGCTAGGTGCCGCGTTCTGCAGCGGTCTAGGTTTTCATAGAGTAAGTGCAATTGCAGGCCGGTGCATATTGCAGAATAGTTACTTGTACTAGGAAAACATGCCGCGCGAAGAGTTGGCCGGGCGCGTTCTCTTAGCACACACGCCCCACCTCTGCGCCGCCAATAGTTGCATAGCTCCCTAGCACCGCCCCTCCCACGGTCGTACACACGGGGCCGGGAAACACCCCTCGGCTACGTCACGGAACCTGCGCAGACTGCTGCAGACCGGTAGCGCAAACCGAAAAATTAGACTCTCGCAGGAGGTGTTTACTTGCGCAGCGCACCATTTTGGCGAAAAAAAAAAAAAACAGAAAAATAGGAGAAACTGTCGGAGAGTGGAAAGAAGTTACAGCTACCACTTCTGCGAGAATACTGGCAAGAGGACGTCCGTTAATTACGTGAGGCGTTTACTTTAAAATTTGGACTTCCACATTGGTGAGATGTGGTGCGAACCGTTCCCTCTCAAATGAAATTTAACCCATAATCTGGTAAAAAAAACGTAACAAGGAATAGTTATTTGCTTCAAACACTGATTAAAAACCTTAATAAAAACATGTTTCATTCGTAGAGTGTATGAGATCGTTTTTTTTTAACACGTGATTAAAAACACTGTTTTAAACATGTCAATCCTGAGTAGTGTTAGGACTGACAGACAGACAAGGGGCAGGTGGACAAAGAGGCTCCACGAAAATAGCATCGACCGTTTGGCGGATTCCTAAGGAACTAACATTTTATTGATATATAATATACAAGGTGAACATTTATAAACCCGACAAACTGCAGGGACGGATTCTTGCCTGGAAGTGGAAGAGGAAAGGTCCTATGAATATGTGTCGGGAATGCCTCGTTGCCTTGCTAGATGGCGCTGACGACAGAAAGTTCCCCTGGCCACGTGCTGTGTGTTCCTCGTGCGTTGCAGGCTGTGTGATTGACGCAGCGTAATGTAAGCTGCAGAGTAGTCCGGTATTCGTGTCAGCAACAAGCCGAGATGTGCGACCAAGCACATGGGAACAGTTAAGAGGCAGCACGGCTCTGCCGAAACGTTTAGCCTCACAGGCACCAACCACATCACACATTGGCCGTTTCTGTTATCATGGGTCCTTTCAGGTAGATGGAGGAGCAGGGAGGTGGTGGACTGTGGGTACACCAGATCTGGAGCACCGGGCTCTACGCCTGTATCTCTACTGTGAATGAGTGCTGGAGTCCACGACATGACGCGAGAAAGCGTGCGTTGCATCCCGTCGAGGCCACTTTGAACATGTGTTTAGACGTGGATGCGATGCAGCCCTGTACTGTGTTCTCGGACGATTTGTTGTCCTTGCACGCGCACCGTCCATTTCAGGACACTTGTTCATAGTACCCTTTTTCCTCAATTTCAAATGCAATTGAACCTTTAATTACATTGCACATGAAAGACGACATTGTCCGTACCTTCCTTTGAACTGTACGATTACAAAGCTTTTGAGTCTCTAGATTTATGTGAACACTGAGAGCATTCTTGTCAGTGAACACTGGCTTTGCTTCCTCCACAAACTAATAACGACTTGCTCGCACATCTGTTTTGACTTTTCGGCATATCGCTTGACAAATACATTTAAAAGCTTAGATACAAGTCCACGTTGAACACAATAACATCGACTTTATTTGCTTAGCATAATATCACTTGCGGTGATTCTGACCGGCGTGGCAGAGGACATCCCCCCCACCCCCCACCCCAATCAAATCTAACATCTGCGTGGCATTTGTTTCAAATCGGGGAATCCCAGACATACTGTGTAAAGCACTGAGTTATGTTCAGAGAGGCCGCAAAGACTGGTGAGCACTTTAATATTGTCTAGGCTCAGAACTAATTATATAAAATAAAATATTGTCCATTTTAAAAATGTATATTCTCTAAATTAAAATTTCTCACCCCATTTCGACCTCATGTAATTAATGGACGTCCCCCAACACCAAATCGTCTTGTCCCCCTTCACGAGTTTCCCTTCCGGACTTAGAACACGACAATATATAAGAAACTAGATGAAAGGGACGCGCTTCGTTTGGACTCTTCTTCTCAGAACTGAAAAAAAGACCGTTACTCATCTCGTTAATATAGCATCCAACTTGTTCAAACTATATCCATATAAACTTCATTTGTTATTTTACTTTCGAGTGCAATGGCGAACATATTTTGTGATTGTCCAGCAGGCGAACACGATACATATAAGTCGTCTATGCTTGGTGCCTAGTACTTCGTAAGTAATTGTTAAAACACACCTTGCTGTATGCCACAACGTGCATGTAAAAGTATTTAGTTGCCAATCCCATTCAATTCGACCGATAAACAAGGCCGTTTATTGATGGACAGCTATAACGAGTACAAACGACAACCTTTGTACCACTCAGTTCCACCTCAGTTCGACAATCATAAAGGTTCCATACTCGACATAGACGTCGCGTGATACAGAAAATACAGGGTGTTTCACAATTCATGTTAAACGCTTCTAGAGGCTGTAGTTGGGACTTAAGAAGATCAAGTTTTACGTAGTAAGCCACATCCGGTAACGTCATCCAACGAAGCTGCGGAGCGCCAAAGTTACAGACGACGGCGACTGTATGTGTGTGCGTGTACAGGCTGATTCAGTGATGATGTTACAAACTTTCAAGGATGATCGGGGAGGATAAATGTATCAATTTGAGTTAATGATTCCTGGTTCGGAAAAGAACGAGTCGAAAGTGACAAGCGAAAATCATTCTGATAGTTCTAGCAGTTGAACACATATACTAGTACTGTTATTGCTAAGACTGTAGGGTATCAACTTCACAGAGTTCGTAGTATGGACGAAAACAAGGAAAAAATGTCAATAAACGTGGGCTCTAACATGCATACTTGAGGAGTTATAATCACTTGTTCATCTCCGCTACTGTGAAAAGAATCTCCTCTATTGAACAATTACTCATAGCTCTTAAGGTTTGCATTTTAGAACAGACATGTTGTTTTGTTTGGTCCATACTACCATCTCTGAAAGTTTCATATCCTATAGTCTTAGCAACAACAATACCAGTAGCCTACATGTATTTCATTGTCAGAGGTGTCAGAAAGGTTTTCGCTTGTAACTTACGACTCGTTCGTTTTCGGTACAGGGACCCACAAATTGATATATTTGTCCGTCTCCATTACCCTGGAAAGTTTGTAACATCATCACGGAATCACCCAGCTAGATATACATTCATTTACAGGGGCCAGTGACTATAGCTTTGATGTCCTGTTGCGTCGTTGGATGACGTTTCCGGACATAGATTCCTAGATAAAATTTGATCTACTAACTCCAGTGTACAAACTCTAGAAATGTGTGACATGAATTGTGAAACACCAAGTATATACTATTGATGATAGATTATATGCCCGAATAATTAGCCACATCTCTCATTTTTCCTTCAAGAATAGTTAGTTTCCTGAGCTATTCAATTAGTCACAACTATAACAACTTTGTAGAAAAGGAGAAGGTATGATGTACCTATTCTATTTGACCTACTGTAATTCTATGCCATCGGTGTTAGCTAAAGTTTTTGAAAAGACTGAATATATATGGGTAATTGATCATTTAAATTCAGATGATTTGCTGTTAAATATAGAGTTTAGTTTGAGAAGTGATTTAACAACTGAAAATGTTATATTCTGTCTTTTGTGTGAGGCTCTGGACGAGTTACACAAAAAGTAGCGGATCCTAGGTGTCTTCTTTGATTTAACTAAGATGTCACAATCTGTTGATCAGAAATACACTAGTGCAGAATTTGGACCATTATGGAATCAAAGAGAAGTAGCTCGTAGCTAATTCCTCTCATACTTTACGGGTCCATTCTCCACAGTCAGCCAATAAAATAAGCGTTTTATTACAATTTTTTTCTGGAAAAACTAATGAAGCAAACTAGGTAAATCTTTTTACACGTTATTTATTGATTCTTGGAAAATATGTTCTGATTTTTTAAAAGAAATTTAGTCGTCAGGAAGCCTCCCAACCGAGGAGTTACAGTTGCTCTGTCCAAAATGAGGTGTGTATGACCAAGTCTTGCAGTCGGAAAATCTTATCTTAAATAAAAAAGCAAACAATTTTCTAAATCTATAGGATATTGTGCACGTTGAAACAGCACAGTTTTTCGCATGGTTTTGGTAACATTTTTACAATAACTAATGAAATACTGAAAATAAAAAATAGCCTATTAGTCTTCGAGGGCATGCCCAAGGAGTAATCCAGGCGAATTTCAGAAAGATATCTTAATTAGTGTGCCAGCAATCCACTCCGTCAGTTTGAAATACGCCGCACATCAAGACGACGGAATGGACTGCGAGCACATTACGCACACGGCGTTACTCCGGGATGTAACTACATTTTGCTTTGTTAGATTCAAGAAATAAATGTAACTAGCAAAAGATATGGCATTTACGAAATTAGAGCTTACTTTAGAAATCTACTGTATCACCATTGTTATTTTAAGAATCTGCTATATTTGTCCCGAAGTTTTAGAATGCTTGTTCAACGTCGGCAGTCAGCAGATGATTAACCTTGTTCTTCATTACGTTCTTCACCTCGATATTACTTCCGAAACATTTTGCACATTGGAAGTCTTTCACTTTCGTTACAAAGCTTCCTAAGAGCCATGTCCGGAGTCGTCTGTGATAAGTAACCTAAGTCAGAAACGTGTTTCGTGAAGCGCACTGATTTGTCAACTGTTGCACATTTCAAACGACTTTCTTACATTTCTTTCTCCCATTATCTCATCGCAATAGCTGCCTTTAGTTGCCGGTAAATTTCTGCGCGTTTCAACATCCGAACTTTCAAAAATCGAATAATCCCTGGAACTTCACATGTTCGTACAGCATAAGCCTAAAGTAAACGTCGAATCGAGGCATGCACTAACGCAGCCATCATTTAAGAAGTGCTTATGCGCTGTTGATTATGACTAGTCATTTGAAATCATTGCAGCCATTATACAGTTTATCTGAGCATTGACTGAAGTAACTTTTTAACCAAAACTGACAGTCGTGAGACCTTGTATAAAGCATCTCGTTTTAAACAATCATATGATACACAACGACGACTTGTTTCGTTCTCCTAACAAGTGGCAGACAAGCGACTTCTAAGACTGGTGTTTAGAATTTGTCAGTATGGAGACGTACAATCGGATTTGAGGGAGAGTACCATCCACACAGTCCCGAAGATAGCGAGGGAAGTTACGTGCGCATCGCATAATCAACTGTGCGCCTGAAGAATCCAAGCTGCTGAGAAGAATAATGTACAGAAGAACAGAAAAAAAACTGAGGCTATCAGTTTGGCTTCCGGAAAGCTAAAGGAACGAGAGACAGTTCTCACGTTGTGATCGATAATCGATTGTGACCTAATAAAAAGTAAAGACAGGGTCATATTACTTTTCGACATAGAAAAAGCGTTTGACAAGTAAAATAGCGCAAAATGTTCGAAATTCTGAGAAAACTAGGAGCGCAGACTACGGGAAAAGACGGGTGATTAATATGCAATATGTACAGAAACCAAGAGGGAACAGTAAAACTGGAAGACCAAGAAAGAAGTGCTCGAATTAAAAAGGATGCAGGAGAGGACTGCAGTCTTCTGATCCTATTGTTCAGTCTATAGATAGAAGAGACAATGACAGAAATAAAAAAAAGGTTCAAGAGGGGGAGGGGGTTAAAATCCAAGGTGAAAAGGTATCAGTGATAACATTCGTTGACGACATTGCTATTCTTATCGAAAGTGAAGAAGAATTACAGGACCTCTTGAATGGAGTGAGCAGTCTAATGGCTAACAATATGGACTGAGAGTAAATCGAAGAAAGACGAAAATAATAAGAAGTAACAGAAATGAGAACAGCGAGAAACTTAACCTCAGGGTAAGCGGTCACAAAGTAAATAAAAGTTTACCAGTTCTGCTCCATGCGCAGCAAAATACGGACTAAGAGTAAGACGAAGAGAGACGAAAATAATGAGATGTAGCAGAAATGAAAATACAGGGAAACTTAACATCAGAGTTGGGGTCACGAAGGACATAAAGTTAAGGAGTTCTGCTACCTAGGCAGCAAAATAACTCATGATGGACGAACAAGGAGGACATTAAAAGCAGACCAGCACCGGCAAAAAGGGCATTCCTGAGCAAGGGAAATCTACTGGTATCCAATACAGGGCTTAATTTGGGGAATAAATTTCTGGAAATGTACGTTTGAAGCACAGCATTGTATAGTAGCGAAACATCGACAGTTGGAAAACAGGAAAAGAAAAGAATCGAAGCGTCTGAGATGAGGTGCTACAGAAGGATGTTGAAATTTAGGTAGACCAATAAAGTAAGGAATGAGGAAGTTCCCTGCAGATCCGACAAGGGGAAAAAAATGTAGAATGAAGGGACAGGATTATACGATGTGTGTTAAGACATCAGGGAATAACTTCCATGGGACTAGAGAGAGTTGTAGAGGGCAAAATCTGTAGACGAAGACAGAGATTGGAATGCATCCTGCAAATAACTGAGGAAGTTAGGTTGCAAGAGCCACTATGAGATGAAGAGGTTGGCACAGGAGAGGAATTCGTGGCGGGCCGCATCAAACCAATAAGAAGGCAGATGACTCCAAACAGGAATAAAAGATTGCGTTCTTATTGATTAATTCAAACGTTTGGCATCCGTTAGTCCGTCATATAGTAATGGATAATGGTTTTTTTTTCTGAGCCACGAAAATTAAGATTAGGTCGATAGTTGCTGTAAGTTGATGCATTCGCATTTTAAGGTTGAGGAAAAAGTGTAACTTTCCAATCTCGTGCAGTTTCCTTAGTAGAAATCAGACGGATGGTTCCTTTTCTCTGCCCCGTGATGACTGGGTGTTGTGTGCTGTCCTTCGGTTAGTTAGGTTTAAGTAGTTCTAAGTTCTAGGGGACTGATGACCTCAGATGTTAAGTCCCATAGTGCTCAGAGCCATTTGAACCATTTGAACGGATGGTTCTTAGGAATAATGCTCTGCTTGTTGCGCTTATTCTGTGGCATAGGCCGATAACTATAAACCTGTTAATTTTTATCGGGGTTACAAAAGATGAGACCAATTTCGTCACGAATTAAAATGCTTAATTATACTCAACCAAAACCATTCAGCCAGCTGTTCAGCTTTAGGGCTAAAAAAATGCAGATATTCATATTTCAAATTGTCATAAACACGTAGAATGTAGCGAGGCACATTATTTCGAATATTCCGATCCTTGGCAAAATTTTCAGCATAACAATTTGTTTAAGTGTTCAAGGGTAATGCTACGATGCTGCGAGTACGTGAGATCAGTAGTATGGGAGGTGTAAGGAAGCCCTGGATGTTTTTTGGGTGGGTTCTGGTGATGAATACTGCGTCTGAAAGGAACTTGTGTTATCCATAATTTCCCTAAATTGCTCACCTCAAATTTCAGAATGATTTCACAAGGAGGGGTACGGCCGATGTATTCCCTTGTCGTTCGTCAGTCTGAGCTCCTTTATCATATCTAATGATCTAGTTATTAACGGGACGTTACATCTCAGTCTTCCTTCCTTTTCGAAGTTTGGTGCAGAAAATTTTGTAACTGCGACACGTGCCGTGCTTCAGTACAAGAACATCAATTAGCCGATTTCGCTACTTTTAAACATCAGACTCGGCAGCTGTTATTTACTTGTAATTTATTTTCGTATGACGACTGACCAACTTCGGCCGAGAGGTAATTTTTGGATGATATTAGGAAGATACGAAAGATATCAGAGGACATAATCCTGTCCTACACGTTTCGATACATATCCACTGGTCGATAAAAGCCAGGCTGAACGATGGCTGTAACCTTTTAACAAAGAAACATGTAGTGACGGAGTTTAGCTGTTGCAATAGCTCAACGTAAGGTACTTTTCGTCTTGCCTTTCCTTTGTGTTCTCACATCACGTACCTCCAAACTGTGAGTTAAGTAGGTTGCTATCTTGTCGAACACAGGCATAAGTGGCATTTACTGTCAGTGTGAAAATCCCAGTTGTTTTCCTAGTGACAGTAATGACCGCTATTAACTACTCTATTAATTCAAAATAGAGCTTTTAGCGGCACTGAACCGAGAGGTGCACCTTTGGACGGCTGTGTACCTCCATATTTCAGTTATTATTATTTCACTTTTTCAGGCTTCAGCATACAGTAGTTTAAGATTGTTACAAGAGACACGTTTCGCCTTTATTAACAAATCTTCATGAGTAATTGTTTCGTAAATATTACATGCGTAACACGGTTTTGCATTTTCATTTCTTTAGTCTTGAGTTGGCGGAGCTAAGGAATGTGGTGCGTTAAGAAGCCATTGATTGGAGTGAAGATTATGATAGTACATTGGTGTATATCTTAACCCCAGTTCTAGGTAACATTAAAGGGGGTAACTTGATTAGTAGTTGCCCAAGCCAAAGAATATGATTCCATGGGAAGTTATTACACTATTCAATGATTATGTACTAAATTTTTTCATCTGTTATAGCGAGGAAAGATACCAACTCGGCGACTTTTTATTAGGAAATCCGTTACAGAGGCATCCTCGGATACATATACCTAATTACTACGAAACGCACCTTTTCAGCAGGGACAGGGTTCAGACACAACACTGAATCCTCTACAAAGCTATTGCAACTCCAGAATACCGTAGCGAAATGCGGAAAGCATGCGAAACGTCAATGATTGATGCAGGGAATGACATTTGTCTTTGAACGTGAATAAAGGTTGCGTGTTCTTCATAAATGGGCGAAGACATTCAGTACCGTTCGATTGCACTACTGGCGATGAGTTACTGGAAACTGGAACCATCGTGAAATGCCCAGGAATAACCATGCGGCACGACTTAAACTGCAACGAGCAAGTAGCACTAACTGTAGGAGAAGCACATGTCAGGATGAGATTCATTGAGAGAATCTCAGAGAAATTTCATTCATCGATGAAAGCAGTGAGGCACAGATCAGTTGTAAAACCGATTCTTGAGTACCGCTCATCCTCCTGTGACCTTGACCAGGTTGGATTAATAGAAGAGAGAGATAGAGAAGATACAACGAAGTGCGGCACGCCTCATCACGGGATCCATTAGCACGAAAGCGTTACAGAAATGCTTAAGAAACTCGCAGTTTCTTTATTAGTATCATCGTCATGACGCTAAAGGCAGTCCCTTTCTTTATGTAGCGATTCTTTACTTTCTTTCATCATCTTCGCCATTTGGTTGTAGTTACCGCAGTTCATTCCACTGATAATGCTTTGTAATATGGATGTTCTTGGTCCTCTTCTTGGTTTTCTTTTCGTGGATTATTTCCGTGTCTTCTTCTTGTTTCCAGGGTCCTACAGATGTCGCCGCATCCCGCATCTTTGTCGCCATACAACTCTATCTCGCCATTATCCCCATCCCATTTATTCCTCTTTTCTTCATCGCTTCTTGGATACTCCAGCATGACGAAGCAGCACTCAGCAATAGTTACCAAGGTCTGTTTGAAGGATACGATTTACTGGCAAAACGAGCAGGAAAGAAACAAATCATTATTGCCTTGATTGCGACATACCTCTCTGCGTGTCACAGTACTTCAGAATCTTTCAAAGAAACAAAACCCACTTGCTGTGAAAATAGTCAGTATCTCACACCACACTTTTATCTGTTTATTCGTTTTTTAAAGAATACTTATAGTTTCTGTCAAATTATTTTAAAATTTGTCATCTACCACAAAAATAAAATAGATATTAAAAATAAAACTTGAAGCTTGGTCTTTTTTTAGTATGCTGTGCTCTTTCAGATGTCTCAAACAGAAATGTGGGAGTAAAATTGTAAACAATGTCATAAACGTGGGGTTTTCTTAGCTCGAAGTTCTTCTAAGCGACTGGTCTTCAAAGTGTTAGTAGAACCTAAAAGAACATAGAAATCAGGTGATGCTAGGGGAATTAGATTAGAAAACGAGACACTTAAAGTAGCAGACGAGTTTTGCTCTTTGGAAAGCAAAATGGCAATGGCAAGAAAAGCATTTCTGAAGAAGAGAAATTTGTTAACATCAAATATAGATATAAGTGTCAGGACGTCATTTCTGAAAGTATTTGTCTGGAGTGTAGCCATGTATGGAAGTCAAACATGGACGATAAAAAGTTTAGTCAAAAAGAGAATAGAAGCTTTAGAAACTTGGTGCTACAGAAAAAATTAAATATTAGATGAGTGGATCACATAACTAATGAGGAGGTACTGAACAGAATTGGGGAGATACGAAATTTGTGGCACAACTTGACCAAAAGAAGGGATCTGTTGATAGGACACATTCTGAGACATCAAGGGATCACCAGTTTATTATTGTTGGGAAGTATGGGGGCTGGGTGCTAAAAATCGTAGAGGGAGACCAAGCGATGAATATAGTAAGCTGATTCAGAAGGATGAAGGTTGTAGTACTTATTCGGAGAGGAAGAGGCTTGCACAGTTTAAAGTAGTGCTGAAGACCACAACAACAAATAGCACAGGAAGGAAACAAAAATAAAGTTTTATGTAACTAAGTCTCTGACGTCTCTGCCGCACGGGAATGAAATGGTATCTAACAAAGAGGAAAAAGAGTGAGGTACAGGCAGCTGGAACGAGGTTTCCAAGAACAGAGATAAGCTGCACACTCCCGGATCGGATCAGGAATGAACAAATTAGAGAAGGACTAAATGCCGAAGGGGTTAACAAAGCAACAGAGACATACAGAAACATTTGGAAAGAGCGAGTGAGCAGAATTCCAGAAGACAGGCTGACGAAACGGCTGTGGAATTAAAGGCCGAGATGAAGAAGAAATTCTGCAAGGCTCAAAATGAGGTGGGCTCTACAATACTCTTGGAAGACTGCTCGAGCAGTCAGCCTGATCCATGGAAGCGAAGATGATGGTGATAAAAATGTGAAGTCATGTGCTATGAATGGCTGCGAGACACCGAAAGGAAGGTTCAGCCACCTAATAGGAAATTATTTTTCCCTATTGTTTCACGCCCGCGGACACCTTTCCGTCGCGAAGTGTGAGGGCCTGCCCTCGAATAGCCCCAAGGTGGGCCGCCGAAAGTGTCGTCACCATTCGAAGGACGGAGGGCTATCGACAGTGTCACATGCCCTCACTTCATGAGAGGTTTGGAGACTGCTGATCACGGACTTCGCAGTACCACCTCCCCTAGCTCCTCTGCCGTAAATCCAAAGGGAAAATTGCTATCACCACGCGGTGCGACCGAAAGATCACCCATCCGACTAAGGGCCATGCCCAGTGGGGCTTAACTTCAGTGATCTGACAGGAACCAGAGTATTACACCTGTTCTTCTTGTCGGGGCCTACCACGCATGGCTGCTGTCAGAATCACACAAAAATGAGAAAAAAAAAGCAGCAGTGAGATTCGATTCAAAGACAAGCGCCTGTGAAACAAGCGGTTACTCGCCTTTTTCTTATTTTCTTTTTTGTTCTCTTCAACCCTTCGTTTCCAAGCCTATTCCTCTACCATTCAAACTTCCTTTTACTTTTTTTTTATTTATTTATTTGGCGACGCAGACACACGCGTCCCTATATAGACGCGGTACCTCAAACTCCATAGGTACGAAACAATAAACTAATTTTGAATCCACGGACGACAGAGCTTCAACGCTAACCGAATTTATTTTTCTTTGTTTCCTTTTCTTCTTATATATAACAGAGCACAATAAGTGAGGTCGCTCTCCAAAGTTAGAAATGAGAAAAGTAATGATCATGTGCCCCAGTAGGACAGCTCGATATCTCTGTCGTATAAGGGCCACACCCTGTCTGGTAAACATGAGATTTATTCAGCAAGGCCGGCCTGTGTGGCCGAGCGGTTCTAGGCGCTTCAGTCTGGAACCGCGCGACCGCTACGGTCTCAGGTTCAAATCCAGCCTCGGGCATGGATGTGTGTGATGTCCTTAGGTTAGTTAGGTTTGAGTAGCTCTAAGTTCTAGGGGACTGATGACCTCAGATGTTAAGTTCCTAGTGCTCAGAGCCATTTTTTTTTTTTTTATTCCGCGTGTTAGCAAAAATGTCCTGGTATCGGTACAACTGCGAGACGTTCCGTCATTTTTTATTATTTTATTTGCTACTACCATTTACAACTTGCCACCTGGCCGCTTAGAAAGGTCATCTTTTCGCAATATGAAATTTTGCATGGAGAGAATGTGAATCTAATTTGATATTCTTATTTGTATCAAGGAATAATGTAACTGCAGTTATAAATACTTCTTAACTTAAAAGCAAATAAGAAATTAAGATCTTAACATTAAAGATTTATGAACGAAAGACAGAAATTTAGGAAGATGGAAATAGGTTTGACAAGTTATCACTTTTTGACATATTCTAACTTCGGAAAAATTTCTAAAATAACAAGAATTTTTTACTTAATAAGGAGAAGCAGAAAATAGGAGAGATCAGTGATTTGTGTTGGAGATCCCACCATCTAGCTATTTCGTTTCTGAAGGCTCGGCAAATCATCGAGCCTGTCACATTCTAAGTAGTGTACAAAATATATACATCTTTAATGCTCGTTTTATAAATCTATGTTTACTGACGACGTGTTTTGTTTCCTAGTATGCAGTAAGCATGCTGAAAGGTAAAGGAGTGATTCCCCCCCCCCCCCCCTGCCCCGCACCCACCTACACACCCATCCACCATACATACACACACACACACACACACACACACACACACACACACACACACACACACCGGCAACAAGATGAACAAAACGAGCAATCGGCACGGCCGTTGACGTGATGATGAAAATGATGACGGAGGTTTACCAATCACAACAGCCAGCCGTTCCTTCAGCGGACAAATCGTTAATGGAACAGGTAAGAACGGGGTGTGGGCAAATCCTTTTGACAGCAGAAGCTCTCTCCGCCACACACTTTGCTTGTTGGCTCGCGGAGTATAGCTGTAGGCGTAGGGCGTCACAAACGCGTCAGTCCGTCGTTCCCAGTGAGTTAATTTGAACAGTTTTGTTTGTTTATTTATCGACCGCAGAGTGGCGAGGGGCCGGGAGGCTGCATCCGGCGGCCAGGCGGCCACGCGCGGCGAGAGGTCGCGCGTTCGAGCCCCGCGCCAGCGCCGCCGGCGCTCGGTGCAGCCGGCGTGACGTCACGGCCGCGGCCCGGGCAGCCGGCCAGCCAGCCGCTGCGCGCCACCTCCCGGCACCGGCTGCTCGCCTGGTGGCAAGTAGGCGCGCGATGCAGCGCTGGCGGCCAGGTACACGCGCGTACGCCTCACAATTACTCCCCGGACCGCACCGACATTGCTCTTCTGGTCATTTCGGGGGCCTGGCCCTGCCAGAGACGGCCAGTCGGCTTCGCCGCGTTGCACCAACAGTTCCCAGCACAAGCCTAAACACGCCCAAAGTTTCGCCGATAATTCTGAAGCGTTGCCTCGTCAGCTATACGTCCCGGGGCGAAGCCGACGAGAGTTTTTCGGCAGTTGGCCCTCTCAGTTTGGCAGTCTGGCGAACTCTGGTGGCCCCGAAAATTGCCAGCTGCGACTCTTCTGAATTTCGCGAGTACTCCTCTACATAGACGCGTGTGGATCCTCTTCCCAGCCCGTCTCTCTTCAGAGAAAATCGCCGTCAAAATAAAATTCGGCAACACCTATCGATTGCAGAAAAAAAATTGCCCGTCGCCGATTAAAAATCAGCAGGCCCGCCTTCTTTCACTTGGCAGGAGTGACGAAACGATCCCTAGGAATCGCGAGCGAACTGAGCGGCACTTGGAGGAAATTTCTGCTGGGACGGACCACGCGAGACAGATTCGGTAATGTGTGTGCAGTGACCCTTTTTCGGTAGTTGGCCCACCTAGTCGCGGGCCCCGGCTCCGAAAAGAATTCGGCAGGGGGCACTGGCGACCGCAAAAAAGAGTTCCGGCGCAGCGGAATGGGCGGAAAACGCACCATTCGGGCAGCGAACCCGAGATTTTCCCGGCAAGGAACACGGTCTCTGGCGGCGTGTGGCCACAGACAGGGGACCGGACTGTCCTAGACCAAAGTGCAGGGTGCATCTAGGCGCTCTAGGCGCCGCAGTCGGGCTCCCCGCACCCCGCCACCGCCCGCGACGCCTTGGTACTCGCGCCTCGCCGGCAGCCGTATGATCTAGGAGGGCATACGGCGCACCAGGCGAGCAGCCGGCCCCAGGAGGTGGCCGCGTGTGCTGCGCGCTGCCGCTGCTGCCCAGGGGCCCGGAGTGGGGGACGGCGCGCCGCGGGCCGTGGTGGGGGCGCAAGCAGGGGCCCCGCGGGGACTCGAACGCGCGACCTCCAGAGCCGCGCCGGCGGCCGCACGGCTGCGCGCGGGCTAATCGATGACGGTCGACTGACCCCGCCGGCCTTCGCGCTCGGCCGGACCTCCAAATCAATATCGACTGCCGCCCAACACCGCGGAAATGCTCTCGCACTGGTATCCGACTGGATGTTGCTTTATGCCTGTAGGGAGGCAACTACTTGCACGCTTCCCTATCGAGGCCGTTTCTACCGTCAGGCAAGACTAGGTTGCCACCTAGGGAGAAAATTAATTTCAAATCGAGCATCATAAAAAGTGAGGAAATGAGAGAAAAAATGAAAACGAGAAAAATTAAAACACGTTTCTTATAGTGGCCATTTTCGCAGCAGCTGTATATAAACTGCAGTTGTTTCAAAGAAAATGCCTTTTGCATGGTGCACATTAAAACTTTTATTTTTATTTCTGCACCCAGACGCGTATCGCCTTTTTTTTACAAGACATCTTAAGTGGGTGTCCTGAAATATTACATGATTTGTCCTTTTTACATATAGGTTATGGTTTCACATCTAGGTTATAGATTTAAAAACAGTTCCTTAACGTTTTTTTACGAAATGGAAAGGTACTTACAGGTAACTTCTAATTCACTGCACCCAAGCAAACTGCTTTTTCTCATCTGACAACCAGGTGGACATCTTACAGTTCACTTTCAGTTCACTGTTTTCGTTGCTCATGGAAGGTATTATAGGACAAACCAGCAGAACATTTGACACCCGCTACGAAGAACATATCAGAGCATGGAAATATGGATCGAGCCACTCAACTTTTAGAGAACATTTGAGAGAAAATAACCGCAAACCTACTACAAGAGAAAATGATACGAAAATAATTAGAATAAATAATGAAAGACATTTCCTAACATTACAGGAAAATTATCATATATACAAAAAAAAGGCTGAAAAGAAATAACTACTAAATGACCAAGTAAATATGACTAACTACTCACTGTTTACACTGATTGATCATATAACAGACAGAAATCCCAACAAACGAGTACACATCTGATTCCTCTCATAAGTATATACAGGAAAATATAATAATAATAATAATAATAATTATTATTATTATTAATATTATTATTTTTAAGAATAAAAAATAAAAAATCTCTCTCCCTCTCTAACACACACACACACACACACACACACACACACACACACACACACACAGAGACACACACATACATTCACAAAACAGTTGGTAACACTTAGAAAAACAAATGAATCTCTGTATTAAAAAGACGGCAGTTACAGTGATGTGCAACGAAAACAGTGAACTGAAAGTGAACTGTAAGATGTCCACCTGGTTGCAAGATGAGAAAAGCAGTTTGCTTGGATGCAGTGAATTAGAAGTTACCTGTAAGTACTTTTCCATTTCGTAAAAACACGTTAAGGAACTATTTTTAAGTCTATAACCTAGATGTGAAACCGTAACCTATGTGTAAAAATGACAAGGCATGTAATATTTCAGGACACCCACTTAAGATGCCTTGTAAAAAAAGGCGAGACGCGTCTGGGTGCACAAATAAAAATAAAAATTTCAATGCGCAGCATGAAAAAGGCATTTTCTTTGAAACAACTGCAATTTATGTACAACTGCTGCGAAAATGGCCACTATATGTATCGTGTTTTAATTTTTCTCGTTTTCATTTTAATGTAATTTAATTTTGTACTGCGAAACGTTTTCGCTACAGGTCGCGATTGTCGAGTGATTCAGGAAAAACGTACGAAACTGACTTTACAGATCTTACTTCGTAAACTGTTGGGAATTTGGCAAATGTACGTATGAAGTTGCATTTTTTTTCTTTTTTCAGGGTCACAAATACTATCATACCTTAAAACTTGTAGCTTCCCTTCTGACTCACCCTGTATGCGCGCCAGATATTGCACTTTTTCATTATTTTTCAAAAACATAGAGTGTTAATTTTACGAGGTGCAGCAATCGTATTAGTATTGACAGAATATGTACAGATTCTTAGTTCAACGGTAGATCGTTTATTTCACTGTGACAATATGTGTTACAGAGCGAATACTTATTTTCAATTAATTCCAGAGTGCCTAGTTTCTTTTCATTAGTGACTGCTGTGCGAATCTGGGACCACTATTTTTACTTAGTTTTTCTTTGATATTTGCAGGATATTTGAGAAAAAATTTCTGAGACTGTACGTTTGGAGCACACCATTGTATGGTAGTGGAACATGGACTGTAGGAAAACCGGAAAGAAGTCAATCGAAGCGTTTGAAATGTGGTGTTACAGACGAATGTTGAAAATTAGTTGCACTGATAAAGTGAGATTGAGGAGGTTCTATGCAGAATCGCAGAGGAAAGGAATATGTGGGAACCACTAACAAGGAGAAGGGACAGGATGATAGGACACCCGTCAAGAAATCGAGGAATCACTTCCACGGTACTACAGGGAACTGTAGAGGGCAATAACTGTGGAGGAAAACAGAGAGTGGAATACATTCAGCAAATAATTGAGGACGTAGATTGCAAGTACTAATCTCAGATAAAGATGTCGGCAGAGGAGAGGAATTTGTGGCGGGCAGCATTAAAACGGTTAGAAGACTGATGACTCAAAAAAAAAAGAAACAGGACTTTCTTTGCACAGTAGCACATCATGCGAAAGCTACTTTCGTCATTACGTTTTTACTTCAGTGTATAAAAAAATCACACTGACCATCGCTTAAGATCTGTGCCCATTAGTTGGGTTTCAGGCTAGTTTGGGTGCAAAACTGTGCCATACTAGTTGGCTGTTCATACCGTTCTTTTTCCGAAAACCGCATTGCTACCTGAATTCCTCCCTCTGTGCCAATGAACAGCGACAGCACGCACTGCCGCGAATTACAGGAGAATTGTCCCTTCTTGTGTCTAATATCGCCGGCTGTTTCACGGCACGACTTGGATACGTACGACACGTACGTGTTGGTATACGAAGGCGCTGGCGAAGCGTTGCGAAAGTTTCGCACATTATCAGGCGCGCGTTGCAGCCGCATTAGGAGCGTGCGAGGCAGGAAACGGAAGCATCACACGCGACACCCACGCTCTGCTGTGACGGCGTGTGGCCGCTGCCAACCTCGTTGCGCCCTCGGCCGATATCTCTTTTCACTCGCTCGAGCTGATCATACGCTGAAACTCATGAAATACCTCCTAATATCGTGTCGGACCTCCTGCTGACTCAACAAGTCCATCCGGAAATACTGACCAATGGTGCCTCCAGAGCCGCCCTTAACTGCTGAGGTGTTGCTGGTGCAGGATTTTGTGCACGAACTAACCTCTCCATTTCCTCCCATAGATGTCCTATGGCATTCAGGTCAGGAGATCTGGGTGGTCAAATGATTCTATCGAATTCTCCAGAATGTTCTTGAAACCAATCGCGAAGAATTGTGGCCTGGTGACATGTTTGGGAACGCAAAGCCATGGATGCCTGAAAATAGTCATCAGATACCGGAACATGGCCATTTCCAGTAAACGATCGGTTCAGCTGGACCAAAGGAACCAGTCCATCCCATGTAAATACAGCCTGTGTAAATATAGCCCACCAACAGCTCGTACAGTTGGTCGCGGAAAATTTGGGTCCTTTACTTCGTGGGGTCTGCGCCGCACTCAAAACCTACCATCAGTCCTTACCAATTGAAATCGTCACTATCTGGCCAGCCCATGGTTTTCCAGTCGTATGGAGTCCAACCGATATGGTCACGAGCCCAGGAGAGCCGCTACAGGCGATGACGTGCTGCTAGCAAAGGCATTCGCGTCGGTCGTCTGCTGCCACAGCTCATTACGTCAAATTTCGCTGCGCTGTCTCAATGGATACGTTCGCCGTACGTTCCACATAGATTTTTGCGGTTGTTTCACTCGGTGTAGTTTGTCTGCTAGCGCTGACATCTCTGCGCAAACGCCTCTGACATCGGTCGTTAAGTGAAGGCCACCGGCCACTGTGTTGCCCGTTGTGAGAGGTGATGCCTGGAATTTGGTATTCTCGCCACATTCTTGACACAGTGGATCTGGGAATACTGAATTCCCTAAGGACTTCCGAAATGCACTGTCCCATGCGTCTAGCTCCAACTACCATTCCGCTTTGAAAGTGTGTTAGTTCCCGTCGTGCGACCATAATGACGTCGGAAACTTTTTTACTTTGAATCACCTAAGCTGAAGATTAGATGGGTAGGTCACATAACTAATGAGGAGGTATTGAATAGAATTGGGGAGAAGAAAAATTTGTGGCACAATTTGACCAGAAGAAGGGATCGGTTGGTAGGACATGTTCTGAGGCATCAAGGGATCACCAATTTAGTATTGAAGGGCAACGTGGAGGGTAAAAATCGTAGAGGCAGATCAAGAGATGAATACACTAAGTACATTCAGAAGGATGTAGGTTGCAGTAGGTACTGGGAGATGAAGAACCTTGCACATGATAGAGTAGCATGGAGAGCTTGCAAGGGGGATTAATTAAATTAGAAAAGACTAATATTAATGAATAAATGAAATAATTTTACTAGCTGTGTGACCGGTTACGAAGTCTCGTAACTGCTTGGCCCTAACTAGTATTAGCACGCAATCTGACTGCAAAAAATAAAAATAAAGAATGACAAGCGATTTCCATTAACACAATTGATTAAGTAAGCCCCCTGCAACTATAAAAGCTACGAAACAACAAAGCACAAGTGTAACTGTTCTATGTGTCGTAGTGTGACTCAACGTACGTGTATTTGGCTCGGTTCTTTCTCAATACGACAAAATATTTTAAACACCATTTACAATGAACTAACTGAAAAACCAGAAATACTATAATTGCACACAGAAACCAGAATTACAAGTCTAATAAATGAACACGAGCCAGATACCTTGTTGACTGTACCTGTAAGCAAGAGGCATTGTCATTAAAGAAAACTTTAATACCTTTTTACCTCATTATATATCGACGAAAATTTTCCATTACACCTGCAGCATAAATCAAAAGCCCATCTCCTTTCTCAAATATATCCCAACAATTGTATCTTCTTACATCTATACGTTACACCAACCGAACAGTACAACATTTCAGTCAACACTCAGATCGTCTACTCCTTCGCCCAACAGAACAACGACAGCTCTCGACATCCTCTGAACTACTACTGCGCCCAGAGGAGGCGGCGGAATAATAATCTTTGGCGCAATCTCTGGCGCTGTGACTCAGTGTAGCCACCTTTCAAGCTGCATCAAACGAGTCTCTGGACTGAAGACCACAACAAAAACAACATCACCTAAGTACATCTGACACCTCCGCCAATGCACTGCCCTTTTATGCCTTGTGTAAACGATACTGCTGCCATTAGTATATATGCATTTTGCTATCCTCTGACGTCTGTCACCTCAGTATACACCTCGCTAGTCACGTTGGATTGACACTGCATCCTGCGGTCAGATGCTGCAGGCTGAGCGGGTATGTGAAACTTGCCAGGTTCGCGGAAACCCAGGCTGACCTGCTCCAAAACTGTATTTCAGCATACATGTGCATCTGTGTCTCCGTTACGACAGGTTCAACTGGTGGAGATAGGACCAGACAGGCTGGAAGGAGAACTGGTAAACCCCTGTGGTATGCATGATATTTTAATGCCTCAACTGATACTGAGAACAGAATAAAACATTGTGAGGCATTACTTTCTAAGACGCCCTCGTACTCTGGATCATCCCGGCACTGTGAAACGGGCTCGACGCTTGCGCCCAGCCGGGCAGCAGCGGTCTAGGATAGAGTCTAGACGGAGCAGCGCGCCTACTTTCCTCGCCTGGCTTCGCGGCTAGCGCCAACTCCCCGCCGAGGCCAAAGCCTTCTGACAGACGGCCTGGAAGACCGCCAGCGCAGTCGAGCTGCTCCAGAGACAGAGGGGTAGGGGGCGGGGGGTGTCCAGTTCTCTGCTACTAGGCGTGAAATACGGACAGTAAAAACGGCGATGGCGGCTGCCAAGCTGCGAGAGTGAAAATCTTTTGCAAGAAATTGGCGCCGCCGGTCGCCGGACTTGCAGAGAGCGCACCTGTCTTTTGCGTAGGAGTGGAGAGGCAGTGATTTCCACCACAGCCGGACGTCCCTCGCGCGGCGATTATAAAAATACGATGGCGGCAAGAGATGGAGCTGATACGGCGGCGTCCGGCCGAATCACTGGCCGAGTTGGTAGCGCATGCAGAGAAATACGGTCTCGTTATGCCGGACCCCGCTAACCGCCGATTCCGCATAATAAGCGATCAGACAGGAGTGTCGGCGACTGTCTGGAACACATCCAGCTTCTCCTGTTATGGTAGCCTACGAATGGCAGCAGGTTTCCTTCCTTACAAGTCTTTTTTTATTCTCCCGCCAAACGGTCTTGCAAAGCGAGTACGTGAAATTATACCGGGGATGACGTAACGCAAACATTGGTAGCACCCACCTCTACATCCAACTGTTTCTGCGCTGAAGTTAAGTATCGGCGGCAAGGTTTTTGATGCAGGACAAAGATGACCTCCAGTTAGCGGTAAATCGGCTAAAACAAATACGTACAGAATACAATCTTGAAATTTCATTACATAACGCAACTTATACGGCCTTTCAAGATAAATCTCCGAAACGGTAGCTCAGTGGTACCGTGCCAGACTGTGGATGGCCGGGCCTTGGATTCGATTTCTTACAGTCTTAACATTTTTATCCTTTTTTCACCTTTATTAATGTTTGTTTATTCACCTTTTTTAATGTTTGTTAATGCGAAAAATGCATGGTTCGGAGTCCACTTTAGACTGTAGTTGCCCCTATAAATTCCTCTGTCCTTATGTAGCATGCATACTACATATAATTTTTTCCTTTAATTATTTTATTTTTTACTTCTTTTAGCTACGGTAATAAAGTAAACTCACTGTGCCTGATTGTAACATATACCTCACACCTTCTGTTTTTAATGTCTCACTTCTTTTTTCATCTCTGCTTAAAGTGGATTGTAAGAGCTGCTTAAAGAAAGCTGCTAATCGCAGTATCAGCATGTATTAGAGAAAGAAAGGCAATGTTTGTCTTTAGTAATCCTGAACTACGATATCTTTAGAAAATGCTGTAATATATTAATATATCCTACACTGTCGAATAAGTGATTGTTGGTTTCATCATGACAATACAGCGATATATATATATATATATATATATATATATATATATATATATATATATATATATATATATTGTAGCATTGGAACTACATGAAACAACGACCTATACTTTCACATTCTAGTGGCACTTTTTCATAGTTTTAGGCGTTTAATGTTAGGTTTTCTGAATATTTTCTAATATAAGTAGTATTCGCTTCGAACACACTCTAAAGCTTTTTTAAGTTTAATATTTTGATCTCACTTAGTCTCAGAACAGTACATGGACAACCCACATAAACTTATCATTCATAAAATCTAAGCTCAGGAGAGGAGGATAACTGTCAGTGTAAGTCAGTTCGAGGGTCGGAGGGAGGCAACGGTATACCACATGCAGCAGGACCACGCCGAGTAAAGTGCTGCACTGCTCAGTCCAACCTAGTGGTTGTGTTCAGCTTTACTTTTGCCATCGAAGACTGGAATTAAAATCGAAGTAATTGGACAGGTGTCACATTCACAATACCTGGGTTGCGACACGAGATACGATAATGATAACGATGCCATGAAACGCTGCACAAAATTCAAGCAATATTTGCAACAGTAAACACAACACTAAGCTGTACAGCACGAAAAGACATGAAAAATGAATTTTGTCAAACTATGGCGATAACTTTACCGTTGAACGAAAGCGAGACTTGAATACATAAAGAGAAAGATGACAGCAAAATGCAAACAGCAGAGATGGGAATGTTGAGGAGAGTAGAGGGCTGCACGATAAGAGATTTAGTAAAAAATGATGATGTGGAAGCACACGCCGTTAATAAGGAGATGACTGAATACTGTCATAAGTGAATAATATGTGAATAGCATGAAAGACTATGCACGGAACTGCAAGCCGCAAGGATGTAGAGACACAGACCGAACAAGGAAATTGTGGGCGTAACCAGAATGAAAGACGGCGACGTGACTAAAAATAATTGCATAATTTTCTGCAAAACTGAACGCAAGCGCTTACAATCGTCTCAATGACGGATGTCCGATTACCGCCCTACATGCTCTTAGTTGTTTGGAGCATAAAACTATAATGTGTTCAGATATCAGATATTATGTCAGTGGAGTTCCCCATCTTCGCGCTCATATCGTGGCTAGAATGATTCCCCATTCGTCTCAGATCCAGGTACGTACACTACCTGATGAAAAGTATCCGAACACTACATCCTGCGCATTCGGGACGACGACGGTTCAATCCCACGCCCGGTCATCCTGATTTAGGTTTTCCATGATTTCTCTAAATCGCCTCAGGCAAATGCTGGGATGGTTCCCTTGAAAGGGCACGGCCGACATCCTTCCCTAATCAGATGGGACTGATGACCACGCTGTCTGGTCCTCCCCCCCCCCCCCCCCAAATCAACCATTAATTGCCAGCATTACTTTAGAAGTCGAAGCTATGTAGATAGCAGCGAAAGCGCCCTCTAGACGCCGGTCAGAGGCACGGGATGTGGACCGTTCGCTGTGTGTTCCACAATAAATTCTGCATGAGGAGTGCTGCAAATAATGCAATCGACAACATCCGATCTGGGTACTGGATGCACGTAACGCAAACAAGACCATTCCGAGGAAGCTCCCAACAGCAGGTGAGGTTTCGATTGTCTATAAACATTTCTTTATATGGCACGAATTCGATGGGCAGGGTGTCGAGAAGAGTAGCCTATAACCCGTGGGCTGGGAGACCTGGACTCACCAGTAACGGAGTCAGTCAAGGAGTAATGAGGGAAAGAGAGCGATGAGTAAGATATGATAATTTGTAATTTGTGGAACTTGTGACACCTGCCTTGGTAAGTCTATAGCTGCACTATCGACTAACTCTGGCCTGTGTGTCTGAGAACTCTACTGAATGCAGGCTGCAGTTACATTCTTAACATAGTCTCAATCGTGGGCTACCTGAATATGTTTCATGTGTAATTGTATCCACGCTACGTTTAAGTTCTTAACTTAAATTCAGTAGTGGGTCGAGAAAGTGAAGCTCTAATATACTCATTGTTTGGTATGTTAAGTCTTGCTCTTTCAAAAGTAGTTCATCTCTTGTAGCATCCTGAGAATCTCGTACCTTTTCAGCAGACTTCGTGTCAGCTCAAAATTCTAGCTGTAGCCTTATGCATTTATACTTCTGCTACACGATCCCGGCTCTGTTTCCTGACGTCTTGAACCCGCTCGCAGGATGCAGTCGGAGGTAAATGTTTTGTTGTATTGCTAAGGATAACACAGCGACACAATAGTTACGTCTATATATGTCCATACAGGTTCAGCAATTATAACCCCCACAACATACGTTCACACAACCTACTGCAATTTATGTACTTATATATCTACGTTCCACATCTCCTCCTAAACCAATGGACCGAGTTCAACAAAACTTGGCACACATATCTGGAAAGAATAATGTGAGGCTAAAAACAACCGACTATCAAAGAGACTAGGATGGGGATGAAAAAGCCATGTAGCCCACGACTTGAGAATACCCATATGTTAGTTACCCAGTATTTGAGACTGAGAGCACTTTACACATAATTTCAAACCTTTGCGAAACTTTTCTTCGCTAACGACTAACACAAAATGATGAAAGGGAAAAACGTTTGTCGCTCACTACATTTCCCTTGCTCATACAGTGAAACTTGTAACAACAACGACGCTGTACTATTGTACAAATAAGTAATTTTTTTCCTCTGATTTTTCGATAAACTTGAGTAATTGATGTTCTGATTTCATTTGCTTTTTTTTGTTTCATGTCATTGTGCTAAGAAAACTGTAAACAAATTTCAATGTGAATATTAATGTTTATGTCAAATGTCAAGCAATATTGTAATAGAATTGAAATGTAACAAATGTTGAGACTGTTGTAAGATGTTTAAGATTGTAACTGTGCGTCTGGTCCATACGTAGGCAATGTGTTAGAATATGTAGAATTCAAAACCTCGGCTGAATACCCTGTCTGTAAGGGAGTGGTAAAAGGTGGATGGCAGGCGAGCGCGGGAAAATGCGCACGGGCGCTGCACGGCACAACGGGCTCAGCAGTTGGAGTTGGAGTTTGGAGTTGGTCTGAGCAACACGTTCTGGAGCGAGGAGGCTCTCCTGGAAGACGTAGTTTCATTGAGCCTCGGGTATGCCGTTCCAACGCCCATACAGCATGGCAAAATTCCATAGGCACTAAATGGAAAAGTATTGCGACGCTAAGAAGAAGTAAAGTGCCGATACATCAAGAGCCATAGCTGTGGTTGTATGTGTGCTCTGTGCCTCGCCATCTCGCCGCTCTCCAACCGCCACATCGATACAAACAGGTTGAAACTTTTAGTACTGTATTCGTATGGACCAGTGTTACTTTTGTTCCATACTGTTCAATAACAACTTAATAACAACTTAAATTTTACCAGAACTTTCCTATCATTTAATTATCCTCACAACTAACCTAGACAGGGTCCTTTCCAAATGTTGAGCAATCCGAGAGTCCCGAGATGAAAAATTAAAGTTTGTGTTAATAATAATTACCTGCAGACCTAGCTATGTTAGAATGGTGTTTAAAGAACTGTTTTGTTAATGAACCAGTAAATGAATAACGAAGGTCTGACAAAGTTGGAAGATAACTTTAATATTGATTTAGTAATGAAGTTCAATTATTTCGAGACAGATATAAAGGTATTTAAATAAGCAGGAAATAAGATAAAAAGAGTAGTGACTCATATATTGGAAATCTTGAGCGCTTAATGATTTCAGTAATCCAGTTTTTTTTATGTACAGTGTCATAACAGTTTCAGGTCCCCCCCCCCCTTTTTTTGTATTCATTTGAATTCTGAAGTGCTCTAAATTGATTTGACCAGCAAAAGTTAAAGTCAATATAAAAGCCAAAATTTATAAGTGTTTTATCTTTATCAAAATTGACATTGTGTGTGTGACTCGAAAGTGCTGTTTCTAGGGTAACCTATGCCCGATTTTAATCAGATCAATAGACAGTACGAAGTTTTGTAGTATACATTATAGTGTAGTGTTATGTATTTATGGTTTTTCCATATCAGTACAGAACGTGAAACTATCAGTTCAATAGATTTTCTGGTTCTAGAATTTACTATATTAAGCAGTGTTACTACGTGTTGGTTTGCATGAATATACGCTAACTTGTACAGGAAAGAAACTCAGTTAATGCCTAATTAGGCTGCCGACCGTATTATTAACAAATTGGTAGCATCTGCTGTGCTTTCTTTTGTCCGTCCTGACGTGTAGTTGCATTTCGAACTTACTTGACGTATCATTGTTATTACAGAGTGGGTGTAAGTCTGATTTGCCACCATTCAGGTACACGCGGTCAATATCTATACAAAAATCCTGTCTCGTAAGGTAAACCCCACTCACTTACCGTAGTACAGGCTTCAATGAGTATTGTGTGCCCCACGTGCACGTTACAAACTGTCACATGAAGAATGACGTTTTACTTCGTTACTTCTATACTACCAACTCTATCGTGACACCTTCTGCAGACATTATTCACACACACCACTGAATTTACCAGAAAAGTTACATCTTTGTGCGACCCTTAGTTCAGGAGTTACGACGTGATAAACACCGAATGCGTGAAAAACTTGCATAATGCAAAACGTTTAAATTGATCACTTCGTTGCTAGTAACTCTATTCACAACACTTTCGCCGACAGTAGGCACATGTAACACTGGACGTACCTGCACTACTATATCTTAGTACAGTACATATTTCGGTAGGTACGACGTCGTAAACTTCAAGGTGTGTGAAAATTAAATTACAGGATAAAATTCGCTAGACGGACAGGTGAAATGTGTGTACAAATACGCGTAAAATACGTTAAATATATATTACATATAACAACGTTGGAGTCACTGATGACAGCGCCACTAAAGCAGAGTTATTAAACACGGTTTTCCGAAACTCCTTCACCAAAGAAGAAGAAGTAAATATTCCTGAATTTCAATCAAGAACAACAGCCAAGATGAGAAACATAGAAGTAGATATCCTCGGTGTAACAAAGCAGCTTAAATCAGTTAATAAAGCCAAGGCCTCCGATTCAGACTGTATACAAGTCAGGCTCCTCTCAGAGTATGCTAATAAAAAAGCTCCACATTTAGCAATTATATACAACCGCTCGCTCACAGAAAGATCCCTACCTAAAGACTGGAAAATTGCTCAAGTCACACCAATACCCAAAAAGGGAAGTAGGAGTAATCCGCTGAATTACAGGGCGATATCACTAACGTCGATCTGCATTGGGGTTTGGAACATATACTGTATTCGAACATTATGAAGTACCTCGAAGGAAACTATTTTTGACACATAGTCAGCACAGATTCAGAAAATATCGTTCTTACGAAACACAACTAGCTCTTTATACTCATGAAGTAATGAGTGCTGTCGACAGGGGAAGTCAAATTGATTCCATATTTTTAGATTTCCAGAAGGCTTTCGACACCGTTCCTCACAAGAGTCTTCTAACCAAACTGCGTGACTACAGAATATTGCCTCAGCTGTGCGACTAGATTCGGGATTTCCTGTCCGAAAGGTAACAGTTCGTAGTAATAATCGGAAAGTCATCGAGTAAAACAGAAGTAATATCCGGCGTTCCCCAAGGACGTGTTTTAGGCCCTCTATTGTTACTGACCCATATTAACGACATAGGAGACAATCTGAGTAGCCATCTTTGATTGTTTGCAGATGACGCTGTCATTTACCGTCTTGTAAAGTCGTCAGATGAACAAATTGCAAAATGATTTAGCTATCTCTATGGTGTGAAAAGTGGCAACTGACCCTGAATAAAGAAAAGTGTGAAGTTATTCGAATGCGTACTAAAAGAAATCCGCTAAATTTCGATTGCGTCATAAGTCACACAAATCCCAAAATATTTAGGGATTACAATTACAAATAACCTAAATTGGAGCGATCACATAAATAATGTTGTAGGTAGAGCATACCAAAGACTGCGATTCACTGGCAGAGCACTTAGAAGGAGCAACAGGTCTACTAAAGAGACTGCTTACACCACGCTTGTCCGTTCTGTTCTGGAGTATTGCTGTGCGGTGTGCGATCCGCATCAGGAGGGATCCGCACCAGGTGGGACTAAAGGATGACATCGGAAAAGTACAAGGAAGGGGGCTCGTTTTGTATTATCGAGAAAGAGGGGAGACAGTGCCACACACACGATACGTGAACTGGAGTGGCAATCATTAAAGGAAAGGCTTCTTTCGTTGCGACGGGATCTTCTCATGAAAATTTAAGCACTAGTTATCTCCTCCGATTGAGAAAACATTCTGTTGGCACCCACCTACGTAGAGATAAATGATGATCACGATAAAATAAGAGAATTCAGGGCTCGCACACGAAAATTTAACTGCTCGTTTTTCCGGAGCGCCGTTCGAGAGTCGAACGGTAGAGAGACAGCTTTAAGGTGGTTCATTGAACCCTCTGCCAGGTACTTTATTGTGAATAGCAGAGTAATCACGTAGATGTAGATGTAAATGTAAATATGTTTCACATGTGCGTATGGGGGTAAACCACCAGTTTAAAGATGACCCTAAACCCCTGGAACAATTTCAGGCAAATTTGGTACATACATTAGCTACAATCAGGAAAGAAATACTGTAGGGGTAATAAGAATCAGCCTCGAATTGTGGCGGGAGTGATAACCTGAAGAGATAAGGGAGGACCAGGAGCCGGCCAGACGGTGAGGGAGAAGGAGGAGATAGGCACAGATTGGAGGAGGAAGAGATGGACACTGGTAGGGGAGCGGGAAATGGACAGAGAAACGGAAGAGGAGGAGAAGAACAGCGAAAGGCAAGAGGAGGAGATGGACAGAGACAAGGGGAGCCAGATACAGGCAGAGAGATGGCGGAGAAGGAGATCAAAAGACAGAGTGGGAGGAGGAAATGGATAGGGAAAGGGAAGAGGAGAAGATGGACAGAGAGAAGGGAGAGAAGGAGATGGATGGAGAGAAGGGAGAGTAGGAGATGGACAGAGAGAAGGGAGAGGAGAAGACTGACAGAAAAGTTGAGGAGGAGATGGAATTAGAGGCGAAAGGAGGAGATGGTTGGATGGGGAAGGAGCAGATGGACAAAGGGGTGAGGAGCAGATTGACAGAGAGATGGGAGAGGAGGAAATGGACAGAGAGAATGGAGAGGAGGAGACTGACAGAGAGGTTTAGGAGGAGATGGAATTAGAGGCGAAAGGAGGAGATAGTCAGGTGAGGAAGGAGCAGATGGGCAAAGGGGTGAGGAGCAGATTGACAGAGAGAAAGGAGAGGGAGAGGAGGCGATGGACATGGAGGGGGGGGGGAAGAGGAGATGGTCAGAGAGGGAGTGGGGGAGGAGGAAGAGATGGACTAAAAGAAGACTGGAATAAATAAATACCCTGCCAGCGCTGGGTTCCTCAGCTAGTGGCTTATAATTGCCTTTGTATTCTCTTCAGGAAGCGAACGGCAGAGGTAACCGCTGTCGACATTTGCACAGGCGGTCACTCTGCGAGACGAGAGCGCTTCGCCTCATCTCCGGCGGACAAACAGCCGCAGATCCGACGCAAACCAGTTCCCAGTCTGCATTCCGAGGCGGCGGACGATCTAGCCTCCGCGGTCCGCCTATCGTTTCGATGCAAATGCGCGCCTCCTCGGCTATTAATTCCGCGAGCCGCTGCTCGCTAAGTGGCCAAGGATTCCAGGCTGGCCGTAGAGCGCCCGTCGCCCTTGGGCGTGGCCACGCGGGAGAGCCTCAACCGGCCGGCGCCGATGGCGGATAATCTGCGGAAAGCTTGCGAGTTCAGCACCAACCGGGAGTTACGAGCGTGGGGGTTCGTTTCGCAGAGAAAGCTGCTTGAAAATGTGTAATCCTTTTCGTTGCTGATCATCTTCCTGTACTCTCGGAATATCAAGAATAGATTTACAAGACAATCCCTTGCAGCAGACAGCCAGTACAGGAGGTTTATGGAGGTTTTTAAGAATCTCTGCAAATATCATAAATTTTATCACGAACATAAAACATCTTTAATATCTGACACCCAGTTGCTTGTCTTTTATAAGCGGCAATCAGAGTTTCCGTTGGAAGACATACAGTGTAGAAGTGGTATGCTAATCAGACAAAATCGGTGTGAACACTGAGGCGATCATCAGAACGGCGCACGAGATTCAAAATACCCGTTTGGCAAAACACGGTGCACCGTGCACCGCTGCATGAACAAGTTAGTAACTGCCTGCTGCATATTCCCGTCCGACAGGAATCGTCGATACATCCAGGCATTTTTTTGAGGGACTCAAGGCGTGATAACCACAAGGCGAGAGATGAGGGTTATAGGGCGGTTGCTCTAGTGTTCCCACTTGTTGTGAAGCAGCCCCGCCCCTTGTAACGCACCATTCCAAAACGGTACTTTTCGACAGACATGCTACCGCCATACACATTCTTCCTTCTCCGATGGATGTGTACCGGTGTTTCTCCTTCGGCAGCCAAGAAAAGAGTAACAAACACAACGTCGGTCCTGTTTCGACTTTTGTGGTGATAACGTTGCAGTAGTTCACGTTTGCCTGCACGAAAGTCGGAAAGACTCGAATGCCACATTACTACCTCGCCTATGTGCTGGCGCTTACATACCTGCATCGGAGCTGCGCAACGTTCAGTATACGCTGCAGCAACGCCCTGGAACGGAATGTTCTTGGTGACCCCTTGTATTATATCAAGCAGTTTAGATTTACACCATCATAGCGATAACTGTGCACAATGCATGAACCAATTAGAAATGCGGTAAATGTAATTGAATGTACATGGGCGAAATGTGTAAAGTGTAATTAAATGCAGATGGGCCGTATAAATTATTACCTGTAAAAGGCGAAATATCAGTAATCAATTATGTCAAAATGGTGATCCGTTTATCTACTCCCTCATCTGTACTGCTGAACTTCTACAGAACCGAACAGCCATCTCTGAACAAAAGGAGTTTTGTCCAACTTGAATTCACAGTTTGACCATCACCTCAAATAAATGGACCAAAAACTGTCCAACTGTAGATGTTTGTTACAAAGAACAAATCAAAGGGAAGATGTAAAGAAAGCTGCTTGATGCCTACAGATTTGAAAGTTATTACAAAATGTTAAGTAAAACATTAACTCTAAAAATGAGAACAATTTGTACTATAAAATTAAAAGCCAGTTATACTTGAGTGGAATTAAAATAGAAAATAGTAACATCGCAGAACTAATAGTGCAAACACTTGAAAATAGTAGGCCTACACAATAAAATTTTTATTCTGTTTATACGTCTACGGCGTATGTTTTATGCGACATACTGTAGTGACTTTCAACACTGACTGCATGAAGCAGCATTACTTGTGTCAAACACCATGCCGGCTTCTTCCCGACATGAGTACCGGACCATTCTGCTGCTTACAGTACGCTGCGTCAATCACACATCATGCAACACACGAGGAACACAGGGCACGTCGTCAGAGGAGGTTTCATTCGTCAGCGCCATCTACCGTGGCAACGATGCATTCTCGGGAACATTTTCATAGGACCTTTTTTCCTCCATTAATGTTCACCATGTATAAATGCAGCTTGTAGGAAACTGCGTACTGAAGAAACTTCACAATGCCCTCTAACCCTAACAATAATCGGCAGTGTCCATAGAAACTGGTTTGCGGATATATGTGGCATGTTGTAAGCAGTAACTTTGTGAAGTACAAAACGCACGTGGGAAGCCCACAGAATCTGTCCAGACCAGCCCTCACCACAAGGGAAGAGAGAGAGTAGTGAAATAAATCATTTAATTCTGGTCACGTATTCGAACTGCAAATGAAATTCCGAGTAAATTGATACCTAACTCAGTCCAGTCGATTAATCAATTAACAATTCATCAAATTTAATTACTGAATTGATACAACTAAATCAATTTTCCCAAGTCCACAGACACTACCGAGGTATTGTCTACGTAGGGCCCATCGGTTGGAGGGGTAGGACAAATTTAGTAAGTAATGTAAGTGACTAGGAAAGGATGGCGACTTTACAATCGACCGTATATTAAACAGCTCGGCTTATTCCTTGGAATAGAGAAGGAAAAGCATGAAAGACAGTTTATAGCGAAAACGTACACGCGGGAAAGTATACGATAGTACAGGCAAGACCGTTCGAGTAAACATGGATGTTGCAAATGATCAGTTAGCGTAATAATTGCGAATGCGTGCCTACGAATGACGAGCAAGAACAGTTGCACATATGGCCATCAGCTGATGCTTTGACCATGCGGTACCCATACACCCGATTTTTGAATCTTTCCCACTGCATGAAAATGTTGCACGAAGGTGGAATCATCACATTTACCAGTTCTCGAGTAGAGTGACGTGGGTTATTGTGGTTTAAGGTCCTATTGAAAGTGGAGAGTCACTAATATCAAAACAATCCTCCTTGCAACGAGAAAACAATTTCCTTGACGCGCTCTGTCCAATGGCAATATGCCCACACGTGATGCAAATGCTTCTGGCTACCTCTGCTGCTGTCACCGCTCTCGTTAACTCAAACAGAAGAATACGTTGGAATGTTGTGATTTCGGAGTGGCCGTGCGGTTCTAGGCGCTACAGTCTGGCACCGAGCGACCGCTACGGTCGCAGGTTCGAATGCTGCCTCGGGCATAGATGTGTGTGATGTCCTTAGGTTAGTTAGTTACGTTTAAGTAGTTCTAAGTCTATGGGACTGATGACCTCAGATGTTACGTCCCATAGCGCTCAGAGCCATTTGAACCATCTTTGAATGTTGTGATTTCTCCACTTGGTACTCCATTTTCTAGCGTCCGCATCTCGACACGCAATCCCAAATGACAAAGTGAAATATGTTAACTCAAATAGCGGGTGTGAACTAGAAACAAAAAATAACATTCGAGAAATAAACCCTTAACAATCAGAATAGCAACACGGAAAATAAAAACACTACGAACTTATGCACCAATCTGATTGTTTTAATGCAAACTTTTCAATTAAACACCCGTATAATAGGGCTTATGTTTCGCCCATGGTTGGGAAATGTGCTACATGCATGATGGGGCACCCGGACATCCAGCTGCCAATGTTACGCGACATGTAGGATGCTGTTGTTGTTGTTGTTGTTGTTGTTGAGGTCTTCAGTCCTGAGACTGGTTTGATGCAGCTCTCCATGCTACCCTATCCTGTGCAAGCTTCTTCATCTCCCAGTACCTACTGCAACCTACATCCTTCTGAATCTGCTTAGTGTATTCATCTCTTGGTCTCCCTCTACGATTTTTACCCTCCACGCTGCCCTCCAATACTAAATTTGTGATCCCTTGATGCCTCAGAATATGTCCTACCAACCGATCCCTTCTTCTAGTCAAGTTGTGCCACAAACTTCTCTTCTCCCCAATCCTATTCAATACCTCCTCATTAGTTATATGATCTAACCATCTAATCTTCAGTATTCTTCTGCAGCACCACATTTCGAAAGCTTCTATTCTCTACTTGTCGCCGGCCGCGGTGGTCTCGCGGTTCTAGGTGCGCAGTCCGGACCCGCGCGACTGCTACGGCCAGAGGTTCGAATCCTGCCTCGGGCATGGATGTGTGTGATGTCCTTAGGTTAGTTAGGTTTAAGTAGTTCTAAGTTCTAGGGGACTGATGACCACTGCTCGTAAGTCCCATAGTGCTCAGAGTCATTTGAACCATTTTCTCTCTTCTTGTCCAAACTATTTATCGTCCATGTTTCACTTCCATACATGGCTACACTCCATACAAATACTTTCAGAAACGACTGCCTGACACTTAAGTCTATACTCGATGTTAACAAATTTCTATTCTTCAGAAACGCTGTCCTTGCCATTGCCAGTCTACATTTTATATTTTCTCTACTTCGACCATCATCAATTATTTTGCTCCCCAAATAGCAAAAGTCCTTTACTAGCATGCTAACAGGAAAAAATGGCTCTGAGCACTATGGGACTTAACATCTTAGGTCATCAGTCCCCTACACTAACTAACCTGAGGACATCACACACATCCATGCCCGAGGCAGGATTCGAACCTGCGACGGTAGCAGCAGCACGGTTCTGGAATAAAGCGCCTAGAACCGCACGGCCACAACGGCCGGCCGTGCTAACAGGATTCAAGATGCCTAGGACCAAGCAGACGGAAATGGCAGAGAGGCAGCACGGCTATATCTAAACAAGGATCCTCACAGACGTCAACCACATCATACAACATTCAATCCCTTTTGGATGTTTGTATCGTGAAGGGTCCCTTCAGGGAGGCGGCGGACTGTGCGTACATCAGATACGGAGGACAGGGTTCTACAGGATACGGAGACGAACCCTAGCACAAGCTCCAGGCAAGTGGCGCACCAACATGGCGTTATAAGCCACACTAACATCATATCTACCCTGCATGACAACCGCTACTATCCCTGTCATCTGCAATGCCTTGTAGCCCACTTTGAACGATGCAGCTCTGTACTGTGTTCGGGGACGATTAGATCTCGATGCACGCACACCGTCCATTTCCGAATACATGTTGATTGGACCTGTTCTCCTCCATTTTCCAGTCCAGAAACCGTTTGATTAAGGCTCTCGCTGTATTTAACTGCAGACAAGTGACTACGGGAGCGTTGATCCTGCCGAGCTGACGCGAATGGACGCGGAGCACGCAGACAGCATTCTCGCCGCGTCATTCGCGATCGCCTCAGGCCTCTCGAGGGACACGGAGGGCCGCGCCGCTTCCGCAGTTGAGCAACGCCGAAGGCCGTGCGGTGCGGCGTGGCGCGGCGGCGAACGCACCTGCGCCGGCTGCGTGGGTGGCGGGACACGCAGAGCGGTCGCGCCGGCACGCGACGCGCCGCGCATCGCCGCCTCCACTTGAAGGCGGCCGGCCGCCGTCCGCTCCGGGGGACTTCCGCCGGCTCCGCCAGAGGACGGCGCCGCCACTGCGCCAGGCACCGGACGCGGGGTGCCGACGCCCCCACCGCTGGCTCTACTCTGGACGGACACCGCTAACGAGCCCATCCACGCAATGGAGACACGCCAAATACTGAATTTTGCTCCCTATTCCCATACCGCCTGTGCGTGGACAGGCCGACTTTCCTCGTAGTCTGGAATCCGCCGCGTGCAGGACTAGGGGGAGTGGGTTCAAAAATGGCTCTGAGTACTGTGCGACTTAATAGCTATGGTCATGTAAAGAAGAGGAGCAACCCTACAGTATCTCACTACAAGGTAATGACGTCGTGGTAGTCTTCAATCCGAGGACTGGTCAATCCTGTGCAGACGTCTTCATCTCTGCATAACAACTGCAACATTCATATAAACTTGGACTACTTCACTGGGTCATAGCTTCCCTCCGAAAGCCTGTTGGAGGGGGAAAGGTGTCCTAATCATGTCAGTAGCTCTGGGAGTATCAGAAGTACCGCTCGTTGTTGGCAAGTTTATTGTCGTTTCTGCACATGGCCTCCTACTGTAATGTCACAATCTAATATGAACAATTTTATTAGTGAAATGTCTGTTTGACACTGTGCAATGTATTTAGGAATCAAAGAAGCTGTAATTTTGGAGAAACATATGAGAAACACTATCATCTTTGGTTTATATATAATTTCAGTTGTTATCTTGAATGTCAATGACTGTGACTATCTTTCTTCTGACTACTGTTCTCGTCAAGATTATGATCAAACTACTAAAGCTCTGTAGATATATTGTATTGTATCAGAACGAATAAAAGAATTTAAATTCATAAAACTGCAAACAGTCAGTCTTTTGAATAGTTATTTATTATTCAATGAACCGGTTTTCGAACGTTGTCAGGTTCCTCTTCAGGTGGTTCACTGGAAGTTACATCACTATTTCTAGCATAACAGCGATTAAAATATTTGCTCAAAAACTGACTGTATTTTTAGTGATATTAGATAATGCTTGCTGTACAGATCTCATTGTTTGTGACTACGTCAGCAAGAAAGGTTTTAATTTAGTAAAAAATGTGTAATTACGTAATTTCAATTGTCAGATGTTTCGAAAACCCAAACTTAACTTCGAAAAAACTTCACTATTGAAAAATTCAGTGGTAACAATTCACCGTAATCACTACCGCCTCCCTGTCCAGGTCATATGTTTTTTAAAAAGACATTCAGTTTTTCTTAAATGTTTTAATTAATCAGCCAAAAGAAGTTTATGTATATTTCAAAATATTACTACCAGCATTACACACTGTTGAGACTCTAGCTAGTATATTTTATTCTTCTTCGTGTGAGAGCAGAACATAACGTGCTACTTTAGAGATAAGACAATCCTGTTTATTTGTTGTACGCACAGTGACCGGAGTTATCAGTTTTGAACAGGGCCAGAGGATTCAGTACTTAAGGGGCTGAATGTATTTTCCAGTCACTGTATTTCTTTATTGGTATTGCGAGTTGCATTGTCCAAACAGTTCATACAAAGTTTTGCCAACAATAACACAGAGTAAGCATACAACTTGCAGTTACAAGACGCAACACGGTAACTCCAGTTCTGTATCCATTCCCAGCTCCGACATTCATTTAAGTATTTCAATAATTTTAAAGAACTTTACACCGTTGCAGAAAAAGTTCTCAAAGTCCTGCCAGCAGGCACCATCCTGCGGAGGGGTCTTAAGCAGCAGCTTAAAATGACAAATTCGAAGGCCTTACATAATTCTCCTGGTTCTGATTGGCTAGTACGCTTACCGATTACAATATTTCGTGGAGAGTTTTCACGGACTCGCGAAATCGAGGAATCGGCGAGAAGCTCTGGTGGGATTGAGGTATCAAGTCGTGTGCCCTCTAGGGGGCTGTGTTTGCGTTTTAAAAAGTGGTTACCATATCAGAAGTCTCGCATTAGTGATACTCCGTAATCAACGAGGTTACTGTTCCGGTACTGAATGCCTAAAAAGCATTCGAAAATGCGTTCCCGTACACGATCGTCGAATTCTGTTCATGCACTTTCCTGTTTTTTTCTTCGGCTGACATTGAGGATTAGTGGACGTGGATTTCAATGGTAAAAAGAGACCTCAGAGTGAAGCCTGCAAGCATTAGCTAGCTGCAGATGGTGTAGGATAAACGTGGCGAAGCCGGCCGTTGTGGCCAAGCGGTTCTAGGCGCTTCAGTCGGGAACCGCGCTGCTGCTACGGTCGCAGGTTCGAATCCTGCCTCGGGCATGGGTGTGTGTGATGTCCTTACGTTAATTAGGTTTAAGTAGTTCTAAGTCTAGGGGACAGACGACCTCAGATATTAAGTCCCATGGTTTCAGAGTTATTTGAACCATTTGAAAAGCGGCGAATTTCGCAAGGCTTAATGCATGCCAATAAATTTCTTTTGTTCCCATTCAGAATTTGTAGCGGTATTTTCGTGTAATTGCTCAGCTACTCACTCTGCTTTTGTTGTTGTGTTGATATTCGCGAGATTATCTAGTAATCAGTCGGGGGCGGCGCACTCAACTGCTACTGGTGACGTTGTCGACTCTCGTAATATTTCCTAAAAGTAGCTGGACTGAATTTTCTCACGTTGAGAAATTAGAAGGGGCCATCTATGGTTCACTTAGTAAAAAACTTTCAATAGCCTACCAACATCGCATAAATTCGTCTTTATTTTTGACAACCGTTTCGACGGATATAACTTTTATCTTCTGGTCAGTAACATAAGTCATATACATGAAATATACTCTGAGATGGAAAAGACGCATCTCGAAGAAGAAATGCAAAACGCCCACAATCTGATATTCACACAGGTATCAACGGAAGATACAAAACTGTAAAATTTGGTGGCCGATGGACGAACGTGTGACGCAACAGTCTAGTTTCACCACGCAACTGGCAAAGATAGCAAACAGGAGAAACGCCGATACCAGGGCACCAAGTCTTCGCGAACTTGATTCCGTGTACTCAGCCAAACAGTAACTATACCTCGCATAGAGGCTAGTGACGTAATCAGCGAACAGTCTGACATTTGAAGAGAGGCAGTGCCACTATTCGACGATGTTGGCAAGAATGGGTGAACCACGACCAAACACATTGCCAACAAGGAGGCAGTCGACCCAGAGAGACGACAGAGCAATACTCAGAGTGGCAGTCAGAGCCGCGGATTCAGCATCATCACCGATCCAAGGTGTAACTCGTGCTTCACTGACCAACAGAACCATTAATAGGGGCCTCACAGAAAGAGGGCTCAATGCGCCCCTTGAGCCGACTACGAATGACCTCTACACACCAACAAGCCTTTTTGCAGTGGTGTTGACATGTTCGACCTGGGATCTCATTGGCTGGAGTAGAAGTGTCTTCACCAATGAGTCCCGCTTCGAAATGAGTCCCCAATGACCAGTGTCTGGAGACGTCGCGGACAGTGGTGGGACATTAGCCTGACTACCGGTCCGGCAACCAATAGTGTTGGTCTTGGGCGCCATTTCTGTTCATAGCAGGACTCTTTGGCTGTCGTCCATGGCACCCCCCTACACCACAGCAATGAGTCGACGTCATTCTACGCCACGTTTTGTTGCTCTTCATGGCAATCCATTCTGAGCCTACATTTCAGCATGATAATGCCCGTCCGCAGACGGCAAGTTTCTACTGCTTCTCTTTGTACTTGCTAAACCCTACCTTGGCCAGAAGACATGCCGAGTCTCTCCCCAATTGAGAAATTTGGAGCATTATGGGGAGGGCCGCTAACTAGCTCGGAATTTTGAGATCTAACGCGCCGGTAGGACAGATTGTGGCACGACATCCCTGCGGAGGAGATCCAACAATTCTGTCACTCAGCGCCAAGCCCATTAACTGCCTGCATATGGGCCACAAGTGCAGGAATGTGTTAATGACTGCTCAATTTGTGAAGCTCTTTCACTTGAACAAATAATCCAATTTTTCTGAAACTGTTCATCTTCACATGTACATCACAACGATCGATTTCCGTCATATTCGGATAATTCTTCCGTCATGCCTAGTTTTTTTCTTTTTTTGCTTTAGAGTGTAGACACTATTCGTTCGATGTACACTCACAGCCATACACTGTATATTGACTTGCGGGGAACATGTGTGTATGTTGACTTTAGCAGACTGCAACAAGCCCGGAAATATTACGTAGTGTGCAAGATTTACGACTAGAGAAAGGTGGCAGAGGATATCATGAATCTTAAGTCGTATACTGGGAAGGAACAGATTATGGCAATGACTTCTTTTGAGCGGGATTTTGGATCAAACGAACACTCAAGGTGGCTGGATACCGTTTTTATTCAGTTCATGTTGCCTTGTGTGCAACGGCGAGGCTGACGCGCTCAGGCAGGAGTACGTGCTCCGTCCAGCGGTACGCGCAAGTACTGGGAAGCAGACGTCAGAATAACCTGTTCCTGCCCGGCTGAAGCCCGGCTCGTGGCATCCGTATTGAGGACGGCGAACCCACGGCCAGGCGTCCGGCCTTCGAATCTCCCCTCAGGCGTTACCACTCGGTGCGGCTGCTACTTTGCACGGTGAAGACAAGCTGTAAACAACACGTCTACCAAGCAGCGATATTTTTGCAGTGACCTGGCCTTGCGTAGAACCACAACAGCCTCATGAAATCAGCGAAGATTTTCGGTGCGCCCAAAAATCAAATACGTCGACAGGAAGGAAGGAAGACGAGTGTTTAACGCTTCGCCATCACAGACGGTGTGAAGACCTAGGATGGAGGGAGGGTGGGCCAGGATTCGACAGGATCATTCTTTAAGAAATCGTCCCAGGTAGACAAGAATTGACATCACTTAGTTCCACTAAGGTGAACGTAGAGGAATTATGGGCAAAGTTTAAGCAGAGTGTAAATCATCGTGTGGATAATTATAAGCCTAGTAAGTGAATTAGGGATGGAAATGGTCAACCAAGGGTTAATAACGAGATCTGAAAAATGCCGAAGAAGCAGAGGCTGATGCACTTACGGTTCAAAAGATAAACCACAAATGACGTTAAGCAAAGGTTTGAAGAGATTTGTGAGTCCGTGAAAAGACTTGTGCGCGAAGCATACAACTGCCAGCACCGGCATACCTTAGCAAAAGATCTGGCAGAGAATCCGAAAAAATATTGGTCCTAAATAAAATTGCTAAGTGGGTCTAAGGCTTCCATCCAGTAACTCGTTGACGGCAAAACGAAAGTCGAAGTTTTAAATTTCACTTTCAATAAATCGTTGACGCACGAGAGTCGTACAAACATACCGTCGTTTGATCTACGAACAGACTCTAGTATGGACGACGTAGTAATAAGCATCAGTGGCGTAAAGAAGCAGTTAAAAGAGTTGGACACAAATAGGTCACCAGGTCCGGATGGAATCCCAGTTCGGTTTTCCGAAGAGTGCTCTACGGCACTGGCCCCTTACTTAACTTGCATTTATCGCGAATCCCTCGCCCAGCGCAAAGTCCCAAGTGACTGGAAAAATGCGCAGTTGACGCCACTCTACAATAATGGCAAGAGAACGGACCCACAAAATTTCAGACCAATATTGGTAACATCGGTTTGCTGCTTGAACATATTCTTAGTTCGAATATAATAAATTTTCTTGTGACCAAGAAGCTTATGTCCACGAATCAGCACGGTTTTAGAGAGCATTACAAGTGCGAATCTCAGCTTGCCCTTTTCTCACAAGATGTACTGCGAAATATGGACGAAGTTCAACATGCCGAATCCGCATTTCTAGATTTCCGGAAAGCCTTTGACACGGTTCCTAGATGCTGTCTTTTAAATAAGGTACGAGCATTTGGAACAGATTCACGGATATGGGAGTGGCTTGAAGACTTCTTCAGTAATAGAATCCAGTTGTTCTCGACGGTGGGTGTTCATCAGAGACAAGTATACAATCAAGAGTGCCCCAGAAAGGTGTGATAGGACGACTGTCGTTCTATATACAGGGGGGTCCAAAAAATGTATCAACTGTTTAAAAGTCCATAACTTGCAAACTAATTGACGAAGTTGTCTCATTTTTGGTGAAAGTGTAGCTTAAAGTCCAACTTAAAGATATCACTGTAGGTGTGCGAAATGATCACCATTAACATCCACACACAAACGATGCCGCCGAACTGCAGCACGAACTACCGACTGCAACGTGTTCAGTTGGATATTTGCATATGAATGTACGACGTATTCTCGAAGTTCATCCAATGCGCGTGGCTTTTGTCGATAAGCGACGTCCGTTAGTGTTCTCCACAGATAAAAGTCCAGAGGAGTTAGGTCTGCGGAACGTGGTGGATACTCCACAACACCTCTACGGCCTATCCATCATCCTGGTAGATTTTCGTCGAGATGCGCCCTAACAAGATTTTGGAAGTGGGCTGGGGCACCATCTTGTTGAAAGTAAACTCTTCCGTCTCCATACAAGTCTCGGATGGCAGGTAAAATGGATGTCTGAAGCTTCTGAAGGTACACCTCATCGGTAACTGTGCCGTCAAGGAAGAATGGCCCAATCAAGCCCTGGTAAGACAACCCACACCACACATTTACTCCTGGCAAATTCACGACTTTGTCTACATGGACGTTCGGATTTTCGGCGACCCAGTAGATTCAATTGTGGCGATTTACCGTACCATTGAGTTTGAACTGTGCCTCATCAGACCACCCAATCATCTCTGCCAACTGTTCATCGTTGCGCACCATGTTAGTAAAGCACTCGCAGTACTCCATTCTACGATCTGGGTCGTCCTCGTACATTGGATGTAGCGATCGTGGGATGTGGCACTTCCACTTTGCTGTCTTTAAAACTCGCCGAACACTTGAGCGACTCACTCCAGTTTCACGGGCACACTGCCTCACAGACTTCTGTGGTGAGCGAGTGAACTGTTGTAACACACGACGGGAGTTAGTTGGACTTGTTACTGTTACAGGTCGTCCACATCGTTGTTTGTGTACACCTTTAACACAGCCTTCGGCTTCAAATTTGTCTCGAATGCGACGAATCTTTAAACGTGTCGGTGGCTCTGTCTGATACTCATTTCGCCATTGCCGTTAAACTTCATTAATGTTTTCGTACTTAAAATACCACTTCAAAATTGACTTCCTTTCATCGAAAGTAATCCTTGCGCCAGCCATGTTTACTGGAGTAACTAGGTGCTACTATGAACAAAACACTGATTATCTGGCGACTGTCATCTGACAAAACAAAACAACGCAATACAACGCTTGTATGGCGATTGCCGGAACTACAAACTATTACACTACCGAAGATGAGACAACTCCGTCAATTAGTTTGCCAGTTATGGACTTTTAAACAGTGGATACATTTTTTTTGGATCCCTCTGTACACACAAATAATCTAGCAGATAGGGTGGGCAACAATGTGCGGTTGTTTTCTGCTGATACAGTGGTGTGCGGTAAGCTGTCGAAGTTGACTGATGTAGGAGGATACAGGACGACTTACACAAAATTTCTGGTTGGTGTGATAAATGGCACCTAGCTCTAAATGTACAAAAATGTAAGTTAATGAGGATGAATAGGATAAACAAACCCTCATTAGGAGCTGTATCCTGTTTGATGCAATCGTGTCGTTTAAATATCTGGGCGTAACGTTGGAAAGCGATATAAAATGGAATCAGCGTGTGAAGATTGTGGAAGTGAAGGTGAACGGTCGAGAATTCTAGGAAAGAATTGTTCATCTGTAAAGGACATCGCGTATAGGACGCTGGTGGGACGTATTCTTGAGTATTTCTCCAGTGTTTGGGAACCGTACCAGGTCGGATTGAAGGAGGACATCGAAGTAATACAGAGGCAGGCTGCTAGATTTGTTACTGATAGGTTCGAACAATGGGTAACTCTTACGGTGGTGCTTCGGGAACTCAAATGCAATTCCCCTGGAGGGAAGACAACATTCTTCTCGTGGAACACTATTGATAAAAACTCAAATGCAATTCCCCTGGAGGGAAGACAGCATTCTTCTCGAGGAACACTATTGGGAAAATTTAGAGAACCGGATTGCAGAACGATTCTGTTGCCTCCAACATAATTGTGTGTAAGAACTATAAAGATACGAGACAAATCGGGACTCACACGAAATGATGCTCATTTGTGTGCGCAACTGCCCCTCCACACCACGCATTTCGTAATCATTTCTCGCGGCGAATATAACGTGATTAGTTGATAGGGCTGCTGTACGGCGTAGGCGCGCCTAAAACCAAAACGTAATGAGAAAAGTCTCGACTGAGGCTCTGGACTCATGTACAGAAACTGTGAGGTTCAACCTCCCAGATTGCCATAGGGGTGGTTCCGTTGGGAACGATCTTGTCTATTTCCTTTCCAAATCTTGTCCAATCCGAGCTTAAGCCAATTTCCAACGATGTAGATGTCGAGGGCACGCTACACGTCAAACTTTCTGTGAGACGGATGTGTGTCCGTGCGGCCTCTAAAGTCAGTTTATGGTTTATTTTATGGAAGACTGTAAGCAGTAGCTCCCTGAAGCTTGCGTAGTGCGCATGTCGTCCAGTGTCGATTTATAAATTAATAGGTCATAACGCCGACGTAGGTTCAGCGAAGTAAAAGCTTTCTCTTCTTAGCTGCCGACTTGTTGGCAGTTACGATCTACCTGCAAGATGCAACTATTGGCATTTGTCGGGAGCGTAGGAAGTCTTGTTATTTATACCACAGTCCGTAACTGTGGCGAGACAAGTATAAATAAGTTCGCCGAGTGCTCCACAGATAGTTTAAACGGCATTCACTTAACAACTGTTGTAACATGTCATTTCCTAGCCGCCCAGCTGTACTAGACTTATTTGGTATTGCAGACAGTTTCCGGCAGTAGGTGGAAGAGATATATATAGAAAGAAACCGTTATAGGCATGCGTATTCAAATACAGAGATATGTAAACAGGCAGAATACGGGGCTGCGGTCGGCAACGCCTGTATAAGGCAACAGGTATCTGGCACAGTTGTTAGATCGGTTACTGCTGCTACAATGGTAGGCTATCGACATTTAAGTGAGTTTGAACGTAGTTCTATAGTCGGCGCACGACGGATGGGACACAGCATCTCTGAACTAGCGATGAAGTGGGGACTTTCCCGTACGACCACTTCACGAGTGTACCGTGAATAATAGGAATCCGGTGAAACATCAAATCTCCGATATTGCTGCGACCGGAAAAAGATCGTGCAAGAACGGTACCGACGACGTCTAAAGAGAATCGTCCAGCGTGATGGAAGTATAACCCTTCCGCAAATTGCTGAAGATTTCAATATTGGACCATCAACAAATGTCAGTGTGCGAACCATTCAACGAAAAATCATCGATATGGGCTTTCCGGGCTGAAGGTCCACTCGCGTACCTTTGATGTCTGCAAGAAACAAAGCTTTACGCCTCACCTGGGCCCGTCAACACCAACATTGGACTGTTGAAAAAATGGCTCTGAGCACTATGGGACTTAACTACTGCGGTCATCAGTCCCCTAGAACTTAGAACTACTTAAACCTAACTAACCTAAGGACATCACACACATCCATGCCCGAGGCAGGATTCGAACCTGCGACCGTAGCAGTCGCGCGGTTCCGGACTGAGCGCCTTAACCGCGAGACCACCGCGGCCGGCTTGGACTGTTGAGGATTGGAAATATGGCGCCTGATCGGACAAGCCTCCTTTCAAATTTTATCGAGCGGATGGAAGTGGACAGGTATGGAGACAACCTCATGGATCCACGCGCCCTGTTTGTCAGCAGGGGACTGTTGAAGAAGCTGGTGGAGGCTCTTTAATGGTGTGGAGCATGTGCAGCTGTAGTGATATGGGACTCCTGATACGTCTAGTTACGACTCTGACAGGTGACACGCACGTAAGCTTCCTTTCTGATCACCTGCATCCATTCATGTCCCTTGTGCGTTGTGACGGACTTGGGCAATTCCTGCAGGACAATGCGACACCCCACACGTCCGTAATTGCCACATAGTGGCTCCAACAATACTCTTCTCAGTTTAAACACTTTCGCTGGCAACCAAACTCCCCAGACATTTAAATTATTGGTTCAAATGGCTCTGAGCACTATGCGACTTACCTTACGAGATCATCAGCCGCCTAGAACTTAGAACTAATTAAACCTAACTAACCTAAGGACACCACACACATCTATGCCCGAGGTAGGATTCGAACCTGCGACCGTAGCGGTCGCTCGGTTCCAGGCTGTAGCGCCTAGAACCGCACGGCCACTCTGGCCGGCATGAACGTTATTGAGCATATCTGGGATGTCTTGCAACATGCTGTTCAGACGAGATCTCCACCCTCTCTTACGGATTTATGGATCGCCATGCAGGATTCAAAAAATGGCTCTGAGCACTATGGGACTTAACATCTGTGGTCACCAGTCCCCTAGAACTTAGAACTACTTAAACCTAAGTAACCTAAGGACATCACACAACACCCAGCCATCACGAGGCAGAGAAAATCCCTGACCCCGCCGGGAATCGAACCCGGGAACCCGGACGTGGGAAGCGAGAACGCTACCGCACGACCACGAGATGCGGGCTATGCAGGATTCAATTTGTCAGTTCCCTCCAGCACTACTTCAGACATTACTCGAGTCCACGCGACGTCGTGTTGCGACACATCTGCGTGCTCGCGGTCCTACACGATGTTAGGCAGGTGTACCAATTATTTGGTTATGTGGACATGCGTCCGGAAACGCTTAATTTCCATGTTAGAGCTCATTTTAGTTTCGTCAGTATGTACTGTACTTACTCGATTCACCGCCAGTTGGCCCAATTGAAGGAAGGTGATGTTGACTTCGGTGCTTGTGTTGACATGCGACTCATTGCTCTACAGTACTAGCATCAAGCACATCAGTACGTAGCATCAACAGGTTAGTGTTCATCACGAACGTGGTTTTGCAGTCAGTGCAATGTTTACAAATGCGGAGTTGGCAGATGCCCATTTGATGTATGGATTAGCAAGGGGCAATAGCCGTGGCGCGGTACTTTTATATCGAGACAGATTTCCAGAACGAAGGTGTCCCGACAGGAAGACGTTCGAAGCAATAGATCGGCGTCTTAGGGAGCACGAAATATTCCAGCCTATGACTTGCGACTGGGGCAGACCTAGAACGACGAGGACACCTGCAATGGACGGGCAATTCTTCGTGCAGTTGACGATAACCCTAATGTCAGCGTCAGAGAAGTTGCTGCTGTACAAGGTAACGTTGACCACGTCACGGAATGGAGAGTGCAACGGGAGAATCAGTTGATTCCGTACCATGTACAGCGTATGCAGGCACTATTTGCAGCTGATTGGCCTCCACGGGTACACTTCTGCGAATGGTTCATCCAACAATGTCTCAATTCTCATTTCAGTGCAAATGCTCTATTTACGGATGAGGATTCATTCCAACGTGATCAAATTGTACATTTTCACAATCAACATGTGTGGGCTGACGAGAACCCGCACGCAATTGTGCAATCACGTCATCAACACAGATTTTCTGTGAACGTTTGCTCAGGCATTGTTGGTGATGTCTTGATTGGGCCCCACGTTCTTTCACCTACGCTCAATGGATCACGTTATCATGATTTCGTACGGGATACTCTACCTGTGCTGCTTGAACATGTACATTTACAAGTACGACACAACATGTGGTTCATGCACGATGGAGCTCCTGCACATTTCAGTCGAAGTGTTCGTACGCTTCTCAACAACAGATTCGGTGACCGATGGATTGGTAGATGCGGACCAATTCCATGGCCTCCACGCTCTCCTGAACTCAACCCTCTTGACTTTCATTTACGGGGGCATTTGAAAGCTCTTGTCTACGCATCCCCGGTACCAAATGTAGAGACTCTTCGTGCTCGTATTGTGGGCGGCTGTGATACAATAAGCCATTCTCCAGGGCTGCATCAGCGCATTAGGGATTCCATGCGACGGAGGGTGGATGTATGTATCCTCGCTAACGGAGGACATTTTGAACATTTTCTGTAACAAAGTGTTTGAAGTCACGCTGGTACGTTCAGTTACTGTGTGATTCCATTCCATGATTAATGTGATTTGAAGAGAAGTAATAAAATGAGCTCTAACATGGAAAGTAAGCGTTTCCGGACACATGTCCACATAACATATTTTCTTTCTTTGTGTGTGAGGAATGTTTCCTGAAAGTTTGGCCGTACCTTTTTGTAACACTATATATATATATATATATATATATATATATATATATATATATATATATATATATATATATATATATACAGGGTGTCCCAGCTATCTTGTCCATCCAAAATATCTCTGGAACAATAACAGCTATTGGAAAACGACTTTCACCAGTATCGATGTAGGGCTGGGGCCCATGAATGTACATATTTGGAAACATTCTAAAACGAAAGCATATATGTTTTTTAACACAAACTTATGTTTATTAAATGGACCTCCTATATTTTTTCTTCAGCAATCCATAGCACGACAAAGCACATACACAATGGCGTTGATTGCATCGCAATATTTCCATTACATCCCGAGATATTGAGACGCGAAGTTGACGCTTGAAACACCCGACATGCGCTGCTAGCGCACGTCCTGAGGCTCAGGCGTGAACCCCATGCTGCTCGTAATCGCGATGTGATTGACATGTGTAATCACACCTCCATACTTATCAAGAGGTCCGAAACGAATAATACGGTCTGCTGCCATCAGCTCTCATAAGCACATAATGGTTTCCCTCTTGTACGTTTTACGTATCTACGTACACAATAAGAACCAGTACCGATCGGTGTACACCAGTCATGTTGTCTTATTTATACTGCACACCCAAAATAAGGTTTATCTAATGCGTTATATGACCCATTGTGCCTGTCGCGCAGGGCCTGGTTCTACCTGGTCAAGTGTCCAACGTATTTCCCACTACAGCCACAGTTACCACTTCGCCTTGTTTATGATTTGCCACCCATGCAAACTCCTGTACTCCACCACCCTCCGAGCATCCCATTTATAGTTGCTTTGGCGTGCAGTACACCGCTTGCCAGTGTAGACGTGCATCAGAGTAATCTAGTGACAGCACGGAAGTAGTACACATTGTGAATAAACGTTGTGTTGTGGAACTTATACTGTACAGTACAATGTACACACATGAAGATATGGTAGAAAGCTGCAGATCTATGGAGAATGTACGTTGACGGGAAATACTTTATGAGATTGCTTGTTTGTTGATAGTACTGTTAGCGAACATTATGATTATTAAGTTAATATGTCTGTTTTCTACCCTACACTACATACTTGTACTGTACCCTGTTGTAGGTGGACGAAATGCTGTTCAGGCAGAACGACTGTACAGAAGACGATTCCCTGACAAGCCATCGTCTTCGCGCCGGATGTTTGGTCGTCTCACATCTCGTCTACGTGAAACGGGAAGCTTAAATCCAAGACCTCGACATCGTCCTAGAACACGCACAGATGAACATGATGAAGCTGCTGTGCTCGCTACCATAGCTGTGAATCCTCAAATCAGCACACGTCAAATTGAACGTGAATTTGGTGTGTCGAAATCAAGTGCACAGCGTATTCTTAAACGTCATAAATTTCATCCTTACCATGTTCATTTACACCAGGATCTTCATGGAAATGACTTCCGCGATAGGGTAACATTTTGTCGGTGGGCTCAGCAAAAACTTCTGACTAATCTAAATTTTTTTGCAGATGTTCTCTTTACCGACGAGGCATCATTCTCCAACAAAGGAATTGTCAATGTGAGGAATATGCATTATTGGTCCGCAGACAATACTCCAGATTTATACGACACAATCTTCCTGTTCTCTTGGACACCGTACCTATGAACCGGAGAATGGTCATGTAGTATCAGCATGACGGATGCCCTGCACATAACGCCTTATGAGCACGACGACTTCTGAACCGTAAGTTCCCTGGTAGGTGGATTGGACGAGGTGGCCCAGTTAGGTGGCCTGCCAGATCTCCGGACCTTACACCGCTGGATTATTTTCTTTGGGGAGCAGTGAAGGATGCTGTTTACCAACATGAACCAACAACACCAGAGGACATGAAGCAACGCATTATTGATGCTTGTACAGCCATCAAAGAGGAAACAGTAGCACGAAGTAGGGCATCCTTCATCCGCAGAGTGACCCTATGTATGCAATCCAATGGGCATCACTTTGAGCGTGAGATGTGAACGCTATGTTTAGTATGTAGTGCTGGTACCACAGTGGAAGTTTATACAAAGGGCCATTTTACCCAGTGATGTTAAGGAACATTTGTTTGCACCAATTTGTCATTTAATGCATTAGATAAACATAACATTGATAATTATGTGATAATAAAACTAATTGGTTAAACATGTTTACATTCATCTTCTATGTCCTACCTGAACTTCCCAAATCAAAACATATTTACCTAAACAACGGTAAAACTTTTAGTCCACTTGCTCATTTCACTAAAACCATCAATATGAATTGTACTATCATGAGTGAATGATTAACTGTCACTTGCGCTAGATCTACAGTAAAGTAAAGTTTTAACGTTGAACCTCATCACCTTTTTAGTAACGGATTAACGATAAGCGAAGTTAACTTTGTGACTAACGTTGCAGTACACAGATATGTTACAGAACCGCATCACCCCTAGCCTATGGGATAAATACCTGCTGGAATGTACGACGTTAATGCAGGATGGCAGCAGACCGTATTATTCGTTTCGGACCTCTTGATAAGTATGGAAGTGTGATTACGCATGTCAATCACATCGCGATTACGGGCAGCATGGGGTTCACGCCTGAGCCTCAGGACAGCGCATGTCGGGTGTTTCAAGCGTCAACATCGCGTCTTAATATCTCGGGATGTAATGGGAATATTGCGATGCAATCAACGCCATTGTGTATGTGCTTTATCATGCTATGGATTGCTTAAGAAAAAATATAGGAGGTCCATTTTAAAAAAACATAAGTGTGTTAAAAAATACATTTGATTTCGTTTTAGAATGTTTCCAAATATGTACATTCATGGGCCCCGTCCCAACATTGATACCGGTGAAAGTCGTTTTCCAATAGCTGTTATTGTTCCAGAGATATTTTGGGTGGACAAGATAGCTGGGACACCCTATATTGTAGAGATTGTAGGACGTTAGTATTAATGTAATACGGTAATACGAGTCTGTCCTGCAGTATTTGACACTTGTTCAAAATGTGTCGTTATTCCCACGGTGTGGTTAGGAAGGAGCCTAAGGGGACAACATAAATTTGAAATTTCATGTTTTTCCTTGTGACAAATATTTGCTTGTTTAATTCAGAATACGTGGTGATTTTCGTGTATTTGGTTAGGCAGGAACCAAACAGATCAGCTTCAATTGCTGCGAGTGAAATGAGCACCAATGACGTTCATATTCTTCCTTTTCAGGACAACTAGCTTTTTATTTACGAATATGTTGCAATTTCCGAGATAGTACCAATAACAGCCGACAGGACTGGTACAGCGAAGAGAATCACCGGAAATATTCTCCTCTTTCTGAGAGGAATGGATCAGGTCCCAACGTTTTGCTGGAGAAGGGGTCTTGGTTCCGTTTGTAGAAATCCCCAATCGACATATTTATGAGTGCCAGACGGAGCAGATAGTTTGGTTTGTAAGGAGTGTGAGTTCACCATGACTGCCATTGCAGTAAGAGTTCTTAATATTATGGTAGGAGGTGCCACTTTACAGAAGAATGGTCAATGAGAATGCCTGCATTCTGCTCCTGATCATGACTAGTTGAAAGGGCTACAACTTCGTAAAGCAAGGCATGAAACGTACTTGCAGTTGCGAATACGGAATTAATATCACATCAGCTGCATAATGGAATAACGACAATGAAAAATTGTGCCCGACCGGGACTCGAACCCGGATTTCGCGCTTACCGCGAACAGTCGCCTTACCACTTGGCTATTCGATCACGACTCACGGCCAAAGTCAAACTTCCGTATGTCGTCGACCACATATCTACAACCTATACTCGTACATCCATTTTGTATATTCCTGTACAAAGGAGACTTCTACTAGAACGTCACTTGTCCAGTGTCGGCACATGAATACTACACTGCAGTGGCTGTGTTATCTACAACCAGCTGCGGTACGCGGCTTCGCTCAGTGAGCTGAGGTTGAGAGGTAGCTGGAACCAAAGGATAAGCTTTAAAGAGGTACATTATTTTATTGAGAATATATAACTAATTACAATACTTGTTTATTAACAACAATTTCCATTTCGTTATCCTGGTGCTTAGCTTCCGAAATGTGGTGGTAGATCACGTAACTAGTGAGGAGGGATTGAATAGAATTGGAGAGAAGAGAAATTTGTGGCACAACTTGAGTAGAAGAATGGATCAGTTGGTAGGGGATATTCTGAGCCATCAAGGGATCACCAATTTAGTATTGGAGGGCAGCGTGGAGGGTAAAAATCGTAGAGGGAGACCACGAGATGAATACACTAAGCAGATTCAGAAGGATGTAGGTTGCGTAGGTACTGGGAGATGAAGAAGCTTGCACAGGATAAAGTAGCATTGAGAGCTGCATCAAACCAGTCTCTGGACTGAAGACCACAACAACAACATCCTGGTGCTTCGCGCCCTTCGTCTGTTTCGTTTTTCTTTTGAAGTTATTTTCATTTTCGTCGTTTTGCTACAGAACTGGCAAGATCTACTTCTCTTTTACGTTTGGGCATCGTCTAAAATATAAATCAAATCAAATTTTTATCAACAAATACACTAAGCACACTTTACACACTTTCCATACTTTATTTTAGGTTTATATTCAGTCACCGTTTCACTTTCGCTACTCACACTTCACTATTTGTTTTTATTCATTCACTGAAGAACGAATCCGTTTTCTCCCTTCGTCTCTGATAAGAAACTGACGCTCTAACCCATGACGGGCTTTGCATTATGTACCTTACCAGTGGTTAGCCCCAGCAGCGGCGAAGTCGAGAACGTACCGAAAGGGCTTCGAATGGACCACAATGTTCCAGAACATTACACAACATTTGAGAGTTTTATGGAATGTTCCACAGTGATCTGGGATGTTCTCGAAAATTCTGCAATCTTCCCGAATATTTCAGACTATTTCCGAACATTTCACAACATACCGGAGCACTGTGGAACATCCGGAACATTCTGGAATGTTGTGCAATGCTCTCGAATTTCTGTAATGTTGTCGAAAACTCTCGAATGTATCGTAATAGTCTAGAAATTTCTAGAGGGCAAAACTTCCCAGACCTTACATCTTCAAAAGCGTGCCCTTCATGTAAAAACGGGAACCTTCTTCATGGATGGGGTATAGACGGCTACAACACCATGTAACTCCCTTGATAATATCGGGATTTTTTTCTGAGTTTTAGAGACACTCACAATGTACACTTACTTTTATAGTATGTATAGTGAGTACGATGCAATGCAAGTACATGTATGAGTGTTAGAGGGAACTTTGCATTACAATTCGGCCGAAGCCCTCGTGGCGTTGAGGTAGCAAATCATGAACTCTCTGGGACATAGACTGTCTCTTAAAGTTGTTAGCATTTCGGAATTCCGGAGTCGGTGATTCTTTGTGATCAACGAAGTCACTTCTCCTGTAAGGGAAGCTTACAAAACCGTCGACAGTGCACTCCCGTGCGCGGGCTTGGCATTCTGCTGACTAAGTTTCCTATTCATCTCCTCGAGTATTGCAGTTTATTGAGGGTGGAGTTGCTCGGTAAAAAAGAGGAGTCAGAGCAAAGCGTGTAGGCAGAAGCCGGATGGAAGTGGTGTTCGATAAAAGTGATGGACTTGGCTAGGGGAGGCTAAACAAGCTTCATTTGTTTCCGTGCAAATTTCAGACTGTTTCACGTGATTCTTCCTCTATTGAGTTTTCAGTATATTTCTAGTTATTAGTAGCTAGCTAGGTAAAGTGTAGTGAACTATTGTAGTAACGATTTGTTCGATCAGGCCCTGGAAGGCACAACTGTACCGACCGACTGCTGTGTCATCTTCAGCCAACAGGCGTCACTGGATGCAGCCTGCCGAGCGGTTCCAGGCGCGCAGTCCGGAACCGCGCGACTGCTACGGTCGCAGGTTCGAATCTTGCCTCGGGCATGGATGTGTGTGATGTCCTTAGGTTAGTTAGGTTTAAGTAGTTCTAAGTTCTAGGGGACTGATGACCACAGTAGTTAAGTCCCATAGTGCTCAGAGCCATTTGAACCATTTTTTTGCAGACAGAGGGGAGTGTGATCAGCAGACTCCTCTCCCAGCCACGGTTAGATTTGGTGACTTTGGAGCAGCTGTTACTCGGTCACGTGGTTCCTGAGTTGGCCTCACAAGGACTGAGTGCACTCCGGCAGGCGAACAGCGAATAGCGGCCCAGATGTCTACCAGACTCTGATTGTTAGCTGTAAAGGAAAAGAACTGCTGAATGTGAAGAAAATATGGGCCCAATATAGATCCTTGCAGGACTCCATATTGTCACTTGTCGCCCTTTACAGTTTTTGAAAGAGGGGGAAGGGAGCCACTGGTATGATTAGAAACATAAGAAAACTGTAGACATTTTATAGACAGCGATTTTTCGCCATAACGAGAAGAACTGATGACTGTGAAGAAAAAATGTGTCCAGTATAGGTCCTTGTAGGACACGAAACATTGGGCCCAATCTGGATCCTTGGGGAACTCCTAACTCTTAGTTGCACCCTTTATAGCTTGTCAAGAGAGGGTTTGTGGTACAGTTACAAATTGTGAACAAACGAAAACTGGAAACACCGTATAGACAACGATTTTTAGCTGTAAAGGAGAGGAACTGATAAATGTGACGAAAAAATGGACCTAGTATAAATCCTTGTGGCACATGAAAGTACTGCATCCAATACAGATCCTTGTGGAACTTTACAGCTCGACGGCGAATGTGAATGGTACAGAAACTGTCAACGCCACACAGACAGTGATTGTTAGCTGTAAAGGAGAGGAACTGATGAATGTGAAGGAAAAATGGACCCAGTATAGATCCTTGTGGCACACGAAAACACTGGACCCAATACTGATCTTTGGGGAACTTCAGATTCTTAGTTGTCGTCTTTTACAGCTCGACGAGAGGGTGGCGAATGTGAATGGTACAGAAACTGTAAACACCATACAGGCAGTGATTGTTGGCTGTAAAGGAGAGGAACTGATGAATGTGAAGGAAAAATGGACCCAGTATAGATCCTTGTGGCACACGAAAACACTGCACTCAATACTGATCCTTGGGGAACTCCAGATTCTTACTTGCCGGTTCTTACAGCTCGTGATGGGGATGGAAACGCTTAGCTGAGCAAGGCCCTTGGCTGTGACGTGGGAACAGGCGCGCGGGGCAGCGCAGGCCGCAGTGGGAAAGTGCGGCGGCTGGCGCTCGACCTTGGCCGGCCGCGCTATCGAGACGCGGAACGGCGCACACGTGTTGGGCGCGCAGACACGCGACGGCCGCGTCCGCCGATGGCGGCGCCAGATAGGCGGAAAAAAGCAGTGCAGCGCGCGCCGCAGCCGCCTGCCGCAACTCCAGCCTGGAACCGAGCCGCCCCGGCTCCAGCAAGCGGACTGGTGTCGCCACAGGTGGCCAGTCAATTCTGGAAGGTACTGGATCCGGCAGAATGAATAGCAGCATCTGAGTCACAGTACTGCGTCGTTGCCGTTGTACCTGCACGGAGCAAGTATGTGTGCACTGTATTGAAGGAGGACAACCGTTCGTAATTGTGGTCTTACTTGAATTAAAATTTTGACTCTGCAGCGGAGTGTGCGCTGATATGAAACTTCCTGGTAGATTAAAACTGTGTACCGGACCGAGACTCCAACTCGGGATCTTTGCTTTTCGCGGACAAGTGCTCTACCATCTGGAGCTACCCAAGCACGACTCATGCCCCGTCCTCACAGCTTTACTTCTGCCAGTACTGTTGTGGCTGACTGTTTAGAGGCACGAAACGCGTGGGTGTTTTCAGCTCGTTACCAAATGCAAATAAATAGGAGGCCGAGTTAATAGGAGCTCAAGGAGTCCAGGTTGCAATAATATGCGGTACAGCACACTGTTAGAGAGAAGGATTATTATTCAAGAAACACAAGTACAGTGAAATTACTTATCTTCAGTAGTTTCTAGGACTGCAGCTGTGGCTATGAACTGACAATCTCGTAACATGGAATACCATGAACTAATACAACAAATTCTCCGGGACTAAGCCTGATGGGCCCTCCTCAGAGAATCAGTGCAAACATTACAGAACTGGCTGAGGGCCGATTATGAAAAGTACCTCGTCCCCTACCTTCCAAACTTCACAGAACCTCTCCTGCGAACCTTGCAGAACTAGCACTCCTGGAAGAAAGAAGTTGATAGAGCACTCGCCTGCCAAAGGCAAATGTCCCGTGTTCGAGTCTCGGTCTGACACACATTTTTAATCTGCCAAGAAGTTTCATGGTCTTACTTAGTCAGAGCATCCAGCTTTCACCGTCAATGCGTATTTAAAAAATTAGGCGTCTCCCATCGCAGTTCAGCCACTCTTTCATCGCAATTTCCAGCTGAAACGACATGAGTAAGTCTCGCATTAGGACTATCGATAAAATATCGATATATCGATATTTTTCCGAAACGTATCGGTGATATATCTTCCACGATATATCGATATCCAAACTGAAATAACGAGTGCTGAAATTTCTATACTATATTTTTTTCCCTATTTTCGGTAAATATTTCAATCTGTTCATTTGAAATTGTAATAGAACATAATTTTACTTTCACTGTATGGAGGAGTCTTACTACTTTTTGATATGTCATCGAGTCCAGCCTTTCTCTTTGACTATGTGAAGCAAATACAGACGGCACACAAGAAGTCCGATTGCTCTGACGGGGAGGAAGGAGGGAAGCTGGCGGTGTCAATAGAAAACAGAGTTTCCGATGATTTTTAACGCAACTAATGTGCTATTTCTTCACATAGAGATTCTTCTAAACCAGTTGCAGAAAACGATGAATTAAAATCGAAATGGCATGTGTGGGTGGAGAAGCGAGAAGAGAAATACTGACGTATTCGGCACTCGGAGCTTCCAACAGAAACTGCATCGTTTAGTTTCACCACACCATTTTGACACCACAACTGCTAGGTCGCTGGAAAAACAGGCAAGTCGACACGAAGTGTTCCGGACAAATCCGGTATGAGACGTAACCGAACGATGGACCCATCATACACCTTTAATTGTGCCGCTTACCTGCAGTTACCATTGATAGCACAGTGGTTATCTCCGAGTATGAACGAGCATCGTTTTCCTTTAAATTCTTGCTCTAAGTGGGATAGAGAGGCTGTTGATTTACGGAATGACAGAATGATGACGATGTTGATGATGATGTCCCATACTCCGAGGAGCGTAGGGGACGATGCGGGAGACCCGGGCCGCCGAAGAGGCAATGTCCTAGCGGAGGTGGTTTGCCATTGCCTTCCTCTGACCTTAATGGGGATGAACGATGATGATGAAGATGACACAGAACATCCAGTCATCTAGAGACAGGGAAAATGCCTGACCCCGCCGGGAATCGAACCCGGGACCCCTGCGCGAGAACACTACCGCAAGACCACAAACTTCGGACGATTTACAGAATATCTAGTAGTAAATCAACAGTTAAATATACAGATGTAAAACCGGCAGTATATTTACAATGTGCAAGGGATATTTTTATAGACAGGTACATTGCTACTTTTTCCGCAGATATATCGACACGTTTTTCGATACATCAAGAGCATATACTTCGTTTTTAAATATCAATATATCGGACTAACGATATTTTCAAAAACATCAACACTACTATCCCTGATCACCAGACCATTGCTGGGCTACATTTCCGGACTACTGCATCTTGTGCAAGGAAGAAAAGTCCAGAACGATGAAGCACACGCTGGACGACGGAGTTACGATAAGTGAAATAGAAATATTGCGAGACAGATTTACGTGTGTACGGTAAATCATTCCCTCGAAGACTTCCTCCCTTCATACCTCCTCTGTGTTACCACAGACGACGCGTCACTGGCCTCATTTGTAGTAAAACTGCAGTACACGCGAGGTAGCCAGTTGCTTCCAACGCCCATAGTGGAATGCAAAAGTTCTGAATAACGTTCACTAACATGCGGTTTTCTATACTTGTTGTCACCTGCGTAGAAATCAGCACGAGGGTCCTGAATCCGTTAACGTGAGGCTGTAATAAACTGTTGGCGAGGAACTAGTATTGTATAAATAATTAAATTTGGATCTGGTTTGTTTAACCAGGGTGCCACTCGAGTTTTCTTAGCAGAATACCAGAAACTGCAAATTTATTGCAAATAGCTTCCATTCTTCAAAATTTCACAGAGAATAAACAAAACAATGGATTGTTTGTTTATGTAATTGCTTACAAACTAGTTCTCAATTAAACGTCCAAAAACCAGGGATGGCTAATTAAATTCTTAAGCAATACCGACTGTGACAGATAACATGTTTGTCCCCCTTAACCGCCGATCGAGCTCTTAAATTTACAAACCACAGATTGCTACGTAAGTCTTAACTGACACCAGCCACCGCAGACAACATTTCAGTCCTCCGAGACTGCTGAACTCGCTCTGATCTTCCAGCTGCGTCACTTCGCCCGCCATTCAAGTTGGGCGCGGCCTGAAGAGCTCTGAAGTGCATCATCTGCCTTTTCGTTTAGCAATTTCTTACCATCCTGGTGTTAATTATCGCTTTTGAAATAATGGAATAATAGGCTGCTCGTGAGATGTCTTTCATATGAAATAGCAGTAAATTCAGTGCTTAGTTTTTCTAACACTAATAACAAAAAATTATCATTTTGGTCCGCTAGTTTCTAACACAGTAGCCAATTGCGAAGAAGGGCCACAATTTAGGAGGTCTTTCTCACGATACAGTACCGAATAAACCATCTGTAGCCGCCACCTCACAGCACAGTAAGTCATCTTCCCACTGCTGCCTTCTCGACTGCTCTAAGAAGAGCTTCTTCTAGCTGAATGTGATAGCTGTAAAGCCAGAAACCTTAAAGAGTGAACGAAAGAGGCGCGCCATTCACTCGCCGTTCCGCCACCAGACAACTTTCCGCTAGCTGTCAGATCGTTCTCAGCGGTACCTCTTCCGTGATAACCTCCACTTCCACCCACACATCTGCAGGTCGTATCCAAGCTAAACAAAGAAGATAAAGGTGTCCGGCGATCCTCCGTCTTGTGCTTCCTCGAATTTTTAGCACCCGACCCGCAGATTTGAAACAAAATCTTGACGAGGGATAAGGACCACTTTCAACTAGACAGCAGTGTAAAATAAACAGAATTGCAGGCACCGGACGCCGCGTAAAAAGAAGATAATCCTCGTCGGCTGCGTGAGAATCCCCTGTTGCGTGAACGTGTGAGTGCTTGGCCTCATCGATCCATATCTTCTTGAGGATCTTCAAGGCCGTCCAGTATCTGGTACTAGCGACTGCTATGTCCAGAGTTAAATGACTTCCTCGTTCCTGTTTTGAGCAACGACATTTATTTTTAAAGCGCAAGAGCATCAGCGTATATGGCGTTGCAGCGTCACCTTTCTGGTCGATTGCTTCCCAGATTTGGAGACATGCATTGGCCAGCACGGTCGCCAAATTTTTCTGCCCCTGGTTTCTTCTTGTGCAGGCACAGGAAGAGTCAAGTGTACGGTACACGTCCTCATTCCACAGTTGGAATCCGTATATCTGTGGAGGAGATCCCAATTGAATGTACTGAATCAGGTGATGTAAGTTTTCGTTTGCGACCTGGACAAATGAACAGCACGTGATGGCGACCATCGCTGTGGTGGTATGTCAGAAACCAAGTGAAGGGCGCGTATGACATGTAACGGCATATGTTTTGCATCGTTTTCAACGTGTGCGTCAAAAGACTTGGCTTTTTCTCCGAAGTTCTATCCTTTTTGTATCCTATCATTCATTCTGCAGGGCATGAATTGCTGTGAACCTGTTGCAAGCAGTGGGACTCTCACTTCCAGCCCGTCTTCCACTGATGACACAGCATCGACGTGCCCGGGTCCGCAGTTGCCTTCACAGGATCACTTGGAAGACGGAATGTCGCGCTCTGATCTTGAGCGATGAAAGCAGATTCTGCCTGTACGCAAATGATGGTCGCTGGCACGTACGAAGTAGCACATGGTGAGTGCTTTCCCGTAGAGTGCATTCGTCCAAAACACACACACCCCACCTCAGGCCTTATGAACTGTGGTGCGATAACCTAATCTTTCGTTCATCTTTAGAGTTTCTGGAAGGGGCGCGAGCCAGCACTCAGCATGTGCAGAATTTTGTTAGACCCGTTCTTCTGCCGTTCTTGGAACAGAAAGATTAGGTGTTATTCCAACAGGATAACGCTCGCCGGCACACTGCCCGTGAAACTCAACGTGCTCTGCAAGGCGTGCTGGCAAGCACGAGCTCCGGACTCGTCTCCAATCGAGCACGTGTGGGATATGATGGGACGAGAAGTGACTCGTCAACCAACAACTCCTACAGAACTAAGTGGAAATGTCGATCAGGCGTGACACAACGTAAACCAAGACAGTAATCGCCATTTGTACAATCGACTGGATGCCAGAGTCAGCGCCTGCAATTCCCACTCTACATCTACATTTATACTCCGCAAGCTACCCAGCGGTGTATGGCTGGGGGCACTTTACGTGCCACTGTCATTACCTCCCTTTCCTGTTCCAGTTGCGAATGGTTCGCGGGAAGAACGACTGCCGGAAGGCCTCCACGCGCGCTCGAATCTCTCTAATTTTACCTTCGTGATCTCCTCGGGAGGTATAAGTAGCGGGAAGCAATATATTCGACACATCATCCAGAAACGCACCCTCTCGAAACATGGACAGCAAGCTACACCGCGATGCATTTGCTAAACTTCTCCGTAACACTATCACGGTTACCAAATAACCCTGTGACGAAACGCGCCGCTCTTCTCTGGATCTTCTCTATCTCCTCTGTCAAGCCGACCTAGTACGGATCCCACACTGATGAGCAATACTCAAGTATAGGTCGAACGAGTGTTTTGTAAGCCACCTCCTTTGTTGATGGACTACATTTTCTAAGGACTCTCCCAATGAATCTCAACCTGGCACTCGTCTTACCAACAATTAATTTTATATGATCATTCCACTTCAAATCGTTCCGTATACATACTGCCAGATATTTCACAGAAGTAACTGCTACCAGCGTTTGTTCCGGATTGAATTGGATTTCTTGGGGGACGAGACCAAACAGCGAGGTCATCGGTCTCATCGGATTAGGGAAGGGCGGGGAAGGAGGTCGGTCGTGCCCTTTCAAAGGAACCATCCCGGCATTTGCCTGGAGCGATTTAGGGAAATCACGGAGAACCTAAATCAGGATGGCCGGATGCGGGATTGAACCGTCATCCTCCCGAATGCGAGTCCAGTGTGCTAACCACTGCGCCACCTCGCTCGGTATGTTTGTTCCGCTATCATATAATCGTACAATAAAGGATCCTTCTTTCTATGTATTCGCGATACATTACATTTGTCTATGTTAAGGGTCAGTTGCCACTCCCTGCTCCAAGTGCTTATCCGCTGCAGATATTCCTGCTTTTCGCTCCAGTTTTCTAATGCTGCAACTTCTATATATACTACAGCATCATCCGCGAAAAGCCGCATGGAACTTCTGACACTATGCTGGGGGCTTGGAGTTTCACGTCGTACTAATAAAGAGTGTTTGAGCATGGCTCGATACCTGGTACCTTGTGCTATTGATTTGTAAATGTAACCATTTCATGTGCTTCATATGCACTGTTGCAGCAATAAATCTCGAGTGAACAGAAAATCCCTAAAAGGGCATACGAGTTTTTGACCAGAAGTGAATAAAATCTCAAAAGTGATGCAATTTAGACAACTGTCCCCTAAGAGGTTTTTCGAAATGTGAATCGCGAGTCTCACGCGCTGAGCGGAAATAGAGACGTTTGCCGTCAAAAGCAGACGGCGTGCGAGGCGCGCAAGAGGAGAGCCAGAGAGTATCCAGGCCCGAGCCCTGTCAGTTTATACGCATTATTTATGCGGCTGATGCGTTCCGCTGTATGGCGGGACGAAGGGCCGGCGGAAAAGTTTGTGTGTCCAGCGCGGCCGCTGCTACGTATATTCGCGATATACCGGCAGGGAGGCGCGTCCACTTTTATAGCCGCCTGCGCGGGCCTGGGGTTGCTCCAGCCATGATGGACGCGGAGCGGGACGATATCGTAAAGTCCGGCCAGCATGCATGCATGCATAGACGGACAGAGAGGCGGGACGCGTGAGCCGTGGCGGCTATAATTCACTGTGCCGACTGAATGCAGAGCAGCCGGGGATAGCCGGACGGACTGCACACTGTTTCCAGTTTCTCGTCCACGTGCGTACTTCGTTTTCTGCTAGCTCTCTCTCCTTCGTGCTTTACTCTCTCTGTACTGAAGGTTACGAGATACTACGGCATATACCTGGATCGAAATTAAGCCGCTGTAACCAACACATCAAAACGTCTACAGTAATTGCACGCACATTCCAATGGGAAGAAAACGACCCACCGAGAAGAAATTATCCGAATGGGACAGAAATTATTACCTTCTCCCGAAAAATTCGATGATTTGTTCAAGAGAAAGAGCTTCAGAAATTCACCAAATACGACCCCTTCTGGCCCTTATACAAGAAGTTATTCGGCTCGGCATTGGTTGACAGATTTGTCGGATGTCCTCGTGAGGCATATTGCGCCAAATTCTATCCAACTGAATAGTTAGATCGTCGAAATTCCGAGCTCTTTGAGCGACCGAGCTGGCCAATGCAGCGTCTGGCAATCACGAATGCGAGAGAGAGACACTTTCGTTTTGTGCGGACGGGCATTATCTTGCTGATATGTAAATCACGGATTGCTTGCCACGAAGGGCAATAAAACGGGGCGTAGAATTTCGTCGACGTACCGCTGTACTGTAAGGGTACCGCGGATGACGACCAAAGGGGTCCTGCTATGAAAAGAATTGGAGCTCCAGAGCATTACTCCTGCCTGTCGAGCCGTATTACGGCGGGCTGGGTCAGATTGGTATTCTACCGCTGTCCGGAGCGTCTGGAGACACGATTTCACTGGTCATAGGGGTCCAGCTTGAAGTGAGACTCATCACTGAAGACAGCTGTACTCAAGTTAGTTAGATTCCAGGCCGAAGATGTGTCTGGAGATGTCCCGGACAGCCGTGGGACATCAGTCTGACAGTCGCTCACAAAACGGCCTGACAACCAGGAGTGATGACCTGGGGTGCCGTTTCCTTCCATAGCACGACCTCTCTGGTAGTCAGCCGCAGTACTCCTACAGCACATCGGTACGGCCATGACATGCTACTCCCAGTTTCGTTGGCCGGCCGCGGTGGTCGAGCGGTTCTAGGAGCTTCAGTCCGGAACCGCGTGACTGCTACGGTCGCAGGTTCGAATCCTGCCTCGGGCATGGATGTGTGTGGTGTCCTTAAGTTAGTTAGGTTTAAGTAGTTCTAAGTTCTAGGGGACTGATGACCTCAGATGTTAAGTCTCATGGTGCTCAGAGCCATTTGAACCAGCCCAATTTTGTCGTCCTTCATGGCAAGCCACCATAGGCTTACATGAAATCAAGGTAGGTCTAATATCCGCCCGCACATGGCGAGAGTTTCTACGTATTGTCTTCCTGCTTGCCAAACCCTCGCTTGTCCAACAAGGTCACCAGACCTCTCCCCAATCGATTGGAGCATTATTGGCAGGGCCCTCGAACCAGCTCGGGATTTTGACGAACTAACGTCCCAATTGGGCAGATTTTGGCACGATATCCTTCAGGAGGTCATCCAACAAGTCTGTCAATCAACGTCAAGCCGAATAACTGCTTGCAAAAGGACCAGAGATGGACAAACGCGTTACCCATGCCCGAGGCAGGATTTGAAACTGCGACCGTAGCAGCAGCGCGGTTCCGCACTGAAGCTCCTAAAACCGCTCGGCCACAGAGGCCGGCGTATGTAGATCACATCGATCGGTTTCTGTCGCATTCGGATAATGCCTTCGTGGTTCGTACTTTTTTTTCGTCTTACAGACTACTACTGTAACTAAGATACGAGTTTCATCATCTTGCTATTTCTCTTTTATGAAAATTACCTCAAATCCATTTTCCTCTACAGCTATGTCCCCAAGCAAGCTTGGCGGACAGTACTTTGTATATGCCTGGAACTTTCCTAAATTCCTGTTCAAGTAGTGAGTAGTCCTCAGGAAGAACAACTGTTGGTAGGCTTCCGTTTGAGCTCAGATCTAAATTTGCCTCAATACTACTTCCGCGAGATATACTTAGGAAGCCGCAGAGTACTGGAACGCTCTCGGCATACTCACATCAAAGCACGCCGTGATGCAACACAACCCCCATGTAGCGTCTGCCATTGAAGTTCTCTGAGCATGCGTATGCGTAATCTCCGATATTTTAACGGATTTGACCGCTTCAAGTAACTGTTCTGTAATCAGGTAATCACGCAAAAATAGGTCTTTCTTTTTACGAGCAGTACGTCACAATTGTGTTTGTGGAGGGTCAACTGCCAGTCGTTTCACCAAGCGTCGATTCTCTGCAGGTCTTCCTCGTATTTCGACAACTTTCTTTTTTTTATTAGTGCGACTTCTCTCGTAAATAACAAAAGTGAAAACCAAACCTAATATTTTTCCAACAACACTCCGCATCTCTGCCGATAGATTTCGATAGCGATAGAGCCCTGTCCTGTGCTCGGGTGATGGAGAGGCCACGTGTCGGCTGGCAGGATGGAATACGCGTGGAATAAAGACAGCTGGCAAAGCAGTTGGCAGCGGGCGGACCATAAAACGCACTCACCTATCGCTATCGCCGCATCTATTGCGCCGGGCGCCTTTTGACTTAGCATCGGATATAGTGTTGTATCGCCTGCAGTAGCAGCTTCCAGCGGCGCGGGAGTGACAATTTACGGCCGGGAGTGGGTTTAAAAGAGAGAGAAACGACTGAAATTAAACGCTAATGGCCCACTCGTTTTCATAACAAGCGTTTAGTCGTAACTTGTAATGGGTGCTTTCATTCCGTCCTTAACATCCAAATCTAGAAACCTGATTAATCTCAATGTAAATATTTCCAGCTGTGTTACGAGTTCGTAGAAGTCGCAAAGGTCGTAAATGTTTTCGCAAGTCGCATGGATAAGAGACTATTAGGTTAAATATCTGATTTGAAGTCACGAGACACGATATCGTGATTATTTTAGCTCGAATTCAACAAAAAGTTTCACGCTTTTGGGAAAATTCTACAGTTATTGGAGAGCACAATGCGTTTCGAGAGTAACGAGGATAACTAGGCTCTTATCTAACAAGAAGAGTAACAAAAACAGTTTTTTTCGTTGGCCAACGTTACTGAACACGATGTCCCGAGATCTTTTTAAGGTGAATACACAGCTGAATTCGCTCCCTTCCTAGCTCACATGTAACGAGAAACGCTTGCGCTGTGAACTGCACGCTGAAAGTGGGAAAACAGCGGAGGTCAGTTCTGTTTACAAAGAGGTTAACAGATGTCGTAGAATCGTAGAGGACAATCTAAGCTCATGCACTATGACGTTCCTAAAGCATAACAAGTTCCTCTCAAAACTAAACCGACCTATTCAATAAAAACAAAAATATTCGTGTATAACAAAGCTTACTTTATTCATCCACAAGATACTGCAAGCAATATATGCAGGTGAGCAGGTAATCTGGGTCTTCCCAGATCTCCGTAAGAGGATTCGCACTGTAACAAGTCGTCGACTTCTGTCTCAGATACTGTCGTACAGAGTGTCTTCGTAAATATGGGATTGAACCGAAGATCATTTTACTAATAGAAATCAGTATGCTATTCGGGCAGCGAATGTCCCATAGAAACGAAAATAGCATCGAGTGTGGCTCATAGAGTCGTACGGATTCGGAATGAGGACGGCTCAAATCCACGTCCAACCATCCACGGTAAGATTTTCCGTGATTTTCCTAAATCACTCCAGGGAAATGCCGAGGTGGTTCCTTCGAAAGGACGTCCCCGATTTCCTGCCCCATCCTTTAGCCAATCTGAGCTTCTCCTCCGTCTCTAATGACCTAGATATCGACAGGTAGTTAAACCCTAAGCTTCCTTTCTTTCTTCAAATGAGTGTAGAGACTTCGATATGTGTATAAAGAAGAGAGGCCGTTTGTCTGTTTGTAATTCATACAAATCTACAATTTTGTTAGCATCTTTATGAAAGTTTGCACACTTTACCTTCACGACAAGCGGGTGTCAACTGCCTGCATAAGATTTCGTAATCTGACTTCAAACATATATGTATGTAATATATAAAGGGGAACGTTGTTACCAAAAATCTCTAAAGGTTCTTGGCCGATTTACTTCAGATTTCTACACGATCCGCAAGTGGAGATTATATATATATATGAAGTACCTCAAAGTTCTTGGTCGATTTACTACAAATTTCTAGATTCCGCTGAAACAATGAAGAAAATAAATGAAGAATTAAATGCCTAATAAACAATATATACCGACGTAAACTGGATGTAACTCCTATCGCGATGATACGTTACAGCTGCAAAACCCGTCTAGGAGATAATACCACCAGATGCCACTAGATCGGAGGACGATGAAATCTGGAGAATTTGACAGAGACATGATTGATAAGTCTTATTTATTGAGTAGCTGCCGTTGTTGCATATGATATATGCCTCAAAAATATTTTAATTCGTGTTTCAAAGTTATTTTTATTATTAAAATCGACTGTGCCACACAAACGATAAGGCAGGTGGTATATATAGTACCAACGAAGTCACTAGATCGCGGACCGATTAAAAGATCGAAGAACCCGCGATTTGCCGAACTGTGACCTAAACTGTTTGAGCCGTTCGAAACGGGCTCAAACACAGCCCTACTTGAAACTGTGAAAACTGAGATGAAACAATAGAAGACGCGTTCTCCAAGAGCACAAAGAGATGCCTACCGCGAACTGTAACAACAGATGGCGTAACTAATCATCTTCTCATACAGGTGAAGACATATTCATTCGTCACATTCCGTTGACACCCAGTGATTCAACTGCATTCACTGTATCAACAAGACGCAAGGCCAGTCTCTTCGTGTGGCAGATATTAAACATCATCGGGAAACACCGATCACTCAGCTAGTCTTCAGTACATAGTGAATGTTAAAATGAAAAGGTAAAAAACGTCGCAACTAACAAACCGGTGGAAATCTGCATTTATCGCCTCGGGATAACATAGTGAGACATCCAAGCAGTGGTCCGCAGCTCGTGGTCGTACGGTAGCGTTCTCGCTGCCCACGCCCGGGTTCCCGGGTGCGATTCCCGGCGGGGTCAGGGATTTTCTCTGCCTCGTGATGACTGGGTATTGTGTGATGTCCTTAGGTTGGTTAGGTTTAAGTAGTTCTGAGTTCTAGGGGACTGATGACCATAGATGTTATGTCCCACAGTGCTCAGAGCCATTTGAACCGTCCAAGCAGTGAAAGCATACGTCGTCATCTCTCCCTAAGAGTTTCATAGCTCTGCCCTCAGCAGGCAATGTGATGCTCACATGCTGACGACCTTTATGTTCTAGGTTCGTTTCTCAGATAATTCCTAGAGTGCGGGTAAACTGTCACTGAAGTCGCCATCCTCTCAGGTGCAGCAGCGCAAGAGATCTCACGTACTCCATAAACCAATGATCCAACCGATTTACCCACTTATTTTAAGCGACTTCAGGTCCCTATGAGTTTCATTGTCTATAACAATAAACAAATATCAAGATCAGTTAGTCGGTAAAGGGGCGGGGGGGAAGGAAGAGGAGAAGATGGATAGAAAGGGTGGGAGGATTAGACATACACAAGGGGAAGGAGGAGATGGACAGTGATAGGGGCGATGAGCAGGAGAAGACAAATTAAGTGAGGGGAGAGGAGGACATGGAGAGAGAGAGAGAGAGAGAGAGAGAGAGAGAGAGAGAGAGAGAGAGAGAGAGGGTGGGGGGAGGGAAAAGGATGTCAGGTCGTACACCCAGTGCCCGTACATGTTTAGCAATTTCAAAGCTTTCCTGTGTTGGCTAGTGGGCTAGTGGAGTATATATGAACGTGACGATGACCCGAACGCCGAAATCGGTAGAGCTGTAAATGTCTACGATTGGGACTGAAAATGAAAGTGCTTCGTAATAACTCACTACAGCTGACGCTCGGCTATAATATGTCCAATTTGTACATATCGAGGAATTTTAACGCTCCGCTTCGCGCAACAGAACCGCCTTTCACCGCTGTACCCTGGCACAGAGTTGTGTGGGTTCCAGCTGTGCAACAAGCTACAATGGTCTCAACGGATGGACGAACTAATCACGGAGGTCAGTTAAGCATCTTTTCCACTTGGAGATATCTCTCATTATGTTGACTTGTAGACGACACTATCGGCTTATCTTGGGCACTTTCCGCAGCTGTTGTCTCACTGAATTATCTTGTACGAAAAGTCACCTAAATTAACGTCTTTATTCACCACAAGCGAGGAGCAAAAATGTGTCGTGAAGAAGAAAGAACGTAAGTGCGTGCCTTACAGAGTCCTCTTCAATTGTCTTTGAATTCATACGTTAATTCCTAAGAATATTTATTTCTTAAAGGTCTCTTTTGTAGCGTTTAACTAAGAAACGTCGGAAACCGTAGAGATGGTGAGTACTGAGAAATTTAATTGCAGTGGAAGGAACACAGTTTACTCAAGTTATATGGGTTGTACAGAATTTTATTTGGGCAGTCAACAAAGTGAAAACAGTTCACTACAGAAGACCATGGTTAACGGAATGGTCTTTCGGAACGACGATGTGCTTCCGTCAGGGAAATTTCTCCACTCATCTCGACATGCGAGAGCGTCACAGACAGAGCAGATTGCCCGTGGGGCTCGACAACAGGAGGTGATTTTTCGTGCAAAGGATATTGTGCACATAAAGGGACTACGTTGCAACATAAAACAAAGCTGAAACAACGATTTTCCACTGGTATAACGCCCCACAACATAAAATAAACCGCGAGACATAGAAATTTCAACACCATGGAGGCAGCATGCAACAGACATTAAAATAGCAATAAGTATGGATACTAAAATGATTAATGTTTTAGTATATTCGAGCTAACTAGACCTGTGATCCGATGACGGCACGTGTCATCTGAGGGATAGTAGATGTACTGATAACAGTTTCAACTCTGTTTGCCAGCAGATAGAGTAACGGCGCAGCTTCCAGAGCGCCACCTGTGTCTACCCTTTAATAGCGAATGCTGACAGCCTCAAGGCTCAGTGTGATGCCCACTCTTTTCTTTACTTCGCAATTTAACTCTGAAAATCCGGGAAGAAATTCCGCTTTATGGGAGACACCGTTTTATAATTTTGTGCTATCCAAACATGTTTAGCACTTTATATACTAACTTCAGTGGGTCTTTTTGTTTACTTTGTTTCTGAAAAATTATTATCAGATGTTAACCTTTTGTGTAGATTATATACGTTTTCGTCTAAAAGCTATTTACATCTTCGAAGGCGCGGTAGTTAGGTATTAAATGATTTAAATTTGCTTACATATGGTATACAGTTCTGTAAACTAATGTAAAAATTTTCAGGAAGGAAAAAAAGGAGAAATCCCACTGAAGATAGCACATGAAGAGCTGAAACGTGTTCGGGTAAAACAAAATTATAAAACGGTGTCCACCAGAAGACGGAATTTCTCCCCAGTTTTTCAGGGTTACTTTGTCAAATGAAGAATGAAGTAGGCCGCATACCACAGGATAAAAGCTGCAAAAGAGAGTTTCCTTTCTTCTTTAAGGCACATTTTTATTGCTCGCTTATGGCGAATAAAGATTACTTAATTTGGGTGTCTTTTCTCACAAGATAATTCAGTGAGACGACAATTGTGGGAGTGTGCGAAATAAACCAACACTGTTTGCTTCGAGTGAAGGTAATGATAGACGCCTCCAAGTGAAGAACATGCTGAACTGATCTCCGTGTTAGTTCGTCTACGAGTTGACCCCACCGTAACTTGTTGCACAGCTGGAATCCTAGCAGTCATGAAAAATAAGTAGAGGCTGAACAACCAAAAGATGATTAACAATTAATTTTGATTTAACTTTCCCGCTGCAGACCGTTTCTGTCGTCACAGTTGAAAGATACCTAAGAAAGGGAAGTCGTGTGCGACACCAGTTTCTCAATAGTGTAAACTTCTTTTTCAGTGTTATCGTTTTTAAACTGTTTGATTGTTGTATTTTCTGTGGCCGAGATTCGGCAGCAGCCCAGCATTTGCCTGAGCGATCGTGGAAAACAGCCTGAAAACCACTCACATGCTGATCATTCTACCCGATCGACAGCAACGTCGCTCCTTAATGCTATTTGTTGCTAGTAACTATAATCGCTTTAAGCTGCATTGTGATTAGCAGAGCAACATAACAAGGCAGAAAAATATTCTCCGTTGAGACATTGCCTGATTATCTCGCGCTTAGAGTGAGATACTGTTTTCTAGCGAGAACATCTTCAAAAAAAAAAAAATCGTGTCTGACATAGTGTAATAAATCAGGAATCTCTAAAAAAATTGTTTAGAAAAGTTAAATACATTCACTGTTACGCACTCCATCTACAAATAATCTACATTCAAGCTCTCAGTAGTACTATCGGCTGCTTATTGTATAGGAACCTTTGCTTCCATAGACAATGATAGTGTTCTGTGATACATCTCAATGTGGTTAAGTGGATATGAAGTCGGGAACAGACGAAGAAAGGCCGCTTTTTAACATCAGTGAAAGAGAAGCAGCAGCGTCCTTCGAAGAAGCCGCTCTTCTGTTGATTTTACTGAGTTACATTCACCTCCAGCGAGAGAAAATAATTTACAGTACTATAAAAACTTTTAATTAATAATGCAGTTTTTAACACTTCCTACACTTTGTTAATGTATTCCTTGACACATCCTATCTCATTTCTTGACTAATTCTATCGTCCTGAATGTTCTCTTTCACGTGGAATGCTTGAGGACAGGGAATGCTACTGTAGAACGATTGTAATCATCAACGCTTCTCGTTACCCTCGCAACAACATATGCTGTGCTCGTAGGACCAAACTTAGCCTCCATCTCGGAAATGGCTACATATTTCGCAAAAACAGTACGCCATAAGCCACGTAACAAAGGGTCACTCCAAATCAAAATTTCTTTCATATTTTTACGAAATAATATCCCGATGAACCCATTTAGGCCAAAGACAAGGTGTTTAAAGGAAGTGTCACATATTTCTACAAGGGACAGTATTGGATAAAACTATAAGAAAGGTTCCTATAATTTACTATCCGGATACCAAAACCACTTGAGATATGGACCAGTCTGTACTGCCATTCCCATGCGTCTGTTACGTGGAAGAATACACTACAGGAAATCCTGCATGTGGTTACCACACATCCCAACACATCCTTCAGCTATCCTTCGCGGTGAATCCCGTACTCTTTCACACGCACCTGGCTCCATTCGGATTGCGTCACATTCATTGGTCGCACGCCCCTGTAACGTCCGCACATTGTCGATGGGTTTGGCCTACGTCGACCACTTTAAATACCACCAAAGCCAGGAATCCGATGGGTTTAGGTCCGGTGGACAGGACGTCCGTGACCCATATATCGCCCACGAAACGTTGCGGTGACGTGCCGTTTCACGACGCGTAGAAAATGGGGTGGTGTCCCATCGTGCATAAACAACAGTCCTACTCTTTCTTCAAGACGACATGTTCCCCTATAGAGCTAGTAATCTATCATACAGAAATCTGCTATGCACAGCACTTGATAATATGATAACGTGTATACTCCTATGAGTCTGTCACTCATAATTTCTGTCGAAACATTGAAACTGAAGTGATCCTGATGTCTCAAATCTACGATTGTTCTAGGATTCGTATGTGCTCACACGCACCTATCGTGGTAATTTGCGGGATTAGCAAAGAATGGGATACAAGTAGCCAGCTTTGACCAATTACGTCAGAAGTTACAAGAAATGATCTAATGCACAGATTTAACAGCAAAGACGAATGTTGAGTAGCAAAGGAATACAGGACAGAGAAAACATATGGTAGACATACATCACGTAATATATATTACAACATAGTGTTAAGTATATTACTTCTTACAATTGTACTATCCTATTCTTCAGTTGACCTGTATAAATGAAGAATGGGATACTACTGCAAAAAAAGAAAGGGAAAAAAAGAACAGAAGTAACGTTAGTATGGAATACCTCAGCTGACATATATGAATTACATCCCGAACTTCAGGTGATCTGTACAGGTTAACTGACAAATTGTACTGTTGTTGCTTTTTTCGCCTCCGCTACTACCAGCATCGTATTCTTCAGTTCATACTAGTACTAGCAAAAGCGCGATGACCGACACACGTACAGTTTGTATCTCAGACTTCAGATGACCTAGATAGGTCAACTGAAGAATAGGATTCTACTGCTAGAGACGACGAAAAAAACCAACATACGTAACCCTGGCATCCTGTGTCTCAGTTGAACTATGAAGATAGTATCCTGTTCTTCAGTTGCGCTATATAAGACAACACAAGAACGGGATACTACTGCTAGCGAAAGCGCAAAATAGCGACGTACATAAAATCTATAACTCGTACTTCAGTTGACCTATATAGGTCAGCTGCAGGACAGAACTGAGGTACAGCACGCCATTGTTACGTATGTCGCTTTTTTTCGTCTTTTCTAGCATTGTTATCCTATTCTTCAGTTGATCTGTATAGGTGAACTGAAGTACGGGATACAAATTTTTCCTATCTCATGCTTTTCGTCTTCGAAAGTACTAGAATCGACTCGAAAATATTGCAGTAATACTAGTGCTAGCGAAGGCGAAAAGAGGGACAACTGTAAAATGTGTATCCCATACTGCAGTTAAGATAGATAAATCCATTCCTACAAACGAAAACCAAAAAGTAAAAATTGTCCATAATGACAAACAATTTTGCCAGAATATCTCAAACTCATTAAGAATGAAAATAAGTACTGAACGAATTGCAAGGAACAAATGATTTAAGTTAATACAAGCGACAAAAATCGTACGCAATGCCTAGCCCTGTCATTTAAGAACACATTCATTTATTTTAATTTACAGTGACGACACCTCGCCACAGAAGATAAGTGATTTATTATGTATGATTCGAAAGACATTAAAACCTATGAGTAAACTATGACGTCATTGGTCAGAAGCTAATGGGTTGTATCTCATTCTTCAGTTGACCCTAATTTACTATGGCATCTCTTGTGAATTCTCCCGGAAGTGTAAATAAAACGCAGGCTATTCGTAAATAAAATGCAGGCTTTGAACTGCGGATGTTCATCCCATATTGCGGTGCGTGTTGGTTTCCGGACATATAACTATGGGAATTTTCTTCTAATTTTGACCAATACTACCTACTGCAGAAATACGCGATACTTCTATTTTAAAACACACGTCATTTTCCTCAATAGGCGTTACAGCTGTGACGATTCTAAGCTAGTACACACACTTCCCGGAAGAGGCGCTGCCACGGCCCGTATTTATCGTTGCCAACTTCCCGTCTGTTGCGACTCTACTGAAATTTAGCTAAGATGGAGATGTAGATGACGGCAACAAAGTTGCTTTTGAAGACTGTGATGATCTGGTGGCAGGAGATACTGTAGCGCTGTCGGTACATACCTTTAAAGGATCCGGCGAAGCCGAAGCCTGCAACAGGCGCTCCATAGTCGTCGAAGACTTGTTTCTTTCAACGCCCCGGGCAGACGCCACACACGGAGCTCAGTGATACAGACAGCCTTAGGGCGAGGTTCCGTCGCGTGGCAACCGCCCCGAGTTCCGTTACGTCACCCTCTGCCGCCGACAACAAAGCTCCGATCTGTGACGCTCGCCCCGACCGGGCGTAACGGGTGGGACCGCCCGGTTGTGGGGCGAGGGACCGCAAGTAGGTCAACCGGCGACACACGAACTGCCCACCCACCCAAACGAGGCTTTCTCTCCCTATAGGACCGTAACGGACCAGAGGGCTGGACCGTAGCAATGCTTCCTTCAAAGGGAAAGACCGATTTCTTTCACCACCTGTGCTCCGTCTCTAATGACCTCATCGTCGACGAAGTGTTTAATCTTCCTTCTTCTTGATGCTTCCGTCAGTACCACTGCTTCCCATGCAATAGAGGAAGAAATGAACAAACACAGCATTGCCTCTAACCTACACTATGTGATCAAAAGTATCCGGGCACCCCCACAAACTTACGCTTTTCATATTATGTGCATTGTGCTGCCACCTACTGCCAGGTACTCCAAATCAGCGACTTCAGTAGTCAGTAGACATCGTGAGAGAGCAGAATGGGGCGCTCACGGAGTTCGAATGTGGTCAGGTGATTGGGTGTCGCCTGTGTCATACGTCTGTACGCGAGATTTCCGCACTCCTAAACATCCCTAATTCCACTGCTTCCGATGTGATAGTGAAGGGGAAACGTGAAACGAAACGTACAGCACAAAAGCTTACAGGCTGACCTCGTCTGGTGACTGACAGAGACCGCCGACACTTGAAGAGGTCGTAATACGTAACAGGCAGACATCTATCCATTCTGATTTCCTGTGTGGTGGTATGGACCACCACACAGGAAATCTTCCAACACGATCGAGCACCTGTTCATAATGCACGGCCTGTGGCGGAGTGGCTGGACGACAGTAAGATTCCTGTAGTGTACTGGACTGCACTGAGTCGTGACCTGAATCCTATAGAACAACTGTGGGATGGTTTGGAACGCTGACTTCGTGCCATGCGTCACCTACCGACATCGATACCTCACCTCACAAGGGAACCTCCCCACGGTATGGACCACCACACAGGAATTCCAAACTGCATTAGGATCCACTGCAAGTACTATGACAGTTAGGCGGAAGGTGAGAAAACTTGGATTTCATGGTCGAGCGGCTGCTCATAAGCTACACTTCATATCAGTAAATATCAAACTACGCCTCGCTTGGTGTAAGGAGGGTAAACATTGCACAACTGAACAGTGGAAAACGTTGTGTCGAGTGACGAATCACGGTACACAATGTGGCCATCCGATGGCAGGGTGTGGGTCTGGCGAATGCCTGGTGAACGTCATCTGCCAGCGTGTGTAGTGCCGACACTAAAATTCGGAGGCGGTGATGTTATTGTGTTGTGTTTTCCATGGAAGGGCTTGCACCCCTTGTTGTTTTGCGTGGCATTATCACAGCACAGGCCTACATCGATGATTTATGCACCTTCTTGCTTCCCGCTGTTGAAGAGTGATTCGAGGATGGCGATTGTATCTTCCAACACGATCGAGCACCTGTTCATAATGCACGGCCTGTGGCGGAGTGGCTGGACGACAGTAAGATTCCTGTAGTGTACTGGACTGCACTGAGTCGTGACCTGAATCCTATAGAACAACTGTGGGATGGTTTGGAACGCTGACTTCGTGCCATGCGTCACCTACCGACATCGGTACCTCACCTCACAAGGGAACCTCCCCATCGCACCCCCCTCAGATTTAGTTATAAATTGACACAGTGGATAGGCCTTGAAAAACTGAACACAGATCAATCGAGAAAACAGGAAGAAGTTGTGTGGAACTATGAAAAAATAAGCAAAATATACAAACTGAGTAGTCCATGTGGAAGATAGGGAACATAAAGGACAAAGCTAGCTGGTGAGCGCCGTGGTCTCGTGGTTAGAGGGAGCAGCTGCGAACCGAAAGGTCCTTGGTTCGAGTCTTCCCTCGAGTGAAAATTTTACTTTCTTAATTTTTGCAAAGTTACGATCTGTCCGTTCGTTCATTGACGTCTCTGTCCACTGTAAGAAGTTTAGTGTCTGTTTTGCGACCGCACCGCAAAACCGTGCGATTAGTAGACGAAAGGACGTGCCTCTCCAATAGGAACCGAAACCATTTGATCGCAAGGTCATAGGTCAACCGATTCCTCCACAGGAAAACACGTCTGATATATTCTGTACGACACTGGTGACGGCATGTGCGTCACATGACAAGAATATGTTGTCGACCCACCTAACTTGCACACATGGCGAATGGGTAAAAAGATTCTTCTACCTTACCCGATTTAGGTTTTCTTGTGGATGTGACAATCACTCCCAAAAAGTGATGAGTTTGTCACATAAACTGCATCAAATGAATGCAACAGTTTCACAGTCGCACAGTTTTCCCTGTGCTCTATCAAAACATATGTTTTTTACGTTTTCAAATGTTTCCGTGCGTAGACCGTCAAATCCTGTACATGTCCAAGCAAATCTGAACATGTCCTGGAATTTTGGAGAGCGAAGTTGATTATGTGTGAGTGCCTGAACTTTGATAATTATCTGAAAATAAAAAATTAAACTTTTCACTCGGGAGAAACTTTGAACCCAGGACCTGTCGTTCCGCAGCTGCTCACGCTAACCACGGGACCACGGCGCTCATAAGCTAACACGCTCCTTGATGTTGCCTATCTTGCGCATGGACTACTCAGTTTGTATATTTTGCTTATTTTTTTCATAGTTCCACACAACTTCTTCCTGTTTTCTCGATTGATCTGTGTTCAGTTTTTCAAGGCCTATCCCTGTGCCAACTTATAACTAAATCTGAGGGGGGTGCGATGGGGAGGTTCCCTTGTCAGTGCAGCAGTCCGTGAAGAATGGGCTGCCATCTATATCCATATTTCCCAAGTCACTGCACGGTGCATGGTGGAGGATACCTTGTACTACTGCTACTCAATCATTTTTCTGTTGCGTCAGCAAATGGAGCGAGGCGAAAAATTTCTGTACAGGGTGTCCCAGGAAGAATAATCGATATTTAGAGACGAACAGAAATGCTCACTTAAAGCAAAAATTTCATATGTACTTAAGACCTATTCCGAATAGTTTCCGAGAGAACACATTTTCAGAATGGATTTTTCACTCTGATAAGAAACTTTCTGGCAGATTAAAACTGTGTCCTGGACCGTGACTCGAACTCGGGACTTGCGCCTTTTGGGGACAAGTGTTCTACCGTCTGATTTACACAAACACAGATCACAACCGGCCCCACGGGCTTACTTGCTAAGTACCTACCTTTCAAACTTCGCAGAACTTCGTCTGCAAAACTTGGAGACCTAACACTCCCCGAAGAAAGGATAGTAGACTTTACTGCGAAACACAAAGGTCACGGAGTACCAACTTTTGTGTGACCTACCCAGCCAGCTATAGGGGGACGTACAGTCAAGCAACAACTGTACGTCAAGCATCATCAACGCAAGTCATTGCCAAGGGCGAAACAAAATGTAAGTGACAGATAAGATCCGTAGCAACGACTGACAAGCAAATAAACCTTTGACATGTGTTATGACACTTATTCAGTTAATCACAGGTTTTGTGTTCCAAATCGTCTTTCTGTCATTCTGATTTAATGGCCAATAGCTTTTAGTTTTCCGAAATTGCTTGGGACACTCGGACACGATGGACCTGCTGAAGTGTCAACTTAAGTTACCGAAACACAGCTGCGGGAAGTATTACCGAAAATACAACTGCAAGAAGAATTTAGGACCGTTCTTAATGTTACTCACTTAATCAAGAAGCAATATTTTTTCATATCGCTGGAGCAGCCGTTGTTAAGTTGGACGCGCTGTGGATGCTGGCACCGCACTCACCTGTCACCTGCAAAGAAGGAACAATGAAATATTACTTTTCTGACATTATCACTAACATTCGCATGGATTGCTGCACAATAATATATGTAAATAACAAACAGTTTCCTTCACACATAGCAGCAAATGAACATGTCTTAGTAATACGTTAAGCTGTCAGGCAAGAGTGGACGAAATTCCGGGGGAAATGACTGGGATATTAAGAGCTTTCACGGATCATAGAATTCACATGGTCTTCTATTATGATTCAAAGGTATTGTTAGGTCCCTTTGCTCTCAGTGTGACTATAGAGGTAAAAACCTTACACAACGTCCAGATGAGGAATATGTTATTTTCTACAGCCCTTGAACTTCCAAAAAGAGTAAAACCATTGGGAAAACCAGTTTTATTTGTAGATCTAGTGACAAAACAACAGTAAAAAGCCTAGACACCATTTCTGGGTGTAAAGTGGAAGGAAACGCCGAGGATTATAAGATATAATATATATATATATATATATATATATATATATATATATATATATATATATATATATATATATATTTTAAATTTGTGGTAAGTTCCTATGGGACCAAACTGCTGAGGTCATCAGTCCCTAGACTTCCACACTACTTAATCTAACTTAAACTAACTTACGCCAAGGACAAAACACACACACCCGTGATGGAGGGAGGACTCGAACCTCCGACGGGGGCAGCCGCGCGAATCATGGCAAGGCGCCCCAGACCGCGCTGCTATCCTGCGCGGTGGCAGAATATATAAATTACAAATTAAGGAAAACCGGCGAATGTAGGAGTAAAGTAATGTAGTTGTTTGATCCGTGTGTAGGTGGGGCGAGTGAAGAGTTTTTTAAAAACAAGTTCAGAAGTGAGGAAATAATTGTCATGTGGCTTTCCTGCACCAAACGAGGTGGTGGGGTGGCTATCACGCTGAACTTTCATTCTGGAGGTCGACGATTCAGATTCGCGCCCGGCTGTCTAGCTTTAGCTTTTAAGTGGTTTCTCTAAATCCCTTAAGGTAAACGTCGAGATAATTTCTTTGAGAAGGACACCACCTACTATTTCATGCCTCATTATTCCTGGTTTGTGCCCTGTCTCTGATCTCTTCGTCGTGACCGAAACTTAAATCGCAGTCTTACTTCTTCCTGTCTTTCCCGTTCCCAACCTATAAGAGCTGTCGCCTGATGAACAAATCGAAGAAATCGGTTTAAGGGGTCTACACAGGTAATAAAATAAGTGACACCACTTGAACAGAAAAGTCGTTAAGCCAAGAGAGCGTCAGTGCATATGAATTTCTTCTTCGCCACATCAATGTGCCCTGACCATTTCCGAGTCGCCATTCATGTAATGCAGGTTGATTGATTTAACATATTTAAGAAGTATCGACTGAATAAACAGCATATTGCAATATAAGCACTTGGAAGAAAGAAACTGAAGAAAAGCGCTACTTTGCCAGTCAACTGCCTTCTTTCTCACTGCACGGTGGGCGACGCGTACCTACAAGACAACACACAAGTCTCCCTCTGGAACTTACACGTGAAGAAAACGTCGAAGATAAACTTACTACAGCGGAGCACTCTCGTGACACAGAACTTATAGCACCAAAGATCTAAAACAACTGCGTCAAGTACAGAGAAAAACAAATTTATGGAGCTTCCTTTCGTTCCAGATGTAAGGTTGCGAGCGATGATGGAGAGAGGGACGGGAAGATGGCGGCCTCCCATTTGTCCTCCACCAACCGCTGTTTATATTCTGTGCAAACGAACGTTTCGGAGAGACATCAAGCTCATTTTGTTTCTACGCGATAGCATTTAGGACACGTGAAGCCTTCACACCATACTGGATTCTCACTGTCAGAGATTATGTACAGTTTTTTTACTCACTCTCATGTGTTCTCCGACGAACGAGGTGCCTGAGGAAAGTATCGAAACTGATTTTTTATCTACCAATTTTTTTTTTTCAGACGACAATACTGTTCCCTTCGGCAGCTATAAACCGGCGTATGCGTTGTTCCCAGTCTGGTAGCAGCGCTGAATGGCTTCAAGTCAACTGTTTCAATGTTCTCCAGAGCCATAAAATGACGTCCTTTTTAAGACATTTTTCAATTTGGGGAAAAGAAAAATGTTACAAAGACTCAGATCAGAAGAGCACAAGGACTGTGGGACAACAGGGATGAATTTTGAGGTAAAAGATTCCGTGATGGAAGGGGCCGTGTGAGGTGAGCGTTGTCATGTTGAAGCATCCACTTGTCTGCAATGTCCGGCCTCACTCAATTCACCAGTTTCCTAAGACTTTCAAGGACATCTTTGTGAAACACATGGTTGACATTTGTCCTGGAGGAAGAAATTCTTTATGCACGATTCCCCTACTGTCAAAAAAGGAAATCAGCGTTGTTTACATCTTTGATTTGCTCATTCGAATATTTTTCGGTCGAGGAGATGTCTCAATGCGCCATTTCTCACTTTGCCACTTTGTCTCACGACCGGCCAAAAAAAAAAAAAAAAAAAAAAAAAAAATCCAGCATTCATCACCTGTGATCACATGACTGACCCATTCGTGGTCACTGGCTGTCCTGTCAAGAAGATCACCGCACACTTTTCTTCGATTGTTCTTCTGCTCAGTTGCGACGTTTCGCGGCAACATATTGCCACAAACCGTTCGCATGAGCATAAATCGGTCAAAATTTGATGTACACTGAAAGTTTTTAACGGATCACCCATCATCCTTATGGTTAAATGTCGGTCTGATGTCACAAGAGCACGCACACGTTCGCCGTTTTCGTCGTTTTTTGAAGGTAAGGTCTCCCTGGGCGAGGCACATCTTCAACGTGTTCTCGGCCTTCCAGAAATGATTTGCGCCAGCTATATATTTGTGCTCCTGGCAAGAAATGTTCCCCATAGGCCTGTTTCAAAGCTTCAGTGGTCACACTCGCTGATTCCCAAGTTTCATACAAAACTTGCTGGCATAACCTTGGTCTAAATTCCGCTGTTCCATTTTCGCAACACGCAACAAAAACACACCTTCACAGTTGGCGTTCTCAAAAATCACGTACTAGCTGCACGAAGCTAAAACTCGGACTGAGCATTGGAAGGAAAGAACACACCGGTCTACACAAGTAGAACAACACAATGTTGCCAAATCGCTTGCACTATTGTCAGTCCCTTTACTTTCCTCACACACTTCATACATAAAATATGTGCTTTCATTTGATTCACCTGAATTCTTCTTGCTGTGGCAGTATTCACAGACTTTAGCCCACTAGCTCGCCGTTTGTTTTGTGTTGTCATTTGGTTTGGAAAGGGATGCGAGTGACAATTGACGTTCTCTGAACAGAAATAACTAGCGCTCGTTGGATATAGTGGTTTCGCAGTGCCGCTGATCACCTAGAAGTCAGCGCCAGCTTCGCAAGACTTCGTCGGGTCCGACGATTTCTGCCAACGTACCATGGCTCAAGACCCTCACTTTGATCTCGTCACTGCCCACTCGAGTTTGTCGCCGTAAGCCCTGCACACGAGTGCTGTAACGATGGTTGGAGAAGCAAAGGGACGGCGGCGGAAAGGTCACCTTGAGAGGATCCGCAAAACAAGGACGCTGATGATGAGCATCCCTGCAAGAAACGGATGCTGGCAGCGCTCCAGGAGGGGAGACCCGGGATGTAGCGACGCTCTGATGTCCGAGACGCGACTGTCCTAGAGACGCCGGACAAATTTTTGGAAGAGTGAGGCCCGAAATCCTGTCCCAATAACAGGGTATTCGTTTTGCACGGCGTATCTAGTATACTAACGCGACTAACAGTTTTCTTCTAGAGAACTGGTTAATCCTAGTTCCCTTTTTAGTCGTAGAGCCAGTGTTATTATTGCAACTCAGACTGCCTTGATAACGACCGAATTGCTAGACATACCTAATTTTTTAAATGCGTCAGGTATTTCAGTATATTAACTGTGTGCTGGAACGGAACTCGAACTTAAGACCTTTTGCCTTACGCGGAGAAGTGCTCTACCGAGTGAAGTATCCATGCCCTACTGGCGACCCACTCTCACGGCTTTACTTCCACCAATACCTGATTTTTTTTTAATTGGGCTTTCAGTCGAAGAATTAACTTGAATTTTCCCCAATATGACCTTTAGCCGGAATTTGTATATGCTTGGCTTTTAAAGAATTTCCTTAGCTGATCTGAAATATTTCGGCCTTTAACCGAGAAGATATTGCAATTTTACTTATGTAAGGCCTTCAGCCGTTACTCTGAATCCTGGTGTTTTAAAAGAAATCATTTAAACTTGTTCTGGAGAAGTTACTTGGGCCCTCAGAAGTGAACTGATCTTTGTTGTTTTAAAGAGAAAACTGTGCATTGGTCTGAGGAATAAAGTTGTGTGTGTTCTTGTACAGCTTACAGTAATTGACCTTGGCCCCTTTCCACAACGTGATCCGCACCGTCCTGTGAATCCAGATTTCACCTCAGCTATTCTTACAAACTGTTCTGATTACAACATATAAACGGCCGCTAACCGAATATTTATCAGCTTCGAGTCGGTGGAATGCATTAACTCTGGACTATGTATCAGTCAGTAAACATTACCCGTGTTACGAAGTGCTACTTTTTGCCCATCTTTTGACTGCATGTTTAACAGGATTAGAGGCTATAAAATGTAGCCCCGCTGGGAATTTCCAGCTGGCGTGCTGTATCTACGGCCAACGATCTACTGTGCACCGACTACGACAAATTACTGCACTTGGCAGGCGAGCGCTGTCACGCAAGAAACTAGCGCCAGGACCGAGACGTCTGTCTGCTACCTGACTCGCTGCACGTTTTTCTGCAACGCGACAGCTCATATCAAATGTCTCTCATCATTTCGTAACTGCAGTACCACATCGTATACTTCCAGCGTCATAGCTACACCTTTGCGTAACACTAAATCTCCATCTCCTACTTCGTTTCATTCATACGACTGTGAAACAAATTACCCTGTAACATATCTCTTACCAAAATCACATTCCAGTCTTTTATCATCGGCACAGCTTCCCTCTCACCATCTCGCAGTTGGTTTGTTCCTCTCCAACAGTAAACCAGTATCTGTGTCGCACTTTTAACTGTCTACGTTTTTCTCGTTGCTTTCTACACAGCTGGAAACAATATCCAACACTGTGAATGACTGTGTTAAGTGGCAACTGGGTGTGGTACACTGACGTGAAATAAAGTCGTGGGATAGCGATATGTGCATATACAGATGGCGGTAGTATTGTGAACGTAAGGGCAATGCATTGGAGGAGCTGTCATTTGTACTCAGGAGATTCAAATGGCAGAGAAAATCCCTGACCCCGCCGGGAACTGAACCCGGGAACCCGGGCGTGGGAAGCGAGAACGCTACCACACGACCACGAGCTGCGGACCAAGGTGATTCATGTGAAAATATCTGCGACGTGATTATGGGCATACGACGGAAATTAACAGACTTTGAACAGGGAATTGTGATTGGAGCCAGACACATGAGATATTCCATTTCGGATCTTGTTCGGGAATTCAGTGCTCCGGGATCCATTGTGTCACGAGTATGTCACGAATACCAAATTTCTGGCATTGCTTCGCACCATGGATGACGCAGTATCCAACAACTTTCCCTTAGCGACCGACAGAAGCGGCGTTTGCGCAGAGTTGTCAGTGCTATCAGACGAGCAACACTGCGTGAAACAGCGGCAGAAATCAGCGTGAGACGTGCGACTAGTGCATCCGTTAGGACAGTGCGATGAAATATGGCGAGTGGCTTTGCTAACAGCCCCTCTCCCGGACCCGTCACCATATTTTTTGGAGTTTAGACGACCGTTGCCTGGTCAGATGAGTCCCGATTTCAGTTGGTAGGAGCTGATGTTAGGGTTCGAGTGTGACGCAGACCCCACGTAACCATGGACCCAAGTTTCCGACAAGGTATCGTGCAAGCTGATGGTGTCTCCATAATGGTGTGGACTCTGATTAAATGGAATGGAATCGGTCCTCGCGTCCAACGGAACCACGTCACGTTATCAAATAACGATGGAATTTGTATGGATGACAATGCGCCAGTCACCTGGCCACTGTTGCAGGCGACTGGTATGAAGAACATTCTGAACAATTCGAGCGAATGATTTGGCCACTCAGATTGCCCGACATGAATACCGTCGAGCGTTTCTGGGACGAAATAGAGAGGTCAGTTCGTGCACAAACCTCCGCAGCGGCAACACTTCCGCAATTATAGACGGCTATAGAGGCAGCATGGCTGAATATTTCTGCAGGGGAGTTTCAACGAGTTGTTGAGTCCATGCCACGTGGAGTTGCTGCTCTTCGCCGGGAAAGGAGGAGGTCCGGAGACGATTGTAGGAGGTATGCTTCAACTTTAATCAGTGTAAGCCGTGTGACAGATGGCGCTTTGATCTATGCGTTTGTCTGGTGACTTATAAGGGAGTTTATTAACGCCGACATCATGCTGGGCAATCTAGGTTTGAACGTTCTTTAAAAAAATTTTGTGTTTTTGTTCGTCAATGAATACGAAATGTGTAATGTTTGCGTCATTCAGATTTAATGTGTGATGTGTTGTTGAGCAAATGACTTAATCTGCAAATTCAATACGCAATTTTCATAATGAAATCAGCGAACCCATGGCCTCAGCTGTTAAGTCCCATAGTGCTCAGAGCCATTTCAACCATAATGAAATCAATTCCTCTGAAATTTACTCAGTCCCGTGAGCACTGAGTTCTATGGCTCTGTGCAATAAACTGATAAAATTCCCTGTGCAAATAAACAATGAAATAAATTTCCCTTAGCTGTAGAGTCGGAACGAATGTAATCTTGGTGTTTTCTTGTCTCTCCAAAGTAGGCATAGAAAATATTCAGTCTTCGCACAGCGAAGTGCAATGCTGGCCGTAAAGTAGCTTCATCCAACTAATATCAGTAGATTGCTTGATAAATGAATAACGTTGCAAATGTTCAGTGAAAATACTGGATACTGGCTTAGCGCTGTGCAGTGCTGCCCGCATTGAAGCTTTTACAAACATTAACATTTTTTTCTGATTCTGGCAAATTAATATTTGTTTTTTGACTCTGATTGAAAAATGATTTCTTTAAAAAAATATTCCTCGTGTTCACACAAACAAGACATGGAAGAGTATGAGGTACTGATAAGGGGGTATCCAAACGCTTCAGTTTGAAAATTGTATTCAAAATAAAGTTTCTCCTTCGCAGAATCTGATATCAGACATTTTACATTAACTTCAAAATCAATGAACTTCTGAACTGTTCTACAAATCTCACTTATCGTCGTAATTAAAAACACTTAAATTTTTACATGGCAAGAAGTCTGACATCGTTTGACAAAACAGATTCCAAAATTTAATTTTTCTGTATCAGGATTACAGAACACACAAAATATTACCAATCGGGTATATTTAATCAACCTATACATTAAATATGATAGAAAATATAAGAGCGTCATCTGCGAGAAGCGTTATGGAACATCCAGGGTTATCTACTAGGTCATTGCAGTTGGGAATACAGACAGCCATCAGCTGTATAAGGGAACCACGACAATAAAAATTTGTGCCGGACCGCGACCGGAACCCGTATTTGCCCCTTTATGCGCCCGGTTGACTTACCGCTGTGGTTATCCACGCACGACTAAAAGCGAGACCCAACTTCAAAATGTTATCTTTTCAGCGTCACAGCCTGTACCCGTGCACACATTTTGTAGGCCTCATTTCCGTACGGAACGGGGAATTTTAATTGAAAACCCGCGGCCTGGCATCGGCCTATAAATACGATACTGCAGTGCATGTGTTGTTCATAAATACGATCCAATATTTCTTCGGACATGCGTGCATGTTCAAAGGAACACTGTATCGTTCCTGCAAGATGAAAATTATTGAACTATATGAAAAAACCGTAAATTAGTTACAAACTACGACGTGCATTCCCTTTATTCAATATGTGTACGTCACTACAGATTTTCGGATTTAGGTTATGACACGTGCAATATGCTTGCCATCATTGGCGATGATGTAGCGCAGACGAACAGCGAAATTCAGCATGACCCGCTGAAGTGTCAGAAAATCGGTACTGTCGATAACCTCCTGAATGACTGTTTCCAACTCGGCAACGCTTTTGAAGTTATTGCTGTACACCGTGTCTTTAATATACCATCACAAAAAGGAGTCGCATGTGTTAAGATCTGGATAATATGGCTGACAATCGAGGCCCATGCCAGTGGACTCTGGGAACCCCAGAGCCAGAATTCGGTCCCCGAAGTGTTCCTCAAGGACATCAAACACTCTCGTGCTTCGATGGGGTCTGTCTCCCTCTTGCCTGAACCACACCTTGTCTAAATCAGGGTCGCTTTGGATAATGGGGATGAAATCAGCTTCCAAAACCTTCACGTACAGTTCGGTAGTCACCATGCCTTCCAGGAATATCGCACCGGTTACACCGTGACTGGACACTGCACACCACACAGACAACCGTTGAGGGTGAAGAGACTTTTTGATCGCGAAATTCGGATTCCCAGTCTCCCAAATGCGTCAGTTTTGCTTTCTGACAAACTCATCCAAATTAAAGTGGGCTTCGTCGTTAAACCAAACCATGCATGCGTATATTGATTCTCATAATGCCTCGCGGCCAACTGTGCAGTTTGAACGTCCTAAGATAAACCCTTCAGAAGTTATGACGATTTCATTCCATATATACTCCTGGAAATTGAAATAAGAACACCGTGAATTCATTGTCCCAGGAAGGGGAAACTTTATTGACACATTCCTGGGGTCAGATACATCACATGATCACACTGACAGAACCACAGGCACATAGACACAGGCAACAGAGCATGCACAATGTCGGCACTAGTACAGTGTATATCCACCTTTCGCAGCAATGCAGGCTGCTATTCTCCCATGGAGACGATCGTAGAGATGCTGGATGTAGTCCTGTGGAACGGCTTGCCATGCCATTTCCACCTGGCGCCTCAGTTGGACCAGCGTTCGTGCTGGACGTGCAGACCGCGTGAGACGACGCTTCATCCAGTCCCAAACATGCTCAATGGGGGACAGATCCGGAGATCTTGCTAGCCAGGGTAGTTGACTTACACCTTCTAGAGCACGTTGGGTGGCACGGGATACATGCGGACGTGCATTGTCCTGTTGGAACAGCAAGTTTCCTTGCCGGTCTAGGAATGGTAGAACGATGGGTTCGATGACGGTTTGGATGTACCGTGCACTATTCAGTGTCCCCTCGACGATCACCAGTGGTGTACGGCCAGTGTAGGAGATCGCTCCCCACACCATGATGCCGGGTGTTGGCCCTGTGTGCCTCGGTCGTACCCAGTCCTGATTGTGGCGCTCACCTGCACGGCGCCAAACACGCATACGACCATCATTGGCACCAAGGTAGAAGCGACTCTCATCGCTGAAGACGACACGTCTCCATTCGTCCCTCCATTCACGCCTGTCGCGACACCACTGGAGGCGGGCTGCACGATGTTGGGGCGTGAGCGGAAGACGGCCTAACGGTGTGCGGGACCGTAGCCCAGCTTCATGGAGACGGTTGCGAACGGTCCTCGCCGATACCCCAGGAGCAACAGTGTCCCTAATTTGCTGGGAAGTGGCGGTGCGGTCCCCTACGGCACTGCGTAGGATCCTACGGTCTTGGCGTGCATCCGTGCGTCGCTGCGGTCCGGTCCCAGGTCGACGGGCACGTGCACCTTCCGCCGACCACTGGCGACAACATCGATGTACTGTGGAGACCTCACGCCCCACGTGTTGAGCAATTCGGCGGTACGTCCACCCGGCCACCCGCATGCCCACTATACGCCCTCGCTCAAAGTCCGTCAACTGCACATACGGTTCACGTCCACGCTGTCGCGGCATGCTACCAGTGTTAAAGACTGCGATGGAGCTCCGTATGCCACGGCAAACTGGCTGACACTGACGGCGGCGGTGCACAAATGCTGCGCAGCTAGCGCCATTCGACGGCCAACACCGCGGTTCCTGGTGTGTCCGCTGTGCCGTGCGTGTGATCATTGCTTGTACAGCCCCCTCGCAGTGTCCGGAGCAAGTATCGTGGGTCTGACACACCGGTGTCAATGTGTTCTTTTTTCCATTTCCAGGAGTGTAGTTCAAAAATATTCACCCTGTTTTAATAACACAGTCAGTGCAATGTTGCATGATCCAAAACTGTACAATAGAGCGACGTCAGAGACACAGGCCTGTAGTTTTGTGCGTCTGTTCGACGACCTTTCTTGCCAAGGGGGATGACCTGCGCTCTTTCCAGTCACCTGGAACGCCTCAATCCTCCAGAGACCTACTGTACTCCGCTGCTACATTCCAAACGTTACACTGTTTATGGTCAGCATCAGCTGGCAATCTCTGCAGCAAGCGTCGAGTGTCTGCTGGTCTCCCCGCATTTCCCTGCAATCTTCCGGCCCTGAGACTACCCTATGTACAAGACCATCATCTACGAAGAGCCTCATGGAGGTTCGAAAGTATCCGCTAGGTCACTTAGGTACCTGATCACCTCCCAGTCACGCAAGGTGGCGCTCTACGCGCTAAGCTTTTTAGGCAAGTGGAATTTTCGGCTAAACCTTCTGAAATTTTGTTTCCCCTAGGATCGTCGGAGTCGGCGATGCGCGTCGTGGGCGTCGGCCGATGTACGTGCAGGGGGTGCCGTAAGGCGCCATTAACGCTGATCAGCACGCAGACACTTTCCCGGGAAACCAATCGGCGCACGGCGGCGCCTGTGAAGCCCGGGGACCACACAGAGTGCCGTAACTCGCGGCCGCCTGCAGGGGCGTGCCGCCGCAGCCGGCGACCTCCCTCAGAGTTCCCAGAAGCTAATTGCCTCCGCGGACAACAATGTTCCTCCGAAAAAGGTGGCGCCGACGCCAGACGTCACTTCCGGGTGCTCACGGTCTCATAGGACACGGAGTGCGGGCAGCTGCCACCTCGTTCACACGGCTTCCAAGAAAAACATCACCGAATTGACCTCATATGTTTGGGAGAAAACAGCACACTTCTTCGATATCAGTCCCAGCAGTCGATAGCACGCTATAATTGGAGTCGTGATTGTTATAGTAAGCAGTTAAGGCCTTCTGAATGTGGATGTTTCAAACTTCCCACACAATCGTTAATTGTCACTGACCGGTCCCACTTTCGAAGCCTAACGGCCGAGCGCGAAGGATTATACTGCGACGGTCACGTTTGCCTCACGTGTTCTGAAATCTTCTTCCAGAGCACATGTTATGTTACGCGAAAAACAACTAGCTAATATGAGTACGCACTATGTCACGTTCATACATTCATATACGTATAGTTTCACTATATATATAATCTTTTAGGGCCCCCGCGAGCACACAGAAGTGCCGCAACACGACGTGGCATGGACTCGACTACAGTCTGACGTAATCCTGGAGAGAACTGACACCATTAATCCTGCAGAGCTGTCCATAAATCCGGAATATTACGAGGGGCTGGATATCTCTTCTCAATAGCACATTGCAGGGCATCCCAGATATGATCAATTATGTTCATGTATGAGGAGTTTGGTGGCCAGCTGAAGTGTTTAAACTCAGAAGTCTGTTCCTGGACCCAGTCTGTAGCCTTTAACAGTCCCCTGCTGGCATGCAGCGTCCATGGATTCATGAGCTTGTCTCCATACCCATACACGTCCATCCACTCGATACAATGTGAAACGAGACTCGTTCGATCAGACAATATATTTCCAGTCATCAACAGTCCAATATCAGTGTTGACGGGCCCAGGCTTTGTGTTGCGCAGTCATCAAGGGTTCACGAGTAGGCCTTCGGCTTCGAAAGCTCATATCGAAGATGTTTCGTTGAATGGTTCGCAATCTGACCGTTGTTGATGTCCCAACACTGAAATCTGCAGAAATTTGCGGAAGGGTTGCGCTTTTGTAAAGTTGAACAATTCTCTTCAGTCGTCGTTGGCCCGTTGGTCCCCTTCTTGCAGGATCTTTTTCTGGCCGCAGCGATGTCGGAGATTTGATGTATTATCGGAGTCCTGATATTCACGGTACACTCGTGAAATGGTCGTACTGGAAAATCTCCACGTTATCGTTACCATCGTTACGTCAGAGATGCTGTGTCCCATCGCTCGTGCGCCGACTATAGCGCCACGTTCTAACTCACTCAAATCTTGATATCCTGGCAATGTAACAGATGTAACAAATGCGCCAGACACTTGTTGTCATACACAGGCGTTTCCGACCGCAGCGTCCTATTTTGTCTGTTCACGCATGTCTGTATTTCAATAGGCATGCCTATACCAGTTTCTTTGGCGCTTCAATATATATATATATATATATATATATATATATATATATATATACGTTCACTTGGGCTAACGTACCGCTGCAATGCCTGTTCGACTTTATCATCGTCGCCGTTCGCGTCGCAGTGTTCCTGCGTGTAAGTCCTTGTCTGGTGTAGATATTGTGCTTACTGGGCAGTTCAATAAGCAGCAGTTTGTTGGAGGTCTATATGTCTTTCGTGGACTTAGAATGCACTCCAACTGTGATGTTACAGCTGTGTTTCGAGGCGCCGGCCGGGATGGCCGAGCGGTGCTAGGCGCTCGAGTCTGGAACCGCGCGACCGCTACGGTCGCAGGTTCGAATCCTGCCTCGGGCATGGATGCGTGTGATGTCCTTAGGTTAAGTTAGGTTTAAGTAGTTCTAAGTTCTAGGGGACTGATGACCTCATATGTTAAGTCCCATAGTGCTCAGAGCCATTTGAATTTGTGTTTCGAGGCGGTACATGGTTGACATTGGCTGTAGTATGGGGTAGTCTTGCAGATTATAGTGGATTTGAAGTTTTTCCTGATGCTAACATTCTAGTTTGGAAGACTTGGAGTATAACAGAGAGTACAGGACTACTGGGTAAAATTCCGTATAGTACTTTGGTTTCAGACAAGCCGTTTACTTTGTCAACTAGAAGAAAGAAGGACCTTAATTCTGACTAGTATTTGTTTATTTGGGCTAAAGTAGGCAATAATAATTGTAAGATAAAGATTACAGGTGACTGTATACTGTATTATAGGCAATAAACTTGACTTGGAATACAGTTTCTAACAAATAATTAGATGATTCGTTCAAGAGAAGCAGCTTCACCAGTTGAGCAAGTCAGTAACGCATTCGTTCTCCCCTGGCCCTAGTGCAACCAGTTATTCGTCTTGGCATTGGTTGACAGAGTTGTAGGACATCCCCGTGCTAGAATCTGCCCAACTGGTGCATTCGGTCGTCAAAATACCTAGATGGCTGGAGGACCCTATTCGAAAGCTCCAAACTTCCTCAAATGGGCAGAATCCTTGCGACCTCGTTGGCCAAGGTAGAGTTTCGCAAGCACGAAGCCAAGCAGTAGAAACTCTCGCCGCATGCGGGTGTGCGTTATCTTGTTGAAATGTAAGTTCAGGATGGTTTGCCATGAAGCGCAACAAAAGGGAGCATGGAATACCGTCGACGGACCGCTGTGATGTAAGAGCGCCGAAGACGATATTCTATGCTGCATTTTGTTGCCCTTCGTGACCAACCATCCTGGACTTACATTTCAGCAAGATAATGCCCACCCGCATGCTTCGAGAGTTTCTACTGCTCGTCTTCGTGTTTGCCAAACCCTACTTTGGCCAGCAAGGTCGCTGAATCTCTCCTCAATTGAGAATCTCTGGAGCGCTTTGTGCAGGGTCCACCAACCAGCTCGGAATTTTGACGCTCCAACGAGCCACTTTGGCAGAAATAGGCACGATATCCCTCAAGAGGATACCCATAAACTATAAATCAATGCCAAGACGAATAACTGCTTGCATGAGGGCCATCGGTGGACCAACTCGTTACTGACTTCCTCAATTGGTGGAGCTCCTCCTGCTGAATGAATCATTCAATTTTTCTGAAATTGTGATCATGTGTTTGTCTCAACATGTACATCACGTGTATTGATTTCCGTCCATTTTTACCTAGAGTGTATTTCAATTTATCTATTTAGAGTAAATAGGCCAAACACAAATGTTGGAAAAGCCGTAGAAACGAGAGCATTCCGCTGGTCAAGTTGCATCGTTATCTGATTTGACTGTGTAACAAGTCACGAAATATTAATTCCCTTGATATGAAGGCCATGTGTGTGGCACTCCGACCACTTATCTCCTCTTTTCGTATACGTTTAAACTTTTGAATCCCCTCTGTGCCGGTAAACAAGAAAGATGAGTCTGTAATACAAGCGTCAAATTTGTCACCGTTTCCTTCAAGCACGTAAAAAAGCTCACAGTCTGAGGTTTGAAGGTGGTAGACGGACGGATTTTATGAGTCGTATAGGTGTTTATGAGTGGTATAAATGTCTTAATGATGGTCGTGAATGTGCGGGAGTGATGAATGGTGCTGAGCGCCGTTTGGTGTTGCCGACTGTCTCGGCCGATCGTAAAGAAGCTGTTCCATCACCACACTCCGCTCCTATTAGCAACTGAAGAGCCCAGCTAGGATAGCCCTTCATCGTCTAATGGGAATATCGGCACAGTATTTCTGATTGTGGCGACGCTGTGACGGTGTGCTACGAACGTTCAGAGCTATCTCCTTTACCTACGACTGGGTCTATGAGATCGTTACACATCATATCCCCACCAGTTGTTACACTCAGCTCTTTGTAGGTGTTGACCGACTGCAGTCGTGATTCATCGGTAATGATCTCGCAGGATACTCCAGTTTTCGATTTCTGAAGTGCGCAATTTTACAATCATAAGCTTTTGAAACGAACTGTCAACCTTTGCATCACTTGGATATCTTAAGATCTTGACTGTTCCTGCAGCTGCTTTGAGACGGACTTCACTACAGTTAACAGCATCATCTACGAAACGACTGAGGTTGTTATAAATGTAGTCTGTCCGGTCATCAGTTATACAGAATGAAGAGCAATTGTCTCAACGAACTGTCCTGGGGCACACCATAGTTACACTGCGCAACAAAACTAAACGGTCACTTTTTCGAAACCCCGTAATTGCCACCCACTGCGAAGCTTAAGCTTCAAATTTGACTAAAAGGCGGCTACTACCTTCGTCTGCAACGGTGGAAATGCGTGGCTGCCTGCGGTACCACCCTCGGCCTCGGCGTTGCTTCAGACAGAGCTCGGAAGTTCTCGTGAGCTGCAAGGTGGGTTAATAAGGTCACACTGGCACCGAATTTCGCCAAAATTCTGCCCAAAGCCAGGTGGACGTGTCACACCGATGAGAAGTTCGTCACAGCTCCTCTTAACAACATGGAGATCAGAACGGCGACACCCAGCGCTTAAATCACACGGTTTTCTTATGTGCCACCGAGGAAAATATTTCAGGCACACTGCCGCTCAGAATCAACACGGAACGGCCTCAGGGTGTGTCATAAAGAGCGTCGCACTGTCATCTGTCCTTTTCAACGCGAAACATGTGGGGATCAACGCCGCAGGCAAATGTGTGGTCTGACTAACGTTCTTTACGCCACCCTCTGAGGCCTTTCCGAGTCAGTTCATAGTGGTGGTATGCCTGGAGTGTTTTCGTAGGCCACCCATAAGAAAATGGCGTTATTTCAGCAATGGGTGTCACGGCTGTACACTCCATCGCAGATATGTCAAAATAAGGGATCAAGTGTGTGTAATAGTAGCTGTGACGATTGTCACAGCCTTCATCCTATCGTGTCACACAATGACGGTGCCATTGGGAATAATCGTGGAGAAACTGGGTGGCAATGTGACGTAGGTAATCTACCTCACAGCTCACATCAACTTCTGAGCTGTGACCTTATTTTCGCCTGTGTCGAGACCCTGCTGCTTGAAGCGTCGCCAAGCCCGACGTTAACTTCACAGACCACCACGGTTTTGCACCATTACAACGGAAGGTTGCACACACATTTGAGCCAAATTTCAAAGTTATGCGTCGCAGTGGAAGGCAATTACGGAGTTTGGAAAAAGTGATCCTTTAATTCTATTGTCCGCCCCGATAGCTGAATGGTCAGCGTGGCAGTTTGTCAAGCCAAGGATCCCGGATTCGATTCGAGGCTGGGTCGGAGATTTTCTCCGCTCAGAGACTGGGTGTTGTGTTCTCCTCATTGTCATTTCATCATCATCATCATCATCATCAGTGGAAGGCAACGGGAAACCACCACTGGAATCACTTCCCTAGACGGTCATGCGGTGGACCTCTCTGACGAGGCTTCCCCCATTACAAAATCTGCCGTAAGGCAGAAGACAAAGTTAAAAAAAGAAGTTAATTCTATTGCGCAGTGTAATCTTTCGATAACTGCCCATCCAAGTTGACGTGATGCATCCTCCCTAACAAGAAATGCTGTAATCAGTGATAAATTTGATTAGATACCTATATTACTGTACTTTAGACAATAAGTGTAGATGTGGCGGTGAGTCACATGTCTTTCGGGAGCAGATAAGTCCTGCATCTAAGTGACTGTCGTGACTGACTGCTTTCGGATTTCTACGTGAGGAAATTGCGATCCTGATTTGGCGCGACCGATGTTTTCGGTCTCAATGCTGGTTGGCATGGAGGAGGTCATTTCGTTCGAGACAACTCGTTCCGTTTGATTTCAGAACACATTAAGAGGAGTGTCGATATATATCGTGAAGTGAAGAGTAGGAAACTAAAATCAGAGCTTAAAACTGACGAAACAATGAAGCCGGCCGGTGTGGCCCAGCGGTTCTAGGCGCTTCAGTCTGGAACCGCGCGACCGCTACGGTCGCAGGTTCGAATCCTGCCTCGGGCATGGATGTGTGTGATGTCCTTAGGTTAGTTAGGTTTAAGTAGTTCTAAGTTCTAGGAGAGTGATGACCTCAGATGTTAAGTCCCATAGTGCTCAGAGCCATTTCAACCATCTTTTTGAAACAATGAAATCAACAAGAACCAGTAGTACGGCAGATGGCTTAGCTTTTGCAGACGATCTGGTCATTGTATGTCGCAATAATCAAACAGTACAAACAAAAACAAAAAAAAAATAACAAAATAAGATAAATTAACTGTAGAATATCTTAAGGAACCAGCAGTGCGGAATAGAGCTCGAAATATCATTTGGAGCAGTAAAATGATTATATAGCTACTTCGCATGCAAAACTGTATCGAACAAATAGAGGTAAATCGAGAGAGTTTCTCAGTTCACATACATGCTCGGACAAAAAAGAAATAAGGAAAGAAAAGATGTACTACGAAGGAATTATCCGAATTGGACATAAATCTATAGATATGTACATATACTGACAAACGAATAACTACAGTTCCAAAGAAATATCATGATTTATTCAAAAGAAAGAGCTTGACACGTTGAGTTAGTCAATAACGCGCTGATCCACCCCTGTCCGTTATTCAAGGAGCCATCCGACTTGCCTTTGATTGACAGAGTTGTTCGACGCCCTCCTAAGGCATATCGTGCCAAAATCTGTCAGACTGACTCGTCAAATCGTGAAAATCCGTAGCAGATTGGAGGGGAGAGATCGGGCGACCTCGCTGATCAAGGTATGGTTTGGCAAGCACGAAGGCAAGCAGTAGAAATTCTCACTGTGTGCAGGCGGGCATTACCTTGCTGAAACATAACACCAGGATGGCTTGAGACGGAGGGCAACGAAACGGGGCAAAGAATATCGTCGACGCACGGCTATGCTAAAAGGGAGTAACAGCCCGCCTCTGAATTGCTTCGATGTCTTTGTTCAGTCCGACCTGGTGCGAATCCCAAACACTAGAGAAGTGCTCAAGAAAAGGTCACACAGGCGTCCTACATTGGGTCACCTTTAGAGATCAACTACATTTTTCCAAAATTCTGCCAATACACCGAAGTCGACAATTCGCCATCCCTACCACAATCCTCGAGTGCTCGTTCCATTTCGTATCGGTTTGCAACGTTACGCCCTGATACTTAAACGACGTCACTGTCTCGAGCAAGACACTACTAAAGCTGTATCCGAACATTACGAGTTTGTTGTCCCTACTCATTCGCATTTAGAGCTAGCTGCGAGCGCTCGAACTATAAGTTTTGTCTAAGTCTTTCCGTATTCTCCTACAGTCACTCAACTTGGACAACTTCGCCTACACTACAGCTTCATCACTAAACAACCGCAGATTGCTGCCCACCCTGACTGTCAGATCAAATTATGTATAGAAAATAAAATCAAAATGTATATAGAAATCAACCAGATTCCCCAGACATGGCGTGTAATTCTACGACAGTCGGAGTAGAAAAGAGCTGAAGGAGGAAGAAATAAGTTAATATAGCCGAAATAGAACTTCTTTTGCAGAAAATTTACACTTGGTAGATTGACCCAAGGACATCGGATCAACATTGTCTGACGAGCGAAAAAGAGCTCACTGTGAGAGAATGAAAGTTTTATGGGCGCCAATTAAAGCTAAAACAAAACTCTGAAAATGCCCCTTGTACATGGCTTAGTCCAGTAGCGCCCAAACATGAATGATAATGAAGTGAATGTAAAGATGCATAGGTGGCAATGATTTTTTTCAAATGCCAATGTCAACCCCAGTGCCAAAAAAAATACTGGAAAATTCACATATAATTCTTGATGTATTCATAAAAATGACATACAATTCATTCACAAAGATAGACCCAATTTTAAACTAACTACAAATTTTTTAAAACTTTGTAACACATGGCCATGTCACCTGTGTGTCACGATGGGATAGCCACACAGGTAAGGGATAGATGGCCAGCTGGCAAAATACTTTGAAAACAAAGAGGAAATCGTGTTAAAAGAGTATCAAATAATCTTAACATGCTTTTGTTGAACTACTTGTTACAGGGAAGAGAAAATTATAGGAAATCAGAAAAGTCGATCCTCAATGGCTAAACTGAAACAGATGCCTGGGAACCTGGAATCATAACCACATTTTATTTTTCGCTGTGGGATTTTCCTTGGAATAATGAACTCCGTAGAACATTTCCTGACTGAATAATTATCATTTCTTACCTTTTTAATAGCAATTTGAAGTCTTCATCTCTAAATCTGCCGTTATTAGAAGCAATCTTTTGAACGTTCTTAGTTGGCATCCGTAAAAAAAATGAATTGGCGTCAAAACTAAGAAATAAGCGTAGCTTCACGTGGTAGCTAACTATCCAAAAAGTGATATGGCCATCTGACCCAATCGACAGGGAGTAGATGGCCATAGCGCGTCATCAAACAATGAGGACGAGAACACAAATAAAAACAAAATGACGGTTTGCAGCCAGACCTATACAGCCCTAAAATACAAGTTCCGTAACCACACTCAGTCTAATTTACGGATAATGGAAAAGTATCGAAATAATATAAAGGTGTACTGTTGCTGTTGTGGTTTTCAGTCCAGAGACTGGTTTGATGCAGCTCCCCATGCTATTCTAACCTCTGCAAGCTTCTTCATCTCCCAGTACCTACTGAAACCTACATCCTTCTGAACCTGCTTAGTGTATTCATCTCCTGGTCTCCCTCTAAGATTTTTACCCTCAATGCTTCCCTCCAATACTAAACTGACGATCCCTTCATGCCTCAGAAAGTGTCCTACCAACCGATCTCTTCTTGTAGTCAAGTTATGCCACAAATTCCTCCTCTTCCCAGTTCTATTCAGTATCTCCTTATTAGTTACTTGATCTACTGTAGCACCACATTTAGAAAGCTTCTACTCTCTTGTTGTCTAAACTACTTGTCGTCCATGTTTCACTTCCATACACGGCTACACTCCATACAAATGTTTTAAGAAAAGGCTTCCTGACACTTAAACCTATACTCGATTTAACAAATTTGTCTTCTTCAGAAATGCTTTCCTTCCCATCGCCAGTCTACATTTTATGTCCTCTCTACTTCGACCATCATCAGTTATTTTGCTGCCCAAATAACAAAACTCATCTACTACTTTCAATGTCTCGTTTACTAATCTAACTTCATCAGCATCACCTGCTTTAATTCGATATTCATCTTATATCCTCGTTTCAAAACACTGTCCGTTTCGTTGAACTGGTCTTCCAGGTCCTTTGCTGTCTCTGACAAAATTACTATGTGATCGGCAAACATGAAAGTTTTTATTTCTTCTCCATGAATTTTAATTCCTACTCCGAATTTTTCTTTTCTTTCCTTTACTGCTTGCTCAATATACGGATTGAATAACATCGGGGATAGGCTACAACACTGTCTGACTCCCATCTCAACTACTGCTTCCCTTTCATGCTCCTCGACTCTTATGACTGCCATCTGGTTTCCGTACAAATTGTAAATAGCCTTGGCTCCCTGTATTTGACCCCTGCCACCTTCAGAATTTGAAAGAGAGTATTCCAGTCAACGCTGTCTAAAGCTTTCTCTAAGTCTACAAATGTTACAAATGTGGGTTTGTCTTTCCTTAATCTATCTTCACAGCTAAGTCGTAGGGTCAGTATTACCTCACATGTTCAAACATTTCTGCGGAATCCAAACTGATCTTCCCCGAGGTTGTCTTCTACTAGTTTTTCCATTCGTATGTAAAGAATTTACTTATTAAACTGATGGTTCGCTAATTTTCACACCTGCCAACACTTACTTTCTTCGGGACTGGGATTAAAATCATGAAAAATACTTACTCTTTGTTGGAATAGAGAGTCAGCGGAAGCATTAACGTGTCACTCTCGACGAAGGCTCACTATGAATTGACAGTAAGCGCTGTTAAGGGGGTAGATGGATAACCACAACCGTTGGGCATCTCCCCCGCATGACCATCTATCCCTGTTTTACCCTACAAGCAGACTCAGATTGGATGCTTTCGCATGCATTTTGTGCTGCCGGAGAGGAACCTAGACAAGACGTATCTGGGGTGCGTGGAAACGGGAAAGCCTTCACAAGCTGTGCGGCAGATGGTCTGTTCGGTCCAGAGCGATGCGGTCGCTGTTCAACCGCGGGGCAGCGTCGTGGAGACAGACGTAGAAAGCCCGCGCTGACCTACATTCAGTGTGGACCGCGTCCCTCCAGGGGGGCGGTCTCGCCATTAAGATGCGCGGCTTTCTAAACACTGGCCTAGAGCGGACGTCGCTGGTGGCAACACGGCGGGTCAGCCAGCGTCGGGTCGCCCCGAGCACAGTCTCCTCTTCGCCGCGGGCCAGGTGTAACCTCCTCTTGCTACTTCGGGACATCTCAGCTGTCACAACACGCGCCCGCCGTCGGTCACCACAGAAGTGCAGCAGGCGAAGGCATCTCACGGTGAGTTCCACATTAGTGTGCACCCGCCAGCTCGTAATTTTGCCACAAGACATCCCGATTCCGGCTGGTTCAGGGATGGTATCGTTACGTATTTAGGCAGATATAACGGTACGAGGGTAGCATTCCGCGGCCGCTGACGTCCTCGTGTATGTAACGCAGTCGTCGTTTTGTGTAACGTTCCGACGTTTCGGCCTCCATTGCCACAGTATTTCATTACGATGATGTATTTACCAGTGGGTCAGTTCAGAGTCCAAATGGTTCAAAATGGTTCAAATGGCTCTGAGCACTATGGGACTCAACATCTGAGGTCATCAGTACCCTAGAACTTAGAACTACTTAAACCTAACTAATCTAAGGACATCACACACATCCATGCCCGAGGCAGGATTCGAATCTGCGACCGTAGAGGTCACGCGGCTCCAGAGTGAAGCGCCTAGAACCGCTCTGCCACACCCGCCGGCTCAGAGTACACTATCCGAGCTACGAAAGCTGCAGTGGTCCGTTAGTGAATATGTAGCTACGCCGAAGCACACTTTCAACAGGGGCCAAAATGTTTGTCTGCAAAATAGCACGACGACGCAGTGATATACCAGGAAATTTTTACTGAAGACACAAGAAAGTGACCCGACTCCCATCTCGTAAACGACTGTCGTTTATAGATGAGTTGTTACTTCGTTTGTCGCGTGCATAAATACAGGTGTTCCAGACGATGTGTTTTACTCTGTAGCTAACAAAAAAAAAGTACGTGATAAGAACATTTACTATAATAATAATGTCGTGTTACTAGGGCCTCCCACTGGGGTAGACCGTTCGCCGGGTGCAGGTCTTTCGATTTGACGCCACTTAGGCGACTTGCGCGTCGATGGGGATGACGAAATGATGATGATGAGGTCAACTCAACACCCAGTCTCTGAGCGGAGAAAATCTCCGACCCAGCCGGGGATCGAACCCGGGCCCTTAGGATTGACGGTCTGTCGGGCTGACCACTCAGCTACCGGGGCGGACAGAATATTTACTTAGACAGGTAATTGAAAGAAACAGTTCTGTTTCTGTGGAGTTATGAATTCAGTTTATTCATTTGTATGAAGTAGAGAATAGTGAAAGAAACGGAAGGGATGGGCGGAAATTCCAAACTTCCAGTCGCACAGGGCCTTGTAATAATGCAATGGCAACAGTGGAAAATTTCGACGGGACTCGAATACGGATTTACCGTTTCTCATGAACGGTTGTCTTAGCCGCTTCGGCCGAAGCGGTTAAAGGAACTGCACATGAAATACGATAAATCCTGGTTACGGTCGCGAGTCGGGACGAATTTTCAGCTTTCGGCAACGCATTACAAGTCACGAATTTCCACCCATCCTTTCCATTTCTTTCGCCATTCTCTATTTCATATAGATGTATGCACCAGCTGCGTCATTACGAGTCGTATCTATTCTGTCGGACAATCCCAGCAGAATAGATACCACTCAAATATACATAGTTTATTCAGTTATACCAAGAGAATTATGGCAAAGTTTGTATTTTTTTATATATTTAAGTTTATTTTTGTTTATCATGTTAACTTACGTATTGAGATGGAGTGTGGACGAATGAACGTAAATTTCTATCAATTTTAGCTACAGAGCTAGAAAGGTTCGGACTTTTAGGGGTTGATGCAACATGTTGTATGCAATTTGCTGTGTTCAGACAGATGTTCTCGTCGCTGACTGTTCAAAAGCGGTTTGTTCAAACAGGTGCCAATTTCCTGAACGCACAGCTCAATGCGATTTCGAAACGGCCTGGCCGGCCGATGTGGCCGAGCAGTTATAGGCGCTTCAGTCCGGAACTGCGCTGCCGTTACGGTCGCATGTTCGAATCCTGCCTCGGGCATGGATGTGTGTGATGTCCTTAGGTTAGTTAGGTTTAAGTAGTTCTATGTCTAGGGGACTGATGACCTCAGATGTTAAGTCCCATTGTGCTTAGAGCCATTTTCTTTTTGAAACGGCCTGTTCCTTGATACCAGTAACTTTGCATCTCGTTCAGGGGAGGTTTATAACTGGAATTCGAGAGCAAACGTTCCGCCAAGAGGCGGGCAACATACTGCTTCCTCCCAATACGTCTCTTGAAATGATCACAACAACAAAATCCAAGACATAATAGCTAGTACGGAGGTTTACCGACAGTCATTCTCGAATGGAACATGGTCGGGCGATCACTTCTTGGTCCCATAACTACCCTCCGCTACAAGCCGTTAGGTGGCTCGCGCTATGTATGCATCTACACTCTAAGACAAAAAACAAGTGACATATCGCAAACGATTTAATCATTCGAATGGGAGAGAATTCGGTAGATGTGATGTAGATGTACAGCCAAACAAATCACTACAATTTTAGAGAAATTGCATGATTTATTTAACAGAAAGAGCTTCACAAATTGAGCAAGTCAGTAAAGCGTTGGTCCGCCTCTGGCCCCTACACAAGCAGTTATTCGTCTTGAGACTGATTGATAGAGTTTTGTTAGATGTCTTCCTGACGGATATGGTGCCAAATTCTCTCCAATTAGCTCGTTAGATCGTCAAAATCCCGAGCAGGTTGGAGGGCCCCGGGCATAATGTTCCAAGCGTTCTCAATTGCGGAGACATCCGGCGACGTTGCTGGACAACGTGATATGGACTTGCTCAGTTTGTAAGGCTCTTTCTTTTGAATAAATCACCCAATTGTCCTATAACTGTGATCATTTGTTTGCCTGTACATGTACATCATGCACCGACTTCCGCTCCATTCGGATAATTCGTTCGTAGTACATCTTGTTTCATTTTTATTATTATTTATTTCGAAGAGTGTATATAGAAGGCGAACCAGAAGGCCACCGACAAATGGTAGTATAGAGTATGGATCAAAAGAGGAAGAAAGTGTCTGGTAAACTTGGGCTCTAAAGTGCACTTCTTAAGAGCTACGGGCACTTGTTCATCTTCAATACTGTGAAACGCAACTCTTACACTGCAAGTTCTTTCCTTTATATTTTCGGGAGAGGTAGTGTGCATCAAAAAAGGGAAGAAATGTCCAGTCAGCATGGGCTCTAAAGTGACTACTTTAAGAGCTACGAGGACTTCTTCAGTGGAAATGGTGTGTTTCACAGTGCTCTTAGCTCTTAAGATATGCCCTTTACAGACCATGTTTACTGGACATTGTTTTCCTGTTTTGGTTCATACTACCACCTCTGACAGTTTGTATCTGTACTTCTCGTGTGTATACTCGTATGATATCGGATATCAGAGGAAGCGGAATCTTTACCAGCACTGTTTCGAATCGGCAATTTCGCTGGGACAACGGGTTCATCATTTCGACAGGCAAGCAGCGTCAACGCAGCCGCGTCTGACCATGCAGTGCGTAACGCATTGACAGCTGACAGCCGCCTGAGAGGCGGACGTAAACGTCTGCTGCGATGTTTACGGCCCTTAAAAGCAATCCCGCTAGCCCATACGCCGAGTGGAAGCGGGCTCCTTATTAGTGAATTACTCGCGTCAGCCCGTGGCCGCGTGGCCGGGCTTTCGCTGCTGATGACGGCGGCTCTGCGGAAGGCCGAAACGAAACGGCACATCAGACTGGTAACGTCTGGCGCCCACCATTACTACTGTGGGAGCAAGCGAGCATTAGACCACTCAGAAGACTGACGAGCCGAAAGTCGAAAAATCTTTTGAACTGATGTTAGAGAAACAGGATCATCGTGAGACGATGGCGCGCTTTTAAGACCAATAAACAAATGGCACACACAAGTCATTTAATATTAAGCGATCACTTTCACTTAATTGTTACCCCTCCTCTGAACTTCAACTAATATACTAATACACTCTCGACTCTATCTTATTCTACTCACCTCTTTTGCGTCAGTTTATTTTGCTGTTAGTTTAAGTGTATTCTAAAACCTAAAAAATTCCGACCCAACAAGCCTCAGCGGTATCATCCAAGTGTTAGCCAAACTCGACAGCGCTTAACTTCGCTGATCTGACGGGAACCGGGGTTACCACTGCTCCAAGGCCGTCGGTTCAGTGTACTACACAACATAATAATCCGCTGCTAAGGATAGATATTCTTCTCCACAACAGTGTGTATAAAAACTGACTAGCGCAGGCGAAGGCGGCAACTGCAAGCTGGTAAACAACTTTGTGACAGATATTACGCAAGAAAGGTTTATTGCAAAGCTCACAGAGGAGAAGCCATTTTTGTCTTTTATGGTGCAATTATGACATAACAAGCTATATTAATGCCAATGGTGAAAAAAGTAAGGGTGCAGAGACTAGGATGTGGAGACGACTTGTGTGAGAACAATCGCGTTACAGTTTAGACTCGTGCTGTAACTAAATCTAATCGCACAGTTAATGATTTATCTTCACGAGTCCGCAAACCAATGGTTACCCTGATACGACACGTGTACGAGGGCTGCTCTAAAGTAAGGTCTGATAGGTTTCAAAATAGAAACCACAGTAAAAATCGAAAATGTTTTATTTGCAACAGTTAGCTACACCTTTCAGCTACTTCTCTACAGACTTATATGGATATGGTGTCTGTTCTTTCGGACCTTCTTCTTCTGTGCTGATGCACACATATTACCCGAACTCTTACGGGACTTGGTAAGAATGTTTTCCATGAGTAATGAGTGAGTGTGTTGGGTAAGCACACTACGAGTGTAGTGTGTGGACATATAAGGTGAGAATGTGGGTCTCGCGGGAGACGTGCGCGAGATAGTCCCTGCAGTCACACTATCCTCTGTGCCCTCAGTGGCTCAGATGGAGAGAGCGTCTGCCATGTAAGCAAGAGATGCCGGGTTCGAGTCCCGTCCGGGGCACACATTTTCACCTGTCCCCTTTGACGCCTGTCATCAGCTGAAGGTATTAACATATAATTCTAATTAACTTCTCTACATAGTCGCCTCTCCAACTTGGACATTTGTCGTAGCATTGTACCAACTTTGCAATACCTTCGTCTTAAATGGCAGCCGCCAGTGCTTTCCGCCAATTCTCTACGCTGGCCTACAGCTCGTTGTCTGTGCCAAAATGTTGTCTTCATAGCCAGCGGTTCATGTGAGCAGAGATGAAATTCAGAGGGAGACCATTACAGGCTGTATTTTTGGTAATCAAACATTTACAATTGAAAACGATGCAGGAGCATCTTCATTGCCCCTGCAGAATGCGGCTGAGAATTGTCTTGAAGAAGAAAACGCACGACAGTTACGTAATGTTGGCTACATAGCTTCAGGCGAGATTTCTCACCAGGCTTCCGTACATGGCGGGAGACACTAATGTTCTAGGTATCTTTATGTGCATCCTGTGTGCTCAGAACTAAAATGAACGACGTAATGCGATCCACAGGCATACTAGAGACACTGCCCAATTTCATTGTGGTTTCCATTTCGCGATCGATCGTTCCTTACTTTCCGAATAACCCCCGTATTTATGGTTTCTGTAAGGTTGAGGTGTACGCTAAAAAGTGCCCTTATATCGGATGGTTGCCTAATTCCGGGTAACCAATGAGAATCACCTGCATGAGATGACTGTTCTGGAGCTCAACCATGTTACGCTGGACATGTGCAGGACTAAGTGAGGAAATGTTTCTGTGCGTCTGCAAACCTATGTTGACGTAGAGGGTGTATCGGTCCAACACTACCCTGAAAATCTATGACTGTGTCATAATAGTCACTAGCAGAGTGCTTTATCCCATTATTGTAGCCCCTACTAGCATTTAACTATGAAAGTAATGATAATCTGAATCTGCCTAATTGAGTTTCGGTCTCCCTACAGAAATGGCCGCACAAGCGTCTTGCACGCCACACTGCACTTTTACAGAACTTTCCCAACAAACCTAGGTTTCCCATTAGCCTTCCCCAAAACTGATTTTACTTGATTGTCCCATACATCACTTCTTAGTAATACCTGTAACAACAATGTTGCGACTCTCAGCAGCACGCTCACCTGACAAGTGTTTACAGACAGTACCGGTATTCTTTTTCTTGCATTGTGAGTGAGCGACTGTTTCCAGTGACATTTTTACTACACCTGTCACATACTTCACTCACATGCGCTATCAGCCAACACTTCGTGATTCACACTGTCGTCTACAGCGGCCGAGCTGAAATAGTCTTTCGTTCAGTCTTTTTACCTGTGTACACTTGCTTTCGACCCATATTATGTGACTCTGAGGACAAACATACGGCGCGGATCTCAGAGCCGTGTAGGGAGATCTCGATATAATAAGTTTAATTCGCTGAACACATTTTTAAGCTTTTACCAATGAGTTGTCGTTGCTGATAATGATGACTCAGTAGAACGTATGTCGTGTATCTCTTCATTCGTTGGTGAATGCTGTCATTCCCATCCGTTCTCTCTCACGTTCGTTTCAGGATACCGTACCTCAATAGGAAAAATCGGAACCCTTGTAGGATATTTCGTTGTCCATCTGTCTGTTGGGCAGATATTTCGAAAACCATTTTTTTTCAGGAACGGGTAGACGTTTCAAGTACACATTCATGTCATATATTAGGATCTACAGTCCATAAAAAGATATGGTCATTTATGTCACATAGTTTGACAGTAGTAAACTCACTCATTAGAACCTTTTGGGTACTTCACGTTGTCCTAGACCCACGAAATTTGCCAAGGAGCAACCAAAGAAAGAAATTCGAAAATTGTTAACTTATAATTGTATCATACGAAAAAAATTATTTTTTATCATTTGCTCTCATACTGCCTGTCCGTCCCTGTCATAAGACCCCTTTTTCCTTAGGATCGGGTACACTTATCAAGTTGAAATTTGTGTCACATACTTATTTCTTTTGTCATTTGTCATCCGACTTCAGACTTGAAATTAAAACGTTTTGGAAAGCACTGGAATCCTTGGGAAGATACCTTCACAGTATCAGTACCGATAAAAGGAAAAAAATTCCGAGGTCCTCGATTTCCGAACGGATGAACTGTCTGTATACATAATTCAGTTTGTACGGAACCCTCAGGGTGCGAGTCCTATCCGCACCTGACTAATTGTTTTGTTTCATGTGGTGCAGCCTTATGACACCCATGGACGAACACTACGTACTGAATGGAACGAACAGTGTAACACAGAGGCTTCAAAATGATCAAGTATTCGGGCGGCACGCGGTTCTCAGCCATATTGTATTAATCAGATCGACCATATTTCACAATAACAACAATCTAACAACTAACAGCCGAATTCGAAACCGTCAATTAACAATTTATACACATAGGTTCAGCCGTTTGTGCGAAAACACTGTTCTTTCTTGTTACCGAAACATGTTTCGGCACCGCTGTGGCATCATCAGTAGGTTTTGTTTGCTAAAAAACTTTAAAAAGTAAACATGTTTCAATCTGTAACTGATCCAAGAAAGTGATGCCGAAGGACAGTTTTTGTTCGTTTTTGTTCTTAACATGATTTTACATTATATTGGTTTGGAGGGCCATCTGTATGGTAATTCATCATCCCAAAGTGGATAGAATTGAGGAATTCTGCCGTCTATAAAGCAGAATGGCTCATGATTGTTGTAGCAAGGAGGATATAATAGGTATACTAGCACTGGCAAAAAGGACATTCCTGGACAAGAGAAGTTTAATAGTATCAAACACAGGTCCTAATTTGAGAAAGAAATTTCTGAGAATGAACATCCAGACCATAGCAGTTTACGGCTGTGAGACATGGACTATGGGAAAACCGGAACGGGAGAGCATAGAAGCTGCTGAGATGTGGTATAACAGAAGAATGTTGAAAATCAGGCGGCCGTATAAGGGAAAGAAAGAGGAGATTCTCCACAGAAGCGACGATGAGAGGAATATATGGAAAACGTTGACAAGAAGAAGGAACAGGATGATAGGACATCTCTTGAAACACCAGTGAATAATTCGCTTGGTTGTCAAGGGAGCTTTACAGGATAAAAACTTTAGAGGAAGACAAATGTTGGGATACACCCAGCAAATAACTGAAGACGTAGGTTGTAAGTGCTATTCTGAGATGAAAAAGTCGGCACAGGAGAAGCAGAGGCAGACCTCAAAATATAACTCAGAAGACTAAGGACTCAAAAACAGCTCCCTGTAGTACAATGAAATGGCTTAACACGCGTTCTATCATCCAGTCCCTTCTTCTTGTCAGTGAATGTTCCTTTATTCGCCGGTTCTACGGAGAACTTGCTCATTCCCCCTCTTATCAGTCCACCAGATTTTCAACATCCTCTGGCAGCATCAAATCAGTAACCCTTAGTTTCTCTTCTTATTCAGTTTTCCCGCAGTCCATTACTCACTACCATACAGTGCTGCGCCTCAAATGTACATTCTCACAAATGTTGTCCTCATATGAAGGCCAATGTCTGGTCCTAGCCGAATTATCTTGCCCGCAATACCTTGCATAACTTCTCGTATCTCCATTTTATGTCCTCTTTGCTTCGTTCGTCATGTGTTATTTTGTCTCCGATCACCAGAATTCCTTAACTTCGTCTACTTCATTTTGACATTAAGTTTCTCTATACTGTTATTTCTGATACTCCTCCTTACTTTCGCCTTTCATCGGTTTACTCTCAAGCCATATTCTAATCTATACTCCGCAGATCATTGGGCATTAAGCTTTTCTGCTCATGAGCCATCACTGACATTGTGGGACGTCATACAACCCGATGTTGTTAATACGTAATCGGAAACTTAGACAAACAAAATATTATGAGCGCCCAATAGACTAGCTGCAGTAATAGAGTGATACGTTGGCCGGCGGCCCCCAAGTATTGGTCGCTAAAGTCGGGACCATAAGAACACTTCGTGTCGTTATCCTCTGTTTCACATTGCTGCCACTCTCAGTGACCCAAAAACTCTGACACTGTTGCATTTATGTGTTAACGGATAAGTAATTGATTAACAACAGTAAATGTAGTTATATTTAGGTTCACTGTGCGATATGAGACATGATCTCGAATGTTTAATAAATATTCTGAATACCATTTTTCTTCTGCTCTTTGCTGTGTTTTACAACAGCCTTAATTCCATTTAATATTCCTTGCTACAAATATCTACCCCACTTTGAAAAGATTGTAATTGTAATCCGTATTCACCAGTTCATGTTACTTTCGTTCGAAATTTGCACCACAACAGGTGATCGGTCCGAGGCAGACACGCCCACAAGTTATCAGTCCTGGAAGACAAACAGTAGAACACTACCCTCCTCATTTCCTCTAGTTAATTTCTGCTACTTCTCAATCGACAGATGCTGTAAATCATCTTAAATTTTAACTAACGATGGCAATGTCATCAGCGAATCTTACCATTAATATCCTTTCACTTTGAATTTTACTTGCACGCTTGAACTTTTCTTGTCTTTCCATCATTGCTTCTTCAAGGTATAGATTGAAAGGCTACAGCCCTGTCTTACAACCTTTTCAATCCTTGTATTTCATTCTTGGTATTCCACTCTTATTCTCCCCTCTTGTTTCTTGTACATATTATATATTTGCCCGTCTTTCCATATTTTTTACGCCTTTTTTCCCAAAATTTTGAACATCTTCCGCCATTTTGCATTTTGGAACGCTTTTTCCAAGTCAATAGATCCTACGAACGTGTCTTGATTTTTCTTCAGTCTTGCTTCCCTTATCAACCGCAACGACAGAACTGCCTCTGTGGTGCCTTTTAACTTTCCTGAAGCCAAACTGATCGTCATCTAACATATCCTCAATTTTCTTTCCCGTTCTTCTGTATAATACCACTGTCAACAACTTGGATGCATGAGCTGTTAAGCCGATAGCGAGAAAAATCTCGCAATTGTGGGCTCCTGCACTCTTGGAAATTGTGCGGACGATGTTTTCCTAAAAAGTCTGGTGGAATACCGACTATCTCATACATTCTACACGTCATCTTGAATATTCTTTTTGTTGCCGCTTTCCCAATGATTCTAGAAATTGCGACTGAATTTTATCTGTCCTTTCTGCCTGATTTGGGCAACGGCCTTGCCGTAGTGGATACACCGGTTCGCGTCAGATCACCGCAGTTAAGCGCTGTCGGGCGTTTGGATGGGTGGATGGGTGAACATCCGGGCCGCCATGCGCTGTTGCTATTTTTTGGGGTGCACTCAGCCTCGTGATGCCAATTGAGGAGCTACTCGACCGAATAGTAGAGGCTCCGGTCAAAAAAAACCATCATAACGAACGGGAGAGCGGCGTGCTGACCACACGCCCCTCCTCTCTGCATCATCAGCTGAGGACACGGCGGTCGGATGGTCCCGATGGGCCACTTGGGGCCTGCAGACGGAGTGCTTTTTCTATCTGATTTGATTTTAAGTCATGCAAAGCTCGTCTATGTTCTGATTCTTATACTGGATCAACTCTATCTTCCTTATCGAGTCCTTTTTTTTTCCTTTTATCGCGTCATCAGGCAAGTCTCTCCCCTCATAAAGGCCTTCAATGCACTCTTCTCACATATCCACTATCTCCTCTGCATTTAACGGTGGAATTCCCCTTGCACTGTTAATGTTACGGCCGTGTATAGGGCAAAAAATTTAGATAAAGGTAGAGACTGGAATACATCCAACAAAGAAGCGAGGAAGTTGGGTGCAATTGCTACTCTGAGATGAAGACTTGGAGCATAGAGCAATTCGTGATAGGTCGTATCGAACAAGTCAGAAAACTAACGCCTAAAAAAAAGGGGATACTAATTCAGGTATTTTACCGGACCTGTACAGAGCGGTTGTCCATTGTTAGGTGGTCACAAAGTACAGTAAAGAAGTGGACGCCACTGCTGTGAAGAGGGGTACTTAGTCGCTTCAGCTCTCGCTGATCTAAGACCAAAGGTCAGCCGTACAATACAGCACAGACATAACCTCTCGGTTCCCTCTCCTCGCGACTGCCCGTTCGCCGCTGACTCGACGCTGAAAATCGCCGTCAGCGTCTGTCTCATTTAGCAGTTACGGCGATGAGACACTGCCGACAAGTCTCCCCCAAAGCGTTATTTAGTGGCACCGGCCCGGCCGCCGTAATCCTCGCCGCTGCGCCGCGCATTGTGGTCGCATTCCGCGGGCGAGGAGTTCTCTCCGTACGAAGAGAGAGCGAAATAAATGCTCGGGAATGGGGAAGCGGACCAGAAAAATATTCCTCCTCTCCCCTTTCCCGTCTCCTCCTCCGGTGCACGTCGGCTCCCCTCCCTAAACAACTTAAAAGATAATTCACTGCGAATAAAAATGCCTCCGCGGGCGTGGGCGCACTCCGACTCGGGACTTTGTTGCAGGCCGCAGCGCCGCGGGGAAATGAAGTGTGCTACATTATACCCACAGGGTCACTAAAGAACGAGGAAAGGGATGTGCGCCCGAGGAGGAGGAGGAAGAGGAGGAGGCGATATGTCGTCCTACTCCGGGCGGGCATCAGCGGTTTTGTTCCTCGTTTTTCGCCTCGGCCAGTCGTAATCCTATCGTCAAAGGGAATCTGGTCGGATGTTTAGTGTGGTCCGTAATTTACAGCGGACGTAAGTCGATGCAAAAATGGCGCAAGCGAGCAGTTGCCGAAACATTTTATACAGCCGTAAAGGTAATTGGATCAGCAGGGCGCTCCGTGACGACGTCAACTGCCGTCGTTGACGAAGGACGGGTGACGAAGGACGTGCCCAACCCCGCAGGGGAGCGGCCGCAACTGTCGTGAAAGACGGTGGCGTCGACTGAATATTGGGACAAATATTTATCGAGACCCTCTGGCGCAGCTAACAGTCTCCTCGCAACTGTAAAAGAGCGTTGCTCCTGTTTACAAATGGGGTAAGAGATTGATGAACACAATTTAAGTCCAATATCACTGACTCCTGACTGTTGCAGGATCCTCCGGTATATACTGAGATCAAACTACACTCACGCTCATAAATTAAAGGTAATTGCAGAATGATGTGCCACACAACGTGGCACTACACAAAACTGGCGCTAATAGCATAGGCACACAGGGAACACACACGACACAGATCTGTAAGTCCACGGTGTTGGTGATAAGTTGAGAAAACCGTCCCGAAACACATGTTCTACAAAACGCCACTGTTTCCTGCGCATGTACCGCCGACATAAATATGGGATATGATCACCATGCACACGTACACAGGCCGCACAACGCGTTGGCATACTCTGGATCAGGTGGTCGAGCGCCTACTGGGGTATAGCCTCCCATTCTTGCACCAGTGCCTGTCGGAGCTCCTGAAGTGTTGTAGGGGTTTGAAGACGTACAGCGATACGTCAACCGAGAGCATCCCAAACGTGCTCGATGGGGTTTACGTCTGGAGAACAGACAGGCCATTCCATTCGCCTGATCTCATCAGTTTCAAGGTACTTCTCTACGATGGCAGCTCGATGGGGCCGTGCGTTATCATCCATCAGCAGGAAGGTGGGACCCACTGCACCCCTGAAAAGGTGGACATACTGGTGCAAAATGACGTCGCGATACACCTGACCCGTTACAGTTCCTCTGTCAAAGACATGCAGGAGTGTACGTGCACCAATCATAATCCCACCCCACACCATCAAACCACGACCTCCTTACAGGTCCCTTTCAAGGACATTAAGGGGTTGGAATCTGGCCCCTGGTCCACACCAGATGAAAACTCGGAGAGAATCACTGTTCAGACTATACTTGGACTCGCCAGTGAACATAACCTGGGAGCACTGTTCCAGTGACCATGTACTGTGTTCTTGACATCAGGCTTTACGGGCTCTCCTGTGACCATGGGTCAGTGGAATGTACTGGAATGCACGTTGCAGGTGGCCGGGCGATTAAACCATATCTGTTCAGTCGTCTGTAGACTGTGTTCCCGGAGACATCTGTTCCAGTGGCTGCGGTAAGGTCCCGAGAAAGGCTACCTGCAGTACTCCGTGGCCATCTGCGAGCACTAATGGTGAGATATCGGTCTTCCTGTAGTGTTGTAAACGGTGGACGTCCCGTATTGTAGCGCCTGGACACGTTTCCTGCCTGCTGGAATCGTTGCCGCAATCTTGAGATCACACGTTGTGGCACACGGAGCGCCCGTGGTACGACCTGCTGTGTTTGGCCAGCCTCCAGTCTTCCTAGTAGTCTACCCCCAATAACGTCCTCAATATGTGTTCATTGAGCCATTTTCGACACACATTCACCATTAGCACGTCTGAAAACGTCTGCACACTTACTCGCTGCACCGTTCTCTGACATGCACCAACACACCTCTGCATATGTGGACTGCTGCCAGCGCCACCGTGCGACGACCGCAGGTCAAATGCACCGCATGGTCATACCCCGAGGTGATTTAAACCCGCAAACCGCCCACCAGAGCGTTGTTTCACCATTTATCAGCATTATCCTTAATTTATGAGCAGGAGTGCATATGATGTTCCTTGAGGAAAACAAGCTTCTCGCGAATGCTGGTACATCATTCCATGCTGCTGCAACTTAGTTCTTTAATTACAATTCATGAGTCGTAGTCACTGGTGAGTGTTGGAGTGACAGTTTTACATCTACATCTACATGCATACTCTGCAAATCACATTTAAGTGTCTAGCAGAGGGTCCATCGAAGCACCTACACAATTCTTTATTATTCTAATTTCGTATAGCGCACCGAAAGAACGAACACCTATATCTTTCCGTACGAGCTCTGATTTCCGTTATTTTATAATGGTGAAAGTTTCTCCCTATGTAGGTCGACGTCAAATAAATATTTTCGCATACGGAGGAGAAAGTTGGTGATTGGAATTTCGTGAGAACATTCCACCACAACGAAAAATTCCTTTGTTTTAATGACGTCCATCCCAAAACGTGTATCATTTCAGTGAAACTCTCTCCCCTATTTCGCGATACTACAAAACGTGGTGCCTTTCTCTGAACTTTTTCGATGTACTCCGTCAATCCGATCTGGTAAGTAACCCACACCGCGCAGAAGTATTCTGAAACATGATGGATAAGCGTAATGTAGGCAGTCTCCTTAGTAGATCTGTTACATTTCCTAAGTGTTCTGCCAATAAAACGCAGTCTTTGTTTAGCCTTCCTCACAAACATTGTCTCTGCGTTCCTTCCAATTTAAGTTGTTCATAATTGTAATTCCTAGATATGTAGTTGAATTTAAAATCTTTAAATTTGACTGATTTATCGTGTAACCGAAATTTACGAATTCCTTTTGGTACTCATGTGGATGACCTCAAACTTTTCGTTATTTAAGGTCAATTGCCAATTTTCGCACCACACAGATATCTTTTCTAAATCGTTTTGCAATTTCTTTTGATCTTCTGATGACTTAACTAGTCGATAAACGAAAGCGTCATCTGCAAACAACGTAAGACGGCTGCTCCGATTGTCTCCCAAATCGTTTACATAGATAAGAAACAGCAAAGGGTCTGTAACACTACCTTGGGGAACGCCAGAAATCACTTCTGTTTTACTCTATGACTTTTAGTCAATTACTACTAACTGTGACATCTCTGACAGGAAATCACGAATCCAGTCACATAACTGAGACGATATTCTATAAGCACGCAATATCACTACAAGCCGGTTGTGTGGTACAGTGTCAAAAGCCTTCCGGAAATCCAGAAATACGGAATCGATTTGAAATCTTTTGTCAATAGCACTCAACACTTCATGCGAGTAAAGAGCTAGTTCGTCAATCCATGACCATATTATTGCAATGGATGAGATACCTGGAGAACGTGTTGACCAGGACAACAATCGAAAACCCTTGAGGTGACTCGGACCAGTAGGTGCCAAATGGGGTCTTGCGATGTCTTGTCGAAAGACGCCGTTGTGGAGACCTCAGAGCACAGCCAGCAGTCATAAAACGTCAGTAATGTAACGGCTGCTGTCCAAATTACCGGCAATGCGATCCAGAGCTGATGGTGTCATGCATCTATATGCATCCCATGCCAGGTGTTACGTATGTATGGCGATGACGTGTCCTCCTTCGACCCTCCACATCCGGAGACGTTTATCGAGATGCTGTACGCAGAAGCAAGACACGTCGGAGAAGAAGACGTGGTATGACTTCTGAGTCACTATGAGCACCGATGTCACTGTAAGCGTTCAGTGACGGTGTTTCGCGCCCTTTCATTATTGGTAAAATGTCACTTTGCGCACGAGGTTTCCTATACAACTTCCAGACGCCTGTGATAGAAACTGTGGAACGCCTGTAGAATGACAAGCAAGAATTAAGTCGTAGCACCAGCAGAGCGGTACTAGACGTGTGCCAGGATGTCGTCGTCAGTGACTCGCCGTACACATCTTCCGCCACGGTCACTGTGCTGCAGGCAGAGGAGTGCTTGCGTGCGTGCGTGAGGCGGGAGCGTTACGCATGTTTACGCGCCGCGGACTCCCATTAAGCCGAATTAATGGCCGGTCGGGACACGCGACCGGCTTTAGCAGCAGACGGAGGCTAGCTTACTCTAGCAGCACGATTGCGACCGAGCTTACCACAGCGGGCGACTCGCGGTGTTCGGTACTCCTGCATGTAGCTCGCAAACACTGCGGCACGGCACGCTGAATTAGGTTCAAATGGTTCAAATGGCTCTTAGGACTATGGGACTTAACTTCTGAGGTCATCAGTCCCCTAGAACTCAAAAATACTTACACCTAACTAACCTAAGGACATCACACAAACCCATGCCCGAGGCAGGATACGAACCTGCGACCGTAACGGTCGCTGCGACTCCAGACTAGCGCCTAGAACCGCTCGGCCACTCCGGCCGGCTGAATTAGGCTTCTAAGCTCTGCCCAGTCTTATTAGGTTGACAATCGCCGATAAGGTTGCGGGAAGAATCATTTGGCATCTCGAACGAAACAGAGAAAATTGCTCTGGGTTTGGGAAATAGGGTTTCCACATAAAACACATCGTTTTCTGTCCAAATTTCTATCGATCCAGTACGCTCCACCACCACCCCTCAGTTCCCTTCCCCGGCCTTCCGAAACCCAAGATTCCTTCAAGAATCGGACTACCATGTATGAAACACTTACAACAGCAGCTAGTTTCTCATGCGTCTCGTCCGCCGCTCGTGGTCTCGCGGTTGCGTTCTCGCTTCCCGAGCACGGGGTCCCGGGTTCGATTCCCGGCGGGGTCAGGAATTTTCACCTGCCTCGAGATGACTGGGTGTTTGTGTTGTCCTCATCATTTCATCATCATCCAGGAAAGTAGCGAAATTGGGCTGAGCAAAGGTTGGGAAATTGTACGGGCGCTGATAACCGCGCCGTTGAGCGCCCTACAAACCAAACATCATCATCTCATGCGTCTCAATGTTTATAACGTGATATCTTGTGAACTAAAAGCCGTCCAGTGTCATACATTGAGGCGACAAAAGTCGTGCCATATTTCCTAATATCGTGTCGGACCCCCTTTTGCCCGGCGTGGTGGAGCAAATCGACGTATCGTGGACTCAACAAGTCGTTGGAAGTTCCTTGCAAAAATATTGAGCCATGCTGCCTCTATGGCCATCCATAACTGCGAAAGTGTCGCCGATGCAGGGTCAGTTGTACCAACTGACCACTCGATTACGTCCCATAAATGTTCGATCTGATTCACGTCGGGGGGTCTTGGTGGCCGAATCATTCGCTGTAACTGTCCAGAATATTCTTCGAACCAATCGCGAACAACTGTGGCCTAGTGACATGGCACATTGTCTTCATTAAGAATTCCATTGTTGTTTGCGAACATGAACTCCATGAAACGCTCCAAATGGTCTTCAAATATCCAAGTATAACCATTTCTAGACAACGATTGTTTCCGTTGGACCATAGGAACCAGTCTATTCCAAGTAAACACAACCTAAACCATTACGGAGTCACCACCAGCTTGCACAGTGCCTTGTTGACCACTAGGGTCCATGGCTTCGTGGGGTATGCACCACATTCGAATCCTACCATCAGCTCTTACCAGGTGAAATCGGGACTCATCCGGCGTAGCACCGGCTTACCAGTCGTATAGGATCCAACCGATAAGGTCACGACCCAAGGAGAGGTGCGGCAGGTGATGTCATGCTGTTAGCAGAGGCATCCTTGTCGGTCTTCTGCTGCCACAGCCCATTAAAGTCAAATTTCGCCGCACTGTCCTAACGGATAGGTTCGTCGTACCTATCACGTTGATTTCTGCTGTTATTTCACACAGTGTTGCTTGTCTGTCAGCACCGACGACTACACGCAAACGCCACTGCGGTCGTCGGCCGCTGCGTTGTACGTGGTCAGAGGAAATGCCTCAGATGTGGTATTCGCGGCACACTCTTGATATTGTGGGTCTCGGAACAGTGAATTCGCAAACAATTTCGGAACTGGAATGGCCCATGCGTCTTGCTCCAACTACCAATCTGCCTTCAGAGTCTGTTTATTTCCACCACATCGGGAACGTTTTCACATGAATCATCTAAGTACAAATGACATCTCCGCCAATGCACCGCCTTTTTATACCTTGTATAAGCGATACTACCTCGCCGGCCGTGGTGGTCGTGCGGTTCTAGGCGCTACAGTCCGGAACCGCGGGGCTGCTACGGTCGCAGGTTCGAATCCTGCCTCGGGCATGGATGTGTGTGGTGTCCTTAGGTTAGTTAGGTTTAAGTAGTTCTAAGTTCTAGGGGACTGATGACCACAGATGTTAAGTCCCATAGTGGTCAGAGCCATTTGAAATTTGATACTACCGCCATCTGTATGAGTGCATATTGCTGTTCCGTGATTTTCGCCACCGCAGTGTATTTGGAAGAGAGGGCGAAACGTAAAAGAATCAGATTGCCGGAAAGTGGTATCCCTTTGGGATCCAGTCACCTTCACGTGGATATGGCATACCTGAACAATGTTGCAAACTGTCTTCCTCGCCGAATTGAGGCCATTATCAAAACCACAGGATTAGAGGCAGTGTTGTACGATATTATCAAAAATGGTTCAAATGGCTCTGAGCACTATGGGACTTAACATCTGTGGTCATCAGTCCCCTAGAACTTAGAACTATTTAAACCTAGCTAACCTAAGGACATCACACACACCCATGCCCGAGACGGGATTCGAACCTGCGACCGTAGCAGTCGCGCGGCTCCGGACTGAGCGCCTAGAACCGCTAGACCACCGCGGCTGGCGACGATATTATCGTCAGTAAAATTCTGCTGGGATTGTGAGGCATTGTCAGAGCTTAAAACTACCGATGTTTCGGTCACTATTGCAAGTGACCTTCTTCAGGGTTTGTAAATAATGGATTTCAGCTATCAGTCGTCCTTTTTAAATTTTATTGGCAGATCTAGATTTCAGCTAGAAACTAGCCATTCTCAACAGACTATCATTTTTGATCAATGCATGTAATGCCTGTTGGCCGGGCTTCGTCCACAGTTCATTGAAACACCCTGAAGACGGCCAATTGCAACAGTGACCGAAACGTCGGTAGTTTTACGTTTTGGCAATGAGGTCACAAATCCAGAAGAATTTTATTGACTGTGACAACGGCTGCAGAAGCCTACGTTCGATATTACCGTGTTGAATAACCATCCGGTGTGACTATGCAGTCTTAACAGTGATATACGACGCAGAACTGTGGTCTCTACTAGGTTTCAATCCCACGAACCCTGCGTTCCCCTAGAGAAGTCTTTCCATACCCTCGCACAGGCGTCGTACCACACGCGGTCGACACGTGTTCGACTCGATATCGATCGCTGTCGGTATTTCCGGAATGGCACGCACTAATTAACGACGGCTGCACGCAAAACGCGACGTTAACGAACCAGGAAGTCCCATTGTTCTCCCAACGGGTCGACAGGCTCCGAATTTATCGATACAGCGCCGGCAGCTCCGGCGCGCTCGATCTGCGCCAATTAGCGTAAACACAGGCCGGCCGAGCGCCGGAGAGCGCGTAATTGCAGCTCTCATTACAGCCGACACAGGGCGCCTCGCAAGTCCACGCATCATCGGCGTACCTTCCACAGCACTGATCGTTCATCGTTCAGCTTGATTTTAGCAAATGTTATCAGCTGTAAATATTGCATAATGAGGATGTGTAGGTAAACATGATTCCACCAAAGTCTGTGCACAAGTATCGAACAGCAGTAAAGGTAAATATTATGGACAAGTAGAGCCGAAAATTACCTACAATTTCTACCTCCACGCAGTTAAAAATACAAAATTTTTGTAAATTCCATAAATCGCACGAAAATTAATCATGGAATTACCTAGCCATATGAATCAAATAAACGTACGAAATAATATTTGCTGGAAACATGATGGAGTGACAATAGAAGACGTAAGCTGTGCGCAAACCAGTTAACCGACTTTTTACAGCATTTAATCATTACTGGCTTCCAGGAGTACAAAAATTTGATTTCTGTAATTATTGACGGATTTTAAAAATTTTAAATATTGTCATCATCACTTTTGAATACATTGTGGAAGAAAACAGTGATCAATGTGTTACAAATATTTACTATCAAAAACAATCATGATCACAATTTATTTATTACGGTTACCGGTTTCGACCACCACTGTGTTCATCTTCAGACTAATGAGTAAGAACCTCCTTCTGGTGGTAAATCACTACTCACCAGTGATCACTAGTGATTTACCATCAGATAGAGGTTCTTACTTATTGGTCTGAAGATGACCACAGTACTGGTCGAAATCGGTCACCGTTATAAATAAATTGTGATCAGGACTGTTTTTGATAGTAAATACTGTCATAATCTCCTAATTCAGAGGTATAAAATATTATGCTAAACGTGTAGGATCTAATAAATCAATTTTTAAAATTAGAAACTAGTTATACGAGTATGTCTTGAGGCACCATAAGTGACAGCTCGAAAATTTTCCAGACTACATTCATCCTGTATTTAAGAAAGAGAGCATTTAGCGACTTCCAGCAAACTTTACACATAATTTCAGACCCTTACAGAACTTCCTGTCACCGACGCCCATCACAAAATCACGAAAAAATAAATCATTTCTGAACACCTTTTTGCTGTTCGTACCACTAAATGTATGTGGAAATTATATTCTTGTACGACACATAGCTCAGGAGATATGACGTGATAAAAATTGAGATACGAGTGCTGGAACTTAAATAGTGGCAACTATTTATTCACAACTGATACAAAAGAGTTACATGTTTGCACCTGTTACTGTCCTTCAAAGTAGTCACCAGTGTTGTGTAGATCCCGTTGCCAGCGATGTGGAAGGCGTAGTATACCGTTAGCAGAGCCTGTTCTGTTGATGGTGCGAATGGATCGGTCTAAAGTTATGGTGATTCTCGTGTACAACTGTGATGGTGTTGTCCTAACGCATTACGTTCGTCCACGGAAGACCGTCAATGCACAGTATTACTGTTCGTTTTTGGAGCATCACCTGCGATCAGCTTTGCGAAAGAAGCGGCGATACTTTCTGCGAAAACCACCCATCATTTTGCACGACAATGCGCGGGCGCATTCAGCGCAACCTGTGGCTGCTCTGTTCGGTCGATGGGACTGGGACGTACTGCACCATCCACCATACTCTCCGGACTGCAGTCTTTGTGACTTATATTTGATTTCGACGATGGAGGAACCACTTCGTGACATTCGCTTCAGAGTTGTTTCAGAGATTCGACAGGCAGTAGACCGCTCCATTCGCACCCTCAACAGAACAGGCTCTGCTCATTGTATACCATGCCTTCCACATCGCTGGCAACGGCCTCTACACAACGCTGGTGGCTACTTTGAAGGACAGTAACAGGTACAAACTTGTAACTCTTATGTATAGGTTGTGAATAATTAGTCGCCACTATATAAGTTGCAGCCCTCGTACATTAAAAACTAGTTTTTCTTGAAACGGAGAGCATATTACTCAGGTATGGAATGAAATGGCGTGTGGCTAGGGCTTCCCGTCGGGCAGACCGCTCACCTGGTGCAAGTCTTCCGATTTGACGCCACTTCGGCGACCTGCGCATCGATGGGGATGAAATGATGATGATTAGGATAACACAACACCCCGTCCCTGAGCGGAGAAAATCCCCGAGCAAGCCGGGAATCGAACCCGGGCCCTTAGGATTGACAGTCTGTCGAACTGACCCCCCAGCTACCGGGGGCGGACACTCAGGTAATAAACACGTAGCGACTGCGAACAAAGATAATTTCAAACCGTTCCAATACTTTTTCTCTTATACAGTCCCGCAAAGTAATGAACAAAATCAGTGTATGTCTTCCAAATGTTAGCTATACCTGCGCTAAAACCTCGGTACATACATTTTTCTGACAGGGTTCACAATTATCGCTGCAGATACAGCGCTTGTGACGTACGGTGTTATATTTTGGGGTAACTCTTCCTGTTCTCAAATGATACTTTTTGCTCAGGAACGGGCGATTCCGGCAATAATTGGTGAAGTCCGCGAACCTTTTGTCGACCCCCATTCACTAATCTGTGTATTCTGGCATTGATATATATGTATATTCCTTCCTGTCGTTTCTTCTGAACAATATCAGCCTATTCCCAAGAATTAGCAGTTTTCACTCAGTTAATACTATGGAGAAATCCATTCTATATTTGCCTCGCACTTCCTTGGCTTTCGTGCAGCAAGGTGTGCAGTTAAGTGCTGCATCCATTTTCAATAAGCTACCACAAGAATTCAAAAATCTTAGCAGTAATCCACGCGCTTTCAAGTCGAAACTGAAGAATTTCCTCATGCGCCACTCCTTCTATTCTGTCGACGAGTTCCTCGAAAAATTAAGCCGATGTTTGTATTATATTGCTCATTGCGTTTTCATAAACATATGGCTTGTCTTTTTTTGGGTTCATGAACATTTTATTTTATCTGTTATTGATTTTGTGTTGTAATTTCATGTACTGACACGTTCCATGACTTGGAGATTTTCTTCTCAATTTGTTCCTACCGAACTAGACGTATAAAAAAATAAATAAATAAATAAATAAAAATAAAAGAAATAAAAAAGTTAAAGAAAATAAAAAATTCTATTTGTGCCACACTTAGTCTATGGGAAAATAAACCGAAAGTAATAAAACCAACATAATTGGTGTTTTACAAGCTTAACGTCAAATAAGTACTTGAAATGTTCACCCATTTTAAAGGTAATCAGACGTTTGAAGCTTTTCCATACAACAGATCTCAAGTATTTGAAGAATAAGTGTTTGGGGGAGTTACTAGTCTCTCAGAGACATGACGTTTTCGGTATGACTTGTTGTGAAAAAATATCATGATATGTGATGTTGGCGAGTGTCGAAGTCATCCGCTCGTTTAGAGGCTGACTAGCGTATCCAACACAGGACGTCGGCAATATCGGCCGGTGGATCTGCCGCAGCGCAGACTGCTGAAGACGGTGGCCGGGCTGTTGCCGGAACACCCTGTGCGAGGCCCGGCGGGCCGGGCACGGCGCACGACTGATGGGCTCGCCTCGTCTCTCCCAGCTGCCGGTGCGGAGTTCGGCCCTGGAATGCGGCCGCGCTGCGCTGCGTGTCTGATTTACTGGAAGCAGCAGGCGGCTCCGCCACGCCGGTGCCAAGTCCCTCAGGGCGACGTACCGCGAGAATATCTGACGGCTGCCTGCCGAGTGTATATGGCGAGCACGTGCTCCCCGCGGGGACCCGGGCTCTCCGCGTTGCGCCTCCGTTCCCCTCTGCTACCTACAGAACATTCACGACTGCCTCGGTCGCATCCGCATTTGTGAGAGTTTCGACTCTTACGAGTCATCATCAGAACACGAGAAATAGTCACCTCAACTCCCATCGTGGTCGCTTAAGTGAACACGATGGGCTTTAGGGCAATACTTTAAGAACAGGCTGCAGAGTGTCACTTTCCACAGTAAAGACAAAGGCTGTGAGGTGGTGCCTGGAGCAAAGTTAAATGGTGTCTGGCTTAAGGGTCAATGCTGGGACTGCTGTTATTTCTCACGAGGGTCATTCAGTAATTGAAGGGACAAACTGGTGTGGAGAAAAAAGCGTTTATTTTTACAAAGCGATACCTTTTTCTACTTTTCAACATAATCCCCTTGAACATTTAAGCACTTGTTCCAACGGGCTACAAGCTTTTTCTTTCCCGGCTGCAAAGAACTCTTTATCTTGATGTTTGAACCAATTTCGCACAAACTTTTTCACGTCCTCGTTGTCCTGGAAACTCTTCCCACGTAATGCCTCCTTCAGTGCACCAAACAAATGGAAATCACTAGGTGCTAAATCAGGACTCTAAAGGTGATAAGGCAGTACTTTCCAGCCCATTTTGTCGATCGTTTCACGGGTTCGTTGAGCAATATGAGGACGAGCGTTGTCTTGCTGGGGAATCACAATTCTCCTCTGAGATCCAAGACGTTGTAAGTAGGCTGTTTAGGTTTTTACGTTGGTAACGTCACGTATGAAAATCACTGACTGTGCTGTGTGCAGTCTGTGGCTGGTTTGCATTGTTGGAATATTTACCATCGTAGGGTTGGGCCGTTGGATGTGAGCCGCCAGCAGTGGTGGATGTGGGGAAAGAGATGGCGGAGTTTTGAGAGCGGATGATCTGGACGTGTGTCCATCAGAGACAGCAAATTTGTAAGACTGGATGTCATGAACTGATATACATATATTACGACTTTTGAACACTATTAAGGTAAATACATTGTTTGTTCTCTGTCAAAATCTTTCATTTGCTAAGTATGCCTATCAGTAGTTAGTGCCTTCAGTAGTTAGAATCTTTTCTTTAGCTGGCAGTATTGGCGCTTGCTATATTGCAGTAGTTCGAGTAACGAAGATTTTTGTGAGGTGAGTGATTCATGAAAGATATAAGTTATTGTTAGTCAGGGCCATTCTTTTCTAGGAATTATTGAAAGTCAGATTGCATTGCGCTAAAGAAAAAGTGTTGTGTGTCAGTTTAGTGATGATCAGAATAAGTAAAAAGAAAAATGTCTGAGTACGGTCAGTTTTGCTCAGCTGTTTGAAAATCAAATAACGTAAGATGTTTATCACCACAATCATTCATTAATTTTTCTAAGGGTACGTTTCAACGTCTATCTCTCATGCTTCGCTTCACCTTGTTTAAAATCAAATCCGAGTAGTAATGGCTGCTCATTGTACGCTGCTCTTCGAGATAATCATAAAAAACTGGACCTTCAGCTTCCCAAAACACCGTCAACATGACTTTTCATGCTGATGCTTGGCTCTTGAATTTTTTTCGACGGGTGAGTTGGTGTGCTTGCACTCCATGCTTTGTCTTTTCTATTCTGGCTCATAATAGTGAACCCCAGTTTCATCACAAGATAAAATTTTGTTGGGGCACTGCTCACCTTCTCTTTCATAACGTCCCTTTAGCTCTGTGCGCACACTCCACCCTGTTTCCTTGTGTAGCCACGTCAACTCCTTTGGGACCCATGTTGCACATGTTTTGCAGTACTTCTGCTTGTTACAGATAACGTTACGAAATTTACCAGTACTAAGTTGAACCTTATCAACTATCATTTCCACAGTCACACGGCGGTCGGCACGAATAATCTCATCAATTCGACTTTCACGTGAGGGAGTTGAAAATGAAACTGGTCGGCAGAACGGTGTTCGTCAGTCACTGAGCAGTGACCATTTTGGACTGCTCTACCCACTTGTAAAAATTTGCACAATTCATACAATCCTCACCATAAACTTAAGACATTCTACAGTATATATTCACTGGTTTCTCGCCTTCAGCAAGTAAAAAACGAATAATAGAATGTCGTTCAACTGATGTGGACGTTCCAAGCGGACTCACCATCTTGAAATGTATTTTTGAGGTTATAAACAAAACAATGTTGATACATCAGCTGGTCAGGGCTCATCCCAGTGATACCAACTTAAAGCCAGAAAAGTACCAAACTTAACCTACAACAGCTTTCTCCCGGGACCAAATTGTCTCTTTAATTATTGAATGACCCTCGTATTTACACACGATCCAGATATACTAATGTGACTACCTCCTATTTTGGGCGTTAATATTCGACAACCGCTTACGGATGGCAGGAGGCATCACTAGCAGTGGAGGGCATATAAAGCGTGTCGGGGCACTGCGGAAAATAGTGCAGTAGTTGTTGTATTGCGGAAATGGACTGATGTAAATTATCTTAAAAATGTATATGGTGGATAAACATGCTATATCAACCGTTCTGGAGTCTGAAAACGTGCTGTACTTCTCGTCAAATTTGATACTCCAGGCGCGATACCTCTTCGAATTCTTCTACTAAGGTGTATAAACGATAGCGATTATAGACTTTTGCTCCCTCTGAGATAAATCTGTGCGGACACCCGTTCCCTCAGCAGGTACAGTTGAGACATAACTCTCATGAAATCGGGTCACTATGCGGGGACGAAGAAAAAACTGCTGTATTTATGCCTTTTCAATTTAATTCCAATCTATATCGAAGCTACAGGGCTCCATCTTCAGGCACAAAACTCAGGATAGATTTACAGCACCTCCGTAAGTATATCAGCTGAATACGAGCAACTAGCTCATCCACAAATAGGTTTGAAAACGCCTCTACTTACAACGTCGCAGATGCATTACATTCGACTCCATTTCAAGTTCTTACGGTTTCATTAACTTCATCCCCCTTCGAATGCCAACAACGCATTTAATTCGTGTCAAATATCTAAAATCAGAAAATATTTTCGCCAGCAGTTGACTGTTGGTGGCAACGCCCGCGATTAGATAAGAAACTTCTCGTCGCCAGAAGCAATCGAGGCATCTCCTGTACTTTTGGCTTGTGTCTGCGGGTACAACCTGTGTTGCTTATGCGTTTTGTATGATAAATTTTGTGTACCTCTTAAGAATTTATGATTTCGTGTGTTCAACGTAACTGGTAAGAGCTTCGCTACCGGCATATCCTTTCTGAGTTTGGCGTGTTCTGTGTGCTATAATCTTCCAAAATAGACCTTGTTTGTAGTACGTGTTACGCAAATTATGCTTTCATGTTTGTAGCAAGTTGTAAGCTTTTACTACTCAAAGCAAACTGCTCTCTGGCGAAAGTTATAAGGCTTAAAATTATATCAATAAACATCCGATTTTCTCCCGTAAATCGCTCAGGTTTCTTACCAATTTTGTGTGTTTTGCATGCTAGAAAAGCAATCAACACACACAACTACCTTTGCAAGTCTGCTGTTGCATAAACTTTCCTTCAAATTTGACAGATTAGGCGGTAGGAAAAGCTTGGGTAGTTCGATGAAAATAATGCGAATTTAGTTTGGCTCACAGTTTCGAAACGTAAACGGCTCACAAAAGGTTGTGTATTAGCTGTCGTCAATGTAAACGCACAAAATAGTTTTCACCTAATTTTTTAGTGCTTAACGACTTCTTTCGCTCACTAACAGAAGTAACATGAAAACAACTATCTCTTCGAGTCATGAGATCTCCTAGAGTGAGTTCTAATTTCTGTTTCGTTTGGATGAAATATGTATCTTCGAGATTTTTATTGTAGTCATCTAATGCGGAATATCAACTGTACAAACTTCTCGTGCGTTTATCATGTATATTTGTAAATATTTATTTTATTCATAGGTTCCTGATCACCACGAATTTTTCGAAAACAAACAAAAGAAAAAATTTATTTTATCAATAACTAAGATGGACGTCATTGGATTAGGAAATAGCTGTTGTATATAAGACCAGGTACAGATTTCCTATGAAGTTATATCACTGTTAACCAAAATCTATGTGGTTAAGCGCTATTTTTGTTCTGATTTTATTTTGGTGATCATAACCAGTGTTGAATTCAAAATACATTTATCCTTGTATGTGCTAAGGTGCCTCAAAATGACCACACTGCCGAAACGTCTTCGTACAGAAAATAAAATAAAATCAAAACTAGCAAATATAATTCGTGAAACATTAACAGGTACAATATCTAAAGTCAAATTTATGGAGGAAGTATCTCAGCCATTTGAAATCAAAGCTGGTGTTAGATAAGGCGATGGATTATCACCTTTACTGTTACTTGGATTCTAGAAAAAATTCTAAGGATCTGGCGTTCGGAGCTAAAAAATCGCAAAATTGAACCAATAACTCTGGGAAGGAAATCAAATGGGGTTAAGGTAAACCGCTTGGCTTTTTCGGATTATTTAGCAATACTTTCAGAAAACCTGACAGACGCAGTTATTCGAATAAACCTTCTGGAAAAAGTAGCAAACAGAACTGGTCTCAAAATTTCAGCTGAAAAAACAAAATTCATGACCAATATAAAAAATCCCAAAATTCGTAGAAACACAAATAGGTACAATAGAGCGAATAAATAAATTTAAATATCTTGGAGAAACTATACAACAGAATGGACTAGAAAAATCTGCAATAGATGTAAGAATTAACAAAATGGAAAGAGCATACGGTTTAACCAAAAATATTTACAACAAGAAATGTATGTCTAGAAAAACAAAACTAAAACACTACACCACAGAGGTACGACCGGAACGTTTGTATGCATCTGAATGCCTAACGATGAACTATAAGATGGACAAACTAGAGATACTGGAAAGAAGGATTATTAGAAAAATAATGGGTGCAATAAAAACTGCAGATGGTTGGAAAATAAGAAGTAATAAGGAGATCTACAAAAATATAGAGAAAATATCTGACGTAATGGCGAAATGAAGATTAACCTTTTTCGAACACCTCTGCCGAATGGGTGGAAATAGAGTAACAAAACAAATACTCCTATATTTCCGAAAGAAGAACTCGACAATAGCATGGATTGCAGAAGTAAAGCAAGATCTACGAAGAAACAACATCAAAGAATCAGAAATAGCAGAGAGAAACCGTTTTAAAAATGAAATCTAAATTTGGAAGGCTTTCAAAGCAGAAGAAATAAAAATTCGGGAACAACATGGACAGAAGAAAGGAAAATGAAGGAATACAGGAAAAACAGGAAACAACAACAAAGGAGGAAGAGGAACTGAAGTTGTTAACGTGATCCTAGTTGATCAATACAATTGTAAAAAAAAAAAATAGAAATGAAAAGCAGCCGGTGCTGGAAACATTTCTTTCAAGAAGTTTAGCACAGCTGTAAATGCTCTTGCAACTAAATTAGTGAGAATAATCTCAGAACACTCCATTTTTTTGAGAAAAAAAGAAAGTTATATCTTCATCTTTATTATTCTTTATTGTGCAAAAAAACTGGAAAAAAGACTGGCTAAAAAGTCAGAATATGTCGAAAAAGACGGTTATGCCTCAGCAGCTTCACAGTGAATATGGTTTACATCTCAGCTGTGAGAAGTTTATTACAGAAAGTATTCTAGTGTTAGGGGTAAGCAGCGGTTTAGGAGATTTCGGCGCCGTTCTGCCGTCAATGCGAATGCGATCGCTTACACAGCAGTGGCGAAATAGAGTCCACAATCCTCTCCCAGTCGCTTCCCAGTAAATCTCTTATCAAGCTGCGGAGGGGGATCGATCCAGCACCCGACACGCCGTTTTCAGTCACAACTTCAACACGACTCCAGTATACACGCCCTTCATCCCTCAACGTTTCCCACAAAGACACCTCTCCTCATGCTGCACAACCGAATCACAACAGTAGTTTACCGTTTGCCTTTGGACGAGAAAGACCCGTGGTAGGCTTGGTAATTCTGCCTTCAGTTTTACAAAAAACGGCTCTAAGCACTACGGGTCTTAACATTTGAGGTCATCTGTCCCCTAGACTTAGAACTAATTAAGCCTAACTAACCTAAGGACATCACACTTATCCACGCCCAAGGCAGGATTCGAACCTGCGATCATAGCAGAGCGCGGTTCCGGACTGAAGCGCCTAGAACCGCTCGGCCACAGTGGCCGCCTCAGTTTTACACCGCGAAGCTATTGCAGCATATTCGTAAAACACGGCAATTGCCGGTGTTTACATAGTTACTTAACCTATGGGCCCAAATGCGGCAGGTGATAAGACGAAATAGCCTTCTCTGCTCTAGAACAGAGAGAGGGAGAGAGAAAAACAGTGCAGAGTTTCAAAACTACAGAGACGTCCTATCCAGAATTTACGACCTTATTAAATTCAGTTGCAAATCGCATCAGAGATGAATAACTCTCTTTCAAAAATTATGCCCCGTTTATCCACTTAACGGCAGTTGTAGTGAACCTGGTCGTTGCGGACGTTCCAGTTCTCGTGATGGGTAGTGGTCAGTATAAGTATAAACACATTTTCGTTGGTTTTTCATAAAATTTTAACATGAAGTATTTGGTAACTAATTATTGTTATATGCTTTAATCTGCTGCATCTCTGCTTCATAAACTTTACAGAGTAACTTCCCTGCTTCATAAACGACCATTACTGAGGAAGCAGAGGGCGGTTATAAAATTTTTCTACTGACAGAGATGCAGAAGTGGGCTGTCGATAAAATGTGGAACATTTTGTTGCTTATTTTTGCTGATATCCGGCAGAATTTTCTCAGTATATCGATTTTTTTGCTATTTCAGTACTGTAATTTACAAATGGTTCAAATGACTTTGAGCACTATCTGACATAACATCTGAGGTCATCAGTCACACTTAGAACTACTTAAACCTAACTAACCTAAGGACATCACACACATCCACGCCCGAGGCAGGACTCGAAACTGCGACCGTAGCAGCAGCGCGGTTCCGGACTGAAGCGCCTAGAACCGCTTGGTTATAACGGCCGGCTGTAATTTTCAGTTCCGAAGTAACTTTACGGGAATATGAATAGAGGGAAAGGTGTAAAAATGGTCACAAGTATAATTATGGGCACCCCTCACGGAGACGGTATGAGAAGTGCTGCAGTCTGGCAACCAGGACTGAAAACGGTGTCTGTTGTTGATAGACGGTAGCAGTCGGCAGTTCGATGCATTGTTTCAAGCAGTGTAGTTACAGCGTCCGTTATTGTGTGGTGTTTGTTCAGGACTGCAAACGTTTGGCAAGTATGTGAAATCATTTTCTTATTATATCCCTCTGATTAGTTCAAAACAATTTCTCAGTTATATGCGGAATAACGAAATTCTAAGCTACTTTTAGAATCACGTTTTACGTTACACATTCTTTTAGATTGGACGTGATAGTGGCCATGTTGCTTAAGAATGTCTGGTGTAGATATGGGCCCATTGGGTTGGTGTAAAAATGGGCCCTATTTAAGGAGGTCCCATAACTACACCATCTCTTCTTTTAAACAATGTAAAACTTTTAATTAATTTAATGAGGATATATTTGGTAAAATTCTGTTTAATCATTATATATACAACTCACTCAGAAACAAATAAACAAATATAATTTTCAAATTGCGATAATAGACCCTAGTGCTTTTCTTCGTCCTTGCAGAATGCCGAGAACGAAGAAGCTCTACGAATGTAAGAACCAGAGGTATCACTGGGAGAAATCTCAGGTCGCACGTGCCGTAGCAGCTGTGAAAGCAAAGGAGGCGTCTGTGAAATGTGCTGCAAGAACATTCAGAGTGCCTCGTACCACTTTGCAGAGATTTCTTAAACTTAATAAAATCCCCGAGCAAACGGTTCAAGAGACAAAGCTTGGAAGTAAACCGATTTTAAATGCAAACCTCAAAAACTGCTGTTTTCTTATCTCCTTGAGATGGATACCCTGGATATCCTTGGATATCCTGAATTTAATCATATATTTCACATCGTTGAATCAAAAAATTGGTATTTACATTCATATTAATAACATAAAAATATGTACCGTGCATTTAGATGCTTTGAAATATGCAAATTGTTTAACTATCAGTGTAATCTACATTGAAATTACTAAGTGGGTGACTGTCATGTTTAAGGCGCACTTACTTGTTATCAAATTTAAATCTTTGTGCGAGACGCGTTTACAAACTTACTGTAACTATTATATCAACACTGACACATTTAGAATCGAGTTTCCTTTTGGAAAACATTCTGCAGTCGCACATGCCCTGAAAGCAGGTACAGGAAGTAGCCTGTGTCATTTCAGGTTACCTTCTACGTAACGGATTTACGCTGAACCGTCTTAAAATTACTGTTGCGATCTTCCACATTTCTCTGTCTTTAGCATCTACATTAAGAGCAAAAATTGTCTCCGCGTGGGCTACGCTTTTCATGCTGTCTCTGCTACAGCATCCAGCTCCGTCAATTACCCCAGGGAAAAAAAAGGAAGCGTCTCCTAACATACGCTAAATATGACGCAAACACGACGACGGCAGTTACACAAAGTTCTAAAATTATTCCAGAAAGTCCATTTGGCATGACGGCCGTGGGCCGTACGCATTCGCAGGCAGGGGAGAGTTATTTAGGCGCAAATGCTGCATGTTTGATGCCTGGGCCACCCACCGCCTCTTCGCGAAACACATGGCGTGCGCAGCCCCCCCCCCCTCCCCCCGCCTGCTTTCATATCCCCTCTTGCCTCTTCTTTCGCTTGTCCTGTCCGTTTCTCCGCGTCCCGCCCTTTCTTTCCCTCTGCGCGCGGCGTTGCCAGATGCAACGGACGCCGACTTGGCTCTGAAAACAAGATGTCCGCCCACTGCACGCCGGTTCAGGACGCTGTTCTCGCCGTTAATTGTAAGTACGGAAACTCATTTACCTTAAACATACCTTCCTCTCGGAATGTATGCTTGTCCTAGTATCTTGCCGCTCGTACAATACTATTTTACGTCCACTCTTGCTTTAAGAAGTTGTCTATTATAACAATTCGTATTGCATTTTCACTGTCTGATGCTTCCTCATTCCTCCTACCAGTACACAATAAACGTAAATCCATAAGTGCAATTTTTGGCGATTCGGTTTCAAGTGATTGCGAAGATTGGTAAAATGGAATATAAAGTTACTAAGTTCGGCGTCCATATTTGTTTAGATGTGATTTCACGTACAAATGACGTCACAGCAGCAAGCTTGTACAAGATTTGCTGCAGCTCGATTTGTCGTGTGTTTATCAGTGTTCCTCTGTGTAAATTGCTAAATTTCATTAACCGCCATTTTACACTGCAAATACAAAATTTTGTGTTGCTTTCATGTTTGTTTAATACCGATCAGTGCACAAAACAACGTAATAACGTCACTTGCGAACAAAGTTACGTACCACAGGCATGATTTCAAAAAATATAGCTTTCAGCATTAGACGTAAGCAAGGCCATTCTGTTACCAACCATTACCGCCTATTTCTTTAATTTGACACAAAGGAATTTTATATGGTATCCATGTTGCGGCAGCAGTTACGGGCCGTATCGCAAGAATAGCTCCCCAAGAGATCGATATTTGTGTGTTTATTATCAGTGTATTGCAGTGTCGTTCGCTCAGTATCATTAACTGCCATTATAAATTACAAATACCGCGAAATTATATGTTGGCCCGATGTTGGTTTAGTAATGTATCTACGCACAACATAATATAATAACATCACATGTGTACAAAGTTTCCCCATGCAAGCAATTGTTTCGAAGAATTAAATTTTCAGCATTACGCAAAGTCAGTATGTTACTGTCATTTACCGGTTGTTTAGTTTATATTAATGCAACAGAATTCTGTACGGCATCCATGTTTAGTTCGCAGTGATAGCTACATGAACATTTCGCTGCAGTAACAAATGGACAGCAATCTTAGGCGAAGTATATCGGTTTTCGTTGTTTCTGTTTAACAATATTATGTCAAGTAACCCATTTAATTTTTATTACTTAGGAAAATTTTTGGTAGAAATTATGTTACCGTACACCTTGTATTTCTCGTTGTTTATGTGTGTTGTATGCACACAATAGGCACCAATATGCTGGTCGGGAATTTGTTTATTATCAGATATAGCTTTTCAGAATTCAGCTGGAAGCTTAAGATTTTATAATTAAAAGTGCACTAAATATGGCTACAGGTCAAAGAACGGTTCTTGGCGAGACGTCTTAAATTTTTACATTAAGAACACTGTGTTATGAACATTGCGACAGTATGTCTCTTCCTTCCATTCGCGTTATTTTTGTTGAGCAGTAGTAGAATTAGAGCACAATTTATAACGTAGATGTAACACTGGAATGCTTCAGCAAGTTTCCTAGGAAAATGATATGAATTCATGGTGAAATGTAGCATTAAATGTTGTTAGCACCAAATGTGTACTCTACGTCTGCAGCCAAAACATTAAGTCGTAATGAAATGATTTAAGATTTATTAAAGAAGCCTAAATAATTCTGTATTTAATGTGTCATCCCTGGAAACTATAATTCTGCATTGAAACTTGTACTTTCATCTTTGAGAAATGTGTATGTGGAAGTTCCTTCACTGTGATATGATAAAAAATCTACAAAATTTGCAGGTATGCCATAAGAGTTAACAAAAATCAACATATTAATTTATATTATTCTGTAATGTTGCACATATTTCCACAACAGCTTCACAAATTGCATTTAGGAATACACTATAACTCCCACAAATGATTACCACGAATTTATATTTCTTCATACTGTACTAACTTTGTTTTTGTATGTCATAATTTTTGCTAGCTCAAAAACGCCTCTCTTAACTTTTGAGCTGTCTACTTTGTACATGCTGGTTTATTTCCCGTTTGTAGATTTTACAAAAGCTTTATGTAAGGATCAGAGCGTGGTCTTTATTTATTTCTAAATAAGTTGAGTAGAAATTTACAGTTAATCTTCCTTTCATCCATTCTAATAATAGAGTTTTGATTTTTTTCAGAAACAGTGTAGTTTTTTTTATAAAGGAATATAAACTTTATATACCAGTTGTGGGAATGGGCTCCCCCAGTAACAAAAGAGTACAGAAAGTCTTTTAATATTCTCACTTGCATTACTACACATGTTTAGTGGTACGGCGTTATTTGCTTTGCGCCATCTTCCACTTTTGCAACGTATTTCAACATTACTCATGCGCACAAGATGTGAAGCCGTTTGGTGAGAAACTGTTTACAAGCTACAGCCAATTTAAGACTAACCTTACCTCTATAAATAAATGCCCTTTTTCGTGTTCGTGCATGGCTACGTGTCTTACTATAATATAGTTTAAAAAATCTTCAGTAACTTTCAATATTTGGAGCTACTTATTCGTTGTGTAACAGCGGACCGATTCAGGAACACCTGCACATATTTGGTTACAACGAAGCACACAACCAGCTGTTTGACTAGATCCTTTTGAACAGAATATGACATTAATAAGTGAACGTTTTCTCACGCCATAACATACTTGCAGCTTCGTATAGTGGAATCACACGTACACAGATTTTCCTGTCAGCTATTTCACACGAATAATACAAGTACCACTACGAGCTTTAGCGATCGACGTATCAGAATTTTTATGGTTTCTCGCTGTTTATTTATTAATGCAATGCTTATTCGAAAGTACAACATAAGCGTCCTGGAATAATATACGCAATAATTTGTTGCGCAGTATTTATATTTATTAAGCTTCATGAAAATACGACACCTGCAAGAGTATGAGTATGTGCATTTACAAACATGCTTTCACTGCTCTCAAAAAAACTGCCTCATGTGTGTTTATGAGAACGAATTTATCTTGTGACAAGGTTTAGATATAATAACGGTGGTGATTTATACTAACCGTATATTCTTATGTAGAGTCAATAATTAACTGTTAATGTTCCTAATTCAGAATGTAGGCATCAAGACGCAGTGGCTTACAATCGCTAATAATCCGGTAAATTACGCCAACTCCTATGTTGAAAATGTTAGACGTCAAGTACCGAGCTTAGCAATAGCCACCAATAAAAAGAATGTGTTTTCAGAATCGCGGAACCTTCATGCAGTTCCGTTATCCATGTGTTATTAATTTGATACATGTAATCTGTTTACATACATCGTATGAATACCACACCTGATCCGTAATTATTTCTTGCGGTAGGTGGACCAGTAATTTAAACTGACGTCAGTGAAGCAAAAAACAGAAATGCTTGTAAGTCAAAACTCACTTGTTACAACAAATAGTCGAAAATTTCACGTCGACTAAAATTTGTGAATCGGTTTTGGCGCAGGACTGACAGTATGGAAATAAATCTTTCATTGTTCTGTGAAGACTAACAGCCATTTCCCAAAGACTAGATAAGGACTAATTGATGGCAGGTCTCAGCGCTTGTTTTCTTCTCACGTCTGCATCACCGCTTATGAGTGACTCTGCTTGTCGAACAAATCTGAAATATTTGAAAAATTTACGACCATTGCGAAATAACCCTTTTGTTGGCGGTGACGAAATGACCCTTTACATTTCACCCGAGTATTGACAAGCTGCTTGGTAACACAGAAAATTACTGCAGTAAAGAGGTCTACAGTTTTGAGGAAGAAACTGTAAGGCACTTTGGAGAATAGAATACCAAAGAAGGAACGCGAGGATCACTGCAAGCAAGACGATTTCTGGTAGTAGTATAGCAATTGAGGAAGAAATATAGACGAAAATGTTGGGTGACAACGTAAATTTAAATGCGATGAACAGATCACTGACAACGCCAGAGAAGTAAGAGTGGAGAGGCAAGGAGTTTGACATAGGAAATAAATAAATTAGAGAAGAAAGTAAGATTGGGGATTGTTGTCCCGTTGACGAAGGAGTCATTAGAGACAGAAGGACTGCGAAATGGTGGGAAATAACAGTAAGCCGTGACGTTTCGAATGAACCACACTAGAATTCGCCTTAAGTAATTTAGGGAAATCGCGAAAAACTGAATTTAGAATGGCAGACAATGATCTCAGCCACATTTCTCCCTAATACGAGTCGAATGTCATACGATTGCGATAAATATATGAAAAACGGAAATGAAACAGCCGAAAGACCGATGGATTTTCAAAATGGAAAAATACAAATAGATTACTCCTCTACGAGCAACTTGCTTTTAATATTCAGAAATGTAAAATTGTGCACTTAACAAAACGAAATCAAGTTGGAAACGGCCAGCTCCTACAGACACCTGGACGTAAAACTTTGTACGGATATGAAATGGAACTATCACATAGACTCGGTCTTGGGTGAAACAGGTGATAAAATTCGGTTTATTACTAGAATACTGGGAAAATGCAATCACTCTTCAAAGTAGGTTACTTACAAATCATTCGTGTGCCCCATTCTGGAGTATTGATCAAGTGTGATAGATGCATACCAAATAGGACTAACAGGGAATACTAAATGTATACAGAGAAGGGCAGCACTGATGGTCACAGGTTTGCTTGGCCCGTGGGAGAGTGTCACAGAACTGCTGAAGACTCTAACAGATAGACAGGAACTATCCCGCGAAAGCCTACTTACTAAGTTGTAAAATGGTTCAAATGGCTCTGAGCACTACGGGACTTAACATCTGAGGTCATCAGTACTAAGTTGTAAGAACTTGCTCTAAATGATGACTCTAGAAACACAATGCAACCCCTTACTTATCGTTCACATAGGTGTCGAGAGGTCAACATTGAATTAACTACAGCACACACAGTGGCATTTAAACAAGCATTCCTCCCGCCTTGCAGCCCTAACAGCAAGTACAATGTGACATGCACTTCGCAGTAGTTTGCAAGATGTAGATTTAGAATGGGAGGATCTTGACAAAGCCAGCAATAAATTGAGTTTTAACCTGCTTATTACATTCCCTTTGAATGAAACAAATTCCAACAACCTTTCCGGAATGTTGGCTCATCGTAATTTTCTGTAGTCTGAGACTGGAGTCCGCAGCTCGTGGTCGTGCGGTAGCGTTCTCGCTTCCCGCGCCCGGGTTCCCGGGTTCGATTCCCGGCGGGGTCAGGGATTTTCTCTGCCTCGTGATGACTGGGTGTTGTGTGATGTCCTTAGGTTAGTTAGGTTTAAGTAGTTCTAAGTTCTAGGGGACTGATGACCATAGATGTTAAGTCCCATAGTGCTCAGAGCCATTTGAACCATTTTTTGATGACTCACATAACATTCACATCATTAGTGTGAGTGATTAATGCGACTGTCAAATGGATACTAAAAGGAGGACTAGAAATTGATTTTCTTGTATGCCAATTTAGGAACTATAATCAGTACCTTGTGCTACAGAGATTTTTTTCCTTTCCCGTGGGAGAACTGATAGGGCGTCCACTCAATCTCATGACGACAACATAAGAGCTACTTGAAAAGGCAATAGAGGCTCTGATTTCGATTACAGATATTAACATTAGGGAGAATTGTATCGCGAGCAACTATCCCCTTTACTTGCCTCAATGAACAGACATTGAATTTTTGTGTATTATACCAACTGTAAGGAAATCACAAATTTCACAGTAAGTGCTAACCAACTGTATGGAAGCGTATGTTTGTGAAAGGAAAAAAAGGAAGCAAGACAGTGTTTATCGTCTAGTCAACGGGGAAGGCATTAGAGTTTCCAATGCGGAAGAAAAGGGAGGGAAATTGGCCGTACTCTTTTCGAAGGCAGCATACGGACATTCGCCTTAAGCTGTTCAGTGGACACAAACGAAAACTTAAAACTATATGGTCGCAATGGGTTTTGAAACCCACTCCTTGTGAAAGCTAGTATAATGTAACCAATGCAGAACCTGACTCGGTTTGATAGCAACTGCTGTTATATCTTCAAATACATTGGTCCCATATTTTACACTCCAGTTCACTTCAAAACATATTTCTCTTATCACTGCGTGGAAATGACAAAAACAAAATTAGTTGAAATTTCTCTGTATAATATCAAACTAGGTTTTTCTTTCTTTTGTCGTTGAGTCCCTATGAGCACATAGTGCTTATTATAATTATCCGTGATCTGTTGTTCTCTTTTCCTTTCCCGTCTGTATTTCTTCATCTTCTTACTTTGTATCTTTTCATTCTCTCTCTATTCAGAGCTCTGCCAGCTGTATTGTAACAATTTTGTTCTAAAGCTGCTTATGTCCAATTCTTCTTCTTCTTCTTCTTTTTCTTCTCCTCCTTCGCCGTCCCCTCCTCCTTCCCCCCCCCCCACCTTCTTCTTCTCCTCCTCTGTGTCTCATTTTTTTTAATAGTTACTGACTTCCCATTCTATATAAATGACCGAAGACTATCGGTCTCCTCTTCCTTCATCATTGTGATACAAATTCTCTTTTCAAATAAATTTCAAAATTAGTCCATAGTTTCATGGAGTCAGTGGACGCAGTATTTTCGACAGAGTTCTCGTTTCCCATGTTTCTGGTTTACCTGACCTGCAATTCAATGCTGGGCAATCACTTCCACATAAACGTTCTGGATGCACAACTGCATTGTAGTGCATTATTTTAAGACTGGTAGAAGGGATTCTTTTCGTTGCTAAGTTATGTTACTTCATGATACCACACGTGTTTTTGATCTTCCGTCGTCGTTCTTCTGAATCAGACGTTTGTAAATGACGTTCTTGAATTTTTTGTCACAAATATCTGTTACTAAAAAATTTTGGAGACTGTTTTGTGTTCGCCGTTTTTTCTCTCCGGCATGGACTGTTGAACCTTTTTTTTATTTCTTACCTAATGCAGCAGATAGACATGCAACGCACCAAGAGGCCATTTCTGTTTTAAATTTGACTGTCACCTGTGGATTCTTGCAGTCATCTCAACACATTGTCTGAGGAGGAAAATCTTTTATAGTGAGCCACTTGCACCAAATTTCACATACTCTCCCCCCCCCCCCCCTCCCCCAGCATACACACATACCACCAATACTTTCGTTTTCCTCATTTCTAATGCTGGTTGTTTACTGACACAAAAAATTAGCCACTGCAATGCAACATTTAAGACCTACACCCGCGCACCAACCAGGGTTCTAACCCGTTGCTTCCCGAGATGAGAAGACGTTCCGGAAGACCGCTGACATTTACTTCTATCTAGTTACACTGAAAACGGGTCGTAACGGGTATGAGTGCAGATACATCTATTAGTAATTGAAGACGGTGTACCGATTAAAATTATATTAGTATTTGCATAATTTGCAGACTAATAATTACACCTATTACAAGTCACATGTTATTGGGTTGGGTAGCACCTCCAAGTTCATGTCGCAACAACAAGCAATTAATTCTTACTATCCCCTGAGCAGCAAAACAAGTGTTGATCTGTAGACACGTGGATGCAAAATGGTTAATCTATACTGATAGGCGAAGTCTACTTAGGGGTGCAGATACGGTCATGCGTAAAACATTCGGTAGTAAATTATGTGACGCGTTTGTGAGAAGACTGTTCGATACAGAGGAAAAAAAGTCTGTAAGTTGCCCAGTCTCCTGACGATAATTTTCTTGTTTAACTTGTGGTTTTTTCTCTTTCTCATTCTGACACGTGTTTCCTCATCCTACTGCTTCGTCTCTTCAGTATAAATGACTGAAATAAAGATACTATGATGAAAAAGGATCTTGAAATCGAATATTTTATGATTTACTCTGGTTGTATTGTATCTTGAGTCTATTTTTGTCCCTATGTCTTCCTAGAGTCCACTCAACTTACACATAACATACACACTCTTCACATTTTCGCTCGAGTTAGCCGTTTTTTTTAACATTTCATTCGGTCGCCGCAAAGATAATATACTGTTCCAAGTCGCACGACGATAACCATAAAATAAAACGTTTTCTGCTCCTGTTCACTCCAACGTGGGCCGAGCCCCGGCTCTTAATTCTTCCCTCCATGAGCCAATCTGGCAGACTAACTACCTACGCACCTTTTCTGCAGGCGACCTCATTTCGTAGCTGAAGGGACATTCCCTCCGCCTCACCGCTCATCTTGGATTCAGCAGAGAAGGGTAAGGGTGTTTTTCGATACGTCATAATGATACCGATGTCCGTACCCTAACAGGTCCTATTTGGGAAGGCCAAAGATCCAATATCTGTCAGATCGCCGTGATTTACATTACACTATCTAATCAAAAGTATACAGACAGTTATTTGTGAGCATTAATATGGTGTGTGTCCTCCATTCGCCTTCATGACGGCTTTAACTCTGCGGGGAACACTTGCAATAACGTGTCCGCATGTCTCTGATGGAATGGTGGCCCGTTATTCCTCGAGAGCCAAAACCAGAGAAGGTAATGATGTTGGACGCTAGTGTATGGAGCGAAGTCAACGTTCTGCCTCGTTCCAAAATGTTCCATCGACTTCAGGTCAGGAGTCTGCGCATGCTAGTCTAATTCATGAATGTTATCGTCGAGGAATGTGGCAAGGGAGGTGAATGGTCACTTCGGTTTATTGGAATTATTTTAGGAAAGTGTGGTTCACCTGTAAAGGAGGCGCATATAGGACGCTGGTGCGACCTACCCTTGACTACTGCTCGACTGTTTGCGATCCGCACCAGGTCACATTGAAAGCGATTCAGATGCGAGCTGATAGATTTGGTACCTGTAGGTTCGATTAGCGTGCAAACGTTAACAATACGCTTCGGGAGCTCAACTGGGAATCCCTGGGGGGAAGCACACAATCATTTCGAAGAACACTACTGACAAAGTTTAAGGAACCGGCGTTTGAAGATGACTGCAGAACGATCCTACTGCCACCAACACGTATTTCGCGTACGGACCACGAATATAAGATACAAGAAATTAGGGCTCATAATGAGGCATATAGAGAGTCATTTTCCTCGCTCTATCTGCGAGTGGAACAAGAAAGAAAACGAGTAGTTCTGATACAGGGTACCCTCCGCCACGCACCGTACGGTGGCTTGCGGAGTATGTACCTATATGTAGACAAACTATTGCCTTACAGATGCTGCTTTAAGACAGGGTGCATTGTCATAGTGATAGAAACAGTCATCGTCTCCCAACTGTTCCTCTACTGTACGCAGTACGGAATCCTTTATGTTCATATCCTTCCGCATTTCTCAAGCGCAATTAGAGGCCCATACCCCAATATTGAAAAACATCCCCATACCGTAACATTACTTCCGTCATACTTCACTCTTGGCACTGCTCATGGTTGTACACAACCTTCCCCAGGCATTCGCAAAATCAAAAGTTTCCCATCGGGCTATAACTGGGTGTATCACTCCAAATCACTTGTTTTCAGTCATACATTTTCCACTCTTTACGTCACCTTAGGGGTCGCTTAGGAGTGACGACAGAAAAGTGTGGCTTATGAGGAGCTGGTCTACCACTGTACCCCATTCTTTTTAAGTCCGTAAGCACTGCCATGGTGCTGGCTGGAGTACTGTAACAGATTCAGCTGATTTTGTGCGACTTTCTACAGCCCCCTCTGCAATGATCGACGGTCCTAGTGCGTCATGACATGAGGTCTACCTGGCGCTGGCGTAGTTGTGGGGGCGCCTTCACGTTTCTGCTTTACCATCACATCATCAACAGTCGATTCGTGAAGCCTTAGAACGGTTGTAATGCCCCTGGGGTGTTTGTTTCTTAGGTGAAAAGAAATGACTATTCTACGTTCGAAGTAAGTCAACTCTGAAATTTCTTGGCATATTAAAACTGCGGGCCAGACCGAGATTGGAAATCGGGACTTTTGCCATTTTGGGGCAAATGCTCGATCCCTGAGCTACCCAAGCACGACTCACGCCCCGTCCTCACAGCTGTACTCCCGCCGGTACCTCGTCTCCCACCTTCCAAATTTCACAGAAGTTCTCATGCGCTACTTGCAAGAGCAGTGCTCCTCGAAGAAAGGATATTGCGGAGGCATGGCTTAGCCACACCTGCGGGATGTTTCCAGAACGAAATTTTCGCTCTACATCGGAGAGTGCGCCGATATGAAACTTCCTGGAAGATTACAACTGTGTGCCGGACAGGGACTCGAACTCAGTACCTTCGCCTTTCGCAGGCAAGTATTCTATCACTGAGGTACCCTGACGCGATTCATGACCCGTTTTCACAGCTTAATTTCCGTCGATATCTCGTCCCCTACCTTCCAAACTGTCTGTCCAGCATACAGTTTTACTCTGCCAGTAAGTTTCGTATCAGCAAACTCCGCTGTGGAGTGAAAATTTGACTCTAGTAAGCGAACTCTGCTGACGGACCCATTTTCTGTTACTGCCTGTCTACAGACAACACAGTAGTGTGCGCCTCCTTTCATACTGGGGATTGTTCCTCTCGTGATATCTAATAGTCAATCCTGCATGACATATGGGTGACACGATAGTTTTGACCAGTTAGTGTGCATGTCGGAGAAGATCGGCAACTATGCGGAGCTAAACGAATATCCCGACACTGCCAGAACAGAAGCAGTGGTGGGACTATGGCCGTCGATGTCTCTTGCCGCCTTTCCACGGAGAACGACGCGGCACGGATTTTCATAGCGAGAGTGCCGCAGCCCACCAGATTATACGTAAGCCTGCTCCCTAATGAGCTCTTTATAAAGTCATGGCGCGCGTCTACGGAAAGAAGGGTGTGGGTTGAGAGGGGAAGGCGGGGATGAGGGATTTCCTTTTTCTTTTCTTACCGAGGCGTGGCGGTTATGACGTCATACTTCAACGTGACAGGGGGATGCCTATAAGCATAACGGAAAAAAGGAGGGGTATGAAAAAAAAGAGAAGCGGCGCAGAGACGAGAGGGTTGAGGAGATGCCAGGATAGAGGAAGTCGTTGTTTTCCAGGGGATTACCCTCGCGTCCCGTACAATCTCTTTCTCTCTCCGCGGCCATCGGCATATCTTCCGCATTATCTCGTGCATACTTTTTGTAATTTTATGTCAAAGAATATAAGGAGGCTGGGGAGAAGGTGGGGTGGGGTGGGGGAGGTGTCTCGGGGCTACCGACAGAGTAACAAAGAAAAATCCCGGACCGCCTATGTAAGACCCGCAGCTGTAATACCAGGTTTCCCGTCTCGGGGCGCGGGGAATTAAGATTTCGGCCGGTGCCATTACCGCGCTGCCGGCGAGGCGATGGCCGCCTCATCTCCACAGGCAATTTACGTGGAGCCTCCGTGCGTAAACTTAACGCACGGGCGCGCCGCCGCCGGAGACATTGACTCTGCCTCCTTAAAAAAGACGCAGGCCGGAGAAGAGGCACGAGATTTACCGCAAATGAGACCCAGCGGGAGGAACGCGAAAGCTCATTAGCGCGATCTGATCGATGAAGACTCTCCCCCCTTCCCCCCTTACTCTCTCTCTCTCTCTCTCTCTCTCTCTCTCTCTCTCTCTCTCTCAATCTCCCTCTCTGTCTTCCTCTCCCTCTCTGTCGTCGTAGAACCGAAAGAGATAGTCTAACGACTCATTTCCAAGATGCCTTATACACAGCCTGAGAAAAAAATTAATACATTCTTTTCGAAGTTTCCAGTTCACTCAAGATTTGTTGTTAGAATAATGCATATGCAGTACATGAAATGATTACATTTGTAGATCACTAGCACAAGCAGTTCTGTGGTACCATGTATTGACCGATGCTGAAACACCCAGCCGCTCGGAGTGGCCGCGCGGTTTAAGGCGCCATGTCACGGTTTGCGCGACCCCTCCCGCCGGAGGTTCGACTCCTCCCTCGCGCATTGGTGTGTATGCTGTCCTTAGCATAAGCTAGTTTAAGTAGTGTGTAAGTCTAGAGACCGATGACCTCAACAGTTCGCTTCCTTAGGAATTCACACACTTTTGAACATTTTTGCTGAAACACCCATATTAGTACGTGTTGTTATAATGCAGGACCTGACTCTGTCATACAGTCTACATCTACATCGATACTCTGTAAGCCACCGTAACGTGCATGCCGGAGGGAACCCTGTATCACTACTTCTCATTTCGTTTTCTGTCCCACTCGCAAATGGAGCGAGGGAAAAACGACTATCTGTATGTCTCCGTAAGAGCAATAATTCCTCGTATCTTATCTTCGTGGTTCTTACGCCTAATGTGTGTTGGCGGCAGTTGAATCTTTCGCCAATCAGCTTCCAATTCCTGTTCTCTACATTTTCTCAATAGTGTTTCCCGAAAAGAACGTCGCCTTCCCTACAGGGATTCCTATTCGAGTTCCCGAAGCATCTCCGTAATACTTACGTGTTGTTCAAATCTACCGGTAACAAATCTAGCAGCCCGCCTCTGAATTGCTTAGAGGTCTTCCTTCAATCCGAGCTGGTACAGATCCAGAACACTCTAGCAGTAGTCAAGAATAGGTCGCACCAGCGTCCTATATGCTGCCTCTTTTACAAGTGAACCACACTTCCCTAAAATCTCCCAGCAAGTCGAAGTCCTTTGGAGAAAAGAGAACCACTTGCATGAATATCAAGAGCTCAGATGGAAACCCAGTTCTAATGAAAGAAGGGAAAGCAGAAAGGTGGAAGGAGTATATAGAGGGTCTATACAAGGGCAGTATTCTTGAGGACAATATTATGGAAATGGAAGAGGATGTAGATGAAGATGAAATGGGAGATATGATACTGCGTGAAGAGTTTGTCAGAGCACTGAAAGATCTACGTCGAAACAAGACCCCAGGAGTGGACAACATTCCATTAGAACTACTAATAGCCTTGGGAGAGCCAGCCCTGACAAAACCCCACCGTCTGGTGAGCAAGATGTATGAGACAGGTGAAATACCCTCAGACTTTAAGAAGAATATAATAATTCCAATTCCAAAGAAAGCAGGTGTTGACAGATGTGAAAATTACAGGGAGCGAAAGGCTATTTACAATTTGTACAGAAACCAGATGGCAGTTATAAGAGTCGAGGGGCATGAAAGGGAAACAGTGGTTTGGAAGGGAGTGAGACAGGGTTGTAGCCTCTCCCCGCTGTTATTGAATCTGTATATTGAGCAAGCAGTAAAGGAAACAAAAGAAAAATTCGGAGTAGGAATTAAAATGCATGAAGAAGAAATAAAAACTTTGAGGATCACCTATGACATTGTAATTCTGACAGAGACAGCAAAGGACCTGGAAAAGCAGCGTACTGAATGAACAGTATCTTGAAAGGAGCATATAAGATGAACATCAACAAAAGCAAAACGAGGATAATGGAATGTAGTCGAATTAAATCGGGTGATGCGGAGGGGATTAGATTAGGAAATGAGACGCTTAAAGTAGCAAATGAGTTTTGCTATTTGGGGAGCAAAATAACTGATGATGGTTGAAGTGGAGAGGATATAAAATGTAGACTGCCAATGGCAAGGAAAGCGTTCTGAAGAAGAGAGGTTCGTTAACATCGAGTGTAGATTTAAGTGTCAGGAAGTCGTTTCTGAAAGTATTTGTATCGATGTAGCTATGTATGGAGGCGAAACGTAGACGATAAATAATTTAGACAAGAAGAGAATAGGAGCTTTCGAAATGTGGTGCTACAGAAGAATGCTGAATATTAGATGGGTAGATCACATAACTACTGAGGAAGTTCAAAATGTGCAAATGTGTGTGAAATCTTATGGGACTTAACTGCTAAGGTCGTAAGTCTCTAATCTTACACACTACTTAACCTAAATTATCGTAAGGACAAACACAAAAACCCATGCCCGAGGGAGGACTCGAACCTTCGCCGTAATGAGGAGGTACTGAATAGAATTGGGGAGGAGAGAAATTTGTGGCAGAACTCGACTGCAAGAAGAGATCGGTTGGTAGCGCATATTCTGAGGCATCAAGAGATCACCAATTTAGTACTGGAGGGCAGAGTGGAGGGTAAAAATCATAGAGGGAGACCAAGATATGAATAAACTAAACAGATTCAGAAGGATGTAGATTGCAGTAGGTACTGGGAGATGAAGAAGCTTGCACAAGATGGAGTAGCATGGAGAGCTGCATCAAACCAGTCTCTGGGCTGAAGAGCACAAAAACAACAACAACAAGCCGAAGTCGACCATTTGCCTTCACTTCCATACTTCTCACATTCTCGTTCCACATCGTATCGCTTTGCAACGTTCCGCTCATATATTGAAACGACTTGACTGTGTCAAACGGACACAGTCAATAATGTATCCGAATACGACAGATTTGTTCTTCAAACCCGCAAACACAGCACATAATTTACTACCAGATTTTCTTCGGCACGCTTGTAACTGACCACTTAGCGGACTACGCCTGTAGTATAGACTAACTGTTTCGCTTCACGCGTTCTCACGTCCCACACATGCTGTACAGGGGAAAACAAGCATTGGCCGGCCGCGGTGGCCGTGCGGTTCTAGGCGCTCCAGTCCGGAGCCGCGCTGCTGCTACGGTCGCAGGTTCGAATCCTGCCTCGGGAATGGGTGTGTGTGATGTCCTTAGGTTAGTTAGGTTTAAGTAATTCTAAGTTCTAGGGGACTGATGACCACAGCAATTGAGTCCCATAGTGCTCAGAGCCATTTGAACCATTTTTTGAAAACAAGTATTCATGTCTTGCCCTTGCGACATGTCACAGGGAGCTGCTACCAAACCTAAAAACATGCTATTCCTAATAGCCATAGTTATTAGTCTGCAAGTGAAGTATATACTCATGTGACGTCGTTGAATATGCTGTCCTCAGTCATCAACAAAAATATATGCACTGATACTCGTTATGCAGTGTGTAACGCTTTCACGTAAGGAATCAGGTAGGGACACGTGGGAGTTTATTGTTTCAACTGGACCCATTTCTTTTAAGGATCTCCAGACGCGTCTACGGCGGCAGCAGTCTGGGAGGACATAACAAAAGACCACCCATCGAGCGGTAACCCCAGCAGACCAAGACAGCGTTACGTCACGCGTTGCGTGAAGCAGTCCGTGCTGGTTTCAACAGTGCGTGTATAAGTGCCGGCTGCGGGGAGTGCTGGCCAGCTGATTTATTAGACAGCACGGCAGATGTGTCTCAGCCAGGGGACCGCTTACTGCCTCCAGCCGTACTCTGTGTATACTGATTAGTTACCGAGAGCAACAGCTTTGGCAGCAGATACTGGCAGCAGAACGATTACAGAAGTACTCCTGCATGAAGACTCTGTCATAGAGTGCAATCTGTTTTGGAACTTCGTGTAAGAGTAAAGCTGTGTGCCGGACTGGAACTCGAAGCCACAGCCTTGCTTTCCAAAGGTAAATGAAAGGTTCCTTGTTCGAGTTCCGGTTCAGCGTACTGTTGTAACCTGCTACGCAGTTTCGAAGGAGTATTGTTACATCTACATACACGAGGGTCGTTCAATAAGTAGTGCCAGACGTTTCTTCCTCGATCGATTTCGGTTGAAAAAATGAGAGCTTTGTTGCGGGTTTCGTGGAACATTCCCTATTCAGCCTCTATAGTTTTATGAAGTTCCGATAGGGTGCGGCGATATACATAGGGTTCAAAATGGCGCCTGTAACGGAAGTGTGTTCGAAGCAGAGCTGTCACTGAGTTTCCTTTGTCGGAAAACCAGAGCATCGCAGATACTCACAGGCGCTTGGAGAATGTCTACAGAGACCTGGCAGCGAAAAAAAGCACGGTGAGTCTTTGGGCGAGGCGATGGTCATCATAGCAAGCAGGTCTCGCAAACCCATCCGATCTTCGGCGTGCCGGCCGGCCGCACACAGGTGCGACTCCTGCAATGTTGTAACGTGCGGACACCCTCACTCGAGGTGGTCGACAGTTCACAATAAAACACCTCGCTGCACAGCTGGATGTCTCTGTCGATAGTGTCGTTATTTTCGTCCACCGCCGCCTATCAGAAGACTTCCACCTGTATGCCCCAATGAAGGATGCACTCCGCAGCAAGCAGTAAGTGGGTGATGGGGAAGTTACTGGTGCAGCAACACATTGGCTCAGAGATAGACCAGTAGGGCGACACGATGCAGGGATACAGGCCCTCCTAGAAATGTGCGTAATGCCGTCACATGGAACGTAGGTTTTGTTGAAAAATATGATTTTGTAGCGAAAATACTGGCTAATAATATGGTGTATTGGAATCCTGAATAAAACCAACCTGATTTCAGAAAAGAACTGTATTGCATTACTTGCACTCGTATCCGCTCCTCATTGCACTTCTCTACGTCGTGGATCAACTCCTGATGCCTCCTGCTCCACGCATCGATCTTCTGCAGGTCGTCTTGCATTTCTCTACTGTTGTGACTTACCCGTACGCTACCGAATTATTCGCCAGCAGCCTTAGAGAGCTTCCGGCATCATGCACTTTGTCGTTTCAACATTTTGTGATAATTAATGGTCCTATAACTCTCCCTCCGGGTACGTCGGGAGTTGATTTTACGCCTGATTGTGAAGTGTGGATGACCGTGAAAAGCAATTGAGCTGTGCAGTGTAGTGTTTGTTTTGTTATGGAACGAAAACGAGCGTTAGCTCGGTGCCAGCACAGGTTACCCCTCTGGTGCAGCATTAAGGTTACCGTCCGCATCTGACGGGCGGATCGCTACCACCAGTCTAACATGTCCTCACCTCATGAGACCATGCAGAAGAGCTAACACAGGAAATGCACGCACAGTATCATCATTAGAGACCAGTCGCCATGACCACTGCTCAACTGCTGACGAACTCCTCTTCCACCACCAAGATTCGAACCAGCTATCTCCGTGGCGAGTTGTATAGTTATGCTAGGCACTAGAGACCTCGGCTGCAGCGTTTGCTATGAGAATTCAGAACTTTGAAATTCTTCATACCCAGAACACGGAAAACGACAAAATTCCAAAACCCTAGTATCGTCAAATACTCTGTGTAAGTAATGAGACAGGCCCTCTTAAAGTGCACAGTTTGTTACCGTCCGACAACAAAGCGCAACTTTTCGCTTAGAACCAGATCGTTTGTCACAGGGCGCGCTAATGAAGATGTCATTTTCTATTGGAGAAAGACGACAAAAATTTGTTTTGACAGTAACACCAGCCGCTCGAACAAAAAGTCGTATATCCTGAAGCCATTCTTCGAGACGCTTTCCTCCAGGAAGCAGGTTGTTTCTATTGTTCAGCTGTCGCGCGTAACTACTGACTAAAGAGGTGACAACAGCTAACGAACAAAAGGCGGTGTGATTAGGAACCGGAAAATATACTCCGCTCTAAAAATTTTTGCCTGCAGTTGACCCTCACCGAAGCTTATTTATGTATGAAACTTCCTGGCAGATTAAAACTGTGTGCCCGACCGATTTATGCATGCTATATCTCTTACGTGATCTTGCTTTCTGAATTGCAGAAAAAGGAAGATGCTACCACGCCGGTTCTGTAAATTCAGTGATTGACTATAATATGGTGATCATCTGTTTAAAAGCGTGTTGCTCCACCTTTGAAGAGCTATACAGCAGCAGTTCGACAAGTCCTTGGAATGTTCCAGGAGGTTTGTAGCTCCAGAGGTCTATGCACTATTCGCAAATTTCCCAGTGGTGTCTTGGCGCGGAGCTTGCACCCTATACCGTCCAAGACGTGGGCTAAGGGGTTCAGATCTGGCGATCTGATGGCCAAGACAACAACGTGAGTTCACCGTCACGGTCTTCAGACCACCGTAGCTTGATTATGGTCTTATGGGTCTGAGAGTTATCCCGCTGGTAAATGCCATCGCTGACGGGGAAGACATCAAGCATGAAGGGATTCAGGTGGCACGCAATAATGTTCACTAGGCAACACCTATATGGCTCCATATGAGCACTTAGATGGGTAGATCATATAACTAATGAGGAGGTATTGAATAGGATTGGGGGGAAGAGAAGTTTGTGGTGACTAGAAGAAGGGATCGGTTGGTAAGACATGTTCTGAGGCATCAAGGAATCACCAATTTAGTATTGTAGGGCAGCGTGGAGAGTAAAAATCGTAGTTGGAGACCAAGAGATGAATACACTAAACAGATTCAGAAGGATGTAGGTTGCAGTAGGTACTGGGAGATGAAGAAGCTTGCACAGGATAGAGTAGCATGAAGAGCTGCACCAAACCAGTCCCAGGACTGAAGACCACAACAACAACAACAACAACAACAACAACATGAGCACAAACTTTTCGGATCTTGTCTTCGTGGTCCTTACGCAAAATGTATGTCGGCGACAGTAGAGTTGTTCCACAAACAGCTTTAAATGCTGGTTCTCTAAAATTTCTCAAAAGTGTTCCTCGAAAAGAACGTCGTCTTTTCTCCAGGGATCCCGTATGAATTCGCGAGGCATCTCCGTATTATTCGAACCTATCGGTAACAAATCTAGCAGCTGGTCTCTGAACTGCTTCGATGTCTTCTTTTAATCCTATCTAGTATGAATCCAAACAAGCGAACAATACTCAAGCCCGCATCTCGTGGTCGTGCGGTAGCGTTCTCGCTTCCCACGCCCAGGTCCCCGGGTTCGATTCCCGGCGGGGTCAGGGATTTTCTCTGCCTCGTGATGGCTGGGTGTTGTGTGCTGTCCTTAGGTTAGTTAGGTTTAAGTAGTTCTAAGTTCTAGGGGACCGACCATAGATGTTAAGTCCCATAGTGCTCAGAGCCATTTGAACCATTTGAACCAATACTCAAGAATAGATCGCACTAATGTTCCGTGTGCCGTCTCATTTACAGAAAATTCACACTTTCCTAGAAATCTCCCAAAAAACGTAAGTCGACCGTTCGCCTTCCCTACCACAGTTCTCACGTGCTCGTCCCATTTCATATCGCTCTGCAGCGTTACGCCCAGACATTCGTAAGACATGACTGAGTCAACCTAAACACTACTAACGTTGTATCCGAACACTACGCCTATCTACGTCAAACTCGCATCTGATCACGAGGATCGATTCGCTTTAGCCGGCCGGTGTGGCCGTGCGGCTCTAGGCGCTTCAGTCTGGAACCGCGTGACCGCTACGGTCGCAGGTTCGAATACTGCCTCGGGTATAGATGTGTGTGATGTCCTTAGGTTAGTTAGGTTTAAGTAGTTCTAAGTTCTATGGGACTGATGACCACAGATGTTAAGTCCCATAGTGCTCAGAGCTATTTGAACCTTTTTTTTTTGTCTCTCTCTTAAGACCCCTTCTTCTCAAGTAGGGGCGGAAGTATCAAGTTGAAAATTATATAAATGCTATAGTGCACGGACCCTTGATAATGTACAAAATTAAATTCAATGGAATTAAAACACACGGCCACTTGTGTTACATATTTTCATATTCGGAAATTCAGTCGTCCAAACCTACAGATGAACTATTAATACACATAATTAAGTTTTAGCGGAACTCTCAGAACGATCGTACTACTCGTACTTGCCCGGGTTTCGTTTTCTTGCGGGGACACATGAAATCACTGGTCTATGAACGCCATTATAAACTGAACAGGAAGATTTTAATAGGGTCCTAAGTACTTGTCTTATGGCAGCAGGGTCCACAAGGTTCTTAGCGGCGCTGTGTAACTCACTTATCAACACAAGCGGTCATTACTTTGATCAGGTGGTATGAACTTCGGTTGTTGCTATATGTACGTCGAAACTCCATTACAGATTAGCACTATGTAATGGACCGGGACTCGAACCTTTGCGGGCAAGTACCTTAACGACTAAGAACGAATCAAAACTCGCGCTGCAAACTTTACTTCTGTCAGTGCCGCTCTCGTGGCTTTCAAATTTCACAGACGTTCTCCTGCATACCTTGCGGGACTAGCGCTTCTGGAAAAAAACGATACTGCGGAGAAAGGGCTTAGCCGGCGCCTTGGAAGGCAGGAAAGAAAGACTGGAATAAGTAGAGCTGTGAGCGAGAGTCGCGGTTCGTGCCTGGATAGCTCCATCGGCAGAGCCATTTCCAGCGAAAGGCAAAGGCTCACAGTTTTTTTTTTTTTTTCGTAGTGGTAAGTTTCATCAAAATCAACCAGCTCTGTGGCAATGGACGAGTTTTTTCCTTCATACGTGTTCTTCCGGTATACAGAGGATGACTGTACTAAACTTGTCGTCCGATGCCTCTGAGGTATTTGATTTAGCGTAAAGAACCTTGCACTATTATCCCGTGACATCTGGTTCCCTTGTAACGCGAACAGATTTGTCCCTTTTCTTGTCAACATACAGGGTGTGTTAAAAAGATTTATGCGATTTCACAAGATTATACACGGTCCGGTCACATTAATGCCACCACCGCCGATGTTCGAAATCAACATACAATAACCAGCCATTGGCGGCGGGTGGCAGCAGTAGCAGTAGAGGTTATATAAGCGCGTAGGAAGTGGGAAACAGTGCGAAAACGGAGCGATTTATCTTACGTCCAAAAGGGCACGACCATTGGCATTAAGGCCAAGGGTGGAAGCGTTTCCGAAAATGTTAAGATTGTAAACTGTTCGGGTGCTGCCGTAGTTAAAGTATAGCGTGCATGGGAAAATGGTGCTATCCAAAAGCCGGCCGCTGTGGCCGAGCAGTTCTAGGCGCGTCAGTCTTGAACCGCACAATTGTTGCCATCACAGGTTCGAATCCTGCCTTGGGCATGGATGTGTGTGTTGTCCTTAGGTTAGTTAGGTTTAAGTAGTTCTAAGTTCTAGGGGACTGGTGACCTCAGATGTTAAGCCCCATTGTGCTCAGAGCCATTTGAACCATTTTTTTGCTATCCAAAACCGACGACGAGGCAAATGTGATTCAGTTAGCGCCATAGACGTTAGGGGTGAACGCCGGCTCCGGACACATGCTCTACGCCGAACGTACACTGTTACTTATTCGCTGTATTATTCAGTGCATTGTCAGGAAGTGGGAAACAGTGCGAAAACGGAGCGATTTATCTTACGTCCAAAAGGGCACGACCATTGGCATTAAGGCCAAGGGTGGAAGCGTTTCCGAAAATGTTAAGATTGTAAACTGTTCGGGTGCTGCCGTAGTTAAAGTATAGCGTGCATGGGAAAATGGTGCTATCCAAAAGCCGGCCGCTGTGGCCGAGCAGTTCTAGGCGCGTCAGTCTTGAACCGCACAATTGTTGCCATCACAGGTTCGAATCCTGCCTTGGGCATGGATGTGTGTGTTGTCCTTAGGTTAGTTAGGTTTAAGTAGTTCTAAGTTCTAGGGGACTGGTGACCTCAGATGTTAAGCCCCATTGTGCTCAGAGCCATTTGAACCATTTTTTTGCTATCCAAAACCGACGACGAGGCAAATGTGATTCAGTTAGCGCCATAGACGTTAGGGGTGAACGCCGGCTCCGGACACATGCTCTACGCCGAACGTACACTGTTACTTATTCGCTGTATTATTCAGTGCATTGTCAGGTTTAAACACGTACATACGTACAACAGTTAGTAAACATTAAAACTTGCATTTAATAAAGTATCAATCGAAAAATTCACATTTTAACACATTCAACTTCAACAGCTGTTGTACAATCCATAATGAATGTTCGAATAACGCGCCGTCAACTCTGACGCATTTGTGTACTCTTGAGAGAATATGCTGTGTTGTTTGTCTGAGCTCCTCTACACGTTCCCTGACGAGGGCATCAGAGTCCATGGTGCGACCAAGCAGTTCATCTCGCGTATTCAACATTCAAATGGTTGAAATGGCTCTAAGCACTATAGGACTTAAGATCTGAGGTCATCAGTCCCCTAAACGTAGAACTACTTAAACCTAACCAACCTATGGACATCACACACATCCATCCCCGAGGCAGGATTCGAACCTGCGACCGTAGCAGCAGCGCGGTTCCGGACTGACACCCCTAGAACCGCTCGGCCACAGCGGCCGGCTATTCAGCATTAATTTGTACACCTCAGACGTCATCCAAGCCCATAAAAGAATCTAAAGGCGTAAAGCCGGGCGATCTTGGTGGCCGGTTAATTGTACTATCACGACCAATTCATCAATTACGATTAGTGCGGTTGAGATGTCCTCTCACGCGTCTAGGAAAATATGGAGTGGCTCAGTTCTGCTGCAAGGTGATTGCAGTGCGCCAAAGGAGCGTTCTCAACGTGTCAGACAAAGGAATCTTCCAAAAAATGCAAGTAATTCTCTACCATCATTCGGTCTTCTGTCAACATGCCACACGCAACACTGATCGAAAGACGAACTTGATAATTGGTTTCTACCAGTAGCGTATGGATTTTCCCGTGACAATCGGTGCATATTACGTGTGTTGTTCATTCCATGTAATCATGGTTTTATCAGTGAATAGTATTAATGGAAGAAGGTGACCATTGTCATTTATACAATTACAAAATTCAAGTCATATGGCATTGTCGGCAGTGTGAAGATTGTGGAGACGCTGTATCTGAAATGGGTAGAAGTTTTCCGCGTGTAATGTTCGCCACATCCCTGCCGAAAGTCGCCTTGTGCTGGTAGTAATTATAGGTTGCACCATTGCAACCATGTGTTGTCGTTCCTGCACAGAATGATTTTTGTTCGTGTTACTCTCTGACAATGGTATGGGGAGAGACGGAAGTAGACTTACTAACCCTACCATTACTGTTAGTTTGATGTGATGAGTAGGAAGTCGTTAGCAAACCATATAAGAATCGGGGGGGGGACAGCTATATGCTGTTATACTTGACCACGGACGACACCTGTGCAATGTCGTCGATAGTTGCGTGTGTTAGTCGTCGTCAAAACAGTATTCTGTGTAGTCGGTGCATTACGTCGGAGCAAAGTGAATTCGATCGTCGGCAAATTGGTGTTCGTACGATGAGTGCTTCCATAACCATGGTAGACGAAGTGTTTGGTATTTCAAGGGGAACCGTATCAAAGATTTGTACTGCATACAGGAAAAATGAAAACACATCATCAACAAGTAACAACGCGGGCGATTGTGTGTGTTAAGTGATCGTGAGCGACGGTCATTGAAGAGGGCTGTGACGAAAAATAAGAGAACGAGAACTGCAGAAGTGAATAACGCACTCTTGAAGCCTGTCGACGCCAAAATATCACTAAGTGGGCTCCATAAGCAGGGAACTGCAGGGCGAGACGGAATTCGAAAACCACTCATCAGTGATGCAGATTTTCGTAACAGGAAAACGTGACGCTGAAGCCATAGTTACCTGGACTATGGAGCAGCGGGAGAAAGTGATCTGGCCGCATGTGTCTGTTTGTAACCTCTAACCAGTTTACGTCCCAAGAGTGAAACAGTCAGGCACTCGTAATGACTTGGACAGCCATATCGGGTTCCCTGCAAGCTCGCAGTGATGCTAAGCGTTTTGTGGCCCTTTTGGCTGTTCCGTTCCATACCATGGTACCTTATTTGTTCTTCAATGGCGGCGCTATTCAAATAGTTCAAATGGCTCTGAGCACTATGGGACTTAACTTCTGAGATCATCAGTCCCCTAGAACTTAGAACTACTTAAACCTAACTAACCTAAGAACATCACACACATCCATGCTCGAGGCAGGATTCGAACCTGCGACCGTAGCGGTCGAGTGGTTCCAGACTGAAGCGCCTAGAACCGCTCGGTCACATCGGCCGGCTGCGGCGCTATGTTCCTTGAGTACAGGGCCCCTGTTCACACAGTCTGCATCGTTCAGGACTGGTTTTGTAAGCACGAAGATGAATTTTCCCATCTCTCCTGGTCACTACAGTCACCAGATTCAATATTATTGAGTGTTTTTCGACTGCTTTGGAGAGAAGGGTGCTTCATCACTATCCACCTCCATCTCCATTACCTCAACTATCCACTATTTTGCTGGAGCAACGGTAGAAGATTCCCTTGAAAACCATACAGGACCAGCATTTACCCATTCCGTCACAACTGGAAGCTGTTTCGAATGCCAACGATTTTCTTCCGCCGTATTAGACCTGGTGATGTGTTGTGTTTTTGATGTTTCGATATATCTGTCCATCCCCTAAGAACCTTTCTACAGAGAAGGCTTTTGCGTCTCATCTTAGAATATTATGTGGGACCCACACCAAGTAGGACTAACAGCGGATGCTGAACGTATACAAACATGGACCACACTTATGTTCACAGGACCGGTTGATTCGCGGGAGAGCATCAGCAATTCTGAATTGCAAACCCTTGAAGACAGACACTAATTATTTAGCCTACGAAACCCTACTTACAAAATTTCAGGGACGAGTATGAAGTGTTGAATCTGAAAATACACTGCCTGTGAACGTGAAGATGGTTCAAATGGCTCTGAGCACTATGGGACTTAACATCTGAGGTCATCAGTCCCCTAGAACTTAGAACTACTTAAACCTAACTAACCTAAGGACATCAGACACATCCATGCCCGAGGCAGGATTAGAACATGCGACCGTAGCGGTCCCGCAGTTCGGGACTGAAGTGCCTAGAATCGCTCGGCCAGAGCGGTCGGCTCTTCAGGGTGTTTCACGTTTTTTCGAAAAATGGCTCTGAGCACTATGGGACTTAACATCTACGGTCATCAGTCCCCTAGAACTTAGAACTACTTAAACCTAACTAACCTAAGGACATCACACACATCCATGCCCGAGGCAGGATTCGAACCTGCGACCGCAGCAGTTGCGCGGCTCCGGACTGAGCGCCTAGAACCGCGAGACCACCGCGGCCGGCGTATCTTCGGTAACAGTGCCAGTAATGGAAACAAACTTCGTGCAAAAAAATGCGTTCAGCATAGCACATGTTTCGTTTACAATCGCATTAACGTAGCCACGTGACCGATTCAACATTACAAAGTCGCTCGGGTAGAAGATACAGAGACGAAAGACAGTAAAAAGAGCGACATTCACTTTGCAACAACGACAGAGAATATTTCTTGCGGTATCTTTTAAGAGAGAAATATGTACCGTCCTCTGCGTCGGCAGCTATAAAAAAAAAGAGCCAGATAGAGCGCGAGGAGGACTTCATAAACCGAATGACTCGCTCCCTAGTACATAACCGCACAATCTTATCACGCTCGGGCCTGGAGAAACAACCCTATAAAACAGCCTGCGGTGTCCCGAGGTACGTTTGGGAGGAACCGAGTGCTGTCAGCCGGCGTGGACGGCCCAGCAAGACGGAGCCGGCGCGCAGCGTCGTACTTTTTAAGACTGCTGTCCCCTGATGGTGAGAGGGCGAGGCAGACACACGTGTGGGGAACGGGCCGCGCGGAGGCGGAATTATTTGCCGTCGCCGGAGAGGAATGCGTGGTGAGCGCGAATGGGGCGTGAAATTGCGGCCGTGTCGTGGAGAGGGGGCATAGCCGCCCCGAAATTCAGATAGCGCGGCAAACAGATATTTCTCTTCAACAGTGTATTGCCGCGTACACGACCAGGAGGACCTTCCCACTTCAGATATGTGCGAGGAAAATGAGCGATTCGGCTCTTTTGCCAAGACGTGTTATTGATTTTTGCTTTCATTAGACGTACAACGTAGTCATGAGCAAAAATTAAAATAAATAAATAAAATCTCCAGGTAAATACCTTAACAATAGATTTCCTGACATTTACACGTACATAAGAGGATCACAAATTTCCCTTCCTAGGAACGCATTTCCGGTCATCAGACAAGGGTGTCGAGCTTTTTGTCTGTACGCAGCTATTATTTTAAATCCTCTCCGCTTCAGTCATCATCAGTTACTTTGCTACCCAAAGAGCAAAATTCATTTGCTACTTTTGTCTTCCATTTCCTAATCTCGTACCCTCAGCATCGCTTGCTTTAATTCGACTCTATTCCATTCCACTGATTTATTTTTGGTGATTTTCATCTTACAATCTCTTTTCACGACAGCTACATTCAACTGCTCCCCACTTCCATTGCCGTTTCCGACAGTATTAAAACGTCATCGGCAAGCCACAAAAATGTTTCTTCTTTCTGAACTTCATTTCCCTTTCCAAATTTTTCCTGGGTGTCATTTACTGTTTCATCAATATGTAGATGGAGTAACATCACGAATAGGCTACAACTCTCTCTCATTCTTATTTCAGCCACTGTTCCCCTTTCATGCCCTTCAACTATTGTAGCTCCCGTCCGGGTTCCATTAAAATTGTAACCACCGTTCCGCTCTCTGCATTTTATCCCCGCTAGTTTCATAATTTCTAATAGTGTGTCGCTGTTAACATTGTGAAAACCCTTCACCAAATCTGTAACTGCTATAAATGCTGCTTTGCCTTTCTTCAACCTATTTTCTAGGATAAGTCGTAGGTCAAATATTGCCTCATATGATCTTAAATTTCTCCCCGAGGTCGGCGAAGAGAACTGGGGCCGTGGAAGTTTTTATTTGGACTGCACAGGGCAATTTTGCTAAATACGGACAAACATAAGAAAATGATCCCTGGCAGGATAAGCAGCAAAGAAGAGCAAATGGACATGGTACGACATTCTACTTAAAAAACGTAATATGTAAAACAGTAGTATAAAACTGGTATTTAAGCGTAATGGGATAAGATGAGCTAAAAAATCGTGTATAAGGAGGGTCGTCAAACACTTGAAACAGCAATTCCTGGATTTTCGTTATGGCAGCCACCGAGATTTGAGATGGCGCATTATCTTGGTGAAACAGTTTTTTCTTTTGTTGTCGGCTGCAAATTTTACCTTTTTTCCTCGATTTCCGCTTTCAGCTTGTCAAGTAAGACGAGTAGTACGCTCTTCTATCTTTTTTCTCCTTCCATATAACCCGAAGAACCTTTTTTCGTGGTCCTTCAGCTAAAAGTAAAGCTCAGAGGAGAGAGATATATTCATGGAATGGAGAGGCCATCGCCTTCATAAACAACTACACTGTAAGACAAGAAGCCGGCCGAAGTGGCCGAGCGGTTAAAGGCGCTACAGTCTGGAACCGCACGACCGCTACGGTCGCAGGTTCGAACCCTGCCTCGGGCATGGATGTGTGTGATGTCCTTAGGTTAGTTAGGTTTAAGTAGTTCTTAGTTCTAGGGGACTTATGACCACAGCAGTTGAGTCCCATAGTGCTCAGAGCCATTTTTTTGTAAGACAAGAAAAAAACGATGCACTTCGAAGGAATTATCCGAATGGGATGAATATCGGTAGATGTGATGTACATGTACAGACAGACAAATGATTAAAAATTCAGAAAAAATGCATGATTTATTCTAGGGAAAGATGTTTACAAATTGAGCAGTTCACTAAAACGTTGGTACACTTTGGGTCTTATGCAAGCAATTATTCAGCTTAACACTGATTAACAGAGTTGTTGGACGTCACCCTGAGAGAACATGTACCAAATTCTGTCTAATTGGTCTATTAGATCCCCAAATTCCCGAGCTATTTGGCTGCTCCAAACTACTCAATTGGATAGAGATTCGGCAACCTTGCTGGCCAGGACAGGGTTTGGCAAGCATGAAGAAATACAGCAGAAATTCTCGCCGTGAGCGATCGGGCATTGTGTTGCTGATATAGAAGCCCAGGTTGACTTGCAAGAAGGGCAAGTAAGCGGGGGGGTATAATATCTTCGACGCAGAGCTGTGCTGTAAGGGTGCCGTGGATAACAAGTAAAGTGGTCGAACTATGAAATAAACTGTCACCCCATACCACCACTCCTGGTTGTCGGCCATATGGCGGGCAATAGTCCTCTCTGGGGCGTCTTGAAACACGTCTTTGCTCTGAAATCTCTTTGACTGGAGTAGAATTATCTTCTTTGATGAGTCCCACTTCTAACTGATCCCCAGTGACCAGCGAGACGTATCCGAGTCGCCCCAGACAGCGGTAGGTTACCAACCCGACAGTGGCCCGCCATACGGCCCGAGGACCAAGAGTGATGGTTGGAGGTGGCATTTCATTTCATAGCAGGACCCGTTTGGTGGTCATACGCAGCACCCTTACGGCACTGAGGTACGTCAACGATATTCTACGCCCTGTTTCTTCCAGATAATACCCGCCCGCACACGGCGAGAGTTTCTACTACTTGTCTTAGTGCTTGCCAAACCTTGATCATCAAGGTCACCGAATCTCTCCACAACTGGAAACGTTTGGATCATTACGGGCAGAGCCCTCAAACCAGCTCGGGACTGTGATTATCTAACGCGCCAACTGGACACAATTCGGCACGATATTCCACAGGAGGAAACCCATCAGTCAAAGCCAAGCCGACTAACTCCTTGCATAAGAGCCTTCACAGCTGAGTGGTCACCGCAACAGAATGCCATTCGACGAGCCCAGGTTCGATTCCCTACCTGGTCGGAGATTTTCTCCGCTGGGGGGCTGGGTGTTGTGATGTCTTTCAACACTTCGTCCTCATCGACACGAAAGTCGTCGTGGTGGCGTCAACTAAAATGCCTTGTACCAGCCGAGCTATTTGCCCGACGGGTTGTCCTAGCCACAGGCATATTTCATTGAATTTCTTCAGCAAAATCATCCATTCCTTTCAGAAACTGTAATCATTCGATTGTCTGCACATTTACATAGGTCTACCGATTTCCGTCCCATTCGTGTGAGACGGGTTGAAGAGATGTAAGCATCGCTGCGGGAAGTCTGTAGACTTATAAGAAGATTACGCTGAAAAACAAAGATAAATTTGAAGAAACAATAACTACCTTGGTACGTGCTCTGACACGCCTGCCCCGTAGTGGTGCGTTTTACAACTACACCACAGCGTGTACTATGAATCCAACCTTGGCGAGACGCTCTGTCGAATGACAGGTGTGATTTTCGAGTATGCCTTGTAGCTTTCGCACAGTTGTCGCCTGAAACCACAGAGGTACTTACTGAACAGCCTTGTATTGAGGACCGCTGCATCCCGGTTCAGCGACGCCCTCGCCTCCCCCGCGATGACACACGCGGCCTCGATCTCGATGGAAGGGGGGGGAGGGGGGGCGAGTTATTTCCTTAATATCTGGCGGCGCCAGCTTGTAACTTTAAAGCGGCCGCTGTCCATTGTCCACAGCCAGGGCCTCCCATTACGGGCGCCCCGCTTCCTGACGTGCCCTTCCTAACAAATTTTAATTAAACCAGCCGGGGCGAGTGGCAGGGGGTAGCTGCGGCAGCAGCCGAGTCACACCGCCGTATTATCTGCCCGTATTACCCGTCCGCCGAGGTAGTACTGGGCGGGCTTGTTTCGCCGGCGACCATGTTCTCCGCGTGATGTCGGCGATATTGTTCACATTACAGCAGCCTCCACCCTCGCACCAAGTGTGGGGGAAGGGGGGCGGGAAGGGGGTGATGGGATGGAGGGGGAGGAAGGGGTGTAGTGCTCGCGCTTGGCAACGGTCGCCGGGTCCGCAGTTCGTGTCCTATCAGAATTAATCTGCCCGACAGCGTGGCACTCGCCCCAACATTATACGCCCGACACAAGCGCCCTCCTGCAGGGCTGCCAACGTAACCCCTTCACAAAAACGACGCGGGGTATTCCCCTCCTCTCCGGCTTTAGTATTTTCATAACGGCAGAGGGCGGGAAAGCGTTTCGAGGACGCAATTTCTGCATACGCACGCGCCCGTCCTGTCAGAAATTAACGGAAATAGAGCGGCCTGGAAGGTGGAGGGGTGACAATAGAGTGCTTTGGGGAAGAAAGGGGTGAAGTTGGGGGAGGCGCGCGTGGCGATATGTCACGTCCGACAACATGCATTGCGTGAACGCTGTATGCGTTTATAGCGCATGCAGGACACATATTTCATGATTATTTCTGCCCACGTCTTGTAGGACTTAAAATATAAGAGGGATACGCATGGCAGTTCGTCCTAAAGTAATGTACGAGACGACTTCAAATGAAATCCGTTGCATTATTTTCCGTGACTCGCTCTCGGCAGCTTTGTAAGCCTTCGTACTCATCCACCCATCCACTTGCAAACACACACACACACACACACACACACACACACACACACACACACACATTTAGAGGCAATAGTAAGAAGATACACGAAACAGAACGAGCACACAAAATGAGTAGTAGAGTAGGTGAATGAAAGACCAGTTACAAGTAGACCGCTGACCCAGCGTTTGCACTTCCCGGCTTAACGTCCTAGAAAGAAGTCCGAAGCGATGTAAGACTCATCGATGCACACGACAAGAGAACAGTTACTCATGTCTTAGGGTATGGAAGGTACTTACTGGTGGTCATAGGTCATATGCAGCAGCAAAATATGACGACTCCTCTAAGGTTAAACGTAATTCCTCTTGGACTTTATACGACGAATATACAATGTCATCCACGATTCCTGAACAGGAACTATATGCTAACTTTCAGCGTATTGGAAGGAAGCTTAGGAATGCAGTTATTATAAATTGACATAACAAGTTATTAGGTTTCTCTAATCCAATATGTGGAAAGAGTAGTTACTTAGCGACAAATTCCCATGTCGACAATTTCCTCACCGGATGCCGCTGCCAACTGACAACAACATTTGTAGAATGACGGGCTGTGGCCAATTACCCGCCCTGAATTAATCCGGTTTCCTTCCGTTTTCACTGTTTTTTATGTGAAAAAATGTGGAAGACTTATAACTACGATTTATTAGGAGGGTTTCAGTCATTTTAACCTCAAAACTAGAAAAGGTACTTTAGGACCATATCCTTTCGTTGGAGACAAGATTTTCCAGGCATGTCAGGTAAGAATCTACCACGCGCAGCATTTTAACTGTGCAGAGGAATAATCTTACGTATAAATTTAATAAAGAAACCAAAATGGCTGGAAAAAGAGTGGATTTCTGTGTTGTGGAAAAAGGCTCCAACGCGGGGTTATGGTCAAGTGCCCAGAAAATACAATGTGTGCCCACTAACAGTGCGCGGCTATTGGTGAAGACGAAAATGTCTATTTTTTACGAATACTGTGCCTAAAATATTTTTAATCACTTTACTTTCTTTCGGTATTAATAATGAATTTTCATGAATTAACTTATTACTGTCAATATGTATTTTGTACTGTAAACAAGTTACTTTTTTCTCTCAGTATACTTTTTCAAGTTAGACCTGGTTGTCTCAGTTTAGATTATTTAGCTATGTGGCTTTTATATTCTACTACGCCCGGCACAATACCTACTTGTGGATTTTTTAGATTATTGATTTTGTCCAACGAGAATGAAAAAAGTCAGGCAGGTAATAGCATAGCCAGTCTACACGCCCAGTGATTTTGGAGTTCCTAGATCGATTGTAACACAGCTAAAAAATTGTCAAACCTTAGGGTGGCCGTTATGTCAACCAATTCCCTACAAGACTTCAGAGTATTAATCAACCAACCAAATTCAGTGTCCGTCTGAGTACTATTATTTCCAGGAAACCTCATTGCGATATTGATCAAGAAATGAGAGGGCTCGCAAGTTTTTGGTGGTTCACACTGCTTCTGTGCGCCCTCATTTCTTATTATGTTCCTTCTCCTACCCAATTTCTCGTCAAGATACGTCTGTTTGTCTCTTTCACTTTTTCCCAGTAACATTTTCCTGCTTTAGTTCATATCCGGTCTGCCTTTCTCCTCTCCCCCGCCCTCTCTCTCTCTCTCTCTCTCTCTCTCTCTCTCTCTCTCTCACTCACTCACTCACTCACTCTCTCTCTCTTTCTGTCTATCTGTCCCTCACTTAATTCGATCTCTAATGACATCAGACCCTACCTTCCATCTTAATTTCTGTCTTTACATTTCCTCTATTAACCTACTCGCTGCGAGGTGGTGTAGAGGAAATATACTGGATTCGCCTGCAGGAAGACGGCGATTCCTATCTCCTTCTGGTTATCTAGATGTAGGTTTTTGTACATTCCACAAATCGTTAATGGCAAAATGAAAGGTTTGTTCCACTGAAAAGCTCGCAGTGGATTTCCTTCCCCATTCTTATTCAACCCGGGCTTGTGCTCCATCTCTAATGACATGACACTCTCCCTTCTGTTTTACCTTCTGTCCTTACATTTTTTCTGTTAGCCTACTGGCTTTCTTTCCTCACGATCTTCTCTCCCCTATCTAAATGTACATTTAGTTCTGGGTCCGTACACTCAGACTTCTTCTTCTTACCCTCTCTCCATACATCTCTCTGTCAACCAACTCGCTTTCTCTGTCTCACACTTTTGCCCTCCTCCTCATCTACCTGTAGTTGCACTTCTGGTTTGGTACAGTAAACCCTAATCTTCCTTCCTTCATTCTGTCCATACACTTTCTCTATCATCCTACTTACTTCTTTTCTCTCTCAGTTGTTTTCCCCTCCCAGCCCACCTGTACTTGTACCTCTGGTTCGGTACATTCAATCCTGATCTTCTTATTTCATTCTGTCTATACTTTTTTTTCTATTTATCTGCTTAACTTTCGTTCTCCTCCATGCTCATCTGTTATTGTATCTCTGGTTCAATATATTCAATCTTAATCTTCTTAGCCCGCATCTCGTGGTCGTGCGGTAGCGTTCTCGCTTCCCACGCCCGGGTTCCCGGGTTCGATTCCCGGCGGGGTCAGGGATTTTCTCTGCCTCGTGATGGCTGAGTGTTGTGTGCTGTCCTTAGGTTAGTTAGGTTTAAGTAGTTCTAAGTTCTAGGGGACTGATGACCATAGATGTTAAGTCCCATAGTGCTCAGAGCCATTTGAACCATTTTTTTAATCTTCTTACTTTCTGTATATACATTTTTTCTATCAACCAACTGACTTACTGTCTTTCACACATTTCTTTGCATTCCCCACCTAACCATACTTGTACCTCTTATCCGGCATATTCAACCCTAATCTTCTTTCCTTTTCTCTGTCGGCCTAGTTAATTTCTTTCTCTCACGCCTTTCTCTCCCATTCGTCTACCTGCACTTGTGCCTCTGTCGTTCTGTTTCCCCCAATCTCCGTAAACGCGGAGCTCCCCGCACAAACACAGGCCTCTCGCCGCCCTTGTTTCATTTGACGTGAGGCGCCATTCAGAGCTGCCGGGCCCCCTATCGCAGCGCGCGGGACGCAAACCCCCCACCTCCAGTGCCCCGTAAACCGCGCAGCCGTGACGGCGCCCGCGTCGCGCTGCTTAATTCCGGCCAACATTTAACCCCAGCCCCGCTCGGCCCGCTCCCCGCTGCGGGTCGTAATTAAGGAAGCGCATTGAGCGGAGCAGAGACAGCGCTCCCCCGCTATTTACATACGGGAAACGTAATTAACGCCGACGTGTCCACACGTTCCGTCCCCAGCCGCGGAGAGGCGCCGGCAAACACCGCGACACGCGCGGTAGGCGGGCAGCCTCGCGTGTGGAGGACTGATGCACGTTGTCGCTGCACTTTGCTGTGCTGTGTCCACCGCGAGGACAAAATCCAGTTAGTGACAGTGGGGAACACAAGGTTCTCTACGCTGCTAATATTCACTTTATCACGTACCACTGAAATCACTTTTCAAAACCTTTGAGCACGTGAGTTTGTCTGAAATATTATCCTTCGTGAATAACAATAAAATCTGTACTAAATCACAGTTTGGGTTTCAGAAGAATTGCAGAAATAAGAACGCCATTTATACGGTCATCCACTAAGTGTTACAAGCATTAAATAACAAAACAGCACCTGCTGGTATTTTCTGTGACTTATCTAAGACATTTGACTGCGTGAATCACAATAACTTCCTACGTAAACTGAGATTTTATGGAATTAATGGCATAGCCAACCAATGAATAAAGTCATATATAACCAAAAAATGCAGAAATTTGAACTTCACAATTCAACCAATGTAACTAGGTAAGTTTCTTGTCTGACTGAAGGAAATCAGATACGGAGTACAATAGGGCGCAATCTTAAGTCCACTATTGTTTCTTATACGTTTAAACGAACTTCCATCTAACGTACAACAAGTAGAATCAGATCTTTTTGCGGAATATTGTTATCAGTTCAAACAAACATAACGAATAAATGATAAATGACGTTCTTAAAAGTATTATTGAAATGGTTTTCTGCAAATGGTCTATCATTTTCAAAAACACATATCCTAATCAGACATGTACATCTAGAGGTACTACGCTAATGATAAATGTAGCACATATCGAGTAAATAATAACGATATTCAAACAAGAAAAAACACAAATGGTTCAAATGGCTCTGAGCACTATGGGACTTAACTTCTGAGGTCATCAGTCCCCTATAACTTAGAACTACTTAAACCTAACTAACCTAAGGACATCACACAAGACCCAGTCATCACGAGGCAGAGAAAATCCCTGACCCCGCCGGGAATCGAACCCAGGAACCCGGGCGCGGGAAGCGAGAACGCTACCGCACGACCACGATATGCGGACGAAAAAACACAGTTATGAACTCCGAAAACATTTAAATTGAGCCACATTTACAATTCGAACAGTTGCAGATTTTGGATACAGGCAACTCAATATATCAATATATTTTTATTTTCATTTAATATTGTCGTACATAATAATGTTCTGCCGTAACCTACCTGTAAGGAAAAAAGTTTTCATTGCTCAAAAACGTGAGGAGGATTTTGACTACTTCTTCACAGTACATGTATCCAAGTATTAATTTTGTTGTAAATAACTAATTACTCTTCAAAAGGAGCAATCACGTACATGATTATTACACCGGAAGAAAAAATAACGATAACTGTAGCACTCTGAGGTCGACTTCAGCACAAAAAGGAGTGCTCAACGATTGCACCAACATCTTTGACGACTTAATGAATGATACAAATAGTCGACAGGTAGCAAAGTTAAATCTGAATACAAACTGAAAGAGTTTCTCCGTGACAACTCCTCCTATGATACAAAAGAATTCCTATTAATTTAATATGAAAAGACTGTGGGTGGAATTACCAGTTCGCATCTGTAAAAAAAGAAAGGAAAAAAAAGAAATTGTAAGTGGTAAGCAACTGGCTGTATTTAGAAATACGTGAATGTGTAATATGAATGTAAGATGACTGGTTCCACACCAATCCCATTAATCGTAGGAATGATCGAGGGAAGATGGAACTATGTCATCCCAGTTTTGGATACGTCAGGTTGATTATAAGTACTCATTCAAGAGGATCGGGAGCATTTGCTCGGTGCAAACTGGACGGAAAACCAATGTACGCTAGCATAAACTGTCGTAGGAAAGTTTTGTAGTGTTCTGTAAGTTCCACTTTGAACATATACAAAAAATAAAAAAAACTGTGAGAGACAAAACATAGAGTTTCTGCTCTTAGTTCGAGGACTTTCTTGTGAAACAGTCCGAAGAGCGTCATTCCTTAGCTCCAAGCAGGGAGGACAGGAATAATATCCCGTCGTTGTGGTCAGTACTGGAAAGGCTCATTGCTCTCCATTCTCATTATCGAAATAATTTCTCTGCAATGTAGGGTATAAACGTCTCTATTGAGCATTTTCATAGATCTATCTTGCTCCTTTGGGTCAACAATTTGCCGTCACCACAGTCACTGGGTTACAATGTTAAAAAGGTGTCTGCCGTGCGGGATTAGCCGAGCGGTCTGGGCGCTGCAGTCATGGAGTGTGCGGCTGGTCCCGGCGGAGGTTCGAGTCCTCCCTCGGGCATGGGTGTGTGTGTTTGTCCTTAGGATAATTTAGGTTAAGTAGTGTATAAGCTTAGAGACTGATGACCTTAGCAGTTAAGTCCCATAAGATTTCACACACATTCTATACATTCTAAAAAGAGGTCTCGAACAAAATGTACCCCTCCTCGCCGGAATCCCTACACATCGGTTATACGAAACCCAGCCCTAGATTTTCTCATATGCCATGTTGACAACCATGGACCAAGGCAACATCAGGTGGATGGAGTATTTCTTGACATCCGAAATGCATTTGTCTCAGTAACGCAAGAACGATTGTCAATGAAAGTACAATCACTGTAGTATCAAAAGAAAAACGTGACTGGAGATTTCTTCGGAGTGCGGACGCAGCATGTTATAATGGTGATGAAGTCCCATACTCCTTGAGAGGGCGTAGGAGAACGATGCGGGGTACCAGCACCACCGTACTGGGCAACGTCCTAGTGGAGGTGGTTTGCAGTTGCCTTCCTCCGACCTTAATGCGGATGAATGATGATGATGATGCTGAAGACGACACAACAACACGCAGTCATCCCGAGGCAGGTGAGAATACCTGACCCCACCGGGAATCGAACCCGGGACCCCGTGTTCGGGAAGCGACAACGCTACCGCGAGACGACGAGCTACGGACGCATGTTATAAGGCGGGTCATGAAGATATAGAAGCAACTTCAGGAGTGCCGCAAGAAAGTGTGTTGGGATCGTTGCCAGTCATATTGGCACATAGTCGTAGCAACCTCACATCAGAGTTGCAGCTATCTGTAATTACATAATAATATCCAGAGAAATTTTAGTAAGATTTCAAAGTAGTGCGAAGATTGGCAGCTTGCGGGAAGGCCGTTGGCACTTGAGTTGTTCAAAAGAGAAAAATTATGAACATCACAAAAGTGCAGGATCTGGTGCTCGAAAACCAGCGTACAAAAACCGAGGAAATATTGAAAATCAGTGGTGCAACGTACTTCAACATCATGCACGATATTCTGAACATGTAAAATGTAGCCCACTGAGATCCGCGACTGACTGCAGTCATTCGAAAAGCCGGCCGAACCGAGGCAGCAGCGGAAATGTTTCATCTGTGTCAGGCCAATCCAGATGACTTTGTTAGCTACCAAATCACCATGGACGAGTGCTCGGTCTATCATTACGAGACAGAGGTAAGGCAGCAAAGCAAGCAGTGGAAACATGTCGATTTCCAATCGCCGAAACAGGCGGACATACAACCGTCAACGGGCAAGGTGGTGATGAGTGCTCTTTGGGATTGTTATGGTGTGGTGCTAATATATTGTCCTGGAAGAGGCAAACCGTCACAGGAGCACACTACCAGAATCTGCTGACGATATAACGGGAGGCTGTCCCCATGACAACACCTCCACTCGTTCTGCACAAGTCACACTTAATGTTGCTTTGGGCCATCACATATCCTCCCCTCCTCAATCTCTCTCCTATTTTCCTGATACGGCGCCCACTGACTTCCTCTTCCTTCCCTGTATGAAGAAACCACAGAGTTGGTGACATTTCTAGGGTGACGACGTCGTGATTTTCGAGGTCAATGGTTTACTGAACAATCAAAATGTACACCTCTACACCCAAACGCTGTGCTGGTACCTTTACTGCTGGAATAAATGAGTCACGTCGAAGGATTAATATGTACAGGTGGATTGACAGCATTACAAAGTTCGTGGCCGCAGTTTGACTTTATTTGTGTGTGTTTTTTTTTCGAAGTGACAATTAAAATGTTATAGTGGAATCTGAGAGAGTGCAAAGAAAAGACAAGTACTTCTGAAAGATACTGTTCAAAAGCCAGGTCTGCATATATATTTAGGATACACAAACTACATGATCGATGAAAGTAACACACCGAGAATCTTAAAAATCAAGTGTGTCAACAACAAGAAAACAGATAACTTTAAACATCTGGATGAAAATACATACGTGTAAAAGAAGCCGTTAAAACCAGAACTGACAAAATGAATCTCTACAATAAAAAGATGTTAAACTAAGTAATTATAATACAGTTGTAAAAGTAGACGTCTCCTATGGGTCGTAAACATTACTTTTATCTGGATGCAAAACGGGATTATAAGATTTGGAACAGAAATAAAGAAGAATCTTGAAAAAATATTGGATTTGGTATGGTTACTTCGAGGGATAGTCGGATACCCTTCGTGTCGCCATCCCGTTAGTCCCTGTCTGTGTGAACATTGAGCAGAAAGAAGTGATAGGATAGCGATATGCATTTATACAGATGGCCGTAGTATAGCGTATACCAGGTACAAGAGCGCAATGCATTGACGGAGCTGTCATTTGTTCTCAGGTGATTACGGCGGCATTACGAAAATTAACGGACTTTGAACGCGGACTGGTAGTTGAAGGTAGACGCATGGGACATTCCATTTCGCAAATCGTTGGGGAATTCAATCCACGGCGTCAAGCGCGTGCCAACGGCCTTCAATTTAACGACCGAGAGTAGCGGCATTTGCCCAGTGTTATCAGTGCTAAAAGACAAACATCACGGCGTGAAATAACAGCAGAAATCAACGTAGGACGTACGACGAACGTATACGTTAGGGCAGTGCTTCGAAATCTGGCGTTAATGGGCTATGGAAGCAGGTGGCGGTCGCGAGCGCCTTAGCTTAAGGCACGATATCACCTGCACCACCTCTCCTGGGCACGTGATCATATCGGTTGGACCCTAGACGACTGAACAACCATGACTTGTTCGGGTCAGTCCAGATTTTAGTTGGTAAAGGCCGATGGTAAGGTTAGAGTGTGGAGCAGACCCCACGAAGCCATGGACTCAAGTTATCCACAAGACTCTGCGCAAACTGGTGGCGGCTCCATAACTGTGTGGGCTGTGTTTACTTGGAAACGACCAGGTCATCTGATCCAACGGAACCGATCGTTGCCAGTAAACGGTTATGTTCGGGTACTAGTTCCCAATCAACGACAAAAGCACCATCTCACCGGGCCAACATGTTCGCAAATGGTTTGAAGAACATTCTGGACAATTAGAACCAATCAACTGACCACCTAGTTCACCCGAAAATCGCATAGAACATCTATAGGACATAATCGACAGATCAATTAGTGCTCAACATCCTGCATCTGCAACAGTTCAGCAACTATGGAGGGCAATAGGGGCAGCATGGTTCAACATTTCTGCAGCGGCTTCGAACGTCATGATAAGTCCATGTCGCGTCGAGTTGTTGCATGACGCCGAGCAAAAGGACGTCCCAGGACTTTCGTCATCTCAGTGTGCAAGAAGGAGAAAGTTTTCCAAATGTTCGCTAATCTTATAACTGAGGGAGGACTTAAGTACCAGCCCTGCATTCACCTAGTAGGATGTGGGAAACGGCCTAAAAACCAAGTCCGGACCAGCTGGCACACCCACTCTCTTCGTTTATCAGCTGGGGCCGACCCACGTCCCCTTCCCGGCGGCGATGCTTTAACAGGCATAACTATCCGGTCAAAAAGAAAGATGGCAATTAGATTTGAGGACCAAATTAGGAAAAACACACATTCCTCCCTAGAATAATAGACGAGATCAGAAAAAGGCGTGTTATAGTCTACGGAAAACTTGTGAGAGTGAAGGAAGACACAATACACTACTGGCCATTAAAATTGCTACACCACGAAGATGACGTGCTACAGACGCGAAATTTAACCGACAGGATGCTGTGATAGCAAGTGATTAGCTTTTCAGAGCCTTCACACAAGGTTGGCGCCGGTGGCGACGCCTACAACGTGCTGACATGAGGAAAGTATCAAATCGATTTCTCATACACAAACAACAGTTGACCGGCGTTGCCTGGTGAAACGTTGTGGTGATGCCTCATGTAAAGAGGAGAAATGCGTACCATCACGTTTACGACTTTGATAAAGGTCGGATTGTAGCCTATCGCGATTGCGGTTTACCGTATCGCGACATTGCTGCTCGCGTTGGTCGAGATCCAATGACTGTTGGCAGAATATGGAATCGGTGGGTTCAGAATGGTAATACGGAACGCCGTGCTGGATCCCAACGGCCTCGTATCACTAGCAGTCGAGATGACAGGCATCTTATCCGCATGGCTGTAACGGATCGTGCACCACGTCTCGATCCCTAAGTCAACAGATGGGGACGTTTGCAAGACAACAACCATCTGCACGAACAGTTCGACGACGATTGCAGCAGCATGGTCTATCAGCTCGGAGACCGTGGCTGCGGTTACCCTCGACGCTGCATCACAGACAGGAACGCCTGTGATGGTGTACTCAATGACGAACCTGGCTGCAAGAATGGCAAAACGTCATTTTTTTTTCGGATGAATCCAGGTTCTGTTTACAGCATCATGATGGTCGCATCCGTGTTTGGCGACATCGCGGTGAACGTACATTGGAAGCGCGTATTCGTCATCGCCACACCGGCGTATCACCCGGCGTGATGGTATGAGGTGCCATTGGTTACACGTCTCCGTCACCTCTTGTTCGCACTGACGGCGCTTTGAACAGTGGACGTTACATTTCAGATGTATTACGACCTGTGGCTCTACCCTTCATTCGATCCCTACGAAACCCTACATTTGAGCAGGATAATGCACGACCGCATGTTGCAGTTCCTGTATGGGCCTTTCTGAATACAGAAAATGTTCGACTGCTGCCCTGGCCAGCACATTCTCCAGATCTCTCCAATTGAAAACCTCTAGTCAATGGTGGCCGAGCAACTGACTCTTCACAATACGGCAGTCACTACTCTTGATGAACTGTGGTATCGTGTTGAGGCTGCATGGGCAGCTGTACCTGTACACGCCACCCGAGCTCTGTTTGTCTCAATGCCCAGGCGTATCAAGGCCGTTATTACGGCCAGAGGTGGTTGTTCTGGGTACTGATTTCTCAGGATCTATGCACCCAAATTGCGTGAAAATGTAATCACATGTCAGTTCTAGTATAGTATATTTGTCCAATGAATACCCGTTTCTCATCTCGAATTCTTCTTGGCGTAGCAACTTTAATGGTCAGTAGTAAGTGATATCAAAAAAGATGTTCAACAAATTCATACTGCGCAGTACACCTTACTTAACAGGGATAGATTCAGGCTTGAAGTGAAGGAACCCAAAGTTTTTCAGGAAGGTAAAGGAAACACAAAAACTACGGGAGTCAAACCGACTGATGAAACGTAAAGAGTTCATTCTGAGAAAATGGAAAAAGTTTCGGAGGAGGATAAAGGAAAAGAGAAATAAACATCTATATTGACGTGCTCTTCAGATGGGATGAAACGAAATTTAATAAAAAGCAATATGACCTTCCTCGCATGTGTCACTTTTCTCAGGCTCCTTTAATAAACATTGCAAACCATGTATCAAACAGTACACTACACTCGCATTTCAGTTGTTTCAGAGAACGCGGTGAGACCCAAGGTGTGAGAATCGTGAGTGAGAACAGAGGGGGTCGTGCCCGTGTATACCAAAGGGGGTGGAGGCTACGTGCCGGGGCGTGGCTGCGTTACGGCGACGCACCCCCGGCCGGAGTAATCGCCTGCCCGCCTGCCGCCCCGGCGCGTGCTTGATAAGACGCGGACTTATCGCGGGATTAAACACCGCCCCTCGCAAATGGAATGGCTCTCCCACCTTATGTCCGGCGCCCGGCGACACGTACGCGTGTATCTCATTTCTTGACACCTCCCCTAACACCCCACACTCCATTTTCCTTTTTTTTCCGCTCTGAGGAGCGGCAGATTCCCCCAGGAATTAAAGCCGGACCTTATGGTCTTAACTCCCCAGGCGGAAGCGAGCTCGCATTAAGTCAACGAATGGCGAAATTTCGGAGTCCGGGCTGACGACGTTTGTCGCTCACAACTTCTGTCATAAGCGCGCTTCGGTAGCGCCGTCATGAATATGTAACGAGGGGCGAGTCTGCGCTGTGCGAGAGCGATACGGCGCCACGGCGCGGGCGGTCAATGACACTGAGATGACATAAACAGGGTGGTCCACGCCGCGCTGTGGCAGCTCGTACCCTCCCAGTTGTTACTCCGGCACATTCGACGTAGGCCGAGCAGGAGAACCAAGTTAGACGATCTCTTCCAAAAGTTCCCTTCGAGCCGTTTTAATTTAAATCAGGGATGAATAACTGACATCAGAAGACTCGATTCTGCTTTCTTTCTGCCTTCGAACTGCCACCATTTCTAGCGCTGCAGCGCACAAGGGAACCTTATTGACGGGCTCTTTTCGATTTTCTTCATACTTACTTAATTTCAAGGTTCATTCCCCGACATCAGTTTCCTAAAGTACAGCGATACAGCCTACATTACTAAACGGCTAACCCGAAGCGCAGTTCAGAATTTAATTACAGGTACCTATCTAACGGAGTTCGGGCTAGAAAAAAAAAAAAAAAAAAGTTTTCAGTATGTCATGCAATTACCGACCCAATTTGAAAATTGAAGATTGAAGATAAATTCATAATGCACTCATTAGGAGCTATAACCTTATTTGAAAAGCTCTAAACAATGATGAAGTCTTCTCGGATTACCAACCGAGTCAAGGCGTCGCCCTGCGGCATCGTTTCGGCAAATTTCCTATTCCTTATCATCAGGTGACTGAAGATGACGAGTTGTCGAAACGTTGCCCAAAACGAAGCGTTGATACTGCTGATTATCCGGGGAAACGTCATCATCGAAATATCCTGGGAAAGTCTGCATTCCCGTATAGGTTCTACTCAGTAATAAAAGTAACTCACGGCGCACACCTGACTCAGATTGTATTCATCCAGTATCTGAGAGTGAGAGAACTTAGTGACTTCCAACAAATTTTTGACATAATTTCAAACTTCTAAGAAACTTTGTCTCGCTTAAACCCCCCACAAAATAATGAACAAAAATAGTTTATAATTTACAACATTTTTTCTGTCTACGCAATAGAACTGCAGCATGAGTCATGAACGATTTACTTTATTACTTCTTTACTACTCCCTCGATTCGCAGTACATTCTGAGACAGTATACACACATACCACCAAAGGTATCTACAAAATATCACAGTACGACACACACTTCAGGGGACATGAGGTGATAAATACTGAGACGCGTGAGAAAGTAGCTTTTGGTTAAAAACGGAGTGCAAATTACCCATAATATACACATTCAATGCTTGATAATGATAGAACTTAGCCGGCTGCTGTGACGGAGCGGTTCTAGGCGCTTCAGTCCGGAACCGCGCTGCTGCTACGGTCGTAGGTTGGAATCCTGCCTTGGGCATGGATGTGTGTGATGTCCTTAGGTTAGTTAGATTCAAGTTGTTCTAAGTTCTAGGGGACTGATGACCTCATATGTTAAGTCACATGGTGCTCGGAGCCATTTCAACCATTTGATAGAACTTAGCGACTTCTCAATACATTTTAAACATAAATGCAGATGTGTTTCAACTTTCTGTCGCTTGCGGATTTACCATTAAATATTTAACACATGAACTCATTTGTTTTCCAGATGTTTGTAGCTGTTTTATACTTGAGAGATCGATTCTTTAGAGAATAGAGGATGTGTGATTTACTGGTTCTCATTAAATGTCGAAGAAACCGACTTTCAATATTTAGACATTCCCGAATGTGGTTAAATATAAAACATTTCAAACAATATGACACAACCGCAACTAGCCAAGTGCTTCGCGAATACCTCTTCTGATCCTGAAAAAATGGGCTCGAATATTGGCAATACTAACATTCCTGGTTACTTTTATTTGCAGCCTATACATACAGATTTATAAAATGGAAATATTAACTAACAAATATTGAATCACAACTTTTTAATTATAGTAACTAATTTTTATTCGTTGTTACAAACCATGCGAAACGCTCAAGTTCACAATAAATTAAAATTTGGTAAAAAAACGTAAAACATTAAATTTAAAATAAAGACTTTGTTCTTTGGAGAGATCTGACAGCAGTGTTGGTATAAACATTTTTTAAATTTATTACTTAGGCGTTTTGAATATCTGATTCTGTTTTTAATTACTTTCAAGCCGTAAGTAATTAAAAAACAATTCAGTATTTATTTGTTGATTAATAGACATTATTAATTTGCTTTTAATAATAAATTTAGCATTCAAATAAATGCAATAAAAGTCACACCTAATGAAATTTGAACCACAGTCTTCGCAGTTACAAGACTTATAACCTACGCACTTGATTACCATCTGTTCTATTACGATCCCTGAAACGTTTTGAACTTAATGACAGTTGCAAGTTTTTTTTCGGGTTGTTCTAGAACTGCGTCATGCTGCTTTAGGAAACTAATTTCTGGACATGGACGTTGTGTAATGTCCCCTTCTGAGACGGAGTCACAGAACTAAGAGACGTTATTTCAACTAACGGCGGATCATACACTCTTTATACTTTGCCAACCACTGTGATGAGCATGGCTGTGGTACTGTCCTACCTGGTATGGCTCTCACGGACTTGAGCAATATTCCAGGATTTCCCGCAATCCTACTAATTAGCCGAAATGTGCCACCTGCTATACCTACGATTGAGCCTACACTATCAATCCGTTTCATACCTACAAAGTATTATCTCCTGTTATTCATATGGACTTTTTGCAAAGTACTCGATTACGAACGGACGGAAAAAAAATCAGTACACCAAGAAGGAGTTGTACGACATAAACAAAAGGTACTAGGGGTGTTTCTATATCTGAATGATGATGTCTATTCACATTCCGCGCCAGTGGCATAACAGTGGCGTTAGTAGCGCCGCTATGAGGATACAAATCAGGTTTGCTTTAAATACACGCTATAATGCTCGTGCACGTTAGTAACCATTGTCATTGAGCGTGGTGAGTTGATTTTAGTCGAGAATGCCTTTTAAGGAGTCAAAGACACCACTATCGACACCTCACTGAATTTGAACTAGGTACGGAGGGAGCAATACCGGGCTCCAGACAACCAGGTGGCGCCACCGAGAGGAAAGACCCTGTGATTGACATATGGCTCTGGAGTATCGTACTGTATCTGCAGCACCAATCTGTGCAGCACAGTGAGACAACGAACTGCTAGAAATCGTTTATTTCAAGGAAAGCTCCGAGCCAGACTCCCTCTAGCGTGCCTCCCACCGACCTCAGACCACCGTAATTTGCGACTTTAGTGGTGTAAAGCTAGACTTCATTAGAAGGCAACGTGGAGGTCTCTTGTGTTTTCTGATGAATGCTGTTTCTGCCTTGGTGCCAGTGATGGCAGTATGTTGGTTGGAAGAAGACCAATTGAGGACTCCCACCCAACCTATCTGCATGCTAGACCCACTGGACCTGCATGTGGACTTCTCGTCTGGGACGCGATTTCGTATGACAGAAGGAGCACTGTCGTGGTTATCTCATCCATCCTGACTGCAAATCTGTACGTCAATCCGGTAATTCGACCTGTTGTACAGCTATTCATGAAGAGAATTCCAGGAGGTATTTTCCAACAGGAGAACGGTCGCCCACATGTCGCTGTTGTAATTCAACATCCTCTACAGAGGGTCGACATGTTGCCTTGGCCTGCTCGAGTAGCAGATCTGTCTCCAGTCGAGCATATGTGGATCATAATCGGCCGCCAACTCCAGCGTCATATACAGCCAGCAGCAGCCACCCCTGTATTGACCGACAGGCATGGAACTCCACCCACAGACTGACGTCCAGTCCCTGTACAGCACAGTGCATGTACGTCTGCATGCTTGCAATCAACAATCTGGCCGTTGCACCGGACATTTGTGTACCATCATTGAACATTTGCAGTGGCTTATCTCGTGCTCATAGTAACCCGCGATCTTGCAATGTTAATCATTTACATATGCTACCTAGACAAATGTATTCCCGAAGTTTCATTAGTATTTTTTGGTACTGCGAATTTTTTTCCATCAGTGTAGATAACTACGTTATACGCAAAAAACTTTGAGAGTACCATTAACAATGTCTTCCAGATCATTCACATGCCTACGACAACATTACTGCCACGTCTGAGGTTACCTCTACATCCGTTGACGAATCTCCATTCCACATACCACGCTGCATCCCCCCCCGCCAAGACATCCTCGGTCCAGTCACAAATTTGCTGTGATACTTCATGCGGTCGTACTTTGATCATAAGCGTCGCTGTCGTATTGAATAAAATGCTTTTCGACTTCGTCGCCCTGTGTGTACGGACTGCAAAGACAACAACAGCAAAAGGGTATTTCTCTACTCCTCAGTTCCACGAAACGATAAGGAAGCTGCGAAAATCCTCCCAGGAGACATGTGACATCCCTTAACAGCATAATGGTGGGGCACCACAATAGCACTGTAATGATAGATTCGCACAGATGCGGTGAACACTGTGCCTGAGCAAAAAATTGAAGTGCCTAGAAGACATGTTGGATGCCAGTGTAACTTCGTAAACGCACATCTGCCGGTATATAGATGATTAGAGTTGCAATTCTCTGTGACAGAGGGGCCACCAGAGTGCACGAGTGTTGTTCGTTTTTAGTGTTGTTATCTGGCCTGGTAGGGTATGTAAAGGATGTGGACAACTCCAGATTTTGAGTGATCATTGTGAGTGGCACGGAGATGCTCCTGCCAGAGATTGGAAGGGGTTTCATTGCGGGTCTCCATTTGGCCGCCTTGTCGAAAGGTACAATATTCACATCTGTGGGGCATTCGGATGTTACAGTGGCTCAGTGTTGGACTGCATTGGAACGTGAGGGCAGGCATTACTCGTTGTCCAGATTGGGCTCGACAACGTTTAATCACTACAAGGAAGGATCGCGTACTGTCCACCTGGAACACCTGACCCCTTTACATGTGTGCCTCCCGTATGAGTACAATTAATAGACTCTCGGCTACATTCTGTGTCACCCCGTATCATTTGTTGGAGACTACCAGCAGACGGCGTGGGAATTACCGTCCAATGCTTAGGCTGCTGTTAACACCACAAGTCGTTGTGATTGGAGTGGTGCTGTGACTGGGAAACACCGACTGCTGATGGAATGGCATTGCATTGTGTCAAGCGAGACTTTCGCTTCTCCACTATCCCGGAACACCATCGCCAGAGAGTATGGCGAAGACCAGAGCAGGGGCCCCATTCGTCCATTTACAAGAAACACAGGGGTGTTACTCGTGGCTTCGTAAGGTGGGGAGCCATCGGGTGTGGCTTCACGTCGCGGCTGCTAGGAATTGGGGAAACTCTGATGGTACACCGTTTCATCACGCACATATTGCGTATTCATGTGTTACCTCTCACGGGACAGTATCCTGCATTATCGTTTTTTTTTTAACAGGATAATGGATATCCATACATGGCACGTGTGTCTATGAACTACCTGTGTGATGCTGCGGTAGTCCCTTGGACAGCAACATTCGTTTTTGTTACAAAATATGGGGGACGAACTCTGATGTGAGCTGCCCCCTACTTACAGTATCGTGGGTATCAAGGCCCATTTACAACAGTGGTGGGCCAGACTGCCTCAGGAAGGGATACAGCGCCTTTATAGCACTCTTCCCAACGGAATCAGTGCATGCAACGAGGCCGGAGAGGGAGCGACGTCATACTGGTAAGTGTGATCACACTGCCAAATTTTGTTTTTAATTTTGCCACTGAAGTGAAACCTCTCACCCCTAAGCTTGTGGAGTTCCATTTCGTTTCCTCTTTCCCTTCTGCATGCTTTACTTTTTTTGTCAGGCAGTGAACAAAGAACGCGACGGCGATCTCAGCCACGTATTTTGGGGTGAATTATGTATCCTCTATACCACAATAAAATTTGGTAAAAGCTATGTAAAATGCTGATTCTCCTACCAACAAAAATGGAGAACCTAGCAAGTCACAGGCAATTAATAATGTTACAGCACATTTCCTGTGAAAATGCCTGAAGCATGAAATACTGACTGTTGTAGATTTACACTTGCATATCCCGGCATAATAAAATTGTGTATCGGGCCAAGAAAACTGTGTGTCAGAGCGGAATTCAGACTCCGAAACTAGGATTTGCGGGCAATAGTCTTACCATCTGAGATGTTCAGACACGGCCCACGACCCGTGTTCACGACTTTGCTTGCGCCAGTAGCTCTCTCCTACATCCCGCAACCTAAATAACAATAACAAAAATAACCGTATATGGCAGTGCATTCTATCGTTACTTTGATCATGCCTAGTCTTGCTCGAACCATCCTTCGAGTTGATGAATGCTTTTCCCTCATTTTATCTATTAGATGTTGTAGCGTTATTTCCATATGTTTCATCCACAGACTGGACCGACTGTTACATCTTAGAAGATCGCATGGTCAAGGACAGAGGAGATACTCGTGGTGAAAGACTCCGGACGACACATGTGTTGATTAAACACGTGGCAAGCACATGGCGCGTTTATCTGGACAGATGCGTGACGACGCCGGCGGCTACCGGAGTGCAGGGCCGTTTTACGAGGTGCTGCGCCACCTGCAGATACGTTAGAACTGTGGAGGAGCCCCCGGGGAGCCGCAGGCGCGGTTAAACACACCGACTTGTCATCGCGGGGTGCGCAAGAGCTTTATTATCTCCCACTGCACTCCGTCACGCCCCGTGGAGGACGTGCTTATCAAAAGGTTTCCATATTCATATACTGTGGAGCCATTAATTAACATAAGAGCCTGCACGACTTGTTCACCTTAAAAAAAAAGAAAAAAATTGCCTCGCTCCACGCTCCAGAAGCACATTTTCGAAATGCTTCTATCCCGTTTTATCAGAGTACGTCAAACAAACATTTGATGCTGTAGTCCATTGGTAATATGCTCACTGGACAAAAAAATTAGTCACCTCAGTGCTTTTGTATAAACGAATCGTTAAGCCTTTACAGATAGCACAGCGCTCGAGTCACATGCTCAACCGCTAACGCACTGCCTCTTTGTGACCATAAGGCAGCAGCGATCTCTGAGACATTTATGTTTGAAGTGCACACTCCTCTGCGTAAACATGGGAAACTCTAACAACACGACGTAGAGGCATAAAAAGGGCTATCGTGTTTGGCCGTGCCCATGCCCACATGGTGCACAAAGTTGCTGGATTTGTTGGTGTTTCACGGCGGAGTGTTTAACGTTTCTACAAGTTGTGGTGCCACGTGCCACAAAACATGACGTCAGAATTGTGATCGGAAAAAGATCCTGACTGAGACGGACCGGAGACGCGTTTACGGCTTGTGAATCAAAGTTGCTTCCAAGCATAACAGGAATTGCTATGGACAGTGAATGAAGGATCGTTCTCCACTTATTGGCTGGAGAACATTGTGACGGAAACTGCGTGCAATGAACTTTTGGAATCGGTCACCTCGCTAGAGGCTGTTGACACTCCGGTTTTTTCAAGACAACAGCAGCAAATTTCATCGGGCTGGAAGAACATGCGACTGGTTTTCTGAACAGTCCCCTACCCATTTACAACTCTACTGGACTGCAGAATCACCCTAGTTGAACCCCACAGAAAATCTGTGGCACATGCTTGCATAGCGAATAAAACTCTGACACCAGCAGCCCTGCAACCTGGCGAAACAGCGCGACCACATATTCAGAAAGTGGCTTATCCTGGATGCGACGTACGTGGACACCTTTATGCACTCACTACCTAAATGAATCCAGGAGGCTATCAAGTCCAGGGCGGAGTAGTACGGTGTTAACCCTTGCAATAGAAAGGCTTTGGGGGTACTTTTTGCCCCCTGTGGAAACATCGTAATCTAGTCTGGTACTTCATATTTTAAAATTCTGAAAAACAAATATTTTTAATGCTTTATTATATCAGATGCTGCAACCATTTTAGATTTTCCAGTAAAACTCATCCCACATATGTGGGTCTTACTTATTAATAGTGAATGTGACTTTCCGCAACGAATGTCACATTCATATTTTCAGTTTCACGACCCTTCTTACACACCGATATAACTTTAAAAAGTATTTTGTGAATGAAAATCAACGACAACTAACGAAATGTGCAATTTTAAATTTTTTGTGATTGTCTTAAGTGCCCCTCTACTCGGAGTAAGCATCATGGAAAATGCGTTGTCGTTGCTAAGATTGTGCTAAAAGATATTTCCATGTTCTTCGCCCTACTTATAAATCAGTGCAAAGCATGTTGTCAACAATAGTTACACACATTTAACGATTTTTTTTTCACAAAGTTGCTACCTGCCCCCGCCCTTGGTATTACGCGTTATGGATAATGCGTTGGTATTGCATGAGTTAAGTGATGCTTGTAATGATTACTCTAAGGGTGACAAATTTTTTGTCTGGTGAACTTATGTGATATCCTATGTCCTACTTGACGTGTAACATTTTCATATTAGTGTTATTTTTGAACATACACTGTCTGTACACTGCTGACGATAAAAATTGAAATACCAGGAAGAGGGCATGCAACAATCGGTAAATTTTTATTTTGTCCGACATTTTGTTTCGTATCAAAGTCACCTGCGACTGTCCTTTCTGGTGTTGACCGGCAGCTTGACTTACACCAAAACTTAGGCTATTCCCAAGGGTTCCTGGTTTCACCTGTGGAGACTTGAGAGCCCAAAACGGCACCAGTTGTTTAGTTGTGAGACCAACTGAGTAAAATGTTTTAGTGCAACTGGAGCTGAAGTTCAATAAAACTTCAAAATGGCATTAGGTATACGGCACTCTTAGATATACTAATGATTAACATTTCAGCGCAGCTCCACAAAGTAGACAGGAGCAAAGCCACCTACATTATCTATGTAAGAAAATACTACACACCGGATTTATTATTCAGAACTCACATTTTAATATTGATTGTTCGTGAGGAGGTCGTGCTATGTCTCGTGTAAGAAGGACAAATTTCTACCGGCAAGTCGGAATTCGAAAGCAGATGGACCGTGACTATCGATACTGCAGGTTATCATTTCCTGGTGTTTCTGCTCACTTTGGTCTGGACACCTCGAAGGCCAAGCTAATATGGAATCTATGGGTTCGGAGGTACCATATTCAACAACTTGCAACACCTCAAAGGCCCCGTGAACTAGCACCCGAGAGATTATCCATTTTGCTCGTCAGCACTGCAAGAGCAAACAGCCCCGTGACATGCCTTCATTTAGGAAGCAGGCTAGTTTTCAACAACACAACTTTTGGAGCATCACAGACTGTCAGCAAGGGGACCATTGCTGCGACTACTCTTGTTGCGAGAGCGGAGATCAGAGTGTCGACAGTGCCGCTCCAGACAACAGTGGGCGCAGGAGTCGTACCACGTCATCTTCTTGCACGACTCCCGTTTCTATGAACAGCATGACAATGGGGGTATCCGAATGTCCAGTCTCCGAGGGGAAGGGAAGTTACGTAACTGCTTTCGTCATCAGCATGTAAGTCCAGCACCTGCCGTTGTGGTATGGGGTGCCATTGGATACACTCCTCGATCATCACTGGTTCACATAGCCGTTTCATTACTTGTGGGTTAACGACGGTGGCTGTGCCCTACCTTCGAGGTATTGTGATGTCATCTTTCAACAAGATAACGCAAGACCGCATGTTGCCTGTGCTGCCCTGACGTACCTCTATACCACGGGTGGGTAGCAGGAGGCCAGCCTGACGGATTAGCCTTGCCATTTGTTTCAATCCGACCCATGGAAGAAATTCGTGGGACAGTGTGCTAATTGCTCGTATTGTACTCCGGCCGGGATGCATTTTATAGAAATTGTCCCCGACGCTTATCTCATCTTTGGTTTTGCAGTTCCTGACGTGCTTATTCCGTGAGTGCGCATTGCCATTTTGCCGCCGCTGGTATTTTAAAACAAAGAGGAACACGTTTCCAGTCTGAGCGCGAAGCTATGATCCGTGTGCTCATGCGCAAGTGAAGAGTGAAGGAAACAGCTCTCTGGCTCGAATCTGTGGGGGAAGAAGTATTTTCGCCTCTGGATCAGTGCTGACAACACATACACGTTGTTTACTGTTTACAGCCCACATCTGTACTACACACTGACAGATCGCAAACAATGATAGTAGGCGACAATGGCACGAAAATTACCGACTGATTACGAAATGTGCCGATTTCATCAATAACAGCGGAAGCCACAACTTGGTGAAGAAACTAGTTAAGTGTTCGATGCAGTAAAATATTGCAGCGCCTCAGTTGTTCCGAAATACGATGCAATATTCCTTTGGACATGCATGCTTGTCCAAAGGAACAGGCACTGCAGCGTCTACAGACATCATGAGATGCATGAAATTTATTCGCAGTTGCGAACCTGCCGCACCATCAACTATTTAATGGAATGACGACAGTGAAAACTTGTGCCGGACGGGTCGCCTCACCATTAGGCTAATGGAGCACGACTTACTGGCAGACGCAAACTTCAGTGCGTCGTCAACCACGTCTCTATAACGCGTTCTGTTGCTGGTTCACGCCTTTATCTTTTCGTGACAAGATGCCTGGCCTCCTATCTTCAGTGTTCACATTTATTTACGTGTTGTGAACATTGTTTTTTTACAACTGACATTGCAGAATTTTGCCACTGAAGTTTTTAAGGTAGCTATTGTGAAACGTTGTAAGCAAAGCAATTTTAACAACGCGTAAATAAAGATGCGGTCACCTTAAAAGAAGGTACTCTCAGGAACGCGTGTTTTGAAGTATAACTTGTTGGATGGACTGTTGTACTGCCCAGCATATCCCCCTGATCTCTCACCCACTGGAAGTGCGCGGTCATGAGTTGCCACGTGATTGGCACACTACGGTTCGTGAGTCGCTATTACTGATGAACTCTGAAATGCGAGGGCTATTCGGAAAGTAAGGGCCAATCTGTAACGAAATGGCAACCACATCTTTGGTGTGACGTCATAAGCGAGTGACTGCGTGTGAGATCGCTCTCCAAGTTTTTACATATTTTTAGGTTTCAGATACCTATTTTAACGGTTTTTGTGATAATATTTACTACATAAGTGACTTATTAGTGGTTTCTTCATTCACCTCTGCCTTGTCACCTGATATTTGTGAGTGTTTCGTATCGAGCAACGTAACCTCTTATCGGCGTTTACATTCCGCGCTGTAGCGGCGCATCGAAAGCTAAGTACTAATTAATTATTTGTGTATAGTGGTTTATTTAGGAACTTTAGTAGTCTTCAACCGGAGTTTTTTGTGTTTTCTGGTGAAATAATTTCAGAAGAACCTCTTGGGAGCTGTTTTCAGCTTCGTTACTATGTCATTAGACGTTTGATTCTCTTTCTGTATTAGTCTTTTGTTATATTCACATTTATTGTTTATTAATACTGTTAATAATAGTAGTTAATTCCCTTGTAGAGAAAGTTTGTGTTTATTGTAGTCAGGTTTTTAACATCTTCTTATTGTAGTTGCGGAACTTAGAAAAAGTAAAATTTTACCATGAGTGAGAAGTGTGGGCTTTGCCGTAGGTTCGTGAGTAGTGGATTGCGGTGTGAGACTTGTTCGAAGTATTTTCACTTGGGGGAATGCAGTGGGGAAGCCAGTGGGCATTCTGGTGAGATCCTCTACTGGAACTGCAGGTTATATAGCAAGAGTAATTTGATAGAGGAGCAGGAGCGTAAGATCTGTGCCCTTCAGGTGCAGTTGAAAAACGCACAGGAGGAGCTAGATAGGATGAGGAGGGAGAAGGGGATTGGGGAATGGGAGCTGGCTGTTGGCAAGAGATCTGTTAGGCGAAGAAGATTTTCAGATAATTTTACTATTGGTGTTTACAATATATATGACCAACTGTCACAGTCTAGTGGAGAGGAATCTCTAGTAGCTGTAGATGTAGGAAGTATGCCGCAGACCTCAGTAGTTACGGTGGCTAGAACAGTTGCAAAGTCGAAGAGGAAGAAGAAGGTTCTGCTGTTAGGTAGTTCTCACGGCAGAGGTGTAGGCCAGCAGTTGCAGGAAGTGCTGGGGAGTGAGTACCAGGTCACCAGAATTGTGAAACCTAATGCAGGATTGGCTCAGGTGACTGTTAACATAGGGGGGTTATGTAGGGATCTACTAAAGAGGATCAGGTAGTGAATGTGGGTGGGGCTGGTAACAGTATTGATAGGGATGGGGAGTATGACATAGATGGTGACCTGGAAAAGATAGCCACTCAGACTGGCAACACGAATGTGCATTTCGTGGAACTGTTTCAGCGTCACGATCGGCCTCATCTTAATACAGCCGTCAGGCGTAATAACATGAGACTTGGGGGTGCGCTGATGACAGAAAGCATGGGTCACATTTCAGTGGTGTCGGTGGAGTCTATCAGCAGGACGGGTTTCACTAGACATGGCCTGCACCTCAACAGGTATGGGAAGGGGAGGTTGGCAAAGCTTATAGGTGACAGCATAGGTGGGGTTGGTGGGATCACTCATGGGAAAATTCCTGCAGTAGTGGGTGTTAGAGCTGCACCTTTTTTTAGATTGAAGTCAGCTGATAGGTATTCCTGCTTAAGGGAAGTCTCTCTAACAGAGGAACCACTTTTGACAAAGCTTAGGTATACGAGTAATGAGGGAATTAGTATATTTCATCAAAATATAAAAGGTATTAGAGATAAAGTTAGTGAACTGCTTATAGATGTTGACTCTGAAATTATTGGTATATCCGAACACTTCATAAATAAGGAGATAATTCAGAGGCTTCCTTTACCAGGATACAGGTTGGTTGGCAGCTTTTCGAGGAGCTCTTTGCGGTGTGGGGGAGTAGCCATGTATGTGAAAAACGGCATGCCATTTGAGTCAATTCATGTTTCAAAGTACTGCACTGAAAAGGTGTTTGAATGTTGTGCAGGTGTGGTTAAATTTAACGGAGCTAAACTTTTAACTGTTATTTATAGATCCCCAGACTCCGATTTCACAACATTTTTGCTAAAGCTAGAGGAGGTTCTTGGTTCACTTTATAGGAAATACAAAAAGTTTGTTATATGTGGTGACTTCAGTATTAATTGTATAAGTGATTGTGCAAGGAAGAGGATGCTGGTAGACCTCCTTCATTCATATAATCTTATGCAAACCGTATTCTTTCCAACGAGAGTGCAAGGGAACAGTAGAACAACCATACACAACATATTTGTTCATTCCTCATTACTAGAAGGGCATTCTGTTAGCAAAAAGGTGAATAGCCTTTCAGATCATGATGTACAAATTTTAACTCTAACAGATTTTTGTGCTGCAACATGTGTTAAATATAGTCATCAGCTGTTTAGGAAAGCTGATCCAGTTGCTGTAGAGACCTTTGTAAACCTTATCAAGGAACAAGAGTGGCAAAATGTTTATAGCGCTGATACAGTAGGCGATAAATATTATGCTTTTCTCAAGACTTTTCTCTTGCTCTTTGAAAGTTGCTTTCTGTTAGAACGTTCAAAACAGGGTACTAACACAAACAGGCAGCCTGGGTGGCTGACTAGAGGGATAAGAATATCTTGTAGAACAAAGTGGCAATTATATCAAAACGTTAGAAACAGTCAAAATCTAAATGCAGCAGCCCATTACAAACAGTATTGTAGGGTGCTTAAAAATGTTTTTAGGAAGGCAAAAAGTATGTGGTATGCAGATAGAATAGCTAAGTCTCAGGATAAAATTAAAACCATATGGTCAGTCGTAAAGGAAGTGACTGGTCTGCAGAGACAGGTCGAGGATATAGAATCAGTGCGTAGTGGGAATGTCCGTGTTACTGATAAGTCGCATATATGTACAGTATTTAATAATCACTTTCTGAATATAGCAGGTGAACTAAATAGAAACCTAGTCCCAACAGGGAATCATATAGCGCTCTTAGAAAAAAGTGTTCCGAGACTGTTACCTGAAATGCTCCTCCATGATACTGACAAGAGGGAGATTGAGTTAATAATTAAATCACTAAAGACCAAGAACTCTCATGTATATGACGGGGTATCTAGCAGAATACTGAAGTATTGTTCTATGTATGTTAGTCCAGTACTTAGACATATCTGTAACTTTTCCTTTAGGAGCGGTCGATTTCCTGTCCGATTAAAGTACTCGGTAGTGAAGCCACTTTATAAAAAGGGAGACAGGGATAATGTTGACAATTATAGACCTATTTCTATGCCATCGGTGTTTGCTAAAGTTATCGAGAAGGTAGTATATACAAGGTTACTGGAGCATTTAAATTCACATAATTTGCTGTCAAATGTTCAGTTTGGTTTTAGAAATGGTATAACAACTGAAAATGCTATATTCTCTTTTCTCTGTGAGGTTTTGGACGGACTAAATAAAAGGTTGCGAACGCTAGGTGTTTTCTTTGATTTAACGAAGGATTTTGACTGTGTTGACCACAAAATATTACTGCAGAAGTTGGACCATTATGGAGTTAGGGGAGTAGCTTACAATTGGTTCGCCTGTTACTTTAAGAACAGAAAGCAGAAGGTAATTCTCCGCAATACTGAGAGTGGTAGTGATGTTCAGTCCCAATGGGGCACTGTTAAATGGGGCATTCCCCAAGGGTCGGTGCTGGGGCCACTGCTATTTCTTATTTATATAAATGATATGCCTTCTAGTATTACAGGTGATTCAAAAATATTTCTGTTTGCTGATGACACCAGCTTGATAGTGAAGGATCTTATGTGTAATACTGAAACAGTATCAAATAATGTAGTTCATGAAATAAGTTTGTGGCTTGTGGAAAATAATTTGATGCTAAATCACAGTAAGACTCAGTTTTTGCAGTTTCTAACTCACAATTCAACAAGAACCGATGTTTTGATCAGACAGAATGGGCATATTATAAGCGAGACGGAAGAGTTAAAGTTCCTAGGCGATCGGATAGATAGTAAGCTGTTGCGTAAAGCCCATGTCCAGGATCTTGTTCAGAAACTAAATGCTGCTTTATTTACCATTAGAACAGTATCTGAAATAAGTGACTAAGTGACACTTCAACACGAAAAGTAGTCTACTTCGCATATTTTCATACGCTTATGTCGTATGGTATTATTTTTTGGGGTAATTCTTCGGATTCAAAAAGGGTATTTTTGGCTCAAAAACGGGCTGTTCGAGCTATATGTGGTGTAAGTTCGAGAACCTCTTGTCGACCCCTATTCAATAGTCTGGGAATTCTGACATTGCCATCACAGTATATATTTTCTTTAATGTCGTTTGTTGTTAGCAATATCAGCCTATTCCCAAGAGTTAGCAGCTTTCACTCAGTTAATACTAGGCAGAAATTCAATCTGCATGTGGAATGCACTTCCTTGACTCTTGTGCAGAAAGGAGTGCTGTATTCTGCTGCATCCATTTTGAATAAGCTACCACAAGAACTCAAAAATCTTAGCAGTAGCCCAAACTCTTTTAAGTCTAAACTGAAGAGTTTCCTCATGGCTCACTCCTTCTATTCTGTCGAGGAGCTCCTGGAAGAGCTAAAAAATTAAGCAAATTCCAGTGTTACATTGTTGATTTTCTTTATTTAAATTTACTTGTCACCTGAATATGTTTTTTTTATATTTCATTTTATCTGTTTGTAATATCGTGTTATAATTTCATGTATTGATTCGTTCCATGACCAAGTAGACTTCTCCTTAATTTGGTCCCACGGAACAATAAATAAATAAATAAAAAATAAATAAAAAATTAAAAATCTTTTGTTTGGACTAATTACCTACACCGTCCAGTTACTTCTCTATATATCGTCACTCCGAGTGAGTCATTTGTCGTAGCGTTGTACCAACTTTCCAATAACCTCGTCACAGAAGTCAGCCGCTTGTACATTCCGCCAGTACTCCGCACTGTGCCGGCCGGTGTGGCCAAGCGGTCCTAGGCGCTATAGTCTGGAACCGCGCGACCGCTACGGTCGCAGGTTCGTTCGAATCCTGCCTCGGGGATGGATGTGTGTGATGTCCTTAGGTTAGTTAGGTTTAAGTAGTTCTAAGTTCTAGGGGACTGATGACCTCAGAAGTTAAGTCCCATAGTGCTCAGAGCAATTTGAACCATTTTTTCACTCCGTGCTGGCCTACAGCTCTTTTTTTTTTTGTACCAAAACGTTGTCTTCATAGCGAGCAGTTCATGTGAGCGAGGGAGAGCCAATTACGGGCTGTGTTGTGGGTCATCGAACACTTCCCACCGAAAACGCTGCAGGAACATCTTCGTGGCCCCGTAGAGTGCGGCAGAGAAATGACATCAAGAAGGAAACGCGTGACATTTATGTTATGTGGGGTAACATGACAGCAGGCGAAATCTCTCAACAGGCCCTCATACATGGCGGGAGACACTATTTTCTAGGCGACTTTACGCGCTCACTGTGCGCTCAGGACTGAAAAGAGAGAAGTGATGTGATCGACGGGCAAACTAGAGACAATGCCCAACAAATCTGTGCAAAGCTTCATCAGATTTTCACTGTGGTTTCCGTTTCGCGCTCAAACAGACCTTACTTTCCCAATAGCACTCGTATCTCGGAAAGAGCGTCTGTCGTTGGAGTTCAGTTCGACTCACTGACCCGCTCTGTCAGAGCCATTGTTGCTGCCAGAAGTGGTAGGCTCTATCCACTAAATTTCGCACCCTTCGACACTTTGTCAGAACTCGTCAGCCGTAGCGGCTTGCGAGTAGTGTTGCGCCAATCTCGTACCAACCCGTGAACGGGCTTTTCCTGTGGGTAACAGATCTTGGGGACGTGTTGGACAGGGCACTGGTCCAACACCAACTGTATAGAGGTAGGTCAGGACATAAGCAACACGCAATCTTGCGTTATCTTGTTGGAAGGTCATGTCACGGATACCTCAAAGATAGGGCACGGTCGTCGGCACTAACACGTCAGAAATGCAGTGGTTATGCGAACCATGTACGGACTCAGTCGTACGTTCTTTCTACTGTCAGTATGTGAACAACAAGCAAAGTTTCGTAGTTTGCTTTGTATCTTTCCCAGTGTTGCAGTGTTAACGGGCAGCAGTGTACGCTGAACAGCGACGTCTCCCTGTGCCTCGTCGCAAGCCGGCCCGCTTCTACTCTTTCAGATCGCCGGCGCTTCTGCAGTGGGGCGCAGGTCGCGGTCTGGACTCCCGGTGGCCGTTATCTGGAGGGCTGCGCCGGCGCCGGCGCCGCTGCCGGCGTTACGGCCGCGGCTGGCGTTAACAGCCCGCTAACGGCGCCACAGATTTACGGCGGACGACGCCCCACCTGCGTCTGGACGCCACGTCGCTCACGCCGGACTCGCCTCTCCAGCCGAGTGCCTTCGCCCTGACGTAACATGTTTCTGTTCCTTAGCAGAGAGTATCAGCTGTTTCTACTTGTTCGGAAATACCGATAACAGTCTTCCAGAGCTTAGAGAGGAGACTGGATAGACAACATTCTGAATAAGAAGAGCGATTGCTTAATACTTCTGTGCATTCTAATTAGTCAAATATTGCGGCTGCAGAGCGTACGGGAACGATACGTACAGGTTGTCATACAAGGGTGTACAAAACTCAAGGACAAACGCGTTGCCTCACTGCCATGCAACACAGCTCTATGAAAAACCGACTATACATAGAAAGCAAGTTGCTATAGCATAGTACTGACACTGAAGTCACCGCGATTTATTATGGTCCTCAGGACGTAACCCGGTGAGATAGGGTTCTTCGTAGTGTGTGTCATCACTACAATCGCCCAATGCATGCTCTGCAATGTGGTCACTTTCTACCCACAAGCTTAGTAAGCACCTGCTGTGGTAGGGCGTCAAATCCCTCCACCAGCGAGGCTGACAACTGCCGGATCGTCGCTGATGCATGTGGACGTGCTGGAGTACGTCTCCCCAAAGCATCGCACGAGGTCTGGACGGCACTTGAGTCAAGGGAAGGGGCAGGCCAGTCCACTCGCCGAATATCCTCTCGTTCCAAGAGCTGCACCACCTACGCTGTTCGATGAGGTGGCGAATTGTCATCCGTAAAAATGGAGTCAGAGCCGAATGCACCCCGTAAAAGACGCAAATGAGGGAGGAGTGGAGTGTCACAATACCGTTTTCCGGTTAGAGCACTGTGTTCACATACCTGCGATGCTCCCACGAACATAGGGACTGGACCAACGAGGAATGGGTTCGGATGCTCATCTCTACTGAGAGCCAATTCAGTCAACATAGTGCCTACATATGGGTTGAGGTGGAAACACCAAATCCACTCACGAACATTCTCGAACGTGATCGTTTTGATGGTCCAGGTGTTATGATGTGGAGAGGCATGGGCATACTAACCTCCAAATCAGTGAACGCAGTAGACTCACCGTTCAGTATTATGGTGACATTGCTCTCCTTCCTCATGAGCGCATTTTCAGGGGATGCAGTGAGGCCTGAATTCATTTTTATGGATGACAACGGGCGACCACATTGAACAGCGCAGTCGGAGGAGTTCTCGGGATGAGAGGATATTCGGCGAATGGACTAGCCTGCCCGTGCCCCCCGACTTAAATCCGATCGAGCACATGTAGGATGCGTTGTGGAGAACATGTTCATGTGCACAAACGACCATTCAGAGGTCATCAACTGCCCTGGTCGTGGAGTGGAACGACCTACTATAAAAACACCGTAAAAATTCTGCGGGCAGCGTGGCAGCACATCGCACAGCATGCATTGCTGTCCATGATGGTCTCACTCTCTGCTAAGAACCATGTGCCGCCTTTTGTAACATCCGGGGAGGAGTCATGTATCTCGGGGGCTTGAGTGTAGTTATTGTCCATGAACGGAAGGCCATTTATGTTTGTTTCATTGCACATTTTTCAATTACCTTCTTTACTATAGCGTAGCAGTACTTACTATGTATGGTCCAAGTTTCATCGAGCTATGTTACTCGCGAAAATTACTGTCGTCCTTGAGTTTTCTGCCCCAGTGAATATTCCTGTATTATTTCTATAATACTAGTTCTTGAAACTTCGTAAGTTGCAAGCATGGACTCACGGTTCCGGAACATGGACGGGGAGAGGTGGGGGCGAATCAAGGTATGTTACTGGCTCGGAGCTTCCCCACTCCCCCTCCACTACCGTCCCAGCAATGTAACTTCCTGTCACTCTAAGTTTTAACAGGCCACAGATGAATAACATAATACTTTCTTTTGGTCAGTTTACTACAACCCTTTAAGTGTTCTGTATACCTAAGGTAGGTGCTCAACATACAGGTAGCAGAAAGTGAAACCACTGCCACAGATACACGCAGCTAAGTGGAAGCAGCATGTTTGCTCGTTAGTTACAAACACTTCCCAAAGCAATATCTTAAACAGAACACTACGCAACGTATGAGAAACGGTGACCATCATTTATTGTAAACAGATACACTAAAACATACTAAGCTTTGACGTGTAAGGAAGGCCTGTCAGTGATGAAAAGTTCTGCGCCTACACGAACCTAACGCTGTAGGAGGTGCAGTCTGTCAATGGTTACACACTAAGACTGCCTTTCGACCAATGTTAGACACTCAGTGGAAACTGTACGACGAGCAGATATGGTCGGCGCGTAGATAACCTGCCGGCAACGGCAGAACTAAAGACATGCTGCCACAGGGCCTTGACTGACCACTAAGATCACGCGCACGACTTATGACTGTCGCCCTGTAAACTGTTTAGCGGGTGCATCAAATAGTTCCGGGTTTCAGCGCTCTCTGTGGTGGCAGACGTAACTATAGCGAACGAATGACCTATTTTAATTTATAATTAAAGTGATGGTGGCTAATGATCCCTTCAGTGCATATGCACACCTAAAAACTCTTACTAACTCCAACTCTTACAGGAATCGACTTGATGCCGCGGGTAACAGGGATAATCAGCAAGTGTACTACATTAGCAGTATGTGGTGTAAGTTGAGAATTTGGATCTGACGGGAGGCATGCTAAGGTAGACAGTACAGTAGCGATGGTCACTGCGTCCGGAAGGCACAGTGGTCAGCGCATCTGCCGAGTAAGAGGGGGACAAGGGTTCGATTCGTAGTTTTGCACAATTTTTCAATTTCCCCCTAAATGTAAATCGGTGCCCATTGGTAGCTGACAGTAATTCCTTTCATCTTTACTTGAATGTCTTGTACAGAAGCACCAAATAGCTGCCGCTGTGAGCGCCGTCTAGGAGGCGACTGACTGTACTATTTGTGTCGCCACGTTGAGACTGCCTGTTATGCTACGTCCTGTAATGCAAATGCTTTGTACCGCTGACAGGGGCTTCCAAGAAACTGCAGTACATACGGATACGTAAGTTGAAGAGCATTCGAGCGAAAAGTAGAAATTTTCATGGCATGCAATACATTTAAGAATTGTAACAGCATTAAACTTTGACAATTTTGGCAACGTCATGATTTACATGACAAAAATAAGAGTGTACTCACCATTATCAGCATTTCACGTATTACTACGATTATGAACACCAAGGCTATGCGAGTGTGTAAATTCAGTGCAAACATTTTAGATTAGGCTTTACTGCGACTGTTATTGATATCGAATAAAACAACAAGTTTACTATTACCAGCCACCGTTTTTCTTTTAATATACACAAAGGTTTGAAGATTTAAATCTCGATCATCAGGTGGATTTACATGTAAACCGACCTGATGATGAAGGTTTAAACCTTTGAAATGCGTTTTGGATATAAATAAGCAATGACTGGTAACAATAAAATTGTTGTTTTATTCAAGTGTGTAAATGGTGACAAATTCTGTTTTTGTTTTCGTTGCGTCCGCCTATGTTTACAAAATACAGGCTTTTTCTTATTTTCCTTTAGTGAAGGGCCCTAGGTGTTGTATTACTTAAGATCTTGCTGGCAGTGTTCTTTAATTTCTTTTCATTTTGGAAGCCCACAGTTTTCGAAAGTAGTATCTGACCATCCGTGTTGCCACTCGTTGTCTACGTTCAACATCTCCTGTTAATCCTGCACGGCAAGGATCTCACACGCGTTGCGCAGTGTTGTAGAATGCGACACACGGATGTTTTAGTCATACTCGTCTTTGTAGACTGATTGCGTTTTCCCAGTTTTCTTTCTCTACAGAGAAGTCTGCTTCCTATTTTACCTGCTGAGCGAACGTTATTATTCCATTTTAATATTCCTAGAAACTGTTACACACACTTATATGTATGAGGTGACTGACTGGAACGGCGATTCATTAACATTTAGCGTTTTCTAAAATACTAAACTTTACATTTCTGAACATTTAAGAAGCAGTCAGTCAGTTTTTGCGCCAATTTGAAGTCATATCAAGATCTGATTGAATATTTGTCACGCTTTTCTCGGATAATACATAATTGGAATCTGCATCGCCTGCAGATCCCTGAGGTTACTTCATCTGCAAATCTTGTGCCGCAGTGTTTGTCAGTTTATTGATTTTTCAGCATTAACGTGCGTTCCAGCTTCAGCGGCACTCGCAGTGTGTCCAACTTTTCACAATGTAGCTCCAGTTATTTAAAAATGTTACACTTCTTGCATTCGTTCAGTTGCCACGGGACAGGCATACAATATAGCACTGTATTATTTTCAACTTGTCATACTGTATATCTACTGTCATAATTGCGCTTCTGAGAATAAGATGGCTGCTCTTATACAGAACTTTTGTGTTTTAGGACGGCGTGCAGAAGATGCCCTGCTCTTGCCCCGAAAGTTCGCTGTGCGAAGGAAGAATGCAAGAAGAGACGGCACGCACCGAGGCTGGCTTTCATTCTACCACCAGCGCATCCATCTTCCGTTGGAGGATACTGGAAAAGGGGGTATAAAATGTATCTTACCAAGGTTCTGCATATACTAGAACAGATAGGCCAACACCACGAATTTGTTTTCGATCGTTACGGACATAAATTACGGATATGAAGATGGTATCTGTTCTTTCGGGCATGTCCGAAAGAACCGATACCATCTTCATATAGTTAAGGCTAACCAGCCATTGAGCTTTTTCTTCTGTGCTGGATGCACACGAACTGCCCTAACTCTTACGGGACTCGGTAAGATTGTCTGCTGCGAGTAATGAGTGTAATGGGCAGGGGCACTACGAATGTAGTGTGTGGATATTAAGCTGGGAATGTGGGTCTCACGGGGAACGCGCAAGGGATAAATCCCAGCAGTCGCTCTATTCTCTGTGCGCTCGGTGGCTCAGATGGACAGAGCGTCTGCTATGTAAGCAGGAGATCCCGGGTTCGAGTGCCGGTCGGGGCACACATTTTCAACTGTCCTCGTTGATGTACATCAACGCCTGTCGACAGCTTAAGGTCTTGATTCAATTATCATGTCATAAATTACGGAAGTAAAGGAAGTGTAGCTCTGAAATATTCAATCCGACTTGCATTGTCTTAATTCACCTACAAATGACGAGAGCCTGCATCTTGAATTTTTATGCACAACACACCCCGAAGAAACCCAACGTACATTTCATACATGTTTTGCGATTAGTGCAGCAAACGTGCGAGATGGCACAGAATCAGGATACTGCACTCACACTGGATAGGACATGGTTTCAAATTCCCCTGTCCAGCTATTATATATTGCGATTTAGGTTTCCTGTTTCTTTCTTCAGTACCTTCTGTTTCATACAAGCATGATTCCTACAACGATCTCCTTTCCCAGCCTCGTGTGACTGAGCTCATCTGCGTCACTCAAATTTCAAATTTCTGCAGCGTCTTAAATCTAATTTCCACATTCACCAACCACGGAAGAGAAGCACTTTTAAATGTCGCAAGCGTCTTAAAAATTAGGTGGAAAACTACGAAATGAGGAGATTGTATGTACATTAGCCGTAAAGCTGCACTCGACTGGTAGGTTGGTTTAAACACCGTAGTGTCCTACTAGCTATGGTCACAGGGAAGCATATCCTAACCACGGGGAACACCCCTATACCGTAACTTGACCTTGTCCGTACTGCTCTGCTGGTACTACACGTGAGCACGTTCTCCAGGTATTCGGAAACCCAAAACACTTTCATCGGATTGTCAGAGTATAGCATGATTCACCACTCCCAATTACTCCTTTTAGTCGTCCACTGTCCAGTGCCGTCGCCCTTTACAGCACCTCAAGCGTCGCTAAGCCTTGACTGCAGAAATGGGTGGCTTATAAGGAGCTGCACGGCTACTTTACGTCACTGTTTTTAACTCCCTACGCAGATTCAGCGCGCTGGTCTGGCTGCTGGCAGCACTGTGGAACTTGAGAGTGATTCCTTCCTCTGACTGAATGCGATTTTGTACAGCGCCCCGCAATTCTCGACCGTCTCTGTCTGCCTCGTCTTGTTTTAGTGGAAGGTGTTGCTTCGTGTTTCCAGTTCACAGTCACATCACGAACATTCGCCAGGGCGTCTTTAGAATGTACGGGAAGGCCGTAAATTACTTGTTACTCAGCTGACATTCAGCGAGTAGTCCATGGTCGCAGTTAATGAGCTGTCCTGACCGACCCATTTCTGCTGTGACAGCTTCTCTACTGAAAACACAACACAACACTCCACGCCTCCTTTTACACTGGCGGGTCTCTCGTGACATCTAGCGGTCAATCCCGCTTTTCATAGAGGCGTTTAGATACTTTTGATCATACACTCTAGAAGACCTATTGTTTCACGCAGTCTCTGAAACATTGTACAGCTCGGTGTTTTCACATTAACAAGTACTGCGAAGAGTTAAATAAGTGGTGAGTGACAGGTAAAAATCCTACAGCTGATAGTAGATCGAACTCTAGACCTTTGCACCCGTGGCACTAACGCACTGACCCACCGATCCATTACACCCGTTAAGAATTTCTCTCATGCGTCCACCTACAACCGTCACCCCCATTCCCCCCCAAATTACGCCAACGAAAAGCGGCTTCCACCACAATAAGGGGAAGCTTTTTCCCGTCCGTTGAAAGCTCTCATACTGCATATGGGGTTTGACAAGTGCTGGCACTGTAACTGACCCAAACTGACGAATTGCAACTTAGTTTTACATCTGCATCTACAAAAATGCTTCGCAGATCCCTGTGAAGTGCACGCAAGATTGTAATTCGCACTGTACCCGTTATTAGTGTTTCTTCATGTTGAATTCACGTACAGCCCTCGGGAAGAATAAATACCTAAACGCTTCTGGGCACGCTGTTCCTAGTCTAATTCTGTACTCGAGATCCCTTCTGGATCGGAGTTCGTAGCAAATTTCTAGATTCCTCATGCTAGTTCACGAAACCTTGTAAGTTGGCTTTAATGGGATATTTTCCGACTGTCTTCAAGCATCTGTCATCTTAGCTTTTCCAGGATCCCCACGACATCGAAGCCGCTGAGCGGCGGGCTGGTAGATTTGTTACCGGTAGGTTCGAAGAACGAGCAGGTGTATCGGTGATGCTTCGGTAAATGAAATGGTAATGGAGGAACGGTATTGAGATAGTTTGGAGAATGGCCATTTGGAGCTGACTGCTGAACGACTGCATTGACGCCAACTTACTTGTAGCGTAAGGTCCACGAAACTAAGATCAGACAGACTAGGGTCCATACGGGGGCATATAGACAGCGGTCCTTCCATCGTCTGTTTGCAAGTGGAACAGGAAATGAAATGACTGTTTCTGGTGCAGGGAACAGTCCGCCACGTACTGTACGGTGACTTGCGGAGTATGTATGTAGATACAGATGCAGGTGTACGGTTCACACAAACACTATTAGTTCCCCAACGGCCCCTGGTAGTCTTGTTTGGTATCGGTGGAACACACTTGAGTAATGTACTAGCATGTACCGCACCACTGTTTTATAGGAAATCTGCTTAGCAGGCTGACTACATGTCCCTAGTATCTCACCAATGGACCGAACTCTGCCACCTGGTATTGCAATATTTGTATCTGTGTGCTGCTAAGTGACAACTCGGGGAAGATTTACATTAGATCTATTGTTTTTTCCAAAGATCCATAAAGATGAAATCTAGGATGTAGAAGATGTCATAAAACAAAAGTAGATAACAGATATTTACAAATAGAAAAAGATATATTCCACTGATTGTAAGTGAGATGGTCGTTCCAGGTGTGAAATAAGTAAAACAGAAATTCATTTAAGAGATAAGAACAAACTTGTCAGAAAACGTGTTTTGTCATGTTACCACCAATTTCAATCGATAAAACCTACTATTGACGTCCATTCCAATGAAAAAGTAGATTTTAGACAGTATCCCTACATATAAACTAGAGAGCTCATCAGAAAATACTTGCCGGCTACTGTGGCCGAGCGGTTCTAGGCGCTTCAGTCTGGAACCGCGTGACCGCTACGTCGCAGGTTCGAATCCTGCCTCGGGCATGGATGTGTGTAATGTCCTTCGGTTAGTTAGGTTTAAGTAGTTCAAACTTCTAGGGGACTGATCACCACAGATGTTAAGTCCCATAGTGCTCAGAGCCATTTGAACCATTTTTTTAAATACTAGCAGGTGTAAGAAAACGTGATAGAGCTACGTGCTAATCAACCTGGATGAGTGACTGAAATTGTTCGTACCAAGTGACAGTCTACTTTGAAGCGCGCAATATGACCTCGCCACAGCGTGAAGTAACATTATGGGTAATAATGGATAAGAAATCGGACGTCGCAGCCCTTGACGCCTCAGTTTTTCACTCTTCTTGGAAGAGAAGCGGGACGAAGTGAGGTGGTATTTGAATGCGGCTGCAGTGAAGATTCAGCAGGAAGTCGGAAAAAAACACAGTTAATTTTTAGGACGGGGGAGTTTTCGCTGGTAGAGATGAAGCAGATGTGAGCATTTACTAGGCGGGACAGCGACCGTGTGGCGCCCCGGGGCTAACGAGACGGTGTCCAGACGCTGGCCGCGCTATCAGGTCGGCACGCGACGCCCCTGAGGGGCTGCCTGGGACCCGCCGGATGGTCTGTCAGCTCCGATAAGGCCGGCGGCCGCAGCCAGCCAGCACCGGCGCTGCTCTCTCTCCAGCGGAGAGTAGGAGTAGTCCGTGAAGTCGTGCTCAGATATCTATTAATGCTGTAGAACGAAGAATTTTTCTGTCTGCTCCTGCCACAAATGTATAATTCGTAAACTAGGCTGAGTTCGTAGTGAGCAGTCTGCTGCCTGAAAGCCAATAATGGGAACAAGAAAGTCTAGAGACGGCCGCTGTGGCCGAGCGGTTCTAGACGCTTCAGTCCGGAACCGCGTGACTGCTACGGTCGCAGGTTCGAATCCTGCCTCGGGTATGGGTGTGTGTGATGTCCTTAGGTTAGTTAGCTTTAAGTAGTTCTACGTTCTAGGGGACTGATGACCTCAGATGTTAAGTGCCATAGTGCTCGAGCCATTTTTTTTAAAGAAAGTCTAGATACAACGCAGGGACGAAATCCAATAAGCAGATCGGTGCAATTGATAGCATTCATGAAACGGACAGTGCTACTAGACTGAATCACAGCTGCCTGCCTTGACTCACTGCTGCGAGATGCTTGGCCTACTTCGAGTTGCAATGGGCGTTTCTTGTGGCGGTCGTGAACTGTAGCTCTCAGCTGCGACCGTTATCGGCCTTTACAAATGATATTAGAAATTAGACTCCCCCGAAGAATGAGCGAGAGTAATTATGTTACAGTTTCACTTAATGTAGCAGTAGGGAATATGGAAACTTCAAATGCTCCGTATGAAGTCCACAGAGTAACACAATCTCTACAGAAAAGATTCCGGAGATTTTTCTGAATGTTTTAAAATGAAGGAGGCGTGGTCTCTGGTGCCTCGTTGGAGCATTATTGCATTTCTTCTGGATTCTTACAGCCATTCGCCTCTATTACCCATCAGAAACAGAACGAGTACGAATCAGTTGTTGAGGGTTGCATACCTTAGAAATCAACGCGGTGCTGTTACGCCAGTGCTGTACCGGCTCCATCCCTTCCCGTTGTTTAATTTCACGAGTAGGTCGATTCTGAGAAAGGCGACCCTCCGGTCGCTTCCACTCGCTGACTCGTTACCTGTTACTAACGTGTTATTCAGCACTAAAGTTGAATCCACAATTTTGCTTTCTTAGTGTAGCACAGACAGGGCAACGATGAGCAATCTTCAGGATCACGTCAACTCTATCGAGGCTATGTTTTTAGGAACTGAAGAGGGTGTAAGGCGAAAATTAAAAGATGCTGTGTATACAACTGCTAATTTGATCCATAAGGAGAAGAGTGATGTCTAAAAGCTCGGTGCTACAGTCCACACTTCGTACAATGCAAACAGAATAGTTACGGTGTTGTTTAATAAATTCACAGCAGTCTTCAAGATTATATATATATATATATATATATATATATATATATATATATATATATATACATATATATATATATAACCGAATGCTCGGTGCATTGGTAAATAATAATCACCATGCCGAGTAGGTGGATATGTAGAGGCAGTGCCACGAATCCTTCGTTGTCCTTGCGAACAGCAGTTTGTGATGGGTGCTTGTAGGTACTACACAGCGGATCCGCGAGTTGGCTTCTCACGTCATCTCTGGCCTTGGCCTTAGGATGGTATTTAAAGCGCGAAACAGGTAACCGGAATTAGAAATAAAAGTGTACTGCGATCTGGACTGCGTTTCATGAAAATACTAGCTAAAACGTCCGGCATTGCCAGCGATGTTCAATACCTGCCAGAGAAAGTGATCGGCCCTGTGCCTTGCTGATTTTCACAGCGAATACAAGCTGCATCAGAAACTAGAGTCGCTTTAAATAGAAAGCCATACTTCAATCACTGGGTGTCAACGGAATGCGACGAGTCAATTCCTCTTCACCTGTATCAATAGTTGCGCCATTTCTTTTTACATTTTGCGATTAGCATCTTACTATGTTTTTGGTGAATTCGTCTTCTATGGTTTCAGCTCAGTTTCACTGTTTCTACTACGGCTGTGTTTGAGCCAGACTCGAATTGTTCGAAAAGTTTACGTCACAGTTCGGCAAATCTCGGGTTCGGTTCGATCTTTTGATTGGTCCGCAATCTATTGATTTTTGTTGGTACTATATTCATGGCTGTCTTATCGTTTGTATGGCACTGTGGACTTTAATCATAAAACTAACTGTAAAGTGCCCGCTCGGTTAGCCGCGCGGTCTAACGCACTGCTTTCCGGGCGGGAAGGCGTGCCGGTCCCCGGCGCGAATCCGCCCGGCGGATTAGTGTCGAGGTCCAGTGCGCAGGCCAGTCTGTGGATGGTTTTTAAGGCGGTTTTCCATCTGCCTCGGCGAATGCGGGCTGGTTCCCCTTATTCTGCCTCAGTTACACTATGTGGGCGATTGCCGCGCAAACACTGTCTCCACGTACGCGTATACCATAATTATCTACCACGCAATCACTACGGCTACACTCGTCTGGTGTGAGACCTTCCTAGGGCATCCACTGGGGGCCGAACCGCACAATAACCCTGGATTCGGTGTTGGGCGGCGGTGGGGTGAGTGGACTGCTGTAGCCTGTTGTGGAGTTGTGAACCACTGAGGACTACGGCGGGTACGAAGCCTCTCCGTAGTATCTAGGTCCCCTGTTCCATACAGTACAACTGTAAAATACGGACCAAAATGTCTTCTCGCGTGCAGTCCATATGACACAACGGCAACTGATCGATAATAAGAATTTGCAATCATGTTTGTCTCAAATTCTCGATCTTTCACACGTCTCGCGATCTAGTTGTGCTATATCCAAGACCGGATTGTCACTTAATTTATTCTCGCGAATGGAGTTACCATCAGCTTACCACGACATATTTCGTTTGCTAGGCGTTGAATTTTCCATTAGTTTTCTTCGTTGTTTCGTCTGAATTGAGAAATTTTGAAGTAAACCATCGAGCGAGGTGGCGTAATGGTTAGCACTCTGGGTTTGCATTCGGGAGGACTACGGTTCAGACCCGCGTCCGGCCATTCTGATTTAGGTTTTCCGTGATTTCCCTAAATCGCTCCAGGCAAATGCCGGGATGGTTTCTTTGAAAGGGCACGGCCGACTTCCTTCACTATCCTTCCCTAACCCGATGGGACCGATGACCTCCAGTTTCGTCCCCTTTCCCCGGATCAACCATCAAGCAAATTGAGGTTAATCGGGCAAGAACTTTTCGAGATGTTCGGTAGCACTGTTTCACTTTTACGTATTACATTAGTGTTTCAAGTTAGATTATGAAATCTTACGTAGACAGTGGTGTACCTCTTGCCTTGAAGGTAATGTGTGCAAAATTTTAACAAGGTCGGAATAAAATTATAGATTTATATTAATAACACACAAACGAACGAACTCTATTCTTCATATACAGGGTTCTAGAAGTTGTACAGGGGACTCAGTAGATCAAGTTTTACATAGGAAGCTAGGTCCGGGAACGTGATCCACCGTAGGTACACAGCGTCAGTGTTACAGGCACCTGCGCCCGTAAATGTATGTGTATACAGGGCGATCAAGAAATGATGTTATAAACTTTCTAAGATGATGAAGAAGGAAAATGGTACAGTTTGAGGAAGATATCCCCGCACCGGAGACAAACGAGTCGAAAGTTATAAGCGCAAACCTTTCTGATACCTCTGATAGTGGAATACATGTACCGGTACTGTTCCTGCTAAGATTGTGGGGTAGGCAACTTTCAGACATGGTAATACGAGCCAAAACAAGAAAAAATATGCAGCAAATATGGTCTCTAAAATGCATGCCTGAACAGTTATACGGAGGTGTCTGATAATGGGTATGTGTTTCGCAGTAGCGAGGATGAACAAGTACTTCTCAGGTATTCATTTTGGAACCCATGTTTACTGGGAATTTTTTTCTTGCTTTGGTGCATGCTACCACCTCTGAAAATTGCCCACCCTAAAGTTTTTGCAACAGCGGCACCGGTACATATATTACATTCTCAGAGATATCAGTTTTCGCTTGTAACTCTCGAGTCGTTCGTTTCCGAATCAGGGATCCTCACCTCAAATTAATACATTTATCCTTCTTGATCACCCTTGAAAGTTTGGAATATCATTACGGAATCGGCCGGCATATACATACATTTACAGGGACCAGCGCCTATAACTATGACACAATGAAGCGTCATTGGCTGACGTTTCCGGACGGTGGTTCCTACGTAAAAATTGGTCTATTAAGTTTCCTCTAAAACCTCTACACGTGCGTAACACGATTTGGGCACCACCCGGTGTATAGATTAAGTACGATCGATGTGTTCCGTAATGGTGTAAAAGATTAAGGTTAATAAAACCATTAGCTTCAGCTAATTTAATTTGTAACCATGCTCTTTAGCGCAACAGGTATTAGATGGGAGAAGTTGCTTCGGATGAACACACTTTCGAGTGTTTGTCGTTCATTGGCCGTCGTTTTACGATCGTAGCTCCACAACGGTATATTACCGACCTATGGTCACCGGGAAAATTTTGTTCGCGTCGACCCTAATGCGGCCGTATTATCAGGTTGTTTCCTCCACCCAGTATAACTTAGCTCTCACTGCTCTCTGAATCTGGTCATTACAACTGGAAAACTGGCCGAAGTGGCCGAACGGTTGTAGGCGCGACAGTCTGGAACCGCGCGACCGCTACGGCAGCAGGTTCGAATCCTGCCTCGGGCATGGATGTGTGTCATGTCCTTAGGTTAGTTAGGTTTTTCTAAGTTCTAAGGGACTGATGACCTCATAGGTTAAGTCCCATAATGCTCAGAGCCATTTTTGAACAACTGGAAGCGGCACGTCCAGTCGGCGCGGAGCTGGTTGACGCCTGGTTGACCCGTGTGGTGTCTCCGGCGCTTGCATTCGCAAGGGCAGACAGCGACAGTTGGCGACTTGTCGGCGCCCGTTTACTGCCCGCTCTCCGGAATCGACGGCCGCCATTCCGAGAACTCCGGGCGTAAAGCGGGCGTTGGCACCGCAGATAGCTGCCGATCCCGGCCCAAAGTTTACACTGTGGCCGAAAAGTTACGGCGAACGGTCGCGACGAGCAAGCGGCATGAGGCGTGGGCGGCGCGTCGGCGGGTCCGTAGCCCGGGCCGAACACTGTGCGATCCCAGAACTTAGTCCCTCACTGCGGTATTCTCCACCCGTACACCACTCGAGGGGACGACCATTCCAGAATTTCAAAACAAGTTAAATCGTGCCTTCAGCCACCCTCATTGTTCTGTACGCCCGCCGGCCGGGTTGGCCGAGTGGTTCGAGGCGCTACAGTCTGGAACCGCGCGACCGCTACGGTCGCAGGTTCGAATCCTGCATCGGGCATGGATGTGTGTGGTGTCCTTAGGTTTGTTAGGTTTAAGTAGTTCTAAGTTCTGGGGGACTGATTACCTCAGAAGTTAAGTCCCATAGTGCTCAGAGCCATTTTTTTCTCTACGCCCCATCAAAATATCAAGATATCTGCTGTATATGTAAACTGAAGGTGTAGAGGGGAGAAAGGAAAGGAAAGAGACGGGGTCACTGCTCTCAGCAAGATAGGGCCAGTCCTCGGAATTAGTGGAAGCGAGTAAAAATGTGTACCGCACCGCTGTTCGAAACTGGGCTCACATGCTTACTAGGTAGGTGCGTTAACCACTGCACAATCCGGGATACAGCGTTGTGGCAACTGCGCGACTATCTCACGGCCGATCCACACTCTCACCTATCGGCATTTCCTGGCCATTTCCTCCACGTTCGCTCAAATGGCTCTGACCTCTATGGGACTTAACTTCTGAGATCATCAGTCCCCTAGACTTAGAACTACTTCAACCTAACTAACCTAAGGACATCACACACATCAATGCCAGAGGCAGGAATCGAACCTGCGACCGTAGCAACAGCGCGGTTCCGGACTGAAGCGCCTAGAACCATTCGGCCACAACGGTCGGCCCTCCATGTTCGCTACTGTGACATTCCCACAGGATATCAGACGCATTTGTGCATCCGCACCGAAGAAAGAGGATCCATTTCCCACCTAGGAGTTTGAGTCACATGAATGCGTTGTGTCTGTTCTTCCGGACGTGTCCGGAACAGCAGACACCACGTATTCACATAAAAGGTATCTGCTGGCTCGAAAAACAGCCTCCACGCTAACTAATAAGAACTTTTAAGTCCTTCACATTAGTACTAATGAAATTCCAATCCCGTTGTGTAATAAGTAACACAAACGTGAAGGTCACCACTCAACTAGATATCTACGGATTAAAATTACGAACAACTTAAATTAGTACCATCACATTAAAAAAGAAAGTTCCAGAATGAGATTTTCACTCTGCGGCGGAGTGTGCGCTGATACGAAACTTCCTGGCAGATTGGAACTGTGTGCCCGACCGAGACTCGAACTCGGGACCTTTGCCTTTCGCGGGTAAGTGCTCTGTCATTTGAGCTACCCAAGCACGACTCACGCCCCGTCCTCACAGCTTCACAGGAGAGCTCCTGTAAAGTTTGGAAGGTAGGAGACGAGGTACTGGCAGAAGTGAAGCTGTGAGGACGGGGCGTGAATCGTCCTTGGGTAGCTCAGTTGGTATAGCACTTACCCGCGGAAGGCAAGGGTCCCGAGTTCGAGTCTCGGTCCAGCACACAGTTTTAATCTGTCAGGAAGTTTCAAAAAAGAAACTTGTCTGGAAGATGAACTACAGCGCTTTATTAGGAGAACACCGATAAGATGCAACAAATCAACACTTGGCCCTCCTCGTGTGGAATACTGGCTACGCTGTACGGCGTCCTTGTCACACAGATTTGGCGGAACTGATCGAAAAATTTCTAAGAAGGGCACCTCGTTTTGTATTGTCGTGAAATAGAGGAGAAACTGTCACACACAAGATGATGGGGTTGGGGTAACCGTCATTAGATAAGAGACATTTTTATTTGTGAAGAGATCTTTTCAAGAAATGTCAATCACTGACTTTCTCCTCAGAGTGTCAAAATATTTTGTTGCCTCCCTCCTGCATGGGAAGAAATGACCATCCTGTTAAAATAAGAGAAATCGGACCTCGCAGGGTAAGATTTTGGTGTTCACTTTTCCCGTGTCCTATTAAAGAGTGGAACGGAACAGAAATAATCTGGTAGTCGTTGTACGCACCCTCTGACAAATCAGACACTAAAATGTGGATTGCAGAGTCATCATGTAGATGTAGAAGGTGAAGTTTTGGGGATGTGAAAAAGGCTAACTTATAAATTAACAAAAGACAACGAATTCTGAATCTGTATACTCTATTAACAATAAACCATAACTATGTATCTTAATGCTATTTCCGCTTATGTCATCTAAATTTAATCGAATAAATTTGAGAGGACGTTTCTACTGTGGAAAGAAAAGTGCTGGCTCCTCAGTTATATTTCAGAGTTCCTGTTTATCTGCCAGCAGCCTAGAGCCCGCTGCTTTGGTGTGTATACTGTACGGCCTACACATATTTCGTTTTGTTTCTTTTTAATCGAAATTTTTTGTTTTTCATAATTTGCAACACGTTCTAAACTTTTCACACTAATTATGACCACAGACACATTGTCTTTTCCGAATGTACTCCTGACGAAAAAGCGATTTTCGTAGCTAGAGTTCAAGGTTTTTGTTAAACTTTCCTTTTGCGTTATGTGGTGATATTTCCAAAGAAACTTTCATTCCCTAACACACATTTCTTTATATCTAACCGAGAAGTGAAATACCAATTTTCATACCTTTAAAATTTTTTTAATATAACAAAATATATCTTTTTAAAACAATTTCATCCCCTATTTCATCTCCTCAGAGGCTGAATTTCCAAAAACAGTGAAATATGTAGTTTTTTTTTATTTCTGGCACAGAAGCCGAATACAAATTCTTATAACTTGCCATAGAAAATTCTTTCATAATGAAATAAATGCCTTTCCTTAGGGGGTTTAATTTCCAAAAGTATTGAACTGTCAGAGCCTGCACCATTCATTAATTCTCTGCAGGTCGTTCTTACTATCTTCTAGCGTTGCTACTTTGGTATGGATAACTGCATCGTCTGCGAATAGCATTAAAGAGCATCCGACGCTTTCTCATAGATCATTTATATATATTGTAAACAATAACAGTCCTATCACACATCCCTGTGGTACTCCCGATATTACCTTTACACCTGTCGGTTTAGTTACATTAAGAGTTGAATTCTATCTGCAAGAAATTCATGAATAAAATAGCAGGTTTGCTCCGATACTCGGTAACCTCGTATTTTTTTCATTAAATGACAATGCGGGATGCTGTCAAATGCCTGACTGAAATCAAGGAACACGGCATTAACCCGAGCGCCGTTGTCCACTGCGCTTTGGATCTCATGGAGGAACAGAGAGAGAGCTGAGTTTCGCAGGATCTCTGTTTACGGAATCCATGTTGATTTTTATAGAGAAGATGTTCATTTTCCAAGAACGTCATAATTCTTGAGTATAAAATATGCTCCATAATTCTACAACAGATTGACGTCAACGATATAGGTCTATAATTGTGTGGATCTGTCTTACGGCCTTTCTTAGGGAAGGGAATAACCTGCGCTTTCTTCCAGTCGTTTCGTTGCTCAAGAGATCTACGATAAATTACAACCATCGTAACACAATAGGACGAATCTGAGCTCGCACGGAACGACTTAAGTTTTTATTTTTGATACGTGCTGTTCGATGGTAGAACGGCAGGAAAATAGTATGAAAGCGGTTCGATGAACGCTCTGCTACGTACTTTAATGAGAATTGCAGAATAATCGTGTAGATATTGTGCAGAAATGGTGGTAGGAAATCAAATGAAAACTCCTTACTATGTAACGAGCCACCGGAAATCACGGGTCACTTACTCAAGAATACTTAGAAAATATTCCTGAAGAACCTACGAAATTTTGTCGATGCACCTCGTGTTCACCTCATAGAAATTTCTATACGCAAAGAACTGCCTGCAGCTGGTGGAAAAAGATGAGGCTAAAAAGAGAGAATATGACAATACGACTAGGCACCGACAGCAATCCATAATAAAAAGATATGGGGACGACACCGCAATGGTATACGATGTAGGATAAAGCAGACGGGTGGCTGCGTTCTCTGCCCCTTCACTGCTGCCTGTCACGCGAAGTCCGATGCTAGCAAGAATTTATTGGAGCTGCGGTTAACGGTTTACTGTCGTCGCATTCAAGGGGGAAACTCCAGAGGCAGGAAGTGACTCGATGGAATGTAACGACGATTTACATCGGAGCGTCAGTTCGATAGAGACGTACAACAGACCCAGACGATTCGAGACGTCGAGTGAATCCGAGCCCGCGTGTGGGTAAGGGCACGCTACGAAAGTCAGCGGTAACTTCTCTGAAGTACCGTTTTGTTAAACGATTAGCCTGGTGCGACACTTGGAAACTTGTAATTGTTATCCGCGCAGAAGCTGTTTCGAATCCCGAGCCAGTAAATGTGAGCTAGGCATTCCACACTACCTTCAAATGGTTCAAATGGCTCTGAGCACTATGGGACTCAACTTCTGAGGTCATAAGCCCCCTAGAACTTAGAACTACTTAAACCTAACTAACCTAAAGACATCACACACATCCATGCCCGAGGCAGGATTCATGCTACGTACTCTCCACACGCTCCAGTAACAGGATACATATTCCTGGACAAGCACAAGTGTATCGTAAAAATTTTCACGAATTTTGCGGCTATATTGTTTATACGCAAATAAAAGAAAAAGACCGTATCAGTATAATTTTGAGAATTCTTCGTTGTTTTTTAGTTACTGATACTGTGATGATGGAACAATATATTTAGATTACGCAGTAACGTAGGATGTGGAGACGGTCCGAAGTTAAGTCATTGTGATAATGTGCTTCTCAAAATGTCTAAGAAAAGTGTACGTGGGAGAAATAATTATCACTCCTTTCCCATTTTCGTACAAAGTCGCCCACCAGACAATTACCTTCAGAAAAAACCTAACATTTAGATTTGTATTCGAAATTAGTAGATGTCTGATTTTTTGAAACGCCTTTCTTGGTAGTGACAGGCTACATTTTACGTCCTCACTACTCCAGCTCTCATCAGTTATTTCACTGCCCGAGCAGCAAAACTCTTCAACTACTTTTAGCATTTAATTTCCTAATCTAATTCCCCCAACATCGTCTGACTTAATTGCACTACATTGCATTACACTAGCTTTACTTTTATTGATGCTCATCTCATATCCTCCTTTCAAGATGCTGTTCATTTAGTTCAATTACACTTCGAAATTCTTTGTCGTCTCTGTCAGATTGCAAAGCTTTTATTTCTCCTCCCTGAACTTTAACTAGTTTGCCAAATTTCTGCTTCAGTTTCCTTCACAGCTTTCCCAATATAGTGACTGAAAAATATCGAAGATAGGCTGCAACCTTACTTTACTGCTTTCTCGGCCACTGCTTCCTACAACTCTTATAATATCGATGTGGTGTCTGTACTAGTAGTAGGTAATTTATTCCTGCTAACCTTCAAAAATTCAAAAAAATTGCATTCCGGTCAAAACTGTTAAAAGCTTCCTCCATATATACATCTGCTACAAATGTAATTTTGTCGTTCTTTAAATTATTTTCTAAGATAAGTCGTAGGGTCAGTACTGCCTCGCTTGTTGCTACATTTTTCCGGGACCCAAACTGGTCTTCCGCGGTGTCGACTCTACCAGTTTTCGATCCATCTGTAAATAATTAATGTCAGTATTTTGCATCCACGACTTGTTAAACTGATATTTCGGTAATGTTCACAGCTGTCAGTATTTCCCTTTTCGTTGAATTTCAATTATTACATTCTTCTTGAAATCTGAGGAAATTTTGCGTGTTTCGTATATCTTGCATATCAGTTTGAATAGTACTGTACATGTAGATGTGTGCACGTAGATATCGCTGTGTGTGGTGCGTTCCTGCTCGCGATAACAACAGCGAATACTGACGCTGCTTTACCTGTAACAAAAGGTCTTTCATATTCTATATTTAGAACCTGATGCGCACATGGCTGTGTGTGTTAAACTGTATTATGTATGGCATCTCATGTGATCTTCACAGTAACTAAGTCTTCATTACATTCCTCGCATTACTTTCTCTTGAGTGAGGGGAATAGTATACTAGACTGCATGTAAAGATGATAAACACTTTTCTTAGTAGAACACAGAGCTAGAGAGCAATTGTCATTCATCCTGTGCCTCGTTCTAATATGAGCTTGAACTTTTCCAGGTAAACTGCATCAACTGCTGAGGATCGCATATGCTGACCACTGGACGTAGTTCTGTATGGATCTTGAGAGCTTCAGGATACGCTAGCGAGGCGGTATTGCTTCCAGTAAAGGTATACTTCCAGTGTGCTTCCAATTACAACTCAAGCTTCAACTGATACCGAGTTATATTCTGTTACTGTGCAATAAACACAACCAGTTAAGTGTAAAGCTACAAGTGATAAAAGAAACTTCTAGTGATGTAAAAATGACATACTATCGAGGCCTGCTACACTGTTTAAACACATTTACTGTTATTGCACCCTAAATACAACTGCATCCTCCTAGTGCGAATGTATAAATTTACCGGCCAATTCTGAACTGCGTGTGGTGAATGGAGCTTCAGAATCAGATACAGCTGTAGGTGAAGATATCATAATCAACATAATTCGCGAACAGCTCATCATCTTGAGTTTTACTGCCGCGGGAAATTAAGTAGTTGTATTTCTTTATAGCAATGTGATGGGTGCTTTCTGCCGTCGTAAACATTTAGTGTCTGCAATTAGTCGTCGTAAAACTAGGAGGCGAGGCTGTCTCTTCTCTGGCGAACAACAGCGCGCCCGTCCATCGCCCTTGTGTAACACCGTCGGAGAAGAGTCAATGGGCATTAAAGAAATTGGACACTGCAGACGTGAGAAAAATTCCACGGTGGAGAATAAATCGGGGCTATGACAGTCCGTAAACCCTGATTAGCTTTCGCCATGCCCGAGGTAGATTTATCACATTAATGTCGGTAGCATCTAATTAAAACGTAGCTGGTTCAAACCTTCGTGCCAGAATGCGTTTTCATCGCTAGAATTTGGCCGTAAACGTTACGTGAGGAGACTATTTTCAACTCCTAATCACTAGCCTGTGTGTCAACCAATGACTTGGCTATAATTACAATAAATTTCACAGTACCGTTTCATGAAATGAGCTTGTAAGAGGTGATGTACCGCTTAAAATCATGAAATTTTCGATTCTGAAGATCGTAATTATATGTGTTTAAAACCCAAAAGTCAAGTGTTTCTATCAGTATGGCACCTGGAATACACTGTTCGAAATTCTGGAGGTAGCAGGGATAAATATAGGGTGCAGAAGGTTATATGTAAATTGTAGAGTAACCAGACTGAAGTTTTAAGACTCAAACGGTCTGAAAGGGGGGAAGTGGTCGAAAAGGGAGTGAGACAGGGTTCTACCCTAGTCCACATGTTAGTCAATCTGACGAAGCAGTGAAGGGTAATGGAATGTAATCGAATGAAATCTAGTGATGCTGAGGGATTTAGTACGAAAATAAGGCACTAGAAGTCGTTTCTGCTATTCGGGCAGTAAAATTAGTGACGAAGACCAAAGTAGAGAGGATATAAAATGGAGACTGGGAATTTCAAGGAAAGCATCTCTGAAAAAAAGAAAGTTTTTAACACGTATTAAACACCGATAAACCAAAATCTGATGACCACTGTACACCGCGGCGTTGGACGCCGCCAGGTGGCTTTGCGGGCACGTGATGCGGCAACAAACGTATGCAAGTGGGGCAGACACGGACGGGGGACACACCCTAGCGAAGATAAGGGCTGCAAACGGTGAAATCCATTCAGATAAACGACTTTGACAAAAGGTAGATCTTTATTACGCGAAGCCTGTGAACGATTATCTCGAACACTGCCAAGCTGGTCGAATTTTCACGTGCTACTGTCGTGAGCATCTACGAAAAGAAGTAGGAGAAGAGTGAAACTACCACCAGGAACTAAATGGTTGGACAGTCACGACGCTTCACAGAACGCGAGGTTCGGGGACTTGTCCGCTCTGTAAAGTAGGATAGATGGTGATCCGTGGCATCTCTGTCGAAAGACCACAATGCTTGTGCACTCACAAGTGTTTCGGAGCACACCGTTCACCGTACGTTGTTGAACATGGAACTACTCTGCAAACCACCCCTACATGTTCACATTTTGACCCAACGACATTTTTTCGATCGTAGATCAACGAAAATGTGTCAGCTCTTAGGGTGAACCACATTTTTACTACGCTAGGTCGACGGTCGTCTTCACAAACGTTGCCATCGAGGTGAACGACGGCTCGAAATCTGCAGCGCGCCAGTGTTACGCTGTGAGACACATTCTCCTGCTCTTGCATGGGACCAGTGGCACTATTCGAAGACTTGCTGAAAGCTGCGAACCACCTGCATCCCTTCATATTTGGTGTCCTCCCTGACGGCGATGTCATCCTTCAGCAGCATTATGGTCCGCGTCTCGGAGCGACAACCGTACTACATAGTTTGAGGAGCATTATAGTGAAATCACGTTGATGTCTCGGGAACCAAATTCGGCTGATCTAAACCCTATGGAACGAATTTCGTTCGCTATCGGGCGCCATCACTGCTTACGCAAATCAGGGGCCCGTTATTTCCTCAAATTACATGACCTGTGCGTAGATATCTAATGCCACATACCTCCACTAACCTACCAACGAACTGTCGGTTGCTTGATACGCGGAACAAAGACGGACAGACAAGCTATTAAGACGGTGGTCATAATGTTTTGGCTCATTAGTGTAAATTGAATTGATAGAAAAATTTTTCCAGAGGTGTTTGCCTGAAGTGCTTTCTTGTAGTAAGTGATGCTTGGACGATAAACAGTTCATTTAAGAAGAGAATAAAAGCTTTTAAAGCGTGGTTCAGAGAATAGTGCTGAAACTTAAAAGTGTAAATCGAACAAACAAATGAGAAGGTAGGGCAGAATGTTGTACCAATGGACACTTTCAAACTTCTCCCTTTAGTCAGCTCTGTCACAGAAGTTTAGTATGTTTTCTAATTCCGTTTTGAAATGGCAGCGTTCATTTATGCGTGCTGCAATCCTCTGAAATTACGAAAATTTCTGAGAATACTTTTTTTCCAAGTGTGAAAAATTTAAATTCGTAATTCACCGATGGAAAGACGTTGCAACATCAAAAAGTAATTAATGTAGAGCAAGGGACTTTCGGGAATACATTTGTCTAGGTAACATATTTAACTGATTAACATTGCAAGGACATAGGTTAATGTAAGCAGGAGATGGTTCAAATGGCTCTGAGCACTATGGGACTTATCATCTGAGGTTATCAGTCCCCTAGAACTTAGAACTACTTAAACCTAACTAACCTAAGGACATCACACACATCCATGCCCGAAACAGGATTCGAACCTGCGACCGTAGCGGTCGCGCGGCTCCAGACTGAAGCGCCTAGAACCGCTCTGCCACCCCGGCCGGCTAAGCGGGAGATGAGCCAATGCAATTATGAAATGCTGGTACAGTAACCGAGAGAATGTTCAATACATACATGCAAACGTGCTTGCGTTGTGTTGTACAGATGTTGGATATCTGTTGTGGGATGGAGTTTCATGCTTGCTGCACTTGGACGGTCAGTACAGCAACGGTTAATGCTGTTCGTGGATAACACTGGTGTCGTCCGATACTGTTCCGTATGAGCTCGACTGGAGACAGATCTGTATATCGAACAGGGTAAGGCAACACGTTGACACTCTCTACAGAAAGTTGGGTTGCACCAACGGTATGTGGACGACCATTATCCTGTTGGATAATACCCCCTGGAAGTCTGTTCATCAAGAGCAGCACAACAGGTCGAATCACCAGACTGACGAACAAATTTGCAGTCAGGTTCGTGCGACAGCCACGAGAGTGCTCTTGCTGTCATACGAAATCGCATCCCAGACCTTAACTCCAGGTGTAAGTCCAGTGCGTCTAGGCCAGAGACAGTTCGGTTGTAGGCCGTCAGTTGGCCTCATTCTAACTAACACACGGCCATCACTCGCATCGAAGCAGAACAAGCTTACAGAAGAAATCACAACATATCCCCATTCTGACCTCCAATGAGCTCTCGCTTGACACCGCTGAAGTCGCAGGTGGCGGTGGTTTGGTGTCAGTTGAATGCGTACTACAGGGCATCTGGCTCGGAGTTGTTCTTGAAGTGATCGGTTTGTAACATTTGTGTTACTGTGGTGCCAGATGCTGCTCAAAATGGTGTTGCAGGTGCAGTACCATGCACCCAAGTGATGCGTCGTCTTCTCCCCCTCGCTCAGTATGCCAGGTGGCGGTTGGGAGCCCAATCTTCTTGCGACAGTACGATCTCGTGACCACTGCCACCAACAGTCACGTGCAGTGGCCACACTCCTGCCAAGACTTCCTGTAATATCACAAAAGGAACATCCAGATTGTCGAAGCCCCGATACACGACATCGTTCAAGCTCATTGACGTGTTGATAATGGCGTCTTTGTCGCCTGAAAAGCATTTTCGACTAACATCAACTCACCACGTCCAAACTCAAAGGTAATTAACGCTGACGACCGTGTATCTAAAGCAAACGTGGTCTGCATCCTGATAGTGGCACTACTAGCCCCAATATTAAGCAGCTGATGCGAAATTTTAATAGACACCATCTTTCACATGTAATACGCCTATCAATATCCGCTTTTGTCCCACAATTTCTTCTTGGTGTTGCGATTTTTTTCCCGTCAGTGTATTTACAAATGTTACATGAAACACAACCTCCCGTCTCACAACAACTAAAACAACATAAAAATGCCTGAGGCTGCTTATGGTGGTTTCTAGTAGGTGCCCCTTCATGTGATTCTAAAATCAGCCAGTAGATTCATGCACCGAACAGGAAACAATGTGTGTTCTTCGGTACACTGCCCTTCAGGTACAACACTCTCTCCTATTGAATTAAACCGAAGAAAAAAGAGATTTATGGAACGACTTGAATGAAAGAAGAGATCAAGGACACGTCTAGGGAGCGTCAATTTGGTAATGGACAGAGGCGTAGGGAGCCAAAATTATAGAGGTAGACCAAGGGGTCAATTCAGCAGACAGGTTGAAATGGATGTAGGATGCAGTAGTTCTCAATGATGAGGAGGCTAGCAAGGGGCAGAGTAGTACGCTGAGCAGAATCAATCCAGTTTTCTTACTGAAGTCTAGAACAACAACAACAACAACAATGACGACGACGACAACGACGACCACATATGTGATGGAATGTTATAGGAAGAGCGCCGACAAATGCTCTGTTGAGTGCCCAGAATCGACTGTTAATCAGCATCTTGAAACGCAGTTCGTGTTGTACACATTCCTTGTCTTCTATATCGTAGCTATAGGCAGCCTTGCTCCGGTTTCAGTGGCCTATATTCTCGATTTACGGAACATAACTATCCCTCCGCAATATTTGAATGTGTCGGAAAGGACAGAAGGACGGAACATAAGCTCGGATTTGCGAAAGGGTAGGCATGAATAACAGCAGGTCCTACTCAAAGGAATGATTCAACTATTTGCTTTAAAACTATTGTGGAAACAATGGTAATCGTGAATCTGGATGGCCTTTCGGGAATATGAACGGTCGTCCTCCCGAATCTGAATCTTGCGTCTACATCCATACCCTGCAAACCAGAGTGAGGAGCATGGCAGAGGGTATTTCCACTGTATCAGTTATAAGAGATTCTTCCCCATCCGTTTCCGTATGGAGTGCAGGAAGAATGATCGCTTCAAAACCTCTGTGCACGTTGTCGTTTGTCTCTTCTTACCCTCACGATACCTGTGGGAGTTATAGTATAATCGTAGCTGGTTCTTGAAAATTCCTTAGTTAATTAGGCTTTCACAAGATAGTTTACCTCTGTGTTCAAGCCTCTGGCAACTCAGTTCTTTCAGAGTCCCCCTGGCCCTCTCGCACGGGTCATACAAACCTGTGCCTTCTCATGCTGTCTTTTCAGTACATTCAATGTCCCGTCTTAGTACTACTAGATATGGGTATCAAGCACTTGAGCGCTATTCTAGGATGGGTCCCACGAGTCTTTTGTAAACAAATCACTTTTCACACTTTGTTCAATATATGCAAACTGAAGCAAGGAATGAAAATATGTACCAAAGCCGGGATTCGAACCCGGGTCTTCTGCTCACTGGGCAGGTCCGATAACCTCTACGCCACGCTGGCACAGTGGCTTGTTGCTCAATCCAAATTCCCATTCATGCCTCAGCCCACATTACAGTTGACAGAGAGGCATAATAGTGTAGTCCGGGCAGTTGTGCAAAGCCGCTATGCCAAGGTGGCTTAGTGGTCAACACAGCTGCCTAGTGAGCAGGAGACTCGGGTTCGAATCCCGACCTTGGTACAAATTTTCATTCGGCGCTTCTGTCTGCATATACACATAATAGATTTTGTGATTTGAGAAGGTTTCTGGGACCGTAACAGGTCCATTTGACTTTGCACACTGACTGAAGTTCTCTAGTATTTTATCAATAAACAAAGCCAGCCACTTGCTTTATCTATCTGATCACTCCATTTCATAATCCTACACACTGTGCCAGACAGGAATTTGTATGATTTGATGGATTCCAGCTGGGACTCAGTTATGTTGTCCCTTTCCGCTGGACGCTGTGGGCGAGCGGTTCTAGGCGCTTGAGTCCGGAACTGCGCTTCTGCTACGGTCGCAGATTCGAATCCTGGCTCGGGCATGGATGTGTATGATGTCCTTAGGTTAGTTATGTTTAAGTAGTTCTAAGTCTAGAGGACTGATGACCTCACATGTTAAGTCCCATAGTGCTCAGAGCCATTTGAACCATTTTTACTACCTTTCCTTCGTCTCATGAAGTGCTCAGTTTTACGCTTCTAAACATTTAAAGTAAGTTGCTAATCTTTTCGACATTTTGGTATCGTATCAACATCGGTTTGCATATTTATGTAACTATTTCCTGTCAGTACTTTAAAGTAGATAACTGCATCATTTGCGAAAAGTCACAGGTTGTCGTTAGTATAGTCTGTGAGGTCATTAATATACCATATGAACAGTAAGGGTCCCAAGCACACTTCCCTGGGGCACGCCTATAGTTACTTCTATATGTGTCTATAACTCTTCATCCGAGATAGGATAATGCTTTCTGCCTAACAACAAATCCCCAGACCAGTCCGAAATTTCGCTTATACCCTACACGATGGTAATTTCGGTAATAAGGGTAAGTGTTGTACATGGTCAAATGCATTTCGGAAGTCAAGACAATACCGCACCTTTCCGACTGTCTCGATCCGTGACTATCAGGATGTCGTGTGAGAAAAGCGCTGGTTGGATTTCACATCTGCTCTTCTCTGGGGCCCTTCTTGTAATCGGATGTGAGTCGTGCTTTCTTCAAACTACTGGGCACCGTTTTTTATTCGAGAGAACTACGGTGTATTATGGTTAAAAGAAGGGCTGATTAAATCGCGAATTCGGTGTAGGATCTGATAGGGATCCAATAGGGCCATGGAGCTTTCGTCATTTGGAGTGAATTCAGCTGTTTCTCCGACAATCCGAGTGCAGAGTCTTGTCACGACGAAGTAGAGAACTGCATCATTTGCGAAAAGTCACAGGTTGTCGTTAGTATAGTCTGTGAGGTCATTAATATACCATATGAAGAATAAGGGTCCAAGAACACTTCCCTGGGGCACACCTATAGTTACTTCTATATCTGTCTATAACTCTTCATCCGAGACAGGATAATGCTTTCTCCCACGACGGTGCGTACAAAACGTCGAGACATTCAAAAACAATGTCTCGACGTTTTGTACGCACACAATCTGCCACTGTTTTTTCTTTTTTTTTTTAACAAACAGTCTCTGTTTTTCTCATGACAAGATGTCATCTATTGCCAAAACATCATACGTAAATTTTTGTACACTTAGAATCTGTAATCAAAGGCTTCATGGAATGTCTTGCATTTGTGATGTACACTACTGGCCATTAAAATTTCTACACCACGAAGATGACGTGCTATACACGCGAAATTTAACCGGCAGGAAGAAGATGCTGTGATACGCAAATGTTTAGCTTTTCAGAGCATTCACACAAGGTTGGCGCCAGTGGTGACACCTACAACGTGCTGACATGAGGAAAGTTTCAAACCGATTTCTATACACAAACAGTTGTTGACCAGCGTTGCCTGGTGAAACGTTGTTGTGATGCCTCAAGTAAGGAGGAGAAATGCGTACCATCACGTTTCCGACTTTGATAAAGGTCGGATTTTAGCCTATCGCGATTGCGGTTTATCGTATCGCGACATTGCTGCTCGCGTTGGTCGAGATCCAATGACTGTTAGCAGAATGTGGAATCGGTGGGTTCAGGAGGGTAATTCGGAACGCCGTGCTTGATCTCAACGGCCTCGTATCACTAGCAGTCGAGATGACAGGCATCTTATTCGCATGGCTTTAACGAATCGTGCAGCCACGTCTCGATCCCTGAGTCAACAGATGGGGGAAGTTTGCAAGACAACAACCATCTGCACGAACAGTTCGACGACGTTTGCAGCAGCATGGACTATCAACTCGGAAACCATGGCTGCGGTTACCCTTGACGCTGCATCACAGACAGGAGCGCCTGTGATGGTGTACTCAACGACGAACCTGGGTGCACGAATGGTAAAACGTCATTTTTTTCGGATGAATCCAGTTTCTGTTTACAGCATCATGATGGTCGCATCCGTGTTTAGCGACATCGCGGTGAACGCACATTGGAAACGTGTATTCGTCATCGCCATACTGGCGTATCACCCGGCGTGATGGTATGGGGTGCCATTGGTTACACGTCTCGGGCACGTCTTGTTCGCATTGACGGCACTTGTAACAGTGGATGTTATATTTGAGATGTGTTACGACCCGTGGCTCTACCCTTCATTCGATCCCTGCGAAACCCTACATTTCAGCAGGATAATGCACGACCGCATGTTGGAGGTTCAGTACGGGCCTTTCTGGATACAGAAAATGTTCGATTGCTGTCATGGCCAGTACATTCTCCAAATCTCTCACGAATTGAAAACGTCTGGTCAATGGTGGCTGAGCAACTGACTCGTCACAATACGGCAGTCACTACTCTTGATGAACTGTGGTATCGTGTTGAAGCTGCATGGGCAGCTGTACCTGTACACGCCATCCAAGCTCTGTTTGACTCAATGCCCAAGCGTATCAAGGCCGTTATTACGGCCAGAGGTGATTGTTCTGGGTACTGATTTCTCAGGATCTATGCACCCAAATTGCGTGAAAATGTAATGACATGTCAGTTCTAGTATAATATATTTTTCCAACGAATACCCGTTTATCAACTGCTTTTTTTCTTGGCATAGCAATTTTAATGGCCAGTAGTGTATTTTGTCGCTTCAAGGAACATCTGTAGTCATTTCTTGTCCTCTCTTCCTTTCAGTATGTATATCCACACAATATTAGAGGTGTGTCTTCACGTAACTATATTATGAAATGTGACACTGAAAGTTGTAGATGAGTTTTGCTATTTGAGAAAAAGAGGACTCTGAGGCGGCATTTCACCGCATCCACAGAAAAATGCTCTGGTTAATAATTAAGGAAATAGGTTTCCGTAGACTACTGATAAAAGTATCCCAAGGTTTATACAAAAATACCAAGATAAGAACAGATACTGGCAAAGAACTGATACCAGAAATGGAGATAAACGTGGGAGTAACGTAAAGCTATAGTATGTCACCAAAACCGTTCAACATCTAGGTCCACGACAGGGTCAGGGAATGGATGATGCACAGAATATCTCAAGGCATACGAACTGGGCCACTCATTTTTCTAAACACTTTTTTTTTTTTTTTTTTTTTTTTGCTTGCGATCAGGCAATCGTACAGAAAAGCGAAGACAATTTACAAATAGCGGTACATATATTAAACAGCATAAGTTTAAATTATAATCCAAATATGGAAACAAGAACAATGGCCTTTTCTGGGGAGTGCCCTATAAGGATTACGATAGTCATCAATAACATAATAACAGGAGTCCCGTTTCCAGCATGTAGGATGTGACACAACTTTTGAAAGAGAGAGAGACGTAAATAAGAGATATAACACTTATCAACACGTGTGTGGCACTATGAAAAGAACATTGAATGGTAAAACTAGAAAAGAAAACTAAAAGAAATTTTGGAAAGTCATGGCACTATCCAGAGTTCTACATGGAGCAGAAAATTGGACATTAAGGTCAAATGACTGAGACAACTTGGAAGACCAGAAATGGAATTCCTTTGACCAGGAGAAGACAGAATGAGAAATGAAGAAATAAAAAATGAACGAAAAGAACCGGGTGCGCGGGGGGCGGGGGGGAATTCCATCCATTAACTGAAAAAGTAATTCAACGAAAACAGGATTGGAAAGAGTATATATTACGTACGACACCCTAGAGAATTTCACCAAAAGCTATTTGTAGAAAGTGTGTGGGAAAGACAAGGAAGCCGTAACAGGGCATAAGGCCTGATCCTGGATTGGCAGAAGAAGAAGAGAAAACGAATAATTGGAAGAAGGTATCAATAAAGAGGGTACAAACTGGAAACTGGCAATTGCAAGAAAAACTTAGTATGAAAAGAGAATTTTATTAACTTCCAATAAAAATGGAAGTCTTAGAAATATTTTCTGGAAGTCTTTGCTCAGAGAGTAATTTTGTACACAATTGATAATTGTAGATAAACTGTAGACAAGAAGAAACTGAAGCTTTAGAAAGGTGGTAGAAGAATCCTGTAGATTAGATGGATAGATTGTGTAACTAATGAAGAGGTGCAGGTCCAACTTGAGGAAGAAAGAGATTTATGGCACAACTTGATTAAAAGAAGGGGTTGGTTCATAGGACATACGAAGGAATACTTAATTACTTATACTTACTACTACTTACTAGTAGTAATTACTAATACTACCTACTAATATACTTACTAATACTTACTGACGTAGGGCATATGAAGGAATGCTTAATTTACTAATGCAGGAAAGTGGTCGGTGTGGTGGTGGTTGGGGGGGGGGGGGTGAAGAGCGGTGCTGAAAATTGCAGAAGAGACCCAAGTTGGAATACAGTATCGTGTTCAAATAAATACAAGTTGTAATAATTTTGCAGAGATGAACAGTCTTGCGGAGTATAGGTTAGCAGGGAGAGCTGCATCAAACCAATCTTCTGGCTGAGGGCACCAACAAGAACGTTATTTAAAATTGCTAGATCGACTGTGAAAACTAAGAAATTAACTTCGACAGATTGCAGTTTTTAAATCCCTTAACTGTGTCGTATCCTTGAAGCTGTTTCGCCGTTTTTCTGATCACTCTACACAGCAAGTTCAAAGAAGACCAGCACGTTTTGTATTACCGCGAAATATAGGAGAGAGTGTCACTGATATGATACAGGATCTGGGCTGGTCATCATTAAAAGAAAGGCGATTTCCGTTGCGACGGAATCTTCTCACGAAAATCCAATCACCAACTTTCTCCTCCGAATGCGAAAATATTTTGTTGACACCGGCCTACATAGGGAGAAACGATCAGCACGATAAAATAAGGGAAATCAGAGCTCGTACGAAAAGATATAGGTGTTCGTTCTTTCCGCGCGCTATACGAGATTGGAATAATAGAGAATTGTGAAGGTGGTTCGATGAACCCTCTGCCAGGCACTTAAATGTGATTTGCAGATTATCCATGTAGATGTAGATGTAGAAACAGCTAACTAAGGACTGGATTACTCATTCAATTATCTGACGTCCTGTTGTTATTTCAAAATTGTCAGATACTTCAGTCAGATATCTGACTTACAGGTGTGACAAGTCAGTCTGAGAAGGAACAGTGTTTTGCTACACACGTGGCAGTCCCCAAGGTGTAGAAGGATATTGCCTGGTGCCCAAATGATAAGTTTTCTTAAGAATCTGAAAAACTGCTATCAGTTTTTCATTCGAGTGATTTCTTACGATCAGCTTTGAAACTCTGGATTTGCACGGCAGAATACGGAAGGCTGTACTCAATTTAGAGGTCCACTCGTCCTTTAAGTACTTCGGAGCAGCGTTTGTGAAAGAGTTTGTAAATTACCTACATGAGGGAGATGCTGATGTCTTAGGTACAACACTAAGTTGTCTGCTAAACTGCGCAGTAAATTATATGAAATGCTGTTCCCTTCATATATTTATGTGCAAATAAATCGTTAATTAACATTTACTGCGTATTAGTATTTTGCTATATATCACGTAGTGCTGGCAATATCCGGCCTTTCTTCAATACTGTTTACAGCCATGGATGCCCAATTAACGTCTTCGGAGTTACTACACTAAAAGGGAAAATGAAGTCTTGACAACGCAGAACTTAGTTGCAGATATCGCCATAGTTAATTTATCTGCCCATAAAAGGATCCTGGATCCAAGTAATAGCTATATCCCCAGCGCCGGCCGGAGTGGCCGAGCGGTTCTAGGCGCTACAGTCTGGAGCTGAGCGACCGCTGCGGTCGCAGGTTCGATTCCTGCCTCTGGCATGGATGTGTGTCATGTCCTTAGATTAGTTAGGTTTAATTAGTTCTAAGTTCTAGGCGACTGATGACCTCAGAAGTTAAGTCCCATAGTGCTCAGAGCGATTTGAACCATTTTTTTTCCCCTAGCACCGTATTCTGGGGCAGTGCGAGATGATAAAAAAAATCAAAATGACTTGACGCATGAAATAAATAAAGGGATTTGATTCGAACACATATTTTGATCGTTAATGGTGCTTTAAACTGTATGTATCAGAATATGTACGGTATTAATCTAAGTTAAATTTTTGAAGTCAAGAATGAAATGAGCATGGAAATGTGATTATCTTTGAAATTTGTTTCTGGAAGAAGCTTCTTCTTGCGTCGTTTAAGCTTTAAATATATATGACTGTAAGCATAAAAAAATACTCTACTTCACATTTGAAGCAATTTTTCTTTTTGACCTCTGCCGCTAGAGGACTAACCCCATCTGTAGACTGTTTCCTCGCTCAGAGCAACAGTAATGTTCGATCTGTCCTTCAGATTTCTTGGTCAGTGTAACGACCATCTAAAACAGCAGATAAGACCACACGCATTGAATCGAGCAACGAATAATAGGTACATAGCGACAGTTTACCCGTTGTAATCACCCCACAAATCCGCTCCAATTACGCCTATGATTTCGCCAGAAGGATGTGGATATAAATTCTTTTTTCTATTTCCTCTTCGTCCAGGGGAATCCCTTTTTATCCACATTGGACAACTGTGCCTCTCACAGAACGCCGGATATCTGGAAACCACCTCATTGTTTAACCAAATGCTACAGTCAGATGAAGCCAAGTGAACATAGAGTTCTAGATGTCTTCAAAGCTTTCGGATTAGAACGGAACCGATGGTTGTTACAGAATATACATTCACCTGAAATATATAGCAAGGTTTGTGACTAGACTGATAATTTCTTGCCCGACAGAATGCAATACTTTTTACTGTATGGAGAGTAATCGAAGGATACGGCAAAAATATCTGGCACTTAACAGGGAAACGCAATAGGACGGTTACTCTTAAAGTTGCATTGATTGCATTCGCAACAAGAGGCACAAATTCAGAGATGAAGGAGAAGGATACGTGTGTTTGTTTCAACTAACGAATCCTGCGCCAGGAATAAGTGAGTCGAAACTTACGAAGTCAAACGTGTTCTGGGATAAGTTATATGTATGACTCATTGTTTGTACGATTTAATAACACAGTTTATCACGTACGCCATTGGTGTTGCTGTAGCGCAGGCAAACCTGGCCAACAAGGCATTACCCATGAGACCAGCTCGTTCACTTGATATCAACCCACTAGATAGGTCATGTACACCAGACGTAGAAGAAAGTGTTCTGGCATAAACCTGTTTCATTCATTTTTATAACTGTCGGCAAACCAACAGTAATATCTGAACTTGTCTCTTTTTTGACCAGTTTTTTAAGCTCAAAATGATACATTTGCTCTTCTCCAGACCCAATAACCTGTATCAGCGCTAACTACGTTGTTGTTACGGCCACTGCCAGCCTCTTCATCTCTGAATAACATCTGCAGCTCACATCCATTTCAACCAGACCATAGCCTTGGTCTCCCTCTCCACCACTTTTAACTACCCCACTCCCCCCCCCCCCCCCCCCACCCCAACTGCACACACAGACACACAATTCCCTCCACTACCAAACTGGCTATGTCTTGATGCGTCAGAATATATCCTATCAGCCAGTCCCTTCTTTTAGTCTGGTACTGAGTAAAATTGGGGAGAAAAAAATTATGGCAAAATCTGACTAGAAGAAGGGATCGCTGCATAGGACACATTCAGACACATCAAGGGATCAACAGTTTTGTACTAGAAGAAAGTGTGGGGGGGTAAAAATCATAGAGGGAGACCAAGAGATGAATAAAGCAAGCTGATTCACATGGATGTACGTTTAAGTAGCTATTCGAAGATGAAGAGGCTGGCACAGGAAAGAGTAGCATGGACAGTTAGCACCATCAAACCTGTCTTAGGACTGAAGATCACAACAACAACACCTCCGGATTAGTTACTCAATCTCTGCATCTAATCTTCAACATTCTTCTGAACCACTACATTTCAAAATCTCCTCCTATTTTCTGTAGTGTTCATTATCCGTATCTCTTCCACAAAAGGCTATGAGTATAGCGTATACGTGGCTTATTACTGCTTTAGCAGCTAGTGTCCCATAAATTTCTTTTCTCCACATTTCGATTCTGCACCTCGTTATAAAACTACTGCACATACGGCATATCTTAGAAGCTAGGTAATGAAAAGGCAAACCTATGTTTGTAGCATTTGTAGGTTTAGAGAAAGCTTTTGAGAGTGTTGACTGAAGCACTATAACCACCATCTTTGAAATTCTGAATGTAGCAGGGGTAGAGTACAGGGAGCTAAAGGTTATTTACGACTTGTACCGACATCAGACGGCATTTGTAAGAGTCGAGGGGTACGAAAGGGAAGCGGTGTTTGAGAGGGGAGTGAGACAGAGCTGTAGACAATTCCTGATATTATTCCATCTATACATTGAGCGAACAGTAAAGGAAACAAAAGAAAAATTTTGAATAGGAAATAAAGCACAGGAAGAAGAAATAAAAGCTTCGAGGTCTGCCTATGACATTGTACATCTGCCAGAGACAGCCAAGGACTTGGAAGAGCAGTTGAACACAATGGACAGTGTCGTAAAAGGGGGATATAGGACGAATATCATCAAAACCAAACCAAGGTTAACAGAATGTAGTCGAATACAATCAGAGGATGCTGAGGAAATAAGACTAGGAAACGAGAAGCTTATGGCAGTATAGGAGTTATGCTATTTGGGCAGAGGTTATAAAATGTAGACCGGCAATGGTAAGAAAATAGTTTCCGAAGAAGAGAAATTTGTTGACATCTAATATAGATTTAAAAGTTAGGGAGTATTTTCTGAAGGTATTGCATGGACTGTAGTCATGTATGGCAGTGAAATGTGGACGACAAAGAGGTTAGGGAAGAAGAGTGTAGAAGTTCTGAAATGTGGTGCTACAGAAGACTGCGGACGGTTAGACGGATAGATCACGTGACTAATCAGGTGGTACTGAGTAAAACTAGGCAGAAAAAAATTATGGCACAGTGTGACTAGAAGATGGAATCGCTTCATAGGACACATTCTGAGTCCTCAAGGGATCACCAGTTAGCGCTAAAAGAAAGTGTGGGGGGTAAAAATCATAGAGGGAGAACAAGATATGAATAAAGTAAGCTGATTCAGGTGGAGGTACGTTGAAGTAGCTATTCGAAGGTGAAGGGCCTTGCACAGGACAGAGTAGCATGGAGAGCTGCATCAAACCAGTCTTAGGACAGAAGATCACAACAACGTCTCCTGATTATTTACTCAATTTCTGCATCTAATCTTCAGCATTCTTCTGAAATACCACATTTCAAAAGCTCCTATTCTCTTATTTTCAGTAGTGTTTACTATCCGCATATTTATTCCACAAAAGGCTATGAGTATAGGATATATGCGGTATATTACTGTTTTAGCAGCTAGTGTTGCCTCAGACATTTTTCTGATGCAGGACTCATCAACACAGAAAAATATTTACGTTATGACAGTTGGACGTGTTGAGCATAATGTCTTTCCCTGATCAGAAAAATTTATTACCGCGGAACTGTGTCAGATACAGATACGCGGTTTGTTGAAAATGGTAGCTTAGCTTATAAGGTCTTTATGGATACACTCCCACATGTGTAGGTCGTGTTTTACAAATGGCAGCTCAGCTCATGAAATTTTTCTTGGTACACTTCTAAATGTTACTTTGCATCTAATTAAGGGGATTTAAATCAAGGATGGAACTTCAAGAAGGTGATTCACAGCTACACTACAGGTTGCTGTTCGCCATTTATTGATGAAACCTCTGCTAATAGATGGATCGGAAAGAGGTGGTCGAACGTCATGGCCACCACGTTCACCACACACAGCCCCTCTCGACTTTCTTGTGGAGGTGCGTTAGAGATAAAGTGGTCAATTCACAAGTTCCTGATGTGCAAAATTTCACACCACGAAGGCGATATTTTGCAGAGGTGGTTACGGAAGAGGTGTTGGTGAAGACATGGAGAGAAATTTGAGTACCCTCTAGACGTTTTACGGTAAGCAGACGGACGTGTATCCACAAAGAACTCTATGACGTAAGCTACCCCTTGTAACTAACCACATATCTATATCTAGCATAGTTCATTAGGAATAAATTTTCCTAACTTGATGTTCACTTTCCATTTATATGCTGTTAGACCATTAAAGAAATCTCACTCTGGTGCAAAGATTGGCAGCAAGCTTTAAATGTATGGCAATATAAAGTTGCTCACATAACGAAAGGTAACAACATGACAATGTGAGACGACGAGTCAAGAATTTAAGGTCATAACGTTGGCAGAAGTAAAGATGTAACAGCGTGTGAAGTGATGAAGGAAGATAAGGATTTAATTTCCCTCTGAGTATGAAGACGGATGGAAAAGATGGTTGTAGGGGAAAATCAGCCGTCTCAATTTCGAAGAAAACATCCCGGCATTCTCCTTAATCGACTTAGAGACATCACGGGAACTCTAAATCTGCATGGCCAGCGTAGGGTTAGAAACCTTGTTCTCACAACTGAGAGTCCAATGCTTCAACCATTCTTCCGTGTCGTCGGATTAATGTGATAAGAAATAATCGTATAAGTTCAGATGCAGGCTTCGATTCATTAATACATTTTATTTATTTCTTCCATTAAAAAGTGAACTTGCAGTCATATTTGTAATACAGGCTGTATAATGGAAATTGTAATAGTTGCATTTAATGAAACGATTTCATAAAAGCATTACCAAGCGGTAAATCCACAAATATTAATGACAAATGTATATATGTATGTACGTATGTTCCACATCACCTCCTAAACTTAAGAATTTCCTAACCCTAAAAAATCACTGTGCAGATACGACCCGCCTACCTATCAAAGGGTTCGGGGTGGGGTTGGAAAAGAAATGTAGTCCGCGACGCGCTGATACCTGGAATTTATTCATTCAGTATTTTTAAACGAGAGCATTTAGTGAGATGCAACAAACTTTCCATATTATTTCAAACTCTTACGAAACCTTTTCTTGCTGCCGCGTTCGGCATGACATTTTAAATTAATACTTCTTTACTACTAACTGTATTAGCGATATATTTTGCAGATAGTATTCACATATACCATTGAGTGTACCTGCAACATTATCTCATTGTACGACACATAGTTCAGGAGACATGACGTGATAGACACTGAGATACGTGAAAAACCGCCGCATCATGCATGACATTTAAATATTTTACTTCTTTGCTACTAACTCTATTGGCGACAAATTTCACAGACAATATGGCCGTATGCCGAAGAATTTATCTACAAATTACATCACTGTACGACAAGTAGTTCAGGAAATAGGTCGCAAACACTAAGATGAGTGAAAAACTGTTGCCTCACGCATGAAGTTTTAATTCATTGCGTCTTTTCTGCTAACTCTATATCCGACAGATTACGTAGACAGTGTTCAAATACATCTACGAATGTACCTGCAAAATTATGTAATCGTACAATACATCGTTCATGAGATACGATCATAAAAATTGAGCTGCGTGAAAACGGAAGTGCAGGGCGAAATTTTCGAGAGACAGGTGAAATACGTGTAAAAATATGTGTGAAATAATACTGTGGCAAAGCTGCAGATAAAAAGCTCGTCCTAAGCCCCTGGATCGATTGGAACCAAGCTTGGTACATGTATTACTTGCTATCTGGAAAGAAATACTGTGTAGGTAAGAATCACCAGCATGCTAATGGGATTTGGGTGGTAGCTTGGTGGTGGTGAGAGGAGGGGTGAAGGTGATGGACAGAAAGGAGGAATGGGAAAACAGACACAGGTATGAGCGAGCAGGTGGTGGACAGAGACAGGAGAGGAAGAAACGGACAGAAAAAGGGCAGATGGTGAGATGGATGGAAAGAGGGGAAGGAGGAGAAGGTCAGAGAGAGTGCAGAGGAGGAGATGAATAAAGAGAGTGGGGAGAAGGAGAGCGACCAAGAGAGGAGGAATGAAGAGATGAACGGAGAGAGGTAGGAGGAGGACGAGGAGGGGGGATTGACTTAGAGAGAGTGAGGAAATGAGCTTAGAGGGGCAAGAGGAGATGCATTCAGAGGGGGGAGAGAGGTGATGGACAGAGAGAAGGGGACGAGCAGATAGGCAGAGGAGGGGGATGATGATGATGATGATGATGATGATGATGTCTGGTTTATGGGACTGCTCGGTCATCAGCGCCTGTATAAAGTCCCAATTCTGACATGGTCCAATTTTTTCACAGTCCAATCTAGAAACTGTCAGACATGATTGTGATGATGATGATGAAATGATGACGGCAACACAAACACCCAGTCGCCCCCAGGCAGAGAAAAATCCCCAAACCGGCCGGGAATAGAACCCGGGACCCTGTGCCCTGGGATCCAGAGGCAGCCACTAGACCACGAGCTGCAGACGGGTGGAAGGGGGGGGGGGGGGGGAAGAGGAGAAGGAGCAGATGGACAAAGGAAGGGGGAGGAGCAGGTGGATAGGGAGAAGGTCAGAAAAAGACAGGGTGGGGAAGGAGGAGATGAACAGGGGAGAAAGGAGGATACATACTTACAAAAGAGTGGAATAAATACATACCTGGCAGTTTCATTATTACAGCAGTAGTATACCAATAATTCACTGCCCGTTCCCTCATGGAATAAGAAACAAAAAGGCTGCAATTCCAAAGGCGCCCTTCAGTCTGAGAAAAATTTCTCTCTGGATGCAACGCACTTCAGCTGTAGCACGTTCACTTCGTAATTTTTATAGAATGCTCGAGGGTGAAATACGGATAATCTACGAAAGATACTTCTTGAGAAACAGTTATCAAACCTATATTAAAATAATTTTTAATTACGTGATGCAGTTAATATAAATGAAGTCTGACTCTAAGGTGTACACAAAGGAGGCGTATCACGAATATAAATTTGCATGCTTCTACAGCCAGAATCAATTTGAATTTTAGCGCGCCTGAAAAATACAATTGAATCGTCTAATTTAAAAATATAATGTTATTGTATAATCCATTTAGCTATGTTATTAAAGGTATTTAATTCGAATGATCGACTTCGAAAATATACATTTCATCCTCAGACAAGCAATAAGCAACAGCAATAGTGCATATGGAATCATTAAAACGCAGCAACAAAGAAAGTGTCGTCACAAATACTGTATGTGTAGCCCAAAAACTTACCGTATAGTAATTATTTATTTCAGCTTTAAGAAAGTAACCTAATCGAACGAATATGTGAGATGGAAAATTAAGGGAGCAGAGGCAGTTTACTCGGGAATGTAACTGTATGATATTTCGCTTGTCACACATTGTGGACTAACAAGAAACTGATCAAAAGTAAAAGTCAGTCAGCCTGTCAAAAGTAACATTGTCGAAACTTAAGTTTCTCATAATAAAATACAGAAACTGAGTTCTTATCATCTGTTTGACGTCTACGTAGCAATGTTCATGTGTATCAGACATTGCACTATAACAAGAACGTCACATAACTCAAACCTCGAAAGTACCCTAATACAACAAAATGCCATGTGGTGTCAGAAGAAAATAAGTCGGATGCGTACAAATATGCCAGATACAAGAACCGGAAGATAAGAAATAACCACACGCGTCGGGCTTCGTTGTGGACGGTAGGTGTACCATTATTAATACACAGTTATCTTCAGTGCTCCAAAATGGTGCAACGTAATGCTCGAAATGATTTTAGTCGGGCGGCCCCTCCAAAAAAGAGGCTTAAGACCTACTGAGAATATACAACTATTCTTCTGACCCCTACTCATCGCTCGACTAATTGCCGTCTGGATGAAGTTTTACTAATGATAGCTAGCACGGAGGCGTTCAAGGAATAATCTTTCCCATGTTGTACGAGTGTATGTAGTGGTAAGTCACTTTAAGTAACGAGAGAAAGTACGGTCTGCCGCATAATTTTCAGCGAATTGCAGAACAAAGACGTAAATGCACTACGATACGATACCCACACATTGACGCATCTTGGCAGTTTAAAGTTGAAACGCCGCGGCTTGTGGAGAACCGCGCTACGGAGCGTGTGAATTGCGGCTAGCTAGGTGTGGGGTCCGCCTGATACGGGAGCCTGCACTACTTCTTCCACCTCGGCACTCGAGACGAAAATTGCTTCCAAGAGTTTAATGCGGCGTCCGTCGCTGTAGTACAGCGTCCCGCGGCTGCAAGTGCCCAATAAAGGGCCAAGTGGCCCTTGTTACGGGCCCTGGGAGGCAGTACACGGCCCGGAATGGCGTCCTACGGCCACCCAGGCCCTTGTCGAGAGATTGTTACACCAGCCGCGCGGCTTCCGCTGGTGACCGCGCTCAGGCGGAGCACAGAGGTGGATTGCGAGGGCGTGTGACTGTTCAGGGCACAGCACTGTATCCGTACCTCTAAACATTAAAAAAAAATCCTCCTAAACCAGTGAATTGATTTCAAGCGTAATCGCCACGCATATCTGGGAAGAGGCACTGTGGGGTAAGAACCGTTTACCTTCTATAGGGATGAGGGTGAAAACTGAGGAACGTCTGTCACAATATCAGCCAGATTTTGTACAAATACTATTTATAGACATAATTATCCGTATAAAGTACTGTGGAGTTAATGTACCCAACCACCCCTAGTGGTGAAGTTCGTGGTGAAATGCCGTCGCATGTAAATACAGTATATTCGACTAGAGAACCTGGCAATGCTTCCTAATTGCTAAACACGAATGGAAACAGGATATACATCCTAATTTCCTTCCCCCCTCCCCCTCTCTGCACATCCCCTTTTGCTCCCTCTCTTTGTCCATCCCCTCCTCCCCTTTTCAATCTCCATTTTCATCCCCCCACTTTTTGTCCATCTCCTCTTCTCCCCTCTCTCTGACCTTCATCCGTGCCACTGTTATTGCAAACTAACCTGCGAATAGGAACCGAAATCGCCTAGAATGTAAGGATAAATCGGTTGTGATCATTTCCATACGGAGTGTGAGAGGCCTTTCTTGCAGCTGGATCGGTGACAATACAGCTTCAGTAACAGCATTTCGTATTGTTTTAATCTGTGAAAGCGCAGGATTACAAACTTTCGAACCATTCAGATACCGTAGTAGTATTCTAATCAAACGCCAAAAGCAGCAAATATAGCTCTCCTGTATTCTGCTTAACCGACTGCGAGGAAGAAAGAAAAAAATGATTCAAATGGCTTTGAGCACTATGGGACTTAACTTCTGAGGTCATCAGTCCCCTAGAACGTAGAACTACTTAAACCCAACTAACCTAAGGAGATCACACACATCCATGCCCGAGGCAGGATTCGAACCTGCGACCGTAGCGGTCGCGCGGTTCCAGACTGTAGCGCCTAGAACCTCTCGGCCACTATGGCCGGCCGAGGAAGAAAACAAAATAGCACATTCCTGTGTATACAATTTTCATTTAAATGCACAATGAAAACGAATATATATGGAAAAAACAATTTGTTTAATGGGTTAAATGCTCTTCTATCGTAATAAAACTGATTGCGGGGAAGAAAACAAAATGGGACATTTTCATATCCTTTTCTTTCTCCCAGTTCGTTTTAACAGAAAACCAGTGGATTTTTGCTTAAGAAGGTTTCTATGAAACCCGGCACACGCATCACTTGCTATCTGGAAAAATTAAAGTGACTATAAAATACCCGTATGTGTGTAAGAAATATGTGACATGCGAACGCATGCAAAAATCTAATCTTATTCTATTTATTCAGCATACAACTCATAATTAACCCATGTTAGCACATAGGTACGCGTTTCAAGAGTCGTGCCCTCACCAACTGGCTCTCTGCTTTTAAATAAATTTTAACAGTCATTAACCGAATGTGTCATCAATGAACCTTAGTATTACATCTGGCTTTGTAGTTCATTACCTATTAGTGTTTGTGTGACGGGGGACTATATTATTCAACATAACTTTGTTCGTAATGAATTACCCAATGGTATGTTCCCGTGACAGAATGCGCTGAAATAACACTATTCGGAAATGCATTCGAAGGATTTGAAAGTGTGTTATGAAAATTAAGTAAGAGCAGCAAGTGACTACAGCAAGTGTATAAAGAAGACACAGCAAAACCTTACGTTATGTAGACATGGAATGTTAACTGTGTGTCAGGCGGCACAGTGAACGACAGAGGCGAAAGTGATCAAAGATCGTAAGAGTTTAATACGTTTATGGCTTCTGTTGATGAATAAGAAACTAAAGGAAACTACAAATTAATTTCAGAATGTCTGCAGAAGAAGAGAATTGCCACGCTCGAACAGTGTTCTAAATATTCTACATTACAAAAAGTAGAAAAACAAGATGCTAAACAAAGACCGAGGTATCAGCTTTCTCTCCGACCTTTCAACTTGACATTATAGTTCTTAGATCTATCACTCATTTTTCTTTCAATTTTGCTAAAAGCGTACTGATAATGAAACCTGCTGTACAATGCATATCTTTCTACATAAGTTCACATCGTTTTATCGTGTAGTGTACACTGAATGACCGTCGCAGTTTCTTCTCAATGAGGCAAAATTGTCAACAACAAATCCGGTGATGGAATATAATTGCGTACAGGGATGGGAGAGTCAGGATTCCGAGATTCCTGAACAACGACCTTCTCGAAGTAGGGGTACCTACATCGCAGATCAATCTGACCACCATTTTCTAGACTAGATATTGTATTGGCGAGGGCGCAGAGTTACCCCAGAGTATGACACTGTACCAGATAACAGAGTGAAGGTAAGCAAAGCAAACAAGCCTTCCTGTTTCAGACTCAGAGAGAGTCGAGGCCGTTCTTTGGGTGAATACAGCTGACATCGAAATAAGTGTCCAAGGAATAGAAAAGCAACTGGAATCACTCAATAGAGGAAAGTCCACTGGACCTGACGGGATACCAATTCGATTCTACAAAGAGTACGCGAAAGAACTTGCCCCCCTTCTAACAGCCGTGTACCGCAAGTCTCTAGAGGAACGGAGGGTTCCAAATGATTGGAAAAGAGCACAGATAGTCCCAGTCTTCAAGAAGGGTCGTCGAGCAGATGCGCAAAACTATAGACCTATATCTCTGACGTCGATCTCTTGTAGAATTTTAGAACATGTTTTTTGCTCGCGTATCATGTCATTTCTGGAAACCCAGAATCTACTATGTAGGAATCAACATGGATTCCGGAAACAGCGATCGTGTGAGACCCAACTCGCTTTATTTGTTCATGAGACCCAGAAAATATTAGATACAGGCTCCCAGGTAGATGCTACTTTTCTTGACTTCCGGAAGGCGTTCGATACAGTTCCGCACTGTCGCCTGATAAACAAAGTAAGAGCCTACGGAATATCAGACCAGCTGTGTGGCTGGATTGAAGAGTTTTTAGCAAAACGGAACACAGCATGTTGTTATCAATGGAGAGACGTCTACAGACGTTAAAGTAACCTCTGGCGTGCCACAGGGGAGTGTTATGGGACCATTGCTTTTCACAATATATATAAATGACCTAGTAGATAGTGTCGGAAGTTCCATGCGGCTTTTCGCGGATGATGCTGTAGTATACAGAGAAGTTGCAGCATTAGAAAATTGTAGCGAAATGCAGGAAGATCTGCAGCGGATAGGCACTTGGTGCAGGGAGTGGCAACTGACCCTTAACATAGACAAATGTAATGTATTGCGAATACATAGAAAGAAGGATCCTTTATTGTATGATTATATGATAGCGGAACAAACACTGGTAGCAGTTACTTCTGTAAAATATCTGGGAGTGTGCGTGCGGAACGATTTGAAGTGGAATGATCATATAAAATTAATTGTTGGTAAGGCGGGTACCAGGTTGAGATTCATTGGGAGAGTGCTTAGAAAATGTAGTCTATCAACAAAGGAGGTGGCTTACAAAACACTAGTTCGACCTATACTTGAGTATTGCTCATCAGTGTGGGATCCGTACCAGATCGGTCTGACGGAGGAGATAGAGAAGATCCAAAGAAGAGCGGCGCGTTTCGTCACAGGGTTATTTGGTAACCGCGATAGCGTTACGGAGATGTTTAATAAACTCAAGTGGCAGACTCTGCAAGAGAGGCGCTCTGCATCGCGGTGTAGCTTGCTCGCCAGGTTTCGAGAGGGTGCGTTTCTGGTTGAGGTATCGAATATATTGCTTCCCCCTACTTATACCTCCCGAGGAGATCACGAATGTAAAATGAGAGAGATTAGAGCGCGCACGGAGGCTTTCAGACAGTCGTTCTTCCCGCGAACCATACGCGACTGGAACAGGAAAGGGAGGTAATGACAGTGGCACGTAAAGTGCCCTCCGCCACACACCGTTGGGTGGCTTGCGGAGTATCAATGTAGATGTAGATGTAGACAGCAGCATTCACTTTATTCACAAGATCTTGAACGTGATACTTTCTTTTACGCTCAGTCTTAAGAATTTGAAATGGCTGAATTCATTCACCGTTTGATCACATTAGGGCAATATAGTCTCTGTTCTACAAGAGTTACGTGTCAAAATCAGTACGTATTGCGTTTTATTGCAGTTAAGTGCTAATCTGTTCTCTTAAAGCCAAGTGCTGATGTTACTAACTACTCTGTTAGTGCCATTCACATTATGTTGCAAATCATTTACATTAACACTTGTGTCACCGGCAAATTGAAGCATTTTATGCCATCTGTCATGTTTAGTGGCAGATCATTGATTGTATCAAGACGACGAACTGACGAAAAACAAAAACGTCTGGCAACCCCCCGCCCCCACTTCCCCCGCCACTCACTTCTGTCATATTCAAATCTTTCCCCTGTTTGTTTACACTTGAGGACAATCTTCCGCTTCCTACCTTCCACAAATGTAGTGAAACATTGCAAAGCTTTTCCCTGATCCCATAATGTTCTGACTTATGCAAAAGCATTGTATCACTTACGCTATAAAATGCTTTTATTAAATGAAAGAAAATTCATGTTGTCCTCAACCTATCGTTTAGCTCTGCTAGTACCTCACGTAGAAATCAATAAACAGCATTTTCCGTGCATTTTTCCTTCCTGAAGCAAAATTGATACTCTGAAAACAAATTATGTAGACTGATATATGCTACTATTCTCCTATACATATATGCACCATTTTTGTGTTATTGTTTTCCTTCACTGCAGATAAACAATCAGTGGAAGAACATAACAGAGCAATTTTCTGAGTAGGTTTAAAAACAGGTACATTAAGACTTTTATAATGAATACTCCAAAGATAAAAAATACAAATTAATATTGAAGGCGGATAGCCAGTTGATGAGTTCTTTTTAGGGTAGTATAACAGTGGAAGTAAAATAGCAGCGACAGAAATTGATTCCAGTGAGAATGTTGTCAGACATAAAAAAGCACTGTCTGTACAGGGCGTGGAGGCCCAATGGTACCGACTGGCCACCGTGTCATCTTTAGCCTTGAGGTGTCACCGGATGTGGATACAGAGGGAGGGGCATGTGGTCAGCACAATGCTCTTCTGGCCGCTGTCAGTTTTCGTGACTGGGCTGTCAGACATACAGGATATAAAATTGTAAAAGATAACATACTATAATTACTTTCATTCCAATACGACATATGGGATTGTCTTTTAGGATAACTCATCAAGCCAAGCTACGCTTGGAGATAAAAATGTGTAATAGAAATTGTTTGTGATGTGAACCCAGGAACATCTTGCACAGGATTGTTTAATGACATTAACTACTGCTTTCCAATATATTTATTCCTTAATGAATTTGTCATTATAAATGTATCTCTTTTTCGAACCAACAGCTCAGTTCATGTAGCCAATACTAGAAGTAAGAGCAATCTTCACAAGGATTTGAAGTCAGTTATTTTGGTACAGGAAGATGTCCATTATTAATGAAGACAAATTTTCAGTAGCTTTCCAGCAGCCATAAGAAGTTAACTACCACTAAAGTTTACTTTAAGGGGAACCTAAAGGATTTATTGGTAGCCAATTCCTTCTACTTTACTGTGAATTTATTAGCAGAAACAACTGATGTGTGTGCGTACGTGTGTGTGTGTATGTGTGTGTGTGTGTGTGTGTGTGTGTGTGTGTGTGTGTGTGCACATGTGTGTTACTGATAACAGAAAACAATTCAAATATTAGTACAATCTGACTCCTATAGAAATTCAGTGCAGTAACGAAATCATTGTAAATAAGTGTTGTAAAACGATTCTTCTCTTCAGTTATTATTACCTCATAAATGAAAATATGTTTACAACTTGTTCTGTTTCACTCCACCTCCTTGACAATCAATCTACCCGATATCCGTGGAAGGTGTATTAGCATGCTTGGATTTGTTTTCCATTGTAAATAGTTATTGTGACTCTTGTTCTTGTGATATGTTCTACATATTTGAGGATGATCTCACTATGGATCAGTTAGAGCGAAATGTATATCTAATGTAACTTAATCAAGTAAAAATTGTGTACAGTGACTTTGCCAGACAAAAGCTCAGTATCAGAAAATATTAAGAATTTTTGATTATGGCAGTGGCAGATTTACTTGTAATAGGAAGACTATTAAACAGATTTGGAGTTAGTAGGAAGTGGAATGGGAACTACTCGGGGAGACGCTATAACGAATGTAGTGTTGAGGGAGATTTAAACAAATTAAGGGAAAAAATTTCTGTATTTTCTAACTTTTACTATTCTTAATCAAAAAATTAATAGTTGAATATTTTTATGCTGTTCTAATTTTTGGTTAAGCAAATTCTGATTAATACATTCTGAAATTTGTTTAAGTTTTAATAAATGTATGATATAATCGCTCTGTTACTACAGCGGAGTATCTATGTGATGTACTAACAGAAATTCAATGTGTGTTGCAGATCTAATGTTGCAATGGCCTTCTGTCCGAGTGCTAGGTTGATGCAGCTCTCCACATTGGTCTGCCTTTACCAAGCCTCTTCATCTCTACCATAACTACTGCAACCTACATCCATTTAAACCTACTTACTGTTGTCAAGCCGTGGGCTCTCATTACAGTTTTATTCACCACATTTCCCTTCATTATGAAATTAGCTATACTTTGATGCCTCCATATGTGTCCTAATAATGCACCCCTTCATTTAGTCATGTTGTGTCATGAGACACGCTCTCCCAGTTCGATTCAGAACCTCATTATTAGTTACTTGATCCATCCATCTAATCTTGAGCATCCTTATGCAGTCTGATGTTTTAAAACTATCTGTTCTCTTGTTATATGAAATATCTGTGACTCACATTTTAGTTCCCTACAATGCTACAACTCTAGACAAATACCTTCATAAAATCTTCCTAGTACTCAATTTTATATTTGGTACCAAAAATCAAAAATTCTTTCTATTGTAAGTCTCCTTATCCTCTTATGTACGACTGTAGGAGAAGACTTACTGTTTCCAAACAGCTTAACATGGATGCTTGACTAATTTCATTTCAGTTTCAACAAAGCTACAAGAAAACAGTATTATTAAATGTGCCTGACCAATAACTTGAAAATTCGAGCTAGCTAACGAAAGAGTTATAGATTGTGCATTAAATGTTAGGTTCATCTCATCAAAATTTACTGTCAGGACATTTTCTTGTGAAAAAGAAAATGTGTCAGTATTTCCAAAGTTTCAGAAATCAGTCTTATGAAATCAGAAACTGATACCTCATGGACACTGATAACTAGTACACATGCCTGAAAACTATTTTCATTTGCATAAACCAGAGAAGCAATCATAAAAATCACAGACAACTGTTTTAAACGTTTCACCTGGTCTTCAATATAGCCACTAATGATATCTGAAACTTTGTTAGAAGTTTCAGTGTGCAAAGATTTTTAGACATGCTCATAGCTGCTTTTACACTACCCACTTTTTTCTTAGCTGAAAGTGGACTGAAACATTTTAACTTACTGGCACACCTTTTGACAAGTGTTTCAATAAAAAAAAAATTATTCATAACTCTTCCCGAGGACTTCCCATTTTGATATATAACCTTTGTACCCAATTTGTCAAACCTATCAACAGTCGTTTAAGACACAAGATTTGGTATGTAGAACATCTAAAAACTGAGAGGAACGATAATTAATGATAACTATTAGTAAAATAAGCCAGAGGTCTTGAAAATAATTATTAATGGCTTAAACTTAAGTTATTAAAAGGAATAGCATCACAAACCAATGCCAGAAATACTGATGAAAAACAAAGCAGAGCTACGAAAAGATTTCGTATGGAAGGGAATATCGAAAGCAAACATAAAAAATATCGCAAAATGTGCGTTATATTTAAAAACCAACGTTTTCCTTATCTGCATTTATATATATAAAACTAGAAAAAATAAAGATAAAAATGTTTCAGTGTGCAAAAAACACACACTATTAGACTCAATTATTCACTGAATTAAAATGTACATTCATAAGTATATTTTGTGGACTTCCTGGAATATCGTGCAGGAAATTGACAATGCAGTTAAGCTTACTAAGAACAGCCTTACTAAATATTTACTTTCTAAGGTTAATGGTTGCTAACAATTACTTGGGATGTGGAAGCAGGTAAGGCACAAACAGGGTGTCATCTATTCTTCATGTAACCTCACAGTGATACGGAAAAGAAACAAAATATATCAAAAAAATCTCCCTGATAAATCGAACATCCTGGTAGACAATAAGGGCAATTTTAAAATCAATTGGCATCGCTTATGTTAGTATACTACTCAGTCGAGGGAGGAGGAAGAGCCAAGAAAACTGAAGAGACTGTGAAGTGTTTGCAAAACATCTCCATCAGCCATCTGAAAAGTACCTGCACCACAAGATAACGGTTTCCAGCGGAGCTTTCTGTAATTTAATGTCTTCAACTGCAGGTTTCCACGTTGGCACTGTATGTCTTCTAAGTCCATTTACACACCTAACTAGTTGGTTTCCAGCAAAGAATTATAGAACTTCTTGGGTCAGATATCATCGACTATAGTAAATTCTCTGACCGATTTGTTTCTTTCTAGCAATTGTATATACACATCTCGCCAAATGTTAAGTTTGTAAATGTTTTTAAAGTCCATATGTTATTGTTGTTAAATCAGAACTTGTAATAAATGCACACAGTATTTTTCACTTTTCAGACACTTCAGTTGCTTAGTTTTGAAAACCTTTTTTAGACCAGCAAAGCACTTCTTGTGCATGTTTACTCATCTGTCCACTCATTACTGTCCATCAACTGGTTGTCTTCAACTGCGCTAAATACAAAGACTCACCAACACGTTTTGTGGCTTAACTGTTAATCCAAACATTTTTGCTTTTAAATGTGTTGACTATAAATTGTTTTACTCTTCTCATAACTGATTTTCAAGCTCACTTTAAAACTTCCTGTAATAGGTCTTTCCATGGATCGTTGAAGTCTATCAAAAACGGATACAATGTCAACTTCCAAAACGAAGTGGTTTCATTGGTTTTGCAGCAACGCTTATTCGTTCTTCTCTTTCCCGTTCTTTGTATCTGTAAATATTTACTAGGGCTGCTCTGATTCAGAGATCTTTAAATTATTAATTTTCCGATAACTTGACGAAGGGCTAATGGAAGCTCCAGAACTGGCCCTTTTTATTGTATGCTATCATGAATTGAATGATTTCGTTCTTTTTCTCAGTCATTTCATACAGATTTTATTCAAATTTAGACACAAGCTTTCTCATTATCTGGTAGTCCTGGGTAAAGGTAGTGACCGTAATCGGAAGACCTACACCACCACAACAGCAACAACAACAACAGCAAGATCGCTATTCATTTTCTTGATACACTCTGTATGGATCGCTCATTTGAACGAATAGTTTGCATATTTTGACGAATTTCTGTATTCTTAAATGTGTTTTGTTTCGAAATTATGGAAATCTATGTGACATGTTTATATTACTTCGATAGTCAGGATGACTGATCTTGATCATTTTGAATTTTCTAGATGCAGCTGCGATTCCTGCAGCCTGGCGGGCCAAGGCGCATGCTGCAACCCGGACTACAACCCAGTGTCAGGCGGAGAAGAAATTGCGGGCACAACTCACACCTAAGGATCCTTACACGCAGCACCCTTTCCACAAGTTCTATAAGATGAAACATACGCTTCACACCAGTACATACTGAACATACCTTTGTTGTTCCCGGTAACACTAACAATCAAATTTAGGAGACACCGTTTTTCGAAATTGTGTGTGTGTGTGTGTGTGTGTGTGTGTGTGTGTGTGTATGTATGTATGTGGATGGGTGGGCGGGTTGGTGTGGGGATAGAGAGAGAGAGAGAGAGAGAGAGAGAGAGGTAGATGGAGACAGAGGACGTTCTTACAATAATGAATAGAACAGGCAGCGCCACTTGTGCAGCATCTATATCTGAAATATGTAGCCAGCCGGAGTGGCCGAGCGGTTCTAGGCGCTTCAGTTTGGAACCGCACGACCGCTACGGTGGCAGGTTCGAATCCTGCCTCGGGCATGGATGTTTGTGATGTCCTTAGGTTAGTTAGGTTTAAGTAGTTCTAAGTTCTAGGGAACTGATGACCTCAGAAATTAAGTCCCATAGTGCTCAGAGCCATTTGAACCATTTGGAAATATGAAAAAACACAGCGACAGTTCCATTTATGCAGATGCAGCTTAGATGACTGTTGCAGTCAAATAGAAAACTGGTGACTCCAGAATATGAATTTGTGGACAGGGCTATGGACTGAGTCGCTCTTCAGAAAACAGACTAGCAAACTTTTTTTGTAACAGTGTGCAGTACGACGGGTGCACCACATAATACGAGCTTCTTGATATCAGCGTCTGATTAGGGGAGTCTACTATCCTTATTAGGCTGTAAAACACTGACGTATTTCATTTTCCCTTGTTCCACAGTGTATGTGCATCCCAAAAAATCTGCATCTCCTACTCATCTTCCCCACTACTGGTTTCACTTCCTTTTCCATTTCATGTCACACGGTAGGACGTTTTGTGTTTTAAACGAGGTGGCAGTCCCTAGAAGTTGCTTGCAATTAAATATAATCCGATTTGTTCTCTTTATTACACTAGCTCGCATTTCTTAATATTTGAAGAAAGCTGCCATACAGTACATTAAGTGAAAATACCGCCTAAGTCTTCCACATTTGTTTATTATCGTTCAGTGGCAATAGTTTACTGTAGATAGCAGTGGACAATCTGAGAGTACCGCTGACCATATGTTATAAATCTTACATCGAAAACGTTACCGTTACTATTACACTTCTTTGTGCAATATCCTGAATTACTTCAGTTTCTGCTGACAATTTGCGATCCATTAAAACGTAAACAGATCTATTACTTCAAATTCTTCAAGCCAAGTTATCTGCCTAAGGTCATGAAATCACTAGGACATCACGAGAAAATGTTGCCTGTTAAACACAGGAGTGCAAGAAAAACTAATGTCACAGGCAGCGAAATGAAGGCGTTAAAGACAAGTGTAAAATCTGATAAGAAGACCACTACCTTGAAGGTGTCAATTGAGTTTAATATGGGCTTAGAAAACAAAGAGTGAACTAAAATGGTGACATTAAAACTAAATGTTCGTGTTAGAGCTTATTTTGCCAATTGGATAACGTGAATAAATGGGCTCAATAGTAAACTCATGAGTAATGGAGACAGGGGAAACATAGAAGCTGGACTTGTTCGAAATATGAAACTAAAACTGTCAGTTTTATTGCTTACTGACAGAATACTTTTTTGCATAATGAATGAAATACACACTTTACTTGTTTATTTATTATTTAGATGACCGGTTTTCGGCTGTTAGGCTATTATCACCTACAGAGATAAGTAAGTGTGGCTGTGAATTTTGTTATAGCAAAGACTTTAAACAAGATGCAGCCAAAGAGGCTCTAGTTGGCTGTCAAAGATAACAGTTACTGACATTCGATGTAAGACAAAAACCAGAACTATTTCCCTTAAAATGTGAAGTGGAACTGCAGTATTTAGCCTAGATAAAACTATTGTTCTGAGAAAAGAGGAAGCAAAATACTGTAAACATTGCTGACATGTTTCAAGTGCCTGACTGAAAAAGATAATATTATCATGAATCAGTATAATATTACAAACAGCTATAACATTACAAGTGAGACACATGACGACACTAAAATGGCAAATGAAGCGAAACAACTGAAATTACACAATGTAAAATTATATGGATAATGAATCAACAGTAACTGCAATAACGTAAAAACTTGGACGTAGAAGTAGTAGGGGTAATTCACAAATTAGTTTGGATAGGTTTATTTGCTTTATATGCAGTTAGGAGTGGTGAGAAATGGAACTGTGCCTCATCATTCAGTCTCAAGGACGGGCAAATAGGCACATATTTATTAATTTTCATTAGATCAAGATGGTTCATCTTCCTCCCTTTGTGCGTGTTGTGTACTATTTCGTGCTACACCTTGTAACTGTGGTCCAAATTCACAACAGATTTTGTGTATTCCATTCTTTTCCAGAGCAAATGTGATTTTTTCACTAGTGAGTGACGTATATCCAATAGTGTTGTGCGCATAAAGTGTTGTTTTAGAGTTTCTAGATTAAAGGTTTCTGTCCATATTGCGAGCGAATTTTTCTGATTAGGGGACTGTACACTATTTACAGAGACTCCGAAGCACTGGGGAGAGCACAGGGTACAGGATAATGGACCCGCAAACTTTTTGTTCTTTTGTGCAGTACAGAGTTTACTAAGGTAGGAACCCAACCATTGATTGTTGCTGTTTGCTTAGTTGAGTTTAATTCAGACTGCAAATTGTAACTTACGGCTATGGACATTAGGTGATGTATCACTGTGTGAGTGGCAGCTTATTTACTGGTCACTGGGCGTTGAGAATCCGCTGGTATTACAATAATAGTAGGTGGTCAGCTTCCCGTTAATCTTAAAAGTATGGATACAATCACTGATATCTATGCCATAACAGCAGAAAACTGGTTGGTTATAAAGTAAATCTTGTAGAATTTTACACAAGGGTCGCATACTTTTCATTCACAATGAGGTTTAGAGGTTTTCTACAGAACTGGTCTGTAACACATCATTTTCCACTGTGTTCTGAGTTACCACTAAAAGGAGACATAATTGGCAAGTTGTATGCAACCATTCTGGGGAGTCCCCTTCATTCCATGGTGGATGCAATTTTCACAAAAGGAAGGAGCATTTTTTAAGGTGGTGATATCCTTCTCATAAGGCTGGAAATTTTCGGTACTGCACTGATAAGCATGTGGATTGCACCAAAAGTGTTCTTTGGCCTTCACAATCACCACATTTTAACAGTATTCGAAATCCCATCAATTTTCTCAAGCACCCCTCAAGGAATAGAAACAAATTATTTATGAAAAGTAGTATAAACTGAAACAAATTAAAACCATCCACGTGTTTATACAGCGCACAGCAACTAGGAAAGCATTCAGGATGTTTTCTGCACCAGAGGTAATGCTAACAGTACACTTTGTGGATGTAATCATGAATTTGTGAAATGTCTGTAAACTATAATGAATTTCAGAACTCATTCTTGCACTTCAGTGTCTCAATTTGAAATGGGAATGAGCAACAAAATTATAGTGTTAGTCTGTACATTCCCAAAAGTACATTTACGCACTTGCACATCGGATTAATAAGTATTTTCTGGTTCTTGCCCACTTTTTTGCCTTTTACTTACAGTAATATCTGTTGCAATAGAATCTATTATGTTAAGTTTTATTCTGTTCTATTTGCACTTAGCAGAATGTTTCAACTGATAAATGTCAAAAGGAATCTTAAGTTTTTTTAAAATTTGAACAGATTGCTGGTTTTGATACAAAAACACAGAAACGTTTCAAAATGCTCAGAGGTGAAGTATATACAGTTTTAAATTAGGATTTGGTGAATTTGTTATTTAAATGATATTGAATCACTTTGCTAAAAGGCATCCATTTATTCACGAAATACGTAGAAGCGTCAATGCCTAGTAGTTTCATTTAGAAAGTGTGAATTAGTGATAAAACTGATCCTTTTAGTTCTTGTAAACGAGAAAAATTGGCGCAAACATTTCATGATTACACTGGCACACACTTCTTTTGAGTATATCCTTGACCTACATAGGACTTGGGATTCCTCTTAATAGCTTCTTTTACAGTATTTTAGTATTAAATTCACTTTCTGATGCATACAAGAACAAAAAGGCTGCGAATGTCTTTTATAATAATATTGTAACAGCACAAGAGTAATATTGCTATTATCCTTTAAAAAGCTGGTAGTAATTCTCAAGTGAAAGTTCAGTTCAATATGTTACATAAAAGAGAAAGGTTAACTCCTTTAAAACCTGTCCATGATAAGGCTTTTGATATTTCTTAATTTCTGGACTACTTAAACTAATAACTTTCAGAATGATGAATACCGCTTATGACTGTCAAGATACTGTACACCATAATTACGACTGTAGTTTCAGTGGTTTGTCATTTTCGCGCATACAAGCGAATGTCGTGGCACACATTAGCAGTATTTCATGGTGGTAGAAACACTTATTCCTGATGGAAGGAAAAAAGTGACATCTAAAATTTGTCACTTCTACTGCTTAATTTACCGAAACTTTAGTGATTTTACTTAGAATTACTGAACTCCGCTAAGAGATGATGATATAGCCTGATATAATTTTCTCAGCACAGACATAGAGTAACCTGTCACAGTGTACTGTTTTCTTTACTGTTTCAATATAAACCATCTATGGTGTACAATATAATCTGCATAAAAGTGTGAATCAGCACTTCCTTTTAAGTTATTTAAATAAAAAGCCTAGATGTGGTCGTTCTGGCTGAATAAATAGGTCGGTCGTTCTTATATACAATTATTTCACTGTGGCCAAATAGGTAGGATGGGTGTTTCAAAATAGGTCATTAGTCTGTATTGTGTCAGTATCATTCCTTTCACTGATTGGCTACAACTACATTTTAGTCCACAAATGTCCTCACATCAATGTCTCAATAAAACGTAAACATACTATGCTGTATTTTACCCACTAAGGAAAACTATTAATTTCCATAACGAACTCACACAGTAAACTTGAGAATTTTAGGTTCCTTGTGTTATTTTATATCTTCTATTGTATGACCACACAGAACTCTGAAACCAGCATTGACCATGAAACTATAGAAGAAAAGTGTCCTGTCACCTTTAGCAATGCTTTAAGTAATGATCTCGACCTTTTTAGAATTTTTGTATTTCTATTATGCAGAAAAGTTTGAAAACAAACTTATTACACAGTTCATGAAACATTGATATTCTGTGAGAAATTTTCCCCCCGACACAGAATCTGAACTGAAGACAGAAATTTTTAGCTCTGTGTCACTCATATACAAACCTGAGGAAAAGTAAGACTTGCTCAAAAGAAAAAAATGAAAGAAAATTCAAAATGCTACCTGTAAAAATATATTTTCCCTGAGCATATGAATTCAACAGCTAAAACCCAGCAGTTAAAATATTTATTATATTGGACGACCATCCGCCCTTATACCTTTAGAACATTTCAGACCTTAATTTTTTCTAGAGGATAGAAAATTTTCCTGTATGTGGTAGTGCATGTACATGATTTTCTTATGATTTCAGATGCAAGATTTATACAAATATATTTACCTATTTTCAAAAGGTACTTTGCATATTCGGATTCATTTTATGGACCCAAATATTTAATTACAAAATATCTTTTGTAATAAGTAGTAAAATGATGGGTCAATAATTACCATACAGAATAACAATAATATTCATGTATACAGTGGAAGATAAGGAACTGGACATATCTGCATATTCTGATGGTCACGAGTTCCTGCACACTGCTACGTTGACTTGCTGATATTATCATAGTGATGCCCAACAGTTGGCAGCACTTGCACATGACGAAAAAGTTGAACATCCAAAAATGGTTACATCAAGATTCCATTGCAAAAAAATATTTCTGTTACAGCTAAGACACAGCAAAAGTCAGTGTAGACAGTTGTAAACAGAGGGTCTGAAAAGGTTAAGGAAGGGGCTATGGTGCAGCTTACTAAAAACATAAAAAAGAACAGTTCATAACGGTGTGTTTGTGAGGAAATTGTGCTGCTGGTAACGATTTCCTGTGTGTCTTCCATTTGAACCTCAAATAACTGATGCTTGCATGAATTCGTCTGCAGATAGCAATCTTTATCACAAAGTTAATTTGATTTGTGTCAGTTAACTTACTGGAAAGACAAAAGACACATTAATTTTAGCAACACGTAAAATAATGACAAAGACATAAACTATGACGTTTTGGCAGAATTTATTTTTTGTTTACTAGTTTTGGGCTTACAAGGCTTCACTGGAAACAGCTGCTTTTGTTACAATAGCAACAGGTGAATGACATGCTGAAAATACATTTAAATCCCAAGGGATATAGGAAAGCTTTCAGAACGAATGTTACATTTAATGATGAGGTAACAGTAATCAACAGAACTAAAGACCAAATGACATGGAGAAGAATGCTAGGAGGAGAGATATTGTGTTGTTTGTTACAAAGTCATTCTGAGGAAATTAATATTTGTGACACAGAATTTACCTGATGTCATACGTTACAAATATCATGAGGTTTAGAGAGAGTACTAAAATATCAGCAATGACCTCGGGTGTTAAGTCCCATTGTGCTCAGAGCCAATTCTTGCCAAGTGGAGGACGTGGGAATATCTCTGACAGCTGTGAGCTTAACTCGGCAAAAGTAGGCAGCCTTCTGTACTCTTCAGCTCTGCTCCATTACAGTCAACTTGGCAGCTACTGCTCTGCCTTACTGCGTGCAGTCAAACTACTTTGTACACTCCACAGTTGTCAAGCAAACTGAAAACTTATACACTGTGTCCTTCCTGTTAAACAGATACTGGTCTGTTGAGAACCTTGCATAAAATAAGGGGTTTCAATGTGTTGTCCTGGTTCTAGTACAGTTTTCCGCTATATGGGATACTGCAGCCACTTCATCCAGGCGTTTGAAAGGAAAAAAGGCATGGATCTTTAGTTTTTGTTTCTTTTGTGAGATTTTGTGAACGAAGACAGTACTGTAGGCTTGTGATGCTGCAGCGAATTTTATGGGGGCTACTTGTAAAGTTAACTAGGAAAATGAAATGATTAGGGCACACAAAGTTTTTATTATTCATTTACAAATGAGGAATTTTACTATCGAACATGGTTGTATAGCTTCATTAATGTTACACGCAGTATTATATACAAACTATGTACAGTATACCGTCTAAAGCAAGAACGGACCTGAACGTTCACTGTTAAGAAGCCAACAGAGAGGAGGTGTGTGTTTGTGTGATGCACTTCTATAAGATAAAAATAGTCATAGTAAATTAATGACTGGTATATCAATATTATGAGTAAAAATTTACCTTCACTTAGAAGATGGCCACTAGAAGACAAGGACCTATTATGGAATTGATGAGCATTTAAGGGTACATAGTGCTCACATAACTCATGGATAAGTGTGCCAAAGGATTGTCTATACTTGAGAATATACATAATCTAAGCGTGTACGTCCCTCCCTAAAGACAATCTCTTCCTCCATCTCCAGCCTTCAATCTGTCCCACTCTTCTTTCTTTCCCTTTTTGAGCTTTTTGTAATTCATAGTTAAAACAAGGAACTATGGATCAAAACAAAATGTAGATGTCGAGTGAACGCTCTCACAGTATCCTACACTGTATATGTCGAGTGAATACTCTCACAGTATCCTACACTGTATATTTCTCCCTGACACCCAAATGTTTAATGTTTTTCACGTAAGCATGATGAATTGCAGCACCTACAAAAGTAACAGCTAAGTAGCTATGTTACTGTAACTAACTGACAAAAGGGACTGGAATAAACATATGACTGAGAAGGAAGGACAAAGGAGCAAAAATATACACGTTTTAATTAGCATGTTACCATGACTGCGTGAAAACATGGAAAATTGCTGTATTACTGGTTCAGTTCAATCACTTCAGATAAGAATGTGCACAGAACTAATACCGCAGAACTAATATTTAGAAAAGATTCGTCCTACAATGCATAGTTTGTGTCGATGGATGGTGTGTATTTATAAGGAATGGTACAAATGAATCTTCATGTGTAAAAATTAAGAGTGATGTAAGAAAGTTTAGGTTGAAAGTAACAGCTATGCTCACTTTATAGGGAAGTTAAGGGTCTGTAGCTAACATATTTACATGAAAATGACTTAACTGTACTATAGCTGAGGAATGCTGCAAAGGCAAATTCCTATGTAGAAAAGAAGGTTTCATGTCAGCAGACAGTACAAGTACTAAATCATCTTTGTAAAATAAAACCATGTACCACACTGGGACACAAATCTGAACCATCATCTTTCTTGGGCATTGTTCTTATCAGATGAGTTATGTAGCCACACGTAACAACTTAAATCTACCAGATGTTCTATCCTCGTAAGCTCTTCTGCACACCATAATACACACGTTACATGTTCATAATATAAATGATGAAACAAATTCATATTATCCTCAGCAGCTGATTCTGTCTCCAGACCCAAGCAATATTGAGGCATACTGATGAACGATGTTCAAATGGGTGGTCGACAGGGCGTTCTTGAACTGTTACCAAAAGAATAAAATAGTAATTTGCTTATGAGAATGCAAGGTATTCTAACAACATGCTATTTTTGGAACACTATACAATGTACCAGAATATGAAATATATTTTGCAAGTAATAATTGCAGATGATATGAGAAATTGAGATATGTTTTTATTCAGCCTACACTGTCTTCGTTTCAGTCCAATTTAGACATATCTCTCCACAAGAGAGAAATTTTCGATATCCTGGTACACTTAATTTATGATCTCAAGAAGAAACGTTTCAGAGGAATCAGTTGTCATCTTTGTAACAGGTAGGTCAATGTCATGTAAGCATTCTAGCATATTAGGAAGTAACACTAAGCTCTCACAGTCCACATGTGTTTGATATATGCTGCAGTAAAATTTCTGTGAACTCAGTGCGAATATATTTTTTCAACAGACGTTGAGAACTATTTAGGTCACAGGTATTGAAACAAACACTACCTGTCTGAGCAACAAATATATAACTGCATTTTACAGTTCTGGCTTTAATAGTGAGGAAAAAATTCTTTCACTTAATTTAATGAAACTGTAAGTTCCTGCAGTGGTCTTGTTTTGTACCAGACTACATGATACCTCAAAATCTATTTGTGCAAAATAAAACAGAAGAAAAAGAAAGTATTTCACTTCTTAAAAAGATATAACAAAAGAACAAATAAAGACATTTAGTTTATAACTTTTTGGTTAAGGCCTCTGTCAGAGTTGCACATAATATTTTTACTAGTGGCTAGTTTCGAACATTTCTGTTCATTCTCAAACCATTACCTGTATTTGGAGGTACAACGTTACTAACAAAACGTGAAATTAAAAATTTTCAAACATTTTGATTGCACAGATTACTGTAGTGCAATAAATTTTTTATGACATATCTACATTTGTATTGTTTTACTATACTCAATAGATTTGTTTTTAGATCAGTTCGTTATTTCACAGTATTGCGATTATCATGGTACACTCAAATGTTCAGAACTAGTCACCGAAAAATCTTTAATATCCAACTGTTATAGAAACCTTAAATAATAAATTACAATTATGCTGAGTTTCTGACCCTGATATCATCACCTTATGGGAATTACTAAAAAATATTATGATTTAATTATTTTTAGACTCATACTTCATCTTGTAGATTAACAAGAAAAGCCATCTCCATTGTTGTAAATATTTTTCAACATTTGAAAAAAATTGACAGAGCTAAGATGCAAAAACTGATTCTATAGCTAGTTATGAGCTTCTTTATAGGTTTATATTCCTCATGCCACTTACTGTACAAATATTCTGATTTTGAACATATCATTTAAACCACAGTCCACACATTTTACTATATCATATGTGGATACATGATGGTTATTTACAGGTATGTAACTTAGTAACCAATGTACAGAAGGAATTGATAAGGTAAGAATACTTCAAACGATTGTCTCTCAAACTTTTTACTTCCCTGGGAAAATTCTCAAGCTTACGTATGGCGATGTAGTACACATCCTTCTGAACCAAAGTTAGTGTTTGGAAAGCAGTAAATAAAGTTCTCCTGCCACAGTAATTTTCGTCAGTGTCTTTGTTGTTTCCCAATGGAGCTGTATTATTGCTCAGAATGGTCATCAGAGAACTAAAATACGCTGCAATGCTGTCGTCAACACTAAAAGCTTTAAACAGCGTTACATAGCATGTATATACTAGTACCACGCCAGAAACAATATTAAAGTTCTTCTGAACTGTGGATTGTATGATAAACATTATCCCATCACATTATATTGAGGAACTTCATTTGATGGAGATATGTTGCAGAAAAAGAATGTAAATCTACTCAATCAAGAAAATCACAAAATTAGATTTTTCTCTTCAAGTTAAAAATATTTACTACGAAATTAGTAATTGATATTTATTTTAGCAGACATACCACATTTTTAGACGACATTATATTACATATTTGGAGTCCAGCTAAGATGTAACTTTGTCTTCTCCAACTAGATTCGAATAGTCACTTTATGATTCAAGTGCACCTCCATTTCTCTGGCATAAAATTCAACAGCTGTCGACGTATGAACACAAAAAAGTAGAACAGCGTTTAAATGAATTTTTTTCCTTTGTCACATGAAAATGTACAGATGGAATGTATCATGGGATTTAGCAACGGGTGAAAACCTCGTAAAATAGACATGAAATGGTAAGTGGCATTTACTGCTGACATGACATTGACAGAAAGCTATAATGCAGAAGAGGAGAGGCTCTTCGTAATGGATATTACAGCCAGGACCTCGGAGAAATGATATGTGCGAGTTACAAGTGCAACCCACAGATGGTGCTTTCAACAGCCGAGCGTAAACAGGTCGCAGTGTATGAAATGAGCATGAAAATAACAAGGTGAGTGTTCATGAAACAGGGCATATGCAAACCTCAAAATGGTGGTGATCAACGCGTAAACAACTGTAATTATCATTAGATCAATGAGCAGATATTTGACAGTGTAGCAGCGAAGCTGTCTCCCTCCGACGTCAGTTGCCTGAACTTCTTTCCGTTGAGGAAGTTAGGTTAAAGATCCCATTCAAATTATTCTTTAGTCGGAATAGCACAGAAGGCAGATGGTGTGAATGATATTACTAATGGGATTACAACCAATCAAACAACAAATTTCTCCTAATTATTTTACTTCAAAATTCTGCCTGAATCAAATTCCCGTACCAATGTGATGCTGTAAAAATTTAACCTAAGAGTCTCAACCTGTCATTGCTAATAAGGTACTATATCTTTTACGAGATGAAATTTGTAGGTTAGGATGAGACGTATTTTAGAATTTTTCTAAAAGCAGCATAAGCACGAGATTCCTCAATTTCTGCCACATACCGTTACATGCAGAAACGGAATTTCGCGTAACCTTCCAGAGAATCTTAGAGGTCAACTGATCCCACTTAGTAACATCTCAATATGAACTCACTCCCAAATATAATTGCCTTATTTAATACACGTTTTTTGACTAGCTCTTGGTCAGATTGAAGTCTTCTTGAGATATACAGAATGGCTTGCTAATATATCATCATGTTGTACACACTTGATAAGGAACTAGTTTTTTAAGTTAATAATGTGAGACTTCATGAATATTACGTCGGCAGTTGAAAAACTATAGCAGGCGCCGTGTTACGAACACGAGGAAATTAACGTCAGTACTACCAACACTCACAAATATCGCGTATTCTCCAGGTAAAATTTACCACGGAACAACTTCATTGTTCTTCTTCAAGCACTACGAAGTGAATTAGTACAGACGTTTTGTGTAATGTCTAACCTTAAAAAACAAAGCAATCAATCTTCTGAAACAACGAAGGTTTGTCAGAGACAAGCTTTGGGGATGTTACTGTTAGTGGGAATAAAGATGTCGAAGACAACTTGAGAGAAGGTGCATATGGGACATGCAGTAAATGAGATGGTTGTTCCTCTGGAAATATGCAAATGTTAATGATTGAGGCGTTAATAATAATGGAAAGTGTATTAACTGATCCACTCAGATGGAGAAACGGATGGACTTCTGTGACGTTACAGGCTGAGTCTGTAGGGACCCTCATATTATATTGTTTATCGTATTAACATGAGGCATTAGCTATATGCTATAAATTCTTGTATACTGTTGGTATATTTCTTTATTATTCAGAACCTTTTGCTGTGGTGGAAGAGGCACAAGAGAGAAACAGCTGCTCTAAATTAAACCTTCGGTTATTTATAGTAGGTATTAGCCCTACATAATAAACGTTTTTAAATACAAATTTACAGTCGTAAAAACTGCTTCTTATGAATGTAGAATATTTTCTTCCTTTCCGTAATGAGAAATGAAGGACAGTTTATCTACAACTGTTACTTTATCATTAAGTACGTCACTGACCCAAAATAATGATACACAGACTATATGTGTGTAGGATGGGAGATAGAATCACGACCCTTGTAATTCACTGACAATGCTTTTACTGAAATTTTTATAGGACCTTCACTTCTTTTGCACGAAACGTTGAGAGACAGAGCACGTGTAATGAAGATCAAGTACACGGAAGAATTTGTGCCATGTATGTCTTTACATATAAAATGACTTTCGGACGATTTGTAGCGTTATTCATGGTGCCAGGTTGAGATTTTTATTCTGTTTCAACAGTGGCTGTTGCCGAATCTATTGAACTAGTTATTTAAATTTCCTCCAAATAAAAAACTTGTACGTCGTAATATTTACTATATTTCTTGTTGGTTACTGGGCATTGACCACTTGTATCGAGCTACTTTTACGTCATTCGTGAGGAATATCAATGAAGGTTGTTATGTGTGCTACTCCAGTTGACATTTGTCTGTTTATTCCGGTATTTATATATATATTACGGCAGGTAGTAAAATCATTTTCATAGATAATTTGGATTGGAAACTTTTTTGTCTACGGATATACTCACCACCTTCATGAAATATCTCGTGTATATTACCTTATACTGAATATTGCTTATCTGATCCATCGATATGTCCAAAAATGCGTTTAAAAAGTTACTAATCTCTTCTTGTGTATACTGGGTAGACGTTAACAAAATTCTCTCCAACATAAATACTTTTGCCAGACTAGATTTTATATCCTTTTTACATCTGCAGTCGTCAGTTGTTTGGCTGCTTAAATAACAAAACTTATTCCCTTTTTGTAATATAATTCCTTCATCATCACCTGATATAATTCGAATACATTCATTATCCTCGTTTTACTTTTATTAAAGATCACCTTACAACCCGCGCTCAGTAATTTACAAGTCCTAATTGTAGCCCATTTACGGTAACTTAAGGCTAGTCGTCTTTTTTTTTTTCTTCTGTATTTCGACACTGAAATGTTCTGTCTACGAGGGATCCATCCCATGGCTGCCACGATTGTTTATGCTGTTGATTAAGTTATTGGAACTGTCTGGGCAATACATCAAAATTCCAGCAGTATGTAATCCTTGTTAGAGTTGCCTACAGGGTGGAAAAATTTCTGAATGTGTTCACGAATATTTTCAGAGACTTTTGGTACAAGAACCCGCACTCTGTACTGGCTGCTCCTGCCTGTCAGTGAACAACTTGACTCGTTCAATATCCAAGAATTACCACCTTCATAACGAGATTTACGGAACGGCATGTGTGAATGGAAGAGAACATCAATGAACTGAATCAATGAACGCAGATGTTGTGTACCTTGCCTCACACTGGGTAAAACACTGGACTCTCATTCAGAACTAGGGTTCAAATCCGACTACGAAAATACAGTTTTGGGTTTTCTTCGAATTATGTCAATTGTTCGAAACGAATGCCGGAATGGTTCCTTTGAAAAGGCAACGGACTATTCCTGCTTCTCTCATGTCCGAGCTTGTGATCAGTCTCTACTGATGTTAACCTTCACGAGAATTTCAAGCATAAACCTACCTTCCTTCCTTCATTCATTCCTTCCTTCCTTCCTTCCTTCCTTCCTTCCTACCTTCCTTATTGGAACTTTACTCGCTGCAGCATCCAGAAACGTCGTCCGACTTTACTTCTCTTGATTTTTGTGGTAATGGGTGAATAGGTAAATTATGACTGGTAAAGGAAATACCACAGATAAATAACTCACTCGCACTACGAAAAGTGTTACACTCACAGCATTTCATGGAGACATCTTAAGATCAACGCGCAATGCCAAGAAGAGAATTAAAAAGTGACTTCGGTCAGTGGTGGAACACTGAAAATTTAACATAAAATGTGGTAAATTTGTTATGCATTTTCGTATTAATAAATTATTTTAATAAGATTTATTATGTGCTCTCCATTATTTTCAAGAAGTTTCTTTCGATGAACAACAATTGAAAAGCTATACATCGCACGTTTTCTTCTTCAGCCACGTTTTGCTCGTTTTAGTAGTTTCTGATATGTGCCAAACCATTATAGTAAATAAAAAAGAGAATGAGGCACGAAATATGTGAACAAGAGCAATACGTTATTGAATCCCATTGCAACAGTCTTACGCTTACTTTATAAACAATGAAAATTGAATACACAATTATATCTACTGTTTAAATGGATTCCATATTTTTAGATTTCCAGAAGACCTTTGATACCGGTCCCCAAAAGTGGCTTCTAACGAAATTGCGTGGCTATGGCGAATCGTCGCAGCTGTGCGACTGGATTCGTAGTTTCCTGTCAGGAAGATCAGAGTTTGTAGTAATTCATGGGAAGTCATCGAATAAGACAGAAGTGATATCCGGCGTTCGACAAGGCCCTCCACAGTTACTGATCTCGTTTGATCGATTTGGGAGACAATCAGAGCAGTCTTCTTGGACTGTTCGGGGATGAGGCTGTCGTACAAAGCGTAGTAAAGTCACCAGAAAATCATAAGTAATTACAAAACGATTTAGACAAGGTATCTGAAGATTAGATGGGTGATCACGTAACTAATGAGGAGGTACTGAATAGAATGGCACAACTTGGCTAGAAGAAGGGATCGGTTGGTAGGACATGTTCTGAGGTATGAAGGGATCACCAATTTAGTACTGGAGGGAAGCGCGGAGGATAAAAACCGTAGATGGAGACCAAGAGACGAATACACTAAACAGATTCAGAAGTATGCAGGTTGAAGTAGTTACTTGGAGATGAAGAAACTAGCGCAGGATAGAGTAGGATGAAGGGCTGCATCAAACTAGTCTGTGGACTGAAGACCACAACACAACAGATCTGTATAGTGAGAAAAGTAGCTGTTGTCTCCAGATAGTAAAACCTGTTAGCTCCTCCTCATAAGTACCAAACGGATTCACTTAAACATCACTCATACGGTAATTCACAAAAACTGAAATTTTGTCCATTCGACTAAATAACTATGGTTTACAGTAAATTACGAACAAATTAAACTGGAACCACAAGACAAAATTTACGAATGTGTTTCATTTGCATAACGGTAGACGCAACAAACCTATAAAGAGACTGTCTGACTAAAATTGTCCGTCATCTTGTGGATTATTGGTGCGCTGTGAGAGGTCCTTATCGTATAGGGTAGAGGGAGAAAATTAAAAAAGTTCAAAGAAGGGCAGTACATTTTGTATCGTCGCGGAATAGGGGAGAGAGTGTCACAGGTACGATAAGCGAGCTGGGGTAGTAGTAATTGAAACGAAGGCATTTTTCGTAGCAGCGAGATCTTTTCACGAAATTTCAGTCTCAAACATTCTCCTCCGACGGAATGCGAAAATATTTTGTTGGCTCCCACTTAGTATAGGGAAAAGTAAGTATCGTAATAAAATAAGTCTGAGGCCGCAAGGAAAGCTTCAGAGGTTTGTTTTCCCCAGGGAGAACGGCAAAGAAATAGTAAGTTGTTCGACGAACCTTCTTCCAACAACTCGATGTGTGAATTGCGGTACATTCATTCAGATTAAGATTTTAAGTAGAAATTGTTCAAACTACCTCCTTACGGTCCCATCAAAAACATGTTGGAACTGAATACTACAAGAATGGATGCACTTCTTGAACTTTTACTCTGGTGCTGTCTTTGTCACAGTCAAATGTTTGTATTTTCGATGAGTAATAAAGCGCCAGATTGAAATATTTATTTGAATTGAGTCATCATGTGTTTGCTTGTGCTTTGTGAAGTAGTAATCTGTAGAGAGACGCCGGCCGGAGTGGCCGAGCGGTTCTAGGCGCTACAGTCTGGAACCTCGCAACCACTACGGTCGCAGGTTCGAATCCTGCCTCGAGCATGGATGTGTGTGATGTCCTTAGGTTAGTTAGGTTTAAGTAGTTCTAAGTTCTAGGGGACTGACGACCTCAGGAGTTAAGTCCCATAGTGCTCAGAGCCATTTGAAACATTTTTTTGTAGAGAGACATATGTGTATTACGCAGAACATTAAAATTACTGAATACCTTTTTCGAAAGAAAATTGTCTCGAAGGTGCTTACAACTTTCGTCTGTAATGGTGCAAATGCGTGGCAGCCTACGACGTCACCGTCGGACCCAGCGACATTCCTAACAGCAACGTGTCAACAACAGCAAAGAAAAGGCCACAGCTCAGACATTCATGTGAGTTGTAAGGTATACTGGTATCAAATTTGACCACAATTCTACCCAGTGGCGCCATGGAGGTGTCACACGATTGGATGGTCGTCAGTTCCCCGCTTACCCACATTTCATCACTTTCTTGACGCTTCTACGATGGAGACTACAACGGCGACAACTAGCGTTGAAATCACGCTATTTTCTCACGACTAGCCGAGAGAAGCATTTTAGATGCACTGCCGCCGAGAATCGATACGGAAATGTATCAGTGGGTGCCATAAAGGACGTCAATGAAACCACCCCTTCTCTTCGAGAGTTGATTCTTAGACTCTCCGGGCTCGAAAAAGGCAGCGAGCAACAGGGCGACTTTCCTGACAGTGTGCGGCAACGCTGCCGCTCCCTGGGTGTTTCAACCCTATTCTAAGCACATCGTGGAGCTGCAGCCGCAGTAAACGTGATCTCACTCCCTTGGCATGCAGTGAGACGACAGTTTTTGCCATTGGAATCAGCGGGACTGTTAAAAACGATTTTACAAAATCTGAACGTGACGAGAAGCAGCAAAGAGTTTTTATATTTTTCATCCGTGCTTTTTCTGGCCTTTCACGGCGTTATTACGGTGGGGGCAGGGGGGGGGGGGCGCAATATTAATATTAAGGTGTGCGTGAATAAAACGGCAGAGGCTCTCTCTAAAATCCTCCAGTTCGGCAACACCATCTATGCCACCCACGCATATTAGTTGAGCACATGCGTAGCATCTGTACTTGAAAGAAACTAAGACAGGCATTCTACCTCGCGGCTGCGCCCTTTGCTACTTCGGATCACGTTCAGGTTTCTTTGAATGGCTTTCAACAGTCCCTAGTGATTCCAGTCTACACAGCAGAGCGACAATTGCGGTCATGCAACTCTCCGAAGGGGTCAGATAACGTTTAGTGGGTTTGCAGCTTCTCGTTGGCCTTAGACGACGGTCGAAACACTAGGGTATGGCAGCGGTATAGAACGTCGGCAGTATCGTCGTGCTGTTGCCGATCGCACTGTGAGTTGTGTGCAAATCAACGTCCAAGGTAACGGGTGGTTCCATTGACGTACTTTATGCCATCCACTGAAGTATTTTCCTGTCGATTTTGAGCGGCGGTCTGCCTGAAATATTTTCCTTGACCACCCGTAAGAAAATCGCTTGATTTCAACGGTGGGTGTCGCGGTTTTGACCTCCATCGCAGCTGCGTCAAAGAAACAGGTGTATTGTGGGTAAGAGGCGGTGTGACGACTAACAGTCATCTCACATGGAAGAACTGTGATGCAATTTGGTGCCAAAGTGACAACCTTTTTTCCATCGCTATCTGAAGCGACGCTCAGCCCGAGTGTGACGGTGGTGGTTTCGAAAATGTGATCCTTTAAATTCGTTTCGCAGTGTAGATTCCTCCTAGTGAAATGGCTAAGTACGAGGCGTGTTTTTTAAGTAAGTACCATTTTGAAATTAAAAAAAGACGTGCTAAGATCTCTCAATAATTTTATTTTTACATGAAAGCCTGTACCTTAATCTACTTTTCTACATAATTTCCGTCAATGTTGAGGCACTTGTCATAACGTTGTACCAGTTTTTGAATACCCTCCTCATAGAAGTCTGCCGCCAGACTTGTTAACCACTGCATCACGACTGTTTTGATATCGTCATCGTCTTGAAGACGCTGACCGCCCAGGTGTTTCTTCAAGTGCAGGAACAGATGGTAGTCACTGGGCGCAAGATCGGGGCTGTACGGAGGATGATCTAGCATTCCCCATCGGAAAGATGGGATGAGATCTTTGGTCTGATTGGCCACATGCCGACGGGCATTGTCTTGCAGCAAAACGGTGCCGTTGCTCAACTTCCATGGACTTTTGCTTTGATTCTGGTGTGACGTAGGCCACCCATGTTTCATCGCCCGTAAAAATCTGGCTTAAGAAATCATCACCGTCGTTGTGGTACCGCTCAAGGAAAGTCAATGCACTGTCTAAACGTTTCGTTTTGTGCACATCCGTCAACATTTTCGGTACCCAATGTGCGCACAATTATCTGTAATTCAAGTGCTCGGTCACAATACCATACAAAACACTACGAGAAACATTAGGAAGGTTGTCCCGCAAGGCGGGAATCATAAAGCGTCTGTTTTCTCTCACCTTATTGTCCACTTCCTGCACCAAACTTTCATTAACGACCGAAGGACGCCCACTCCTTTGTTCATCATGCACATTTCTGCGGCCATCTTTAAATACTCTCACCCACTTTCTTACCAAAGTATCACTCATAATGTTTTCTCCGTAAACTGCACAGATCTCACGATGAATATCGATCGCTTTTAGGCCCTTAGCACTAAGAAATCTTATAACAGCCCGTACTTCACATTTGGCGCGACTCACGATTATCGGAGGCATCTTAAACACTCAGCACACAACGTAAATAAGGAAGAAGCAGACTGTGATGGGGTCAGAGCGTAAATTAAGGTACAGGCTTTCATGTGAAAATAAAATAATTGAGATGTCTTAGCACGTCTTTTTTTAATTTCAAAACGGTACTTACTTAAAAAACACGCCTCGTATATTACGACAGACGTTACTGATGATCTATCGTCTATAGGTTATAGTTCGTTAGGACAGCAAATCTTTACTTCCATATTAAGAAGTAAATTGTTTCAGGATCTACGGTGGAACTGAAGTGCGGAAAGCTATACTCACAGTTGCACAATCGTTTCGAGTGTGTGCCAGAGATACAACGACAGTGGAATAACTATCACACAAACTGCATTCAGACTCCAGTCCCCTACTCGCTCGCAAATATCGCTCCAGCGTGTGGGACCCACGCCAAACACAACTAACAGGGGATATTGGACGACTGAAAAATATGGCAGTGACAGCCTATTTACAAAGTCTGAAGTACTAGTAGTAAGTGAGGAGTCTAGTAATATCCTACAGCTGACTACGTCTTATTCCCGTGGGGTCGGCGAAGACAAGATCAAGCTAAGCACAGCCCTCGCAGAAGCGTTTGAGCAGTCGCACTTCCCGCGATCAGTGCCAGTGTGGAACTACAAGAAACTGTAATACGTCGTACAATGAAAAATCTCGGCCGTGCAGTGCACAGTAATTTCTCAGAGGATGTAGAAACGTCTAGACAAAAGAATGCCTCTCAAATTACGGAATATCTGGAAGCCTTCCCGACATCGCGTGAGATCATCATTTTCACTGAACAACACGTTCAGAAACACAGAAAAAATTCTTTTTCTTTTCGTTAAAACCTGCAAGATCAATAACTTTGCGTTATTTTTGTTTGGACGGTGTGTTAATGTTGCAGAGATACTAAAAACCTACCGCTCTGCATCGCGGAGAGTCTTATTTACAAAATTCCGATCGCTCTTTTTCCGGCTGGCCGCATCCCGTGCAAACAAACTGGTAGGACATTTAATTATTTCTAAAATAACAATTCCTCGCTAAGCCTCAAAATAACGGATTCACGACCTACTTGCTGTTTTCTGCGCAGGGAACAACAACTGTACAAGAGTGCAGGGTGGTGAACAATCATTAGAAATTATGCATTCCAGTCAGGGCGTTGCAACAAATAGGCTTCTCGCGTGTATTGCAGTCTTAGTACAAATGAGATCAGTGACACGTCATCTGTGGTAACACAGAGGATGTATGAAGGATAGAAATATTTTTGAGGGTATGGGTTTATCATGCGTACACGTATATGCAGGGTGTTACAAAAAGGTATGGCCAAACTTTCAGGAAACACTCCTCACACACAAATAAAGAAAAGATGTTATGTGGACATGTGTCCGGAAACGCTTAATTTCCATGTTAGAGCTCATTTTAGTTTCGTCAGTATGTACTGTACTTCCTCGATTCACCGCCAGTTAGTCCTATTGAAGGAAGGCAATGTTGACTTCGGTGCTTGTGTTGACATGCGACTCATTGCTCTACAGCACTATCATCAAGCACATCAGTACGTAGCATCAACAGGTTAGTGTTCATCACGAACGTGTTTTTGCAGTCAGTGCAATGTTTACAAATGCGGAGTTGGTAGATGCCCATTTGATGTATGGATTAGCACGGGGCAATAGCCGTGGCGCGGTACGTTTGTATCGAGACAGATTTCCAGAATCAAGTTGTCCAGACAGGAAGACGATCGAAGCAATTGATCGGCGTCTTAGGGAGCACGGAACATTCCAGCCTATGACTTGCAACTGGGGCAGACCTAGAACGACGAGGACACCTGCAATGGACGAGGCAATTGTTCGTGCAGATGACAATAACCCTAATGTCAGCGTCAGAGAAGTTGCTGCTGTACAAGGTAACGTTGACCACGTCACTGTATGGAGAGTGCTACGGGAGAACCAGTTGTTTCCGTACCATGTACAGCGTGTGCAGGCACTATCAGCAGCTGGTTGGCCTCCACGGGTACACTTCTGCGAATGGTTCATCCAACAATGTGTCAATCCTCATTTCAGTGTAAATGTTCTCTTTACGGATGAGGCTTCATTCCAACGTGATCAAATTGTAAATTTTCACAATCAACATGTGTGGGCTGACGAGAATCCGCACGCAATTGTGCAATCACGTCATCAACACAGATTTTCTGTGAACGTTTGGGCAGGCATTGTTGGTTATGTTTTGATTGGCCCCATGTTCTTCCACCTACGCTCAATGGAGCACGTTATCATGATTTCACACCGGATACTCTACCTGTGCTGCTAGAACATGTGCCTTTACAAGTACGACACAACATGTGGTTCATGCACGATGGAGCTCCTGCACATTTCAGTCGAGGTGTTCGTACGCTTCTCAACAACAGATTCGGTGACCGATGGATTGGTAGAGGCGGACCAATTCCATGGCCTCCACGCTCTCCTGACCTAAACCCTCTTCACTTTCATTTATGGGGGCATTTGGAAGCTCTTGTCTACGCAACCCCGGCACCAAATGTAGAGACTCTTCGTGCTCGTACTGTTGACGGCTGTGATACAATACGCCATTCTCCAGGGCTGCATCAGCGCATCAGGGATTCCATGCGACGGAGGGTGGATGCATGTATCCTCGCTGACGGAGGACATTTTGAACATTTCCTGTAACAAAGTGTTTGAAGTCACGCTGGTACGTTCTGTTGCTGTGTTTCCATGCCACGATTAATGTGATTTGAAGAGAAGTAATCAAATGAGCTCTAACATGGAAAGTAAGCGTTTCCGGACACATGTCCACATAACATATTTTCTTTCTTTGTGTGTGAGGAATGTTTCCTGAAAGTTTGGACGTATCTTTTTGTAACACGCTGTATATCACCCCACACTCCCCGTCTCACACTCTATTTTTCGACTTGCCGTAATCTGAGAGGTTTCACCTAGCGCCGTTCGACTGTGGGCAACGTCTGAGCACTGCGACAGCTCCCCGAACGTATGTGGGAATATGGCGAAAACCTTCATCTGCTGTTCACTGATTTTAAGCAGGAATACGATTACACCAACCCCGCGAGCCTAAGGAATTGTATAATCGAGTTTTGAATTCACAAGAAACTGATCAGCTTAGTTTGAATTTGTCTCACTGATTCAAAAGGCAAAGTAAAGTTCGAGAACAACGTCACCGACAGCTTCTACATAAACGCAGGGTAGATGCGATTTCGTGCCATCGCAACTGTTCAATCTGGCGCTCTAAGAGACAATGAGATAATTAGGGAAGCTTTCTGTAAGAACTTCGAGGGGATAGAGGTTTAGAAAATCACACGTCTCGCATTTGTCGACGACATGGCCCTGTTGTGCACATCTAAGGAAGAACTGATCGAATGAGCGACAGTGTGGAAGCGGCGGCGAGAAGAATCGGACTCCTTCTGAACGAATCGAAGAATGGGTATCTGGTGATGAGGAGCAATCAGGCCTATTACAGAAATGATAGTCGGAATCCGGTTCTACGAAAGGGTCCGTAATTTTAAATATCTGGGGGTAGTCTTCATAGAAGACGTGGAGCAGGAGGCAGAAATCAAAACGTGGATCCAGGCCGAAAATCGATCGTGCTTCAGTCTGAGTCAGCTTTTTTAATCGCGAAATCTCCAAGGGATTTCCCCAGATTTACAAATCACTAAACTAACTCCTAAGGTTTTATAGCAGAGGAACTTGTAAGTGTCAGCAAAAAAGATTTTCTCTGGAAACTCTTAAGGAAGATCAATGGTCCGGTGCAAAATGAGATCGTTGAACAATGGAGGATTCGGGATGATTGTGAGCTGGATGCCAATTACAACAAACGAAACACTGTTGGTCTGATGGCCAGTGTACGGAGCTCGGATGGATAAAGACCGATGGCCTGTGAAAACCGTGGAGTGAATCTTCCTCGCTGCGAAAGAAGAACATTATGCAGGCCAAAAAAAAGGTGTAGAGACGGAATCATGAGGACTTGCTGCAGATCGGCACAGAGAGCGACTGGCGTCAGAGGGCACAAACGGGAAGCAAGTAGAAGAGGAGCCATGTATCTGCTCGCGGTCCTCTGGGCCGGATCACGTAAAGTAAAGTAAAGAAGTATGTACGGTACTTTTCATCGTCATACAAGTTTCACATACATCGAAGACTAGGAGGACATCAAAGGTGGGCACTACAGCATAGTCTATGGAATATTCATATTACAAGCGTCGTAACTAGGTTGCGGCAAGCCAGGCATTGGTCTGGGGCCCCGAGGATGAAGGCCGCTGGCGCCAGTAAGAAAGAAACGAAGAGAAAGAACAACTAGTAAACAGGTCGGTCAAATGAAGTCTTTCGGAAATCATTGTAATCTAAAGATAGACCTATGCGAATAATAATTTAATTATTTTCTTCGTGCTACTAGAAAAAGTTATGTTCAAACGCCTATTTACTCGTAAACTAAAGCTGATTTAGCATGCCGAGTTACGGACCAGAGAAATATTATATGCACTGAGCAACAGAATTAGACGACAAATTTTTTTTTAAACTCCCTAATTGTCTCCCATGTCAACGCATGAGTCTGAAATTTGTCTCAAAGGTGCCTGCCGGCAACCTTCCTCAATAACGCAGCAAAAGCTTGGCGCCAAGGCGAGAGCTCAGATTATGTGACATATAAAGAGGATTAATGAAGCCACATTCGCACCAAATTTCAGCACAATTACGTCTCACAGTGGACGTATCACCCGATGGGAATATCGTCAGAGTCCCTCTTACCCATATTTACCTCTTCATTCGACGTCATTGTGATAGAGGTCAAACCACATGGTTTTCTTATGAGTGGTGAAAGAAAACATTTCAGACACACCGCCGCTCATAACCGAAACGAGAAGCCTTGGGTAATGGCATAAAGCACGTGGATTCCCGCACATTTCGCGATCGAAAACGACAGTTCACAGTGCAATGAACAACTGGAAGAGTTTCATGACAACCTTTGACCCCGCTCAAACCCTGAAACGAATCGACCCTTCTTTTGTGCACATTCTGGTGCCGAATCCCATTCAACGTGATCGCACCCCTTTTTAGCCCAGTGCAAACGCAATTTTTGCTCTCCTGTGCAGCCTGGAGCCACTAGGGGCCGTTCGAAACAAGTCGACGAAATTTGAATGTGACCAAACGTGGCAATTTTCTCTCCCGGAGACTGGGTGTTCGTGTTGTGCTCATCATTTCATCATCATCATCATCATCATCATCAAACGCCTTATGCTTTTTCAGCCACCTTGTTTTTCCGGCCTTCTGTGATGTGATCACAGAAGCGTGCGACATTGACACATGTGATAATACAGGGTGATTCAAAAAGAATACCACAACTTTAAAAATGTGTATTTAATGAAAGAAACATAATATAACCTTCTGTTATACATCATTACAAAGAGTATTTAAAAAGGTTTTTTTCACTCAAAAACAAGTTCAGAGATGTTCAATATGGCCCCCTCCAGACACACGAGCAATATCAACCCGATACTCCAACTCGTTCCACACTCTCTTTAGCATATCAGGCGTAACAGTTTGGATAGCTGCTGTTATTTCTCGTTTCAAATCATCAATGGTGTCTGGGAGAGGTGGCCGAAACACCATACCCTTAACATACCCCCATAAGAAAAAATCGCAGGGGGTAAGATCAGGGCTTCTTGGAGGCCAGTGATGACGTGCTCTGTCACGGGCTGCCTGGCGGCCGATCCATCGCCTCGGGTAGTTGACGGTCAGGTAGTTACGGACAGATAAGTGCCAATGTGGTGGCGCTCCATCCTGCTGAAATATGAATTGTTGTGCTTCTTGTTCGAGCTGAGGGAACAGCCAATTCTCTAACATCTCCAGATACTGTAGTCCAGTTACAGTAGCACCTTCGAAGAAAGGTGACGCTGACGCCTAGTCAACAGCGCCTCAAGCGAACAAATGTACAACTAAATGAAACTTTATAGCTCCCTTAATTCGCCGACAGATAGTGCTTAGCTCTGCCTTTTGTCGTTGCAGAGTTTTAAATTCCTAAAGTTGTGGTATTCTTTTTGAATCACCCTGTATAACGACAATGGCTCCCTCTAGGACTTCCATTTCGACAGAACCTTCAGTTGTACCCGCCCACATGTATTGATGGTTTTAAAAATGTACCTGTACAGAGAAATCCTGTGAAGCAGCCTGAGGCACCTTCAGATAGGCAACCACTTGACACGCCTCTGAAGCTAGTTGACACGCTGATGACACTTGGAGATATTTCGCGGGTTTTCTCTGCAAAGGCGCATTTTTAAAATGAGAGTTGTAAGTGGGTGTCACCGGTGGTTTTGTCGAAATGAGTGGTCTCAGAAGGACACTTTGCTGTTTCAAGCATGCATGTGTCAATGTAGCATTCCTCCATGGTCATGGCAGAGGAGGACATGTAATAGGAGCGCTGAAAAAGCTGCTTTGGATGATGTTCGAATTTCTTCGAATGGATCTGAGTGGTCCCTAGTGGTTCCAACCTGTACACGAATGCAAAACTTCTGGTCATGATGCACCGCAAAGAGCGGGGTCACGTTCAGTGGGATCGTAGCCGCGTGATACAAAAGTAGGTCTGACACGAGGTTACAAGCCATCGTGTGATATTTGTTACTTCACTTATAAAATTCACGCTCCTCTGAGACAAATTGCCTCAGACAAAACTTGATAAACACTCTGGATGACTGATTTGCAAAATCAAATTACCCTTAATATAACTGCAGTGTCGGAGCTCTCCGCATTCATTAAATATCCATAACAGTCACGACAGCTGAGAACGGCTGGGAGAAATGTCTTCAGCCAACATGCTCCAACACACCCACGTCCAGTGACGCCTATGGGCTGAAGATGACACGTTGGTCAGTGGGTACTGTTAGACCTTCAAGGCCTGTTCAGACAGAGTTTATTATACGCCAGTCATAATATATGCAATATGTCCGCACAAAGAAACAATTGACTAGACGCCTTTGTTCTGGGTGCCAAGAATGCCAGAACTCATATTTTCGTTGGTGGTTTGCCTTCTAAATTCTGTCGTTCCAGTCGCCTCGCCTTAGACTGATGCTAAGTAACGGTGTGCGCCACTGCAAAGACCCCATATATATATATATATATATATATATATATATATATATATATATATATATATATTGTAGTCATGTCATCAATGTGCACGTCAAAGAAAACAAGTTGCGTTACTGTTAAACAACCTTTGCTCTTGTCTTGGTACAGTCTTTGCCTCTGCGCAGTCTGATGCATTCTTAGTTGAAGTGTGGTAGGTAACGGACGTATTTAGTAGTGCTGTACGGACTTGTGATTGTATCTGTTAGATGAAGAAAGGACAGGAGGGTTGAATATGAGGTTGACAATGAAAGGTAGAAGAAATGTAAATTTTCAATAAAGTTATGTCAGAATGATTATTGTCAAATAGTTAGCTTGCTCAGAGCTGAGGGAAAGACCCCCTCCCCCTTCCATGAATCGTGGATTAACATATTAATTGAGCAAGCTACTTGATTTTTATAGAAATTCTCTTGTAACGCTGTACCCTTTTAAAATCATTTGTTCAGTTTGTTAAGCATCACATTGTTCAGACCAGTGTTATGTGCGAATATCACGCGAAGTTCTACTCTCTCTTTTTGGATACATATTTCACTCTAGAATCATTGTCTTGGAACATCATTTCATAGGAATAGTCACTCTTCCCACCCCATTGTCTGTCATTACGCATTACCACACGCAACAGATTGAATAGTTATTTAGAAACAGAAATCAGCCTTAGCCGCTGCCTGCTTGCTGTTTGCTGTTGTGCTTCGGAGAAATCTGCAACAACGTTGTCAAGACACGAGGTAACTGGAAATTTTGTTTAGGGCCATTGTTTTACTTCAGTTGCGTATATAACGTAAAAATAAATTGCATTCAGATCTGTGATAGTTCATTTCAAATTAGGTTCAGTTTATTCAAAGCTCAGCATACGAGTTAAAGCCGAATAACAGTTTGTGGGGACATAGTTTTTGGTAACACGTAGATGTTATTGAGTGGGAGGTAATCTGCGGATAATTTTCATACTGAAACTGATACGGTGGGGAGGTTGCAATATACACAGGGTGTTTCAAAAATGACCGGTATATTTGAAACGGCAATAAAAACTAAACGAGCAGCGATAGAAATACACCGTTTGTTGCAATATGCTTGGGACAACAGTACATTTTCAGGCGGACAAACTTTCGAAATTACAGTAGTTACAATTTTCAACAACAGATGGCGCTGCAAGTGATGTGAAAGATATAGAAGACAACGCAGTCTGTGGGTGCGCCATTCTGTACGTCGTCTTTCTGCTGTAAGCGTGTGCTGTTCACAACGTGCAAGTGTGCTGTAGACAACATGGTTTATTCCTTAGAACAGAGGATTTTTCTGGTGTTGGAATTCCACCGCCTAGAACACAGTGTTGTTGCAACAAGACGAAGTTTTCAACGGAGGTTTAATGTAACCAAAGGATCGAAAAGCAATACAATAAAGGATCTGTTTGAAAAATTTCAACGGACTGGGAACGTGACGGATGAACGTGCTGGAAAGGTAGGGCGACCGCGTACGGCAACCACAGAGGGCAACGCGCAGCTAGTGCAGCAGGTGATCCAACAGCGGCCTCGGGTTTCCGTTTGCCGTGTTGCAGCTGCGGTCCAAATGACACCAACGTCCACGTATCGTCTCATGCGCCAGAGTTTACACCTCTATCCATACAAAATTCAAACGCGGCAACCCCTCAGCGCCGCTACCATTGCTGCACGAGAGACATTCGCTAACGATATAGTGCACAGGATTGATGACGGCGATATGCATGTGGGCAGCATTTGGTTTACTGACGAAGCTTATTTTTACCTGGACGGCTTCGTCAATAAACAGAACTGGCGCATATGGGGAACCGAAAAGCCCCATGTTGCAGTCCCATCGTCCCTGCATCCTCAAAAAGTACTGGTCTGGGCCGCCATTTCTTCCAAAGGAATCATTGGCCCATTTTTCAGATCCGAAACGATTACTGCAACACGCTATCTGGACATTCTTCGTGAATTTGTGGCGGTACAAACTGCCTTAGACGACACTGCGAACACCTCGTAGTTTATGCAAGATGGTGCCCGGCCACATCGCACGGCCGACGTCTTTAATTTCCTGAATGAATATTTCGATGATCGTGTGATTGCTTTGGGCTATCCGAAACATACAGGAGGCGGCGTGGATTGGCTCCCTATTCGCCAGACATGAACCACTGTGACTTCTTTCTGTGGGGACACTTGAAAGACCAGGTGTACCGCCAGAATCCAGAAACAATTGAACAGCTGAAGCAGTACATCTCATCTGCATGTGAAGCCATTCCGCCAGACACGTTGTCAAAGGTTTCGGGTAATTTCATTCAGAGACTACTCCATATTATTGCTACGCATGGTGGATATGTGGAAAATATCGTACTATAGAGTTTCCCAGACCGCAGCGCCATCTGTTGTTGAAAATTGTAACTACTGTAATTTCGAAAGTTTGTCTGCCTGAAAATGTACTGTTGTCCCAAGCATATTGCAACAAACGGTGTATTTCTATCGCTGCTCGTTTAGTTTTTATTGCCGTTTCAAATATACCGGTCATTTTTGAAACACCCTGTATATGGTGGTCCATTGATAGTGACCAGGCCAAATATCTCACGAAATAAGGATCAAACTAAAAACCTACAAAGAACGAAACTCGTCTAGCTTGAAGGGGGAAACCAGATGGCGCTAGGGTTGGCCCGCTAGATGCCGCTGCCATAGGTCAAACGGATGTCAACTGCTATTTTTTTTTTAAGAATAGGAACCCGCATTTTTATTTCATATTCGTGTAGTACGTAAAGAAATATGAATGTTTTACTTGGACCATTTTTTTCGCTTTGTGACAGATGGCGCTGTAACTGTCACAAACGTGGTATCACGTAACATTCCGCTAGTGCGGACGGTATTTGCTTCGTGATACGTTACCCGTGTTAAAATGGACCGTTTACCAATTGCGAAAAAGGTCGGTATCGTGTTGATGTATGGCTATTGTGATCAAAATGCCCAACGGCCGTGTGCTATGTATGCTGCTCGGTATCCTGGACGACATCATCCAAGTGTCCGGACCGTTCGCCGGATAGTTACGTTATTTAGGGTAACAGGAAGTGTCCAGCGACATGTTGAACGTGAACCACGACCTGCAACAAATGATGATGCCCAAGTAGGTGTTTTAGCTGCTGTCGCGGCTAATCCGCACATCAGTAGCAGACAAACTGCGCGAGAATCGTGAATCTCAAAAACGTCGGTGTTGAGAATGCTACAACCACATCGATTGCACCCGTACCATACTTCTATGCACCAGAAATTGCATGGCGACGACTTTGAACGACGTGTACAGTTCTGCCACTAGGCACAAGAGAAATTAGGGCACGAAGACAGAGTTTTTGCACGTGTTCTATTTAGCGACAAAGCGTCATTCACCAACAGCGGTAACGTAAACCGGCATAATATGCCCTATTGGACAACGGAAAATGCACGATGGCTGCGACGAGTGGAACATTAGCGACCTTGGCGGGTTAATGTATGGTGCGGCATTATGGGAGGAAGGATAATTGGCCCCAATTTTATCGATGGCAATCTAAATGGTGCAATGTATGCTGATTTCCAGCATGATGTTCTACCGATGTTACTACAAGATGTTTTACTGCATGACAGAATGGCGATGTGCTTCCAACATGATGGATGTCCGGCACATAGCTCACGTGCGGTTGAAGCAGTATTGAATAGCATATTTCATGACAGGTGGATTGGTCGTCGAAGCACCGTACCATGGCCCGCACGTTCACCGGATCTGACGTCCCCGGATTTCTTCCTGTGTGGAAAGTTGAAGGATATTTGCTGCCGTGATCCACCGACAACGCCTGACAAAATGCGTCAGCGCATTGTCAATGCATATGCGAACATTACGGAAGTCGAACTACTCGCTGTTGAGAGGAATGTCGTTATACGTATTGCCAAATACACTGAGGTTGACGGACATCATTTTGAGCATTATTGCATTAATGTGGTATTTACAGGTAATCACGCTGTAACAGCATGCTTTCTCAGAAATGATAAGTTCACAAAGGTACATGTATCACATTGGAACAACTATTTGGCCCGGTCACGATCAATGGACCGCCAAGTATATGCACACGATCATCCTATATGTAGAGTGAACATTAATAAAACCAACAAACTGCAGTGACGGATTCCTGACTGGAAATGGAGTAAGAAAGGTCCTACGAACATCCGCCCAGAAATGGACGGTGTGCATGCAACGACAATAAATCGTCCCACAACACGGTACAGAGCTGCAGTGCGTCCACGTCACAACAAATGTTCAAAATGGCCTCCATGGGAATACAGGTGATAGGCATAGTAGCGGTTCTCATGAAGGATACACATAATCGTACTTTGGCTTACACTATGATGGCGGGCGACTTGCCCTTAGCTTGTACGAGGCTTCATCTCAATATCCTGCAGAAAACGGTCCTTCAAATCTGTCGTAAGCCCAGTCCGCCGCCTCCCATCGCATCACGTTCGTCTGTCTGAAAGGACCCATGATCACACAAATTCTCAAAAAGGCCTTGAAATGTTGTGTGGTTTGGTTGGTGTCTATGAGTTTACTTGTTCTGGTTTAACCGTGCTGGCTCTCTATCGTTTCCATCTGCTTGGCCGTACACAGACACCATCTCGGCTTGTTCCAGACACGAATACCGGACCGTTCTGCTGCTTGCAGTACGCTGCGTCAATCGCACAGCCTGCAACACATAAGGAACACACGGCACGTGGGCAGAGGAACTTTCGTCCGTCTACCGCGGCAACGATGCGTTTCCGGACACATGTTCTTAGGATCTTTTTTCCTCCACTTTCTGTCATGAATCCGTCCCTGCCGTTTGTCGGTTTTATTAATGATCAGCCTGTATATGATTGGAAGCGCCGCACCTGCTCCTCCGTCAACCCTTCCATCTCCTTGCCTTCTCAGAAACAGTCAACCATTCTCACCACGTCACTCACCCATTACGTCTTATTTTCGCTTATTACATTTAGTCATGCATATTTTGGCGTGAAAAAGTCTTCAAGTCAGAAGTGAAACTTTTACAGTGTAATACATTTTTAGTTGTAACTCCGAACATAATTATGTCAAACAAAATTCAGTTATGCCACTCGCAAAGCATGTTACTAAAATCTGTTGACTTTCTCTCTTTTCTGAGTAGAGGGGAGCGTGCGGTGCTGTCGACGGAAACGCTGCCGTACAAGGTGGAACGTGAGGGGAGAACGAGTGAAAAAAAGGGGTGTGTAGATCGCCAATGTGTATGTAGCACATGCGTAGTACATAAAGGAAAAACGGCTGTGGTCGAATGCCGACAAAGCCTGCTTTCCGACATGCCACGACCAAAATTTATGGCTCAAAACAAAAGTTGAAATTCCTTTCATTTATTGTACAGAAATGTAACAGTTAACTCGTAAATTTGTAATTTTTCCTTTAGGGAGGGTCAGTTTCCTGAGCGATTAAAGTACTGAGTAGTAAAGCCGCTTTATAAAAAGGGGGTAGAGGGATGATGTAGATAAATTTAGACCTATTTCTATGATATCAGTGTTTGCAAAAGTTAGTGAAAAGGCTGTGTACGTAAGGGTAATTGATCATTTTATATTACACGATTTGCTATCAAATGTACAGTCCGGCTTTACAAGTCGTATAGCAAGGTACTGGATGGGTTAAACAAAAAGTTTCGAACGCTTGGCGTATTTTTTATTTAACTAAGACATTTGATTGTGTTTATCACAAAATATTGCTCCAGAAGTTGGACCATTACAGAATATGGGGAGTAGCTCACAATTGGTTCACCTCTTACTTTAGCAACAGGCAGCAAAAGGTTATTATTCACAATGTTGATAACTACTGTGATGTGGGGTCTGAGTGGGGTACTGTCAAGTGGGGGTGCCCCAGAGATCAGTGTTGGGGCCACTCCTGTTCCTTATTTATATAAATGACATGCCCTCTAGTATTACGGGTAACTCTAAAATATTTCTGTTTGCTGATGACACTATCTTGGTAGTAAAAGATGTTGCGTGCAACATTGGATAGGTTTGAAATAGTGCAGTACGTGACCTAAGTACATGGCTTGTAGAAAATGAACTAACGCTAAATCACAGTAAGACCTTTTAATTTCACAGAATGGGCATATGATTAGTGAAACTGAACAGTTCAAATTTCTAGGTGTTCAGATAGATAGTAAGCTGTCACGGAAAGCCCACGTTCAGGATCTTGTTCAAAGAAATAATACTGCCATTTTTACTATTTGAACGGTATCAGAAGTGAGTGATTGTTCCACACGAAAACTAGTCTACTTTGCTTATTTTCATTCGCTTATGTCGTATGGTATTATATTTTGGGGTAACTCTTCCCATTCTAAAAGGATATTTATGGCTCAGAAACGGGCGGGCGGTTCGGGCAAAAGTGGTGTAAGTTCACGAACCTCTTGTCGACCCCTGTTCACGAGTCTGGGTATTTTGACATTTGCCTCTGAATATATATATATATATATATATATATATTCTTGTTAAGAATATTAGCTTATTCCCAAGAATAAGCAGCTTTCACTCGGTTAATACCCGGTAGAAATCCAACCTGCATTTGGATCGGACTTCCCTAACCCTTGTGCCAAAAGGTGTGCAGTATGCTGCTGCATCCATTTTCAATAAGCTACCGCTAGAATTCGAAAATCTTTGCAGTAATCCACGTGCTTTCAATTGGAAACTGAAGAGTCTCCTCATGGTTCACTTCTATTCTGTAGAGGAGTTTCTTGAAAAATTAAGCTGATTCTTACTGTATTGTTGATTGCGTTTACTTAAACTAGTGGACTGACTTTTTTCGGGTTCATTAACATCCATTTTTATCTGTTATTACTTTCATGTTGTAATTTAATGTAATGACACGTTCCATGACCTGGGAGATTTACTCCTCAATTTGGTCATACGGAACTTGACGTGTACATAAAATAAAATATAAATAAAGTTGTTGAAATGCATAAAGTTTGTAATACGACGAATCTGGAAGAACAGTCATGCAGTACAGCTTACGTGCTACAGCACCAAAATGAGGTATGTTAAGGCTTCTTCCGTTTGATCGTAATACAAGTGTCTACTGGTTGTGTCCCCACGACCGTGAAAGGAAAGGCAATGAGGGAAGACTGAAAGGAAGTTACAGACAAAAGGAAAAAATGAATTTTTAAGAGCATAACAGAAAGAAGAGCAACGTAGCGACTATCTAATCACAACGTCTGGATTCAGAAAACTCTGGCCCGTGACGAGCAGTGCCTATTTTACTTATTCTTTATTTAATTATTACAAAATGTTTTCCTCAGTAATCCTGTCGTGTCTTCAAAGTCGCTGTGTAGGAACTGTTAGACTACCATGTGCTAAAATTTATCTTTATTTCCTTATTGTTGAGGTTTCGCTTCTGTAGGGCTTTTGAGGCTGACATAGGTGCTTTTCAAGTGTTGTATAGACACGTGGTAGGAACTGAATTGGCAGCACTGCCACAAGCAAGATTTGCAATTTAGAAAGGTCCACTCAAGGTGACCAACGCCAGTGCTTCGTCTGTCATCTGTTTCACAATACTGTAGACAATTTCCAGTAAGAATCGTTTTTCCAACTTATTGTCACGGTTCTTCATCTGCGTAAAATTTTCATGGTCTTGTTTAATTTGTCCTTTTGGGACCATTTTAAAATACAACACTTTGTCACCCCCAAAAATCTTCCGCCCAGGGCGACGATGACACAGTTCGCCCACCCCCCCCCCCCCCCCCAACCCCAACCCCTTCCCCTGCCCTAGAGCTGGCTCTTAACTTGACACAACTGAATATCTCGAAAACGACACATTGTACTAGAATAAGTTTTCTAGGTTATAAGTTAACAGCAGACCTAGTTAAGGGAACGTATGTCTGTGCTACAGCTGACCACATCCGAACAACCCCTCTCACATGGGTGGGGTCAGCTGTGAATTTTCATTCTTATTGTTTATTCGAATTTTACGCCAAAAATACGTACGGTCTGTTGAGGCCATTGTTTTCCAATCGGGTAGACGGCGCTGTAGTAGACAAATATCAACTACGCCTGTTTTTGCAATTGAAAGCCGATACATTTTATTCTAGATTTCTAATCCTTTGTGTTCTAGCGGTTGATATTGATGTTCGGAATTTCCATTAGTGTTTCAGGTTCCACTGTACAGTAGAATATGGTTAGAGGTTTCAGTTCCTGATTAGAAACTACGTTTAGCGTGCTGCAAGGACGACGACGTGGATATGGTAGTTTTCTGTTCCCATCGGGATGCTTGCTTTCGTTGAGTACCCTTGCCTCTCACCACTGGGATGCTCGATTTCGGTGAGTATCCATGGCAGTTTCGCCTGTCACTCTGGCTTCACGGACATTTTATCCTAGAAAAACGGTTGTGGTTTGTGTTCACCGGCTTTGCGGTCAGCAAGAGGGTTTCGACGGCTGGATGGAAACGCACACGGAAACCAGTCACACTGATGGCGCGATTCGAGAGGTGGGTGAGTGAAACAAATTATTGGAACAAAATACGATCGTCCGAAACGCGATTCCACAGATAAATGAAAGGATTCTCCCTAAAATACAAAAAAAACAATCAATAGATAAAACAGCAATTAAATATATTCGTGTTGAACGACCTCAATTTCCAAAATCCTGAAGCTTGCCCTAAGATATAAATTCCGAACTATGCTCTGAGATATCACGCTGCCTGAAGAAGAGCTTTTGATTCATTCCCTGAACATACGTCAGGTAAACTGATGTCTGAAACGCCTAATAGCCTAGTCCTGTAAGAGGAAGTAAGTAAGTAGCACATAAAATTTAATCTGTTATCTGAAAGCCCGTGCGAAAGCAAACGTCTACTATATTAGGCGTATCATTTGTTGCACTTGTGAAGCAATGCATAAAGGTAAGTGGAGAGCTGCCGTGTCACTTGATTACTGCTGGATGGAGGAAACATACGCTGCAACACAGTCCCGATAAGAGCCGAAATGGAGACTCGCGCAAAATATTTGAACTTTTTCTTCTTTTCTTGTAAGATGCAACAAGAGTTAACATTAAAAAAAATTGGCCACGTGCGAGAAAGATTCGCCACGAAGGGTTCCGTACAAACTTAATTATGTATGTGGACCTCTCATCCAGACCGGTCTGCGAATGCCTGTTTCACACACAACTTGAAACGCAGTATCTATGTGCAGTAATTGCAAATGGATATCCCATTATGGATAAACTCGGAAATGCGTAATTTGAGCAATTTCTAGACTGATGTTTGGCTTTTACAATTGCGACCCTGTCGCCCTGAACGCACAACTACGTAATGTACTAATTTCAAGTTTGACGTTGGATAATAAAAGATAAAATTAAAAAAATTTTCGTGTGATATCATTATAGATCAACAATTTTAGCATTTTATTTTTTTGGTGCGCTGTGAAACCTTAATTCTTGTCAAATTTGTTCACTGTAGATCAGTGGGAAGCGCCCTATCGGTTTTACGGAGTGAGTTTGCGAGTATCAAAATATGTGACGTAAGTGGTCGTGCCTTTTGACAGCATTCACTTAGAAGCTAGCGTTTATTATACCGTCAAGGGAACGGGGACGTTAGTACGTAAAGTTTCACCTTGATACCTCTTCCGGTTCATGAAGAAAGGCGTCTTAACAGACGGACAGATAGACAGGCAGACAGCGTATAAAAATGACTAAAAAGCTTTTCCGTGTGATATAATCGCAATTTTACAGTTTTAGGATTTTTCCTTAGGTTTTACTGTGAAACCTTCCTTTTCGCCAAGTTTAACGTTTCTAGCCTAACGGGAAGCACCCTATAGGTTTTGATGAGTGAGTTTGAGAGTTTAAACACTTGTGATCTAAATGGCCGTAAGTTTTGACTGCATTCTCTTACAAGCTTACATTTATTACACCACAAAGTTACATAAATTTCAAATCGATATGTCAAACAATTTCTGAAAAAAGGGATCTTAAAAGGTGTAGGAAGAGATAGAGTGAGGCAAGGAATGACAAAGTATTTTTTTTTCATGTGATACAATTACAGAATTTACAGTTTTCACAGTTTTTTCTTCGGTTTTATTGTGAAACCTTACTTTTTGGCAAATTTCATAATTCTAGGACAGCGGAAAGTCCCCATAGGTTTTAATGAGTGAGCCTGCGTGTGTTAAAATTGTTGTTCTTGTGGTCTTCATGCCAGAGACTGGGTTGATGCAGCTCTCCATGCTACTCTATCCTGTGCAAGCTTCCTCATCTCCCAGTACCTACTGCAACCTACATCCTTCTGAATCTGCTTAGTGTATTCATCTCTTGGACTCCCTCTACGATTTTTACCCTCCACGCTGCCCTCCAATACTAAATTGGTGATCCCTTGATGCCTCAGAATATGCCCTAACAACCGAACCCTTCTTCTAATCAAGCTCTGCCACAAATTTCTCTTCTCTCCAATTCTATTCGATACCTCCTCATTAGTTATGTGATCTATCCATCTAATCTTCAGCATTCTTCTGTAGCGCCACATTTCGAAAGCTTCTATTCTCTTCTTGCCCAAACTATTTATCGCATACGTTTCACTTCCATACATGGCCACACTCCATACAAATACTTTCAGAAACGACTTCCAGACACTTAAATCTATACGCTATGTTAACAAATTTCTCTTCTTCAGAAACGCTTTCTTTGCCATTGCCAGTCTACATTTTATATCCTCTCTACTTCGACCATCATCAGTTATTTTGATTTCCAAATGGCAAAACTCATTTACTACTTAAAGCCTCTCATTTCTTAATCCAATACACTCAGAATCACCCGATTTAATTCGACTACATTCCATTATCCTCGTTTTGCTTCTGTTGATGTTCATCTTATATCCTCCTTTCAAGACACTGTCCATTCCGTTCAGCTGCTCTTCCAGGTCCTTTGCTGTCTCTGACAGAATTACAATGTCATCGGCGAACCTCAAAGTTTTTATTTCTTCTCCATGGATTTTAATTTCTTCTCCGAATTTTTTTCCTTTACTGCTTGCTCAATATACAGATTGAATAACATCGGGGTAGGCTACAACCCTGTCTCACTCCCTTCCCAACCACTGCTTCCCTTTCATGGCCCTCGACTGTTATAACTGCGATCTGGTTTCTGTACAAATTATAAATAGCCTTTCGCTCCCTGTATTTTACCCCTGCCACCTTCAGAATTTGAAAGAGAGTATTAGAGTCAACATTGTAAAAAGGTTTCTCTAAGTCTACAAATGCTAGAAACGTAGGTTTGTCTTTTCTTAAACTGTCTTCTAAGATAAGTCGTAGGGTCAGTACTGCCTCACGTCTTCCAACATTTCTACGGAATCCAAACATATCTTCCCCGAGGTCGGCTTCTACCAGTTTTTCCATTCGTCTGTAAAGAAGTCGTGTTAGTATTTTGCAGCCGTGGTTTATTAAACTGGTAGTTCGGTAATTTTCACATCTGTGTACTAAAATACATGACGTAGATGGCCGTATCTTTTGATTGCATTGACTTAGAACCTCAGTTTCTTACATCGTCAAGGGACCATAGACCTCAGTATGTGACAAATTTCAGCTTGATACGTCTACCTGATCCTGAGAAAAAGGGTTTTCAACAGTCGAACACAAAGATGGACAGAAGGACGACACAGTTATCCCATTAAGGTTTCCGTTTTTATCAACTGAGGCACTGAACCTTAAAGAAAAGTAAATTTAATTTTATTCTCGAGCTAGCAAGTAAGTGAATCGTGGTCTAGTCACCATCACAGTGGAGCTTCAAAATTCTTGGGACAGTGTTGTTTAGCGGTGCGCGTCGTCGGTCGGCCATGGCGGCTAGAAGGGCCCAACGACAGGTGTCTGGCCGCTCGCTGGCCTCATCTGAATCCCAGATGGGGCGGTCCGGCCAGCGCCGCGACTGGTCCGCCCTCATAAATATGGCAACGGCAACAAACGCCCGGCGCGTCTGCATTTCTCTTTCTGTCGCGCCCAAGGCCGCGGCGGTCGGGGGGTGGTCTTGCGTCGCCTTTATTTCTCCGACTGTCGTAAATGTTTACAAGGCGGAGGGTTGAAAGGGCGAGCGGACAATGGTCAACATTCCTGTGCCGGAGTCCCTCCGCCGAAACTAAAAGTGACCGTTCGATGGCCTTCCACACGCGGGAGAGAGTTCTTCGAGCTCCCCGTACAAGTCTGATATCCCGTTGAGGGATGCTTCGAAAGACTGCCTCTGTTTAGGAAAGAACGACAGTTGTGTCGAACTGGAGACATCAGAGATTGTTGAAATTATTGTTAAATATTATTTATTTTCGGCACAATTAATATAATTTAGAGCACATACGATTTGGTTTCCTCACTCTTTGCAAGTAACGTTCTCCTTTCTTTTTACGACCTGAAGATGGCAGCTGATGCCCGAAACCGTAACTGCTTGTTAAAATGTGTTATTGCTCCGGAAAATAAATTATTTTTCAAAAGTGTCCTTTTAACCTCATTTTCTTGCATACTGAACTCCTTTTCTTCCTAAATCTTTTACTGAATTGAAATATAAGAATTATAAGTTTTTTTAGTAATGTTGATGCATAGCGTAATCGTCACCGTATATCCCTCAAATTATTTTCACTAAGCAAGGAATTAATAATAATATCATGATAAAACGGCCAGTTATAACATGAATATGTTGCAACAACAGGAACATTTTTTAAGAAACATCTTAAAATGTTTTTAGCTATTCTTTCAGGACATTTTCTTTGTGATATTTTACATACGCCTAGTGTCTGAACTGCTTTTAGGTGTTCGCTGGAGAAATTAAACAGCAGAATTGCAACAATTGCGATAGGATACAATTTTTCCTAACAGAAAAATTTCACACGTATTGCACGAAAAACAACAGACGATATTTACGTTAATGTTGTAAATGATAGGTTCAGTTGCTTTTTGATGAAAGTGACCTGTCGAATTCATGTTTATTAAATTGTACGCAAATGGAATTAGACGTGAGATGTAAGACGTATCATTTGTTCGTCTTAGACTTAAGAAGGAACTTTGTCTCTGTCACATTCTCATTCTCATACGTAGTCTCAAAATAGTCTGCATTTTTATGTCCATTCTATTTGTGACGTAACATAATTTTCCCAGTTGTCGTGTTCAATCAGTTAATTACGTTACAGACTAATACGAAATCTTGGTCGCCATTTTCGTTTCCTAACCTGTCTGGACAGGCACACGCAGATAGCCGTGCACTGTTGAATAGCCGATAACTTCACGTACGTACTGTACCCCTCGGACCACCACTCCTGTTTGTTGGGCCGTATGGTGGGCGACAGTCAGGTTGGTATCCTACCGTTGTAGTATCCAGACACGTTTTCGGCCTGGAGTCTCACTGGCTGGAGTAGAATTGTCTTCAGTGATGAGTTTCGCTTCGAACAGAGCCCCGATGACCAGCAAAGACGCCCCGGACATATCCGTGGCTCTCTCTGCCCTATATCACGATACTACAAAAAGAGCTTCCCTTCTTTGAAACCGAGCGAGGTGGCGCAGTGGTTAGCACACTGGACTCGCATTCGGGAGGACGACGGTTCAATCCCGCGTCCGGCCATCCTGATTTAGGTTTTCCGTGATTTCCCTAAATCTCTCCAGGCAAATGCCGGGATGGTTCCTCTGAAAGGGCACGGCGGACTTCCTTCCCTGTCCTTCCCTAATCCGATGAGACCGATGACCTCGCTGTTTGGCCTCTTTCCCCAAAAACCAACCAACCAACCTTCTTTGAACTGTTTCGGTGTCCTCCTCAGATCTTACCTGATGCAGATCCCACACCGCGCCGCAATACTATAGAAGAGACGTACAAGCGTAGTATAGGCAGTCTCTTTAGTACACCTGTTGCTTTCTTGGTGTTGTCTCAATAAATCGTAGTCTTTGGCTTCCTTTACCTACAACGTTAACTACGTGATCGTCCTAACTTAAGTTATTCGCAACTGTAATCCTTAATTATTTGGTTGAATTTACTGGTTTTAGACTGGCCTCATTTATCGTGCAACCGAAATCTAGCGGATTTCTTTTGGTACTCATGTGGATGACTTCACACTTCTCATTATTTAGAGTCAATTTCCACTTTTCGTACAATACAGGTAATTTCTCTAAACCATTTTGCAATAGACTTTCCGTCAGTAACTACGAACAGTGGTCTTTCTGACAGGAAATTACGAATTCAGTCGCACAAATGAGACGATAGTCGACAGCCACGCTTTTACATTAGATTCTTGGGTTAGTATTCCATTATTAACAAATGTGGTTTCATGCGAACTTGCTATTTTGTGAAGAATCTACATCTACATCTACATGATTATTCTGCAAATCACATTTAAGTGCTTGACAGAGGGTTCATCGAACCACAATTATACTATCTCTCTACCATTCCACTCCCGAACAGCGCGCGGGATAAACGAACACCTAAACCTTTCTGTTCGAGCTCTGATTTCTCTTATTTTATTCTGATGATCATTCCTACCTATGTAGGTTGGGCTCAACAAAATATTTTCGCATTCGGAAGAGAAAGTTGGTGACTGAAATTCTGTAAATAGATCTCGCCGCGACGAAAAGAGTCTTTGCTTTAATGACTTCCATCCCAACTCGCGTATCATATCTGCCACACTCTCTCCCCTATTACGTGATAATACAAAACGAGCTGCCCTTTTTTGCACCCTTTCGATGTCCTCCGTCAATCCCACCTGGTAAGGATCCCACACCGCGCAGCAATATTCTAACAGAGGACGAACGAGTGTAGTGTAAGCTGTCTCTTTAGTGGACTTGTTGCATCTTCTAAGTGTCCTGCCAATGAAACGCAACCTTTGGCTCGCCTTCCCCACAATATTATCTATGTGGTCTTTCCAACTGAAGTTGTTCGTAATTTTAACACCCAGGTACTTAGCTGAATTGACAGCCATGAGAATTGTACTATTTATCGAGTAATCGAATTCCAACGGATTTCTTTTGGAACTCGTGTGGATCACCTCACACTTTTCGTTATTTAGCATCAACTGCCACCTGCCACACCATACAGCAATCTTTTCTAAATCGCTTTGCAATTGATACTGGTCTTCAGATGACCTTACTAGACGGTAAATTACAGCATCATCTGCCAACAACCTAAGAGAACTGCTCAGATTGTCACCCAGGTCATTTATATAGATCAGGAGCAGCAGAGGTCCCAGTACGCTTCCCTGGGGAACACCTGATATCACTTCAGTTTTACTCGATGATTTGCCGTCCATTACTACGAACTGTGGCCTTCCTGACAGGAAATCACGAATCCAGTCGCAGAATGTGTTGTTGTAATTGCACGCAGTTTAGTTGTGGTCAATACCCTCGATTTTCAGCGCCGGGGAAATTTGGGCAGCTGGCTGCAGTGCTTTACGGCAGGAGTCGATACGGTGCCCAGAATAGACGGGGCCAGGGCGGGCTGGAGAGCTGATTAGCGTCGTGACATAAAGCCTGGTCGCCGGGGAAATTATGTCGCCGGCGTCTTCCCGCTGCTACCGGCGTCTGATAAAACGCTCGCCTCTCATTAGGCGGCCCCCCAGAAAAATAAACGACCCAGCCAGTCTGGCTCTGTTCCAGAGCTGCGCGACGCAGCACCTGACTCCTGGCACGGTCGCCAACCGAGGGCAGCCTGTCCGGCTATGGCGGCCATACTTTTTCCTCATTTTACATTCGCCCAGTGCCGGATTAGCCACATAGCAAGAGTTAGCAAATGCTACGAGCCCTGCGTATTACGGGCCCCATGCATAACCGTAAAAAGATCTGACAAGTTACATATGAATGGTATTCTACTCCCCTCCAATGAAAAGACCGTTGCGTCCAAATCTAAAATGAATGGTAATAATTTTATCTCATTTCTAAAAGTGAGCTATGCCCACATTATACGTTATGTGTCGTAAGTTGATAACGTCGCAAAACTTGCAGGAGAATTCCCAAATGTTGCCCGAGCTAGTCGTGATATCCCTATCAGAGTATGGTTCCACTGATTACTAATAAGAAAGTAATTAACGCATACCGTATTTATTTTTGTAAATGGAGACCCTAGGCCCGCTGTTCAAGCTGGATACCTCGATTACCATAGAAAGGAAAACAAACTACAAAATGAAATGGAATTCTACTATTTAATCCGATGTCGCTACACATTGGTGTTATAATTTACATCCCTCTATTACTCTCTAAAATTTTCAGCACCCCAAAGACGCGTACGTAAACACACGATTAAGCACTTAGCACACTGCAGCAAATACGTACCAAGCCTTATGCCAGCATTATTAGTGTGTGACGTCACTATAAGGGTGTCTTAGAGCCGTCCATCACGTTTAAAGTGCTCCTACTGACAGCAGAAAACACGAGCCCCTGGAAATACAGTTTTATAAACGTGCAACGAAAAACTCATTATAATCGTGTTTCCCAAATATAGAAATAGTCTGGTCATTTACTTGTCTTAAAGACCACAGAGGAGAACGTTCTTTCTCACCACTGAAGCGCGTTAAAAATGAGCTAAGGAAGATCTTGGGACTATAACGTCTAAACGATCTCACCTCAATCAACATAGCATGTGATTTGCTTTGAGATACTTATGTGATAGAGTTATTTAAGTTACCTAAATTAGAGAAATTTCGTTTTTGTAAAGTGCTATTTTATTTTATATCCTAAATTTCGAGGGCTGTAGCAAACCAACGCCAGCAGGGCAGCTTCTTATTCATCTCTACGTCCTCCACCCCCCCAAGCCTCCAACCACCGCTGCGGGCTTTATCCGGCACTGCTTTCATCCAAGGAAGGTCCTTACAGGTAACTTGTATTGCGGTGGTATTTAAAAGCAGTTCGCGATCATATCCCGTCATTATTTTGCACACCACATTTCCCGATGACAGGCATTAGACCATTGATTACGTCGTTGTCAATTTTAGCTTTAAATTCCAACGTTCTTGGTTCTGCTCTACCATGACTGGTAGTGATATCTAATAGGACAACAAGTTTACTATCATTAGTCACTAATAATTGGTCTTCACGACGAGAATTAAACCTTCACCATCACGTGGATTTATGTGTTGTGTTATGTCTTCAGAGTAACCTGTGGCATTGTCTAGTATAGAAAGAAAGAAATCATTTTGTGGGTGTCTTTGATTGAAAGGATGAACAGAACTGTAAATGTGAATATAAAATAAACTTAAATAAGAACACCTACAGTGTTCGCAGTTTCCTTGCCCTATTGTGATACATTACAGACACCATCACACTTTGTAAATCCTGAAGGGACCTAAAACCTAATAACTGCAAAGAATTACGGAACAGAGTATAACGGATCAAATCTGATAGCTTTGTGGAGATCTTTGATTGCGCACATGAATACGAATGTGTTGACAACAATCATTACATTTAATATTTCTAGTATGTCATCCTAATTGCTTAAAAGTGTACAAAGTATTACGTTATGTAAACTTAACAGAAAAGACTCTTGCACTCCTATTCAGCTGTGCAACCAAAGATCTCCACATAGATTTGATACATGCTCCGAAACAGTGTTTTGTTTCGCTTTGTGTTCTTTCCTGTTATTAAACTCTAGATGCAGTATCTGCTCCCTTCAGAGTTTACAAAGTGTGATGGTCTTTGCGGTGTATCACAGCGGAGAGGGAGTCTGTGGCCACTGCATGTATTTTGATTTATTTTTGTTTTACTTCCGATTTGTATTTTCGATCGTTCTTTTACTCAAAATCCTCCACAAAATGATGAGCCATTTACTGAAATAGCGTTTAGCTTTTCTCTTGACTAGACAGTGCCACCAGATACTCTAAAGTCGTAGCAGAACAATTACATGTGATAACAGTCCACACAAATCCACCTGATGATGAATGTCAAAATCTCAAAAACATATTGTGGCAACAAATAGACAGCTGCTACTAACAGTAAACTTGTTGTTTCATTCGATATCAGTTTTATAATATGACAGTACCGACTGCAACAAAATGTCTGTATTTTCGCGTTCAGTTTTCGCTCCAAGGTCGCGCAAATACGGGAATTTTTGTGCTACTGTAGTAGCGATTACGTGAAATTGTTAAAACTTGTTATTGATATAATAAAGCGTTAGGTATAAATATATAAGCAATATAACCAACTCTAAAAACTCAAATAATGTGGATAATTTTTCGATGGCCACAGGAACGTCGCCTGCACGAAGACGATAGTTCCGCTTCCATATACTCGTTTGGAGAACGGTTTAGTAAATAATTACATCTGCGCGCATCTTTGCACTACATCTAGAACCTATCAAGATAGATGTGACTGTGTATATATGTGCAGACTTTTTCAGACGGTATTTCAATATAAATAGTAGTATAACATGTGAAAAGTCTGAGACCACTATTAATTTTGTTACGAGGTCATTAGTATACAACATGAACAGCAAGAGTCTTAAACCACTTCTCTAGGGCAAGCCTGAAGTTACTTCTAAATCTGTTGATGACTCTCTATGCGACATTACATGGTTCACCGTCCTTAACACGAAATAATCAGTCCAGTTACAAACTGTACCTCATAGGCTGCGCGATCTTACGTTCTCTAATAAGCGTAGAAGCGGCAGCGAGACGAATGCTTTCCGGAACCAAAGAAATGCTGCCCCTATCTGGTTGGCTTGATCCATGGCTTTGAGGATGTCATGTGTGAAAACCGAGAGATGGGTCAGTCAGTTGTTCCTGACAAAGTTGACGGAGTTTATTGTTGCTTTTTACTCGTTATTGCTATTTTATCCCCTCCATCTCGTATGGAATGTGAGTAGGCTGTCGGCGGTACAATCAACACGCTAATCAGCCATCGTGTATGTAGCACACACAAATGCGAAAAAAATACAGTGAATTAAAATATGAGTTATTTACAAGTGCTTTTAAAATTTGTAAATGTGAATTTCATGAAGGATTACATAAAATAAACCCGATTTTCATTGTCGTTAATTTTAAAACAGGAATAGTAAAAGTTAAATCGTGAACAATACGAATACATTTGAAACAACGATGTAGAAAACTTTGATCTTAAAAATGTAGCACTACACTGATACTAAAATCTGAATAACTTGTTCTGGGAAAAATAGCTTATTGTTGGAGAGGAGGGAGTGTGGAGTTTAGAACGGTAGGAGAACTGATGGACAGTATTTGTGGGGAAGAAGGGGATGCAGGGGAGACAGCAAGAGGTGAGTAGTTGAAAATGTCGGTAAGACAGGGGAAAGGGGTAAGGAGAGGGAGGGAAGGAGAGCAGTCGGAGAGAAAGATGGGAAGGGAAAGGAAAGGGGTCTCTGATGAGGTGCAATAGGTGAGGTCGGTTTACCGTCGGTAGTATGAGTAACTGACGATACAGATTTCATTGTCTGAGAAAGGAATACGGCTGAAATATGCGTTAGCAGAGGACGTGGAGAATGAGCAGGTCCAGAGTTGGTAGCACATATAGATATAAGCGCGACAGAGTACTAGGAATCAAAATTAGAGGGGAGACAATAGGATCATTGCAGTCGAGTTTGCGGCCGGTGTGGGTTGTTCGAATGTGTTCAGCCTGAGTGAGAAGAGATGTGAATTTGGTAAGATTGTAAAGGATCCCTATGTGGCAAGAACGTTATTTTAGAAAGTTCGAAATTTTTATTCTAATTTGGTGCGGAAACAACGGTGAGAATATTTTTTACAAGAATGTCGTCGCGAGAAACTCGCTCGCATATTACTGTGTATAATAGATGTAACTTGTATTTGTTTTTGGGAACTAAACAGGACTGGATTCTCCCGCGAAATTATGCATTGGAAAATGCAGTGAACAGTACTACAATGCCTGACGTCACAGTTCGTGACTTGCAGTTCAACAAAATTGACAGAAAAAAAGATCCTACACACAAATATAAATCAAATTTTCAAAGAATAACGTGTCCAAATTGCTCCTATAAAAATGTCCTACGAATTTACGCACCAAAACAGACTAAATGAGTTTCCAAACTGTAAATGTTGCGCGGTGGTCTAGCGGTTCTAGGCGCGCAATCCGGAACCGCGCGACTGCTACGGTCGCACGTTCGAATCCTGCCTCGGGCATGGATGTGTGTGATGTCCTTAGCTTAGTTAGGTTTAAGTAGTTCTAAGTTCTAGGGGACTGATGACCTCAGATGTTAAGTCCCATAGTGCTCAGAGCCATTTTTTTGTAAATGATGCACATGCGAATGTTACACTACAATATAAGAATGAGAGTGTCTGCACAAGAAACGAGGTCTGCACTGAACTTTACTACCTAAACTGAAACTCAAAATTATTTTTAAATCAAAATCTCAAATTAAATGATCTTATTGCGTCCTAATTGTATTGCAAAGCAGGCGCTATCAAATTTTCGTGGCTTACCTGCGCTACTGGAAACTGGTACTGTTCGAAAGTGATGAACACTAACATACAGCGCAGCAGCCAATGAAAACAAGGCATGGCGCAAGGGCAATGCAATGACATGCAGCTAGTTGCTAATCAAACTATGTTCTGCCCTCAGCAATTGCGTTCCGCGGCGTGACACGCGATTAGAAAATAAAACTTTTCTGAGGAGGTGGTGGTAGAATCTCGACCAACTAAATCGCTGAAAAGAGACTAACATTCAAAAACTATTTTGTGAATAGTGAAAGTCATTCCTTGATATTTACAACTACTATCAGGAAAATTATTATTTAAAAAAATTGCCCTGCCACGAAATTAGTTACTGAAATGGTAAAGAAATGGTAGATCGATAACTCTGACTGCAAGTCGTGTGAACAGATAATTTTACTTGAACTCGTCTCGACAATCTAACTAAGCCAAACAAATGCAGAGAAAACTGCTAATTATTTGTCTTTCTCAAACTCGTGATAAATTACGCGCGAGCAAACAATACAGAGAAAATATTACCCGAAAAACTTCACCTTCTCGAATCAGGCTTTACCAAATCATATTCCCAAAATTCAATATCCTCTTCATTTTTATCTTTATGCTCTGCCGACTATTTCCAGACCGTTCAGCGGTGTGACTAACTCCAGCTTCTCTCACTGAACGCTACACTGGCAACGATAACGCTGCTGAAAACCAAAGATCACACTGCTCGAATTCAGAACCCCTGTGGCGTAACATGATGACGACTGATGACTTTTGCGTGAAAAATATCGGTTGTGCAAATAAGAAAAAGGGATGGGAAAAACTGAGAGCTTAAAACAGATACCGGTATTTTAATTCTGAATAACCGGTATTTTTCGGTATTTGTTTGGTCTCGGTCGTAACGGATGTTTTTTACTTTGTGGTAGTAACCGAGTAAACAATCCGAAATTTAAAATAGCCATAGCTTCATTTTTAAATGAACCTTTTTTCGAAGAGATGTAATTTTTATTCGTAAAATTTGCACTGGTTTGAAATACTGTGTTATTACAGATGATAGGAAAAATGATACGTGGTATTTTAAAAACGACGCCGACAGAAACGGCCAACAAAAACACATGGCATAGGAATCGATACACCGCTTTTGACACAATAAGGTCCCTGTGGCCGTGTGTCGTGACTTAAAGTACGCGTTTACGTGGAATGTCTATGCGACAGTTTCTCGTTGTCATCCACAGACATTCGTTGTATTCCAGTATGTAAATATTTTTACAAAGTGACGCAGCAATGAAATACAATGGTTCATTTGATTTACAGTATTAAAGATATGTCTACCTCTTCTGTTAAATAATAAAAGAAGAAGGAAATTGTGGTAACAGTAATAAATCAAAAACTTAACAACAGTTCATTCATGTTGTTGTTGTGGTCTTCAGTCCTGAGACTGGTTTGATGCAGCTCTCCATGCTACTCTATCCTGTGCAAGCTTCTTCATCTCCCAGTAGTACCTACTGCAACCTACATCCAACTGAATCTGTTTAGTGTATTCATCTCTTGGTCTCCGTCTACGATTTTTACCGTCCACGCTGCCCTCCAATACTAAATTGGTGATCCCTTGATACCTCAGAATATGCCCCACCAACCAATCCCTTCTCCTAGCCAAGTTGTGCCACAAATTTCTCTTCTCCCCAATTCTGTTCAATATCTCCTGATTAGTTATGTGCTCTATCCATCCAATCTTCAGCATTCTTCTGTAGCACCACATTTCGAAAGCTTCTATTCTCTTCTTGTCCAAACTATACTCGATGTTAACAAATTTCTCTTCTTCAGAAACGCTTTCCTTCCCATCGACAGTCTACATTTCATATCCTCTCCACTTCGACCATCACCAGTTATATTGCTTCCTAAATAGCAAAACTCATCTACTACGTTAAGTGTCTCATTTCCTAATCTAATTCCCTCAGCATCACCTGATTTAATTCGACTACATTCCATTATCCTCGTTTTGCTTTTGTTGATGTTCATCTTATATCCTACTTTTAAGAGACTGTCTATTCCGTTCAGCTGCTCTTCCAGGTCCTTTGTTGTCTCTGACAGAATTACAATGTCATCGGCGAACCTCAAAGTTTTTATTTCTTCTTCATGGATTTTAATTCCTACTCCGAATTTTTCTTTTGTTTCCTGTACTGCTTGCTCAATATACAGACTGAATAACATCGGGATAGGCTACAACCCTGTCTCACTCCCTTCCCAACCACTGCTTCCCTTTCGTGCCCCTCGGCTCTTATAACTGCGATCTGGTTTCTGTACAAATTATAAATTGCCTTTCGCTCCCTGTATTTTACCCCTGTCACTTTCAGAATTTGAAAGAGAGTATTCGAGTCAACATTGTAAAAAGGTTTCTCTAAGTCTACAAATGCTAGAAACGTAGGTTTGTCTTTTCTTAATCTGTCTTCTAAGATAAGTCGTAGGGTCAGTACTGCCTCACGTCTTCTAACATTTCTACGGAATCCAAACATATTTTCCCCGAGGTCGGCTTCTACCAGTTTTTCCATTCGTCTGTAAAGAGAGTATTCCAGTCAACACTGTCAAAAGCTTTCTTTAAGTCTACAAATGCTTGAAACGTAGGTTTGCCTTTCCTTAATCTATTTTCTAAGATAGTTCATTCATAGTACACAATACACAAACAGCAGTTAAGCTACCTTCTGTTTTAATTGTGTACTAGTTCATTCATAGTACACAATAAAAACAGAATGTAGCTTAACTGCTGCTTGTGTCTGCTTGTAGCCCTTGACAAAGATCACGAAAAACAGAGTGCATCAACCTCAACTCTAACCCTTTAGAAATGAGTATTCGTAGTGCTCAAACAGCGGTATGATCCCCGTTTACAACATGGCTTTTGAGCAGAGTTTAAATAAAATAGAATCATTAGTAGAATACTGGTGATTTTTGGTAATATCCGACCACTTACCGCTTTTCGAGAAACAAGCGAACGTTGAACGGGCTAACTTTATTTTATTTGCCTGTGCAGTTTTATGTTTTAATTCTATGTAATTTGAAACTGGGAGTCAAAATTTTTCGATCTTCGTGCAATTTCTGCGTTTATTACAGGAAATAATAGAGATAAAAAAGAGAAAATCTCTTACTTCAGAACTGGGTAGTTTGAGTGGTTTTGAGAGTCAGGTTATAGTGGCGTGGAATAAGACCGATATAACTGAAAACTGGGTGCTCCCGCGATAATCGCCATCCCTAATATGACGTATGACACGTTGATTGAAAAGAGAGTCCACATGACTTTCGTCGAATACCAGAGAATTAACAAGTAACTTTACACGGTTCGCCCTCGCTCCGCAGCCCGTGTGACGGTGACGTCACGCCGTGTCCCTGATCAAGTGGGCCCTGCCCCCCCCCCCCTCCCCCTCTACGGCGCCCAGTACCTCACCGCGCAGTCTGTCGGCCCGTCGCGAAACAAAGTAATAATTTCCGCTTGTTATTTGGCCGTAAACCTGAGCACTATCTGTCATTCAGTGCAAAGCGCTTTATACTCGGCGTAATCATTATTTGCTCACTAAGTTTACTGCTTAATGCCAGCAATAAAACGGGCCATTATGACCCCTGGCAGTCTGAAGCAGAAGCCGCGGTTGTGCCGGCGGTCTGGAGTGGGGGAGGAGCCCCAGCCAGCTGCTTTCGCAAAGTGCCGAGGCAGGCTCCGCCGTCTGAGGGGTACTCCCCGGCTACGTAGAACGTCGTACCGACACCAGCACTCCGAAAGAAACTGTCACGAAACGGGCCGAAGATCAGCTGCAGCCAAAAATCTAAAAGCAACACCACTACATTAAAACTGCACTCATCCAGCAATGAAGTCAAACGCTAAGAATGAGAACTGAAGAGAGAGGACGAACGCGGCAGAGGAGAGGAACTTACCTATTTGACAAGCAGGATCTTAATGCTTTTACAACCACTGTTGTCTCATAATACACTACTGACCATTAAAGTTGCTACACCAAGAAAAAATGCAGATGATAAACGGGTACTCATTGGACAAATATACTACACTAGAAATGACATGTGATAACATTTTCACGCAATTTGGGTGCATAGGTCCTGAGAAATCAGTACCCAAAACAACCACCTCTGGCCGTAATAGCGGCCTTGATACGCCTGGGCACTGAGAGAAACAGAGATTGGATGGCGTGTACAGGTACAGCATCAACACGATACCACAGTTGATCAAGAATAGTGAATGGCGTATTGTGACGAGCCAGTTGCTCGGCCACCATTGGCCACACGTTTTCTATTGGTGAGATCTGGAGAATGTGTTGGCTAGGGCAAAAGTAGAACATTTTCTGTATCCAGAAAGGCCCATACAGGACCTGCAACATGCGATCGTGCATTATACTGCTGAAATGTAGGGTTTCGCAGGGATCGAATGAAGGGTAGAGCCAGGGGTCGTATCACGTCTGAAATGTAACGTCCACTGTTCAAAGTGCCGTCAATGCGAACAAGAGGTGACCGAGGCTTGTAACCAATGGCACCCCATACCATCACGCCGGGTGATACGCCCGTATGGCGATGACGAATACACGCTTCCAATGTGCGTTCATCGCGATGTCGGCAAACACGGATGCTGTAAACAGAACCTGGATTCATCCGAAAAAAATGACGTTTTGCCATTCTTGCAGCCAGGTTCGTCGTTGAGTACACCATCGCAGGCGCTCCTGTCTGTGATGCAGCGTCAAGGGTAACCGCAGCCATGGTCTCCGAGCTGATAGTCCGTGCTACTGCAAACGTCGTCGAACTGTTCGTGCAGATGGTTGTTGTCTTGCAAACGTCCCCGTCCGATGACTCAGGGATCGAGACCTGACTGCGCGATCCGTTACTGCCATGCGGATAAGATGGCTGTCATCTCGACTGCTAGTGATACGAGGGAGTTGGGATCCAGCACGGCGTTCCGTATTACCCTCCTGTACCCACAGATTCCATATTCTGGCAACAGTCATTGGATCTCGACCAACGCGAGCAGCAATGTCGCGATACGATAAACCGCAATCGCGATAGGCTACAATTTGACCTTTATCAAAGTCGGAAACGTGATGGTACGCATTTCTCCTCCTTACACGAGGCATCACAACAACGCTTCACCAGTCAACTGCTGTTTGTGTATGAGAAATCGGTTGGAAACTTTCCTCGTGTCAGCACGTTGTAGGTGTCGCCACTGGCGCCAACCTTGTGTGAATGCTCTGAAAAGGTAATCATTTGCATATCACAGCATCTTCTTCCTGTCGGTTGAATTCGCGTCTGTAGCACGTCATCTTCGTGGTGTAGCAATTTTAATGGCCACTAGTGTATATTCCCGTACAGGTCAGACGTTATACCTGAAGCGCAACCTGCAGGCTTGGCTAGCATCTGCATTTATGTTCAGGCATGGATTTCTCGGGGCATTTCCACTTTTTCTCCAACCTCTGTAACAGATGACAGAGAAAAAGAGAGAGAGAAGAAAAGGAATTGGGGGTTAGAACGACGTACCTAAGCTGTGGTACAATGGGCATTTGATTGAGCGTGACGTAATTGTTAAGACACTGAACACGCATACACGCGTGGAGGAGATCAATTTCTCGCAGAAGATTCAAGTTTAGGACTACTTCAATCGTCTGTGATATATCTCGTGATGACTCGTCTGAAGGGAACAACGGCGATTTGCTTTCCCTATGCGAACTCCTCTGACGTCCTTATGGACCGGCTGTTAAACCCCAATACTTCACCCCAATGTGTTTTTCGTCTGCGTCAAAATCTGTACCTACTTTGCATGAGGCACCTTATGTGTTTCGCCGAGGGTACTTTTGCTATCACTATCGTTGTCTCCCTTTCCTGTTCGATTCACGACTAGTCCGTGAAGAAACAACTGTTGTTAAAGCTCCCTATGAGCTCTTAATTTCGAGTCGTGGTCACTTAAGTCACTTTTATCCTTTTTGGGGCTGCAATTCTGAGAAAGATTTGTGTACGAGAGCCGTGTAGCCCCAGGACGCTGCTGAGAAGCCCATTAGCTCTGAGGCCTTCCAGAGAGCAACAAGTCCACCAGAAAGTGGCGAGGGAAGGGGGAGTCTAAAAGCCGCGCGACCACCTTGCAGCCGTATCTGCCGTTAATGCGAGGATGCGGCGCCGCAGAACACAGCTGCCAGCGCGCACAAGGGCGGCGCGCTGCGTAGCCGGAGATTAGGGGCCGTAACGACCAGAGTACCTGAGTTTCCGGCGGGCCAGCAAAAAGAGCGTATCTGCTCTGTTGCAACTGATAAGGGCGTGCAGTTATCCACCCGAACAGCGCTCGCTGAGAATTCCGTACGAGAAAACTGGTGAAGGCAGTCACATTAATAGAATTTCTTAGTTCGTTGCGCTCTAGGGAGAAGCCGAAGCTAGATTACGGCGATTTCCCTTGGGGACGAAGCAAGATTACGGTTTAACATCCCGTCGACGTCGTGGTAATTACAGGCAGCAAACGAGATTGGTTTGAGAAATCACGTTGTCCATACCTTTTCAAAGCACCCAACGCCTTATCTGAATCCGTCTTATCCATTATACATTCTCTAGAACATCATAACTGCATACTGAAAGAAACGTAACTACAAAAAACTATCAGTCACATATAAGAACTTACTTTATCTTCCAGACCTAGATTTTTAGCCGTTTTAGGGTGATATTCATGTGAGACATGGAGAACTTTACATATTCATACGCAAATCATCTGCTTCACTTGAAAATTGTCTATTGTTATCGCAACGAAATACCTTCCTGTGTCTATCGTCATGTCCTTTAGCACAGACCAGTAAAAGACCTCCCCACAAACACAGGTCCGATTTTCGAAGACTCGAACACTCATGTTGAGTACGCTCTCGGCAATTTCGCTCCGCTTTCGAAAAATAAATAAATAAAAGAAAAATACAAAATCTGGATTTTCACGGTTCTCAGTGTGTACGATGTTATGTCTTCTGAACTATATATCGTACAATCATATATGGCGTCCAGCAAAAGGGTCCTTGGGTTGAAAATTAAATAAGTTTATCTCGAAAACTAAAACCGATAGTCGACTGTAACAAAGAGCATGTTCATTGTAAAAGCTGTAAGACTTTATACATCAGTTATAAAATTCACTCTAAGGCAATAACATTAACTAAAATGAAATGAATACCTCTAGACGCATACAGCCGTTGATATAAGCCAACGGGGACATTTGACAATGTGTGACCCGACCAGAACTCGAAACCGGGCTCTCCTGCTTACAAAGCAGACGCTCTATCCAACTTTTTAAAAAAACTCTTTGTTAATCTCATTTTGTTCTATTTTCATAGTTGTATATGTTCGGGGCGGACGTCTCTTGACAACCGTTTAGATTGTTCGTTGATCCTTTAACTCAGTTTTTTTATTACAGAGGGTAGCTAACCCTCTAACCGAACACGCTGAGCTACCGTGCCGGCTCCATCTTAGCCACCGAGGACACAGAGGATAGTGCGACTGCAGGGACTTATCTCTGGCACGCCTCCCGTGAGACTCACATTCCCAACTTATTGTCCCGCACTATATTCATAGTGCCCCTACCCATTATACTCATTACTCGCGGCTTTTTGCCGATTCTCGTAAGAGTTCCGTCACTGTTTGTGCATCCGCACGGAAGAAGATGATCAAATGGCTTATATATATATATATATATATATATATATATATATATATATATATATATATATATATATACGACGCACAGTGATGCAGTTATCCGAATGGGACAGAACGCGGAAGATGTGACGTACTTGTATGGACAACCAAACAAGTACAATTTCAGAAAAACAAGGTGACTTATGTAGGGAAAGAGCTTGACAAATTGAGGAAGTCAATAAAGCGTTGGTCCACCTCTGGCTCTGATGCAAGTAGTTACTGGGCCGGCATTGATTGGTAGTGTTGTTGGATGTTCTCCTGAGGGATATGGTGGCTGATTCTGCCCAACTGGCGTATTGGACCGTCGAAATTCCAAGCTGTTTGGAGGGCCATAATGCTCCATACGTTCTCAGCTGGGGAGAAATTTGACGACCTAGCTGGCCAAGGTAGGATTTGGAAAGCACGATAACAAAGAGTAGAAACTCTTGCCGTGTGCGGGCGACCATTATCTCGCTGAAACGTAAGCCCAGGATGGCTTGCAATGAAGGACAACAAAACGGGGTGTAGAATATCGCCAACCTATCGCTGCAGTGCAAGGATATCGCGGATGACAACCAAACGAGTCCTGCTATGAAATGAAGTGGCAACTCACACCGCCATTCCTGGTTCTCGGGCCGTATGGCGGGGGGCTACAGTCACAATGGTATCCCACCGCTGCCCGGGGCCTCTCCAGACACGTCTTCGGTGGTCATCGGGACTCAGTTCTAAGTGCTACTCGTCACTCAAGACCATTCTACTCCAATGAATGAGATTCCAGGCCGAAGACGTAAGTGTATTTGTAAGACTGATGCAAAACTGACTCTTGTTAATGAATAGCAGTAGCGTCCACCATAGGAAATCCTGAAAACCGCGATTTTGATGCACCGACCGGTTTCTGTCACTCGCGCCGAGAGTGCTTCTCTGCGACATTGTGTGTGACTAAACTGAAGGTGGAGACGTGTTTAGTGGCTAGCTGGATGCAATAACAAATTGTGCTTGTGGTGTCACCGCCAGACACCACACTTGCTAGGTGGTAGTTTTAAATCGGCCGCGGTCCATTAGTACATGTTGGACCCGCGTGTCGCCACTGTGTGATCGCAGACCGAGCGCCACCACAAGGCAGGTCTCGAGATACGGTCTAGCACTCGCCCCAGTTGTACGGACGACTTTGTTAGCGACTACATGGACGAAGCATTGCTCATTAGCCGAGCCAATAGTTAGAATAGCCTTCAGCTAAGTCAATGGCTACGACCTAGCAAGGCGCCATTAGCCTTACATAGCTTGTGTCTAAAGAGTCTCACTTGTATCGTCAAGAGCGATGTATACAACAAGGATGGATTAAAGTTAAGTATTCCAGAAGCTACGTACTTTTCTTTATAGCATTCATTACGTATCCTGTTACAGACCTATCTCTTGCCTGCATGAACTAAACGCGTGCCTTTCGGCTACTTCCGTGGCGTGGCTGTCTTGCTACGCCACAACAGTGCTTACGACAAAAGAGACCGTGTTCTTTCTCCAGTGTTATGCGAAACTCAATTCGTGGAAAACAAGTCCGAAACTTTCTGCCAGGGATTTCAATACCCGAAGCATTTTGGCAAAACTTCCAGTGAAGTCTGCAACGGAAAACTAAATGGCAAAACGCTGCTAAACGGGCTCAAGTATCCGAAAAACATTCGAACTCCAGGACAGGAACAAAGTTCGACAAAATCTTAACACCATTTATCTCTGCAAATGAGAATGAGGAGATGACCGTGTTGAAACACTATCAAAGACGACCTGCATCTGTGTCCTTACAAATTTATTGTTTTCCGCGACCTAAATCGTCCAGACGAACATTCTGGTGTTGAGTTCTGCCTGTGGTTTCCGAGTGAAGCATAATTAGAACTTCTGGAGCCTCAGTTTCTCATTTCGTGAGATGAAGTTTGTCTCAGACTGTCAGGGTACGTGGACCCACGGAACATGAGCCACTGTGAGTCAGAAAATACCCACCGGTACTCTGAAGAGCTGTTGCATAATCTCAAGAGTGGTGTTCGGTGAGTAGTGTTTGATATCCAGATCGTAACAAGATACTTTCGCCAAACTGTTATTGCTGATTGGTATGTGCAGAAACTGTTTAATCCGCTTGTAGTTCAACCCACACTAGTTGAACGATGGTAAGGATGTTTTCAGCAAGACGGAGCAGCATCACAAACTGCCCTGACAATCTTTTCGTTAGTGCGTGAGGGGTTCGGTGAAGACAGGACAACTAAGCAGATGCGTGCGGTCTGCTGGTCTATTCGATAGCCCGATCCCTCACACTGTGATTTCTACCTGTGGAGTGTATTGAAGGAATAGGTGTACTTAGATACAGTACGATATAAAATAATGTCGCCATTAAGCGTTTTGACACTTTCAGCATTTGTAAAATTCATTAATTAGCTACTGAACTCTCTTGCTGCAACATTTGAACTTTGATTTCAACTGCTTTACGATATTACATTCACGAACTTTCTAAGTTATCTATGTTCATCCCAACTGAAGTTTGAGTAATTTCTGAACAAACACTGTACGGTAGATATCCGCAAAAACGGAAATTTTTTATTTGATATGATGGAGATTCATACTAATATACGTCAGTTGATTACAATAACTGGTACTAGATGGGACTTACACATTTGTAAGTTTCGTTACACTCCGCCAGATATCTCTGGTTAATCTTCTCTCCACATTTGTGTCAGCCGTTGTATGCTATCGAGAATTGTGTGCATCTTATTAAGGTTCAAATGGTTCAAATGGCTCTGAGCACTATGGGACTTAACATCTGAGGTCATCAGTCCCCTAGAACCTAGAACTACTTAAACCTAACTAACCTAAGGACATCACATACATCCATGCCCGAGGCAGGATTCGAACCTGCGACCATAGCAGTCTCGCGGTTCCGGACTGAAGCGCCTAGAGCCGCACGGCGACCGCGGCCGGTTCTTATTAAACATTCTGTGCAAAAAATTCAGTACGCATCCAATCATGGTTTACACTCATGTACTGTGCCAGCACAATATAAATGTAGATAACTTTATGTCTCCATAATTAATTACATAAACATTTGGTTTTACAGGTTATGTGAAAGACGAAAGACATCTGTCGAAGAAGAAAATGATGATTTTCGGACTTACAGCTGAAGGATCCCCGAATACGGAATTATCTGCTAGGAAATTACCAGTTAAGCAGAAAACGATGGGAAATGTATTGAAGAAAGAAGATGACCTGGAAAGTCAAGCCTGAGGTATAAATGTGATCGGAAGAAATGGTCACTGTTGAGATGATACATACGCCCTTTTCCCTGACTATAAAGGGTAATGAACATGATAGAAAAGCCAGACAGAAAAAGCAAGCCTTCAGTGTTTCGTCTTTTCTTGTATCTGTCCTTCGATCTACAAGGAACTTGCCTTCCGGAGGAAAATGCGCTCCGAACACGGCTGTGCGAGTTCTTAGGCTCAAAACCACGTGATTTCTACAGTCGCGGAATCAAAAAATTTACCCCACCATTGACGGAATGTAGTAAATAGTGAGGGAGAATATATTACTGATGACTAAAGTCACTCTTATGTGTATCTTGTGTGTTTATTAAACTTACGGAAAAGCGCTTATGTACCAACTCAATTGTAGGCATTTCCAGCACCTTCTGTGGTGTTCATTAACATCGGTCGGTCCCGCTGCAGACTAGCTGTAAATATTCTTCAGGTTAGTTGCATTCTGCCCACCCTATACATATCCATCTTGTCAGCCAAGAATTGTAATAGAAATGGGAGCAGGAAAAAGAGACTACGTATTACGTATTAGAGATTTCTGTCTCTTTTCTGGATATTTTCTCCAGTCTGCGTACGTTGCACGTTCTGGATACACGTGCTCTGCACGAGTCTCGTTGCGTTGTGGCGGCTGTTAACCCTGGCAGGACGTAATCCGACTGCAGGAGACCGGACAAGATGGCGGCGCGGATTTATTCATAAGCTGGGGTCCGGCGGGCGCGCCTCATCAATTCGGAATTCTCGTTACTGGCAGAGGACCAGGGTAGCGGAGGGGGGTGGGGTGGGGAGGAGTGGAGGAGGGAGGGTGAAGCAGGGGGCTGAGGCGGCAGTGCGGCCTGCGGTTGGCTGCTCCTGGGAACACTTCTGCGATGCATCGCGAGCCGCCGGCATTACAAGGCATGGTGCGTTGCGCGCTCGGCGTGATCTCTGGCCGAAGGCGGAGCATAGATGTCTAATAGTCATTTACCACAATTTCGACTTCCGCACATGTATATTTTGCTATAAGTACTTCACACGGGGTCCCTGCGTGACAGGCGCACACACAAAAGTCTGACGAAGATTTTTCATTTCGTTTCGGTTAATTAGGGATAACATGACAACTTCAATTACGTCTCATATTTAGCTCACTTTCTCTCTCAGTCCTTTTCTCTCAGTCACACTTCGTACTTCGTACTCTGATGAGGGTTTCGTTGGAAGATCGCCGACTTGTGACAAATACTTGTGTAACGTACTATTATCATAAGATAATGTCATACGCCTTTGTGCAGTCCCTAGGAGACTAAAAGACCCAGCAACGAAGTGCCAGAACTACTTCTGGGTCAATAAGCGGATTTCATGCAGATCACTTACCAAGAGCCATGATTTTAATGGCGCCATTACTGTGCAGTATACAGGGTCAAGGTGATCTCCACCGAAACACTTCTGAGGATTGTTCAGTGATGTTTTGATCTGATGGACACGTGGCCTCTGGCGGCTCGTTGCAAGGAATTCGGCTTGTTAACACGTTTACCATTCTTTCTGAGAAAAAAGCCTTCACAACAGCGAGAAACCTGTAACTTTCATTCATCAAAACGTAAAACACAACGCAGATATGACAATGCATCGCCTGTGTTGTTCAGAAGTACGGTGCAATGTTCCTTGGGATGTGCATGCATGCATAAACGGGAAATCCTATTTCGAGTCCCGATGTGGCACAAATTTTTACTGTCGCCATTCCATCATACAGCTGATAGCTGTCCATATTTGCAACTGCGAATACATTTCGTGCAAAAGACAAGAGTAATGCAACAACCCTCGGATGAAACACGTACGGTCTTGTTACAACCGAGCGTAGTGTCAATGTGGCGCTCTTGCGGTTCATTCTGTGAACTCATACTTATGTGCATATCCGCAACTCTTCATCAACAAACCAATCGACACTGCTGTGTATATCTGTCAACGCACGACCAACACCGCTGTAAGGACAGAACCGAAGCATAACGGTGCAGTCCTGGATGCAGTCTTGAGGGCGCGGAGGGAAGTACGCACACAGTTGTTAACAGCTGTAAGGTGGCTATAATTTCTCACCTTACAAGCACTCATCTACATACTTTGCCGTGATCTACAACCACATTAGGTATTATCTGATAGGTAGTATATCGTATATATGAATATTTAAAGGAGACTGGCATTGTCATGTACGCCTTGTAAATAACTGTTAACGCTTATTGCGTGAAAGGTGACGGAGTGTCTTTATTATCATACTAGTAGAGGTTGGAACGACAGTGAAAATGAAACGGCAGACAGAACTCAAGCCCACACAGGTGTTTTGGTCCTGCTTAAACACCGGAAATAGTAAGACGGACGTCGAAGCACCTAAGCGCTGGAGCACAATAGAGTCGCGGCCGGACGAATTGTAGCCGAACAGGAAGGATTATACTCCGGAAACTGCGAAAATCTCGGACACAGGTGAGAGGAACGAAGAAGCGGCACCTCGGAAACCACGCAGACTCGGTTATTTCAAAGGATTTTTACTCAGAAGCGTACCATTGTACGAGTACAGGTTTTTCCTCGCAAACTTCCCGCGCTGGCCGACAAAAGACTAAAATATGGTTGGTCGGTGTTCGGAAGAATCTGTAGAGAGGGAGAATATTCCGTGGTTTCGGGAATATGATTGGTTTTCGGAATTACGATGATGGGGAGCCGAGTCTTGCTGGGAAGCCAGCGCTGAAGAGACAGGGTCTTCCGTTCCGAGCTCCCGTGTGTGACGGTCGCTCAGTATCAGCTTCTTGTTGGTACGGACGGACTTGCTTTCTTTGCTCTCACGAGATTTTGTAGTTAGAACAGTTAGGAACTGTACTCTTGCGAACCTATACGATTCTGGACTTCACCTCCGGGTTGGAAGCCGTCGTTGAGTACGCAGCGTTCAGTAATTGAGAGCACTTCATCTGCCTACACTTACGTTGAGACGTTATCTGAACTCAATCCTGGTGGTTGGGAGTTCGCGTTTCTCGCCTGTAAAACACAGAGTGGAGAAGACAATATTAGATTATATTAGTCAGAGGACCGCCTTCTGCCGTCCTAGTGTTTGAAAGAGTTTATTTGTGGCTGGAGTTCTTCCATCGTCGCAGACGAGAACGAGAATCATCACTTCGACGCACCGGACGCAGTACATACGGTGATGTCGTAAATTGCTTCGGATTATTAGGGCTACAAAAGCTAGACAGCTGTGATCACGTTAGCTTATTTCCAATGAGGTTCCACACCACCGTAGATCATCTTTGGAAGTAATGTCTTCTAGTGTTTGGTACGCAGATGATGTCAGTCATTTCGCGTTATTGATATTAGACCAGTCATAATAAGGGTCAAATCGGGCAATTGGTCAGTAATTTACTTAGGACTGGGCTGGCTCTGAGCACTATGGGACTTAACATCTGAGGTCATCAGTCCCCTAAAACTTAGAACTAATTAAACCTAACTAACCTAAGGACATCACACACATCCATGCCCGAGGCAGGATTCGAACCTCCGACCGTAGCAGCAGCGCAGTTCCGGACTGAAGCGCCTAAAACCGCTCTACCACCGCGGCCGGCAATTTACTTATGAAATGTGAACTTTGTAATATAAGGGTTTTTTCAGTCTACAATAAATATATAAACGGGAACAACGCTTATCATTTAGTAGGATAAGTGCCTTCATCATTCATTTATATTTAGATTGTAATTTATAGAACTAAGAGATCCTAAGATATGCTTCAGGGGTTAGTCAGACAGGACCAAATCTTCATTTTAGCGTTTATCGTTTTCCGTTGCGCCCATTCATTTTACACCCGCCTGGAGAAGCATCTTGGAGAATAAGTACCGTGAGACAGTCGAACAAGTTTGTTTCCAAGCAAGATACACAGCACATGCCTTCGATATTTGTCCTGCTTTGAAATAATTATAATTGTAAAACAGCTACATATATTAAAGAATTGCAATTATTCTATAACGAGTCACCGGTCGCCGCAAGTTATTTATGGAGAAATACCCGGAAAATACTCTAACTTTTCGATATATTAGCGGACATTAAAAAGGGATGTGTCCACCCTTCGGCTTTAACTCTGCTGGGGACTCTTTCCCTGAGGTGCCTGAACGTCTATGGAACAATGGCAGTCCATTATATATCAAGATCCCAGACCAGAGTAGGTACTCATGTTGGATGCTGGGGTCAGGAGTGAAATCTAGGTTCTAACTCACCCAAAAGGTGTTCTGCTGGGTTCGGGTCGAGACTTTCGGCACGGCGGGAAGATTGAGAAACTTTATTGTCTACAATAAACTGGCTCACAGATGCTTATGACAGGTTGCATGGTGATACCATCATTGTCTTCGAACCGTTCCTCTATTGTAAACAATACAGAACACTGTAAAATGTGTTCGTATCCACCTGCTTGTAGCGTTTTCTGAAGAGCAGTGAGGGGACAGCACTCTAACCTCGAAAAGTATCCCATGTCATAAGACCATCTCCAACGTATTCGCATTACACACGTTGGCAGGCAACGTTCTTCGTACATTCGCCAGATTCAAACCGTTTCATCGGATCAGCAGAGCGTATAGCGTGATTAATTACTCCATCTCAACTGTTTCCACTCATCCACTGTCCAGTGGCGCCTGCCTTTACACTACCTCAAGCATCGCGTGTGGGGCGCTTTTCGACCGCTGTCCCCCATTCTTTTTAACTCCCTTACGCGCAGCCACTGCGCTAACTGGACGACTCGTAGCACTTTGGAAACAGTGAGTGATTCCTTCCGCTGATTTAGTGCGATTTTTTACAACCACTCTGCACATTGCCGTAGGAGACCTGCGCAGCGGCACATTGGGCCTGCTTATTCTTGGTTTAGCTATGACTGTTGCTTCACATTTCCACTTCCCAATCACATCACTTAGGAAGCTTTAGATGGGTTGAAGTATCCCTGATGGAGTTGTTACGCAGGTGACATCCAGTAACTAGTCCACGTTCGAAGTCACTCAATTCTCCTGAACCATCCATTCTGCTGCTACTGTTTCTGTGCCAACAACACAGTACACACCGCCCCCCCCCCCCCCCCCCCTTATACAGTGGCATGTCAGCTTCTCGTGACATACGCTGGTCAGTTTCTCATTGCAAAGGAGTGTCCGGATGCTTCTAATCAGGTTGTGTATGCCTCAACAACCTCTACGATTTTGTGGATGGAGTTCTGTGCACTCTGTATACCCTCTTTGTGCAACCTGATCGAATCGAACTGCGGTGAATCAGCTAATCCCATTGATGTGCTGAGTTTCTGGTACAAGAGTTCGATTCCTGCCAAGAGGTCGACAAGTGACTGCCTGCTGCTAATAGCAACATATTCGAATGATATTCTTTATTACCTGGTATTTGAGGTTAATTTCCGAAGAAAGTTATTTATATATTTATGTGAACTGTAAACTTTTAATTGTAATTTGTGTGATATTCCTTGCCGTGGCCGCCAGTATTTTAACTTGTTAGAAGCTTGCCTTGATGCAGCTTAATACAAGTGGAGTGAGGTACAAGCGACAGGTGCTATGTACCAGTCCCGTGGGGGAGTCCAACAATTGTACTGAACTTACTTCTGATTGGTCGGCACATTCGGGTGTTAAGCGCCAAAACGCCTAACTTCTGTTATTAATTATTTATATACTTTTCACTGTATTTAACCCAGTTATCAGTATGGCTACCCTACGTGTCTACCGTTTTCGTTTATTAAATTTCACTAGATTTAAGAAACGTAAGAGTAATGATATTACGACCAAAGTGCTTCGGACACCTTCGGGTCACTTCGCCGCGCCTGGGAACGAAGTACATCGGCTGCGCTAGTCACTCTGTTTCGGGTGTTCTTCAGAGCCGGGTGTGTATCTCTGTTTCCGACGGACATGTCGTACTCTATATCGGAAGTTGTCAGAAAAGTTACCGTACTATCAAAAAAGCTCTGTCGAGACAGGGTAAAAAGTGATATTTTAAAATATAGACAAACTGGATACATCAATGAGAGGTGTCACCTATCATCGTTGTCAGTACTACAGATCTCGCCCTCTGTAGATACGGAGACTAACCTGGGCAAGTGGCATCCCATAAAAAAAGCACAATCACAGGTTCAAGTTCGAGATGACAGCATAGCAGCGTCCGCCGAAGAAGATCGCACGACCGACGAGCTGTCTTCTGCTCTGGGTACACAACTGTAGAAGGCGACAGGTTGGTGGAAAGAACGCTTAGGGACCCTTATTCAGTCTCTACAGATCTCTTCAGCTTCCAGATATGACTTTCAACATGACAACTTATTATTTATATTTGCTCACTTCGGATTTCTTCGCTGAACCAAACGCAAATATGAGTGCTTGAAGTCTCCGTCCAGCTGTCTGTTGTAAAAAAATACAATAAAAATCCGCATTCGGTTAGCTGTCCCATCTTTGTCGAGTAGAGCTCGTACTGTGGCGAAAACAACCGAGGCAGCGACTGGTCGCTGCGTCTTAACATTGCCCCCTCCTCAGCGCGACTAAAGCGCGGTAAAGAGAGCTTGTGCTACTACAAACAACCTGTATAGGTGGAGGTGAATGAATATGGCACTCTAAATGAGGCTTTCAAGTTTAGTAGCGGTACAGCACTACGTAAAAAGTCGACAAAATGCGTTAAACAGGGTTCAGTGACTCCTCCTCCCGTAATGGCGCTATGACATTTTTATTGCCCGACATTAAGAGGGCACAATCGTACAGGAAAGAGAAAACACAGCGGGGGAAAAAAATGCTTGACTGTGCGCTCAGCTGTCTCAATGAGGCGCCAGAAAAACGAGGATTTCCGTACGCATGTCACTCAGCTGGCGTGACAGATATCAAAACGGCGATTACGACTTCGTTAAGAGCGACAGCGTAATAATGTAATCACTCTCATTAAGTTAATGCGCTCTAAACGGCGGCGATTACGACCGGGGGCCATTGTCTGGCCAGTCGTAAACAAATAACAACAACAATCAGCGCGCCAAGTTTATACGGCCCACGCGAGCTGTAAATAACGCGTGCCCCCGGAGCTGCACCAGCACGTGGAGGACACGTGCTGCAGAAAGGCAGTGTGCCAGCCGTCGTCTTCGTCTGCGGCGCATCCTGGCATTTCCCTTTCTTTTATCATCACTTTCTGGAGCATTTTCTCTCGGTTCATTGTTTCTGAAGTGAATCACACTGTTCACATACTTATCTGGATGCATGGCCACGCGGTCATATGGCTGAATGACATTTTCTCGGGCTAATAGCCGCGTCAAGTGGTTATACATTGACGGAAAAAAATAACGATAGCAAAACTCATTAATGTAATGCATTCAATTTTAGGATTCAAGTCTTTTCTAGGAACCGCGCGACCCCTACGGCCGCAGGTTCGAATCCTGCCTCGGGCATGGATTAGTTCTAAGTTGTAGGGGACTGATGACCTCAGACGTTAAGTCCCATAGTGCTCACAGCCATTTGAACCATTTTTAAACCTTAATATTAATGTAAAAAAAGAATACCGGATATTGGTGTTGGTTGGTTGGTTGTTTTGGGGAAGGAGACCAGACAGCAAGGTCATCGGTCTCATCGGATTAGGGAAGGACGGGGAAGGAGGTCGACCATGCCCTTTGAAAGGAACCATCCCGGCATTTTCCTGGAGCGATTTAGGGAAATCACGGAAAACTTAAATCAGGATGGCCGGACGCGGGATTGAACCGTCGTCCTCCCGAATGCGAATCCAGTGTCTAACCACTGCGCCACCTCGCTCGGTGATATTGGTGTTCATACTGCTACAATATAATGGTGATGCATAAAAGTGCTGATGCTTTGTCCTCTGGAAAATGGAAACACAACCACATACAGAAGAGCGCCGAGCTCACTAAATCTCAGGAGCGCCTCATTTAAGGCTAGTCTTCAGAGAGGGTTTAACAATGATAGGACTAGTTTATGCTTGCATCATACGTCAGTCAAGTAGTTCCGAAGTGGACATCCGTCCGCTAAACGTGGTTACAAGTCGACGCACTCAGTTAGTGTTACCGGCACGGTATAAACAGAACCTCAAGGCAACATCTGGAGCATGTCTAGAGTTTCCACCAACAGGAGTCAGGATGATCACCCTATAAGTGACTGTAGCTATCGTTGACTAGATTCAAGACTAAAGCAGAGTTCAAGACAGATCAGTGAAAATGAACTATTGCCACGTATCCTTAAGATTAAAGTAGTGTAATCTTTCTATTATTTTTACAGCAAATTGTCGCTGATCAGTATGGCCATTCGTTTTCTGTTATTATCTGTTACGTGCCCTCTTTGGCCATTTAACGACAGCTTATACTTGTTCCGTACAAGCAAACCATTTTATAAAAGGGACTATTCCCGGTGATAGGGGTTTCTCTTTTGCTACATATCCCTGTTTCACATTAAGAGTATTTGGTTCATAAAAGAGATGGAATGTGAGTACTAAAATGCACCTTGCGAAACTAAAGGAAGAAAGTAATAGTCATTGATGGAAAGGATGGAGAAGGGAGGGAAACAAAAGGATTGTGCGAGATGGAACGTGGTTGACTAGAGCTGCAACAAAGTATATCTCGGGCCGGACTCCACAGTCGAGCAGAGGAGGCTGATCAATGTACAGGACACTGACATGTGTCTGCCGACTTCGTCCTTCTATAGCCGTGGTTGCTGACGTCACCTTTGTATAACCGTGGTTCCGACTATGACGTCACTGGTGCTCACTACACCGTTGAATAAGGCCATGTCTTCGTCCCATTACCCACATCTCATGTTTTGCTAGTTATATGAAATGTTATGCAGATGGATGTAAAGACACTGCAAAAGTAATTAAAAAGCAGGTAATATTTTGGTCTTGCGTTTACCTCACGATGGCGGGCTTCCACGCCGCGTACAGCTGCAAACCACCATTTTGATTGATAGTACAATCAGATATTTTCATCTCTCCAGCTTCTTTAATTACGCTATCCCAGAAAGCATAAGCGCTCGTGGTGTTAGACGTATCACTGAACGCAATTTAATGTCCAGTTTCCAAACCATGTTCACCTACCGCCGATTTCTAAATTAGGGGCAGTCAAATGAAAAGGAGACAGATGGAAAACAATAAGTAAAATGTTTATTATTTCAAAAGTAATCACCACGCATTTATCTCACTGTGAGACAAGATGTTCAGTGTCTTGATGGAAAAATGTCTTCTGTTACCTAAGGAGCCATGATTGTACTCAGGCGCGCACCTCTTCGTCGGAGGCAAATCGGCGGTCAAAGTGTCTTCCTCCAGGGCTCCAGAAATATGGGGATTGCAAGGCGGAGATCGGGACTGCATGGAGAATATGTAAGGGCTTCTACTTTTCCGAATCTGCCTCGCTGCCACTGGACTGAACTTTGCAGAAAGCGCTTTCACTTTTCATACGACTATGCTACAAACGAAGTGTTCGAATGAGTGTTTCGTAAGGGATCTGCTTCGTTTGCTTATTGCACTTCATACTGATTACCCCGACGACACTCTTTCTGCAATCTGCCTTCCCCAAGACAAGATCTGCGCTATCGTTCCACCTAAATCGCTTCGGAAAAATACTCCCAGCTACCTGAAAATGAGGACTGAGTATAGTGGCTGAACATCGATCGTGCAGTCAAACAACACCTGATTTTTTTTTTTAAAATCATGATATGCCTAGCCTCGATTTCATCTCCTGTCCCGCCCACGTCATGTTATAATAGCACTCACACTACACTTTCTCAGTTTTTTTGTATACAAATATGCAAATTTAGTCCTCCCCTACAATTTTCTCTCTATGCCTGTCTCTGGTATGATGAAAATTGTTCTCCGATGTCTTAACGCACATCCTATCATCCTGTCCCTCGCTCTAGTCACCGTTTTCCAAGTTTTGCTTCTTTTCTGATTCTCCGGAGAACTTTCTTACTTCTTATCTCACCAATCCACCAAATTTTCAGCATTCTTTTGTCACACCATATCTCAAACATTCGATTCTCTTTTTTTCTGGTTTTTCTTCTATTGTCTTCGTATATTTGTGGTTATAACAGTATATTAATTTATATTCACTCTGAATCACCAAGGTATTTTTATAATTATTATTTGCATCTTTCTTGAAACTATTACGTTTTATTTTATTTAGTAATTTAAAGCCGTAGTCAACGTTTCTATCCATTATCTAGTAAAGCGATTCTGTTGTTTTTGTGCTCGAACTATTTCGTTAATACAGGTTTGTTCAGACATGTTACTTAACAATTATTGTTCTTGTAACCAAATAGTTAACGAAAAGAGTTTGTTCAACTGTACTAGTAACTAAATTTAGAAATAAATGAATTTGTTTGCTGTTGATTACGCAAACTCTTATCGTACTTTCCGTTATATTTGCTGTGTGTGATTTACACTACATTTTAACGATTATTCAGTATTTTCGTAAGTAGTAGGTGGAGTTAGAAGTAACTTGTTGTACACTTTGCCCGCTAATTAGTTTTTATTTCGGAAACATTTTGCCTTATTTTTTGTTACTCGATTAGGCTCACGTGATCATGGTCATTTGCAAAGCCAATCGTACAAGTGGAAGGTTGTAAACAAACTATACTAAAAGAGGGACTCTTCTGTTGCGTATTGAATACAGAATGAAACGGCCACTCCATCGAATATTAAACTTACCCAACGTCTCGATTCATTTCTGAATTCCGCGTTCGTACTGCTAAGTGATTCCTTTTCATTATGACGACCTTAATGTTTATGAGCCTAATTGTTACGATTCCATGGAACGGCGTCTTGGTATCTTCGGCAGCTATCGTGTCCGTTTCAACCCATCCGAAACAAACTGCTGACTCACGAAGTTCCCTCGACGTGTAGGTCATAACAGACAGAATCGACTGGGATGGCAAATATACCGTGGCCATGTTGAAAGCAACCTGGCCGGCAATGGCAAGAAATAAATTCGTGTACCCAGAAGCACAAGACGAAAATCATAGTATCCGGGCATGGCATGGATCTCCATTGCCTATAATCTTACTACTTATTCGAAGACATCACAGTGCCGTCACCAATGTACGAGAACTGGAAATATCGGACACTGCAGCACATGGGTCGTCGTACCATCTGCAGCACGTGAGGAAAACGATAAAGATTTCCACTCTTTAGGACGTAAGCGCGCCGCTTATAAGAGAACTGCAGGTACTCACCGCTGAGCTGCACGTGCCGAAAACGTGGGCGGATCGCCGGCAACTACGTCATCGGTGTCACCCTGCGAACAAGGACATAGATGAGAAATATTCACAACACAATACATTCCATAAAACAATGCTAGTTCTTGATACGTATTCCACAGACGCTGATATTTACGGATTACATACGCGTCTGCAGTTAACTGGCCGACCACTGTCTCCCATAGAATCGACTCTGGTCAAATTTATTATTGCGTGAGGAAACACTTTAAGGTCTAACATATATAGCGCACAAATACTGCATGACAATTTTTGCTTTACTAATGTGACCAGTTTCGTTTCCTTTACATCAAGGTTCAAATGGTTCAAATGGTTCAAATGGCTCTGAGCACTATGGGACTTAACAGCTGTGGTCATCAGTCCCCTAGAACTTAGAACTACTTAAACCTAACTAACCTAAGGACATCACACACATCCATGCCCGAGGCAGGATTCGAACCTACGACCGTAGCAGCAGCGCGGTTCCGGACTGAAGCGCCTAGAGCCGCTCGACCACAGCGGCCGGCACATCAAGGAAATCGTAGAACTCAATGTTCTTGCTTTAGGATCAGCACGCTGGCCTATTTAGCACAAATCCACTTCCTGTTATGGTGCGAAATATTATTGTGGGGCAGTGTAGATAAATGGATACTAAGCAGAGGCCTATTCAAAGATTACTGAGTGCTTTCACTCCCAATGCATTCCTTAGCGATAGCTGTCGCAGAGATTAAAAAATTTCAGGAAGATAGGAAAATAATTTAGATGCAAACTTTTCTTTGTCGTGTAGAGCCTAGAGTGGAGTACTGCCACCTCGGATGAAGGTAAGCAACAGTCAACCCCATGCGACATAAAGCGAGAAACTGAGAACTCTATGGACAAAGAAGACAATTAATTTTATTTTCCTGTCATATAATTTTTCAATAGCTTATCTACATTATGTAATTATCATCCTATTTAGTCATACGTAATTTCCCTTGAAGGAGCCATAATTAGATTATATACTGAACCAAATTAACTTCTAAAATGTACAAAACCAATATGAGAAATGCCATATTCTTAATGAGATGTTACACTTTGTCTTGCTTCCTGGCATCTAATATTTACTATTAACTGACACGTTGCAGTGGTATAGTGATCTCTTCAGACCCCATGCATATGGCTGAAAATCAATTTAACCACTTGAAGATACAGAGAACAAAGGCTGGGCTTCAAATCTCCTTTCAGAAAACGCAATTTACGAAAAGTATAAAATCAGCAACAAGACAACTGAAGGTCGGTATAGGAAAAATTAAACAGTCATAAAAGTATACATACCTAGGTAAATGGATGGAGCCCAACCTTTTACATAAGGAAGCCTTCGTGTCGCGCGTTAACGAACCAGAGATGGCCTGCCATCTAACGGCATCTACTATAGGAGATCGACATCCATAAAAACCAAAATTAGATGCTGCAGCATTGTTGTTCCACCGTAGGCTGTACATGCAGCAGAGTCTCTTACTGCGAACCACAAAGATCTAATCTAAACTGCAACCATTTATTTGTCTACAGACTGAGGTGACAAAAGTAATGCGATAGCTGTTAATGTCGTGTCGGACCTTCTTTCACTCGGCGCAGTGCAGCAACTCCACGTGGCAAGTCGTTCGAAGTCTATACCCGTCCATAAGTGCAAAAGCGTTGCCAGTACAGGATTTTGTACACGAAATTTTCTCTCCATTATGTCCCATAAATGTTAGATTGGCTTCATGTCGGGCGATCAGGGTGGCCAAATCTTCCGCTCGAAATGCCCAGAATGCTCTTCAAACCAGTCGCGAGTAATTGTGGTACCGTGATACAGCGCATTGTCATCCACTAAAAAATTCCATCGTTGTTTGGGAACATGAAGTCCATGAACGATTGCAAATAGTCTGCAAGTAGCCGACTATAGCCATTTCCAGTCAGTGATAGGTTCAGTTCGACCAGAGAAGCCAGTCCATTTCATGTAAATACAGCCCACACCATTATGGAGCCATCACCAGTTTGCACAGTGCCTTCATGACAACTTGGGTCCATTGCTTCGTTGAATCTGCGCCACACTCCAACCCTACCGTCAGCTCTTACCAACTGAAATCGGGGCTCTTGTGACTAGACCACGGTTTTCCAGTCATCTGCTCTAACCGACATGGTCATGGCCCAGGAAAGGCGCTGCCGACGACGTTACGCTGTTAACTAAGGCACTCGCGTCGGTCATCTGCTGCCATACCCCAAAACGCTGTACGGATACGTTTGTCGTACGTCCCACACTGATTTCTGCGGGTATTTCACGCAGCGCTGCCCTTCTGTTAGCAATGATAACCCTACGGAAACGTCGCTGCTCTCGGTCGTTAAGTGAAGGCCTTACTGAATTCCCTAACGATTCCCGAAATGAAATGGCTATGCGTCTTCGAACAACTACCAGTCCCTGTTAACTCCCTTCGTGCTCCCATGATCACGTCGGAAACTTCTTCACATAAACCATCTGTGTACAAATGAGAGCTCCGCCAACGTATAGCCCTTTTATACCTAGTATACGCGAGGCTGTATGTGGATATGGCTATCCCGTGACTTCTGTCGTCTCAGTGTACAAGAGGAGCAGAGACGCAGAGACGCAGTGACGACACTAACTGAGAGGCAGGTGGGAAGGTCTTGTAGCCAGGCGGAAAGTATGGTAAAGAACGAAGGAAGTTGTTGCTGGATTTCAAGAGATGAGGAAAGGCCGACATGACCACTGGATGGTAGCTGGGTACAAGACATTAGAATACTTGCTCGGAAGCGACTACTATTTTTACTGCCTTAAATTCTGCTGAAGTAACGCAAGTTGCTGATAGCAATTTCATAATGGATAATTATTAATGCAGTTTTTAACGGAAGGTAACGTAGATCTTGACCCGCGCACGTTTCTTCATGGTGGAATCTACGAGCTCGATGAATGAAATAATTCAGTTGATCTTACTGGCACGGAGCAAGATACGAATGAACTTCGGAAGTTTTTTGCTGCTCGGATAATTTTTCCTCAGTTTACAATTCGAGTAGCTTTCCATAAAAACTTTTGTTCACTTTCAGCGGACCTCAACAGACATCATAGCCAACGACACCAAATTCGGGAGAACGACGGTTCAATCCCGCGTCCGGCCTTTGTGATTTAGGTTTTCCCTGATTTCCCTAAATCGCTCCAGGCAAATGCCGGGGTGGTTCCTTTGAAAGGGCAAAGCCGACTTACTTTCCTGTCCTTCCCTAATTCGATGAGACCGATGACCTCGCTGTTTGGTCTCTTCCCCCAAATAACCCAACCCAACACCAAATTCATTTTATACATTCAGACGTCTATTAACTTCTTTTTGTGGACTGATTTTATGTTCTATTCACATCCTCGATTTAATTCAAGTTTTATCGAATTTGATATCTAACATTTAGACTTATTGTCGTTTTTGTAATATTTTGTTCGTTCATGCAAAAGAGTATAGTTCTTGCGAATCGTCGAGTCCATAACACCCATTTCGTCTACAGCATCGTCGAGGAATGAACTATACGTGTAAGGAAAACTTGTTCGAAACTGTCAGTGCGAAACATATGGCATTTACCGTTACCCGATAACTGACTCTGGCAAGTGGCAGCAACACGTGTCGCCTATCGCTCCTTCTGCTTGCCGTACAACTGCGCCATTGACAGTGCTGCGAAAGCAGAAACCGAATGCTGGAAAACAAAGCAGGCAGTGTTACTGTTTGTTAATGCTACCAAGTGCAGAGTCCCGCTGATTAGATACTACAGCATTCTCTAACTGCTGCAAACACGATAACAGTTAAAATGTAAACAATAAACAGGTATTGCTCATTCTTTCGTACTGCAGCATAGTGTCAATGTATTTCTAGCACCAGTTTGGCTCTATAGCTTTCCCAGAAGTGAACGCTTTGTATCTCACACTTCGCATTGTAGTTTTACTGCTTCAGACGAACTGCAACTAGCTGGTATTGAACGCTGCGTCTTTCTCCGGATTGTTGCGCAGTACAGATATAGTTCTTTTCCGGAAAAAAAGTAATGTTGGAGTGCAAAGTGCCGCCGATGACGCGGTCATTGTTAACAGTCCACGAGGTCGGATTGAGGAAGAATGGGGAAGGAAATCTGTCGTTGATTTTTCAGAACCAAGAAAACGCCCTTAAAACTTCAATGTACATTTATACTTCGCAAACCCAGTCGGCCTGTACGCTGTCTGGACATATAATAGTGGACATTAATATGGGGGGGGGGAGGAGGGAGGGGGGGGAGCTTTACGGCTGCTTGAATTCATATGCGCCGGCCGCTGTAGCCGAGCGGTTCTACGCGCTTCAGTCTGGAACCGCGCTGCTGCTGCTACGGTCGCAGGTTCGAATCCCGCCTCGGGTATGGATGTATGTGATGTCCGTAGGTTAGTTAGGATTAGTAGTTCTATGTCTAGGGGACTCATGACCTCAGATGTTACGTCCCATAGTGCTCAGAGCCATTTGAACCATCTGTATTCGCCTGGGGACACTTTCAGTTATGTGTTTGAATGTTTCTGCAGAAATGTCAGCCCATTATTCCTAAATAGCCGAAACCAAACCAAGTAGTGACGTTGGACGCTGGGACCTAGCGTCAAGCCTGCGTTCTAACTCGTCCCAAACGTATTCTACTGGATTCAGGTCTGCAGCCTGGGTAGCCCATTCCGTTCAAGGAACGATACTGTCCGCACAACCACAGCCTCGCGGACGCGGTTTTACGACAAAATGCATTGTCATGCTGATACGATCATCGTGTCCGAACTGTTTCTCTCCTGTACGCAGTACACAATATCGTAAAATGTATTCGTACTCGTCCGCATTTAGCGGTTTCTAAAGCGCAATAAGGATACCACAACCTAATCAAGAAAAACCATCCGATAACAGCACCCCCTCCGTACTTCCACTGTTCGCACTACGCCTCTCGTGGCATCTAGCAATCAATTCCGTATTCAGTATGGCGATCCCGATACGTTTGATCGATAATGTACAATACATGACGCAAGGAACTATTTTATATGTAAATTGAAGAGGAATCACGGCTGTCAACAGCCGGCTGCTGTGACCGAGCCGTTCTAGGCGTTTCAGTCTGTAACCGCGCTGCTGGTACGGTCGCAGGTTCGAATCCTGTCTTGGGCATGGATGTGCGTGATTATCTTAGGTTAGTTAGGTTTAAGTAGATCTAAGTCTAGCGGACTGATGACCTCAGATGTTAAGACCCATAGCGCTTAGAGCTATTTGAACTGCTGTCAACAGCAGCGGGGCATAAGCGGATTCAGCGGTGACGGGCGAAAATGAGTACCGGACCGTAATTCGAACCCGGGATCTCCTGCTTACTAGGCACGTGCGGTAACCATTACACCATCCGGGACACAGCGTCGGCAGCCCGAAGTGGCCGTGCGGTTAAAGGCGCTGCAGTCTGGAACCGCAAGACCGCTACGGTCGCAGGTTCGAATCCTGCCTCGGGCATGGATGTGTGTGATGTCTTTAGGTTAGTTAGGTTTAATTAGTTCTAAGTTCTAGGCGACTGATGACCTCAGAAGTTAAGTCGTATAGCGCTCAGAGCCATTTGAACCATTTTGAACCAACAGGTTCTCATTTGGGGAGATACCTGCCGACCTTGCTGCAAAGGGAGGATTTGGTCAGCACGAGGACCGTCATGGGCTAATTTGCTTTGTAGGTAGCAGTATTCCTTAAGTTCGTCTACTTCGTGATGATACCTAGTTCTAATGTTAAATTTCTCGGTCTTCTCATTTCTGATACTTCTCATTATTTCCATTATCCTTCGATTTACTCGCAATCCATATTGTTAACTCATTAGACTAGTCATTGTACTCAACAAAACCTTTAATTCTTCTTCTCTTTCACTCAGGATTGCAATGTCATCAGCGAAGCTTGTCACTGATATCCTTTCACCTTGAATTTTAACCCCCCTCTTGAACGTTTCCTTTATTGGAGCCACTGATTCTATGATGTATAGATTGAACAGTAGGGATCAAAAAGTGCACGCCAGTCTTACACCCTTTCTGATCCGAGCACTTCGATGTTGTCTTTCAGTCTTCGTGTTCCCTCTTAGTTCTCGTATCTATTATATTACCCGCCTGTCCCTATAGCTTACTCCTGGTTTTGTCGGAATTTCTAACATCTTGCAACACTTAACATTGTCGAACGCTTTCTCCACGTCGACAAATCCTATGAAAGTGTCTTGATTTTTCTTCTGTCTCGCTTCGATTATCAACCGCAACGTCAGAACTGCGTCTCAGGTGCCTTTACCTTCCTACAGCCAAACTAATCGTCACGTAACAAATCCTCAATGTAGGCCTATATCTCCGCAATTTGGCAGCTACACGGAATCTCACCATAAATGAGTGGCTTCGGCATTACATGGGACACCTGAAGGAAGTTGTGTCCTGTCCTCCTTTCCCAAACTAATGCCATTATCAGTGCTAGCAGCAGTGTGACGTGGTATTAGCATGATGTCTCCTGGGGGTGAATAATTTTATCACCGTGGCGCTTCCTTCGCATGGCCATTGTAGTCGTGAAACCGCGCCAAAGAGAATTTCACTATAGCTGGCAGCGAGAGGAACAAAGGAACACGGCTCGCTGGCCATTATCTGCACGTCCGTGACGGTCGCAGCGCATCGCGTCCTCCGCGGGCCTCGATTGTACGCCTGCCTTGTTCCCGTCCGCGCGCACACGAGTGAAATACTGCCTTCTCCCGGGAGCAGCGACAGCACTCGTAACCGAAGCCGGAGCCGCTGCCGCGAGAACACCGACGTCGACGGCGCCTGCAGTAAATCAACAGGGGCGCCGCGACGGCGCCGCTTTGTTTACCGGCGCGCAAACAATGCAGCCGCACGGGCCTGTTTACTGCGCGCCGGTATCGCCGACGTGCTCCGCGGACACCCGTCCACAGTCTGGGCGATCCTTCCGCGTCACTACTCGCACAGCGCGATGCAAGGTATATGGCTCTCGCCGGGCCCCAACGTTTCAGACAGGACGCAAACGCTAACTCAGCCGTATGGTGTTTGTCTTGTGTGTGTGTGTGTGTGTGTGTGTGTGTGTGTGTGTGTGTGTGTGGAAGGGGGGGACGAGAAAATCGGCTGTGTCCTTTTCAAAGGAACACTACACTACGAGCAACTCGATTTAGGCAAACAGCGGAAAACAAAAGTCCGTATGGTTCGACAGGAATTTCAAACCTGGTCATTGGAGGAAGAAACTCAGCTATTCAATCACTGCGCCACGTCGGTCGGTCACTGCGTATCATCATCATCATCAACAATAACAACAACAACAGTGACAACAACATCAACCAGCAGACATCCATCACTGCAGGTGTCCTAATATACACGGTGTTAATAATCGAAATTAATTTTTTAACGAAAACTAGTAGGAATTCAACTATCAAGAAAAATTTTAAGCTCTATGTAATATTGTTATTTCCGCACAGTAATGGAGTCGTAGGTTTGTCTTTGATATGATCCGACATATTTTTGTACAATAGGTACGAACAATGTAATTTCTGTTTTTTTTTTAATATGAAAAATGAAGATATTGTATGATATACCAAAATATGAGAAAATCAGTGGAAAATATATTTAAGTAAAAAATGCTGCAACAACAATCTTCCAATTTATTTCATTCAAATCAGCTGTGACGACCTGATGTTAGGATTTTCAGCTCCAAGAATCAAGACCCCTAGACAAGAAGAACTGGAACCATTCCAGCACGACAAGCTAAGTAAACTTGAAACTTTATTTTAACCTTCGCTCCTCTCAAATCTTCAAAAAAAGACTCTGTTTATTAATTACTAGGACGGGGCATGTTTAATATTGGCAATATATGGAAGAAGGAAAGAGGGGAAGATTACAAAACGCCATTTCTGAAGACAAAAGCTGGATTTATGCCTATGACCCTAAAACTACGCAGTAACTTTCGCAACGGAGTAGTCCTTCATCGCCTCTACCAAAAAAAGCTGAACAACTCAAGAGTGACTTATTTCCATTTTGATCGGGCTCTCTTATATTTATAACATCGTTAATAAAGCGTTCGTCCAACCTTGTCAGAGGATCAATAATGAGGTCTATCGAGATGTTACAAAACGTTTCAGGGAGAGAAGTGGCCCACGAACAAATGGGTACCGTACCGTGATAATGCACGACCTTATGTGGCTTACATTATTCAAGTAGTTTTAACTGAAAACAAAGTGACAATTGTCTCTCACTCGATGTACTGACGAGAGTTAGAGTCACGTGACTTTTTCCCTTTCCCCAAGACGAAACCCAAATTGAAGGGGTGAATACTTGCCGCAGTGGAGGAAATACAAGCGGAGTGCCATCCTAACAAAGAGAGACTTAGAGGATGTGCCAACAGTGGGGTCAGTGCATTCGCTCCCAAGGTGATGGTGCACACTAAGAACTAGGTAAGACGTAATAATTTTAATTAATACACAATGTGATCAATAGTATCCGGACATCTGGCTGGAAATGACTTACAAGTTAGTGGCGCCCTCCATCGGTAATGCAGGAATTCAATATGGAATTGGCCCACCCTAAGCCTTGATGACAGCTTCCACTGTCGCAGGCATACGCTGCCATCGGATCGCCACATTGTGTACCTTGATTTTTCCCTCCGCACAACGTTTTGTCACTGTTCATTGTCCAATGTTTACGCTCCTTACACCAAGCGAGGCGTCGTTTGGCATTTAACGGCGTGATGTGTGGCATATCAGCAGCCACTCGACCACGAAAACGAAGTTTTCTCACCTCCCGCCTAACTGTCATAGCACTTGCAGTGGATCCTGATGCAGTTCTGAATTCCTGTGTGATGGTCTGGATAGATGTCTGCCTATCCTCTTTATCTGTTGGCGGTCTCTGTCAGTCAACAGACAAGGTTAGCCTGTACGCTTTTGTGCTGTACGTATTCCTTCACGTTTCCACTTCACTATCACATCGGCATCAGTGGACCTAGGGATGTTTAGAAGTGTGGAAATCTCGCGTACAGACGTATGACACAAGTGACACCCATATCACCCGATCACGTTCGAAGTCCGTGAGTTCCGCGGAGCGTCCTATTCTTCTCTTTCACGATGTGTAATGACTACTGAGGTCGCTGATATAGAGTACCTGGCAGTAGGTCGCAGAACAGGCACCTAATATGAAAAACGTATGTTTTGGGGGGTGTCCAGATATATCTGCTCGAGTAACTTAAAGAGAAAGTAAATGAAAGGCAGCAAATATGGTTCAAATGGCTCTGAGCACTATGAGACTTAACTTCTGAGGTCATCAGTCCCCTAGAACTTAGAACTATTTAAACCTAACTAACCTAAGGACATCACACACATCCATGCCCGAGACAGGATTCTAACCTGCGACCGTAGCGGTCGCGCGTTTCCAGACTGTAGCGCCTAGAACCGCTCGGCCACCCCGGCCGGCCAGCAAATATGCCATAGTGGTATTGAAACATGAAACACCAACATGTAAGCGTGTGTTCCTAGAAGGCGAGGCCCGATAATTATATTTTGCGCAAGGACGGGGACAGAGGTAAAAAGAAAATCGAAGAAGAAGCCATTCTAAAAATACGCGGTACACCGGTGGAGCACTGTCTCTCTCCACTGTGCATGTCTCTGCTATCTGCAGTTCCACATGCAAACCTCTCTAGTATCTCTTGATTTCGTACCTACTCTGTTAACTTAATCATTAATGTCGTTCGGGAGCAGCTCATCAAAAATGTTTCGATTTCTCCAGTTTTCAATGCTGGCTAACAAGATTCACAGTGACTCGACTGTTAATGAGGCTAAAAGGGTTCGCTATGCCACTGGGATTCCATTCATCTCGATACTTCTGGCTTGGACCTCGGAGGTAGATTAGCAAAAAGCTAATTTACGACCCGGGCAATGTGATGGTGCGGAGGAATTAGATTTTGGGAAGGGGGCAGGAACGGAGAGAGAGGCAGGGAGAGGGAGGGAGAGAGAGAGAGAGAGAGAGAGAAAGAGAGAAAGAGAGAAAGAGAGAGAGAGAGAGAGAGAGAGAGAGAGAGAGAGAGAAGGAAGCACGACTCATTACTGTCGAGTGACGCAGGATAATAGCGAGCTTAATGGGCCAGGAGATTTGCAGCGCTCTCATTAGCGAAGCATCCGGCTGTCGTGGAATTAAAGGCGCCGACGGTCGTCCGCAGCTGCCGCCACCCTACTCTTGCAGAGCCCACTGCCTACTGGGTCACCAGCTAGACGGCCGTCGCCAGGGTGGTCGCGATTCTAGCAGCTCACAGCACGGGGATGGGACATACGTATGCTGATTATCCGCAACATTATATCCATTTACCTAATTGCGGTATCTGGAGATAACAGTGGCGACGTGTCGTGGCATGGAAGCAATCAGTCCTTGGTAAGTCGCTGGAGGGAGTTAGCGCCACATCTGTACACACAAATTACCTAATCCCCGTAAATCTCAGGGAGGGGGACGACGAGCTCCGACGCCAGGTTCAAGCACATCCCACATGTGTTCATTCGCGTTCAGATCGAACGAGTTGGAGGAAGCAGTACATCAATCGGAAATCGCCACTGTGTTCCTCGAACCACTCCATCGTACTCCTGGTCTTGTGACATGGAGCATTATCTTGCTGAAAAACGCCACTGCCATCGTGGAACATGATCGTCATGAGGGGGTGTACGTCGTCTGCAGCCAGTGTTGATAGTCACGGTGCCCTGCACGAGCTCCACCGGACCCACGGATGACCACGTAGATATTACTCAGAGCATAATGGAGCCGCTGCCAGTTTGTCTCCGTCGCACAGCACAGGTGTCGACCAGCTTTTCCCCTGGAAGACGACGGATTTGCGCCCTCAGATCGGCTCGATGAAGAAGGTACCAAGATTCATCAGACCATGCAACGCTCTACTATTGCGCCAACGTCCAGTGCCGATGGTCACGTGCCCATTTCAGTCGTAGCTGCCGACGTCGTGGTCTTAAACAGTGGCACATGCATGGCCCCTCGGCTTCGAACGCCCATTGTTATGAGTGTTCGGTGAACTGTGTTTTCAGACACACTTCTATTCTGCCCAGCATTAAAGTCTGATGTTAGTTCCGCCTCAGTTTGCCTCCTGTCCTTTGTTACCAGTCTGCCCAGCCTAAGGCGCCCGACATCTACAATGAGGTGTGTCTGCCCAACGCCACGATGTCTGGACCAGGCTCGACCTTTGTTTCGCCATGTGTTGAAGACATTCACCACAGCACTCCTCGAACATTCGACAAGTCGTGCAGTTTCCAAAACGCTCGTGCCGAGCCTCCAGGCCATCACGGTCTGCCCTCGTTCAAACTCGGATAGATCGAGCGCGTTCGCTATTCTACGGACGGACAGCAAGCAGACTGATATTACACGCCCCGTGCGTATGCCTGACTAGCAGTCATTCCTCGCCAGGAGCCGCTGCTATCGCCTGGATGGGTTTATACCGATAGTAGGTCTGTGGTCATAATATTCTGGCTGATCAGTATGTATGCATAGGTCCTTCTGGTGGCCGAAAGCTGTGCGACGAGACAAGGAGGGCAGCTCGAAACATTTTTGCTTATACGCCTACTAGATGAGCGCCGCGGTGTTACCCGCGGTTAAAGGGCGAACATTAATAAAAGCGACAAACTGCAAGGACGGATTCCTAATAGGAAATGCAGGAAACATACTCCTATGAACACGGATGGGAAATGCATCGTTGCCATTGTAGATGGCGCTGACGAACGAAAGTTCCTCCGACCACGTGCTGTATGCTCCTTGTAGTTTGCAGGCTGTATAATTGACGTAGAGTACTGTAAGCAGCGAGAGGTCCGGTATTCATGTCGGTACAAGCCAAGGTGGTGTTTATGCACGGCCAAACAAATGGAAATAGGCGACAGCCAGCACGGCAGTACGAAAACAAGTACCCTCACAGACATCAACCACATCGTACAACATTTCAAGCTCTTTTCTGGCGTTTGTGTGATCGTGGGTCCTTTTAGACGGACGAACTTGGACGGAGGCGGTGGTCTGTGCGTCCATAAGGTTTGGAGGACCCGGTTGTACAGGATATTGGGACGAACCCAGGTACCAGGAAAGTCGTCTGCCGACGTATGATTATGTGTATCCTGTGCGACAACCGCTACTATCCCTATCACCTGCATTCATATGGAGGCCACTTTGAGTATCTATTGTGACGTGGATGCAGCTCTGTACTGTGTTGTGGGACGATTTATTGTCGTTGCGTGCACACCGTCCATTTCCGAACACATGTTTACAGGAACTTTTCTCCTACATTTCCAGTCAGGAATCAGTCCCTGCAGTTTGTCGGTTTCATTAATCTCCACCCTATATACAGGCTGTAAATTTTAAGTTGACAAACCAGAATAACTCGAAAAATAAGCATCACACGAAAAAATGTGTAGAATCCAAAGTTGATTATTTTCGAGGGGGACATCTGCTGGTGCTAAAATTATCCCTACACCCCAGCCCCCTGGGGGTGGGGCGGGAGGCAACTTTAAAATTTCAAACGGGAACCCCATTTTTTATTGCAAAACCAGATTCTACACAAAAAACTACGTAAATTTTGTCTTAAACATTTGTTCTGATTCTTGGTAGTTGGCGCTGTAATTCCAGAAAATCCATGTTCTCATTTTTGCGTGGAAAATGGTTACGGATGAATAAAAAATACTTATTTACATCGTAGATTTTGATACGCTAAAACTAAAATTCTCCCTCTCTCCCCATAGGGTGGGGTTTGACAGAGAGGAATTAGAGTTTTATAAATACTGTATTAACATTTTTCAGCAGATTCGGATAAGTTTTGTTTGTTTCGTGGTTATGAGGCTACACAAGTTTTAATTATCAAACTCCACTCTATGGGGACAGAGGGAGAGTTTTAGTTTTAGCGAATCAAATTTTACGAAGTAAATAAGTATTTTTTATTTGGAGACGATAGGAGAAGCTGACGTAAATCATGTCGCTCACAATCGACTCGTTTACTTAAAGAAAAAAGAAAAACTGTATGCGACCGTGAACGACAAAATGTACCGGGAAGAGAGGTAAATAACTTCAGGACTGTTGGCGACATGCCTAGCGCGGAAAACATCATAACTGTCTTGCTGTGTACGGAGAGCCAGAAATCTACTGCATTATGTCTCTGCAAACAACGTCCCGACACTTCGTGGTCTTATCACACACGTAGAGATTTCCGGCTCTCGATAGATGCGAGGAACCGTAGTCACGTTGACTATCTCACAGGAACAGGGCTTTTTCGGAGTAAAAGATAAATGTAAATGTCGTGTGACTAGGGCCTCCCGTCGGGTAAATCGTTCGCCGGGTGCAAGTCTTTCGATCTGACTTGCACGTAGATAAATATGAAATGATGATGATTAGAACAACACAACACCCAGTCCCTCAGCGGAGAAAATCTCCAACCGAGCCGGGAATTGAAACTGGGCCCTTAGGATTGACATTCTGTCGCGCTGACCACTCAGCTACCGGGGGCGGACAGAGTAAAAGATAGCTTTTATGTTAATTCAGATTACATGCTATCTCCGTTTCAAAGTTCGTATAAACCGCTTCAGTGTGAAGGAATACCTAACATACTAACTCGACGAAGAAAGAAAACAAGCAATTTCTAGTTCCGTGCAGCGTAAACTTTCTAATATTTGTACGTGTAACTACGTCATCTGCCGTCACGCGTGCGCCAGTTACTAGCGGATACGCTCGTAAACGAAAATCCAACCCAGCTTTACTCAAAAACTACCACGTTCTACATGTAAAGGCACGATCACTCACTGTCGTGCACCACTTGAATGACACCGTCGCTGTGACTCTTCAAGCGCCCGAAAAACTGTAAGATACGCCTGAGACTCAGTGGCTAAGCTGCAACTGTATGGTAGAACGGATTAAGCACTTGTAGGACTGTATTCGTTACTCTGAATCGTATCATGTAGTACACTAAACACTAATACGATACAGTTCAAAAGTCAAAGGGTAAACAGCTTTTTCTGAGAGTAATTATTGTTCCAAATTCCCATTATATTTTTCAAATCAGAAAAAAAACTTATACTACACACTTTTAAAAGTGTGTTGATTCAAGGTATAAGCTAATTCCACTCCAAATTTCTTCCAAATCCGTCCAGCCGTTTCAGCGTGAAGGAGTAAAACGAACATAATTACAGAAAAATTAAAGAAAAAAGGTTTAAAGAGTTCTGAGTTCTAGGGGACTGATGACCTCAGATGTTAAGTCCCATAGTGCTCAGAGCCATTTGAACCATTCTTGTTCGATGCATTCCACAAGAAGTGACATCCCGCTCTTTGATAGCTTTGTTACACATGAACGACGAGCGATGTAACTAGAGATTTATCTGGCGAGTAAAGTTTTGGGAACTGTGGGAACGAGATGATGATTTTCCTTGATTCTGAATCTTTGAGATCAAGTGCTGCAAACAGAATTACCCGTTTATTACCAAGAATGTTCTGGCTGCACTTCCGTAAAGAAAAAAGCCATACAATTATGAGATTTTTTTTACGCGCTGCAATATCGTTGATATTACTGCGCCGTTGGTGGTGGAAAACTGCTGGGAAGACCTTCACCGCAGTGGCGCAATGGAAGACACGAGCGAGGGAAAAGCAGGAAAAAGGAAAACAGTCGTCGCAGACTGTTAGGTGTCTGCTGTTTGGAAATCTGGCGGGGCCATACCGCTGCAATAATTGCTGCAGTGGTTAATTACGCCTAATAACCGGTGGAGTACTTCGCAAGCCAGTGCTTAAACGTCTAAGGTGACCGACCCTTTCTAACGAGTGGCCTCAAAGGTTCTGCGTGTTTCCAAGGATTTATTGCGGCATTTACGTGTTGTTTTCATCATCGGCAGTCCCCTCCATCTTCTTACTGAGACCGTCAGTGGTGGTCTAGAAGGAGGCGGCTCAAGTCCTCGCTTGGACACGCAGGATCAGGTTTTAGGTGTTTTCCTATATCGCTAAGGAAAGATGGCGGCATGATTCCTTGAGAAGACCCGTCAATTTCCTTCACCAGTCCTCCTGCTCTAATGACCTCTACGTCGAAGAGACATTAAACCCTTATCTTCCGTTCTTTGAAGTAGGGCCGGCCGCAGTGGCCGAGCGGTTCTAGGCGCTACAGTCTGGAACCGCGCGACCGTTACGGTCGCAAGTTCGAATCCTGCCTCGGGCATGGATGTGTGTGATGTCCTTAGGTTAGTTAGTTTCAAGTAGTTCTAAGTTCTCGGGGACTGATAACCTCAGAAGTTAAGTCCCATAGTGCTCAGAGCCATTATTAGAAGTAGGGTGTCATTGGCATATCCAAAATTTTGCCTCTATCTCTGCTACACTCCCCCTCCCCCCCTCCCTATCCCGCGGTTTTATGTATCTAAAAGCAAATCTCAGGAACTACTGTCGGAATTTTGATACGACTCTCACTAATGGAGAGGCTGATTGACGAGGAAGGTTCAAATGGTTCAAATGGCTCTAAGCACTATGGGACTTAACTTCTGAGGTCATCAGTCCCCTAGAGTTAGCACTACTTAAACCTAACTAAGGTAAATACATCACTCTCATCCATGCCGGATGCAGGATTCGAACCTGTGACCGTACCAGTCGCGTGGTTCCAGACTGAAGCGCCTAGAAGCGCTCGACCACAGCGGCCGGCCACGTGGAAGATTTGTATACATTTTATGAAGTACATGCCTTCTGGGAACTTCCGTGATGTGCCCTGCCTAAATACACTGCCGGAGAAATGTTAGTAGGCACTTTTAGGGGTTTCCAGTTCACACAAGGTTTATTGTTGTAACAGTGCATATGGAGTACATGAAATGATTACATTTGCAGATCAATAGTGCAAGTGGTTCTAATGTACCAGGTACAAACCCGTGCTGAAATACCCATATTAGTACGTGGTGTAGCCTCCACGGCTGGCAACGCAAACGCTGGCGCTGGCATCCAGTCGATCGTACAGATGGCGAATCTCTCCTGGGATACGTTATGTCACGATTGTTCGACCTGATCACGCAGTTCCGTTAAGAGTTGTTGGCTGACCAGCCGCACGAGTCGCTTCTCGGCCCATCACATCCCACACGTGCTCGACTGGAGACAAGTCCGGAGATGGTGCTGGCCAGGGAAGTTACTGCACGCCTTGCAGAGCACGTTCAGTTTCACGTGTAGCGTGCGGAAGAGCATTATCCTGTTGGAGCAACATATCACATTCCTGTTGCATGAACGCCAAGCGAATGCGTCTAAGAACAATCTGCATGTACGGAACGCTGATTAGTGTCCCCTACACAACCAGCAAAGGCAACGAGAACTACAGCTAACGCACTCCAGACCATATGGCACGGTGTGGTACCAGTGTGTCGTGGACGAATACACCATACGAGACAGCACTCACCAAGTCTACAACGTACGCGCAAACTATCATCACCTCCAGAATGAGATTTTCACTCTGCAGCGGAGTGTGCGCTGATATGAAACTTTCCTGGCAGATTAAAACGGTGTGCCGGACCGAGACTCGAACTCGGGACCTTTGCCTTTCGCGGGCAAGTGCTCTACCAACTGAGCTACCCAAGCACGACTCACGCCCCGTCCTCACAGCTTTACTTCTGCCAGTACCTCGTCTCCTATCTTCCAAACATTGCAGAAGGTCTCCCGCGAACCTTGCTTGGGTAGCTCAGTTGGTAGAGCACTCACCCGCGAAAGGCAAAGGTCCCGAGTTCGAGTCTCGGTCCGGCACACAGTTTTAATCTGCCAGGAAAGTTTCATATCATCACCTCATCACCTGCGAGCAGGCAGAATCTGCTTTCTTCGCTGAAGACCACGGCGTGCCATTTTATCTTCGAAGTGTTCCTCCGACGGCACCAGTTGAGCCGCGCACGTCGATGCTGCGGCGTGAGTGGAAGACCAGATAGAGATGTGCGTGACAGTAGTCCCACTGCTAATAACAGGTTCGCAACAGTTCGTGTTGACATGTCTGGTTTCACAAGCCCTCTTACCTCTGCAGTGGTAGCTGTACAATCAACCGCTGTTGGTTTTACAATAGTACGATCCTGGCGGGTGTCTGTACTCCGTAGACGACCAGAACCTCGTCTACGGGTGTCAGAATGTTCACGTGACCACTGACACAAGCGTCGTTGCACAGCTGACGCAACACGTCCAACGTGTTTGGCAGTTCTCCGAAAGGACAATCCCTTCACTTGGAAGGCCACAGTTACACCCCTTTCAGGCGCTTCAGTCTGGAACCGCGCTGTTGGTACGGTCGCAGGTTCGAATCCTGCCTCGAGCATGGATGTGTGTGATGACCTCAGATGTTAAGTTCCATAGTGCTCAGAGCGATTTGAATCATTTTTTACCCCTTTCAACCTCGCTCTTTTTGCCTGTAGGAAGCACGATTGCGTCTCCGTGGCCTGGTTACCTGGTTGCTTCACGGGTTTACACGACAGCTGATCATCTCGGCTGCGAGTCTTCCCAGGCGTAGTAATTTTTTCCCGGCAGTGTAATTTGAGTTCTATAATACAATGTCTGGGTCAAGTTTTTATGCTTTCGTCCCCCACCATAGGTCATCTTCGATCCAAGTCTATTTTACTTGTTATAAAGGTGGCTTTCATTACGCAAGGGCATTGCGTTATGTTGTCACGCGCTTGATAATGTCCTTAACTTTCCTAATAGTTCGGTTTGCTCATCTCCTGAAGCGATTAGTAGTAATTCGGTATGAACTACTTTGGTGTTTTATGTTGACATGTAATGGCACAATATGCTTTTTATTCCTCTTCTACTATACTTGGATCTGAAGATGTCCTGTGACAAGTGCCGGAACTGTTACCTCGAAGAAAGCGTACAGTGATCAGGCCGTATTTGAACTACCGTTGCCTCTGCTATGGGTCGGTCACTATTCTGCCCTAAAAGCGCTTGACAGACACAGTATGAAGCAGTCAGACCCTGCTTGAGTGTTCTAAGGCCAAAGCCTGCGAATTCTCTTCTTGTCACAGCCATAGAGCCTCCACTTGAACTGGTAAGACAATACATTGGCTGGAAGTATCTAAAGAAATGCGCACAATTTGGATAAGACTGTTAGATTACGTGGATTCGGCTGCTGGTCGACAAATGCTGCACTGGTAAATACTGGTTTATAACGCAATTTTCACTACTAGCATAAATCCATTTTATTTCGCCTCTGTGTCACTGAATTGCATCATTTTTACGCCATCACTTAACAGAAATACAATTCATTTCGAGATTCAAGGCGATACGCGACACACACAACTTTATTTGAAGCCGCAACTGTTAAGGGACTTTTTTCTGTGCACCGTCTCTACACAGATGGATCACAAACTTCAGACTGCGTTCGATGCGCATATTATGACGAACAAACGCGCCATTGTGGTCGATTCCCGCTCACTCCGGAAGCGTCACTTGTTACAGCGGAGTTCATTGCAGAACTAGAGGGACGTAAATGTACTGACAACTTAGACAGGGATACAATTGTTATTGTGATAGATTCGCCGTTAGCATTGCTGCTCACTTGGAATCATGTTCTCAATAACGCCAACAATTACTTGGTGTACTAGATTGTAGACGGGATTGCAGACCTGCAGCGCCACAACAAGAAAACCACTGTGTTGGGGGTAAATGGGCACCATGGTATTAAAGGTGATGAAACTGACGAAGCTCTTGTTTAGAGTGCTATCCACCATTGCATAAAGAAGACGTACGGACGTTTTGCTTACACGGACATTAAGCAATACCTGTGGTTGCCCATGAGAAAATTGTCGAACAATAAGCAACACCTACGGCAACAACGAAGGGGAAGGCTTATTGCAGCTTCACCACCGTGCATCCCTGCACCATCGTCGATATTTATATATACAGGGTGGTCCATTGATAGTGACCGGGCCAAAAATCTCACGAAATAAGCATCAAACGAAAAACCTACAAAGAACGAAACCCGTCTAGCTTGAAGGGGGAAACCAGATGGCGCTATGGTTGGCCCGCTACATGGCGCTGCCATGGGTCAAACGGATATCAACTGCGTTTTTTTAAATAGGAACCCCCATTTTTTATTACATATTCGTGTAGTACGTAAAGAACTATGAATGTTTGAATGTTTTAGTTGGACCACTTTTTCCGCTTTGTGATAGATGGCGCTGTAATAGTCACAAAAGTATAAGTACGTGGTATCACGTAACTTTCAGCCAGTGAGGACGGTATTTGCTTCGTGTTAAAATGGACCGTTTACCAATTGCGGAAAACGTCGATATCGTGCTGATGTATGGTTATTGTGATTAAAATGCGCAACGGGCGTGTGCTATGTACGCTGCTCGGTATCCTGGACGACATCATCCAAGGGTCCGGACCGTTCACCGGATAGTTACGTTATTTAAGGAAACAGGAAGTGTTCAGCCACATGTGAAACGTCAACCACGACCTGCAACAAATGATGATGCCCAAGTAGGTGTTTTAGCTGCTGTCGCGGCTAATCCGTACATCAGTAGCAGACAAACTGCGCGAGAATCGGGAATCTCAAAAACGTCGGTGTTGAGAATGCTACAACCACATCGATTGCACCCGTACCATACTTCTATGCACCAGGAATTGCATGGCGACGACTTTGAACGTCGTGTACAGTTCTGCCACTAGGCACAAGAGAAATTAGGGCACGAAGACAGATTTTTTGCACGCGTTCTATTTAGCGACAAAGCGTCATTCACCAACAGCGGTAACGTAAACCGGAATAATATGCACTATTGGGCAACGGAAAATCCACGGTGGCTGCGACATGTGGAACATCAGTGACCTAGATGGGTTAACGTATGGTGCGGCATTATGGAGGAAGGATAATTGCCCCCCTTTTATAGATTGCAATCCAAATGGTGCAATGTATGTTGATTTCCTACGTAATGTTCTACCGATGATACTACAAGATGTTTCACTGAATGACGGAATGGAGATGTACTTCGAACATGATGGATGTCCGGCACATAGCTCGCGTGCGGTTGAAGCGGTATTGAATAGCATATTTCATGACAGGTGGATTGGTCGTCGAAGCACAATACCATGACCCGCACGTACACCGGATCTGACGTCCCCGGGTTTCTTTCTGTGGGGAAAGTTGAAGGATATTTGCTATCGTGATTCACCGACGACGCCTGACAACATGCGTCAGCGCATTGTCAATGCATGTGCGAACATTACGGAAGGCGAACTACCCGCTGTTGAGAGGAATGTCGTTATACGTACTGCCAAATGCATTGAGGTTGATGGACATAATTTTGAGCATTTATTTCATTAATGGGGTATTTACAGGTAATCACGCTGTAACAGAATGCGTTCTCAGAAACGAAAAGTTCACAAAGGTAGATGTATGACATTGGAACAACCTAAATAAAATGTTCAAACGTACCTACGTTCTGTATTTTAATTTAAAAAGCCTACTTGTTACCATCTGTTCGTCTAAAATTGTGAGCCATATGTTTGTGACTGTTACAGCGCCATCTATCACAAAGCGAAAAAAGTGGTCCAAGTAAAACATTTATTTACGTACTACACGAATATGTAATAAAAAAGAGGGTTCCTATTTAAAAAAAACGCAGTTGATATCCGTTTGACCTACGGCAGCTCCATCTAGCGGGCCAACCATAGCGCCATCTGGTTTCCCGCTTCAAGCTAGACAAGTTTCGGGCTTTGTAGTTTTTTCGTTTGATGCTTATTTCCTGAGATATTTGGCCCGGTCACGATCAATGGCAATGGACCACCCTATATATATATATATGTTTGTGTTAAAAAACATACTTCCGTGCATTTTTTTATGGTTTGTATTAAACAATTACACTAGCCCCTCTCCTCACGTTCGGTCTGTGGAATCGATTCGTCAGTATTTGATGTGGTTTACGAAATATATCCAGCGGTAATGTTATATATATATATATATATAACATTACCGCTGGATATATTTCGTAAACCACATCAAATACTGACGAATCGATTCCACAGACCGAACGTGAGGAGAGGGGCTAGTGTAATTGTTTAATACAAACCATAAAAAAATGCACGGAAGTATGTTTTTTAACACAAACCTACGTTTTTTTAAATGGAACCCCGTTAGTTTTGTTAGCACGTCTGAACATATCGATTCGTCAGTATTTGATGTGGTTTACGAAATATATCCAGCGGTAACGTTAGGTGACTCTCCCCGTATATATATATATATATATATATATATATATATATATATATATATATATATATATATATATATAAAACATAACCACGTTTAATACGGAGTACAGAAACGTGAAAAATAAGCTTTCGTTCAAATGGTTCAAATCGCTCTGAGCACTATGGGACTTAACTTCTAGGGTCATTAGTCCCCTAGAACATAGAACTATTTAAACCTAACTAACCTAAGGACATCACACACATCCATGCCCGGGTCAGGACTCGAACCTGCGACCGTAGCGGTCGCGCGGCTCCAAACTGTAGCGCCTAGAACCGCTCGGCCTCCCCGGCCGGCTTTCAGTAGTATTAAAATGGATAAATAGAAGTCCTGTTCGGGTTTGAAGGGTTTAAAGGAAGTCTTATACAATGCTTCTAGGAAAACAGTGACTAGCTCAGGTAATGATGATGGAAACGGAATAAGATAGACATCTAGTGACTGTAGTAGCCAGGCAGATGCGACAATTCATCCTCGGGCTTACAAAACCATTCCTGGATGATGCGAGCCGTGTGAACAGCGGCTCTGTCATCACCATCGGGGAATGAACATCATACATGGGATGGACCTGATCAGCCAAAAATGGTCACATAATCATGGGCAGTGAAGTGACCTTGCAATGTAAACATGGGACCCGTGCAATACCACGATGTAGCTACCCAAGTCATCAGCGAAAGCATGCCATGTTTCACTCTTGGGACCTGAACTCGGTAAGGAGTTGGAAACTGTGAGAAACAAGGATCATCCGACCATATTGCTTTCTCTTCCATTGGACCATGGTCCAGGTTTTATGGCTTCAGCACCATGTTTCCCTGTTACTGGTTCTGCCTCGCTGGTGAGTGGCTTTGGAATCCATCACGTCCTGCAATTCCATGCTTCTGGACCTCTCTTCGTCTTGTGTTGGTGCTGACAGCGTTTGCGAGTGCCACATTCAGTTCTGGTGTGACCTTTGTAGCTGTCATTCTCTTAGTTTTCCTCACAATCCCTTTCAGTGGACGCCCGTCACGATTAAGCAACACGCACCTTCGCCCTCGTTGTGACTTACAACGAGAAGACGGTTAGTGCCATAACCTGATTTCCCAGACTAGCCTTTCACTGGAAGAGGGGCCAAAAGAAGTGAAACCGAGTCTTGGCTTATCCGTAGGTACTCAACCGTTTCTGAAATACCGACAATCAAAGTTTTCGAGGTATTTTGAGAGTACTTTATCTTCCTCAGAGCAAATGGTGGCACAGTGATCAAGGTCGTGGCTTCTTAATTTTGCTCCCCATTTTCGAAACCAGATCATTAGTTTATTTTTGTTTTTCATTTATACAGGGTGTTACAAAAAGGTACGAGCAAAGTTTCAGGAAACATTCCTCACACACAAATAAAGAAAATATATTGTGTGGACATGTGTCCGGAAACGCTTAATTTCCATGTTAGAGCTCATTTTAGTTTGTTCTTCCACCTACGCTCAATGGATCACGTTATCATTATTTCACACAGGATACTCTACCTGTGCTGCTAGAACATGTGCCTTTACAAGTACGACACAACATGCGGTTCATGCACGATGGGGCTCCTGCACATTTCAGTCGAAGTGTTCGTACGCTTCTCAACAACAGATTCGGTGACCGATGGATTGGTAGAGGCAGACCAATTCCATGGCCTCCACGCTCTCCTGACCTCAACCCTCTTGACTTTCATTTATGGGGGCATTTGAAAGTTCTTGCTTACGCAACCCCGGTACCAAATGTAGAGACTCTTCGTGCTCGTATTGTGGGCGGCTGTGATACAATACGCCATTCTCCAGGGCAGCATTAGCGTATCAGGCATTCCATGCGACGGAGGGTGGATGCATGTATCCTCGCTAACGGATGACATTTTGAACATTTCCTGTAACAAAGTCACGCTGGTACATTCTGTTGCTGTGTGTTTCCATTCCATGATTAATGTGATTTGAAGAGAAGTAATCAAATGAGCTCTAACATGGAAAGTAAGCGTTTCCGGACACATGTCCATATTTTCTTTCTTTGTATGTGAGAAATGTTTCCTGAAAGTTTGGCCGTACCTTTTTGTAACACCCTGTATACCCATGTGTGTAGAAGACTACTATACGAATGTTTTCCAGTGTATATCGATTGGTAGATCATATAGGCATCAAGGAATCACCAATTTAGTATTTGAGGGCAGCGCGGAGGGTAAAAATCGTAGAGGGAGACCAAGAGATGAATACACTAAACAGATTCAGAAGGATATAGATGCAGTAGGTACTGGGAGACGAAGAAGCTTGCACAGGATAGGGTAGCATGGAGAGATGCATCAAACCAGTCTCTGGACTGAAGACCACAACAACAACAACAACAACATGGTTTTAACGTTGTCCATATTCCTCCACTAATTGTATGTCAGATGGATGAATTACAGAAAGTGAGAAAGTTATTCGAAAGGGTTTTCAGTGAAATTCCTGTCGCGTTTGTGGATTCATAATCAACTGCAAGGGCCAGTTTTCAGAAAAGTGATCTGTTGTGTTCGGTGTCCTGCGAAATTATTGACAACGAGCGAAATCTTCTCCAATGTTAACGACGTTCCCTTCCCGGTGAGAATCATACGAAAAACGTCACTGTGACAAACCTGCCTTCGCGCGATGTTCGGTGGTGTTCGGAATATCTGTGTTTAGAATATTCCTACGATCGGTATCATCTAAGAGAATGCACCAAATTTTATGGAAGTATTCACACATGAATAAAATATAAGAATTAATATAAGAATTGATATGAGAAAGGAGTATCAGAATGCGAGAATTTAAAAGGATTGAAACCCGCCAACATGCCACACACATCGGTTATAAAATAAATGTGTGACACTTACTGTGAAGTGCGGTTGAAATTTCACAGTTAATATAACACCTTTGTACGATGGGCGTTTGAAAACTCTGTGCAAATTCAGGAGGTCATGTTTAGTTAGTAGCACCTTTGGAAAGAACGCACACCAAGTTTCAGCCATATTGGTCTGTTTCGTTGTGTTTGGCATTTGTGTGAATCAAGGAAGTCAAGTGATTGTCAGAAAATGGAGGAAGAAGAATTTCGTGTGGTAATTAAACATTACTTTATAAAAGGCAAAACGGCTCAGGAGACTAAAGAGAAGCTTTATAAACATTACGGTGACTCTGCACCTTCGATTAGCAAAGTTTATAAGTGCTTTCAAAATTTTCAGAGTGGCCATATGGGCACAAGTGGTGCTGTGGAGGTTACGAGTCCAGAAATCATTGATAAAATCCATGATATGGTGATGTATGACGGAAGATTTAAGGTGCGTGAGATTGCTAGTGCTGTGGGCATCTCAAATGAACGGGTACATAAAATTTGGACAAACATTTGGACATGAGAAAGCTATCCGCAAGATGGGTTCCACGATTGCTCACGCTTGAGCAAAAACGGAATCGTGTGAAATGTTGCAAGGACGGTTAGCAGCTGTTCAGGAAGAATCCGCAGGACTAAGTGTTATTTCGTCACTGCGGATGAAACATGGATACATTACTATACTCCTAAGACTAAACAAAAATCTAGACAAAAAAGGCGAACACAATTCCATCGGCCGGAAAGGTTATGGCGACTGTCTTTTGGGATTCGCGAGGAGTAATCCTCATCGACTATCTGGAAATGTCTAGAACTATTACAGGTGCATATTATTGATCGTTATTGGACAGTCTGTAAGCTGAGCTGCAAGAAAAACGTCGGCGATTGGACGGCAAAAAAGTCCTTTTCCATCACGGCAATGCACCAGCAGACACCTCAGCAGTTGCGGTCGCAAAATTTATGGAAATAGGATTCCAACTCGTTTCACATCCCCCCTATTCTCCAGACTGGGCTCCCTCGAACCACCATTTGTTCCCAAATTTGAAGAAATGGCTGGCAGGACAAAGATTTTATTCAATCGACGAGGTGATTGCAGCAACTAGTAGCTATTTTGCAAACATGGACAATTCCTATTATTCCGAAGGGACCAACGAATTAGAACAGCGTTGGATGAAGTGTATAAGTCTAAAAGTAGATTATGTCGAAAAATAAAAAGGCTTATCGGAAACGCGTAAGTAGTTTTTATTTTTGCACGGACTTTTCAAAGACCTCTCGTATCGTTACCTTCCACGGACATGGGAAGATAAATGAAAACATTAAAAATAAAATAAAATAAAATAAAAACAGTAATCGGGTGTCGAATACGGGGCGTAAAATTATGAAGCTACTACGCTAGCGGCTCCGCTACCATGTTGTCTAAGGATGTCGAGCTGTAAATTACCTGCAAAATATGAAACTTCCTGGCATATTAAAACTGTGTGCTGGACCGAGACTCGAACTCGGGACCTTTGCCTTTCGCGGGCAAGTGCTCTACCATCTGAAGTTTCATATCAGCGCACACTCCGCTCCAGAGTGAAAATCTCATTCTGGAAACATCCGCCAGGCTGTGGCTTAGCCATGTCTCCGCTGTATCCATTCTTTCAGGACTGCTAGTTCTGCAAGGTTCGCAGGACAGCTTCTGTAAAGTTTGGAAGGTAGGACACGAGGTACTGGCAGAAGTAAAGTTGTGAGGACGAAGCGTGCTTGGGCAGCTCAGATGATAGAGCACTTGCCCTGGAAAGGCAAAGGTCCCGAGTTCGAGTCTCGTTCCAGCTCTTAGTTTTAATCTACCAGGAAGTTTCATAGCAGCGCACACTCCACTGCAGAGTGAAAATCTGATTCTGGATACCTGCAAAATACCCGAAAAACCTTGATCTTCGTTTCATCAGAAACGGTAGAGTATCTACGGATAACCCAAGACACGTCTTCGCTTATTTCGACTCCTCTTCCATTGAGCGGAGTTACTGAGAAGTCCAGAGATGGAACTTGCGTATTCTCCTCATTATTGGACGATGTTTTCCCGCGGTTTGCGGTATAAATCTTCGATGCGGTGCCTCTTGAAACACCAAACACACCGGCTTCTCTGGTGACGGAGGCACCCACCACAGAAGCACCAGCAATCTGCCCACGTTCGAATTAACTTGGCTCCGACATAGTGCACTCACCAATACACAGAGCGCTGTTCTGACCACGAGACACACTTGCAAGGTACTGAGGACACTGAACAGGTGCTGCTTGTGGTCAGATACAACAGCGCAACATGCGGGATAGCCTAGCATCAGCATATAAGCTCAAGCGTGCATTTCTTGCGGTTTTTTCCCCAGTATTTTTGTCCAGCCCCTGCATGTTTTAGCATAGGGAATACGACAATGTCGCCCAGTTAGCGAGACGGCTGCAGGAGTTTTGTGTGCGGCTGTGTCAGCGGCTGCGGCTGCGTCCGCTCCACTTTGTAACCCTCTGGGGCGGCCGCGCCTGTCCTTGGTTGGAGTGGCCCCAGTGAGAGTGCTATGCAGATGTCTGGCGCGACAAAAAGTTTACGGCGCGGTCGCCGCCTCAGCCTTTCCCCAGGGTCTGGAATGCGGACACTGGACGGCAGCTGGAAGCTGGCGCGGCGTTCCGCCCCAGGCACAGACTCCATGGCCGCAAGCGCCAAACGCGCAGCCGCTAAACACCGCCAGTGTTAGGGTGCGTCCATAGGGGGGGCACATTTTATGGCAGCGTGTGGCCGCAATAGTGCTGCCGTCAACATTGTTTTTTACTGCCAAATTATAATCCTGTTGCCTGACACTTTAAAACAGGTCGTACATCTTACAATTTTCGTTCTTCATCTTTTTGCAGTTTTCTTTTCTTTTATCTACAACATTTACAAAGAATAATGCTTTCCAAAATAACAATAATTTAAGGTTGAAATACAAACAAAACATTAACTTTTTCATTTTTTCTTTATATCATACTTTTTTCAATAGGAATTTTTCTGACTACGAATATAATTACTTTCATCTATTATAATATTCAATTATTTGAAAATTCCGATCTTTCAGTTAAAAAAACAAAAGATTTGCATTCGTGCAATGGTTTGAAAAATGTATTTTTGTTTCGAGATGTGCAAATTTTTGCATAATAATCGTCATAAGAACATGCAAATCATAACCTAAATACCTCCTGCCCTATGCACAAAGTAACGCAGATGCAAATTGAAATGAAAGACGGTTTTATAAGTAATACAAAATTCAAGCACAATAAGAAACAGATACAATAAACGCAATAATTTCGACGAAAAAATAGGGTGATAAAACAGAAGAAATTAAACCGAAATTGCCGGCCGGGGTGGCCGAGCGGTTCTACGCGCTACAGTCTGGAACCGCGCGACTGCTACGGTCGGAGGTTCGAATCCTGCCTCGGGCATGGATGTGTGTGATGTCCTTAGGTTAGTTAGGTTTAAGTAGTTCTGAGTCTAGGGGACTGATGACCTCAGAAGTTAAGTCCCATAGTGTTCAGAGCCGTCTGAACCATTTGAAACCGAAATTAATACATAAAATTAATTGAAAACACGTGAACTAAGATTTCAGGCGGGGAAAGAATGACACGAAGAAAAATGAGAGCAGAAGAGTAAGTTGATATTATGATTGAATTTGTGTGACAAAGGAATGGAATTATAAAACTACATTCAATCCAATTAACTGAATAAAAATGATGATCAAAATAATTTCGATAACGATTTAAAAATAAGAGAGTTTGTTTATCGGAAGCGATCCGAACCTGCGTAGAAAGCTCTTATCCTATCCACTGCACCATTCAACCAGACTTCATGTAGCAGTTTTTATGAGGCTAGAGTGTCACAGAATATTCCGCTTTCCTCAGTTTCTCGCAAACGAGGGCCAATCGTGAGGGGGGGGGGGGGGGGGATGACTGCAGTGTGCAGTGTGCAGTGTGTCATACCTGGGACGTTAACCTACGTCACCGTACAGATAGTTTCAAAAAGTCAATCGCAATCGCGCCGCTGGTGAGGACCTCTCCTTGTCACATAGTCGACACGCGCGGTGCAATGTTATTAATACTGAAATCAAAAGGACACATGTTTTAATTGTTACTAATGCACAGGGAGAATGAACGAGTTTGAGAGACAGCAGCAGCAGCCAAACACGTTCGCTAGCCTAACGGCAGTCAAAGCGCTCGTCGCTGATTGGTTGTAGCTTTATGGCCTTAGCGCCACGTTGATCCATTTTCGAACTCTGGTTATTTGGAGAATTTTGCTGGAGTCCGCTCCACTGCCCATCTTCTCTCCTATTGCCGTCGTCAACTGTACTGCTGCGCAAATACCAGAACTCATCTACTACTTTCAGTGTTTCATTTTCTAATCTACATCCTTCACCCTCGTCTAATTTAATTCGACTACACTCTATTGCCTTGTCGTAATTTTGTCGATGTTCACCACATCTTCAGAACACTATCCATTCCGTTGAAATTCTCTTCCAGGTCCTTTGCCGTCTCCAAGCGAATTACAAGCAAAACGCGAAGTTTTAATTCCTTTTCCGTCAACTTCAGCTGCCTATCAAAATTTCTTTTTGGCTTTATTTACTGCTTCCTCAACGAACAGACTGAATAACATCGGGTGTAGATGCAGGTATGTCTCACTTCCGTCTCAACTACCGCTTCCCTTTCATGTTCTTCGACTGCCATAACCACCATCCGGTTCCCTTTCATCAGCCTATCTTCTGACATACGTTGTAAGGTCACTACTGCATCCGGTATTTCTAAATTTCTGTGATCTCACCTGATGTCGGCTTCTACCAGTTTTTTTCTGTTCTTCTGTACAGCTGTAACTTATTAAATTACTGGTTCGGTACCATTGACATCTGTCAACACCTGTCTTCTTTGTAGAAGGAATTGTTACATTCTTGTTGAAGTTTGAGGGTATTTTGCTTGTCTGATATATTTTGCATACAAGACAGAATAGTTCCGTGACGGTTGGCTCTCCTAGGAATCTTAATAATTCTGAGGGAACGTCATCAGTTCCAAGCGTCTTGGTTCGCCTTGGGTCCTCCGGAGTTCTATCAAAATCTTCTCCCACTATCATATCTCCCACCTCATCTCAAGTAACTCATCTCTTTTTTCTATAGCTTCATCTTCACATTTGTTTTCCTTTCAAAGCTCCTCTACTTCCTCATTTCTCTTCTTCGTTTAATACGATTTTGCCATCTGAGCGCTGAATATTTAATCAGCTCCTTCTCTTTTCTCCAAAGATTTATTTATTGCAAACGCTGCATCTATCTTTCCCATAGTCATGCATGCACCTAAACCCTTACGTTTATCGTCCAGTCATTCTTCCTTAGCCAGTTCGCTCTTCCTGTAAATTTCACTTTTTAGACGTCGGTATTCCCCTTCGTCCGCTTCATTTGCTCAGTTTTTAAATTTTCGCTTTTCTGCGTGAAGAAATATCGAACCAAGGCTCAGAGCTACAAAGGGAGGGGGAAAACCTCATACGAGTTCCGCAGTGAATGGCGAAATAGAGATTTCACGAATTTCAGAGTACAATGGCTAGTAGTCAGTGTCCATTACATGTTCCGGTTTTTACAGTCTGATGCTAAATTGATACGCCTGTCTCTGCGACACGGTATGAGAATTCTGTTCGTAAAGATTTTATTTTATTTTATTTTATTATGGGAGGACAGGTGTTCCTTCGGCTGCTTTACCTTATACAGTGTATAAGTCAGTGCCGTGAAACTATCCCTGGTATCCCTTCCACCTGCGACACCGAGTCAGCAGTGAGTGACAGCTGCAGCCGCGGACGGGCACTCCGTGCTGACAGTGTCAGCGTCAGTGGCTGACGCACTGCCAGCCGTCGCTTGAGTTACATAGAGTGAGTTGCTCGAACGTAGCGGAATGTCTGTTGAGAGACAGCCACGCAGTATGTGCAGCCCACAACTGTTCAAAATCCTTGACGAATGCGAAATATTTAAAGATGTCAATATTGTCCTGCCCAGTATGAAGAACACAGATTCATGAGCAACTGAGCTATAGATATCTGTCGTGTCGACGTTGCCGATTTGTCAGGTTGGTCTCTGCAAATTAAGGTGTTTGTCTGCTCCCGCAGGTCACCTGTCCTCAGTCGTAATTATGACGTAACGCCAGTGAGTAATACGTGAGCTCCTGGGATGCAACCCCAATAAGTTTCCAAATTGCTATGGTTGGTTGACCGCGGACGTGTCCACCGGAATGTTTTCAATGTTCCAGGGAGTTCACGTCGCTAAGCGCGAAGACGAAGTAGGGTACTCCTCGATACTGGTTAGGTGTCTCCAGTACAGCCTCTAATGAGTGTAACGCCGTAAGGAGGTATTAGAAGTAGGGATCTGCTTCGTGGTCAGGGGACTGTCTCAGTGGTGGTGATATCTCGATTAACTTCTCTTGAGCGGAGCAGAATATGCGTAACACAGAAAATGAATCTGATGAAGGCATGTTGATCACAGGTTGGGATATCCACCTCCTATGCACTAGTGCAGCAAGACATTACGAGAATCTGGTTAATAGTGTGTCGGTCCACCTTTGGAATTTGTGTGTAACACTATACCCTGTGTCAAAATCCTCTACGTCAGTGGATTTTCACCCATTTGCGGCCCGTATCGTGGCTACAATGGTTCCTCAATATCTCTGTTCCACTTATACACATTCCTCACCGAATCATGTGCCCACAACGCCACGAGACGATGTTGAGTGTCGTCCAACTTCTGTGTATGTCCGAACACTGCATATCAGGAAAATGAACGCAGCTTACTGTTTGCCATCTCGTCTTATAAATTGAGCCACATCCCTCGTTTTTGCGTATCGCCGCTAGATTTACGGCAGAGAACACTTTTCACGAGACGAGTTATTGAACTTTTAATAACTACGTCATTATATCTACGCTGTTATTAGCCGTACCTTATCACGATTTCTACAGGAGGAAAGTATAGACGGTGGAATAATATTCATTCTATCTCCCTCACCCCTCCTCAGAAAATTCTAAGTAGGCTTTCGCGAAATGTTAAGTGGCCGTCTGACAATAACTTTGGAGCAAATCAGCCCACCGTATACATCCGTATTCTCTTACTGTACCAGACAGACAAGTATTTCCGATCTTGTTTGGGATATCAGGAGCTAAATATCTTATTATGAAGAGCAAAAATTCTTTATTCTCTAGACGATTTGGAAGTTCAAAGACTTCATCTCAGGCGCACTAGCTTGCACTAGCTTGGTAACCGGCGTCGGAAACCTCGCTAAGTATATCGGGATATCTGAAGTCAGCATCATCCGATTTGATTACAATATTGATTATCGAGCTAATGTGCTTGAAGATGCAGCCTTATAACTTCGAAATCTACTAACAATGTGTTATGTTTGAATGCTGTGCTTGTTTCAACGTTTTTCGATATATTCTAGACAGTATTTACGCCAGCAGCTCTACGGTGCAGAAGGTACTGGATTGTGACATGGTACATACACAATCAAATGCTAAGTGACACTGAATATGACAACTTAATACAGTATATACATTAAACACTCATGGGCAAAGTCCGATGAAGAGTAGACGAAGCCCTGTTAGTGTCAGAGTTGAATTTGGTGTGGTTGTATCTAGATGACACTTCGTCATTTACGCTGGCGTAGCCGTTAGTGAGTAACGAAACGAGACGCAATGACACGATGTACGGTACTGAAACTCCTCCATCAGGCTTCTGATAGTCATCGAGATTAAGAAGTACAGTGATATGTAGTAGCTTAAGTCATAATAATTACACTGTGACCATGGAGCACAATATGCATACAGAACTGAATTCTCATGCCACTAGACGGATGAAAATCTTTCTTCGAAGCATCAAATTTATGATATTGTGCAGAAACTGACGGCAGTGAAAAACGAATGCTTGATTAATGTTTCTTACTTAAAAGTCTGTTATACGACCCCTGGTCTCATATTGGGGATAACTTATTCACCAAGAAGCTTTAGAGAAAACTCCATCACACGATGAAGCATGTTTGCAGCGCAGAAGATTATGTTCAGAACGACCTGTAGCATTGGTTTTTGAACGTCGTGTGATACGCTGTTCGAGCATCGAAGAAGCCTAACTGTGTCACGTGAGTACCAGTAAAGGGATTTGCGATTGATAATACATATACATTTAAAATGAACTGATGCGTTAATTCTGAGAAATTTCGAGATGATAATTTTTCCTGATTCAACCCAGTCTCCACTCCATCTGCGATCAGATCCACCTATTTAATCTTCACCCTCCCGTTCGTAGCAGCACGTTTCAAATGCTCTACCTCTTCCACTCAGAAGTGTTCATAGCCCTCGTTTGACTGTCACATATGCGTACACTCCATACCAACATCTTCAGAAAATACTTTCTGTACTTCAGTTTATATTCGATGTAAACAAATTTCTCCTATCCAGAAATGATTTTCTCCATTCGACCATCCTCCGATATGTTGCTGCTCTAGCAGCAAAATTCATCCATCAGTTTCATTGTGTCATTTCGTGTTCCAGTTCTCCCACAATCGTCTCATTTAATTTGATTACGTTCCATCACCGTTGCTTAATTTTGTTGAAGTTCATCTTATGACCTATTTTCAACAAACACACTACTCCATTTAACCGATCTTCCAAGTTCTTTGGCCAGTCTCCAAGGCTAGAAATTCATCGATAAACTAGCAAATTTGGAGCTGCATTCTGTTTCCTGTATATGTTGTAGAAAAACTTCCAATCCATGTTCTTTTATCCCACCTATCTTCGTAATTCCAAAGAGAGTGTCCTAGTCAACGCTGCCAAAAGCTTTTTATAGACCTACAAACACTATAAGTCACAAACTGCCCCACACGTTCCTGTTTTCCTGTGGAACCGAAACTGATACTTCCTCTGAAAACTCGTTCCATTCTGCTGGAGAAGACAATCGGTGTTGGTATTTTTGCAGCCATGATTTGCTGAACTAATGGTTCAGAGTGGGTGATGACCTTCAAGGGCCGCCCACCTCTCTGGGAGCTGACAGGGCCTTTAGGAGGAGACGAGGTCGCGCGTACCTGCTGAGCACTTTCTCACGCGACGAGCTGGGAAGTAGGGCACGGACGGCGTGGGCGGCCGGGCCCAATATTTGGACACTTTGTGTTGTGGGGGCCCTGTAGGGCAGAGAGGGCAGCGAAAGTGGAACGGGCCGACCTGGAGACCCAGAGAAGGGCTGGCACCGCCCACCGCCCACCGCCACCCTGTGCGTAGCCGGCAGTTCGACGACGGCCACCAGCGAGGGCGACACGGAGACCTCTTCATCTGCGCCCACGGCCCGTCCTAGGTAACGCCGTAGCGAAGTGGTATTAGCTTCTAGGGTACTGGCTTATCATCTACATGTCTACTCCACATGTCACCGTACAGTCTAGATTTACATCCCCAGTCCTTAAAGAACGGTGTAGTGCATGGCAGAGGACGCTCAAGATTGCACCACATATTAGGGCTTCCTCCCGTTCCTTTCTCGCATTGGCTGGTCCCAGTGGAGGTTCGAGTCCTGTCTCGGGCATGGGTGTGTGTGCTTGTCCTTAGGATAATTTAGGTTAAGTAGTGTGTAAGCATAAGGACTGATGACCTTAGCAGTTAAGTCCCATAACATTTCACACACATTGGAACATCATCATTCGCGTACTGAGCGCGGGAAGAATGACTATTTAAATGTCTCTTTGCGCGCTGTAAACGATCTAATGTTGTCTGTACAGTCGGTACGTAGAAGGTTGTAGTATATTTATAAAGTCACCAATTAAAGCTGGTTCTTGAAACTTCGCAAGTTAGACTTTAGCGAAATAGCTTGTGTCGGTATTCAGGTGTCAGCCTCTCTGCGACACTCCCCCACGGGTCAAACAAACTTGTGACCACTAGTACTGCCCTTCTCTGTATACGACCAGTCTTCCCTGTCACTGCTATCTGGATTGGGACCCACACAGTTGAGCAGTATTCTAGAATCGGTCACACGAGCGATTTGTAAGCAATCTGCTTTGTAGGATTGACTGCATTTCCCCAGACTCTACCAATAAACCGAACTCTGCCGCTTGTTTTACCTACGACTTGGCCCATGTGATCATTTCATTTCATATCCCTACGAAGTGTGAGATCCGGGTAGTTGTATGAGGTGGCCGATTGGAAATGTCACTTGCGAACTTGTTTTTTGGCTTTTTAAGGGGAACAATTAAACGTTATTGAACATTTAAAGCAAGTTGCCAATCTTTGAACCACTTTCAAATCTCATCAATATGCCAGTGAATATTTGTGCAGTTGTCATTACATATTGCTTTACTACAGACGACTGCATCCTGCGAGACGTCTGAGGTTACTATTAATATCGTCTGTAAGATCATCCACATTCAACACCAACTGCAAGGGCCACAATGCACTTGTTTGATACACACCGGAAGTTAGTTCTACACCTTTCAATGTTTCTCCAACCAAAACAACATGCCGCGCAAGCTCGCTATCAAGGAATCCTCAATCCAGTCACAAACCTCGCTTCGACAGTACAATAATATACGTAGTCGCGGTACTGAGTCAAAAGCTTTTCGGAAACTGAGAAATAATGCATCCACCTGACTGTCTGGATTCATGGCTGTCAGTGTGTCACGAGAGAAAGTGCGAATTGGGTTTTACACGATCATTGTGTTCGGTGGCGGAGTGAAGATCTACGACCGTAAATGTCACACTTGTCAAAATATTCCACGGGATTGTGCCACGCTCGAATAAATGTTCTTCGAGAAAGCCATTCGACAGTAGTATAATAGTCTGGAAGATTTTAAATAAATGTCTCTGAATTTTTGTGACTAAGTCTCTAAGTTTGGTTAAACGGAATCCATAAGCTGTTAGCACAATCTACTTACGTTTCGGGTTACTGTCATATAATTTCAAGGGCAGTCCGTGGTTGGCCGGGCCGACTTCATAGTCGGCACAGTACCAACAGTAACACACGGCTAGGCCGTTCTGAACCGAATGTCAAGGCAACGGCTCTCAGGTCCAGCCACCTGTCCACCCACCTACCCGCCGACGCACGGAGGCACTCTCGCTCACACGCACGCACGCACACACGCAGTGCTCGAAATTTATATGGTTGTAACCCAACGCATACTAAGTTAACAAGTTAAACATTTTAACTGAAACCGACAACATAACAGGAAGGTCGTAACACACAAAATAAAAATAAAATGTATAAAGCAGCCAATGCAGGAAACTTTTTTCATTTCGAGAAGGCTCTGTCTGGTGCACAACGCCTTTCTTTTAGCGTCTTCCACTGTATTTTTCTGTTCAGTAGTTCCACGACCCTCTCACACTCACTAATCGAAACCCTGACGAATTGTGCAGCTCTCCTCTGAATCTATTTCCATCTCTTCCGCTAACTTTGTGGAGGTCTGAAAGCAACGAACGAAACTCAAGAACTGGTTAAACCAGGTTATGTTCATTGACATCTATCTTGTGCAATTTATATTTCACTGTAGAACTCATGGAAGAGAATTCTCAGCACGGTACCACGTGTTAAGAGTTCGCTCCCGTTCTAGTCGCCTTTGGGGCGCGGGGAAAATGACTGCTCAAATCCCTTTGTGCGTTTTGTAATGAGTCCTATCTTGTCTCCACAATTCCTACGGGAGCGATACGGAGGAAGCTGAAGGATTTCTTCGGACACTTCAATCAATGCCGGTTCTTGCAATCCTGCAAGCAGCTTTTGGCGGTATAATTTGCGTCTACTTTCCAGTGCCAGGTTTTGCTGCGTTTCCGCGACGAACCATGTGAGTCAAACAAACCTGAGACAATTCGTGCTGCCCTATTTGTATACGTAAGTTATGTCATGTTGCTCCTGTTACGTATGGGTTCCACACACCTCAGCAATATTCTGGGACAGAACGCACAAGTCATTTGTAAGCAGCTTGTTTTGTAGGCTACAGTTTCTCACAAGGCAAGTGTCTGACCACGAAAGACCCCAGAACCGGACGAAGACGTGCTAAGCCCAAAACATCGCAGTATGAGCCATTCGCACATGAAACTGCGGGCCGAACCACGAGAGCCATTCGATAGTCTCTCCTAACAGTAGCTAGGCACATTTTCTCTGGTGCTTCTGAAGATATTTGCATATCGTTTTTGCAATGTGTAACTACTGTCGGCCCAAACAAATACTGTATATCACGTCACATCGCGGTCCCAAATTAGTCTAGTGCGATATTCCTTTTGCCAATACAGTATTATTAATAGGGACAATTGAAGACGAGGAGTAACGGGTCCTGCTGCACTGACCGAGCACCGCTGCCGTATGGCGACAGGAGTCAGGGCGGTCCAGGGCGATGATGTCGCTGCTGCAGTACCGGTTATCCTTCGTGTCTTACTGTCACTGTCAGTGCATACTGATAAAACATACACCGCACTAGACTAAAATGGCACCGCCCTATTGAAAGGGCAAGTAAAATTCCGTTTTAAAAACCGTTTTGTTTGTAAAGCCAAGATAATATTTTGCTATCTATGTCGTTTTCAGTTTCAATGATAATCTATTCAATGTCTAAGAGAGGAAATATGGTAACGCGAGGAAATAAAACATCGTAATAATAGTACCAAAAACATCCCTATTTCAATCTGGTCCCTTACTGCTTCATTTGCCTCTGCTTTAACTAAGAGCGGTGTCTCAAGAACAAACGTTTTCTACTGATCTGATAGTGTTACACAGCTGTTATGTCTTCAAACGGCAGGTGATCCCTCTCTGTGAAGTGGCCAAAGCACAGTGGAATGGAACAATATGTATAACTGACTAAAGCCACCTCTCTACATTCCGCATCATTTCTGCATTTGCAGTCCAGTATCAAACGCCACACTAATTACAATTTCATACGATGGTACGGGTATTTCAGTATCATAACCAGAATTTTTCCAAGCATATTGTAACATATGCTGCTATTCTGGTGCAGAAACTTGTGTGTATAGTACAGATTGATGTCTGATATTGAAATGACGATAGTGTAAAGTTAGTTATGGTTTTCCACATGGGGATCTTGCAAAATCAACGATCCTTCTGATATTGCCTATAGAGGAATACATCAAGAGAATTCCAATGTTTTGTCGTCTTTGTCTGGTCCTACTGCATCGGTATTTTGTTTCCTTGCGTTACCAATAGATCCTCTCTTAGATGCTGCATAGGTGACCACTCAGATGCTTCTCGTGGTGAGACGCCCACTTTTGCATGCGAATGTCTCGTACCATTGCCTCTGGGAACAAAAAAAATGGCTCTGAGCACTATGGGACTTAACATCTGAGGTCATCAGTCCCCTAGAACTTAGAACTACTTAAACCTAACTGAGGGCATCACACACATCCACGTCCGAGGCAGGATTCGAAACCGCGACCGTATCAGTAGCGCGGTCCCGGACTGAAGTGCCTAGAGCCGCTCGGTCACAGCGGCTGGCCTCTCTGGGAAGAGCGGTTTATAACCTAAGCACATAGTAGTACGATTCTGAACGTTAGAGGTCACGCACTTTGCTTTTCAGTATCTTCATAATGAACACAAACAACTCTGCCATCTAACATGCCTGCGACTGACTCAATGCGATCATTCCACTTCACATCCCTGCAAATGGGTTCGTCTAGGTATTTGCATGAGCTGACTGATGTAACTGTGACTCACTGACACCACTTCTTTCAGTGCTGTGAAGTGCACTATTCACATTTCTGTATCTTTAAAGTAAGTTGCCAAAATTTCAACCAGTTTGAAATTTTATCAACATCTGATTAAATGTTTGTCTAACTTTTATCAGACTGTGCTTCATTTTAAGTAACTGCATCGTCTAGGAGAAGTCTGAGATTACTATCAGTATTGTCTACGACGCCGTTAATATACGATATGAACAGCAAGGGTCCCAACACATTTACCTGGGACACCTGAAGTTTCTTCCACATCTTTCGACGATTGTCAATCGAAGATATCAAGAATCCCTCAATCCAGTAACAAATTTCGCCTCTCATTACGTATGATCTTACTTTCGGTAATAACTGTTGGTGCGATACCGAAACAAACGCTTTTCGGACTTCAAGAAATACTAAGCTAGCTGCCTGCCTTGATACTTTGCTTTGCGGATGTCGTGTGGGAATAGCGGGTGTCGTGTGGGAATAGCAGATGTTGGGTTTCGAATGACAGATATTTTCGGACTCTATGCTAGATGGAGTGGGGAGGAGGTCAAACTTCATTAGGATTTAGCTCAGAGTATGTTCTGAGATTCTACAACGGACGAATGTCAAGGATAACTAGGCCATACTTTTGTGAATAACTTCCGCTACCCTTCTTGTAAATTTGTGTCATCTGTGTTTCCTTCCAGCTACAGTACACGATTTTACGTTCCAGCAGTCTGAAGTACATTGCTGTTAAATGAGGCTCTGACTGAAATTTGATATAGTATAGTCTATAATATGTAAAATACAGGGAGCGAAAGCTATTTACAATTTGTACAGAAACCAGATGGCAGTTATAAGAGTCGAGGGACATGAAAGGGAAGTAGTGGTTGGGAAGGGAATGAGACAGGATTGTAGCCTATCTCCGATGTTATTCAATTGTATATTGACCAAGCAGTAAAGGAAACAGAAGAAAAACTCGCAGTAGGAATTAAAATCCATGGTGAAGAAATAAAAACTTTGAGGTTCGCCGATGCCATTGTAATTCTGTCAGAGGCAGCAAAGGACCTGGAAGAGCAGTTTAACGGAATGGACAGTGTCTTGAAAGGAGGATATAAGATGAACATCAAAAAAAGCAAAACGAGGATAATGGAATGTAGTCGAATTAATTCGGGTGATGCTGAGGGGATTAGGTTGGGAAATGAGACACTTAATGTGGTAGATGATTTTTGCTATTTGGGGAACAAAATAATTGATCATGTTCGAAGTGGAGAGGATATAAAATGTAGACTGGCAATGGCAAGGAACGCCTTTCTGAAGAAGAGAAATTTGTTAACATCGAGTATTGATTTAAGTGTCAGGAAGTCGTTTCTGAAAGTATTTGTTTGGACTGTAGCCATATATGGAAGTGAAACATGTACGATAAATAGTTTGGACAAAAATAGAATAGAAGCTTTCGAAATGTGGTGCTGCAGAAGAATGCTGAAAATTAGATGGGTGGATCACATAACTAATAAGAAGATACTAAACAGAATTGGGGAGAAGAGGAGTTTGTGGCACAACTTGACGAGAAGAAGGGATCAGGTGGTAGGACATGTTCTGAGACATCGAGGGATCACCAATTTAGTATTGGAGGGCAGCGTGGAGGGTAAAAATCGTAGCGGGAGATCAAGAGATGAGTACTCTAAACAAATTCGGAAGGATGTAGGCTGCAGTAGGTACTGGGAGAAGACGAAGCTTGCACAGGATATAGGAGCGTGGAGAGCAGCATCAAACCAGTCTCTGGACAGAAGACCACAGCAACAACAACATACAATAGGGATGTATCAGAACCTGGAGCTTTGTACAGTTTCTCGATTCCGGCTGTTTCTCATTGCCACTGACACTATTGGGCCTATCTATTTCACTCGTCTTTACAGTGGCAGAAGAATTAAAAGAGGGAAATACAACTGATTTTTCCTTTTTTAAAGGAGTATTCGAAGAGAAGCATTTCTGCTTCTATTTTGCCATCCTCAACATCAGTTTCTTTATCATCCGGACACTAACAGCCCCTACTCATGCCAGGAATTGATTTGTGTTCCGTGAGAGGTCTTCGGATAATGTTCTGCTACTGCGGTCGTTGAAGGCTTCGGTCATTGCCCTTTCGCACCCTGTACTTTATCGCTACTACATTCACAACTTCCCTCTGTCTTTCAACGATAGGGCCAAAGCTTCGTCCAAATCTACACGCACTATAAATACGCGTTTGCCTGTATGTCGTGCAAGAGAGCGTCTCCTGTACTGAGTTCGCCGAGCCCCTGGCTGGTTGCACACGCAGCACGTTCACGTTTCCCGGGTCGTCCGGGCGAGGCTCCAGTATTGATCGCGGCCGCTGGACCCGGCCTCCCGCGCCCCTGGACCGCTCCAGGCAACGCGGAACTCGTCTGCCGTAGCGCTGGTCACGTTCTTCTCCAGCACTTGCTGCACAAGAGTGGTTCGCAAACCGCGAAAGTCACAAGTTGCCATTTGTCGTCCCCCAAACACTACACATCATCCAAATTATACTACATATCACTAACCAACACAACCCCTCCACTTTAAACAACAGAACTCCCATGCGTATAACAGCTTGTTATCATTAGAATAGTGTGGCCGATTTGCGCTCAGATCAAGGAAAATCTAGTTTTTCACGCATCTCAATTTTTATGACGTCATACCTCCCGAACTACACTCCTGGAAATTGAAATAAGAACACCGTGAATTCATTGTCCCAGGAAGGGGAAACTTTATTGACACATTCCTGGGGTCAGATACATCACATGATCACACTGACAGAACCACAGGCACATAGACACAGGCAACAGAGCATGCACAATGTCGGCACTAGTACAGTGTATATCCACCTTTCGCAGCAATGCAGGCTGCTATTCTCCCATGGAGACGATCGTAGAGATGCTGGATGTAGTCCTGTGGAACGGCTTGCCATGCCATTTCCACCTGGCGCCTCAGTTGGACCAGCGTTCGTGCTGGACGTGCAGACCGCGTGAGACGACGCTTCATCCAGTCCCAAACATGCTCAATGGGGGACAGATCCGGAGATCTTGCTGGCCAGGGTAGTTGACTTACACCTTCTAGAGCACGTTGGGTGGCACGGGATACATGCGGACGTGCATTGTGCTGTTGGAACAGCAAGTTCCCTTGCCGGTCTAGGAATGGTAGAACGATGGGTTCGATGACGGTTTGGATGTACCGTGCACTATTCAGTGTCCCCTCGACGATCACCAGTGGTGTACGGTCAGTGTAGGAGATCTCTCCCCACACCATGATGCCGGGTGTTGGCCCTGTGTGCCTCGGTCGTATGCAGTCCCGATTGTGGCGCTCACCTGCACGGCGCCAAACACGCATACGACCATCATTGGCACCAAGGCAGAAGCGACTCTCATCGCTGAAGACGACACGTCTCCATTCGTCCCTCCATTCACGCCTGTCGCGACACCACTGGAGGCGGGCTGCACGATGTTGGGGCGTGAGTGGAAGACGCCCTAACGGTGTGCGGGACCGTAGCCCAGCTTCATGGAGACGGTTGCGAATGGTCCTTGCCGATACCCCAGGAGCAACAGTGTCCCTAATTTGCTGGGAAGTGGCGGTGCGGTCCCCTACGGCACTGCGTAGGATCCTACGGTCTTGGCGTGCATCCGTACGTCGCTGCGGTCCGGTCCCAGGTCGACGGGCACGTGCACCTTCCGCCGACCACTGGCGACAACATCGATGTACTGTGGAGACCTCAAGCCCCACGTGTTGAGCAATTCGGCGGTACGTCCACCCGGCCTCCCGCATGCCCACTATACGCCCTCGCTCAAAGTCCGTCAGCTGCACATACGGTTCACGTCCACGCTGTCGCGGCATGCTACCAGTGTTAAAGACTGCGATGGAGCTCCGTATGCCACGGCAAACTGGCTGACACTGACGGCGGCGCTGCACAAATGCTGCGCAGCTAGCGCCATTCGACGGCCAACACCGCGGTTCCTGGTGTGTCCGCTGTGCCGTGCGTGTGATCATTGCTTGTACAGCCCTCTCGCAGTGTCTGGAGCAAGTATGGTGGGTCTGACACACCGGTGTCAATGTGTTCTTTTTTCCATTTCCAGGAGTGTATATATCGTACAATTTTGCAGAATCGTACAGTGGTATGTGTGGAAACTGTCTGCAAAACTTGTCACTAATCGATTTAGTAGCAAAGAAGTAATACATTAAAATGTCATGCCTCATGCTGAAGTTTTACTGCACGAAAATGTAGTGTGTGATAAACTTTACGTCGTTCACTATTTTGTGGCCTGGGGTGGAAGGTGGGGGTCAGGGAAAAAACATTAAAGAAGCTCAGAAATTACGTGTAAAGTTTGTTGGAAGTCTCTAAGTGATTTCATTTTCCAATACTGGATGAACACAATCTGCGTAATTTGCGCGCTGTGAGTCTCCTCAAAATATACACACGGTTGTTCCCAATTTCAATATCTGGGTTATTGTATTAAACCTTTAACGTAAAATTATAGCTATTAATGAGTAGATTATGACAACATTTTAAATTTTTTAATTTGGTAAATAATTGAAGGGGCTGGATATTTAACTTTGGTAATTATTTCATGATTAGGATCTGCAGGTCTTTCTATCTGTGTTTACAGTTAAATTATTGGATATAGGTTCCGCTTTTAAGCAAAAACCAAGTTTTTTCTTGTTACCCAAACATGTTTCGACACCTCTGTGCCATCATCGGTAGGTTTTGTTTATTGGACACTGTAAAAAGTAAACATCTGTATCTACATTTACATGGATACTCTGCAAATCACACTTAAGTGCCTCGCAGATACTTCATCGAACCACTTTCACAATTATCTATTAGGCCTATTTCAATCTCGTATAGCGTGCGGAAAGAACGAACACCTGTATCTTTCCGTAAGAGCTCTGATTTCCCTTGTTTTATCGTGGTAATCATTTCTCCCTATGTAGGTTGGTGTCAACAAAATATTTTCGCATTCGGAGGAGAAAGTTGGTGATCAGAATTCCGTGAGAAGATTCTGGCCATGACGTCCAGCCCAAATCCTGTATCATTTCAATGACACTCTTTCCCATATTTCTCGATGATACAAAACGGGCTGCCCTTCTTTGAACTTTTTCGATGTGCTCGGTCAATCCTACCCGGTAAGGATCCCACACCGCGTAGCAGTATTTCAAAATAGGACGGACGAGGGTAGTGTAGGCAATCTCCTTAGTAGATGTGTTACATTTTGTAAGCGTCCTGCCAAAAAAACGCAGTCTTTGGTTAGCCTTCCCCACAACATTTTTTATGTGTTCCTTCCAATTTAAGTTGTTCGTAATTGTAATTCCTAGGTAGTTAGGTGAATTTACGGCTTTTAGATTTGACTGATTTATCATGTAACCGAAGTTTAATGAATTCCTTTTAGCACTCATGTGGATGACCTTACAGTTTCGTTATTTAGAGTTAACTCCCAATTTTCGTACCATTCAGATATCTTTTCTAAATCGTTTTGCAATTTGTTTTGATCTTCTAATGACTTTATTAGTCGATAAACGACAGCACCATCTGGAAACAACCTAAAGGGACTTCTCAGTTTGTCTCCCAAATCGTTTATATAGATAAGGAACAGTAAAGGGCCTACAACACTACCTTGGGGAAGGCCAGAAACCACTTCTGTTTTATTGGATGACTTTCCGTCAATGACTACGAACTGTGACCTCTCTGACAGTAAATCATAAATCCAGTCACATAACAGAGACGATATTCGGTAAGCTCGCAATTTCACTACAACCCCTTGTGTGGTACAGTGTCAAAAGTCTTCCGAAAATCCATAAATACGGAATCTATCTGAAATTTCTTGTCAATAGCACTCAGCACTTCATGCGAATAAAGAGCTAGTTGTGTTTCACAAGAACGATGTTTTCTAAATCTATGTTGACTGTGTGTCAATAGACCGTTTTATTCGAGGTAATTCACAATGTTCGAACACAATATATGTTCCAAAATCCTGCTGCATATTTCAGGTTGAAATTGATCTGAGAAAGCTTATTTTCGTTTTTCTTCTGACAGTGATTTTACATTATATGGTTTTGAACAACCATCTGTATGGCGACCTGTGCTGATAGCTTGTCATCTGCAAAGCAAACGACGTAAATGTGAATTTGTTCGACGAGTTAACACATCCCTTGATTTAAAAAAAATGTAATTTTGGTGTGACAAAATGTTTTGTTTATATACTTGTTACTACTCATGTAATTATTTCTTTACAACTTACTCAAAATAGATACATGTCTCAAAGTTTTACTGTCGTTCAACGTAGTCACAAGCGCAGTTCGAGGGGAGCGGTTTCCTGGCCGACGAGTTTCTGTGGGAATTGTGTTGCGAATGTTATTAAATGATTCTTTCAATAAAGGAATCAAGTGAAAGTCACATGGGCTCACGTACGGCGAGTATGGTGGCCGGTGCAGCACTTCACAGCCGTATCGATCGAACAAATCAGTCGCAACTTGCGCCATATGCACCGAAACAATTTCCTGCGGAATGATTGGCGGTCTTGTAGAACTTGTTCCACTTCTTCCTCTAAGCCAATGGCATCCAACCTTCTACCTTACCTCTGCCACACTGGAATAATATGAGTATTTTTGGGCCAAACGTAATTAACACTAACAAATACCGCTGAGGGGGACCGAAAGAGCGGCGTGGATCATGAAAAAATATCATCGTCTGGCAGGATTTTTTGTCATAATTTCACACAATCAGTTTTTTAATTAACCAGCCGTGTGATAGCCGCATTGATACCTGCCCCCGGGTTGGACACCCCTGCTTTAAGCTATTCATTTTTGGAGCACAGCGTGCGACTAGCTTAGAGAAAGAAGCGGTGACACTTTCTGCGGGATCAGCTCATCATTAAACTGGACAAACCCTTCTTCCTAAGTTGGAGGAAGCACTTCATAGCAATCGCTTCACACCTGTTACAGAGATTCGTAGGGCAATAGGCCGCTTCACTTGAGCTATCAACACAATTGGCGCTACTAATAGTATCCTACGACTTCCAGATCGGTGGGGACGGGTTATGCACAACGCTAGTGACTAGACTAAAGGAGAGTAAGACTTTGAAACATTTATCTATTTTGTATATGTTGGAAAGAAATAGTTGCCGCTACTGAAGCTGCAACTGTCTGACATGAAGCCTGTGTGTATATGCTCATATCTAGACTGGCTCCTGAACGCAACAGCCGAAACACAACGAGAGGGAGTTGTCTGAAAATATAGCAGGCATATCCGTATCGTTATATTATCAACGATTCGCTGGAAATGAGAACACTCGAGTAACAATATGTGACTAGTCATCAAAATGAATATTTCACTCTGTAACATAAAATTAAATATTTTTAAGGACCTAATAATTCTATTTTTTTCAGTTGTCACATGTTTCATCTTCGTTTATTTTTGGGGAACTAAATTATTTATGGTATATACTCATTCTCCATGACAAACGACCTACTTCCAGTGTTTTCCGCGGTGTCTACTTTAAAATAAGCGTAATGATTTGGAGATCTTTATAAACCAGACGTAATGATTCAGACTGTCGTATATAAATCTTATATGACGATGAAAATTGCTTGAAATGTGTGTACGATTAATGGATTGACTAGTGAAACATTCCTACACTGCCATATTTACCTAGCACGTATTTCGTATACGGCAACACAGTCACAAAAATTATTCCCGCGATATTAACACTTTATTTCATCAATATAATAAAGTGCCTCTTTCTGGCCTAACTGGAATTAGACCCTGGAACAACTTACGTACGAAAAGCAACTTTTACTCCTCGGCGTATTTCGATGGTATCCGTAGCAGCAAGAATCGCTGGAAATTGTTGTTACTAAAAAATATGTGAAAATGGGGCAAATAAGCGCAATACCAAAGTGTTAAACCTAGCTCAAAATGTAACCAAACAGCATTTTATCTGAGTCACGTGACTATTTCGGTTTGATGGTGGCTAATGTACAGTACCTTATGCCCTCGCCATTCATAATTCTTGCTCTACAAGCAATCCTAGAGATTCTGATGATCTCGAAGATGTTAGTTGCGTACGAAGTTCGTAGTTCATAGGCATTATTAGTTACCACGACTGCAGACGTGTGACACGCATTATGGAGAATTTCCCGCTGTGAATAGAGCAGAATCATTGTGTATTACTAAGAATAACTAAATTTAGCGTTCAAGAATATCTTGGAATGACACAGCTGTGAGGGATTAAAGTCTTTACTGCAGTTTCGAAGACAACGCTTTACATTGTTGACACTGAGAAGCAAGCAAGACGTGCTTATAGAGGACCAGGCACAGCCTGCCCGTCGGCTTTCCGCTGCGAACAGTCCTGATATTAACTGAATGACGTACTTGTTTCAACTACGATTTTCGTCTTTCCCAACTAGCTGCAGAGACCTTGAGAAAAGCTTGAAAGAAAGCGATAACTGGATCCAAACATTAGACCGACACTTATAGACCACATGAATTTGAGCCGGTAAGCTGAGATTTTTTTTTCTTTCATATCAACCTTTCATAAATAACAAGTTAATTAGTTTCATGATCCATGGATCATTTTGCACGATAAACTGTAACGGCGTGGAACGAGTAATTTTACATTCACATCCCAAATTAATTTGTAAATATGATTACATGCTAAACATTTATAAGTTTTTTAATGTTTTGTTTTATTACAATAATAATAATAATTATTATTATTATGAAATACACAGGTATAAGTTAGAAGCTTACCCACCATCGCCTGCACATTAAAATGACAGCAGTTCTTCTGCGGAAGAGAAGGAGTTGTGAAGGAGAAATTTTTTCAGTTTGATTTCAAATTTCACTTTGTTGTCAGTCAGACATCTTATATAATTGGGTAAATTATCAAAAATTTTAGCTGCGGCATTGTGAAGCCCTTTTTGTGCTGAAGGTAACCTTAATACTGTGTAATGAATGTCATTTTCCTTCTGGTATTGTGATTCTGTACATCAGTCTTGCTTTTTAACTGGAGTGGATTATTTACAAAAAACTTCACGAGGCCGTTCTTAAACAGATGTCCATAAGATGACTGTTGGTGAGCACCACACAGCACGTTTTTGTGCTGTGAAGACTTTCTTTTTTAAAGATGGGTTTCCCCAAAACATTATTCCATATGACATGTCTGAATGAAAATATGGAAAATATGTCAACTGATCTGTCTCTCTCCAAGATCTGCACTAAATTGTTTTAGGAGTTCCAACATGTGCTTTTTCCAGTTTAAATTCTCATCGAAATGGCCATCTAAGAATTCTGAAGTTTCCATCCTATTTATTATTTCTCATCATGTGCCACACTTACCATTGGTAAAATGAATGATTACTTCATGTCTCAGGACATGTCCAATTTATCCCTTCTTCCAGTCAAGTCGTCTCATAAATTTCTACACACTCCTATTCGATGCAATATCTATTTTAGGTACTTAATCAGCTGCTCTTGTCTTCAACTTTCTACTCACACATTTCTAAAGCTCCTATTGTCTTCTTGCTTGTACCGTCTACCGTTCAAATTTCACTACCGTTTAAAGGTGCATTGCAGACGAATACTCTCGAAATAGACTCCTCGACACTTAAATTTGTAAGCAATGTTAGCATATTTCTCTTTACTGAGAAAGGTGTTACAGTATCCAGCCATTGTTTGTTATCAGATTTATTTTATTATCCTTACAGGTTGATGGCGTTTTCATCTTCTATAATAGCTCCACATTTAGATGTAATATTTATTTTTAGCTCTCCAAATTTTGCTACGAAATCGAAAAAGAAAATGCAACTGCTCATAACAAATATTAGATTTACTATTTGTTTACGTAACAAACTGAATATGCACCTTCCTTTGATGTATGTGAAAACACCCGAAGCTGCTAAGGAATAGGCTAATGAAATGAATCCGATAACGTAAAAAATGAGTGACTGTTTATTTGTGTTCCTCAGTAAAGTAGGGAGTGTTTTTACTGTTATTTCCAGTCTGCATTTGATATCCGCTTACTTTTCCGTTGATGAGGGCAGTCCAGATTTACGTTTCCGTTGTCAAGGCTTCAAAGTAAATACCTGAATGCTTGCTTTGCAAAAAAAGAAAAAAAACGTACATGGCTGATTTCATTTAATATTCCTCGTATTCATACTTTATGACTATAATGACGGCGTCGTTGAATAGACGTAAAACTTCTTGCTTCTTTTACAGCCGTAAATTATTTCGTTGCCCAAAACACAAAACTTTACTACTATTTCTTTCGTGCCATATTAGAAGCTAATAACCCACAGCGTCGCCCAGCCTAATTCAACAACGTTCAGTTTTCCTTATTGTTATTCCTCTTACACCTCTTTTAAAGGTTGTTCTACCCATTCTTTTACACTGATCTCTCTGTCTGTGGCTATAGTAAGGAAAAGTGAAATCGTGCATAAGCTCTAGCAAAATGATCGTTTGATCCATGTGGAAACGGACTAAATATCTTTCGGTAAGTAAGTATTAATTCTCATGAACAAATAATCATGCAAGTATTAGATAACGTGACAACTGTGTTTAACGCAGAACTAACCTATGCGTACTCTATGAAGGCTTCCACACTGAATGCTGCTTGGAACGTTACCGTGTTGCCAGCAAGAGCTCGAGACTTTTGCATTAAAAGCAACAATTCTGTGAAACAATGCCCACTTCTAAGTAAATTACAATTTATCATTCTCTTTTTTTTTCAATTTTTTCCCTAACAAGTCATCACTTCCTAAGCACATTTTATAGAGAAATCAGGTAGGCCTACAGCTTACTGGACTAGTTTTAGGAAAGCCCCCAAATTCTTTTCAATGAGAAATCCATAGGCTCAAAAAAGTATTTTTTTTATTAACGAGAACAGAAATATAGTTATTTTTGTTTCGGTTATGTTTAACAGTCTTTCGAAGTAAACGTCTGCTTCTGTAATGCCTAAATTTAAGCTACCGGTTCTTTATGTTACCATGCTTGTTGCGTTTCGAAATTTTAGATGTAAATGAAAGCTAAACATTACATGCTCAGTCTCACAAAACTGATTACTGCTTCTGGAGAGAGAGAGAGAGAGCTTCGATATCTATTAACTGCACTAGCGATATTTATAATATAAATCAGATTTCACGTAACTGTGATCCTGATGACTTTATTTTCATAAACAGTGACCAACCGAATACTCTTGTGATTTTACAGCAATACATCTAAGATAACAGACAATATGTTAAAATAGAAAACGTGAATATTTTATGAAGTGTGTAGTGCTTATATTGGGCGTAAGTTCGATAAGTCGGTTAACAGACAGTGTAAAAGGAGAAAAACATAACAGTGGCGTTACAGACAACGGGGACTTCCTGGAAGAGACCTATGGGCAAATTACAAACGACGTGATCGAAACACGTGAATAAAGCAGAGGACGTTTCAAATGCCGGCTATACTTTATTGTGGCTTTACAGCTAAGTCTGACGTAACATTTAAAGAGCCTAATGTATTGAGCTACCATCACAACCATCTTATAATTTTCGGAATAGTTTAATTTTTCTAACTTTTATACTTCAGTATTCGCAGCACGTTGGAAACAGTAGGCACACAACTTTAAACATTTATCAATAACTAGAAAAATGTTTCCGAAAGTCAGGCAAGTGAGAAAAATAAAAATTTAGCAGGAATCTGTTTACCACAGCACGAACGCAACGATTGCAGGGGACCTGAGACTTATAGTATTAACGCAGTCACTGCGGAAAAGCTACTAATTACTTTTGAAAACAACAGGCATTAATTAATACCCGCATAAACCTATAACAGTGTTTACGATACTCTTGAAACAATTCGTCGCCTTAGGCAACCTGGTTGTAAATTCTCTTCCCCATTGCTTCATAGACCTACATAAAGGTGTACGTAAATTATTTTGGAAAACGGGCATGTTCGCTTTATTCACAGACATGGGTTGTCTCTCACAACATTGTACTTCTGGTGCTAACACGAAACAGAACAGGGTGAACTACAATGAACTACAGCATCTGGGCATAGCGTCAAAATTTGGCAATAAATGAAAATTTAGCTCAATAAACACAAAGTCCAAAGCTAGAACTTCTCCTGATCTGTCTCTTTTATTTGTGTATTTGTCTCTTTTAGTGTCAACTATTGGTCCTTTTGCAGGAAGCATGAATCCATAGTTTCAAAGAATGCTCAAGATTTGCACCGAAAAGCCGTCCTTCGGCGAGTGCTGAAAGAAAAGAATAATCTTGAACCTAAACTAACCGCTCTGTACAAAAGAAAGAAACTGACCTATCTTGCCCTGTCTCCCAAGAGACTACAGAACGTATTGGCCTAAAGGCTAGAATGTTGCACAGCTTACCTGTAGACATAATTTAAATTCGAAACTGTACTCAACTACAACACCATGATCTTTGTATTACAGAGTGTAATGATTTCCTTTGCGTCAAACTAACTCAAAATGAAAATTGAATATTTAACTGAGATAGGTACATGTTTTCCCAGTACAGTTTTCAACTGAGAAAAGTGACTGAGTCAGGCGCAATCACAGCAGGGCTGTTACCTATTTTTGACATAAAGGCTGTCCGAAAGCAAATACCGTCGCTTCCGGTTTGTTAAATCTTTCCCACACAAATGTGTGGCAGGTTTAAAAACCTTCTCTCTGGCAATAGTACTATGCCTTGTAAAGCCAGGCGGGTTAGAACCAACTTTCTGGTTGTAGATACTTTTTTACACTAATCTGCGTCATATGTTGATTATAACGCTCTCCAAACTTTATTTGGGCTGCCAGAATAGTGTTTCGTATTACATTATAAGTATTCGTATCCCTATTATTGTTATTCTTTAAATGTCAATAATGATCCATTCGTCATTTTTTGTCACACTAATTTTACAAAGACACTCCACAAATGTTTCTCTGTTCCGATAACGTTATTGATTCTGTTAGTTGTTTAACATTCTATTTATACCAAAACTAGTTGATGAACTATTAACGTGCACCATAGTTAGTAAGAACCACGAAACGTGTCTGATGTATAAGCATATGTTTGCGGGAATGACAAACTGGTGTGTGTGTGTGTGTGTGTGTGTGTGTGTGTTTGGAGGGGATGGGGGAAAGAGAGAGGAGAAGCAGGAGAGCGGATTCAATAAAGGGAAATAAGGTATTTAATTGCTGAGTACTGAAATTCGTTGTTTTATGTCTGTTGAGATGCTATCTACTGTTATTACATAGCTTTCCTTCTAATAGGCCGATGCCTTCTTTACAAAAGCGTGAAAAAGGCAACATAGAAAATATTTATAAATATCCGAGAAATAAAATAAGCAATATGTCACGTTCAACTTCATTAGTAAAAATCTTTACACAAATCTATGAAAGTCTTTCATGTCGTGGCAAACGAAATACTATGAGAGTTATTTTCTTGGAGGAATTGGAAACCTCTTTCAAAAAGAATTAAAAAAGAAAAAAACGGCACTGTTGGACGATGTAAAACTTTGGTGTTCGAAGAATTTGTTGAAAAGGCCATATCAAACGCAGCTCGTTATGTGGTGCATACGCAGATTGTAAATGTATCGTATCATCATACTTCCAGAAATGTACACATATGATGGACGCTGCCTCCCAGTATTAGGCCGAAAAGAACTAATGAACACGCTTCTGTAACACATTTTTACTACGTCTGAGTGTTTTGCTCTACTGTAAACTCCACTGAAGCAAATATCATTTGTTTTTTTAAAATCAACGCTTTCCTGACACAAAGCCTTAACGTCATTAAATATCAAGATAACCAAAAACATACAAATGGCCAATTTTGAACAGAAGCAAAAATTCACTGTCCGTTTAACATCTTAAATTATTTATTTACATCCGTGATCTGTCTTTCAGTTAGCTAAGAATAAAATTAATGATCTTCTGTCTGTATTTTCTAAATACGCATATTCATTATAAATGAATAAAGGTCCACAGTTTTTTGTATTTTCCACATTAATCTGTAACACGTATACAGATAACATACTCAAGAGCGTGATTTTCTGTTGTGGAAATACTGTAATTAAAATAGTTGCACTTTATGGACCGGACGATCACAGAGTAACAAGATTTAAGTAGGCAACATCTAAAAAGTTTCCAAATAGAAATGCTCCATATTCTATTTCGTATAAAATTTTTATAACCTTGTTTCCTCTCAAACTTTATTTATCTCGAAACATCAGACCTTATTTTCCAGTCGCACGACTCTCATCATAATTCAGCGGGAGTGAATTTTCCGTCCATAAAATGAAAGCAAACATATTGTTCTCACATGTTTACAAACAACATAATATTATTTACAACTCTTACGGGCACTCTCATAAAACAGAAGTTAATTTTCATTTACAGTAATGTATCTTTATGGCAATGTAACACAGTAAACAACTATTCAGTTGTAATCAAGTAGGCATTTCGAAAGAGTAATAAGTATTAAGCAAGTCGGGTGACAAAACCTTTTGACACATAATATTTTGCCTTTAAATGAGAGGTGTAGAGGTTTGAGATACAGGAAGGACATAAACTCAATTCATCTGCGGCATAAGAGTAATCAACTGTCACAACAAAATTACGGAATTAGTTTGCAGAAATCCTCCCCAAACGTATTCTGAAAACCAGAAGTTTAGTGACCTATTAACCACTGACTGTTTCCAGGTGCAATCTTTTTAAAAAGACGTAAGCCCTCAGCGGCCACACAAACACGTAATTATGATTACCCATATCCTAAGAGACGTGAAGAAATCTTCAAACCTGTATCATTGCGTTCCCTCGTACCAAAGCCAGCTTCGCCAAAGTAGCAACGTAAGCTCCATCTTAATGCAGTCATTGTGCGAAGCTGCATTCATAATTCTTTCCGTTTCAAAAAAACGTAAATAAATCGGATAATAATTATTTGAAGCCGAGCTGCAGCGAAGCTTACACAAGAAATCTGCAGTTCGAGGATGGAAGCTTATCGATCGGCCCACGCGAGGCCACGCCCGGGCGGCGCCCGCCAATCGGGGACGAGGCGGTCAGGTGCGCACGCGCTCTGCGCAGATCGTGATGGCCGCCGCCTCACCTGATTGGTTGCTTCCGGGAGCCGCGGCCGAGCTTTCAGAGAACCAGACGAGTGGCTATTGCCTGCGCTAGCTCTGCCGCCAGTATGCCGGACGCAACATTGGTCTGCAGATGGGCGCCCAAACGATAGAACTCTTTAACTTCACATACATATTTGTTATGAATTTGATGTGTAGAATCATCCGCTGTTTATACTAAAAATAGGAAAATCGTGTGTCGAATGCAAATATAATTGCGTTATTGCGGAAATCTCCTGCTACTGCAAAAAATATTTGTTGTTCCTAAACAAAAACCTTTATCTTTCGTCCACTCAAAATAATATTTGTTACCTGTCACGTAAAGAAACTAAATCAAATTTTCATCTGGACGTCTTAATTTCAGAAGAGATTTCATGGTGTTTAGCTGTTACAAAACACTGAATTACTTGTTCCCAGTTATGGTTGACTACCGGTACTACATTCTCTGTTATTTCTTTTTTACACTACATTATGCTTTTTGTCTTCTAGTAAATATAATAATTTGTTTACAATTTTTTACCGTTACAACTTATGGTAGCCTTTGTTACTATTAATATCTGGAAGTATGAGTTGAAAATACGATGCCTTTTTACTGCACGGAAGCAGCCTAATCTGTCAGGGTCAATCGGAAAGTAATTTCTATCACATGTCGAATAAGAACTAAACCTGAAAATTTACCGTATGTGCTTCTATTTTAAAATGTGGATTCACACGCAAAATGTGGATGTAGTAACATTTGACTTTGCTAAATGAAGTCAGCAGAACAGTGAAAATATTGCACGCGTGCAGCTGCCCAATCAAGTAGGCCCTACCTATCATACATTAAAAAATTGTACGCCATAAATTAAACCAAATAACAAGAACGAAGTTACTAGAAGAGATAACTGGTTTTTCCAATGGAAAATTACGTAGAAATAACACTTTCGTCTTCACATGATGAAATACAAAAAACCGAGATTTTCCGAGTGACACTAGAGTTGTATTTATTAGAGTACAAAAAAAAAAAAAATCCGGTAAGCTGAAAATGGAGATCTGTGCAACATTCTGGAGAAATGTAGATTACCTGTACATCTGATATATCTAGTGAAATTCCTGTGTAGTGACTCAAAAGTAGCCCAATATGAATCCAAATTAGACTGTATACAGAAATATTCTTGTGTGCCTGAACAGTGCTGTACTTCTACAATATTCTTTAATTTGTATTTTAATGTGTTGTGGCAATGGATAAAAAAGATCAAGAACTACAAACACTGCCTATATAGGCCTAATATTAAACGAATATAATTATAATCATAATTATTATTTGGCGAGGAATTTCTGAAAACGAGGGGTCAATGTAAAGAGCCACTAAGTTCTACTTGAAAGCTGTTTTCAAATTATTAGTATTTCAATACACAAAACTAAATTCATTAAACTATGGCATCAGAGCCTATTACATGTAACATATTGGCACAAGAAAATGCCTACACAGCTATTGTCGAAAATGGATAACTCTCTTAAATGGAATGCAGAATATGCATTTACTCGAGTAGATACACACGCTGAGGACCAACTCAGTCTACATTAATTAATTAATCGTGCACTGTATATTCGACCACGTATGTGGAACGAAACCTAAGCTGTACATCCATCGCACTGTTTTGCCGTCGCCTGGCAAAATCTATCTCTAGATCGCAGTTTGCAATGGTCATAGTTTTGAAGTGCAAACTGATGGAAAGTTAATAGTAATAATCACAATATTCGTGGATCTAGAAGGCGATTTTCAGTTATTCGTGAAACAAGTACACGAACTTTGAATTCCTAAGCAGAATGAAGTCATATTAAAAGGAGATTTTGATTTTTTTCAATATTTTTGTCAGCTACGCGTCAGTTCCTTGCCATTTCTTAACATCAAATTCGTCCTTATATAATTTAAAGCAATGGTTACGAATATTAGCAGCAATGCCAATGATAACAATGCTATCCGCACATCGAGACAGCCAAACCAAAGTGTAAATACATGTCGTTACATTACAAGACTAATAACCGAAAAAGGAAATGATAATATTGAGGTGGAGTTGCGAAATACAGACTGGAATGTCTGGTATAACGGAAAAACGTAGTATATTCTTCAACATACTCATGGCCTACAGTGAAAACTGTTGTCTTAAAAATCTGACCATGTAAGTAAATCCAATAAAATCAGAATATCATGCAAAGTACTGAAAACTTTACGTAGGATCAAAGTAAACTAAGAGATTAATAAACGAAAAAGGAACCGAAGCCTTCTAGATGTACTTGTGAAATACAGATTGGAAAGTTGTATTACAAAACATCGGCGGTCAATGAGGAATGTAATACAGTCATACGATATTTTGAAAACTTTTGTCCTGAAAAATCAATATGAGTAAGCATATTACACTATTCTTAACCATGGGTAATCAGTATATCGTGCAAAGTACATGAACACTTTACTTAACAACAAGTGACATATATGACGACTGTGTTAAATCGCATTACAAATTGTATTGCAAAACTCTAAGCAAATCATCAGAGCTGCAAAATGTATGTAGACTAAGCTGTTCAAGAAAAGGTTCGCCAGCTACATGGTAAGAACCGCCAGGAACACGGTAAAAAGTGGGAGAAGGGAAATAGAATCAGGTAAAGGACGAAATTTCTTTAAGTATAGGCTAAGTAATGAACATATCTAGGATAGCCCCAAAATGGCAGACACTTTTAATAAGTTTTCTTTTGGGGGGGGGGGGGGGGGTGGAAGTAAATTGTAGGTTAAATCTGAAAACCTATTTTGTGAATAGCCTACTGTCCCAAAATCAGTTTGATCAATTTCATCACTTGATATTTTTTTTTAATATTTTGCGTTTGTTATATCAAGAACGCTAATCGACAGCCAAGGCTGTTAAACATTATATTTCTTACAGCAGAAGTTCATATGCTAACGTTTAAATGCAACACGATTTCCAGAAAACGAAAATAAATTCTCGGAAACTGTTTTCCACTTTCATATTTACACACTGAAGCTAATCCTACTCATTAGACTGATCAAATTTTGGTTTTCCGAGCGTCGTTTGTTTCACACTAATGGGCCTGTAAACCAACTGTCCGATTTCGTCTGCGCTATCAAACGAGGTTATCAGTCCTTTCATAATATTGGTGATAAAGAGAGGGAGAAAGATTTCTCAGTGGCTGTCAGTGAACTCATGAGGAAGAAGAAGAAGAAGAGGAGGAGGAGGAGGAGGAGGAGGAGGAGAGAAGTGTACAAGAAGGGATGCTTAAGAATCTTATCGACGACAATTCATGGACCCAAAACTATTTTATTAACCAACCGAAAATACACATGCTGTGGGAAAAAAGTACAAAGCGGTCATTGGTGGAAGATTACTCCACACCCACGTTTTGGAGACCTGAAATGCCCTGAAAACCTCAGAAAGAATAAAAACACGATTCGTATTCCTGCATGCAGACTTGATGAACGTAGTAGGAATATGTGAAATCAAGTGGGAACTTGACAACCGAGCAAGTATCAGAAGCGGTTGAGAGTTTGTACAGCGCTTAAAAAGATTGTGGAAGAGGAAATCCAGCAAACAGAACGGTATTTCCATCGATACTGGGGTATATACATGCCCACTAAAGCGGTGTTATGAAAAACGTTTACAAAAAGCAGATTTGGGTTAACGTAGTAACGGTGACGTTCGAAATACTGGTTGAAGTTGCTCGGTAAATGGCGATTCATTCTTGACGGAACGGAATGGAACCCAACGGAACATCAAATCGTGCCACAGTGCCTTCCAGATCGTAAAATTTTTTTTCTCATATTTCAGTAATGGATTTAGTGCTCTGCTGTCATCGTTGTAATTTTTTTCTTTGTTTTGGTTTCGCACTACTTCGTAAATGTTCCACAACGACTTGATAGTTTTTTACTTGAGTGTTCCCTCGTAGATGAAGCCAGATACCTAAAGGTGAAACGCGATTTTAGTTTTATAATACCGTAAATGGGTTATAAGTCTACTTTGACGGCCTTGGTTATTTTGAACACTGTTACACAAAAAGTTTTGCAGCTCTCTGCTTGTTCTCAGTTGGATGTTTCGTGCTAAGGTTCCATAAATATACATTAGATGGCTGTATGAAGTGCTGATTCATCCGTTCTTTTTTTATTTGCTCGCCCGTTGGCGAACCTGTTGCCACTTATAACAATTGGTGTTCAAATCTGGTTGCGAAAAATCCACTGATATCATTTAACTGCAAAGCCATCGCTGTTGCCATCTGTATCGTATACGTCATTGATTAATTCTCAAAACAGACCACTAATTAGTCTTCTGTTCACATGTATGTATCTTCGGGTATACTACGATTTCTGAGGTTACGTTCACGGTTTCTCTGCTCCGGGTTTGCTTTCACCAATGGTCATTGTTATTCCAGGATTACAGATATACGATTAACTAAACAGTGTTAGTGCCAAGGACGGTGTTTAGTTAAAAAAAAATACAAATTTTTGACCAGCAGTATGAAGATGAAGGCTCGTTTGTAATTGTTAATGTGGCTACAACTAAGAAAAACAAATGCCAGTCATATAGTGCTCAAACCGCAAACTGTTGCGTTTCAGGCAGTGATATATTATATCAAATATTACCGGAAAGAGAAAATTAAGTGTGTTTGGTCACAAGTACCAGATACGGACTCGATAAATGAACAACAGATAACCTTCGTTCTAACTGCACTGGATGTTTTGAAACGAGAATTGACATTTAAGATGGATGAAACTCAAGATATTGTGCTCAAATAAACTTGGAGCAACATGTGTGGTGCTACATCACAGTACCTTTCACTATATTTATCGTATAATTCTGATGATGTATCACACTGCGAGATTTATGTACTGTATAAAGTTTTTTTTTCTTTTATGTGAGGCTTAATAGTGTATTTATTTGTGGACGGTGAAAGTTTCACTTTAGTTTTGAAATATTGACCACAAATGAAATGGTAGATGACAGTTGTGGTGGAAGTACATGTCGTTCAATGTATACCCAAATCCATGCTAAGTTTGACGGCCTAAAACTTATTCCATTACTTCCTCTGCATTTTGGAAAATGTTTGTACCTATTAGTACGTAATCCTTCCATACTAGTCACTATGTTGCCCAAAATCTTCCTTTCTAGTGGTGGAAAAGTTTGGCACCATGTGACGTCACCATTGGGCTCGGAGAAGCTTCGGACAACAAGGTTCCGCCACACGAGAAAATAGGTCGAGAGCTTAGAAGTTCGTGTGAGCTGTAAGGTAGGTGTATGATGTCTCACTGGCACCAAATTTCACCACAACGCCACCATGAATGTGTCTCACGATGGAATGGTCGTCACACCAGTCTTACGCATATTTCACCCTCCTTTCGAAGTCTCTGTGATAAAGGTCAGAACCGAAACACCCAGCATTGTAAGCAAGCGGTTATGTTATGGGCGGCCGAGGGAAACATTTCAGACACATCGCCGCTCAGAATGGTCACGAAAATCCTTCAGGAGGTGGCATAAAGGGCACCAATAAAACCATCCCTTAATTTGAGGTACTGATTCCCAGACATTTCAGGGTCGAAAACGACAATTCCCTGTGCGTCTTGACAACTTCGGGCCCTGTTAACCCCCTTCCCCCCTCGCGCCCCCCTCAACTCCCGGACGATTCGACCCTACTCTAAAGACATCTTCTGGGTGCAACCGCATTGAACGTGTCCCGACCCCTTTGTAGTGCGAGCTAACTTTTTGCTCTGGTATCCAGAGTGGAACCATTAGTGACCGTTTAAATCCGTCCGACAAAATTTGAATGTGATGCGAAGTGGCTAGGGCTGTTGACGCTTTTGCTGGCCGGGGTGGCTGAGCCGTTCTAGGTGCTTCAGTCTAGAACCGTGCGACCGCTATGGTCGCAGGTTCGAATCCTGCCTCGGGCATGGATGTGTGTGATGTCCTTAGGTTAGTTAGGTTTAAGTAGTTCTAAGTTCTAGGGGACTGATGACCTCAGATGTTAAGTCCCATAGTGCTCACAGATATTTGAACCATTTTTTTGTTGACGCTTTTTCAGACCTTCTCTGTTTACGGTCCTCCTGTTGCACGATCACGGGCGGAGGGGTGCGTGAATGAAATGGCATGGTAAACACCTCAAACATCCCCAGATCGGCACACCCTCGGTACCACCTACGCACCTGCTGGGACGAACCAGTGTCTTTGTCAGATTGGCAAGCTTGTGTTTCCTCGTGCTTTTCTAGTTCTTCCTTCCGCCCTAACTGCTAATGTTATCCTATTACTTCTCGCTCTTCCGTTGACCAGTCCACTTCTGATTCCTTTTGTACTGCGTCATACATTTCTGTTTGAAGTCGTTGCCCGCAGTGGACAAGAACGTACTGAGTAAACTGCTTAACACAATGTAAACAAGACATAGGCTGGTTCTTACGTTCCATATGTTCATCATCATCTTCGTTATTGTTATTACGAGGGTCGTCCAATAAGCAAAGCAACACACTTTTTTCTGAAAGCAGGTTGGTTTCATCTGCGAATCCAACACACCATATTATTACCCACATTTTTGGCTACAAAACCTTGTCTTTCAACATAATCTCCGTTCAGTGCTACGGCCCTATTCTAGCTTACCGGCAGCGAATGCACTCCCGCACAGTACTACTCCACTGGTGGACGTCGGAGCCAACATCTTGATGCATGAATAACGAACTGCTTCCCATGGACTGCATTCTCCACTGGGCCAAACAGACGGAGATCGGAAGGTGAGAGATCCGGGCCGTAGGGTGAATGAGGAAGAATGGTCTAATAAAGTCTTGTGTGCTTCTCTCGAGAGCGCAGCGAGGTGTTTGAATGTGGACCGTCAATCACCTCGAATGAGAGTGTCCGCACGTTCCAACACGGCAGGAGTCACAGCTGTGTACGATCTTGTTGCGATGATGACAGACGCCAGAGCCAGCTGAACAAGGTTCCACTGTATCTTTTGCAGCAAGGACGGCATCTCACAACATCACTTTCGTCCGCCGGTACTGGTGTAATCCAAGTGGCACTGCGTCGATATTCCGAATGGTATGAACAGACCACCATCTAAATGCGACATCGCCTGCCGCTCTGTTTCGTTCCGCTTACGCCTGGTGAGAATCGGCTTAATCGCTCGAGTAAGGAGGAGGGCGAAGCGGGCAACTAATTGCCGCGATATCGCTGGCGAGATTGGCAGCGATATATCGCTCTCGTAAGTTATGGAGGGTTGCTGGAAAGAGGTGGGAGGGGCAATTTACTGAACCAAAAGAAAAATGAAACAAATAAATGCGGATTTGAACCTGGCTGCTCCCGGATCCATGGCAAGTGGGAGCGCTCGCGGACTTGAGCTAACTCGCAGTTAAGCGTGTGCAATTGGATCGTCGCGCGGTTCTCCTTTTCTTTGGCGGGTAATTTGCTGGCGGTACCTGCGGAAATATACGGCCCCTCCCGTGGAGGGACGCGGCACTACATTCTCGCTGCGACTTCGCGCCGCGCGTTAACTTAAAATGTGTGCAACGCGCTTCGCCTTTTACGTCCCTCGCCGTTTCTTTCTTTCATTCTTTTTTGTTTTACTTCCTCCCTCTTCTTCAGCGGCCGCGACGCTCAGAACTTGACGTCTTCACAGCCCAGAGTGCAATTTTCGCGTCCCGCGGCCCAACACGCAACCCACCGCACCAGTACCACATCTCCGCCGCGGCCTGCACAGTTTAACTGGCAGCGTAGCGTTCCACAGGACAACCCGCTGTGAACACCTGCAGTCTCGGGAAAGTAACAGCCAATAATGTCTACAATACGAGTAATGATAGACCCTGAAGAAGCTCGTGTCTAAGTAAAAACTCGGTAACGCAGAAAAATAAAAGGGTCAAGCTCTGTTCGAAAGCACAACTCGCTTCAGACATTTTTGACGTAAATAAAATGTTAAGAAACTTAGCGATGAATCGTGATTGTTGATGTAGTCTCTACTATCCAAAGTGATTTTCTGTACCTTTACGACTCTGCGAATATAACTCACGTATTTCAAGAAACTTCTCGCGTAGTTCAGCTTCTGCAGTAAATGTGATTCGACATTATGGCTCTCTGATACTTGGAGACATACACGATTACAGGCTTTTCTTGGTGTTGTTGTTGTGGTCATCGGCCCGATAAGCGATTTCAAGGAGCTCGTCACGCTAATCCATCCTGCGCAGGTCTCCCTATCTCTGCACAGCTTCTGAGAACTGTATCCGTTTCACCTGCCTATTGTAACCAAGCCTTGTCTGCTACAATTAGTTTTACCACCCATAGTTTGGTCCATTACACAACAAATTATTCCTGAAGTCACCGGATGTGCCCCTTGTTTCTAAACAATCTATGCTATAAAGCTTAAGTAGTTACCTGGTTTAACAACCCTCTAGTTTACTAATTTCCAGCATTCTTGAAGGAATGACGGCAGCAACTGCATGGCTTACCAAATTACGCAAAAATTGCAGAGAACCGTTGAAGTTGCAATGTTGATTTTCTTTATTATTTGGTGAGCTTAGGCTCATTATCAGATCATCTTAAAAACAGATACGAAATATCAAATACTTTGTATATTACAAAACACTGCCACAGTACAAAGATAACTGATAACAACTGGTCCAGACAAAAAAGCTACGTAATAACATCCATTATGACAGACACATGACAGTTCATTCTACTTAATGATGTGTTTATTTTTGGCGGGAAATGCCTGATTCTCAAATGAAAAATACATCAGTAATAGCGTAATTTTTATGTGGTTTCCGTCGTTCCTAAGTCGCTTCTGTGTCCTCCGTGGCATGGTCCGTCTATGCAACTAAATTAAAGGCGGATTGTTTTGTGCCATGTGTATTTCGCTTCTTTTTATTTATGAAGCAGAATCAAACGTTAATTTAACCTCATCAAACTTATGCTCCAAAACGTTGTTTCATGCCTGAAAATATAAAAAAGTAATAAAAACTGTAATACAGCAACGTATATGGAATCACTTGTTGTGTATATAAAACAAACATTCATTACAGGGCACTGAAGATAAACAGAGGGGTCATAACACAAAAAAGAGCCTTCCATTTAGTTGCATAGACTGACCACACCTCCTAGAAAATCAATAACAAGCGTACTGTTGAATCTCTAGAAAAATATTTTGTTTTCTGTTTGATGTTTTTTAGATGTTTATACCGAAAACTTACTTTTTCGTGAACACTCACATGTTCAAGCGATTACCAATTAAAATGAGAAGTTACTTTATTAAAAAATATGACCCAGTATTTTTAATCATCATTTCCCTTTAAGATATTGACTGAAATAAATGTTTCAAACAGTTGCTCCTAGCCAAGCAACGTCTTCACCCAATGCGTTGAACTTTTCTTTAAAAAATGAGGAGGTCGTTATGATAAACTTGTTGTAGAATCATTTAATTTAATGGCCTCCTGCAAGGAAACATTTCGCAAAAGGCGGAAGGCTTATCTGTTTAAAGGGAAGCCACTTGGCGACTAAGTCAAGAGGTTAGAAATGTTTTATTATTAACAGCACGTGAAATATTCTAATTCTCAAATGATATTTCTTTCGACCTTTTTTTTATGTAACTGCGTCTCACTGCTTGAGGAAATTAATGCCTAGGCACTGACTTTGAGGTTCGGTGAGTAGGAAGCGAAGAGACGAGAGACAGTTACTGATCTCGCACTGTGAGAAATGCTGAAAACACAGCAATGAGAGAGAATGTAAGAGCCATTAATCCGAATATTCCTGGAGATCACTTGCGAAAACGATTCGAGAAACTTCATACTTTCTTTTAATTATGTCTCACATAGTGAGTTCGAGAGCAGAATTAGAAAAATTCCGACATGCATACAGGAGTATCCACAATGTTTCTTCCTGTGCACCACCTGCGTACGCAGTAGAAAGGGGTGGAAAATTATTCGACGACACAATATACCCTCCGCCACACGCTGAATGATGGCTGGTAACTGGAGCCTTAGCTGCATGTCTGTATACGTAACACCAGTTCACTTTGTCACAGGCTAATTCTTTTATATATTGATCCACGGGTCGTGTCACAATGATAGAGGATTTATCATCATAATACATTGAAACTAAATAGCTCAAAATACAAAACATACACACTGAACATGTAAGTATGGTTTTGTGAGTGTAGGACATGTGTTTGGCCGTGGCCTTGCTGGAAGAATCATCTCAGCATTTGCCGTTCGAGATGTGTTTTGTACTTTTGTAGCTGCATATAGAGTAGGAGTAATCTTAATAGCGTGAAAGCATTCGGCTGCTCAGTATTCTCCCGTATTAATATCTTCTTAGGCTTCAGTCTCCCCACTTTAAACAAGTCTTGAAGAATATGGTAAATTACAAGCCGTCAGTTTTGATCAGTGACACTGCCAACCATTATGGCGACTATGGCACCAATCCCTGTGCGAATATGAGGACTGTGTGGGACTGTTTTTGTCATTCCAAACATATTTATAATCACGACTGAGACTTACCTATAGGAAACAAAATTCCAAAACTGTCGATAGACTAGTATAAAAGCACAAAAAAGTCTTCGCTTTAGGAACTATGAGTTCTTTCGTCCAACTGAACCTGGTATCAGAGACCATAAGGCAGTTGTAACAACAATGATTACCAAACTACAAAGGGCAACTTGAGTAAGTATATTAGTTTATTTGTTTAATAAACTAGACGAACAGAAATAGTGTCATGTCTCAAGGAGGGACTACAAATATTTAACTCAGGAGAAGAGCATGTAAAAGAACTTTGTATCAACTTCAAAAGAGTACTTGATCATGTACTTCGAGGACATGTACCTACCAGAGCATTATTGATGGGAGGTACACCCCATGGTATACAGTCATTGAAAAGAAACAAAGACTTTTGCATAATAGGTTTAAAAATGCCACTGTTTTGGTAATATAACCCTCACAATGTTCAGGACTGATTCATATGTGTTTAGTGCATATTTGTTTAGTGCATTAAACCCATGGAACAGATAGATTGATGCTGAGGAATGGGACTTTCGATACTTTAATCTTATTTGAAAAAAAGGCTAAAAATCGCTTTAAGTTTAGCCACCATAGGTACAAAAGGCATTAGATACAACATAACGTCACGTTGGATAAGTGTGGAACAAAATCATCTGTGGCTTTGCTTAAGAAAATATCTTGTCATCCGTATCCAGTAATTTAGGTGAACCCAGGAAAATTTATAGCGCGATGGTCGCATGCGGAAGTGACCCACTTTTTATTACTCGAACCTTTTATAGCTACTGTAATTCAAATCTGAAATTAATCCATCATAAATAAATGGAACACAGATCTCACGCGTACGTGGGGGAAAGGCACGTTTAAAGATTTAGGTAGTTGCGGTGTGCTGAGTTTTCAAACTAGTTCGATAACCGGATGGCGTAAGTTGTTCGTCGTGATGTTGGACTTATGGGGCGCGTATGGGTCTTACTACGAATATGATACATAATCTTACAGTTCTCTAGAATATTAATCTTCCATACAAAACAAAAAGATCTTGACGTTTTGCACATTGTTTCTTTGATCTAAATTCTTTCAACAAATAAAAGTCATCACGTATTATTAATAACGGCAACTGCTTAAGTTAATACAAATTTCTAAAAATAAAGTTAAAATAATAAAAGCAGTGATAAAGCGATAGTTTCTAAACTTTGTGAACTTTAATGGATTGTTCATTATAAACTATATTTCGTTCTAAAAATCTGAAAGTGAACTTCATATAATACTTATGCCAGGACATATTTTAAGAAACTGGGTAAGTAAGCGTCGACGCAATAATACTACTTCTTAGTCGGTCTACATTACGATCACATAGACTAAATCCTGAAATGTGTATTCCCGTGAAAAAATGAGAGGTGCGTGTTCTTGCTGTGAGACAAAATATTGTGAGGAAGAAATGACAAAGGCATATACACTTAGTGTAACGAAATTGAAGAGGAATACCTTGATGGCAATCCTTTGTCATTCGCAATAACTTAGACCTCTCAGTTTTTTAAAGATGATCGTCTATATTAAAGCAGTAATTAATTTCCTTTCAAACTGCAAGACTGATCGCAGAAATATTAGCTATGTAATCTACACTACTTTGTGAAGAACTTTTAATAGCTTTACACAGCAGCGCCGCTACGTTAAAAATGGATTATATTCTGGTGGCTTTATATAGGCCAGTTTGTAGTCTCTAGATGGAAATCATTACAATATGTTGCATTACAACACGATTGTTCAGCTGTGCAACTAACTTTCGCTAAAATATTTATTTCTGATACGCATATTTAACGATTTGACTTTAGCACTGTAGCAAATGCCTTTGATGGATTTCACGGGAGTAACGAAATTTTAAATTATGGGGACAGTAATCAGCAGTCGCAAAGAAAACACATTCAACAGCATACGGTCCAAAAAACAAAATAAAAATTCGAGTTTTAACCGATAATGCATACACACTGCTCAAAAGATTAGGTAAGTCAGTTTGCGAGTTTTAAAATCGCCAAGCAAAGGAATAAAACATTGATTTTACAAGTTCGTTGGTAATATAAATGTGCTTTTCAATGATTTTCTTCAAAAAGTTTTCAAAGACATTAAATAATAATAGCCTTGACGGTAATACGTAATTTTCTTGATTAGAAAAGTAAAGATCATCTCAACAGATGAGGAAATACTTGTGAATGAAATAGAATAGAGGGGAAAAGGAAATACAAGCGACTGAAACATTGCGATGGTTCTTAACACAACTTAAAAAAAATGGATTTAGTCTAATTAGCTTCTTATCTGACGATTATAGAATTTCTGGAGGCGCAGTAACATTCAGCGAATTGTTGTGTGGAAAATTCATTATTTCGTTATAGTGTGCATGGTTATGTTTACATATAGGACTTTCTTTGCTAAGCAGATTATTTTCGCCTCATCAACATAACATTCTTGTACTGTAATACAGTTTTTCGTTTCTTTTCACATATAAATTCTACGGCTATCTTCGTACACTCGTATTCAGAAGACACAAAAATTTTCAAAACATTCTAATACATTAGACCAAAAGTGATTGAAGTACGGTAACATGAAAGGTAACATGAAAGGTCGTCTTTAAAGACATGTTGCACGAGCAGAATGAACGCTGTACCTGCAGTTTTTCCGCGTTAGTCAATTAGTTTCCGTTTCCTCTTCATTTCTTCGCTGCTTTATAATAATTCACGTCATGTGACAAGAGCATTTCTGTTGATAATCACACTTCCTCATTATTTTCAAGCAAGACACGTGTTTAAAAAGAGTAAATACCCAAACATTCAGTCGCAGTTGTTTTATTTCAAATCGGTCTTACATTTACGTTTGTTTCTAAAGGTATAATGATTTCCTGTTTATTTGTGCGGTGGAAAGTATATGACGGTTAATTATTCACATTTAACAGGAAACGGCTCCTGGTAATGAATGAGATTCGTGTAGAAAGCTACTTAAATATCTGTGGCTGGCTTCCGCCGTTACAGCCATTCAAAAATGTTTTTTAACTTCTTTGTGAAGCGCTATGCAGTTTCCTCATTACTCTGAATTTCATTCGAAAAACTGGGAATCGAAACTAAAATTCAAAGGTTTCTAACGAAGCTATTTTAAGTTGTAAGATTATAATCGCCACTCTTTTTCAGTTAATTGCCGTGCAGTTACACGAATTGCACGTGCAACCTTTGTCAATTATAGACAATCTAGATTTTTTAATGTATGCTAGAAGTAACAGTGTCAAAACAGTCTCGGACGATTAAAAAGAATTAGTACTCAACAATAAATTTAAGAATAGCTTGCTCAGATGTTGTCGCGAAATGAATTGTAGGAGTCAGTGGAGTGATATACCGTAGTGTCAGGTCCATCTACAAATAAGAGATTCGATTCGTGTTTGAGACTTTCCAGCAGTGACGAAAGTATACCGCCTGAAGTGCTCAAGAGAGATACGGCAGCAGCCGTATTCAATCTGTTAGATGACTATCAAAACCATTTTTTTTTTCTTTTGAATTTGCAAATTTCTCAAGACGAATAGCGAGCGGTTCCTTCAGAATCGTCATTTTTGGCAAATTCAGCTACTGCACCGTCGCTGAATGGCCAGCAGGCTACTGTGATCTAAAAAAAATTTAGAAATTTATTCAGTATAGTTTCTAGAAGGCAAAGAATTGGGTTCCATGATAAAAATATCGCCAAACCTAGGATGGATTCGTTAGGAGTGCCAGAAGGCTATAAGTGTAAAAACAAGTGGTCACAAAAGCGCGAAAAAAATGTCGAGCGTGAAAAACTGCTATTTGTTGATAGAAATCATACAGAGCTCGCCGGCCAAAGTGGCCGTGAGGTTCTAGGCGCTACAAACTGGAACCGCGTGACCGCTACGGTCACAGGTTCGAATCCTGCCTCGGGCATGGATGTGTGTGATGTCCTTAGGTTAGTTAGGTTTAATCAGTTCTAAGTTCTAGGGGACTGATGACCATAGCAGTTAAGTCCCATAGTGCTCAGAGCCATTTGAACGATACAGAGCTCATGGCTACGGGTTAAAGGAAACGTTTCTTAAATGTTCCGGTGTAACGACAAGCGACGGTATGAAGATGGAGAACGCTAGAGCAGAGAAGGGTGTGAGACGACATCAGCGAGTAGTACGCTGACTAGGAAAGCACCACGACAGGAGTGGCGTCTATCCAGAGAGAACATAAGCGCCTCTGCTGCCAGCCTCGGCCGGACAGTAGAAGACGGACACAAGTAGGCCCGGACCAGAAGGGAGCACTACAAAAGCCGTGACGTGTGATCCACATCCATTACTAGCATGGACACTGTAAATAGCGAAGGGCACTGACTGTTTGCATGTCGCCAATCGCATGCGACTCGTTCTTGTAAACCAAAGTTAAGTATTGTCAATCTACTTTATTGTTATAAAAACCAGTAACGTGATTTACTTGAATTGTTGTATAGCTATCCGGGAAAGCAGCATCCTTTACGCCCCCTGTAAGAGACAAGTGGGCAGGACCCCACATCAGGTACTCCTGTTAGTAGCATCCCATTGGTTAGAAAAACTGTAAAAAAAAAATCTCTAAAATAGTGGGATCCTAAAAGTCTAAACACAATCATTGTACAAAATAATACAAATGATTGTAAGTGGTTGCAAAACAATAAATTGGCGAAAATATGTAAGAGTATTGAACGGCGAGAGAAGAACAGGAAACATTAATGAAAATTGTATACGGACGAAGTGCGAGGAAGACGCGTGCTCTGTGGGTTCCGTACGAACTTAATTACGTATACAGACAGTTCATCAACATTGATACTGACAAGATATCGGTCTTGGGAATTCCACGACTTTCGTGAATATCTCAATTTTATGTTTCAAGTCAAATAACGAATGATAAAAGAAGTAATTTTTTGTTTGATATAATTATAAATTAATACTTCTCCTTTGCTTGTAATGTTAAATTTTGCTTCTTGCCGAAATCTACGATTTAGATCAACGGGAAGTACCTATAGGTTTTAATGACTGGGTTTGCAAGTATCAAACTATGTTTCATAAATGGCCATATCTTTTGATTCCACAACTTATAAGGTTACATTTACTACACGGCCAAGAGACTATAGGATTTATAGTGTGACGTAAATTTCAATTTCTTCCTAAGGAAATGGAGTCTTAACAGACAGACAGATAATCGGATAACCTATGAAAAAATATATTTTTTGTATGATAAATTGCAAATTAAAAATATTCCAATTTTTTCCTTTACATTTATTGTAAAATCTTACCGCTTTTCAATTTTTCAGGTCACTGGGAAGTACCCTAAAAGTTTTGACGAGTGTGTTTGCGAACGTCAAATTATGCGACATTGGCCGAATCTTTTGACTTCGTTGACGCAGAAGCTTCAAATTTTTTACACCACCAAAGGACTGTAGACCTCAATATGTGGCATCAGCTTCAACTTCGTACGTCTAACCGTTCCTGGGAAAAAGGCTGTTTTACAGTCGGACAACAGCAGACTGACGGACGGACAACAAAGTAAATCCTATGAGGGTACCATTTTTACTGATTGAGTTACCGATCTCTAAAAAGGCTTTGCCAAATACGTGTATTGGAAGAGAAACTGGGCTATATACCACGAGAAACAAATGGAACTACTGTTAATTGCAGTATTTCACGACTACGAGTGGCTCAGTTATAAGAGTAAAAACAAATTATAGAATATCACACATTGTTACTATTCTAGGCCTACAACCTAGCAGCCTCTAATGTTTGCTGATACTCATACTTCTTCAAAGCGATTTGCGGAAAACAGTTACAGATAGCAGCAAATTCTTAAAATTTGTTCATTTACTTCCCCAATCAATATCAGAATTAAACATATAAAATTGTCACACTTTCCTTGCGGCACGTACTTTCCAATCACAATTGCTTTATAACACTTATTGAAAAAATCTCCGAAAAAGACTTCGAGGAAACTTTCGTTATAATTTCAAATTTATATTTTTGACATTTCATATCCATATCCATTTAATCATAAAATGTATATTTTCAAACTCGAGGTTAGTTAACTCTTAGGGCACTGGAATAACACAACAGAACGTTTCTGAAACGTTTACCGGAAATGAGATGCTATAATCACGCTATCAACCTTGGACATAGATGAGATAGTGGTATTATCACTGCAGTCTCATTTAGCAGGAGTACTGAGCTTTAGATTTCTGACGATTTGCCGATTTAGTTTTTCCGTGATTCAACCGGAATGGCTTATTCCAAACCGTCGGTCCTGATTTGCTGTCCTATCCATCTCTACAACGATCATGTCCGTGGTCTCTAATGACTTGCACATCGACGGGACGTAAAGCCTAAGCTATTTCTTCTTCCTTCGAGATTAGCGTGCTTAAATAAATGTTTCTGCTTAACTATCTCTGTAGGTTGAAGACACATAGAGGTACAGCATATATTTTCTATTTCTCTTCACTTCTCCTATGAATTCCTTCAGTTCTTCCACTAAAGTGATGGCTTAATGTAAAGAGGAATATTGATGAGAAGCGCAATGTAATGAGGTACATGAAACTTCAATATGAAGACCCATATCACTGACCTCAATTTGCAGTAGGATTTTGGAGCATGTACTGTACTCGAACATTATGAATCACCTTGAAGAAAATGACTTAATGATACATAACCAACACGGATTCAGAAAATATCGATCTTGTGCAATGCAGCTAGCTCTTTATTCCCATTAAGTATTGAGTGCTGCGACAAGGCATCTCAGATCGATTCCATATTCCTAGATTTCCAGACGGCTTTTGACACCTTTCCTCACAAGCGACTATTAATCAAACAGCGTGCATATGGAGTATCGTCACAGTTGTGTGACTGGATTCGTGATTCCCTCTCAGAGAAGTCACAGTTCGTAGTGGTAGACTGTAAATCATCGAGTAGAACAGAAGTGATATCTGGCGTTCCACAAGTTAGTGTCATAGGCCCTCTGCTGTTCCTGATTTACATAAATGATCTAGTTGATAATCTGAGCAGCCCCCTTAGATTGTTTGCAGATGACGCTGTAATTTACCGTCTAGTAAAATCATCAGACGATCAATTCCAATTACAAAATGATCTAGAGAGAATTTCTGTATCGAAAAGTGGCAATTGTCACTAAGCAAAGAAAAGTGCGAGGTCATCCACATGGATACTAAAAGAAACCCGATAAATTTTGGGTATACGATAAATCGCACAAATATAAGAACTGTCAATTCGACTAAATACCCAGGAATTCCAATTACGAGCAAGTTAAATCGGAAAAACCACATAGATAATATTGTGGGGAAGGCGAAACAAAAACTGCGCTTTGCTGGCAGAACACTTAGAAGGTGCGACAAGCCCACTAAAGAGACAGCCTAAATTACACTTGTCCGTCCTCTGCTAGAAAAAGAAAGTGCAAAGAAGGGCAACTCGTTTCTTGTTATCACGCAATAGGGGTGAGAGGGTCACTGATATGATACGCGAGTTGGGGTGGCATTCACTGAAACAAAGGCGGTTTTCTTTGCGGCGAGATCTCTTTACGAAATTTCAATCACCAACTTTCTCTTCCGAATGCGAAAATATTTTGTTGACACCCACCTACGTAGGGAAAAATGATCATCATAATAAAATAAGAGAAATCAGAGCTCGAACAGAAAGATTTAGGTGCTCCTTTTTCCCACGCGCCATTCGAGAGTGGAACGGTAGAGAAGTAGTCAATGAACCCTCTGACAGGCACTTAAATGTGAATTGCAGAATAACCATGTAGATGTACATGTAGATGAATCATCAGTAGACAAAGTGTGAAGGGTGATCGCCAATATGGTCTACAATATTTCTCTGGCGCATTGCTTTTAAAAGATGCAGTAAAGTAGTATTTCAACATTCTTGAAAATGTATGCATTCAGCAGAAGCTAAGGAAGCACATCGCTTACCTAAAAAATGAACGTATCCACAAAGCCTTTTTTTCTTGCAATTTTTTTTCTTTGGGAGGTGCAAATGCAAGAGAGCCACTCACTTCCACTGGATCACTTTCGTAAATTTCATAGTAACACTGCGACGCATGTAATCTCTTCCGGCCCGGAAATGTACTCCCGTAAACATTGCTGGGCATCAATAGCTGTCCATTCGCATTGACGGCAACATGCAATATCTGTTGCGGATGGGTCATACTGGCGAATCGTCGATTCTGATTCTGATTTCGATTTCATCTACGAAGTCTAAATATGGCTGGCCAACAATAACATCGCTGTTAACTGTGGAACATATAGACGGCCGTTAAAAAGTAACATATAGATACATCTAATAGGTATAACACATTTATTAACCAATAACATTACACATACCAAAATTACATACGTAGCAATCCTTTGATGTTATTTCTTTAAAGCACATACAGATCGCTCCTTCTCATTTCACATTATGACTGATCAACTTCGATATATAAACTACATCGGTCCGAACGTTTAATAGAATACCGTGAACAAACAGAATCGGCCAAGAACTAGTCGAGATTTCTGCTAACAAAAGTTCTCATTCCCCTTTATCTTGAATAGTTTTTGGACGATTTATGTCTAATTATTTCGTGATACTCTATTTAAGGTTCGTCCGAAATTCGTGGTCTTGCGGTGGTGTTCTCGCTTCCCACGCACGGGGTCCCGGTTTCGATTCCCGGAGGGGTCAGGGATTTTTCCTGCCTCACGATGACTGGGTGTTGTTACATCATCATCATTCATCCCCATTACGGTCGGAGGAAGGCAATGGCAAACCACCTCCGCTAGGACCTAGCCTAGTACGGCGGTGCGGGTCTCCCGCCTCGTCCCCTACGCTCCTCGGAGTACGGGACCTCGTCATCATCACTATTTACAGGCTGTATGTTGAAGTTGATAAGTCATAATGAGTAATGAGAAGCAGCAGAAATGATCTGTATGTGCTTTAAAGAAATAGCATCAAATGAGTGCTACATATATAAAGACTTGCCAAATTCCATAAGGTGCATATTAGCTGTGTGTATTTTTACTTGCCACAAACCTGCATGTAATATTATCTTTGACAAACCTGTGTAGAATGAACAATATATTCTCCACTAAAATGTTAAAAGAGCATGAGTAATGAATGCAGAAGGGAACATGACATAGAACCAAAAATGTTTTTACGGATTTGAAGATGACAGTGTTACCTGTCGAAACCGGTCGATAACGAACAGTTTTTAACGCGATCTTGGCTATCAAAAATTTATTTACATGCTGTACATTTACAATCCATAAATATTTATGTATATATAAAAGCGAAACGTTTTTAATACTAATATCGAAGAGATATAGAACGATTTATTTCTACTTTTCACATAATGCCCTAATTGGGTGTCTCAAAAAATAGCGACAAACTTCAGGGACAAGTTCCCCTCACACAAAAAAAAAGAATAAAAGTTTCTAGTAAGCATGGGCTCTAAAATGTATACCTCAAGAGCTATGAACATTGTTCGATAGAAGAGATGTGTTTCACACCAGTGAAGGTGAACAAGTGCTTCTAGCTCTTAAAGAGTGCATTTAGACCTCAAGTTTACTAGACTTTTTTCTTGTTTTGGTCAGTACTTTCTGCTCCCGAAATAATGAAAGCGAAGACCTCGCAGTGGAAGAGATATGTCTCACAGTATCAAGATGAACAAGTGCTCATTAGAGTTCATGTTTACTACAGACATTTTTTACTTATCTCTGCATAAGAAATCTGTCCCCGAAGTTCGTCAGTGAGTGAGAGAGAGAGAGAGAGAGAGAGAGAGAGAGAGAGAGAGAGAGAGAGAGAGTGAGAGTTGAAAAGTTGCCAGCAAAAATCTCAAAAGTTCTTGACCGATTGCTTCAAATTTTTACATCACACAGTAACAAAAAATGAGACGGAAACATGTTTTATGTTTAAACCAACAGCGAGAAGGAAAAGAAAATGCTATGCTGTTCCATGCTGTGAAAATGTCTATTTTCGTTTGCTTCCCCGCAGTCAGTTTTAAATACGATAGCAGGGAATTTAAACCGTCGAACTGTTACTCCAGTATATATTCGATTACCTTACATATGTTAAATAAAAACTGTGCACAAAACAATGTGCTGTTTGTTTTCTTTCTCGCAGTCGGTTTTAATAGAATACAGAAAAGTTGTACTTACGGGTTATTCGCATTTGATTAGGATAGTAGTACGTAATCTGAATCGTCCGAAAGCTGTAATTCCACACGTTGCGTGATTAAAACTAGGCGAATTAATGTCATTGAAGCCACTATCCCCAGTATCCAGCAGTTGCAGAGGTCTTTGTCATACGCTGTAACTAATGACCCCATTGAATTTCGGATCAAGGTTTCGTTTGTAATTACAATAAAAAAGGGTCAAGGTCAGAGGATGAGGCAGGCGGGGAGAGGAGGAGGGGACGGAGACGGAGAGAGAAGTGGGGGGGGGGGCGGACATAGAGAGGTGGAAGGAAGAGATGGACAGGTTTAGAGAGAAGAGGTAATTGAGTGAGAGAGGGTAAGGAGGTGATGGAGAGCGAGAGGGGGTAGGAGGTGATGGATAGAGAGAATGGGGAGAAGGACATTCGGACGTACATCCAATTCCCATACTTATCTAGCAATTACGAAGCATTGTCGGATTCGCTAGCCAGATATAAATTTCATTCACTCGCGTGATTTTTCTTTCTTCCTTTTATTTAAGGAAACCTTTACCGCTGTAGCAGGATGCGTGCAGCACGGGGCGAGAGTTCACTAAGGTCACGGGCAGACGCCAGCCGCGTTATACAGTCGTACTTTACGCATGTAGCCTAGGAGCTAGACGTGCTTGCACTCTCCGCCAACTGAGCAATGTGTTGCAGTCTGGGAAAGGTGGCCATAAATTCCCAGCCGGGTTCCGTGAGGCTGTTATCTGTCCTGGCAAGTAGCTACTAGCCGCGGGAATAATTTTCCTGAACAGACGCTATCGCGTTGGCAGCTCGACCGAGGGTGGACTGTGGAACTCCGACCTAACGGGAACCTCCTACTCCCATGCAATACACGCGTCTCGCCTCGCAACTGCTTCTCTTTGTCTGTAAAGGCACCTTTTCACGGGCCACAAAAATTAGGAATGTTCGATGAACATCGATATTTTTCAGATATCGACATCGCGAGATTAAAAATAAACATCGTGACATCGGTGTTAAGGAAAAATATCGGTCGTCGATGTTGATGAAAATAATGGTCACACTAGCTGACTTTGTGCTTATAATTTTCCTTTTGGAATCGAAATTTTGCAGTTGTTAATTTTCCTTCTGCCTTTCTTCCAGAGTACGCACGTATCGCTTCCATACAATACTACCGTTATTGCTACTTTTTATGTATATGTAAAGCTTCAGAGTCGTTCCTTTCTGGTTTCATATTTCACAATTCTATGAATTGTTCCACATACAAACGGTGGTCCGAAACAGTCTGAAAATCTTATAAGAGTGTTGCAGTGTTCGTTGTACTGAGAAATAATCGTTAAGGAAAGAATTCGATATGTTGCGCCGTTTCCGACTTAATTAGCATTGGAGTTACGCAATCAGAGAATGGCGCGAGTAGATATAAGCGGAACGCCGCATACAGTTGGTGTCAGCTGTTCTCACAGCGTAGATGATAGCACGCGGGACTGCTAAGACTTTGGATCGGGTTCGATTCTTACTACCATCACGTGTCTAATTTTTGTAGCGCTCTCTTGTTCGTGGCGACACCGTCTTTATGCATGTGCTTAAATGACAGACTGATGTATAAATAGCCGGATTACAACGACAGATTAAGTAAATAAATTTAGTAAATGAATGAAGTAAATGTTGCCTTCTTTTCCTAAACTGTGTTCTCTTGCCCGAATCTTCCTTAATTAGTTAAAACAGGAGACATATTTATGTAAGTACGTTAATGAAAATTATGAAGATCATTCTAAAAGTAAAGAATATTCTGATCTTACAAGTGGTGAACTTCTCCCACCACACCGCGCTACGCTAATCGCTGGCGCCAGTACGACGCTAACAGTGGGTAGCAACGGTCGTTTATTGTTTATTTTAAAACGCGTGACAAAATTAGCGATTCCGGCAAGTGCGAGGTTCGTATCTGAAGGTCAGGAAAGTCCACCATACCGAAATTTACAGACATATAACAGACGTTTATGGAAATGAGATGAATGAAGATCCAGTTACAAAATGGTGCATCATGTTTAATGGCGACTGAGTATTATTCTTGGCGCAGCAAGGTCACACCGATCATCAGCTGTGACTGACGAACTCATATCTAGGACTGAGGCAAAACTTCAACGACGCAGACGTTTCACTTTTGTTACTCAGATATTCCGCTTTCCTGAGACATCACGATCAGCTCTTTACCAAACTGTTAGTGGTGATCTGGGCTATGGAAAAGTAGCCTATATGCAACGTAGGTTCCTCGACTTTAGGCAGATGAACACAACAGACAGCGAATGGCAGGTCCACCGACTTTTGTCACTCAGTACGACAAGGCTGGCGCGGAACTTTAGAAACACACTCCTACTTGTGACGAGGACTGGATTTCACACATAAATCTTGAAACAGAGAGTCAGTAAATCAAAAAGCAACTTCACTATCCCCAACAAAACCATAAAAGCCAGACAAATTCTGGTCAACAAAACGGTTATGGCCTCAGTGGGTTTGGATGGAAATGCCGTCAATTTAGCGACTTTACTGCTTGGGGAGAAACCATGAATGGAGCAGCCTGCTGTCAGAGCACTCACCGACAGAGCCTCGGCGTTGAAAACAAACGATGTAGACAGTTGTCCAGCTCTTTCATGATAACGCTCGCCAACATTCTGCTGCGTTGACGAAAAAATTTAATCGGCGATTGAAGTGGGAAGTTTTTGAACATCAACCTTATAGCCCGCACTTGGACCCGACCGATAACCATCTGTTTCCCAAACTCAGAGAATTTCCTAGCGGACGATACTACGCAAACGACACGAGCTGAAAGACTACATCAGTGTCCGGTTCAACAATTTAGTACGCAGAAGTCACAGGAAAACTTGTGTAGGGCTAGCACAAACGTTTGATTTGGAACAGAGACGATGGAGAAGAAACACAATGGAACTTCACTCAAAGGTGCCTGTAACATTCCTCTGTAACGTTGCAAAAGCGTGGTTCCCTGCGACGCCATTCTCGGAGTCGGCGATGTTTCAAAGAGAAAGGCGTCGACACTTGCAAAAAGAGGCCACGGTTACGTGTCAAAATCGAACACAGGTGCGTGGGAGGCACCGAGGGTGTTGCGAACTAGAGGGAGCTTTCGCCGTTTAATTCACACATAATGTTCCACTCCTGTCTGACGACACCACAGAGAGCAGAAAACAGAAGGGTTGAAAAACAATAAGTACCCTTTACTGCTTGGGATCACGTTCAAATTTCGTCAAATGGCTCCAACCAGCACACGAGGGAAAAAATTTCGGCTGCACTGCACTCCAAAGGAATGAGATCACATTCATTGGGGATGCAGCCCCACAGTGCCCTTAGAAAAAGCTTGAAACTTCCGACGGAATTAGCAGAGCAAAGGATGCCAGAATATGAAACTTCTTGGCAGATTAAAACTGTGTGCCGAACCGAGACTCGAAATCGGGACCTTTGCCTCTCGCTGGCAAGTGCTCTGCCGTTTGAGCTACCAAAGCACGTATCACGCTCCGTCCTCACTGCTTTACTTCTGCCAGCACCTCGTCTCCTACCTTCCGAACTTCACAGAAGCTCTCCTGCGAAACTTGCAGAACTTGCACTCTTGGAAGAAAGGATATTGCCGAGACATGGCTTAGCCACAGCCTGGGGGGTGTTTCCAGAATTAGATTTTCACTCTGCAGCAGTGTGTGCGCTGAAAGGCAAAGGTCCCGAGTTCGAGTCTAGGTACTGCACACAGTTGTAATCTCCCACGAAGTTTCATATCAGCACACACTCCGCTGCAGGGTGAAACTCTTATTCTGGATGTCAGAATATTTTCTTGTTGCTCATCGCACTGCGAACTGTCAATTTCGACGGCGAAATGAGTGGGAATCAACGCCACAGGAAAAAGGGTGGTTCCAATGACACAGTTTACGCCTTCACACGAGACCTCTTTGTGTCTATTCCGAGCGGCGATATGTCTGAAATTTTGTCCTCGGCCACTCAAAAGAAACTCGCGTGATTTCAAAGCCGGGTGTCGTGGCTCCGGCATCCATTGCAGAGGCGTGAAAAGAAGGGGTGAAAAATTGTTAAGAGAAACTGTGATAATCTTCTCATGGTGTGAGACGTCCACAGTGGCGTTGGGCAGAATTGTGATCAGATTTGGTTCCACTTTGACACTATTAACTCACTTTGCAGCTCATAGGAACTTCTGAGCTCTCGTCTTTTCTCCCATACACGTTGCTGTATGAAGCGTATCCGGACCCTAGGCTGACGTCGCAGGGCGGCACGCTCTTCCATCGTTAGAGAGAGACGTCGTAGGCATCCTTGAGCGAAATTTTATAAATTACGCATGGCAGTGGAAGACAATTACGTGATTTCGGTAAAGTGATCGTTTAATTTCGTTACGCAGTGAAGCTAATATTTCTGAAAATGTTGACATAAAATAAGTTTACTTCCATTTTTTGAATAAAAAGTCTGGATTTGACTGATCCTCGTACACTGCTCCACGGCCGGCACTGGAGTTTTCTTTGCTCCTGCCGAAAGGCCGTGCAGACGAATTCAGACTAGGACGTTGTAGCGGGCGCTGCGGTGAGTCGCACACACCCGCTCTACGGGAGACGAGTTTGGCGATGGAAATAGCGTCTCCCCCGGGCGTTGCAGCTGCCGCGGTATCTCAGCTTGTTTTACAGCGAGCAGCGGCCAGAGAGCAGCGGTCTGCTGCCCCGGAACACTCGTAATAAGAAACCTAGTTTATGGCGGAAAGCTGCGGCCAAATATCAGTACATCCCACGAGGTTTGGTGCCGCTAGCTGACGCAGGAACTGGAGGCATCGCGTTTTGTATCAGAACAAGGGTCATAAAAAACTTAAGGAGAGAAGAAATGCACGCGCGTGGCATTGCTTGGCAGACTCGTCCGTATTAATTCAGTGAAATGCGAACTTTATTTAAACTTTGAAAAAAGTCGTAGGACACCTCTAATATCGTGTCGGACCTCCTTTTGCCCGGTGTAGTACAGAAACTCGGCGTAGTATGTACTCAACAAATCATTGGAAGACCGCTGCAGAAATACTGAGGCATACTACCTCTTTAGCTGGCCGGAGTGGCCGACCGGTTCAGTCTGGAACCGCGCGACCGCTACGGTCGCAGGTTCGAACCCTGCCTCGGGTATGGATGTGTGTGAGGTCCTTAGGTTAGTTAGGTTTAGGTAGTTGTAAGTTATAGGGGACTGATGACCACAGCAGTTGAGTCCCATAGTGCTCAGAGCCATTTGAACAATTTTGAACCATTGATTTCTGCAGTTATTTCACGCGGTGTTTCTTGTCTGTTAGCACTGACAACTCTACGCAAACGCCACAGCTCTCAATCGATAAGTGAAGGCCACCGGCCACTGCGTTGTCCGTCGTAAGAGGTAGTGACTCCAATTTGGTTTTCGGGACGGACTTGACTGTTGAATGTTGAACTACCTAACGATTTCCGATCTGGAATGTCCCATGCGTTTAGTTTCAACTGCAATTTCGCTTTCAAAGTCTTTTATTTCGAGTGGTGCGGCCATAATCACGCCTGAAACCTTTTAACGTGTATCAGCTGATTGCAAGTGAATGTTCCGTCAATGCACTGTCAATTTATACTTGTGTAAGCGTGACTACCGCCATCTGTATATGTGCATATCGCTTCCAACAGGTTTTTTCACCTCAATGTACAAGTATGGCACTAAAAATAAATTCCAGATTCGCACGCCTGTTTCAACATCTATATTTATACTCTGCAAACCGGTGTGAAGTACATAAAAAACTAAACTTCATACAGGGAGGGAAAGGCTATTTACAATTTGTACAGAAACCAGATGGCAGTTATAAGAGTCGGGGGACATGAAAGGGAAGCAGTAGTTGGGAAGGGAGTGAGACAGCGTTGTAGCCTATCCCCGATGTTATTTAATCTGTATTTTGATCAAGCAGTAAAGGAAACAAAAGCAGATTTCGGAGTAGGTATTAAAATCCATGGAAGAGAAAAGTGTCAGGAAGTCGTTTCTAAAAGTATTAGTATGTACTGTAGCCATGCATGGAAGTGAAACATGGACGATAAATAGTTTGGACAAGAAGAGAATATAAGCTTTCAAAATGTGGTGCTACAGAAGAAGACTGAAGATTAGATGGGTAGATCGCGTAACTAATGAGGAGGTATTGAATAGAACTGCGGAGAAGAGTAATTTGTGGCACAACTTGACTAGAAGAAGGAATCGGATGGTAGGACATGTTCTGAGGCATCAAGGGATCACCAGTTTAGTATGGGAGGGCAGCGTGGAGGGTAAAAATCGTATAGGGAGGCCAAGAGATGAAAACACTAAGCAGATTTAGAAGGATGTAGGTTGCTGTAGATGCTGAGAGATGAAGACGCTTGCACAGGATAGAGTAGCATGGAGAGCTGCATCAAACCGTTCTCTAGACTGAAGACCACAACAACAACAACTTCATCTGAACAGGCTTCGGAAGGCCCAGTGGTACCTACCGACTGCAGTGTCATCCTCAGCCGATAGGCGTCATCGGATGTGGATATGGAGGGTCATGTGGTCAGTACACCGATCTCCGGCCGTCGTCAGTTTTCATAACCGGGGCGGCCACTTGCCAAGAAAGTTGTTTCTCAGTTTGCCTCACAGTGGCTGAGTGCACACCGCTTTCCAACAGCGCTCGTCTCAGTCCGACGGTCAGCCATCCAAGTGCCAGCCAAGCCCGACATTGCTCCGGTGATCTACCGGGAACCGGCGTTACCAGTGTGGCAAGGTCGTTGGCCTGCATACATGGTGGACGGTAATTTCCAGTGTTCTCGGCGGTCCATTCGTGTATGCGCCGCGGAAAGAATGACTGCATAAACGCCTCTGCGCGCCCTATAATCAGTATATCAGTATAGTGTTGTCTTCACGACGGGAGAGATATGCCGCGGGCTGTGGCGTATATTCATAGATTAGTCACTCAAAGTTGGTTCTTGTAACTTTGTAAGTGCAGTTTCACAGGATAGTTTGCGTCTGTTTTCCAGCCTCTGCCACTTTGGTTCTTTCAGCGTATCTGTGGCGGTATCCGAGCGGTTACACGAAACTGGCGCTTCGTGCTGGCATTCTTTGCATACGTGTCGTATCTCCTGCTAGTCCTGTTTGCTATGGTTGCCAACCACTTCAGCAATATAGTTATATGGATATGGTGTCTGTTCTTTCGGACATGTCCGAAAGAACAGACACTATTGATGACCTGCAGCCGTCTAGAACGAAATTAGAATTATATATTAATACCTTCATCTGCTGACGGGCGTTGTTATATATCAACGGGGACAGGTTAAAATGTGTGCCGCGACCGGGGCTCGAACCCGGGATCGCCTGCTTACATGCAAGACGCTCTATCCATCTGGCACAGAGGATAGTGCGACTGCACGGACTATCTGGCGCTCGCCTTCCACGAGATCCACATTCTCACCTTATATATCTACACACTACATTCGTAGTGTCCCTACCCAACACACTCATTATTTGTGGAAGACATTCTTACGAAGTTCCGTAAGAGTTCAAGTAATATGTGTGCATCCGCACAGAAGAGGAAGGGTGCTGTCTTTTCTTTCGGACATGTCCGAAAGAACTGACACCACTGATGACCTGCAGCCGTCTAGAACGAAATTAGAGCGTCTGCCATGTAAGAAGGAGATCCCGGGTTCGAGTCCCGGTCGTGGAACACATTTTCACCTGTCCTTGTTGATATATATCAACGCCCGTCAGCAACTGAAGGTATTAATAAATAATTCTAACTTGAGCAATAGTCTATGATGGGTCGCACAACTGTTAGGTAAGCAATCTCTTTTGTGCACTGACTGCATTTTCCCAGTATCCTACCAATGAAGTCTGCCACCAGATTTGCCTACGGCTGAACCCATGTGATTGCCCCATCCGTACAAATTGTTTCACCCAGGTATTTGTTTCAGTATATGGCGTGCGGTAAACTATACACAATGTCACAATAAACACATTTTTCGGAGCTAGGTTATACAACGTAACAAGGGGGAAGTTGTTAAAAACTAGTGGTGAACTGCTGTAGAAATACAATAAGAAATGTTCATTTTATGGCAACTGCAACTGCTATATTTTCACGAAAATATGGAAACGTAAGGCGGTATAAGTGGATATAATATCAAGACACGTCTTTGCTGGTCATCACTGCTCTGTGCGAAGCGGATTCATCAATGAAGATAATTCTACTCCTGTCAATATGATTAAGGCCGCAGACGTGTCTTCAGACGCCCTGGAAGGCGGTGGGAAGCCAACCTGACTGTCTCCGCTATATGGCCCGACAACCAAGAGTGGTGGTCTGGGTTGCCATTTGTCTTTTATAGCATGACCCCTTTGGTTGTCATCCGCGGCAGCCCTACAAGACAGAGGTAAGTCGACAATATTCTGTACCTCATTTTTTTTGTTCTTATGGGTAACCCATTTTGGGCTTACATTCCAGCAAAATAATGCCCGCCCGCAAAAGGCGAGAGTTTCTACTGTTTTTATCTTCGTGCTTGCGAAACCCTACGTCGTCCAGCAAGGTTACCAGATCTCTCCGCAGTCGAGAACATTTGGAACACTGTGGCCAGGATCATCGAACCAGCTCGGTAATTTGACGTTTCTAACGCGTCAATTGGACAGTATATCTGTCAGGAGTACATCCAACATCTCTTTTAATCAATGGCAAGACGAATAACTGCTTGCCTAAGGACCAGGGTCGGACCAACGCGTTACTGACTTGCTCAGCTTGTGAAACTGTTTCTCCTGAGTAAATCATTCTGTTTTTCCAAAATTGTAACCATTTGTAGGTCTGCAATGTACATCACAACTACCGATTTCTATCCTATTCGGATAATTCCTTCGCGGTGCGTCTTTTTTTTTTTTTTCAGAGAGAGTATTTCGTGAGTCTTTCGTTTGATGTATGGGAGAAACGTGAAATGTATGGTGGGAATTTTATATTAAGCACTGTTCCGCCACTCGTTGCCATCTTTAGCTGCTAAATTTTAATATTGGGCGAAATTTTCGTGCTACATCAGGTTTCACAGTAATATTCCACCTGATATGGGCTTATTCCCCGATAGATGTTTTTACACACAATATGTGAAAGGCGGACGCAATAACGTACGAGAAAGACGAAGTGGAAGAGTGTGTGGAAAGAAACTTTATGTGCCGGCAGAAAAGCTGCTGAGTACCACGTTCTGGTGGGAGGGAGGGCAGTCGGAAGCCCCATTTTCTCCGTGTGCCGCACGCTTTATTGAGATGTTCTAGTGGACCGTAGGGGGCGCATATTAAAAAAAAAAAAAAAAGAAACGGAGGAAACTCCACTGAGATATCTCCAGCAGTGACAGGCTGCATCAGAGTTTGTCAGGCGAATTGCTCAAGGTCAGGAACGTAAAGAAATGGGACGATTTATGACAGCTGTCATGTGATCTTCATGGGAAAGTTTTATTGCAAATGTGGAAGAGACTGTACGTGAACGTAAGACATTTGCTTACGAAATGAAGAAATGCTTTAGTGTAGTGTACAGAAACACAGTGAATAGTAATGTGTCACCAGAACAAAAATGGACAATCAGTTTAAGTAGTAGACAAAAAAAGGAACATAGAACACACAAGTACAGAAATGAGAACCAATGCAATAACAGTAAGTTGATAAACAGGTATAAAATTGGAATAGGCCACAAAAAGAACAAAAGATTGAGAGCTTAAGCCTTTCGGAGTGAAACACCTTAATACACGGTGTTTTAGTTCATGTCACGGTGAGAAGTATCAACATTTCGAGCTCTTTCTGGCCGTTTGTGCCATCATGGGTCTTTGCAGACAGACGAAAGTGCAGGGAGGCGGCGGACTGTGTGTAGGCCAGATTTGGGGGACCGGGTTCTACAGGATATTGGGACAAACGGTTGTACAGGCTCCAGAGAAGTGGCTCGCCATCATGGTGTAAGCCAAAGTAAGATTATGTGTACCCTGTGTGACAATCGCTACTATCCCTATCATTTGCATTCCCATGGAGACCACTTTGAACATCTGTCGTGACGTGGATGCAATGCAGCTCTGTACTGTGTTGTGGGACGATTTATTGTCGTTGCGTGTACACCATCCATTTCTCCACGCGTTATCGTAGGACCTTTTTCCTTCCATTCCCTGTCAAGAATCCGCCGTCCCTGCAATTTGTCGGTTTTATTAATTTTCGCCCTGCCTGTATATTCGGAAGGTAAGGTCCGATCTGGCGCGAAATGGAAACTGCAGTGAAAATCCGATGAAGCTTTGCACAGATGTGTTGGGCAGTGTCTCTAATACGTCCGCCGATCGTGTCTCGTCGCTCTTTCCAGTTCTGCGAGCACAGTGAACACGTAAAGATGCCTCGAAAATAGTGTCCCCTGCCACTTACGAGAGCGCGGTGAGAGATTTCGCCTGATGTCTCGCAGCACACATAACGTAACTGTCATGCGGTTCCTTCTACATGACAATTCTCGGCCGCACACTGTAGGGCCAATGTGGACGCCCCTGTAACCCTTACGATGGGAAGTGTTTGATCACCCACAATACAGTACTCAATTGGCTCCCCTTGAATTTCATCTCCTCTCCTCTCACATAAACCGTTGACCATGAAAGCAACATATTGCCGTAAGCAACGAGCTGTAGATCAGTATAGACAATTGGCGGAAACCGTAGGCAGCTGCCTTCTGCGAAAAGAATGTTGGAAAGCCGGAGCAACGCTACGATAAATATATAAGTCAAACCGGCGACTATATAGAGAGGTACGTGGAAGGAGTAGCTAACTGTTGCAAATAAAACTGTTTTGATTTTGACAGTGGTTTCCGTTTCGCGACCGACTGGACATTAGTTTCCGCAGTCGGCCTTATTTTACCACGGGCAGCAGTTGATGTGTTACAGTGTGAATGTGTGGACGCAAAATGATTACTCCATACTGACGGGTAGTCCACCTAGTGGTGCAGCTAGAGCCGTGCAGAAAACATCACGTCACAAGATTTGTGTCGTGTCTGTGGCAACATCGTTTGACACCGAAAAAAAAAACAATCAACACAATGATGAGTGTACATATTAAGGCCCCACATATAAAAATATCTGCAATGATACCCGTTACACCCAGTACGTAATGGTTCTTGATGTGCGCTCTTGTAAGTGCAGTATCGCTTAAGCGAACGTTGTTCGTGATGTCCTGCCTTTCCGTCTGCCTTTTTTGTTCTTGTTGTTTTTGTTTTGGCGAGGTATTTCTAGAACTTTGTCTACGGGTGTGAGAATGTTCACGTGACCACTGGTACCAGCATCTTTACACAACTGAAGCCGCGCGTCCACCATGTGTGGCACTTCTACGAGAGGTCCAGCACGCACTCGGAAGGCACAGTTTGACCTCTCATTGAGTTGGCTGTGGGAAGTATGAGTGCGTCTCCGCGGCATATACACTGAAGTGCAAAAGAATCTGGTTTAGGTACGTGTAGTCAAATACAGAGATATAAAAAACAGGCAGAATGCGGCACTGCACTCGGCAACGCCTATATTAGACAACAAGTGTCTGCCGCAGTTATTAGATCGGTTATTGCCGCTACAATGTCAGGTTACCAAGATTCAAGTGAGTTTGAACGTGGCGTTATAGTCGGCGCACGAGCGATGGGACACAGCATCTCCGAGGTAGCGATGAAGTGGGGCTTTCCCGTACAACCATATCACGAGTGTACCGCGAATATAAGGAATCTGGTACAACATCATTTCTCCGACATCGCTGCGGTCTGAAAAAGATCCTGCAAGAATGGCACCAACGACGACTGAAGAGAACTGTTGAGCGTAACAGCAGTGCAACCCTTCCACAGATTTCTGCAGATTTCAGTGCTAGGTCATCAACAAGTGTCAGCGTGCAATCCATTCAACGAAATATTATCGATATGGGCTTTCCGCTCCGAAGGCTCGCTCGTGTCCCCTTGATGATTGGACGACACAAAGCTTTACGCTGTGACTGAGCCCGTGAACACAGACATTGCAAAAAATGGTTCAAATGGCTCTGAGCACTATGGGACTCAACTGCTGAGGTCATTAGTCCCCTAGAACTTAGAACTAGTTAAACCTAACTAACCTAAAAACATCACAAACATCCATGCCCGAGGCAGGATTCGAACCTGCGACCGTAGCGGTCTTGCGGTTCCAGACTGCAGCGCCTTTAACCGCACGGCACAGACATTGCACTGTTGATGACAGGAAATATCTTGCCTGTACGGACGAGCCTCGTTTCATATTGTATCGAGCGAATGGACGTGTACAGGTATGGAGACAACTTCATGAATCCATAGACCATGCATGTCAGCAGGGGACTGTTCAAGTGGCTGAAGGCTCTGTAATGGTGTGGGGCGTGTGCAGTTGGAGTGATATGGGACCCGTGATACGTCTAGATTCGACTCTGGAAGGTGACAACACGTATGTAAGCATCCCGTCTGATCACCTGAATCCATTCAAGTCCATTGTAAATTCGGACGGAGACGTCCAATTCCAGCAGGACAATACTACACCCCACACGTGCAGAATTGCTACAGAGTGGCTCCAGGAACACTATTCTGAGTTTAAACACTTCCGTGGGCCACCAAACTCCCCAGAGTTAAACAGTATTGAGCATATCTGGGATGCCTTTCAATGTGCTGTTCAGAAGTAAATGGTTCAAATGGCTCTGAGCACTATGGGACTTAACATCTGTGGTCATCAGTCCCCTAGACTTAGAACTACTTAAACCTAACTAACCTAAGGACATCACACACATCCATGCCCGAGGCAGGATTCGAACCTGCGACCGTAGCAGTCGCGCGGTTGCGGACTGAGCGCCTAGAACCGCTAGACCACCGCGGCCGGCTGTTCAGAAGTAATCTCCACCGCCTCGCACTCTTACGAATTTATCGACAGCCCTGCAGGATTCGTGCTGTCGGTTTCCTCCAGTACTACAGCAGACATTAGTCGAGTCCATGGCACGTCGTGTTGCAGCACTTCTGCAGGCTCGCCGAGGCCCTACACCATATTAGGAAGGTGTACCAGTTTCCTTGATCTTCAGTGTGTATGTACCCATACATACAAATTAATTTGCAAAGTGGCTGAAAAACTGCGCGTTCCACATTATTACGATTTATCGCGCAAAATAATCGGTGGAACATGAAACTGACTAACTCAGAAACATGCCGCCTCCCAAGATTTTCATGCTGATAGCTGTATCCAGTCGACATAAATGCGGTACGCCTGAAAAGAGCGCTCGGCTACGCCAGTTCGATGAGACTTCCTCAGGCCGTTCGGGTGGTGGGAACAGCCTCCGGGACAGCCCGGCGCACTCCTGGTCGCCACGCCGGCACGCGGTCCCAGCCCTGTCCAGCCCAGCACGGCGCGATCGCCGCCGCTCTGTCGCTCTGGCCTGCAGATTCCTGGCTTTTACTGCCGGCTGCCGTTATTGCGGGCTGCGCGCCGCCGTGTCCTCTTTTAATATACGCGCATCGCCGTCCCAGGGTGGCCAGACCCAATAAAATGCAGAATTTCACGAGTCAGCCGGACGCCACGAGCTTCGCTGCTGCGCTGCGCTCGTGCCGTAATACTGGCAGCGACGCTTCGTCCCAGCCCCGACACAGCGGCTCGCAACCTTCCTGATACCATTAGTCCCCAGTGCAAATCAGATATCAGCTGGTACTCCAACACTCGCCCTCCTTCCCCCCCCCCCCCCCCCTTTCACCCCGCCGGTCTCCATTCCTCCCTCACCCCGCAATTATGAACATCAGCGCCTAACTAAACGTCATGGTGAAAGACAGATGCTTTAGTAGGTGTCTACTCCTACATGGCTAAACTGCGCCGGCCGGGGTGGCCGAGCGGTTCTAGGCACTTCAGTCCGGAACCGCGCGACTGCCACGGTCGCAGGTTCGAATCCTGCCTCGGGCATGGATGTGTGTGATGTCCTTAGCTTAGTTAGGTTTAAGTAGTTCTAAGTTCTCGGGGACTAATGACCTCAGATGTTAAGTCCCATAGTGCTGAGAGCCATTTGAGCCATTTGCTAAACTGCAAACAACATTTAAGTGCCCGGCAGAGACTACGTCTAACCACCTTCATACTAATTCTGTATATTCCACTCTCGAACTGGGCTTGGCTTGGAAACGACGATCACTTATATATTTCTGTGAAAGCTCTGATTTCCCTTATGTTATTCAAAAATGGCTCTGAGCACTATGGGACTTAACAGCTATGGTCATCAGTCCCCTAGAACTTAGAACTACTTCAACCTAACTAACCTAAGGACATCACACAACACCCAGTCATCACGAGGCAGAGAATTATGTTATTATGATGATCATTTCTGCCTATGTAGGTCGGCGTCAACAAAATATTTTCAACATTTAAGTGCCCGGCAGAGACTACGTCTAACCACCTTCATACTAATTCTGTATATTCCACTCTCGAACTGGGCCTGGCTTGGAAACGACGATCACATATATATTTCTGTGAAAGCTCTGATTTCCCTTATGTTATTCAAAAATGGCTCTGAGCACTATGGGACTTAACAGCTATGGTCATCAGTCCCCTAGAACTTAGAACTACTTCAACCTAACTAACCTAAGGACATCACACAACACCCAGTCATCACGAGGCAGAGAATTATGTTATTATGATGATCATTTCTGCCTATGTAGGTCGGCGTCAACAAAATATTTTCGCATTTGTGGGAGAAAGTTGGTGGCTGAAATTTCGTTCAAACGGTTCGAATGGCTCGAAGCACTATGGGACTTAACATCTGAGCTCACCAGTCCCCTAGACTTAGAACTACTTAAACCTAACTAACCTTAGGACACCACACACATCCATGCCCGAGGCAGGATTCGAACCTGCGACCGTAGCAGCAGCGCGGTTCCGGACTGAAGCACCTAGAATCGCTCGGTCACAGCGGCCGGCTGAAACTTCGTGAGGTGAGTCAGTCGTAACGGGGAACTCCCTAGTTTTAATTATTTCCATCCCAAATTCTGTATCATATCCCTGACACTCTCACACCTTTTTCTCCATAAAACAAAACGTGCTGCTTTTCTTTGAACTTTCTCGATGTACTCCGTTAATCCTGTCCGGTAAGGATGCCAATTTTCGCACCATACAGATACGTTACCTAAATCGTCTCGCAAATTTGTTTTGATCTTCTGATGTCTTTACCAGAATATAAATGACAGCATAATCTGCAATCAGCCTCATAAATGTCTCATAAATCGTTCATATAGATGAAGAACAGCATAAGGCCTATAATATTACCTTGGGGAACCCAGCATCGTGTGAAAAGAACCTAAGACGGCTTATTAAACCATTAACTAATGAGTCAATGAGACACTAGGAATTGCTTATTTCTAACAACGTTTTTTATTAGAATGACGAAGCGATTCTCAGTGCATCGCGAGTGCTGCCTGCAACGCCTTCTCAGGAAAGACAGCTAACTATCCACGCTGAGGGTAGACGCTAGCCACTGTTAAGTGCTACCTCTGGATCACTCCTCTACGTAGTGGCACTTTCTTCATCCATATCGTTCACCCCCATTTAAAATCAACCAAGTTAAAATGCGTTGTTTGTAAATCACGTGAATGCTGGACTCTTCTACATCTACATCTACATCTATACTCCGCGAGCCACCTTACGGTGTGTGGCGGAGGGTACTTATTGTACCACTATCTGATCCCCCCTTCCCTGTTCCATTCACGAATTGTGCGTGGGAAGAACGACTGCTTGTAAGTCTCCGTATTTGCTCTAATTTCTCGGATCTTTTCGTTGTGATCATTACGCGAGATATATGTGGGCGGTAGTAATATGTTGCCCATCTCTTCCCGGAATGTGCTCTCTCGTAATTTCGATAATAAACCTCTCCGTATTGCGTAACGCCTTTCTTGAAGTGTCCGCCACTGGAGCTTGTTCAGCATCTCCGTAACGCTCTCGCGCTGACTAAATGTCCCCATGACGAATCGCGCTGCTTTTCGCTGGATCATGTCTATCTCTTCTATTAATCCAACCTGGTAAGGGTCCCATACTGATGAGCAATACTCAAGAATCGGACGAACAAGCGTTTTGTAAGCTACTTCTTTCGTCGATGAGTCACATTTTCTTAGAATTCTTCCTATGAATCTCAACCTGGCGCCTGCTTTTCCCACTATTTGTTTTATGTGATCATTCCACTTCAGATCGCTCCGGATAGTAACTCCTAAGTATTTTACGGTCGTTACCGCTTCCAATGATTTACCACCTATGGCATAATCGTACTGGAATGGATTTCTGCCCCTATGTATGCGCATTATATTACATTTATCTACGTTTAGGGAAAGCTGCCAGCTGTCGCACCATGCATTAATCCTCTGCAGGTCCTCCTGGAGTACGTACGAGTCTTCTGATGTTGCTACTTTCTTGTAGACAACCGTGTCATCTGCAAATAGCCTCACGGAGCTACCGATGTTGTCAACTAAGTCATTTATGTATATTGTAAACAATAAAGGTCCTATCACGCTTCCCTGCGGTACTCCCGAAATTACCTCTACATCTGCAGATTTTGAACCGTTAAGAATGACATGTTGTGTTCTTTCTTCTAGGAAATCCTGAATCCAATCACAAACCTGGTCCGATATTCCGTAAGCTCGTATTTTTTTCACTAAACGTAAGTGCGGAACCGTATCAAATGCCTTCCTGAAGTCCAGGAATACGGCATCAATCTGCTCGCCAGTGTCTACGGCACTGTGAATTTCTTGGACAAATAGGGCGAGCTGAGTTTCACATGATCTCTGTTTGCGGAATCCATGTTGGTTATGATGAAGGAGATTTGTATTATCTAAGAACGTCATAATACGAGAACACAAAACATGTTCCATTATTCTACAACAGATTGACGTAAGCGAAATAGGCCTATAATTATTCGCATCTGATTTATGACCCTTCTTGAAAATGGGAACGACCTGCGCTTTCTTCCAGTCGCTAGGTACTTTACGTTCTTCCAGCGATCTACGATAAATTGCTGATAGAAAGGGGGCAAGTTCTTTAGCATAATCACTGTAGAATCTTAAGGGTATCTCGTCTGGTCCGGATGCTTTTCCGCTACTAAGTGATAGCAGTTGATTTTCAATTCCGATATCGTTTATTTCAATATTTTCCATTTTGGCGTCCGTGCGACGGCTGAAGTCAGGGACCGTGTTACGATTTTCCGCAGTGAAACAGTTTCGGAACACTGAATTCAGTATTTCTGCCTTTCTTCGGTCGTCCTCTGTTTCGGTGCCATCGTGGTCAACGAGTGACTGAATAGGGGATTTAGATCCGCTTACCGATTTTACATATGACCAAAACTTTTTAGGGTTCTTGTTTAGATTGTTTGCCAATGTTTTATGTTCGAATTCGTTGAATGCTTCTCTCATTGCTCTCTTTACGCTCTTTTTCGCTTCGTTCAGCTTTTCCTTATCAGCTATGATTCGACTACTCTTAAACCTATGATGAAGCTTTCTTTGTTTCCGTAGTACCTTTCGTACATGATTGTTATACCACGGTGGATCTTTCCCCTCGCTTTGGACCTTAGTCGGTACGAACTTATCTAAGGCGTACTGGACGATGTTTCTGAATTTTTTCCATTTTTGTTCCACATCCTCTTCCTCAGAAATGAACGTTTGATGGTGGTCACTCAGATATTCTGCGATTTGTGCCCTATCACTCTTGTTAAGCAAATATATTTTCCTTCCTTTCTTGGCATTTCTTATTACACTTGTAGTCATTGATGCAACCACTGACTTATGATCACTGATACCCTCTTCTACATTCACGGAGTCGAAAAGTTCCGGTCTATTTGTTGCTATGAGGTCTAAAACGTTAGCTTCACGAGTTGGTTCTCTAACTATCTGCTCGAAGTAATTCTCGGACAAGGCAGTCAGGATAATGTCACAAGAGTCTCTGTCCCTGGCTCCAGTTCTGATTGTGTGACTATCCCATTCTATACCTGGTAGATTGAAGTCTCCCCCTATTACAATAGTATGATCACGAAACTTCTTCACGACGTTCTGCAGGTTCTCTCTGAGGCGCTCAACTACTACGGTTGCTGATGCAGGTGGTCTATAGAAGCATCCGACTATCATATCTGACCCACCTTTGATACTTAACTTAACCCAGATTATTTCACATTCGCATTCGCTAATAACTTCACTGGATATTATTGAATTCTTTACTGCTATAAATACTCCTCCACCATTGGCGTTTATCCTATCCTTGCGGTATATATTCCATTCTGTGTCTAGGATTTCGTTACTGTTCACTTCCGGTTTTTACCAACTTTCCGTTCCTAATACTATATGCGCACTATTTCCTTCAATAAGAGATACTAATTCAGGAACCTTGCCCTGGATACTCCTGCAGTTTACCAATATTACGTTGACTTTTCCTGTTTTTGGTCTCTGAGGACGGACGTTCTTTATCAACGATGATAATGTCCTCTCTGGTAAGCCGTCAGGTATTTTATCGTTTCGCCCAAGGGGGGGTCCCTCTAACCTAAAAAACCCCCGTGTGCACGCCACACGTACTCTGCTACCCTAGTAGCTGCTTCCGGTGTGTAGTGCACGCCTGACCTGTCTAGGGGGGCCCTACAGTTCTCCACCCAATAACGGAGGTCGATGAATTTGCAACCATTATAGTCGCAGAGTCGTCTGAGCCTCTGGTTTAGACCCTCCACACGGCTCCAAACCAGAGGACCGCGATCGACTCTGGGCACTATGCTGCAGATATTAAGCTCAGCTTGCACTCCGCGTGCGATGCTGGTTGTCTTCACCAAATCAGCCAGCCGCCGGAAGGAACCAAGGATGGCCTCAGAACCCAAGCGGCAGGCGTCATTCGTTCCGACATGTGCTACTATCTGCAGCCGGTCACACCCAGTGCGTTCAATAGCTGCCGGAAGGGCCTCCTCCACATTACGGACGAGACCCCCCGGCAAGCACACCGAGTGCACACTGGCATTCTTCCCCGACCTACCCGCTATTTTCCTAAGGGGCTCCATAACCCGCCTAACGTTGGAGCTCCCTATAACTAATAGGCCCGCCCTCTGTGACTGTCGGGACCTTGCCGGAGAATCGGCCACTGGCCCAACAGGCGAGGCATCCTGTGGTGGCTCGGAAACGATGTCATCACCACTAGGAAGCACCCCGTACCTGTTGGAAAGGGGTAAGGCAGCTGCCACGCGGCCAGATCCCACCTTCGCCTTTCGGCCAGGCACGCGCGAGCCCACCACTGTCCGCCATTCACCCTGGAGTGATGGCTGACCGGTAAGATGCTCACTGCCGGAAGACGCAGCGACATCAGGGGTTCCATGCGATTCCAAGGCCACCGAAGTAGGCATAGGTCTCACCACAGTTGCCCCAACGCCACTACGAGCCGACGCCTGCGCCTCGAGCTCGATGAGCCTAACAGACAAAGCCTCCACCTGCCCCCGAAGAGTGGCCAATTCTCCTTGCGTCCGCTCACAACAACCACAGTCCCTACACATGACTATGTTTACCCTACAAGCGAACGGTGTACTCGCCTTATTAGCAGCAGGAAATCGAAGTGCTCTCTCACTGACGGTCTAACCGACACTGAGCTGTTCTAACCAAACAAACAAAAGCCTGTACGATACGAGGGTCGATAGCAACGGCGATACTGTACACTACACTGTTATTAAAATAAACGGTTGTGTCTAGTAGGCACTCAAACACGCAAGAAATTACAAAAATAAAATAGTAACTACCCAGATAACTGAAAATAAGTTGTACCTGTTTGAAGCTCGCAAAAATGTGTAACAAGCGAACGGTGTACTCGCCTTATTAGCAGCAGGAAATCGAAGTGCTCGCTCACTGACGGTCTAACCGACACTGAGCTGTTCTAACCAAACAAACAAAAGCCTGTACGATACGATACGATACTCTTTACTTCTGAACCAAAAAATATTGAAAGATTTCAAGCTGCCAATGCTTTGTGTCTGACCACTAACATCAATAACACAAGGGGCGTTCAGTACGTAATGCAACACATTCTTTTCTGAAAGCAGGTTGGTTTTAAACAGGACTTCAACATACCGTATTAGTTTGCACTCTTTTCGCTGCAAAACCCCAATTTTAATATAACCTCCGTTCAACGACGCGGCCTCACGGCACCATACTGAAAGGGTCTGCCTGCCCACGTGGTACCACCCTACTGGACGACGTTGGAGTCGTTTTGCTGGATCAGTGATCTCCTCGTCTACCAAGTACTGCTTCCCTCGGCGTGTATCCTTCACTGGGCCAAACAGCTGGTCCTTCGTTGCTCTTTATGGTCTTCTATTCGGCAGCGTGGAACCTACTGAGCACATACATTTAACTCAACCGATGGACGAGTGTGACAGCACTGCCAACAGACACATCCAGTTGAGAAGCGAGGTGTTTGATTCGTCGATCACCACGAATGAGAGTCTCCGTTGATCCATTATGGAGCGTGGGACAACGGCTGGCATGTATTTCTTGATGCAATAATTTACCAACAGCCTTATGCATTGTAGAAATATATTTTATCAACTTCTAATGTGCTACCAGTTTCGGCATTACACTGATGCCATCTTCAGGCCCCACACGTCATAGTCGTAAAATCGCTATAAACGGAAGGAGCCATATAACTGGATCCGTGAATCAAATCGTTATGCAACAGCTCTTGGTGGCCAGTTGATACAAAAGGTTTGTGGCACTTGGCCACCAAGAGCTGTTGCATAACGATTTGATTCACGGATCCAGTTATATGGCTCCTTCCGTGTATAGCGATTTTACGACTATGACGTGTGGGTCCTGAGGATGGCATCAATGTAGTGCCGAAACTGGTAGCACATAAGAAGTTCATAAAGTAAATTTCCACAATTCATACGGCTGTTGGTAAATTATTGCATCATCAAAAACGAATGATAGTGTTCGCACGTTCCACACTGCGGGAGTCACATTTGCATGGCCGACCGGCACGCGGGAGTTCGGGGAGGTTTGCGCGACCTTGTTGCGGTGATGACAGAAGCATCGCCCACCGACTCAGCGTGTTTTTGTCCACTGCCAGGTCTCCGTAGACATTCTACATGCGCCTAAGAACATTTGCAATGCTCTGGTTTTCTTCCAAAAGAAACTGAAGGACAGCTCTCAGCCCGGAACGCACTTCCGTAACAGACGCCATCTTCACGTCTATACACAGCGACGCCACCGGAATTTCATGAAACAATAGAAGCTGAAGCGGGAATATTCCACGATGACCCACAATAAATTCCCCTTTTCCTTCAGCCGCAATCGGCCGAGAAAAACGTGTTACATTACTTACTGAACGCTTCTCGTAATAAAAATAATATTAACAGGTTCGAGGACACACTACCACGAAAGAAAACTGGTGCCCTCTGGACACAGAAGAGGAAGAAACAACACAGCCAGAGGATGCGTAACTACTGGGAAAACGTCGAAGCCCACTCCAAACGCAACAGTTGAATGTCGTGGTCCTTAGTTGGCCTATACGAAATAAGACGAAGTAGAAGAAGAAGAAGAAGAAGAAGAAGAAAAAGAAGAATAGCAATATTGTGTTCCCCTACAGCATTGTAGTAGCCATGTCGTAGTTACTGCTGTGGTGTCCCGTCTGTAGGTTCGTTTACTGTCGCAAAGCAAACGATCTAGCAATTACTACTCTGTTGCGGAAAAAACCTACAACTCGGAGAAGACATTCATGAGATACTTATGCATCTGTGACGAATGTGTCGCAATTTTAGTGTCATAGATCCATGTTAGAAAGTATGAAGTGTGTATCACATTTTTGTTTAGCAAGTACCTTCATCACACTGCGACACGCGTTAATGCTAGTACCTGAAAAAAGTAAATGTAATTATTAGCAAACTATGTAACTAGAATTAAACCCATACGAAACAGCGATATTAGATATGATTTTTTAAAATTCACATCACAAATGTTTCTATTATCTTACTTTCTGGTTTTCCCACAGCATTTGATTCGCTTCCATACAGTTCTGCACTCCATGCGTAAATCTTCGGGAATTTATTTCTTAAATTGCAGCCTATATTTGACACTAGTCGACTTCTTTTGGCTAAAAATGCTTTCTTTGTATGTCTTAGTTTAACTCGTATGTCCTTGCTAAAGCTGAAATAAAACTGCATACACATTGTGCAAACGCAGAGCTCTGTTTTGTGACAACATGGAAAGAATGAAGGCCGAAACTCGTCCTTAACTCGTCTTTGATATGAAGCGGAAAACAACAGTATCCCGGTACATGAAGGTCAAAAAAAGCTCTAGAGTAAACGGGCATCTGTATTACTAAACAGGCAGCTAGCTGCACTGTGGAAGACCTCAGTTGCGCGTTGCCTATCTATCGGGTTCCAGGGGCAACAAAAATTTGATTTTCAGTATTTCATTTAATTCTTGACCGAAATTAAAAATTAAAAATCCTCTCACCCAGAATCTTCATAGCCACTTGTCCATGCAAGATACTATACTTTCGCTCAGCTGAGATGCCAACAATTTTAGCAATCTCATGAATTTTTATTCGGCGGTCTTGCTTTACCATATCATGGATTCTGTCTACATCTACATCTACATTTATACTCCACAAGCCACCCAACGGTGTGGCGGAGGGCACTTTACGTGCCACTGTCATTACCTCCCTTTCCTGTTCCAGTCGCGTATGGTTCGCGGGAAGAACGACTGTCTGAAAGCCTCCGTGCGCGCTCTAATCTCTCTCATTTTACATTCGTGATCTCGTCGGGAGGTATAAGTAGGGGGAAGCAATATATTCGATACCTCATCCAGAAACGCACCCTCTCGAAACCTGGCGAGCAAGCTGCACCGCGATGCAGAGCGCCTCTCTTGCAGAGTCTGCCACTTGAGTTTGTTAAACATCTCCGTAACGCTATCACGGTTACCAAATAACCCTGTGACGAAACGCGCCGCTCTTCTTTGGATCTTCTCTATCTCCTCCGTCAACCCGATCTGGTACGGATCCCACACTGATGATCAATACTCAAGTATAGGTCGAACGAGTGTTTTGTAAGCCACCTCCTTTGTTGATGGACTACATTTTCTAAGGACTCTCCCAATGAATCTCAACCTGGTACCCGCCTTACCAACAATTAATTTTATATGATCATTCCACTTCAAATCGTTCCGCACGCATACTCCCAGATATTTTACAGAAGTAACTGCTACCAGTGTCTGTTCCGCTATCATATAATCATACAATAAAGGGTCCTTCTTTCTATGTATTCGCAATACATTACATTTGTCTATGTTAAGGGTCAGTTGCCACTCCCTGCACCAAGTGCCTATCCACTGCAGATCTTCCTGCATTTCGCTGTCAATGATTTCCTCTGTGGTGACGTCAATTCGTTAGGCCAAACGTAAAATGTTTTTAGCGATGATGCAGAGCAGCGTGAACTTCAACCAATTCAGTTTTGAGTTTTACGGCAGTCCAACTTTTCAAATGAAAATGCTTAGTAACGACATGAAATTAGGTTTTCTCCATTTTCATTCAGTCCACACGATCACCAATTCAGGTAACTGTCAACAATGAACTGTACATTCTTGAAATTATTTGTACGATCGTTAGAATAACCATGCTTACTAACCACGAAGGAGCTATAAAAATATTCTATCCTTTCATGGAAACTTATCAAACCACCGTCGCACATAGTATGAAAGGTATCTATAGCAGACGGTTTTCAAGGAAGGTGGAAGGTCACCAGTTGCCACTTTAAACCGCCTGGGGCCGAGGTGCGCCTCTGGGGTACAGTGTGTGCCAGTGAGAGCTTCGCAGGACCAGCCGCTAAGCACCTTCAGATAGCCTCAGTTGGGCAGGCGTATGGCGAACCAATTGAGGAATGGCTCGCCGGCACCTTCGCTAACTGACCTGCCGCAAAGTCGTCCGTCTTAGGGAAGACGCGGCGGAGCGGCAGTAACCGACGAAAGGCCGGCGTTAAAAAAGCGGCCCAGCACTTTCTCTGTTCCTCCCCCTCCCTCCCCTCCCCCTCTCCAGCCCGGTGCTCCGTCAGACGGGCACTAAAGCAGAAACGACGTCTGTAACGGCCGTGTTAATGGCCGCCGCGACACACGCAGACAACAAGCAAGTGCGTGTAAACCGAGGGCGGAATTCCGGACGAGGCCAGCCTACGTTCCTTCGGGAAGCCCGCCGGCCGCGTCGGGAATCGGACCGGTGTGTGAGGTGCAAAGGCCGAAATGCAAAGTGTCACCCCATGAAGCACCAGTCACATATTTACAACATTTCCCGTAGATGTTCGTCACGCGGCTCATGTTAAATCATTAAAGTTTCATTCCGTTTGGAACTCACGTCCATCTTTAGAATCAGTATGAGGTGTGACCCCACAGGCTCGAATACACTCTTATACTCCTTGTGGCAAGAAAACAAAACACTCGAATGTCATCTTCAGGTCACTTAAGTCAATTCATGAAGAGTGTTAGCTGCAGGCTGGTATGAAAGTATTCATGGAGTTGAAAAGAAGTCATGGGATAGCAATAGGCACGTGTACAGATGGCGGTAGTACCGCGCACACAAGGTATGAAAGGGCAGCAGCATTTACGTAGAATTGGTAACAGACAAACAACACAGCGTGAAATAAACGCAGAAACCAATGTTGGGTGGATGACGAACGTATCCATTAGGACAGTGCGGAGAAATATGGCGTTAATGGGCTATGGCAGCAAACGACTTACCTGAGTGTCTTTGCTAACAGAACGACATCAGCGCATCTCCTTGGTTCGTGACCATATCGGATGGACCGTAGACGACTGGAAAACAGTGGATGAGTTCCGATTTCAGTTGGTAGGAGCTGATGGTAGGGTTCGACTGTGGTGCAGACCCTAAGAAGGGACTGACCCAAGTTGTCAACAAGGCACTGTGTAAGCTGGTGGCAGCTCCATAACGGTGTGTGTTGTGTCGACATAAAACGTATTGGGTTCTCTGGTCCAACTCAACCATCTTCGGCTGGAAATTGTTACGCTCCACTACTTCGAGAGCACTTTCAACCATTGACTTCATGTTCCCAAAGAACGGTGGAATTTTTATGGATGACACTGCGTCATAACAACTTGGCCACAGTTGTTCGCGATTTGTCCGAAGGACATTCTGGACAATTCTGGCGAATGATTTCGCCACCCAGATCGTCCGACATGAATACAATCGATCATTTATGGATCATAGCTGAGAAGTCAATTCGTGCCCAAAATCCTGCACCAACAACTCATTCACGATCATGGACGGTTATAGAGGCATCATGGCTCAGTATTTCTGCAGGGGACTTCCAACGGTTTGTTGAGTCCATGCCACATCGAAATGCAGCAAAAGGAGGTCAGAGACGGTCTTTGGAGATATCTGACGACTTTTGTCATCTCAGTGTACGTCTTCCCTTCACATCCCATGCACGCTCTATGGGTAAAAAAAAAAAAAAATTCAAATGTGTATGAATGTGTATGAATTCTAAAGACGCAAACTGCTGAGGTCATTTGGTCTCTAGACGTACACACGACGTAAACTAACTTATGCTAAGAACAATACGCGCACACATACACACTCATACCCAGGATCTATGCCTTTCACGGGATATTGCACTACCAACTGAAATACCAGAGCACTGTTCACTACCCCTCCTCGCGGTTTCACATCTGCCAGCCCCATATCTCTTACCTTCCAGAGTTATCAGATGAGAAGCTGTGAGAACGTTACTCGTGCTCGGGTTGTTCAGTTAGTGGAGCACTTGCGCGTGAAAGGCAAAACTCCTGGGTTCAACTCACCATCCGGAACACAGTTTTAATGTGCCGGGAAGTTTCATATAAGCGCACACTCCGCTGCAGAATGAAAATTTCAGAAAAGACTTTAACAATTATATTTATATTAGATGCTAACAAATTCCTCCTCTTCATAAATGCTTTCCTTGCTGTTGCGAGTCTACATTTTATATCATCTCTTCTTCGGTCGGCATCAGTTACTCCTATTTTGCTGCCCAAATTACAGAACTCATCTACTACTTGTAGTGTTTCATTTCTCTGTCTAATTCCCTCAGCATCACCTCATTTAATTCGAGCAGCCTGCATCTCTCTACCCTTCTTTTAGTTTTACTGACGAGGTACGGAATCGAATCGGGAGAGAAGCAGTTTTATGGCACAATATGACTAAAATGTGGGATAGACTGATAGGAGGCATCACGGACGTCACAGAATTGTCAGTTAGGTAATGGGGAAAGTGTGTGCCATGAGAGGGATGATAGAAGGAGGAAATTACACACTACGAAGGAGACTGAAATACGGCAAATAGAGTCAGGTGGATTTAGACTGCAATAGGTAGTCAGAGATGAAGAAGTTTGCACGAGACAGACTAGCTTGAAATGGAATCAACAAAAGGCTGCCGACAGTAAAGAGTTTGAGGGCGGCTTGCGTCACGTGAATGGAGAAGAAACTAACGTAGGGCAGATCCACTCCTCATCAATGGGAAGGCGCAGGCGGCCAAGGCGGTGGCGGTGGCGGTCTCGCGGGTGAGTTACGGGCCCCCGGCGTGCCAATAAACGCGACCGCCGGCAGTGTGATGTGTCAGGCGCGACGAGCCGTCCAGTCAGCCGCCAGTCGCGCCCGCGGTAATGTCTGAGTTTTAATGGCTGCCTTAATGCCTTTATGATAGCCATTCCGGGCGCCGTTGACGGCGGCCGTGACGTGGCACCGCCAGCGACGTCACACACCGCCCCACCACGTCACGGCGTCTGCCGCCGGCGTAAACACGGCGGTCCCGATTGGTCCCGCCACAAGTTCCAGCTCAGCGTGCCCAACGAGGATCTTCTGATCAGAAAAAAATATATTTGCTCTATCCTAAAGTCACATTTTTATTCGTCTAATGACCGTGGGATTTGATACGAGATACCATCATCACACAATCCAGCGATCAAAAAATTAAACTAACCTTGAAGAAACATTAACAAAAACTTTTTTTTTAAAATAACTAACGTTTGGTATAAAGCACGAGGTTAAAACACGTAGTAGTTGACTCTCACATGTACAAGTGAGCAGGTGAGTGGAGGACTATGAAAGAAGCAAATAATCCTGACAAACACAGGTCAGACTGAGTGCATCAACACCTTATAACAGAATCCCCGAGGACCCAAACTGCGGATATGCTCTTGAGGACGAACACATCACAACAAGTGTTCCACGTGGCGGCAGCTTATGTGAAAACAGGGTTCGGCACATTTCCTCATCGAGCCAGTACACTTGCAAAAATCCCAGGCGTGTTCCGAATGAACTGACAACCAGCCACAATTCGTTCCCGGAATTCATCGACACCATCAATAAGTGTGGAACAGATCAAAGCTTTTAAATACACCACTTCAGTCCGGAACCGCGCGACTGCTACGGTCGCAGGTTCTAATCCTGCCTCGGGCATGGATGTGTGTCACGTCCTTAAGTTAGTTAGATTTAAGTAGTTCTAAGTTCTAGGGGACTGATGGCCTCAGCTGTTAAGTGCCAAACAACATAAATATGCTACAACCCAAAAACATACAGTTAAACTTCTGTGGCCATTGGCAGATCCATATTTAGTCTTGGTTCCTGTTATGACCGTGTCTGGAGCCATAAGTAAACACACACGTGTGTCCTGTTTTGGTCACTTTAAAAATATATACAAAACACCTATAATACAGATTTGGTCTTAATTCCAACTAGGCTAATTTCCTTTAAGTTGGCTTATTTAAAATATTTCTCATATTTATATATCAAGACAAACCTAATTAATATTCTTGCCTGAGCATCTCATTAACTGATCTACTCTTGTAACATAGTAAAATATTAATATACAATACGAGCTATTTAAATATAAAATTTCTGTAACTCATGGTTTTTGAGACATCCAAACAATGGGGTTTCAGAACTCTCCAGCGAAGTAAAAACAAAAAAAATAATCGATGGACTTGATTCTGGACTGTTCCAACATGCGGTTTCGAGTTATTAAGTAAAACATCTACGTATCTCTGTAAAATCTTACTGAAAAGGTAAATTTGTGAAGGTCTAAAGCTGGACTGCAAACAATCAATCTTGAAATCAGTGATATCGTTGCATTATTAGGAGATGCAAAGTTTTGCCACAAAAAAATGTTGAATGTTAATGGGGTTAGAGATTTTATTACAACAGGAGAGAAAAATAAGAAACTGATTCTAGGAAGCATCTGAAACTCTGAATGATAAGGGTGTGTTAAATAATATTGACAGAGTGTTTAATGTGAATAAAACGTCTTTTTCTGGCTCCTAAAGCGGAATTAATTGTGGACAGTTTGTAGGCCAAGCGTTACAATAGTTTTTGTTAACTGTTTTCCACTCAGTTGCTGTAACTTTTATATACTTCAACCACATTACGTGCTTGTATAAAGAACAAATCACTTTGTAACAAACTGGTTTTAGAATCATTTAAAGCCTCAGTTTTAATACGGTATTAAGTGACTAAAAGGGGGGGGGGGGGTAAATGACTGGGCATAGCTAGAGTTAATATGGCCAAAACTGGGGAAGTGTGTCTTTTGTATTCTTACAAAAATTAGAACATCTGTTCGTACATAGTTCCAATGTACACTGTTTTAAACAACAGATACACTTTTTTGAAGTAATCTGTAAACTTTTCCCCATAGCAAACATTAAGCATATCTTGAATTGTCCTTAAGGTGGCCTTAAGTGATGCAAGGACCCTATTGTGACATTTTCATCGTGGTGTGGCCTGATGGTGGTACCGAAACCGATAGTCAACAGACAAAAGTGTGACACCAAACTGAAGCAAATTTTTTTTTTCATTGTGTTGGCCGCTGTCCCAAAGGTACTATGTTGGGAATATGTAAGATGTTCTAATGAATCTATAAACTAACCCCTGTCCACCTCACAGTCTACGAACGACAGGCCTAACAAATGCTATTGCTTGTAAATCGCTTTCTGCACGAAGACTAACGATGAAGTGTTTATTGGTCTTCAGCCTCAGGAACAAGACGGGGTACGAAATCACCAGGAGAATAACAAAATCGAGAGACCACCACTTCGAAGAGGCAATGGGCTACATACATAGCGTGACAATGCCTCAAGAGGTTCTCCTATAACGCATACGACGTCTTTGGAGAACGAAGATCTCTTCCATAATATCAACATCGATTCAGCAACAGCGATCTAGTGAATATTCGTTCTATGTTCCTCCATGAGATCCAAAGTATCGTCAGCAAAGACACCCGGTAGAAGCTGTGTTCCTTTACTTCTGGAAGGCATTTGATAAGTTGCGCATTGTTGCTTACTGACTAAAATTACGATTTTGAAGGAACACTGGACAGATTTGTGATTGGATATAGTATATCTTTGCAGACAAAACATAACGCGTCATTCTTGATGGAACATAATCGACAGATGTAACGGTACTTTTGGAAGTATCCCGAGGGAATGTCATAGGGCCGCTGCTGTCTACAGTCTATGTTAATGATTGACATGTTAACGTTGAAGGTTCGCTGAAGCTCTTCGCGGTTGATGCTGTTGTCTGTAATAAGTCTACAACGGCAGAAAGCTGTAGCGAAATGTGGGGAGGCCTGTAGAGGTCTGGCTATTGGTACAGGGAGTGGTAGTTGACCCTGTGCGTAAATATGTGTAACGTATTGGGTACGAATAGGCTAACAGATCCACTGTTGTTCAGTTATACCTTTGGTGAAAAATCACCAGGGACAACAGCTACCGTAGAAATAATTGGGAGTAACCGTCCGCAATTGACTGAAGTTAGAATTGAGAATCGATGGAAGAATCTTAAGAAAATATAACTCATCCAAAAACAAGAATAGCTTATAAAACACTCCTTCGACAGATTCTTGGACAGTGCTCCACGGTCTGGGACCCTAACCCAAGTAGGAGTAATATAAGAGGCAGAAAAGATCCAGCGAATGGTACCGCGTTTCGCCACGGGAATGTTTCGTCGGTGCAGCCCAGTGCTTAAGAGGAGACGAGTTTGTAGCATTTTGATGTAGTTCCTCTAGCGGCGTGTTACGGTACCGTGGCACGAGGATTTAAATGAGTAGCAGGGCTGCAGACATGTCTCTGCAAGAAAGAAAATTCGGAACTTCATTTGAGAAGTGATAACTAAAAATTTATGACTACTTCTCAAACACTCGGATCAAAAGCAGCCAGGGACTTTTTAGGGACTTAATAAGGGTGTTTCCACCTTCTGCCTTTATTATGGCTTAAGCGTTTTGTGGTTGATAGGGTACAAATATCCTACTAAAGAAATGTTTTCGCAAATTTTAGAAAAAATACTGGATATAGAGAACGCTGTGAACAATCTAACTAGGTGGCATGTGTTTAAAGGTGGCACAGTACGATTGTTTACAGAAATCGATAAGATCACCATATTCTCCATTCCAAGAATGTCCCAACTATGTAATCGTGTTTTCTTATATATCATAGACATTGTTTCGAAACATAACTACACATCTCTGTTATTCTGATGGTTTGTACATAATTTGTACATAGTGGGATGTAGAAGCCCCAGAGAACGTCATAAAATGTGGAAAACATTGGAGTGTGATTATCAAAGCCATCTTCAAGTGTTATGCTGAAAACCTGTGAGTGAGATTTCATGTCATTCACTATCAGTAGAATAACTGTGTTTTGGTACTGATGTGTTGTACTTTCTTTCGTAATTGTCATCTCGGTAATATCATTCTAAGATTAAAAATTTAATTCTGAAAATCCTAGCTTCACATGAAAACATGGATGTAACTAGGTTAGTGGGACACTTGTGCCTCACTTTAGCGAGTTTCAAAATCGGTCAGCTTAAAAGTTTTCCGGTAGTGAAAATGTATTTTTTAGCACAAAGGATGAAAGATTTTGACCGTTTTATATTTCATATACACACATCAAAAAATGTTTTGCATGATCTCGGTTCCGACAGTTCAGAAACCTGTACATAAAATTGGAATACAGATCAACATAAACATCATTTCCGCCCTTTTTATTGCTCATGAAAACCACACATCGCATGATGTACCACCATACATTGAGATCTTCAGAGGTAGTGGCCCAGACTGCTGTACACACCGGTACCTCTAATACCCAGTAGCACGTCCTCTTGTATTGTTGCATGCCTGTGTTCATCGTGGCATACTATCCAGACGTTTATCAAAGCACTGTTGGTCCAGATTGTCCCACTCCTCAACGGCGATTCGACGTAGCTCCCTCAAAGTGGTTGGTGGGTCATATCGTTCATAAACAGCCCTTTTCAGTCTATACCAGGCATGTTCTATAGGATTCATGTCTGGAGAACAAGCTTGCCATTCTAGTCGAGCGATGTCGTTATCCTGAAGGAAGTCATTCACAAGATGTGCACAATGGGGGCGCGAATTGTCGTCAGTGATGACTAATGCCTCGCCAATATGCTGCCGAAATGGTTGCACTATCGGTCGTAGGATGGCATTTCGTACAACCGCTACTGCGCATTCCATAACCATCAGCGGCTTACATCGGCCCCACAATATGCCACCGCAAAACAGCAGGGAACCTCCACATTGCTGCACTCGGTGGACAGTGTGTCTAAGGCGTTCAGGCTGACCGGGTTGCCTGAAAACAAGTCTCCGACAATTGTCTGGTTGCAGGCTTGAATGCATATGCGACACTCATCCGTGCAGAGAACGTGATGCCAATCCTGAGCGGTCCATTCGGCATGTTGTTGGGCCCATCTGTACCGCTCTGCATGGTGTCGTGGTTGCAAAGATGGACCTTGCCATGAAGTTGCGCATCTTGCGGCCTATTGCGCACAGTTTGAGTCGTAACACGACGTCCTGTGGCTGCACGAAAAACATTATTCAACGTGGTGCCGTTGTTGTCAGCGTTCCTCCGAGCAATAATCAGTAGGTAGCGGTCATCCATTGAAGTAGTAGCCCTTGGGCGGCCTGAGCGGGGCATGTCATCGACAGTTCCTGTCTCTCTGCATCTCCTCCATGTCCGAACAACATGGCTTTGGTTCACTCCGAGACACCTGGAAACTTCCCTTGTTGAGAGCCCTTCCTGCTACAAAATAACAATGCAGATGCCATCGAACCGCGGTAGTGACCGTCGAGGCATGGTTGAACTACAGACAACACGAGCCGTGTACGTCCTTCGTGGCGGAATGACTGGAACTGATCGGCTGTCGGACTCCCTGCTTGTAATAGGTGCTGCTCACGCATGGTTGTTTAGTGATATCTCTGAACAGTCAAAGGGACTGTGTCTGGGATACAATATCCACAGTCAACGTCTATCTTCAGGAGTTCTAGGAACCAGGGCGACGCTTTAGGCTGGTGGAAATGTCCGTGATGGGTCTATCAGCTCACATCCAGCGACTAGTACACTGAGCTCCCCTGAGCAAACCATTCAGCAAAATAAATTATAACCACGAAAAGGTTAAACACCGCTAGGGACCATTTCAATGATGTGTCTGGATGGTTGTGGAGGAGCGGCAGTCGATTACTCCTCAAGAGCCGACACCAGAGAAGTCTTTAATATTGGTTGGAGGGTTATGGAACAAAATCAACGTTCTGACTAATTCCAAAGTTTTCCATTGGGTTCAGGTCGGGGCTCTAGGCAGGGCATTCCATTTTAGTAGTGTTATTGTCCACCAACGATTGTCTCACAGATGGTGCTTGATGAGAGAGTTCACTGTACTGCTCATGCAAACTACCATCGTCTGCGAACTGTTCCCCAACTCCACCCAGTTCACAATGCTATAAAAGCTCTTCATATCCTTCCTTATTTAGCGTTTTCTTAACCACAGTGAGGGCACCACATTCTAATGACGTAAAACACCCCCATCCCGTAACATCATCTCTGTACTTTACTCTTGGCAGTACACACCATGTGCGACGTTCCCCAAGCATCCTCCAAACCCTAAGCATTCCATCGGATTGTCAGAGGATACAACGTGAGTCTTCTCCCAAAATACCCAAAAACACTCGTCTCCAGTCGTCCACCGCCCAATGGCGATTTCTTTACACCACTTCAAGCGTCACGTATCACTGATTACAGAAATGCTCGTGTTGTGAGGAGCTGTTCGACCGATGTACCCCATTCTTTGTGATTCCCTACGCACAGACATTGTGTTATCTGGACTACAGGCATCACTTTGAAACTCACGAATGATTCCTTCGGCTGATTTCATGCAATTTTGTACAAACAGCCCCCGCAGTGCTCTACCGTCCCTGTACGTCAGTGCGTGAGGTTTACCTGGTCTTGCTTTAGCTCTGGCTCTTTCTTCGGGTGTCCACTTCACCATTACGTCATCAGTGGTAGTCATGTGCAGCTTTAGGTTGGTGGAAATGTCCGTGATGGGTTTATCAGCTGACATCCAGCGACTAGTACACTGAGCTCCCCTGAGCAAACCATTCAGCTGTGACCGCTTCTCTAACGACAACGCAGTGCTCTCCGCCTCCTGTACTGGTGAGTCGTCCTCTCGCGACATCTACTCTACATTACACGAGAGTGTCCGGATACATTATATAAGATAGACTGTTAGAGGAACAAAATGCAATTTGTTGGCCTCTAATCCTTAAATATGAAATTGTTCTACCAAGTAGGTACGGAAGGACGTGTTTTCCTGATTTTCTTCACGAAAAAAAAACGATCATCTCCAGTATGACCAAAATTAAGTGAATGGTTTCTGTACTTGCGGCGGCACTTTGGGGATACCGCATGCTGACAGTGACGCGGTTTTAACGGTCCTCATACTTCATTGGGTGTAGCTGCACAACTTCTCGAGGTTTACTCGGCGTCTTCATTCACGGCGAGACGTCAGTGTGTACACAGTAGTACACGGCGCGACCCCCGACATCCGTAATGAGCAACAAGTGCGACGGCTTATGACCACAATAACTGTCAGCTGGTCCGCGCCCATAAACCATACTTTCAATAAACCCGGCCCTCGCCGCTGTGTCCACTAGTTTATCCGCTGTAACTCTCCGTAATAGACGCACTAAACATGTTCGTTCCTATCGGCCTGTCGGGCCGACCTCGCCCCCACCTAGCCGCCGAGATTAAGTCCGCCACATTAGAAGTCGAACCAGAGCACCAACTCCTTGTAATGTCTGCATCTGCTGTGACACCTGTTTAACCCTTTCACTACCACTGGGACTTAAGTCTCTGACAATACGTTATCAGAGACTAGTCGGACTTTGCTGCATGTTATGGCTACGTACAAAAACTATTTAGCACCGTATCACAAGTAGCAAGATCGACGTGATCGTCCCATTGGACACGCAAATTTGCTTGCAATGTTTTGGAATAACCAAGAGATACGTCAAATATTTTTTTTATCACAAATGAGATCAAGAAAACATGAACTCTGACCACAGGCTCCCCCAGGCCCGTCCGTACCGACCGATCGTCGTGTCATTCTCTGCCAACGGCGTCTGTGCATGGGCTATGGAGAATATGTGGTCAGCACACCGCTCTCCCGGCTGCTATCAGTTTTCGTGACCTGCAGATGCTACTGCTCATTCAAACAGCTCGTCAATTGGCATGACGAGCCTGAGTGCTGCCCGTTCCTGTGATCCCGCCAAGGAAAAATCCCTAGCAATACCGGAAATCGAACCCAGATCCTCTGCATAACAATCAACCGCGCCGAACATGCAGTAACATCCAACGCTTTTATGACAATATACCGGGTGATCAAAAAGTCAGTATAAATTTGAAAACTTAATAAACCACGGAATAATGTAGACAGAGAGGTAAAAATTGACACATATGCTTGGAATGACATGGGGCTTTAATAGAACAAAAAGAAAAAAATGTTATCGGCCATTTTTTCTACGAGGAAATGCGTGATTCTGGTTTTGTAACTGCTACAATGACGGGTAAGAGGTGCGCCGATATGTTACTGAATCGCATCATCCCCAGCCTGGCTGATAAACACCTGCTGGAACGTACGATGTTCATGCAGGATGGCGCTCCACCCCATATTGCTAGACGCGTGAAAGATCTCTTGCGCGCGCCGTTTCGTGATGATCGTGTCCTCAGCCGCCACTTCCGTCATGCTTGGCCTCCCAGGACCCTACACCTCATTCCGCGCGATTATTGGCTTTGGGGTTACCTGAAGTCGCAAGTGTATCGTGATCGACCGACATCTCTAGGGATGCTGAAAGACAACATCCGACGCCAATGTCTCACCATAACTCCGGACATGCTTTATAGTGCTGTTCACAACATTATTCCTCGACTACAGCTATTGTTGAGGAATGATGGTGGACATATTGAGCATTTCCTGTAAAGAACATCATCTTTGCTTTGTCTTACTTTGTTATGCTAATTATTGCTATTCTGAACAGATAAAGCGCCATTTGTCGGACATTTTTTGAACTTTTGTATTTTTTTGTTCTAACAAAACCCAATGTCATTCCAAACATATGTATCAATTTATACCTCTCTATCTACATTGTTCCGTGATTTATTCAGTTTTCAAATTTATACTGACTTTATGATCACCCAGTACACGGTGTGCCTCGTAAGAGTTCAAAATGGTTCAAATGGCTCTGAGTACTATGGGACTTAACTTCTGAGGTCATCAGTCCCCTAGAACTTAGAACTACTTAAACCTAACTGCGACCGTAGCGGTCGCGCGGTTCCAGACTGTAGCGCCTAGAACCGCTTGGCGCCTCGTAAGAGTCCTCAGGTGCATTTCCTCTCGTGTCCCGGCTGATATTAGCAATTTCGTTTCTCCGGTGTTTAACTCGATTCAGCCTAAACAAAAATGGCTTATCACACCTTTCATGAGATGCCCGGTGTTGACGGAAAGTATCGGTTTGTTTCCGTTTACGAACAAAATGATTTTTCAGTCGGTATTTTGCGTGCCCAACTGATGGAGCGGCCCGAGATGTGTCTAGTGTGATATTCGTTTTACCGATATGTATTGACAGAGACAGTAGCACACGAAGAGTAAACAGCAATTGTAGCGACCCTTTTTTCTATCCCGACATCCGTATCTTGCATGAAAGTAGGAATGTTCATTTATCTATACATTGACTGATATTGAGGGGTTTTGTTTTATCCCGGCTAGTTCTTAAATTAACCCCAGTGAGTCACTACACATATTGTCTTCCCAGTTCTGAAGGAAAAAACCATAAGTAAATTAATACTAGTGTTTTCAATAGATTCTCGTTCACTTGTTTAGTTACTAGTCTGCAGTTTATTCTTGGTGAAAATCACGTAACCAAATTATTTATGAACCTAAATCGAAGTAAAATTCAAGACGAATAGTCAGTTTCAAATTAACATTTTATTTTATTTAACAATTATTATTAATAAATCAGTTCATTCGCACGATCGCATTCAAAGGGGTTCATTGAATAAGTATCTGATCTGGAATCCCGTCAATATCAGAGAAACTAAATAATTTGTTCTGTCACTTTCGATAAAAAGATTGTTCCTGTTTAGTATCCATAAACTGTCACGAACTATGATTACTAGTAGCGTGAAGTAAAGCTTTTCCACTATCTCAATACAAAGTCCGAATCTGTCCAAAAATCGTTAATTCCGTAAAATATTTAAATCTTCACACGAAGTGACGATAAAGTCAGAGAGATTATTGATCACCTCCCCGTTCGTCTAATATGACAAAAGTTCTAATTCTGATCTGAAATTAATGCTTCCCAAAAAACAATCTCGTCGCGATTTATTCTTGCGCCCTGGTTTAATAAAGCTCCTATTGTTGCTTCCTAAAGCTGTACGTCCTAATTGACTTCGAACAGACTACAGGATAGAGACTAGACTGTCATAATTGCATTGTATGTCTATTTATACTTCAGTAAACGCTATCTTTGGTGTTCAAGACCTACGTTCTGTGACTATAATATTGATTTTCTCATATATAAGAATAACTAATAATTTAACCATTTCTATCGTTTTTCCCCCCTCCCATGGTTCCAAAATTTATGATTAAAATTCTTTCCTTTTTCTATTATTTTTCTACTACAGATTTCCCTCTATTTGTCTCTTACCGAGCGAGGTGGCGCATTCGGGAGGACGACGGTTCAATCCCGTCTCCGGCCATCCTGATTTAGGTTTTCCGTGATTTCCCTAAATCGCTTCAAGCAAATGCCGGGATGGTTCCTTTGAAAGGGCACGGCCGCTTTCCTTCCCCATCCTTCCCTTACCCGAGCTTGTGCTCCGTCTCTAATGACCTCGTTGTCGACGGGACGTTAAACACTAATCTCCTCCTCTATCTGTCTCTTATTTCTATTTCGTAAATTACTACTTGTGGAGGGGCTTGGGTCATTTTCTGAATTTATATTTCGAGGGCATGGGAGCTAATACGGGAGCTATTTCGGTTTATTAACACCGAGAGGCGTTGTAGGTGTTGCACAATCTAGCAGCGACTCAGTAGAGAGAGCTGCCGAATGGCGGCAGCGGTATGCGCGCGCCACACCAGTGCTGTCGCTGCTGCAGTACTGGTTATTCTTCGTTCACATATCGATAAAATGAATATCGCGCTAGACTAACTTGGGACTGCTCCACCAGAAGGGCACCTAAATTTGCGATTTAAAATTAACTTCGTCTGTAACCGGAAACAAATTCATCGACAGTGGGCATCGCATGAAATACGTGATGAGCAGTATTTGCTTCGGCTGACTCCAGCTATACGTTGCGAAAAGGAAACCGCACATAGCTACCGAAACATCAGAGAAAGTGCTCCTGGCCTCTTAAGAGGGGGCTGGTCCCGGCGGAGGTTCGGAGTCCTCCCTCGTGCATGGGTGTGTGTGTCTGTCCTTAGGATAATTTACGTTAAGTAGTGTGTAAGTTTAGGGACTGATGACCTTAGCAGTTAAGTCCCATAAGATTTTACACACATTTGAACATTTTCTTAGGAGGGGGACCTGGTCTATCACATATGATAATATAAATGATCATTGACATCATTACTGGTGGGACAAGTCCCACGTCAAAACACAAGTCGGACAAACATGTCGCACACTTCCTTGGATTGGAAAATGGGAAGTATTTCTTTCATTCTGTTACATCAGCTGACATGACGATAAATTAATGTCGTCCACTGCGAGAAATGTTGCTAGTGAAAAGGTTAACATGTGCTGGCAACATCGCAAAATGCCTCAAGTCTGGGGAAAGGCTACAGTTATATATTTAAAAAAGTGATGTAAGTATGTCAACGAACTACAGAAAGTTAAGATTACTAAACGACAATCGGTTTCATGTCCAAAACGGATAAACCCTAAGTTCTAAATACTTAAAGCACACCGACGCTAGCAATCGGTTTTTGAAGACGATACCAGCAGCAGAAATTGCTGTAGTTCTGTTCGAAAAAGGGAGGTTGATATCGACATCACTATAGTTAGTGGAGCTATGAAAAGACTCTAAACCGGCCGCTGTGGACGAGCGGTTCTAGACGCTTCAGTCCGGTACCGCGCTGCTGCTGCGGTCGCAGGGTCGAATCCTGCCTCGGGTATGGATGTGTGTGATGTCCTTAGGTTAGTTAGGTTTAAGTAGTTCTTAGTCTAGGGGAATGATGACCTCAGATCTTAAGTCCCATAGTGCTCAGAGCCATTTGAAACAATTGAAAAAAGAACCACGATACCTTAAAAGGTTCCGGAGATATTTGAGTCCAACAGTTTAGTTCAGTCGGCCTGTAAAAAAATTAACTAAATAAGTGGTTTGTACGAAATAACAAGGCAGTAACGAGACAGGTGGCTTATACTTAAACGAGTACAGAAACAAGCGCAAACGAGCGAGGTGGCGCAGTGGCCAGCACGCTGGACTCCCTTTCTGGTGGGCGACAGTTCAAACTGCCGTCCGGCCATCCTGATTTAGGCTTTCCGTGATTTCCCTAAATCGCTTCAGGCAAACGCCGGGATGGTTCCTCTTGAAGGGGCACGGCCGACGTCCTTCCCATCCTTCTATAATATGACCCGACCGATGATTCCGCTGTTTGGTCCCCTCCCCCAAATCAATCAAAGGAATGGTGGGCTAATCACAGGAAACATATTCAACATGTTTCACAATTCGTATTTCGGGCTTATATGGTTATAGATGGCACTTAGGAGCTGCAGTTTTTACAAGGAACCCGTGTCCAGAAATGTGACCTTTGGAGTATTTTAAAATCTGCCGCTACGCGGTACGTACACATCGGCGACAATGATCGCTGACCTGCGTACTCTGCAGAAGCCCGCGGCATGGACAATGTTTCGAGTACTGATGGGTGGGTTCGCTTCTGCGTGGCGGCAGAGTCCTCTTCAAAGTCGAGAGTGGGTCGCGTCCGCGGAGCACCACAGTCAGCCGTTGTGTTAGCCAGACAGGGGCTGACAACGGCGCTCTCAGTTTGCGCACCGTGAAGAGGAAGATCTGAAATTTACCGTATTTCGACACTTATTTTATAACCAAACAGTACAGCTCCGAACATCGGTTCCTCATCATCAGAACTGTATCTACTAAGTACCTCTACAACCGCTAAAAGCCTATAATAGGAATTATGGAACGTTATGTATGTAAATACCAGTTAAATGTGTGGATTATACTAACCGGAGAGTCTTACATAATCACTGCCATAATTAGGAACACAGATTCGTAAACAGCAACTAAGCAGGTAGATTTTACGAAAGACACTCTAAGACAAGAGTAACGACGCACCACGAAGAAATTATGCGAATGGGACGGGAATTCGCAGATATGATTTACATGTACAGATAAACAACTGATCACAGTATTTTAAAAATTGGATGATTTATTCAAGAGAATGACCTTCACAAGTTGAGTAAGTCAAGAATACGTTGGTCGACCTCTGGCCCTTATGCAAAGAGTTATTCGACTTGGCATTGATTGATACAGTTGTTGGATATCTTCCGGAGGGACATCGTGCCAAATTCGGTACAATCTGAGCGTCACATCGTCAAAATCTTGAGCTGGTTGGAGGGTCTTGCCCATAATGTTCCAAGCGCTGTCAGCTGAAGAGAGATCCGGTGACCTTGCTGGCCAAGGTAGAGTTTGGCAAGCGGGAAGACAAGCAGTAGAAACACTCACCGTGTGCAAAAGAACGTTATCTTTCCGAAATGCAAGCCCATGTTGGCCTGCCATGAAAGGCCACAATACGGGGCGTCGAATAGCATCGCCATACCGCTGCGCTGTAAGGATGCCGGGGTTGACAACCAAAGATGTCCTGCTATGAAAAGAAATGGTGCCCAAAACCATCACCCCCGGTTCTCGGGCCCTACGACGGGGAACAGTTAAGTTGGTATCCCTATCGCATCGCTTTCCGGGTATTTTGTAGACGATACGAAATCGGAAATAATCATGAAGGATCAAGTGTTAGCATGTGAATACCGTAAGTTCTTCAAAGCTTCAATATCAGTTTATACACAGGGCTACTACGAATGATTCACTCGTTCTAAAATCTCCATATTTTCTAAAGTACTGCATGTACAAATATGACTGATGCATGAATACAGCAATAAACTCACCAAGTTTACATTTTGTTCTCTACAAACGTTCTGTGAGTATCCCTCTGGTTACAACGGCACACGCCCAAGCGGTATCCAAGTTGGTTCCACGCTTTATGTAGCAACATCCTATTAACTGTCATTAAAACATCACTGATGTGTTCTCTGACCTGTTCCAGTATTCTAGGTCGTGAGGGGTACGCGTAAATGCTGTCCTCAATGCATCCACAAAGTAAAAAGTCAAAAGGCGTCAGATCTGGTGACGAGAGGGGGAGGGGAGGGGGGAAGTGTCAGGAGGGGGACAAGGACCGACCAGGGTGGCTAAGCGGTTAAAGGCGCTACAGTCTGGAAACGCGCGACCGCTACGGTCGCAGGTTCGAATCCTGCCTCGGGCATGGATGTGTGTGATGTCCTTAGGTTAGTTAGGTTTAAGTAGTTCTGAGTTCTAGGGGACTGATGACCTTAGAAGTTAAGTCCCATAGTGCTCAGAGCCATTTGAACCATTTTTTTGGGGGACAAGGGAACAGACTTACATCATCTTCAACATGACGCCCATTCAACAATGCAGAGGTTCGTCTTTTACAGAGTGACGAACATCGGGATGGTCCAATAAGGGAGTGCCCCTCTTCTTGGAAGGTGAGATTCTGCGAAACAGCAATCGGTCGTGGAAACAACCGCAACTGCAAGATATCGCGGGATGAGGTACATGTCATGGTTTTCCCGCAGACGAAAAATAGTCCGTACAGCTTAGTCTGTGATACTGCACACAAAACATTAACCTTCAGCGAATTTCATTCACGCGCCACAATTTCAGGGGTATTGTTAGTGTCCCACGCTCTCATAACGCGGCGATTAACCTTTCCAGATAAATGGTTCCCTCGTCGCTGGCGAAACATCTCGCATATTCCATCACACAAAAACGCTTTTCTTGCTTTGTCGCCGTTTCATACTTTTGTACTTGTAACGCCAGCTGGTGAGCGAAACGCAAACTCAGAGAGGCTAGGGTTCTATTCATGCATCAGTCACATATGTAGATGTAATACTTTGGAAAATTTGGAACTCTGAGCCGGCCGAAGTGGCCGTGCGGTTAAAGGCGCTGAAGTCTGGAACCGCAAGACCGCTACGGTCGCAGGTTCAAATCCTGCCTCGGGCATGGATGTTTGTGATGTCCTTAGGTTAGTTAGGTTTAACTAGTTCTAAGTTCTAGGGGACTAATAACCTCAGCAGTTCCCATATTGCTCAGAGCCATTTTTTTGGAACTCTGAAAACGAATGCTGTAGTTTCACACAGGTATGAAGCATACATTAATCTTCGTCGATCACCACCCTTGACTATAAGCAACACCTCGTCACACACTGAAGTCGTAATTTGCTGCCTTGTTAAGAAAACACACGACCATTTCCAACCAACTTTTTTCGTTTCCCCTTGACGAAACGCATGCGTCAGACGGAGCCAATGCGACGATATACTGCACACTTTTTGTTTTAGTTTCTTAGGCACGGAGAGGGACGCAGAGCAACGGAAGAGGCGGAGAAGCCGGAGGTAGGCTACTGTTTGTGGGGGGCGATTAAGGCGACGGGGAAACACAGGACACGCAGCGTTTGTTTACGCTCGCAAGAAAAACACGGCGGCAGCGCGAGCCAAACACACGCACTCGATGAGCGCGCAGCGGAAATCTGTGTAGCGTCTGTGCGGCGCGTATACACATCTTCCTCGATCCCTCCACACAAGGCGCGCTCTACTACAAATATCTCCGCACAACAAGAACAGCAAAACAAAGACAGAGACGGAAAAGCAGGACTCCACGAACAGCGTTCGCTAAAGTGGCGCAGCACTTACAAAAACGCCCATCGAGAACCATCACCTGCAGGGTGCAACGGGTATAAGTGAACATATTTTCATATGTGGTACCTTAACATGTACACAGATGACTATGTTGGTTGTTTTTCTCTGCGCCAAACAGCTCATCAGACACGTCACAAACTTTATGATCTCATTTTTCTGCACGGCTGTTCAAATGGCTCTGAGCACTATGGGACTTAACATCTGAGGTTATCAGTCCCCTACAACTTATAACTACTTAAACCTAACTAACCTAAGGACATCACACACATCCATGGCCGAGGCAGGATTGGAACCTGCGACCGTAACGGTCGCGCAGTTCCAGACTGAAGGGCCTAGAACCGCTCGGACACAGCGGCCGGGTACACGGCTGTAACTGCATCACTAGGTGGACTACGTCTGTCAATACAGACCAAATTTTTTGCGTCCGCGCGTCCATAATTCAGCACCTGTCCTGCGGTACAGGGGAAAACAACAAGGGCTACTCGGAAAGTAAGATCCGATCGGTCGTGAAATTGAAACCATAGCGAAAATGAAAAACCTTTTTTTTTTTTTTTTTTTTTGCAACAGTTTAATATAACTACCAGCTACTTCTCTACATGTCACCGCTCCGACTCAGACATTTGTCGTAGTGTACCAACTTCCTCGGTGTAGACGGCAGCCGCCGGTCCTTTCAGCCAATTCCCTACGCTGATCGGCAGCTTACTGTCTGTGCCAAAATGCTGTCGTCATAGCCTACGGTCCATGTCAGCAGAGATGAAAATCAGAGGGGGCCACATCCGATCAGACACTTCCAATCGAAAGCGCCGCAGGAGTGTCTTCATTGCCCCTGCAGTGTGCGGCCGAGAATTGCCATAAAAAAGAAAATGCATTGCGCAACGTCACGCAAAGGTTCTTCGGATTTTCACTGTAGTTTCCACTTCCCGACCGAGGGAACCTTACTTTCCGAATAGCTCTCGCACGTTAATTGTTTCTTCGAGGTACTAGCCTAGTCTACAACATATGACTTGTAATAACTATAATTATTACTCTGCAAATGACGCAAATACTGACATAATACTGTTCAAAACATCATTCTCAGTCACCAAATTTTTTTTTTTAAAAAAACCTGCATTTATACCCTTACACCCCCTATAGCTCACAAGAGTACAGTAATTGAGAAGGAAATGAGAAAGGCTGTCAACGTATCTACAATGTTATCTAGTCTATACTTCGAGCCAGCAATAAAGGAAAGGAAGAACAAATTGGATGAGGAGATAAAGTTTAAGTTAGGGACAAGACATAAACACTCTTAGAACTGCTGGTGTCCCAAACGGAAAAGGGCTTGGAAGATCAGATGAACGGATGGACACTGTCTCGAAAAGATGTTGTAAGATGAACATCAACAAAGGTAAAATGAGTGTAAGGGAGTGTAGCCGAATTAAGTCAGATGATGGTGTGAGCATTAGGCAACTAAAGCAGGCACTAAAAGTACTGTAGCAGTTTTGATACTTGGAGAGCAAAAGAAACGACGATGGCAGAACTAAAGAAAATGTAAAATGAAGAATGCCAATAGCATGTACGATGAGGAGGAATGTGTTAACTTGTAATGTAAGTCTCGGCGTTAGGAATCCTTTCCTGAAAGTATTTTTCTGGAGGGTAGCCTTTTACGGAAGTGAAATGTTGACGATAAGCAGTTGAGACAAGATGAGAATACGAGCTTTTGAAAGGTGGTGCTGCAGAAGTATGGTCAACGTTAGGTGGAAAATCGAGAAACTAATTAGGAGCAGCAAAATTGAACTGAACTGATAAAAAAAGCAATTTTGGCACACGTTGACTATAGGAAGGGATCGATTGTTAGAAACAGTCTCAGTTTAGTAACGGAGTGAAGTGTGTGTGCGTGTGGGGAAGGTGGTGAGGAATGTTAGAGGGAGTCAAGATTCGAATAAAGTGAGCTAGTTCAAAGGGATGTAGGTGACTGAAGCTATTCAGAGATCGAGAGGCTTCCACAGGATAGCGTGGAGAAGTGCCACAAGCCAGTCTTCGGCCTGAAGACCTCAGCAACAAATCAAGTAGAAACCAAGGTAGACAGAAAAGAAGCAAAAGATATGTTTTTGTAACAATCGTAAATTCTATGGTACAGTATTACTTCTACAAACACTTATACAGGGTCAGTCCAAACTTCACTGACAAAATTTCGGAGGGTGTTCAGCGATATTTTTGTTCAGAGTGTTTTGGAACTAGAGATCCGTGGTTTCTGCTGTACCTTTCACGAGTTACTTGCTAATTTGCTAGCTTACATTTAGCTGCCAACATCACCAATAATGAGCTGTACAGTGAAAGTTTATTCTTAAAACAGTGGACCAATAATGAGTGTAAAAGCTGCACTCCTTTCCCGTAATGTACGTCCAGATTCGCTCTACATTCGTTCAGGTAGCAATGAAGTTCATTAAATTCCTTTTACCATCTGGACATCAGTCAACTTTATCTACGTACCTAAAAATGTAAATGTTCGTTTGCTGAAAATTGTGTATCTCCGAAAGGGCTCTTCGCCGATTGCTTTGAAATTTTCACTCAAAATTATATATATAGAGTTCTTTCGGACATATATATATTACTTTATGCATTTTTTTTGTAACAGCATTTCCCTATTATTACGTTTGTAAAAAGTTATGTGTTGCTTATATTTAAATAAAAAATAGGTACATTGAAACAGATCCTTGTTCCAGTGCAATGTGTGCAAAAATTTCAAAAGATTCAGTCAAGAACTTTCGGAGATTTGCGATTCGGAACATTTACAGCTTCATATCGTAAGTACAAATGTAGATGTTCTTTTCTTCAATATCTCAAATCTCCGAAAGTTTTTTACTGATGCTTTGAAATTTTGACATAACATTGCATTCGAATAATCAAGTGTTTTTGTATACCTACTGAAACGCCGTCTGGTATATATTTATTAAAAGAGAAATCGTTATAAGAATGTAAATAGTGATTTGTTCAAAATCGTTAATTTCCGAGGGTTCTCGATCGATTGTTTTCAAATTTTGACACAATATTGAATTGTAATGTGGGCATGTTTTTAGGTTCCTAATACATTAATATTGTGTGTCTGTGTGTGTGTGTGTGTGTGTGTGTGTGTGTGTGTGTGTGTGTGTGTGTTTGTTTGCGTGGGAGTAAAAGTAAGTACGGGAAAACATCGTCGCCAAAAATCTCAAAATGCACCTTTCGGATTTACTTTAGATTTTTACAATCTACCGAAATAAACGGTCGGACAAACATGGACTACACACTTTTTAATCTATAAATAAATATATAAAATATACAATTGTGAACGTTATTAGCAAACAGAAAAGTTGTATTTATGGCTTACTTCTTTATGTTTAGAATACTACTACAGAATCTGAATTTGCAATAACAATAAACAATGCTCAAGGTCAGAGAGAGAGGGGAAGAGAAAGTAGACAAAGGCGTGGGAGGAAATGGACACAGAAAACGGGATGCAGGAGATGGGTAGAGAGAGAGAGAGGTCAGGAGGAGATGGACAGAGAGAAGGGAAGGTGGTGATGGACAGCGAGATGGGGAAGAAGGAGGAGATAGAAAGGAAAAAGGGGAAGGAGAGATGGACAGAGACAGGGGAGAGAAAGAGATTAGGACGTATATGCAATTCCCAAACATATTGGAAACGTGAGCTTCCTCTTTCCTTTCTTTCCCACGGCAAAGTGTGGCCGGCTACAACTAGTCTTAGAAAAAAAAATGTTTCACTACGGCACAATTCCCCTCTTTATCCATCGTTACTAAACGCCAGGTGTCTATCATTTAAGACAGCTAACAACGAACAGCTGCAAGTTGTATATGTCTGAGAGTTACGAGGACCACGCATACAAACAGTAGTGGCTCCTAAAACGATGTGTAGTGCTTTGGGAAATTTCTGTAGACCTGTCTGTCCACCTTTGTGTATTACATCAGAATAGCAGTAACACGCACTATGACTAACATCGTAGCATCGGTTTTACATCTGGTAATGCATGGTCAGCTACACGAACTTCAGAACACTGTGGTTCGTTTTCGAACTCTTTGGGACGAGATGTCAACGATTTAAGAATGCAGTGAATTGCAGCGATACTTGGAATTTACGAAAACAGACTCAAGTGCAGCTAAGGACCAAACCTGTGACGCTTTGACTGAATCTGTATAAACAGTGTTACACAAACTTTTTAATCTCATAAAAGAACACGCAGATACTATTGTATCAAATCTGAGTGCAAGACCAGAAGGAGAAACTGCGTTCTATGAAAGCGGTGGCAGACTTACCTTAGGAACAACAAAACTCGCCGTGGTGTGGCCCACGTGTGTCAGCTGGGCGTCCGATCACGGAAGTCCCTCCAGTCTGCCCTGCCGAAAGAATAACACAAGTTGTAGGATACTGGCCACAGTGTGGCGTCTGCTAAGAAACTTAGAACGTGTACGAACGCAGCTTTTCAGAACGCTCTGTACACGCTTTAGTGCGTATCTGCAGAAGAAGACGCTGCTAAGAGACATTTTGAGCTGCTTTCCTGTTTCCTCTGGTCCTTGGCAGCTCGATCACAAATACATAAATACGAGTATATAAGTAATAGATTTACTCACTCCAATTACTGTTTTTCTTTTCGATAGTAGTGCATACCATATATAAATTGAAAGAAATTCACGTTTCCACCATAAGCTGCTGTTGAATCTAACGTTCATTGACGACTATTTTCCGTCATAATACCATTATCGCCAGGTAAATATCATTACATTTCAGGGGAAATAGTACTATCAAACGAATTATCCCCGTGACATTACTTTTTAGCATAATGTTATTTACGTCGACATCAGATAGGTATTCTCATGGAAACTAATGAATAATCTTTTGATTCATAAACCAGTTTGTCAGAATTCCAAAAATGAATCTCTTTCAGTGCACGGAAGCTCTGAGTACAACTTACTTTCACGTTTCAAACAGAAAGTCTGATTACAGATCAATATTCCCCAAATCAAAAGCTATCTTTTGAAGTGGTCCATTGTGACGTCCTGTTCGACTTTTATTTGGATAGTACTGTTTTATTATTCTGCTCTTTGTCACTTCTATCCTCATGCCAATCCGGTTCAATCAGTATCATGTAAAGATCATCGTCAAGGATACAGAATCGGGGCTTCGTGAGGGAATCCCATTTGTGTCATGAAACTGTGAACCATACAGCAAATAACGATGTATTAACTAATACCTGAATTGATATTCATGACGTCATTATAGCAAGTACCTCGCTTAACGCTTTAACACCGACATCACAAACTATAGCTTAAAAGAAGATGACCAATCTGAAGGATAGAAATATCTGTGACGTACTGGTTGATACACAGGGTAAGGAAAATAGAACTGTCACGTTTATTATGCACCTTAATGTGGGCAACCCAGCATGCATCTTGCGCACCTGAGGCAGTTGTAAGTTGGGTTGCCTACTTTAAGACGCGGAAAAATATTTCATGCGCCTTAAGATAGACAATCCAACCTGCACATTCCGAACCCGAGGTAGATGAAATAAGTTGCGTTGACTACCTTAATGTCGATGAAATATTTTCTGGGCCAACTTTTTCGCCCACCCTGTTCAATGTGTGCGACACATGTTACGTGTCTGGTTGAAGTGTGTTCATGTGATACGTTATAAGCTGTCAAGCAGTGTCACCCACACCAAATTTTGCTTAATATGTCGACGTTGTGGTCCACTTAAATCTGGAAGATAAAAATAGGGCAATTATTCGTGTGAATTATTCGTTGGCCACGGAACAAAGAAGCAATTTTGGAGCACTTCAAAAAAGAAAAGTCACTATTTGAGATCTCGTCGACGACGAGATCATTAGAGAAAGAACAAAACATTGGATTAGGCAAGGAAAGAGAAGACACTCGGGCGTGTCCTTTTCTAAGCAACCATGCTGCCATTTTCAGTAAGCGACTTGGGGAAACCACGGAAAAGATAGAGCCAGAGGGGAATTTGAACCGACTTGCTACTGGATATTAGTCCAGCGTCATACCACTGTTCCACGTCACTCGGTGCCTATAGATCTATGCCCCACAAACATCCATCCTGTCTTTATTAAGCTGGAACGGTATCTCAGCGTATTCGATCATGGGACTCGCCACTTTCTATAATAAAAAATTGTTATGATCGAGAGAATTAGAAAGACGTCATGCGACATCTGCAAGGACAAGGAAATGTATAAATGAAGTAGGGAGGGAGGGAGAGAGGGGGGAGCGAGGGAGAGAGGGAAGGAGAGAGAGAGCGCTCAGCGCGGCTGACTGCCATATGGGGTACCTGGGTTCGATTCCCAGTACTGTCGAGAATTTTTCCTCTTTGGAAGGACTGGAACGGGGTGCACTCCGTCTCGTGATACCCACTGAGGAGCTACTTGACCGAGTAGTAACGGTTTCAATGTCAAGAAAACCGACAACGACCAGGAGAGCAGCGTGCTGACTACATGCCGCTCCATACCGCACCAAATGACGCCACTGGCGGTTGGTCGGACTTCCTTGGGGCATCTGTGGGCCGCGACATGGAACCTTATCTTTATGATTGGGACATGCTTAATAAATGTGGCAGGTTTCTGAAGTTAACACTGATCTACTCCATCTACACAAGTCATACTATGGTGAGTGGCAGAGGCTACTTAGTGTACGGCTAGCACTTCCCCCGCACCCCGCCCCACCCCACCACCATTGCTGTGGTAGTCACGAATGCTACAAGAAGCTCTCGCTGCTGTCTGGCGATGGGTTCACGCCCGAAACTAGTAACGGTGAAATAAATCATTCATTTAAAAGTGTAGCTGGTTACTCTTTTTTCATCAGTGATACCTTGTATCACACGCTGTGGACAGCGAGTGGTAAAGCACGTGCTTTACGATGGTCCACTGGTTCAGCTGAAGTTTCGATTCCCAGCTGATTTCGAGAGGTTTGCCTCTGACAGCGTCGCACATTTTGTTTACGGTCTTTTCTTTTGGTTAATAGCGCCTCATGTCATGTAGCTGTTCTGCATGTACAGGGTAGGCAATATAAAGTGTTCAGTCACATTAGTGTAACCATTTGTCAAAAGCCTTAATAACTGCCTCTTGTAGCACATACCGCTACGAGACGTGGAGGAGGAGAGTGTGGTTCTGTAAAATGCCGTCGAGGATATGGAGCCACGCCTGCTCCAGTGCCATTTGCCAACTGCGCTAGATTTCTCGGTTGAAGATCCATGACGCAAACAGCCCGATCGAGATGGTCCCACAGATTCTTGACTGAATTTTGATCCTGGGAGATCGGTGGCCAGGAGAGTACTGAAAACGCATCCTGATTCTCTTCGAACCACTCACACAGACTGCGAGCTGTGTGACATCTTGCATTGTCCTGCTGGTAAATGACACTCTGTCGAAGAAAAACTGGGTGTAGGGAAGGCCATGGTTGTTTTGCTGCATTGTGGCTTCCAGAATGACGACATGACCCAGGCAATGCCACTAAAACATTCTTCAGACCATAACTCTCCCTCCTCTGGCCTGAAAGATTGTTGTAGAGTGTTTACTGGCAGACGTTTAGAGCCGTGTACTCCAAAGGCTACCCGTCGGATGGAGTATAAAACGTGATTTACGAGGGTCACTCAAAAAATGGACACCATTTTTGTAAAAATACAGTTTTCATACTGCATGTGTGAAAGTTTTACAGTGTGTAGATACATACTTCCCGCTTGTTTTCAAACTTAGTTCAACCTGTTCCCAAAGTTGTGCCGTCACAGCATGTCTTCAAGATGGCTGCTACAGTTGACGTTCGTCAGAAGCAATGAGCTATCAAAGAATTCCTGTGCTGTGAAAACGAGGACTGATGACCTCATATATTAAGTCCCATAGTGCTCAGAGCCATTTGTGAAAACGAGACAGTGGGAAACATGCACAAGAGGTTGAAAAAGGTGTATGGAGATGCTACTGTCGATCGCAGTACAGTTAGTCAGTGGGCAAGCAGGTTACGTGATGAAAGTGGACACGACAGTATTGAGGATTGTCCTCTCAGCGGCAGGCCTCGTACTGCACACACTCCAGACAATGTGCAGAGAGTTAACGAATTGGTGACTGCTGACAGACGCATCACAGTGAACGAATTGTCGCGCTACGTTGGGATAGGGGAAGGAAGTGTTTCCAGGATACTGAAAGTTTTGGCGTTAAAAAAGGTTTGTGCCAAGTGGGTTCCCAGGGTTGTTGACAGTGGCTCACAAAGAAACAAAAAAAAAAACGGTATGCAGCGAACTTTTGGAAAAGTACGAGAATGGTGGAGACGAATTTCTTGGAAGAATTGTGACAGGTGATGAAACATGGCTCCTTCATTTTTCACCAGAGACGAAGAGGCAATCAACAGAGTGACATCATGAGAATTCACCTAAGAAAAAAAATTCAAAACCACACCTTCTGCTGGAAAAGTTATGGCTACAGTGTTTTCCGATTCCGAAGGACTCTTGCTTGTGGACATCATGCCAAGTGGAACCACCATAAATTCTGATGCATATGTGACGACACTGAAGAAACTTCAAGCTCGACTGAGTCGTGTTCGACCACATCGGCGAAAGCAGGATGTTTTCCTGTTCACGACAATGCACGGCCACATGTCAGTCAAAAAACCATGGAAGCGATCACAAAACTCGGTTGGAAAACACAAACACCCGCCTTACAGTCCTGATCTGGCTCCATGTGACTTTCATCTCTTTGGGAAACTGAAAGACTCTTTTCGTCGAACAAGGTTTGAAGATGATGACTCCGTTGTGCACGCTGCCAAACAGTGGCTCCAACAGGTTGGTCCAGAATTTTACCGTGCGGGTATACAGGCGTTGGTTCCAAGATGGCGTAAGGCAGTTGAAAGGGATGGAAATTATGTGGAGAAATGAAAATATTGTTCCTAAAGGATGTATCTACACACTTTAAAACTTTCAAACATGTAGAATAAAAGATGGATTTTAAAAAAAAGTGTGCATTTCTTTTGGAGTGACCCTCGTATCTGGAAAGGCCATCTGTCACCACTCAGTGGGTGTCCAGTTGCCGTGTTGGCGTTCAAATTCCAGACGGCGGTTCACGTCCCCGACCAGACCAGAGTCCGCAACAGCATCTGAGGACCACACAGAGGTTCCACCTACGCTCGACGCACTGATAGGCACCCCGACTTTCAACTTCTGCACCACGGGCAGATGATGTCAGTATGATTGCCTACCTTAAGGTGCATCAAACGTCTTCCGTGACAGTTATGTCAGCCAGTCTGTAGAACCGGCGCACGTAGCCGAGCGTAGGTGGAGCCTCTGTGTGGTCCACAGGCGCTGCTACGGACTGTGGTCTGTACGGCAGCGCGAACCACCGTCCCCTCGAGTACGAGGCCACTGCGCCACCCCGGCAGGTGCCGGCGCTGGGGCTCGGACACTGTGACAACGTGCGCCGCCACCGCCGGCCTTCGCTTTCGCTAGCGTCGCCGCCGCTGTGGCAGAGTAACCTTTCTGCGCGACCGCGGGTTGCGCAGGTGTCTGGTCGGCGGTCGCGACGAGAGGCGCGCAGCAGGTGATTTAGTGCGCGGGGCCGCCGCGGGCCGGCCGGCCGTCTCCCACGCGATTGTCAGGCGGCGCAGATTTACGACCCCCCGGTCTCGCAGACGCGGTCGATCCGCTCTCCGGGGCTGCGCCGCGCCTACCCACGCGCAGAGTCGGCTGGCGCACAGTGTTATCGTGTCCGGCGTTTTATCTCGCCGCGACCCGCACTCTCCACATCTTAGCAGTTTTCCTTCGCATAAGAGTCCATTCTTCATTGTCGGTAGCCTACCTCTTTCCTTCTCCTTTCAACAACACAGAATGAAACAGTGTACAAGCAAGCACGACACGAGCGACGTGACTCTGCCCTTACTATTAGAGCTATTGCATATCGTACGAATCTGCGAGGGCTGTTCGGTAAGTAAGGTTCGATCGATCACGAAATGGAAACCACAGTGACAATCCGGTGAAACTTTGCACAAATGTGTTGTACAGTGTCTCTAGTACGATCGCAGCTAGCGTCACGTCGCTCTTTTCAGGTCTGAGCGCACAGTGAACGAGTAAAGATGGCTAGAAAATAGTGTATCCCGCCAAATATGGGTGCCTGAAGAGAGATTTCTCCTAATTTCGTGCAACCCCACATAACATACGTGTCATACGGTTCCTTCTTCGTGGCAGTTCTCAGCAGCACACTGCAGGAAAAATGAGGACTTTCCTTTATCACTCTCGATGGGAAGTGTTCGATCACCAACCATAGGCTCCCTCTGATTTTCATCTCTGCTGAAGTGAGCAGCTGGCTATGAAGGCAATATTTTGGCACATACAACGAGCTATGGTCTAGCGCAGAAAATTGACGCAAAGCGTAGGAGACTGCCTTCTATAACAATGATAATGAAAGTACTTAGCGTCTCCCAAAAAATTTTTCAATATAATTTTCATCTCTTTCGAAACTTTTGATCTCTGTCAACCCACCGTCCCTCTCAAGAAACAATAAACAAACAAAGACTGTCGCTCGCTACAGTTTCGCAGTTTGTTCAACAAAAATTCAGTATTACGCATGACGTGTTACTTGTTTACTATTATTCACCAAACATTTTTCAAACTGTATCCTCATATACTCGTACCTCGGAAACTACCTGCAGAATTGTACAACACATAGTTCACGAGACATGATGTCACAAACATTGATATGCGTAAGAAACTAGTTTTTGTTGGAAAGGAGTGCAAAGTATCTGGGGTCTCATTCATGGACCCACTGCCCAGCTGGGTTGTGCCGGGTTGACAAGAAGTTGACTTGCAGACCTAATATTTCCACAATTCCCCTATGGTGACAGAAAAAGTCTCTGACTGCATGCTGCGACCCCGGACGCTCCATCTGTTGATGACTGGTGATGCCCACTGCAATGACGACCACATGTCACTGGCCGCCCGCTTCGATAAAGTGATCCCAGTGTGCAAGATGGCCCTTTTAGTTCACATTTTCGACATAATTTTTGGCGTATGGCTCCCTTGTTTTTGTTACTTATTACATAAAACGAATAAATAAATAAAAAATGTACTGATGCGCATAAATGGTGGGAGGGGAGAGATATCGTGGCTAGGCCACGGACTTCGACCCACCCTGCCTCCTCCAACCTGCCGCTGACTGTGCTACTATATACACTCACAAGCAAACGGTAAAGTAGGTCGGCAACCCGTGTTAATTTTCGGGCGGTACATTTATTTTTAATTTACTGTTCCGTTTCCGTATGCAAGAGGTAGAAGAAATGCAGTAAAATCTATTCTGAAAAAAAAAAAACAGGTGGTAATATAAAATAGTCGGTAGAGCACTTGCACGGGGAAAAATGGTAAGGCGACCGCTCGCGATACTCGTGAAATCTGGGTTCGAGTCCCTGTCCGGCTCAAATTTTCACTGACGTCATTACATTCTACAGCTGATGGTAGTCCTTATTCGCAATTGCGAATTCATTCGGCGTGGCGTTTACTACAGTTTGTACCATATGTGTATCGTACTGTCGGTACGAGTACACGTTACAAGGTATTCATTCCTTGTTACTTTCGTTACTGAATGCCATCACAGCTTTTTTTTTTTTTCCGACGCTCCTCGAATGAATATGACAGTCGACACAGATCACACCTGGTGATATTTCCCGGCTATTCTCACAGGTTACAAAACGACACCGTTTGCTTCTCTTCCACTACATGAAGATTGTCCACACAATGATTACATTATCGTTAACGAGAACTCATGTCATCATTACAATGAGTCGTAAAACAGGACCAATGTGTCCACTCAATACCGACAACAATTTAATTTTACAGTCGAGCTGAACGCCTTGTATGAAACGTAGATAACCTGAGCGACAGTGCGTGACAAAGAAAGCAATGCGCCCGTAAGACGTACACCTACGTCAGTGTAACCTCGTACACGTAAGCTCAGGAGAGGGTATGTAAATTATTGGCGCTACGATACTAGAACGGCCTCCAGAGAGCGTCAGTATTCTTAGTCTTTAGTATCGCTACCAGGCCTGGTAGACTGTGTAAAGGGCGTGAACAACGCTCGACGCTGAGTGATCATTGTGAAGGACACCGCGATGCAGCGGATCCGTATGGGACAGCGTTATCAGCAACTGACAGAGAAGTTCGAATGCGGCCTGATTGTGGGTTTTCAATTGGCCGGCTGCTCGAATCTTTCTGTATCAGTTTCTGCAGCATTCGGTTGTGACAGTGGCCCGATGTTGGACTGCATGGGAACGTGATGGCAGAGATACTTGTCGTCGAGGTTGTGGTCGACCAAGAGTGACCACAAAAAGGGAAGATCGCTGCATTGTGCACCAAGCGCATTGTAGCCCCCTCACATCTGTATGGGCAAGTAATGGACTGCCTAAAACATTCTGTATCGTCCCTCACCTTAAATCGGAGAGTACAACCAACCGGACTAGCGAATTGCCGTCCCATGCGTCGACTGTTGTTAGTACCACAAAACAGGCTGTGACTATTGCTGAATGGCATCCCAGATGACCTCTCGTGCGACAATACCGTGGTTCCATTTTTTAACAGGACAATGCTCGTCCGTACATGGGAAGTGTCTCTATGAACTGCCTATACTTTGCTGACGTAGTCCCATGGCCAGCAATATCAAGAACTACCTCCCCAGTAGAATGCGTGCGAAGCCAGCTCGGATATCAACTACGTGGAAGTGCCAATGTGGACGATATAAAGAGGTAGAGGGCCAGATTGCCTCAGGAGAACGTACAACGGCCTTACGACATCCATCCCAATTGATCCATTGCATGCACCCAGGCCAGAGGAGGCGCGACGTTATATTCACAAGCTGTATCTCAACTGTGCAGTTCCTTGCAAATTTGACTCGATATTATAATCACTGAAATAATATCGTATACTCTCTCAATCCGTAAAGTTTAATTTCATTTTCTCCCCGTTCAGATCCTTCCCTTTTTGTCAGGCTGTGTATCCACACACATTTTTTTAAGGTAATCATATTCATTCTAACTGTTTCACTCTGCCACTCTGTTCCACTTTTTCTATTGAATCTAGTCTGTCTATTATTCATATTATTTATTAAATTTTCATTTTCTCTATTCTTAGACAATACATACACAGAAATTCCCCCAACTAATAGTGTTACTGATAAATAATCTTTCCGTTACTTCATCATTATTAGTATTATTAGTATTTTTATTCTTGTTATTCCTATCATTACTACCATTATTTTTATACACGTGTGGCGTCTGTTCCGTCGGACGTGAACCGACGTCAGACGTAAGTGGGCACTGAAATAATTCAACGGTGAAAGTTGAAAATTTGTATCAGACCGGGACTGGAACTCGGATTTCGTGCTTTAAGCAACCGGTCGATTTTACTGCGAGTACGCTTACCACGCGGAACAAATTCTCAGCTTAACGCACACTGTGAAGTAGTGTCCCTGTCCATTTAACTCATTTCATCGCAGCATTCCCTACGTTCTCTCAAGAGGTACGGACCCTGTTCTGCATCCACACTGTGGATATCGTAGCAGTCAAGCTTACAGATATGCTACACTAGGTGTGGTGTCTGTCAGCTGGTACCTCCTTCGAAATATAAATATTACGGCCGCCATATTATAAATAGTAGGAATGTCGAACAGAAAACACAGTACACATATATATTATACGAGTAAATCAGTAAACTTGACTGCTACGATATCCAGAATGTGGATGCACAACAGGGTCCGTACTTCTTGAGGGAACGTAGGGAATGCCACGAGGAAACGAGTTAAATGAACACGGAACATGACTTCGCAGTTCGCGTTAAGTTGAGATTTTTTTTTTTGGGGGGGGGGGGGGGGGGAGGGATAGAAAGCGCACTGAGACAGCTGGAGCAGTTAAAGCGACCACTTTTGTAGTGCATGCGGGAAATGGGGATTCGAGTCCCGGTCAAACACAAACTTTCAAATTTTGTCGTTGTATTATTTCAGTGCCCAATTGCGGCTAACGTCAGCACCTACCGAGAATAATTATTTTTCTTCTTCTTCTTCTTCTTATTATTATTACACAATTTTAAAGTTATAAACATTTTAAAACTTTCAACATTTTTCTGTATATTTCATCAAGTGCGTTTAACATTAAAAACTTGTCTGCAAAGTGGTGAGCAGTTTCGGCAGCGTAAGTACCATCTTCAGATCACACCTAGTATTATAAATGCGCTCATTGTTTACAAAACCGTTGCATCTTTCATAACATTCTTATTGTAAGTCTCCAGGTAAAATGTGCTTTGGTTCAAATTGTTCAAATGTCTCTAAGCACTATGGGACTTAACAGCTGAGGTCATCAGTCCCCTAGATTTAGAACTACTTAAACCTAACTAACCTAAGGACATCACACATACCCATGCCCTTGCCAGGATTCGAACCTGCGACCGCAGTAGCAGCGTAGTTCCGGACTGAAGCGCCTAGAACCGCTCGGCCACAGCGGCCGGCAAAATGTGCCATGAACAGCCACATTATCTATGGCCGGAACTGAAACAAAAGGCCATCGTCGTAAATTTCTTTAACATACACTGAACCGTCCATGTAATTATTTACGTTACAATCAGTTACTGGAAACAGTGATTTCCCATGTAAGTTGTACATGAAGTGAATAGTAAAACATACTACACATTTACTTCAAGTACAGCTTAGATGGCCAATCTCTGTTTCCAGTAACTGACTGTAACGGAAATAATTACACGGACGCATCAGTGTATATAAAAAAGATTTACGACGTTTACAGGCTTCTTGTTTCTGTTGCTGTCATAGATAAGATGGATGTTCAGAGTACATTTTACATGGAGATCTGAAATACGAATGTTACAGACGATGCAGTGGTTTTGTACACTGCGAGAGCATTTATAATACTACGTGTGACCTGAAGATGGCAGTTAAGTTACCGAAACTGGTTATCACTTTTTATATAACTTTTTAATGCTAAATGAAACTAAGATATACTTAGAAAAATTCTGAAAGTTTTAAAAGCTTTTATAGAAACTTTTATAATTTTACAATAGATATCTGCTTACGATCGCTTTCCCCTTTTCTAAGAAAGGCAGATATAGTCATTATTATTACTATTAATGTGCTGAGAGACAACTTTTTAATCAAATGCAACATGTAACATGTAGCTATTATCTGCGGAGAATTTTTAAGTTTGAGAGCCTTAACGGACAGTGGGGTGTGTCTTGTGGTGTTTCAGGGGACGGCGACGCCATGCATTATGGAGGAGGACGCAGGCAGCCACGGCCCGTCCGGAGGCGCAGATAGAGACGGTGAAAAACGGCGGAAGCGCCACGAGAGGCAACAAACCATCTCTGTCTCTCTCTCCCAAGAAAAGTCGCACTCTCGTTTTATGTCCGCGCAGTAAAACATCTTTTATATATAAAAAAGCAACGTGAGCGCTCGCGATGCAGTTTTCAAATGTCTGGCCGTCGCAGGCGCAACCCCTTCCGCTTCCCGGGGATGGAGGGGAGATCATTGTCTGCAGCGGCGAGTGGAAATTCTCGTGGCCTCCGTCCCCCGCATGTAACTCATGCCGGCGGCGGCGACTTTTTCCAAGATTTCGTGAAGAGCAGTGAAATTTATGTACTTCCCTGCAGTTGTTGTGGGGTCTTATTTCTGCCAGTTGGAAGAAATCTTCATTACCAACCGGGGAGAGGGGAAATAACTTGTGCTGAGTTACAGGCGACCTCTCTGGACCGGGATGAACACGTCAGTGGGTTAATGAGCCGACATGCGGTTGACAGCGCAATGGACAGCCACACTGGGAGAAGGGACGATCGAGTATTAATAGTAAAGGAGGAACAAGAAAAAACTCAACCAGTTCGCTGCTGATATAGAACGGACGGTAAGTTATATACCGTTGTCATCAAAAAATAAAAACAGCTACAAGAGTTGTAAAATACGAACAACGGTTGACTGAGCGATTGGAATCACTCTGTGTGGTATCTGTTTCACTTTCATCTTATAACAAGAGCATTCCTAAAGATGACGACATAAACCAGCATTAAAAAAAAAAAACCTTTATTTTTATTTCCTTTCTGTCACACATTGGTCACGTTTCATTTATCCCTTTCCTACTTTTGTAAGATTCTTCAGTTTTCCGTCAGTCTTTTCCTTTAATTTCTTCCTCTCAAATCGTTTGGCTTTTTTCAGTTTCTGTACGTCGCACTCTTTCTATGCTCACAATATTTTCCCGAGAAGCACACCGCCCGCCCAGAAAGTGCGGGGACTGGTTTTATTCCTGGCGCGTTAACGACGTCAGCACAGTAACCACACGCCGGCAGCTTGAGCTAACAACTGTAAACAACATGTGTGCATTAGACCAGTTGTGAGCAGGCGTCGATATTGTTGTACCGCAAATCGCAATGGAGGAACGAACTGGACATCTCTAAATAAAGTGTTCAAGACATTCTCCAGGATGTTTTCAAAAGGAGGAAAGTCTGTGCGAAGTCTGTCCCGCAGACCTCAACTCCCGAACAAAGGGCTGTCAATACGAACTTAACAGAAAATGACAATGTCCAGAAAGGGACTTTAGTGGTTCGGCATGATCAAAAATGTGCGTACGTGACGGGCGAGTTTAGCAGCTTCCAAAAGAAGGACTTTTCTGAGGTTTCCACGTGATTTAGTGAACGTTCTGTGCGTCGTATCCATGTGAGGAGAGTGTGAGAACGTCTGGCTCTGAGCACTATGGGACTTAACATCTATGGTCATCAGTCCCCTAGAACTTAGAACTACTTAAACCCAACTAAGCTAAGGACATCACACAACACCCAGCCATCACGAGGCAGAGAAAATCCCTGACCCCGCCGGGAATCGAACCCGGGAACCCGGGCGTGGGAAGCGAGAACGCTACCGCACGACCACGGGCTGCGGGCTGAGAACGTCTGAACTGTTAAAAGCGCCATATCAACTTTTTTCAACTTTTTTATTAATCCAGTCTCGAAGCTTTTTGGACTGTAGGGAGTTATTTCTTCTTTTATAGCAACCAATACACTTATTTGAATTTTTCCAAACGTTTCCATTCAGAAAATCAAGTACGTCACGAATTCGCATAAATGAAGTCCATTATTAATAATAAAACAGCCTCGTTTATTTCTATATGGACCATTTTCAGACACTGTGTCAACTGCTTACTTCACTAAAAGTCCACTGTTCCAGACGTTCAGTATGTACAATAGCAGAATACGTTAATTTTCATGTTTTCAAAGTGAACAGTTCGACTTGTTGAAATATTACACATTCATAAACCTGTAATGACGGAGCAAAATAGACCGTCGGCTACAAAACCACTGAAGTTATATTTCATGCATAAAATGTTCACACTGGGTAGCGAATGTCATCCTACAAGTTGGTTGAGGATATCGTAATAAACTCTTTATGCGTACCCGTTAACTATCAGAAACTTCACACGCACCTAGTAAGGAGGCCTAAGAGTTACCATGCAATAACGAATGCAACCATAAAACTGCTCTTATGTGAGAGTTATGAACTATTACACTTCTATGGTACGCTCCGCAGCGTCAGCTGTTAAAGGCACTTGGCTGACGAAGTGTCGTAAACAACTTTTGTATTCAACTCGAAAACGGCAAATTAAATTGTTGTCCAGGGCCTACACGTCAATCAGAGGTAGGCAAGAGAACATCTGCCAAACGCAACGCAGTATTGGCGATCAAGATATATTCATTAGAAACGCAAGACGCGTGAAGATTTTTCTTAGCTTGAGTGTTGGATATTTTTATAAGTTGACAACGCCTTCATACTACTAACTCACTAAATATATGCAAATTATAATCATTTTTTCAAACCATACGTTACTAGGGCTTTTTAGTAAACTTCTAATTACAGCCCGGATGAAATAAATTTATGTAGTCAAGTTTTTGTTTGCCAACAGACATACATCTGATGCCCTGGTGTACACTGAACTCTCCGTACCATAGTACTAAAGAACGCCTCTAGAGGACGCAAAAAAATGGCGGATCGCCTTTTCACTTCATCAGGGGCTGCAACTTTTCGATGTTGGCACGTAATTTCAGTTTTTCGAGGTGAGAATTAAAAAAAGTTTATATACGTTAGTCTGAATTCTTCCAAAGTATTTTCTACGTCACTACATTTACAGTCACCATATATGTGGTGAAATCTTCCACGTATAGAAAGCACGAATAACAAAGGCAAACATAAAACTCACGTTATTCCTTGATGATGTAAACGAACGAACAAATCCACGTACCAGACGTGTTACAGCAAGATCTTGCGCGTCTGAGGTTAATTCTCAGACTTTTGACAGATAATCGTAAAATAAGTTATACCACAAACATTCACCAATATTCATATTTATGCATACATAGGTTTATTTAAAAAAGTTTCAAAGTACGTTTCCGGTTTTATCCTAGCTTATGGATAGGTGGCGTGAATTTTATCGCGTTTCTGTGAAGTGCTACGTGTTTTGCATTCACTTGCTGCAGATATGGCAACACGAATAATTATACTATTGTATATGTTAATTACAGTTCTTGTTTACCTATAATATATCACAGAAAACACTGTTGACATCACGATAAACAAATGAAAAATTTCGGAAGATGCATTCATGGTGTTTGGGTTGTGACAATGACACACTGTTTTTAAGAAGACTTCAACAATGACTCTGAAGAGAGGTATCATAGATGTAATGTCACCGACCCTCAAATATAGCTACTCATATTAAATGTAATTTACGTAGACAAAATTTTGTTGCAGAACTTTAAATATTTTCTCATACAAACAATCGCACTGCTTCAGGTTCTACATCTACATTCGTATTTTTCTAGCTACTGAAATGTGTGTCAGAGAGCATTTGTTATTGCGGCAGCATGAAAACACACAGGACACCACTCATCACCGCAGACTAAGTGACCTATTGCCTTCAGGGATGTCATTCAGCTACTGAAAACAAAGTGTCAATACTGATGAACTTTTAAGAGTGACGAATCTGACGCGTCAGAAATAAGGACGTATTTTTCGATTAGGGGAGTGCCTTTTATGTTTTCCTCCACCAGTGGGCTAAGATATAAGGAGAGGGAGGATTCATGTTTATGGCAAACTTTTTATTTAGCCTATCAGGCGTACAGTGTTGTGTGGAAGTAGTCTCTCACTCTCCAATGTGAAACAGTCGCAGGTTCGAATCCTGCCTCGGGCATGGATGTTTGTGATGTCCTTAGGTTAGTTAGGTTTAACTAGTTCTAAGTTCTAGGGGACTAATGACCTCAGCAGTTGAGTCCCATAGTGCTCAGAGCCATTTGAACCATTCCAATGTGAAACACTTTAGAGAACGTCTGTTTTAAATTTAATCAGTGGTGTGGTGAAAGAGTGGACGTGGCGAGTAAATAACTTGTTATTTACTTACATCTGGTACAGTAGTTGACAGCTATCTACAGTCTGCATACCTTTCTCGATAACACGGCTCCGCGTGAGCATGAAATGACTTACAATTAGAGTGGACGAATAACTTGAGTGTATAAACACAGCCTGTTCCTCGCTTAGCAGTCTGTTGTAGAAGCGGCAAAAATTATCTTCACTGGGACAAGTAACCGGTTAAAGCGTGATTTCGCTTATCGTAATAGCCGAGTGTCTGTATTAGGCAGTCATTTTAGTAACGGCCGATACTGCACGCCATCTTTTTACTAAAGTGCGTGTTTCGGTCTCGCGTTATCTGCCCATTCCCCCAGACTGTATTGCGTTTTTAAGTGCTGTTAAGGTATGATCACGTAATAACACGCGAAAATTTGAAGGGCTGCGAGAAACCTCTGCACGCAACGCAGTTATTGTCACAGTATAAAACTGAGTAGTCACTCTAGGTCTGCAGAGATCTGGCGGAAAATGATCGGTTTTAAACCTCACTGAAAGCTTTATTCCTGTACTTCGTGTACGAGTTGTCTTCACAGCAGGCAAGTAATCTGCATACACGTTTCTCCAAACAGTTGTTTTGTGTCCTATTCCAGTGTGATACATTTATCGACTCGATGAATTCCGCCTTTTTTCGGTCTTTTTTGCCGCCAGTTCAGAATTATACATTTTACATACCATAGTGGCAGTTGTAGCAGTTTAAAGCCAACTCTTTGTGGTAACTTCAATAACTAAATTTTACATTAGGTCCCGATACATCGCGATAAAATTTGGAATTACAATAAATGAAAAATTTAGGCAAATGTGTCAGGTGCGACCATGACACAGTTCAGAAGTCATTCCTGACAGTTATTATTGATGACAGTAATAATTTTACTGACATGCTCTGGAGAAAATTTGTGACGGAAAAGCGTCCTAGGGTTCAATTATTATGAAGCGAGCACATCTTCAGTGGCCTGCAGTATAATTACACTCACACACGATGTGTTACAGTTAAATATTTTGAAGTTCTAAGTCCAGATCGTAAAAAATGTGTGTGTGTATACAGCAAAATGCAAACTGCATTTATTTAGTTTGAGTAATATTATGAACATAAAGCTAAAACATCACTCCTGCACAGTAAACTAATTTTGTTTGACGTAAGCAAACACTTACATCCTAATTGAATACATTTTAAACTAAAATTGTACTTCTGCACAGCGAAATTATAATATTAAGAAGAAGTTAATTGTTGTCACATATTCTCGATAAATAATTCTAGGCTATATCTAATTCGACACATCACTTTCAGTCGTGCATGGAACGAAATATTTTACTATACACGTTTCACCCCAATTCACCTCCAGACGCTCGCTGACCAGTCTGGTACGGCAGTTGAAGATAACAAAACGAAAGCCCAGGTCTTCAATTTCGCGTTTAAGAAATCATTCACCAGAGTAATCGTCAAACATACCGAAGTTTGACCACAGCACAGACTCCCGTACGGCGGACATAATAATAAGCATCCCCGGCGTGCAAAAACAATTGAATGAGTGGAAACAAACAAATCACCAGGTTTAGATGGAATCCCAATTCGGCTTTACAAAGAGTACTCTATGACATTTGCCCTTTGCTAGCATTTATCGCGAATCTGTATCCAAGCGCCTAGTCCAGAGCGACTGGAAGAAAGCGCAGATGACCCTTGGAGAATTTTGGGAAAGAGTCGTTCATCTACAAAGTACACCGCATATAGGACTCTGGTCTGAGCTATTCTTGATTGCTGCTCTAGTGTTTGGATTCCTCACCGGGTCAGATTAAGGGAAGACATTGAAGCAATTCAGAGGCGGGCTGCTAAGTTCGTTGCCGGTAGGTTCGAACAAGAAGCAAATATTATGAAGATGCTTCGGAAACTCAAATGGGAATCCCTGGAGGGAATGCGGCGTTCTTTTCCATGAACGCTATTGAAAAAACTTTGAGAACAAGCATTTGAAATTGAATGCAGAACGATCGTTGTTCCGCAAACATAAATTTCGCGTAAGGATCACGAAGGTAAGACACGAGAATTAGGGCCCGTAGGGAGACACATATAGGCCCTACAGTCGTTTTTCGCTTGCTCTATATGTGAGTGGAACAGAAAGTGAAATGACTAGTAATGGTACAGGGTACCCTCTGCCTGGCATTGTATGACATGTTATGTACTACAAGTTTCAGATTTGATATAAAAAGTTATGTCCTTACAAAAGTGTGAGTGTGTGTGTGTGTGTGTGTGTGTGTGTGTGTGTGTGTGTGTGTGTGTGTGTGTGTGTGTGTTGGTTACCTTATTTGTGAGACTGCTCAGGCCATTATAATTTTTTTTAATTGTTTATTCGTTGACGCAATCAAACAAAATTTAACGGGAATTAGCATTTTTAGGCTGCCAATGGCCATCTTCACATCATACAGAAGAAACGATATGGTTTCCTCTACGTGCTTCACGAAGTATCTGCGGATTGTTGGGTATGATCAGAAGAAGACCAACGGCGGCTTAAACCGTCAATTTCTGTCAACATTTCGTTTTACTGTGCCAGCGAATAGGAATTCAAAAAGAATCATTTCATCAGTCACACACTCGTTTCTACCTCGATCCGAAATCTTAAAAATCCGCCATCGCAATGGTCGACCTGTTAACCGGAGCACTATGTTAAACAGGGGCCACATTAGCTGAAAACTGACTAAAAGCAAATGCTAAAACGAAATCTTTATTAATGTTTGAACGCGTTTTATTGAGGAGGAGTCGCGGATAAACGCATCGCCCCAGGAACATTCTGGCGACGACAGAAACGTGTAGAATGAACTCTGTTTCATCCGCTGGATACGTTAGTCTAAATTTTATGGAATGCTAAAAGAATTCTTTGTATTTATTACTATCTCGGATAGGGCAAGAAAGGAACTCGCGTTTCTAGAGAAGTCTTCTGACTTTGAAAACAAGCAACTAAAGGTTCCTAAATACGAACTGCTGGAATACGTACACATTTTATAAGACATGAACGCCTCTGGCTTCCCTCTCTTCCAAGATCTAAAAATACATGTGGCTGAAAGATATTCAGAGCTCAGTGATTCGGTCATGACAGCCTTATTTTGAAGATATTCCTTAACCTCAATTTACGCATGGAATTTATTGACTACATTGCCATGAAAGAAAACTACGTTCGAAAAAAAATGTAAATGTCTGTGTGACTAGGGCCTCCCACGGGGTAGATCGTTCGCCTGGTGCAGGTCTTTCGAGTTGACGCCACTTCGGCGACCTGCGTCTCGACGGCGATGAAATGATGACGATAACACCCAGTCCCTAAGCGGAGAATATCTCCGGCCCAGCCGGGAAGGGAACCCTGGCCGTTAGGTATTACATTCCGTCGCGCTGACCACTCAGCTACAAGGGGCGCACCTACGTTCGAAGATAAATGTATTTTATATAAGAAAATAAATAAGACGAAAATATCTTTGTTGGCAGACGGAATAATGATCTTCTTGCCTACGTAAAGAACACAAAAATGAATTCGAAGTTTTCCTTCAGTAAAATTCCTGCGGGAACCACGAAGGACATCGCGTGGACGTCTTTATTGACGCGGTGGCTTTTCATTCCCCTGTTCACAGTCTAAAAGAAATTGGACCCAGTACCTTGAAATTCCGGACATTACAATCTCAGGCACGGCATGTCGCACAAGATAACGGAGGTTAGAAGAATTCTCGAGAAAGTGGGAGCATAGCACCGGCAAAATTAGATTCTCTGTGTTCGGCGTCACTCGTGTTTACGTCTCTGCTGATTGTTCTCTCTGCAGCCGCCAACGGTAACGATAGGAAACAGCAGCAAAGCAGATCTCGTATGACTGCCTGTAGAAGTGGCACAAAAAAACTGCCCGACACAGAGCGTCATCAGGCAATTCAGCCCCTCAGTCCACGGGTATTTGAAGAGTTTTGGCTGAGAAACTGTCATAAAAATTGCGATCGAGTGTAACTTTCTTTTCTTTATTTATATGTAACACACTAGATATGGACGATATAAGACTTCTGCGGTTAGTATCGATATCAATTATTTTTTTATCACGTATTCTTACTAACGGATGCACCGGGGTGGACATCAGAACACCTTGTTATCTCTTTTCTGCAGAGAAGAGTGTATCACTAATATTAATGCTGTTACTATTAATAGCTGACAGGAATGTTTTCTGAATAGTGTCTTCACATAGCTGACTAAATCTTTCAGTTATCGCCTTTCCAAATTTGATCAGCATGTATCGGGTCCCAATATGGATTGTAGTATTTGAAGTTACCGCATAGAGTTAGTTTGAAACGTGCATACCAAACACCCACTGATCTTTTTCAAACGTAGATTTAGAAAGAAGTATTCTCGCCTTTGTCATATGTTACACTTTGCGGTTACTGCAGGCAAAAGCATCGGATATTAATTTCTGCTTCTGTTAAGTCATCGATATGTAGAGAGGTGGAAGTATACACCAAAACAAGTAAAGAAAGGTCTAGTAAACATGCGCTCTCAAATGCATACCTTAAAAGCTGTGGGCACTTGTTCATCTACGCTACTGTGAAACACATCTGTTCGTCTGCTTGCTATTTGCCATTACCAGCGACCTACAGAATGCAGCAGAGCATATAATGTAATCTGCTTGCTGTCCCTTTCATTTGCCAGACCATAACAGAATATCATATATAATAGGCTTCTTTAATGCTAGCAAGTTCAAAGATAAAACTGCAGTATAAATGAACTTCACAAAAAACAAATTGGTCCCATTAAGACTAGCGTGTGCGCTGCACTTACCAAGAACAGTGGATACACTTTACGGTAACAACACTAGCAGAGGTTTATTGCCTGCAACATCCGCGAACAATAACACTGGAACGTCTCCTAGCAAAATATTTTTAAACGTACTCTTCAACCCGTGACTATATTTCTGTTTTTTAGTCCAATTAACCAGTGAGTTGTTGTTTACGAGTTCTGTTTGATATCATCTGCTACTTTCTCTCCGCTACTGATCTGAAGATATGGCAGTTATCTTGCAGTGGGACGAGATTACTTTCTTCTGACGGCTGTATGCCCTCTAAATTTTAAAGGCAATGTTCCTACTGTTTTAAGACTTCGGAAGAGTTGGAATTATTGGTTTCATACCCCCAATATGAAATGTACTGTTTGTGTCTGCTTTAAACTTATCGCCGGCCGATGTGGCCGAGCGGTTCTAGGCGCTTCAGTCTGGAACCGCGCGACCGCTACGGTCGCAGGTTCGAATCCTGCCTCGGGCATGGATATGTGTGATGTCCTTAGGTTGGTTAGGTTTAAGTAGTTCTAGGGGACTGATGACCTCTGATGTTAAGTCCCATAGTGCTCAGAGCCGCTTGAACCATTTAAACTTATCCCGGTCATTCCACGAGCTACGCTGCTGTATAGATTTGGCATTCGGTTAAATATACCCTATTCGTAGACAGTTTGACAACGTTAAAACTATCATTTAGGATGATCATTCCCAAATTTATCAGTGGTCTGTAGTACTATTATGTTAATAATTATCACTTCGTATCCGTCTGATTACAAAGAATGAACGAATTTTTCGTGTCACTCGCGTTCCCTCTTCATTACTTGAGAGGCATCTTCAGCGGCCTGAAAATATAATAGTTTAAATTTTTTAACAAATTTCGTAGATACTGTTCTACATGTGTTCTTGTTCCGGATTTACAGCTGTTTTTCCTGTTTTTCTTTTGATATCGGTGATGTTGATGTTTGTGTGTATATGTTTGTGCGAACTGGTAACCGTTTTATTGTGGTGAGATGTGTGTTTGTATACCGATTTCAGTTTTTTAAAGTATTCTCTCTCTCTCTCTCTCTCGTGTGAGTGTGTGTGTGTGTGTGTGTGTGTGTGTGTGTGTGTGTGTGTGTGTGTGTGTGTGTATGTGTATGTGTGTATGTGTGTGTGTGTGTGTGTGTGTGTGTTTGAATCACTTTTAGTATTTCCTTATGTTTTTTTATCTCATTTATTTTATAAGATTTAGTAGAGAGTTCGTGTTGACAGCTGTTTGCTTGTTAATCACTATTTGTTTACTCGTTGCAGTAGCTTTCTTGATATAGTAGTTTGCCTGCACTGGGATAACGCATTTATTGTGGTCATTTACACTGATGATTTTCAGGCCTTGGTCTAAGTTGGTAGGATGATAGTTATGAAGTTTTCAGTATGGAATGGTTGTTTCATTAATCCATACATATTATAAAAATCTTTTATGTATGTACGTACGTACGTACGTGTGCGCGTATGTTCGACATCTTCTCCTAAACCAATACCCGATTTCAATCAAACTTGGCACGCTTATCAGCTACTGTCAAACAACAACAGCTAACGGGATAAGAACCACACAGCTATCATAGATCACGGTATAGGACTGCATTCAGAATGAGTTGCGTGCAAAGCTACCACATCATGCACGACGTTTAAATTTGTTGCTTGTGTGTTATTACATCGATTCGCAATAAATTTCGTAGGCAGTATCCAAATACGGCGCTAAATGCAGTTGCAATATTATACCACGGTACCGTACACAGATCAGGATATATGACGCCATAAACACTGAGTATCTAAGACTGCTGTATTGTGGAAGATGTTTAAATTTATTACTTCTTTCCTTCTAACTCTATTCGCAGTACATTGTACAGACAGTATGCAGATACTCCGCTGTATGTACCTAAAAAATTATAACATTGTATGGGATATAGATTAGGAGATATGACGTCATGAACACTGAGATGCGTGAGTAAATGCTGTATCATGTGTGATGTTGAAATACATTTGTTCGTTACTACTAAGAAACTCCTACAGTCTAGACAATTTAAGCAAATCCCTGACACCTAACAGCGCTTCTGACAGCTTTCAACTACGAAGCGCAAACGAGTATAAGGGAAAACAGTACTTACCCATCTATAAAGCTATAAAGAACCTTGCCATAGAGACGTTGACAAAATCACGTTCTACGCACGAGAGGTAGCTGTAACTATACGTCTGCACATTAAGCATATTTAACTGCACGACTGTTTAATAATTTCAAAGGTGTCTTCACGAATACATGCAAATAAAATTTTGCGATAAAACACTACGAATACAGTTGATTTTTTCTTTACGTTTGTTACAGAAAATTGGCTAAATGAATACACGTGCTGTGCCGAGTTTGTAAGCAAGTATGCGTAAGTTTAAAGCCCGTGAAGTTGCCTGTGAAATAATAAATGCTAAACGCGTACAGAACGAAAAATTCGTGTCTTTCAGTTGTAATTATAGGGATGCAATGTGATGATAGTTAATGCAGTATTTCATGCAACTGACAGGACAACAGAAGTTAAAGATGGACTGCAGGATACCAGGTGTACCGGTATGAAATGAGCGCTTTTTTGTGAAAATGAAACACTAATTTTGAACTGAAAAGTAAAAACATTTTATTCAAAGTACTGACCATTGCTATCTACACAGTTTGACCACCTTTCTGGCAATTTGTGGACACCACGCCAATAGAAATGTTCGTCTTTTGAAGCAAACCAATCAGACACCCAGTTTTCGACTTCTTCGTAGGAAGTCATCCAATGCGTGTCCCAACGATGAAAAAAAATGGAAGTCGGATGGGGCCAAGTCTGGTGAATGCGGCGGGTGGGGTAGCAGCTCCCAGCCAAGTGTTTTGATTTATCCTGAACCAGTTTTGCTTTGTGTGCAGGTGCATTGTCGTGTAAGAAAATTACTTTGCCATGTCATCTGGCCCATTCTGTTCTTTTTTCGATCAGTGCATAGTTCAAATTGATCATTTGTTGTCTGTAGCGATTAGTATTCACGGTTTCACCGAGTTTTAGAAGCTCATGGTACACCACACCTTTATGATCCCACCAAACAAAGAGCATTGTGTTCTTGCCGAATCGATCTGGTTTTGCAGTCGATGTTGATTGTTGCCCCGAAATAACCCACGATTTTCCCCGTTTAGGATTCTTAAAATAAATTTTTCATCGCCAATAATAATTCGATGCAAAATTTATTTTCTTTCATGTCTTTTAAGTAAAATTTGACAAATGGTTTTTCGGTTTTCCATCTGTCTTTCATTCAATTCACGTGGCACCCATTTTCCACACTTTTGGATCTTTCCCATAGCTTTCAAACGGTCAGAAATTGGAACATTTACCATTTGTTTCTGACCCAAAGTATCATCTCCATCCTATATTGCTTACAATTCGGCGTCTTCGAACTTTTTTGGTGGTCTTCCAAGTTCTTCATTTCTTACATCAAAATCATTATTTCTGAAGCGTTGAAACCATCTTTTGCATGTTGCTTCTGATAGAACATGATCACCATATGCCTCGACAAGCATTCGATGCAACTCTGCAGCAGTTTTCTTCAAATGAAAACAAAAAATTAATGCTTTCAGCAAATCATCACTTTCTGCTACAAAATTCGACAATGTTAACACGATGAAAACTGTGGTGTCACCACCAGACACCACACTTGCTAGGTGGTAGCCTTTAAATCGCCACTATCAGTGATTGCAGACCGATTGCCGACAGACGGCAAGTCTAGCCTAGAGAGACTCCCTAGCACTCGTCCCAGTTGTACAGCCGACTTTGCTAACGATGGTTCGCTGTCTACATACGCTCTCATTTGCAGAGACGACAGTTTAGCATAGCCTTCAGCTACGCCATTTGCTACGACCTAGCAAGGCGCCATATTCAGTTACTATAATTACTTCAAGAATGTATTCAGAACAGATAATATTGTGGATCATGTACCGTTAAGAGCGACGTTCATCATTAATGGATTACAGTTAAGTATGAAACTAATTACGTCCGCTTTCTGAATTCTCATTCCTTGTCATGTTCGCCGGCCGCGGTGTCCATGCGGTTCTATGCTCTGTAGTCCGGAACCGTGTGACTGCTACGGTCACAGGTTCGAATCCTGCCTCGGGCATGGATGTGTGTGATGTCCTTAGGTTAGTTAGGTTTAAGTAGTTCTAAGTTCTAGGGGACTGATGACCTCAGATGTTAGGTCCCATAGTGCTCAGAGCCATTTGAACCATTTGTCATGTTCCAGACCTCACGTCAGTATAGTTCTTCCCTCTTCACGCCAGCCTGCGTGAGCTAAAACGCATGCATTTCGGGCTCCACTCGTAACACGGTGTTGGCTCTTCTGCCAACAAAAAAAAACATATGATGTTGTTTGTTCCATGACTTTATGTATACTAAATATCTTTGACGGATGTTATACCAACCAAACAAAAAAAATTAAGGCTCGTTCATAACAAATGTTCCCTATCGACACATTTGTATCCTAACGCTCATTTCATACCGGTACACCTGGTATTTAACTTGGCCCTATTTACACTATAATAAATACCCTAGGTACAGGCGCGGCTTCTGTCGTTTCTCTCTGGGAACCCCGTATCCGGGACGCTACCAAAGAAAGCGTTTGACTGTTCCCCGTGCTGGCGTCGTGGTTCCGAAAGTGAACGTAGGGAGCGGGTAGGGGTATTCCGTCACAGCGGGGGCAGCTCCTCCGCCGACAATGGCTATGTAAATTCCCGTCTTCTGGAGACGAGAGGCACTCCCTTGTTAAGGGGTGGCAGGCAGCGGGTGACTTCGACGCCGGCTAATAAAGCCATAAACGCGGAGGCGGACAATAAACCGAGCCGGAGGAGACAGCGCGTGTCGTCCCGGCGGCCGACGCCGACGCCGCCGGCGGAAACTCTTCACGGGCCGATCGAGGGAGGCAGAAGCGGCCGCTTTCCTCGTGCGCGACGCGAACAATTGAGCAAGGTCTCTGGGGGAAGGGGAAGGAACGCACCTAAGGGAAAATACTGCACCACGCTCCTCTCAAAAAGACTATTGTCTCATCTGCAGCGCGTCCGCGGTGCCAGACAAGTACACACGCGGCCCTTTTGTGGGAACTTTACGTCGTCCCGTCCATTTTGCATTTTTTTAGTTCTTCTGCTACCCTCCTTTCTTCCCCCATCCCCCCACCCACCTCCACCCCACCCCCATTCCCCACCTCACACACACGGACAAATACGTGTCTCTGAAACGTCATGGCATGGCCACTCTGTGGGGAAACAAGAATTTTCCACGGTGTGTCCGCCTTCGGTCGTGTACCTCCAACCCGAGTAAACAATTGGGCAGAGAGTGGATGTGGGGGAGGGGGTGGTTGTCGTGTCACGAGAGTCACTGACCCCTGTTGCGTTGTGTCCGCCGAGGACCACCCGAGGTACAGAAAAAGAAACGCTAAAACAGCCGGGCGTAAAGAATTCCCTGGTCGCCATTGGCGAACGACCTACAAAACTATTGTCTATCGTCAAGGTGCTTTGGCCACACAGGGGAGTCACCCTCACGCTCCGACGAGAAAATAACTCGCTAGTTTCCGAGTGCTGAGGTCAGTCCGTGGCTTAACCTCGCGCCGTTTAGTTTCCAATGCGTTGGTTGTGGTCGCTCCGGCTCCACATCTAAGAACCTGGTGGTTCGTGATAGACGGCTACATTCGTACTGCGATAATATGTGAGTGAATTTAACGTAAAACGTGGACACACACACATTTAATTAATATATGAAGGTGTAGAAACAAGACTATCTGCAAGTGCCTCGACAAGTGATAGCATAAACGGTCTCACTATTTTTATCTCCCAAAAAGCTTCTTGTACCTTCTTCATCTACAGAGACATCTAAGCATGTTCTTTTTCCGATGGAACAAAGTACTTCTTTAAATGGAATTCAGAGTACTTTTATCGTTCATACTTTTAACATTAGACGGGAAAACAATTTAAAACCATCATCGTCATATCCAGTTTTTTAACATTAGACAGGAAAACAATTTAAAACCATAATCGTCGTATCCAGTTTCGGTTTAGGTACCGACGCAAGGTCTAGCTTCAAGAACACTGACTGAGGCTAGTCTTCCCATCTCTTGTTAGGACGCCCCAGATTTCTTTTCCCTGGAGATGTATCTTTGTATATTAATTCAGGTATTCATTCATCTGAGATCCTTTGAATGTGTTCATGCCATTTCTTTCCGTGCACCTCTGTTTCCTAAAGTATACATTTGATACCTAGTTCATTTCTAATTTCACTCTTCTTTTTCCAAACTATGAGTTTGTAAGCAGCCGTTCATCTTAGGAATCTCATCACTGCTTCTTCAGTCCTCCTCCATTGACTGCCGGCTGGCGTTCAACTCTGACTCATACATCAGAACTTGTACTGCTGTCGCATAACAAAATTTTAGTACCGTCCCTTCAATAAGTTTCTTTGAGGAGAGTACGACTAACAATTTGAATTTTTCACAATTTGAATTGTAGATCGTTGAACGTTAGTTGACCGTAAATTTATTAACAAGTGCTTCAGAAGTGCCACCAATCACTTTTTTTATTACAAACGTGTTTAAATTACAACTTAAGTAAGTGACCAGAAAGATTTGGTTTTAGCGACTTAAGAAAAAATTATGACCAAAAAGGGTTCCTGACAAAACGTCTCCATTGACAGAAAAACGTTGGTTACTTGGATTACACTTTAAGGATGAGTTTTCATACTGTAGCGGAGTGTGTGCTGATGAGCAACGTCCTGAAAAGTTAAAACTGCGTGAGCCGGATCAGGAATCAAACCCAGAACTTTTGCCTTTCGCGGGCAAATGCCTTAGCGACTGACATGTCTAGCCACGAACGACGACCCGACCTCACAGCTTTACTTCCACCCAGTACCTCTCTGTTTTGGATAACACTTCCTCAATCGCTGCACAACGGAATGTGCGCAACTATCCAGGTTCTGCTTTCGATAATTTTACAGCAGAAATGAATAACGTGAATAAGGAAGCAAGCCCTCTGTATGATACTCTCCCTCCATTCCGTGCAGAATCTCCTCAGACAGGTCAGAAAGGTTCCTCTGCCCTCGTAAGTATCATATAACATTACGAACCTACTGCTTCGTTTTCAGCTTTTTAAGCAGAATTTTCTTTATTACATATCTAGCGACTTCTATAACGACACATTTACTACCTTAATCTTAAATGGAATCTTTTTACATAGTTCTTTAAAAGACAAATACTGTGACAAGGCTCAGAATGTTTGTAATTGTATTTTCTCCGAAGAACTCATGCAGGCCAATCTAAGTGCTAAATGCCACTTGTCTAATAAAACTTTCTGCTAGCACGTTCCGCCCTCATACTTATCAAAATTCCCAGATAATTTTACGATTAAGACCATCTACGAACACTGAAACATAGTGTCTGTTGTTGTAAATTTTCGTAAGGGCGTCGTGATATTCATGTCGCGTCGTTTTCTGTTGCTAACTTTTCGCGTCGTTTTCTGTTGCTAACTTTTCCTGTCTTTCCGTCGGCAGAAGTCAACAAGTCCGGTAATGGCGTCGTAAGAAACACAGAAGATTTTATAGTAAAAAAAATTCCATCTAAAAATAATTCTTTTAATATCTCTGTAGATGAAGAAGTTAGTAATTTTAGCCATTACGAAAATGCTGGCCCATGGGGTCAGCTGTGTAAAACCCTTTTCCATGTCATGGACTGCTTGTAAAACACTACGAACGTCCGTCTTAGGTCAGATATTTGGCATAGAGCGTTTTTCCGTGTTAATATCAGATCGTCAGCATTTTGCCGAGAAAAATTAATTTATGTGGAAGTAAACATCGTGTGCTGACGTGTTTCCCAGATCTAGTTTTTCAACGGAGAAGACTGTCTCTAGCGCACTGCAGTATATAATATCGTCCATCCACAATACTGGGCGCGTACCAACACAGTGGCTCAAGGTAAAAATTTATCACTTTTTTATTATTTGCGTGTAATTTCGAATAACTGTAAATTAGCTTAAAGCAGTGTACGGTGCTTTGTTACTGCCCAAGTAACATAACTGGCGAGGTTGCTTCATACATCATGAAGTGAGTTTGTTAAAATTATTCCTGATTTTTTAACGAAACACGTTTCGTGGTATCATCATCGCCATCATCATAATCATCATCATCATCATGGGATTAACTTAATATTTACATGCTGATGAAGACCTGGAGATGACGTTTATTTCTCGCAACACTTCCATTAACAAAATGTATTAACAGATTAATACTTCTGTTGACGAGTCTGGGTATTTTAACTTTGGCCTCGCAATATATATATTTTGCTTACTGTCATTTCCTGTTAACAATATTAGCTTATTTCCAAGAATAAACAGCTATCAGAAATCAAACCAACATTTGGTTTGGACTTCCTTAACTTTTGTGCAGGAAGGTGTGCAGTATACTGCTGCATCCATCTTCAATAAGCTACCACTCGAATTCAAAAATCTTAGCAGTAATCCACGCGCTTTCAAATCTAAACTGAAGAATTTCCTTGTGGGTCACTCTTTCTATTCTGCCGAGGAGTTCCTTCTAAAATTAAGCAGATTCTTGTTTTACTGTTGATTGGGTTTACTTAAACTTATTGACTTTTTCGAGATCATAAACATTTTATTTTTATCTGTTGTTACTTTTATGTTATAATTTCGTGTACTGACATGTTCCATGACGGAGATTTGCTCGTCAGTTTGGTCCTACGAAACTTGGCGCGCAAATAAAAGATTTAGAGAAATAGTGGCTAGCAATAAAACAGTACAGTATTTGTTAATCTTTATAAGTATAGTTAGTTCTCTTTGGTTACAGGGTGATCTCTCTTCTTGTAAAGCAGATGAAATACAAATGTCTGCCGTGCCGAAAAAAATATTTACAGCTGCGTGAGCCAATTTATGCTACCTTCTCATGCAGTGATCTCAATGAATCCACTGTCTTCCATCAGGTACCTTTTATCAAAGAAGCAATCCTCTCAAAACCGCTATTGTTGCTCACTGCCAGCGTCTGTAGGCGAGACACATGTTTCGAATTAATAATAACACTAATTTTAGTAGTATTTTTATTTTTTCATTGATTACCTATTACTCCCATAAATCACTTGCATATGCAACTGTATCATACCAGATTCTACTACTCACTCTTCCCAAAGTAGAAAACAAACTTGTCTTTGAAGTTAACACGGTTCTAAACAAAACGTAGACTGACGTGAGGCACAGTCTAGCCGCAGTACTACTGTTATACCTGCTCCAGTTCAGTAATTTGCGTACCCACTGCTCTAGTTTTTTCTGCCCTAAAAACCAGAGCCCTTAAAGTACATGTTACGCCAAGCAACAGAGAGCACAGTAGATATTTTTACTATAGTCGATACGGGTGGGTTCGTCATTCTGTCGTGAGGTTTTATTCCTGCGAAGATCCTAACACAGACCTCACCACTCCCACATATTGTTGTAGTCTGGCTTGGGGAGAAATTTACGCATCTTCCAGTCTGTAGTTTGCTGCTGACTCATAATGAAATTCTTGCTTTGTTGAGCAATCTCAATTTTTGTTTTCGAATGAAAGAAAGGAAGTTCGACAAGGAACATCAGAATAATTTTCTTGTCTGCCTAATGTATTAAGTAAGTTGTACTGCATTTAAGAGTAAATTTCCTTGAAATATGTTCCTGAACTTTCTTGATTGCTAATTAGTACTGGCTCTTATTTTGTCACCTGCTCTTAATCCTAAATAAGCCCATATAGCTTAAATTACGTCAGTTCGGGGTCCAACACTAACACGTCCTGTTGGTATTTAACATTTAAAGTACAACGTCTATAATCATGTTGATTCTATAGATTTTTTGGGATTGTTTTTGAGTTATTATTTTTTCCCCTTTCCGCTTATCATCTGTAAGATGTGGGTAAATGTTACTTAGGTGTCGGAAGAGCCACTTATAAAAACGTTTTCCATCATTAAAAATTCTTCCTTCCTTTCTGTTACCTACTCTCAAATTTTCGTCTGTTTACCGCTCGGAAAGAAGACCATTAACTGGACTGTAATTCTAACTATATCTTTGTATTACTACAGACGTTTTGAAAGCAAAAATTTTTGCAACTAAAGAAACCACCAATTCCGATGAAGAAGGAGCAGACACATAATTAGGCCTACTAGCAAATTTTGCTTACGAACCGCGCTAGTCAAATACATTCAGTTCACACGGTGCGCGCTGCTCATTATCGGCTTCTTATAAAATGTTAGTTAAGCTGCGTGTGCCTATAGAAGCGGGCTGATAGATACTTAAATAACCGTACTGATCACTCAGAAAATCAGTTACAAAAGTCTTTTAAATAATCTAAAAGCAGTGCCGCAAAATGCGCTTGTGCAATGAAAACTGCTAACTGTCGAGCACTCCTGAAAGCTTGTTTAAATTAGCCGCGTGATGGCAGAGAGTAACTGATCGTCCCTTGATCCAAGATAATTTCATTTCCAGTCACAAATTGAAACAAATTCCATACCTGTGTTAATGAAAATGAAACTAACTTCTAAAAGTAATATGTTTCGTTCGAGAGATTGGATGTCTACGCCGATCACTGCAGAAATCGCCATGAAATTTTCTTCCGGATACTAGCATGCAATAAATTTTACTTTCGTTTCACTGGAGCTTTATTTGAAGTTTTGAAAGTGTTCTATTTCAGAAAAATATTTTATAAACTGATAAGTGCTTGATAAAAGATACGGAAGGGTAACGCCTGTGAATACGCAACGTGATGCAAGAAATATTGTCTTTACTGTAAAAAAAACTGTACTACGATTAACTGTTGAAATAATTGTGAGGGTTTGGATAGAGATCCAACGATTAAGATATCTTACCATTCTCAAACACCTAAAAGAGCAAGATGACTCAAAACTACCACCAGGACATCTGTTTAAACGGGCGACGTGTGAACTATTTAAGGATACATCGAGATCGGTTTTTTTTGTCGGTAATTTTGTAAATGCATTTCAAAACATTCTGTTACAACGAATGTCGCCATAGATGCGGATGATGTGGAAATATTTTAATGTCTATATCCATTAAAATTAGATTCAGCATCGCAAATTGTGCTAATTTTAATTAAAACGCTATGAGAGGAACCATTTATTTGTAATGTCTTACCAGAAAGAGAAGTAAATGTCGAGCAAAAGCATGTAAATGGCACTGTGGTAGCTCACATTTGAGTTGCAATAAGTCCTTTTCAACAACACAATAAATATCTGGCTAACTGCAGTAGTAAGTATAAGATTATTAAATCCGAGGCAACGAGAACGTCATAGTACTGATTTCTTAGCGATAAAGTGGTCAGGATTGATATCGCACTTAGTATCACAACATCTGCTGGCAGTCCAAGAAAGACAATCCTCTTAACAGCTAGCAGTATGTAATGGAATTACTTTCGCGGTGGTTTAAGTTTCTGAAAGCGCTTATATATTTTGTATCGAAATCGAGGCTATAAAGAAGAGGAAATTTCGAAACTTCTGACGATGAAAGCGCCCTTAGAAGCGTTCGAGTAATAAATGACACTTTTTCTTAGACAAGCGGCGGGATTAGTCATTCAGCATTTCATTCAGACCACTCAATGTCTTAAGTTACGAAGAAAAGCAGCTGCAGCTACAACACAGTCGCTTAGTACATGTGTACTCACACGGCAATGGGGTCATTAAAACAAGCCTTAGTAATTCTGAGGAACAAACTGCAGTGGCAAATATACGTGAGAAGCTGCGTAAGGCCAGTTTGATTGTGTTGTCTTACCAGAGGTTATGTCGACAGAAAGTGATGGAATAAGAAACGTGGTAGCCCATATTTACATTTGAAATTTACAGTGATCTGTACAACGCAGAACTCTGTTGTTTTATCGCTTTGTATTCTAGCTGCTGTTCGTTCTTCAGTGAAGATTATTCTTTTTCTACTGAAGAAAAGATTCAAATGTTAGCAACAGGCGACTCTTTTCGCTTATTGATCGAAGCACCTTCAGTAGCCACAAATACTTTTCCGTCTGTCGAAATAATGAAGTAACAACAGCATTAACAGAACAGTGTACGTTTTTTTAACGTCACTTCATAGTTTGTGATGTTGGATTTTTCGAAATAGCACAAGAAAAAGTTTTCACCAAAATTCTTCAGAAAATAGCTGAGAAATGTGCAGAAATTCTGTCGGTACAACACATTTCCAGGTTAGCATACCGTACGTTGTATAAAGGGTTTTTCAGAACAACACTGAAAACGGTTCGTACTTTCGTTATGAACACTGACATTTGTTACACCAATTTAGCTCTGCTTTATGTACCTATCGTATTTCGTACAAATCTGAGTAGCTTTACAATAACTAGCAATAGTAGTTGCTTGAACAAGCCCACCTTAGTATAATAAAAGAAATGATTTGCGTCATCCCTACAGGTAATATTCAGATCACTCATTTAAAAAGAGTTTTTCGATATCTGCAGTATTTTACGAACTGTTATTAAAGGTATGCGGGTAAGGACAGCTGAAGTCAGTACAGCAACAGTCGCTGAAGTTGTAAGACACCTAATATTTCATATTCAATTCAGACTATCAAAAAAACACTTTTCTTAACGGCCGTTACACAAAGAAGGCAGTGTTTTGCTACAGAACAAAATGCTTAAACGTTTTCTATCTATCTACACATGCAAGTAATAATTGCTCCCAAAACAACAAAATAAGTCAAGACTGTGATAAATCGGTGCCTCATTAGCAAATAGCACGTGTCAAACATGTTGAACTATGTCTGCAAGGAAGTGGATTTGAAACAGTGCTATACCAATAGATATCGGCGTAACATTCAGCAAAGACTGCAACTGTTTTTGTGACGTCTTTCTCTATGAGCATTAACATGTACTATACCATCGTACTCATAACTGTTTTGTGAACTACGAAATACCGTACGTTGTAAGGTGCATCGTTCAACAGAAAATCACAAAACATTCCCAGTATTAGTACTAACATTTGTCGAAAACGTAGTTTCGAATTGCTAAGATCGATTATAAAATGTTAAATGCGTCACAACTTACGTGTTTACGCTATGTGGTGCACGTAACAATTTCAGTCACTGAATATGCGAGAGAAATCGCATCTTTCCTCCTCTCAAAGTCATTAAGACGAAAAAAAAAAAATAGCTAAGCCAAGATGCAGCTTGCCCCGTCACATAGACGTGTCGAATGGGCCTCAGGTTGAAGATGGCTGGAAAATGTAACTAGTGACTAGTACCACGTATATGCACAGCTATTTGAAGTTGGAACTATTTTGTCACTCGCCGCTATTCGTCTGCAATAAAACTGTTTTTCCTACAGAAAGTGTACTGAAGTATTCCCATGTACATGAACGTTACGTGCTTGACAAGAAAGTAATATGTACCAATTTTAAAAATTATTGTCTATAAGAGCCAAAATAGAAACATTTGCCTGCGTTTTTACACGACGTGTTTCAATTGGATTCACAATTTGAGTGAAGATAATTGCGTGAGCCATCGAAACGCGTCGTGAGAGAAAATAAAATAATTGTGACTGACACAGGCCACAATTCTAGTTTGTCTTTTATACCATGAACAGCCGCAGTTTCGAATCATAATCCAGGACGTAAGGTTACTTTATCAGTACAGTATCTTATAGGTAGTAAGTACCCGTTATAAAGCGATAGCGTTGCTGTATTTGATGATTTCCAAAGTTTTTCAATAGTTTTCTACGAAACTAAAATGATTTTTTTCTGAAAATAGCTGTTATAACACCCACACATTATTGTTTATATTTTATTTTACTTAGCTATATTTAATCCTTAGGGAATAATTGCGGGGTTGCAGTACCATTATTTATTTTCATAATCAGCCAAGCCGTCGTACTAGAACCTGGCATCACCACTGGCCATAGTTAAAAACTGTATCAGTGCGACGAGCGATGATAGAAGGTAATGACTAAATTCAAATAATTCTATTTTATCCATTAAAAACGGTTTGGTGAAAACCTGCGAGTGTAAAAACGATGGGTTTTTCACAAAGTAACTTTGATGATTAATGAAAGAAAGTTGCCACTGGCAGCAGTATAAGTTATTTTATAAAATTCCTTATAAATAATTAAATAAAAAATTGCAAGGAAAAATGGATCATTTTCAAAATTATGAAGCAACTACAAAATTTATTGGGATATACAAAACATATCAGAAGCATTAAGGAAGAGATTACTATTTCTACAGAGCGGATGCAATAAACTGACGAAGGAGATCTTCAGATATCTTTGAGAAAAGAAAGTAACAGTCATCTTGATTCAAGATGTTAGGGTATATTTGGAAAGGAATAACATGAGAGAAGAAGACGTATTGGAAAGAGATATTTGGGGGGGGGGGGGGGGAGGGAATGTCTTGAAATTGGATGGAGTACAAAGCAGGAGGGAAAGGAATATTGGCAAGTGGTCTGAAGACAGGAAAAAGAAATATAGTGAAACACTGCAGGAATACTGAAAGAAAGGAAAAGAACAGTAAATGATTAAGAGTTTCGAAAGTGGTCCCTAAAATGGCGTAACGCAAGAAGAAAAGAAAAGCAGAGAAGTGTAGGTTTGAAACTGCTTTTTCCAGAAAAATACTTCATGAGCTGCAGACCCAGGATGAAAATCCGCCTACCCCTTCTAGAATGATGGAGATCGTAAAAAACTACAAAGATACGTTTCCTCTCACCGTCCCGTCCCCCCCCCCCCCCCCCCGCCCCCTTTCGTAGAAAGATATAGTATTTGGGGAAAAAGTTTTGAAACTGGAAGGAATGTAACTGGTCTCGAGAGAGGAAAAAGAAACAGTGAAAAAAATGAAGGAATACAGGAAGAAAAGGAAGCAACAACGAAAGATTAAAATTTGGAACGTGGTCCCTAAAAAGGCCTTAATACAAGAGGAAAACAGAAACAGTGATGTGTAGCTTCTGAACTGTATTTTTTCCAGAAACATACTTCGTGAGCTACATAACAAAGATGAAAATTGATGGAAATCATGCGAAACTAAAATGATTCCTCTGTCTCCCCTCACCCCTCCCCCCTGTATAGATGAGACTCTTGTGTACACGCTCTAGTCATTAAGTCTTAATCGAAACGAAAATAAGACGGACACGGCTCTGGCATCTGGAAGTCGCTCGCAAAACGGGAACCCGTTGATTGCCAGAGAGTGCAGGTTAGGAGGTACGAGTCGCTGAGCAAGTGCGTGGGGCGCCGCTGCGGTGTCACCTTGGCGTCGCCGCAGCTGGCGACGCCGACGCAGTGGCCGCCGAGTCCGTGTCGTTCCGTTGCGTTGCGTTCCGTTCCGTTGCGTTCACGTCCCGGGCGTCACCGAGCGCAGAGCCATCTCGCAGCGGGCGACAGAAGCGGCGGCGGTGGCGCCAAGTGGACAACACAAGGCGGTCTCTCTCACTCTCACACAGACACACACATACAACTGCCACGCCGCGCGTACAAGGCGACAACGCTCCCGACAAAAACAGGTGGCACGTAGCAGGGGACGCCCCCGCGGGGCCAGGTGCGTGAGGTGAGCGTGCACCGGCCGCACGCACTCGCGTAAACAACGCAACGCGACGCGTCGCTGGCCGCGCAAGCGGGCGCCGCCATCTTGGCCCCGGCCGCCGCAGAGCGACGCGGGAGGAATAAAGGGAGGGAGCCGGCGAGTAAAAAGGCAGCAGGGCTGTCCAAGGCCGCGCCGCCTCAAAGCGTGCCGCACAACAGGCTGCTCCCTGCCTCGACGGAGTAAACAAGTCTGCCTCACTGCCGACATCACGTTTACAATTAGGTGACAAAAGTCACGAGATATCCCAATATCGCGTCAGACCTCCTTTTGCCCGGCGTAGTGCGGAAACTGGACGTGGCATGGACTCAGCAAGTCGCTGGAACTCCCTTGACGAAGGACTGGACCATTCTGCCTCTATAGTTGTCCATCATTGCGAAAGTGTTGTCGGTGCAGGTCTTTGTGCACGAACTGACCTCCCGATTATGTCTCGTAAACGTTGGATGCGATTCATGTCAGGCGATCTGATTAGCCGAAGCACCAGGTCGAATTGTCCAGAATGTTCTTTAAACCAGTCGTCATCAAATGTGGCCCGGTGACATGGCGCACTGTCATTTACAAAAATTCCGTCGTGGTTTGGGAACATGAACTCCACGGATGGCTTTAAATGGTCTCCAAGTAGTCGAACATAAGCAGGACCCAGTCCATTCGATGTAAAACCAGTGATACGATAATTACTGCACACGTTCGACCTCCGTAAGTTACGGCAGTTCGATTATAACCACCCCTCCTAAAAATACTAACCGCTGAACTGTGAACGTGAGGGTCCGGTTTTAAAGGTAACGCTTTTGTTTTTTAAGATAGTGCTCCACAACTGGAAAACTGCGACTTTTAGCGAAAATGCTGCGCAGTACGTAAACTACATTAAATTTCCTAATTCAGTTTATGTAAACGCCAGAGTAAGCCAACACACGACATTACTTCCATACTACACAAAATACTGTAGATTTTAAGAAAAGTCATTAAAATGTGCTGATGTGTGCATGCCCTCACAGAAAGAAATAATGCAGATGATAAGATTAAACCTACATGGGAGTCAGAATAGCCAGTGTACAAGATTCCATAACCATTAAACCAAATGGCAGTCGCCGGCCGCTGTGACCGAGTGGTTCTAGGCGCTTCCGTCTGGAACCGCGCTGCTGCTACGGTCGCAGGTTCGAATCCTGCCTCGGGCATGTATGTGTGTGATGTTCTTAGGTTAATCAGGTTTATGTAGGTCTAAATCCAGGGGACTGATGACCTCAGATGTTGTCCCATAGTGCTTAGAGCCATTTGAACCATTTTTAAATGGCAGTCTTGTGACTAATAATTCACAAATTGCAAGTACTTTTAACAATCACTTTCTAAATGTAGCTGCAAATATGGGATTAAGTGGTTCAGTTGAAGAAGGAAGAGAATAAATTTAAAGTGTCATTCCACAAAACTTTAAGCAACCAGAAGCAGCACCAACATCCATCACTGATATTAGTATAGTTCTAAAAGTTATAAAAAGCAAAAGCTCTTGTGGGTTGATGGAATTTCAAACAGAATTCTGAAACGTTGTTCCCATTTTCCCATTTAACAAGTAATGCGTCACTGGCACAGTGAATTTTTCCAGACAGGTTGAAATATACAATCATTAAATAACTTCATAAGAAAGGTGACAAGATAGACTGAAACAGTATCGCTCAGTTTCCTTACCGACTTCTTTTTCAACAATATTCGATAAAGTAGTGTACTCAAGAGCAGGTGCTCACTTAAGTGGAAACAAGTTACTTAGAATATCACAATTTGGATTTCTGAAGGGTTGCTCGACTGACAGTGCTATTTATATATTCACTCAACAAATAGTACAAGCCATAACTAATAGTATATCGTCAGGTTTTTTTGTGACCTTTCCAAGGCGTTTGATTGTGTAAACCAAGATGCACTCTCAGAAAAACTCAAGTTTTATGGAACTGATGGCTTTACACACTGCTGCTTTGAATCATATTTGGCAAGCAGAATGGAAAATGATCTGCTGAATAATTCAGACAATGTCGAAATGGTAGAAAATTATTGTGACTGGAGAAAATAAAAATCACAAAGTGAGTCGCACGGGGTCCTTTTGAGTCCACTCCTATTTCTTATGTACGTGAATGACTTCCATTTAACATTCAGCAAACAAAATTCGTACTTTTAGCAGACGATACTAGTGTTATAACGGATCCCATTAGGGAGAAAGCAACAGAAGAATTGGCGAATGATATTTTCTAAAGATTTAAAAATGGACTCTGCCGAAATTTTGAAAAAAAAAAACACATTACATTCAGTTCTGAACAACGAACGCAGACATACCAACAGTTGATGTAGCACACGAGCAGGAGTCAGTAAGCAGGTTACAATACTTCAAATTTTCGATTGTACATATTAGAACAGAAAGAAGCATATTCTTGAGCTTCTCAAACAATTAACTTCAGCTACTTTTGCTCTTAGTGTAATTTTTAATCTTGGAAACAACCGTATCAACCCCGTGACATATTCTGCATACTTTCACTCTGTAATGTCATACAATTTTCTTCAGTAACTCATCACTTAGAAAGAAAGTATTAATTCCACAAAAGCGAGCAGTAACAATAATTTGTGGTGTTCACCCACGGACATCTTCAGGTATCTCTTCAAGCAACTAGGCATTTTAGATGCTCCGTCACGGTACCTATAGTCGCTGAATAAATTAGTCATAAATAATCCGTTACAATTTGAGAGGAGCAGTTATGTCCATACCTACAACTCTCGAGGGAAAAATTACTTTTATTACCCACTGTTAGTCAATGGGTCAGAAAAGAATTCAATATGCAGCAACAAAAATTTTTGATCATTTTCCCAATAACACAAAATATCTAACAGATAGAGAAGCGGGTTTTAAATGTAATGTAAAATTATTTCTCCTGGACAGTTCCTTCTATTCGACTGATAAACTACTACTTAAAGATTGGTAGCCACTAAAAAAAGAAATTAAGTGTAGTTGCATGACTAGGATAAAAAATAATAGTGAGTTCATTAATATTAATATTAATCATGTATACATGTCGTGTGAACAGACTCCACATCGTTTCGTTGAAAGAATCGTGCAAATGATCTGTGGAGGAGCATGTAACTAAGTAAGTAACTAACTACAAAAGGTGGGACAATTTTTTTCTACGACTAGTATTTCCACTTTTTAGAAGACGGAAAAATGATCGATTAGTAAAAATAATGTTTTAGTAGTATAAAAATAATGTTTTAGTAGTATAAAAATAATGTTTATTGTAAAATGAAATGGGTTAAGAAAGAAGTAACTTCCTGGTCATTCATCAATTCACCACCAAATGACTACAAAACACAGCTTTAACGTACCGTGTCAACGATAGACAGTAACAAGGTGACACACATACCACCACAACACTCTTCCCACAAAGACTACATAGGTGACTGACAACATCATACTTAAAAATTAAAACAATTCTCAGCCATTGTTTATAGAAACGTATTTCACGTAACAGCTCACTCAGCAACAACAAACAGACATTCACTTAACAAACTGAAAATAATACCACTATATAAACATGAGCTCACTAAAGTTGAACAACTATTCAGATAAGAGAACTGGACGGGAAATGTTGGGGTGGTGACCACAGTTCGGTGATCTACTTCCCCTCGCTTAACTGCCTTCCACCCATGCCTCCACCGCCCTCTTATACCCCCAGAGCAAAATTATTCCATAATACGGATCTACTATACTTCTACGTAGCACACACATTTAATACAATCTCTTAGCCCACTTCGTTTAACAGTGAGTTATTCAAGAAAAACTTGAAAAAATGAGCTTTAAACGCCCACACGGCTCCACGTTCACACCCCTCCGGTCAGGATTTTTAGTATTTTGTTCATGGGGCTCCCTCTTATCTCTGTACAGAAATTTGTCACTACACGAATTTTTCCGCCCAATTTTCATTCGTTGAGAGGAGTATCTACCGTATTCGACATGATGGTTTTGGGTCAGAAATACTGACCCCAGCTTCTCAAACGGTAGCCAATATCTCGTTATACACTGCAGAACAATTGTAGCAAGGCCGTATTTAATAACTGTAGACCCCTAGCCTCAACTTGTGTTACACGGTGTAGCACCGGAAATTATGCGAAAATTAGCTTTGAAAAATTGCATTTTAAAACAATTTTCGAATTTTTTATTCATTATCAGGTGTAAAGGAGTGAAAGGGTTAAAAAAATGATAAGAGTGAAATCACTACGGTACAGTCGACTCTCCATAAGTTGAAGTTGCAGAGACTTTAGAAAAAGTTAGAATACGTTATTAACTACATCAAGCCGTGGGGTGTCCACGACTGTAAATCCTAGGTCAGGGTTATATTAATTAATAATATTCCGTCTTTAGTCACAATACTGTTATTTTATAATTACTGTCCAACGCGTTTCGAAACTACTCGGCAAACCACTGTGAAGTGCGTGGCAGAGGGTACGTGGCATTCTACCAGTTATCAGGGCTTCTTTCCGCTGGAAAAGTCAGTGCTTAAACGCCTCCGTGCGTGCCGTAATTAGTCGGATTTTGTCCTGACGATCCCTTTGGGAGTGACGTGTAGGGTTCGGTAGTATATTCCTAGAGCCAACACTTAAAGATGGCGACCCCAGATTGGGAATTACTGAGCTACTTTGAGGGAAATTAACAATAAATGTCTACTACAAGCAGTATATGCTCAGATTTGTTAAAACTCGTTTTTTGTAGATATATATGTTTAAAAAAATTTCACAGTTTTGAGTCAACATGAAACAGGGAAATAGTAAGTTTTCATAAAATCGGTGTTGCAATGGATTTGTCTCATTTAGAATTACACGGATACATACATAATACATTTTTGCAAATTTTGTAGTTTTGGGTTTTTGAAAACGTTCCTCAGTTACACTTCGCAATTGTCGAAAATTAAGGATTATTTTTCTCTTTGAGTAGCACTTCGTTCCATCAATAGGACCGTTGCCAAATGGAATATTTCGCATTTTGTCCGTCGTTGTAGAAGGGAAGGTTAAACGTTGATGAGGTTTTTTTTCGTTTCATTGTACCTATACTCAAAATTAGTAGCCTGTTTTGTAATTGTGTAGTCGGACTAACGTAAGATAATTTTCTGGGACAGTTGTTTGCTTATCCTTACACAGTTTATTTATGTATCACATTCCGTTTTATATTTTCGTTACGTGACATAACGGTTTACAAACGACTGTGTCGTCGGGGCATGAACAGCTGTGGTAGTACAATTTATAGCACTCCACCGATAGCTGTATTCCAAACCAATTCTACTAAGTCACTTCGGGTTTCGTGGATTACACCCACGTCATTAGAGGCATATCAACAATAAAACGTGGTAAACAACGCCGGTGCTATCATGAGTGCCTCTGTGTTGTGCTGACTTGCTAGAGAGTCCTTGTTACGTGGCATAGGATGTTTTCCGTCGCTCAATTTTTTATTCATCAACTATCAGCCTTACGGACATTATGGTCCTAGCTGTGAAGGCTGGGCCGTCCATATTCCCCGCCATGTCATTTGCCATGTTTTAATTTTTACGTGCGGATGGCTTCCCCTGCTCAACTTTTTATTCATTGACTATCCACTATTCACCTTACGGACATTGTGGTTTTAACTATGAAGACTGAGAGTTCTATATTCTTCGTCCTGTTTTTGCGAAGTTTTAATGTTCATACTCACCTGATGTTGTGGCTACAAGCCACGAAACCGATACTGCCTTAACAAAATTTGCTCAAAATACAGCTGTTTTCGAAGTTACTGCTATGAAATGACGATAATTCTATGTGGTGCTTGAAAATTATAAAAAATAAGAAACCCGGATAAATGTGAGTAGGACTCGCGCACCGTGGGTTCCGTATAAACTTAATTATGTAAATAGATAGAGTGTATTCCCACATCGATAATCACGATGATTTTTGCCTCTTATAGATATCAATGCTGCCACGATATCGGTTCCGGGAAGCCCAAGGCAATCGAGAAAGAAAAAAAAAATTTTTTTTCGTGTGATATAATTACGAAGCAATAAAATCGATTTTTTTTCTTTTTCTTGTACTATTAAACCTTGCTGCCTGCAGATTTCATGATTATCGACCAACGAGTTAGTAGGCTATAGGTGTGACCTAAATGGCCGGATCTTTTGACTGCATTCACTTACAGGCTCAAATTATTTACACCCGTGCTTCCCAACAGGTGGTCCGCGGACCCCCAGGGGTCCGCCAGCTATACCAGAGGAATCCGCAAGATGCTATCAGAATAAAAAGTATATTAAATATATTTCGTATGATATCAGATTTTTTTCGTTTCGGCCTCTTCCTGCATGAGCAGAGCTTTAGCGAACGCTAACTTCTGCGTCTAGCGTCTTCCTAGAGCCAACTGACACATAGAAAACGCATAAAAAACTCTTAATTTGGCTTTTATAGGTACTTGATACTGTGATATGACAAGGTACGAATCATGCTCGATGACGGGCGGGGGGGGGGGGGGGGAGGGGTGGGTGCACGATGAGAAAATTTTTGTTGGGAACCCCTGCTTTACACCGTCAAGGGACTGTAGACCTTATCAAGTGATTTATGTACACGTTCTCTCCACAGACGTCTCTTAAAAGACATAGCGCTAGAGGAGCCGAAGCGTCTGAAACGAAAGTGTGTGTTACGTTGAAATAAAACGTATTTGCGAGTCAAGTTAAAAATTTGTACATAGGTTGTCTGAAAACAACGTCCTGGCAACGGGAGGTGTATTTCATATTTTTTTCCCCGCTTTCCTTTATCCTCCGGGGCGTTGGCGGCCGAGCGCGGGCGGCGGAGCAGTTACACGTTGAAACGCGAGGGCCGTGGGCCGCGCGTTGGCGGGCCAATGGGGAGCGAGGCGAGCGCTGCCCAAACCGGCTCCCTCCGGCCGGACACAAAAAGAAGAGCGGCGACGACAAAAAGAAGGAGAGGAGGAAATCCAGCCGCTGGATAGGGGGGGGGGGGGGGATGGGGAGGAGGGAAGACCAAGACTAGAGCACGGGTCCCACGCAGCAACAGCAGCAGCACAGCGCAAATGCACACTCCTCTACCTAGGAGGTCACTTGTCATGCACTCTGCAGACTCATTCTTAGCTGTCGCACAAGGGCACCAGCGATGTTGTTGTGCTCTTCAGTCCAATCACTGGTTTCATTAAACTCACCACTCCAGTCTTATCGTGCGCAAATCCCTCCAGCTCTGCATAACCAGCACAAGTAACGTCCATTTGAAGCGTTGGACCGTCCCCGCAATTTTTGCCCGCCATACTTCCCTCCATTACTAAACTGACTACTAACTGATGCCTCACGAGGTTTCACACCGAAAAATGGTTCAAGTGGCTCTAATCACAATGGGAATTAATATCTAACGTCATGAGTCCCCTAGACTCAGAACTACTTAAACCTAACTAACCTAAGGACATCACACACATCCATGACTGAAGCAGGATTCGAACCTGCGACCGTAGCAGCTACGCGGTTCCGGACTGAAGCGCCTAGAGCCTAGAGCCTCTCGGCCACTGCGGTCGGCTGTCATACCGAGCCATCCCTTATTTCGGCCAATTCGGAGTAATACCTGACATACACTCTGCTGTCTTACCACATCTTTATTCACTACCGGTTTCGGACAGCCAGAGTGGCCGTGCGGTTCTAGGCGCTACGGTCTGGAGCCGAGCGACCGCTACGGTCGTAGGTTCGAATCCTGCCTCGGGCATGGATGTGTGTGATGTAATTAGGTTGGTTAGGTTTCATTAGTTCTACGTTCTAGGCGACTGATGGCCTCAGAAGTTAACTCGCATAGTGCTCAGAGCCATTTGAACCATTTGAACCATCACTACCGGTTTCGACCACCGGCCATCTTCACAGTGGAAAAATATGTACTATCACTACTTGACATGTCACACATGCTATTTACGCCACCGCTGACTTGAAAAGGTCAGAAAATGGTACTTAACGACGTAATTCCGGCTTAAGCTAGTATATTTTCAATTTTTACTATTTGCTTAAGCCGGTAATGGTTCAAATGGCTCTGAGCACTATGGGACTTAACGTCTGAGGTCACCAGACCCCTACAACTTAGAACTACTTAAACCTAACTAACCTAAGGACATCACACACATCCATGCCCGAAGTAGGATTCGAACCTGCGATCGTAGCGGTCGTGCGGTTCCAGACTGAAGCGCCTAGAACCGCTCATCCACACCGGCCGGCTAGCCGGTACTATGGTATGAGTATCATTAGCAGTGGTGTATACCTTTCTGCATAAATAGCATGTATGAAATGTAAAGTCGTCACAATAGATATTTTCCCACTGCGAAGTTGGTCCGTGATCGAGACCGGTAGTGAACAAATATACTGTAAGACAACACACTGTGTATCACGGATTTCTCCAAATTTATCGATGCTCTTGAGAGTCGCCAGAAAAAAAACCTTTTGCTCTTTTAGTCAGGTTGTGTCATTATCTACTTTTCCCAATTCTATCCAGTACCTCATTACTAGCTATTCGATTTACGTGTCTAAACTGCAGCATCCCGCTGTATCACCAGTTGCCAAAACTTGTCCTCTTCTTGTCTAAAATGTTTATCGTACACGTTTCACTTCCACACAAGACTACACTCCACTCAGATACCACCAGAAAACATTTCCTAAGACTTAAATTTATGAACAAACCCCGCGTTGCCCTTGTATACATTTCGCCAATTTTCTACTAGAAACGAAACCTTACGCGCACTCTTGCAGTAGACTCGGTGTGAGACGGTGCTGGACATTTTCCGTACGTTGCGCATTTTGTAAACGTCTCTCCGGCAATGCCACTTCGTAGCACTGGGTTGGGTTGTTTGGGGAAGGAGACCAGACAGCGAGGTCATCGGTCTCATCGGATTAGGGAAGGACGGGAATGAAGTCGGCCGTCCCCTTTCAAAGGAACCATCCCGGCATTTGCCTGGAGCGATTTAGGGAAATCGTGGAAAACCTAAATCAGGATGGTCGGACGCGGGATTGAACCGTCGTCCTCCCGAATGAGAGTGCAGAGTGCTAGCCACTGCGCCACCTCGCTCGGTCGTAACTCTATAGACATCTACTGTTTTTAACTACAGCCGTCTGCGCTTCACAGTTGAAACCTGTCAAAAGCGGTGCCAGCTGTCTGGGATTTCCTGAAGTTGATTCGATTGTGGGGGTGTTTATGACGTCAAATCTCTTGAACTATACGTTTCACAATAACGTATTTGTATAGGTACATTCAGTGGCATATGCGGATGCTGTATGCGAAATATGTTCCGAATGGAGTTAGTAGCAAAGAAGTAATAAACTTAAACATCATTCACCGTGCCGCAGTTTAACAGCCATCTCAATGTTTATAATGTTAGATCTCCGGAACTATGATAGGCAGGGCTTTTTATCCCCACAACAACTGTTTCCTCATGGTAAGGGATATATGTACCAAGTTCGGCTGAAAATCGACCTCGAATTTCCTGCTTATCAGAGGCGGTGACCTTAACGACGCCGGCCGAAGTGGCCGAGCGGTTCTAGGCGCTTCAGTCTGGAACCGCGCGACCGCTACGGTCGCAGGTTCGAATCCTGCCTCGGGCATGGATGTGTGTATGTCCTTAGGTTGGTTAGGTTTAAGTAGTTCTTAGTTCTAGGGGACTGATGACCTCAGAAGTTAAGTTCCATAGTGCTCAGAGCAATTTGAACCACTTGAGCCACTACGGATTTTGCCTGTATAACTTCTGTGAGCTTTGATACATCCGGCTTCGCACCTACGTGCTCCTCGGTGCAAAGTTATGTATTCATATTCTTCCTATAGAAAAGGTGATTTAATTTTACACGCAGGGCGGAAGAACTTCAACTTCACCTGCTCCTCCTAGCCTCCTACATTCGGCCTACCCTTCAGTTTTCAGGAGCAGACCCACGCGCCGTCTTGCAGGCGGGATACAAAAAACCCCAATACTAGCCGACATGGTGTAAACCAAAGTGCGATTGTGGGTATCCTGCATGGCAACCCCTACCAATCCTATAACCTCTAATCCATTGGAGGCCACTTTGAATACCTGTTGTGAAGTGTATGCGATGCAGCTCTGTACTGTGCTCTGGGACAATATTTGTAGTTTCCCGGACACTTGTTCATTGGACCTTTTTTCCTCCATTTACAGTCAGGAATCCCTTAGTGCAGTTCGTCGATTTTATCAATATTCGATATATACAGTGTGATTCTGTGACAATGTTAGAACTTTCTGGGATGGTGGAGACGAATAAATGTGTCAATTTCAGGTAACGGTCACTGGTTCGGAAACGAAGAAGTAGAAAGTTACAGGGGAATACATGAGTTGGGGCTGTTGCTGGTAGGAATGTAAAGTATGTAACTTTGAGAGCTGGTAGTATGGACCTAAACAGGAAAAAAGTCTACTAAACATGGGCCCTAAAATGTATATCTGAGGACCTGTGAGTACTTGTTCATCTTCGCTAGTGTGAAACACATCTACATCTACATCCATACTCCGCAAGACACCTGACGGTGTGTGGCGGGGGTACCTTGAGTACCTCTATCGGTTCTCCTTTCTATTCTAGTCTCGTATTGTTCTTGGAAAGAAATATTTTCGGTATGCCTCTGTGTGGGCTCTAATCTCTCTGATTTTATCCTCATAGTCTCTTCGCGAAATATACGTAGGAGGGAGCAGTATACTGCTTGACTCCTCGGTGAAGGTATGTTCTCGAAACTTCAACAGAAGCCCGTACCGAGCTACTGGGCGTCTCTCCTGCAGAGTCATCCACTGGAGTTTATCTATCATCTCCGTAACGCTTTCGTAATTTCTAAATGATCCTGTAACGAAACGTGCTGCTCTCCGTTGTATCTTCTCTATCTCTTCTATCAACTCTATCTGGTACGGATCCCACACCGGTGAGCAGTATTCAAGCAGTGGGCGAACATGTGTACTGTAACCTACTTCCTTTGTTTTCGGATTGCATTTCCTTAGGATTCTTCCAATGAATCTCAGTCTGGCATCTGCTTTACCGACGATTAATTTTATATGGTCATTCCATTTTAAATCAGTTCTAATGCCTACTCCCAGATAATTTATTGAATTGATTGCTTCCAGTTGCTGACGTGCTATATTGTAGCTAAATTATAAAGGATGTTTCTATTTATTTGCAGCACGTTACACTTGTCTACACTGAGATTCAATTGCCATTCCCTGCACCATGCGTCAATTCGTTGCAGATCCTCCTGCATTTCACTACAATTTTCCATTGTTACAACCTCTCGATATGCTACAGCATCATCCGCAAAAAGCCTCAGTGAACCTCCGATGTTATCTACAAGGTCATTTATATATATTGTGAGTAGCACTCCCTTGCTGCACACCTGAAATCACTCTTACTTCGGAAGACTTCTGTCCATTGAGAATGACATGCTGCATTCTGTTATATAGGAACTCTTCAATCCAATCACAAAATTGGTCTGATAGACCATATGCTGTTACTTTGTTCATTAAACGACTGTGGGCAACTGTATCGAACGCCTTGCGGAAGTCAAGAAACACGGCATCTACCTGTGAACCGGTGTCTATGGCCCTCTGAGTCTCGTGGACGAATAGCGCGAGGTGGGTTTCACACGATCGTCTTTTTCGAAACCCATGCTGATTTCTACAGAGTAGATTTCTAGTCTCCAGAAAAGTCATTATACTCGAACATAATACGTGTTCCAAAATTTTGCAACTGATCGACGTTAGAGATATAGGTCTATAGTTCTGCACATCTGCTCGACGTCCCTTCTTGAAAACGGGGATGACCTGTGCCCTTTTCCAATCCTTTGGAACGCTACGCTCTTCTAGAGACCTACGGTACACCGCTGCATCTCTACTGAACAAGTCCGTATGGCTTTTAAGGTGTGCACTTTAGAGCGTTCGTTTATATTTCTTCTTGCTTTGGTCCATAGTACCATCTCTGAAAGATGCCTACCTTACTACTATCTTAGCAACAGCAGTACCGGTACATGGATTCCACTGTCAGACGCATCACAACGGTTTTCGCTAATCCCTTTCGACTCGTTCGTTTCCGGTGCAGGAAGCCTTACCTGAAATTGATAGTGTTATCCTTCTCTGTCAACCTGTCTATTCCTCAAAAGGGACTGTCGAGACGTAAGGGGAGTTGTTAACGAAATAAATATTTTTTCCTGTTTTTTTAACATACTTATGAAGCTACCCTCGGGGTAAAGCGGTGTACCCAACCAGGCCTGTGGTACATATCGGAACGTTAGGCCAGATGCGGGTGGACGATACGTGAAAGTGACTGGCACAGCGTGATGCAGTACCGGACATCTGCAGTAACATATTGAGTAGGGGAGGAGAAAGAGGGCAGGAGTGGACACAGGTCGGCCTGCTCCATCTGCCTCCGGCCTCGGGATGCCGATCGCGACTCCCGGCCAGCGTTAACGAGCGCATTAAAGCGCGCCGCCGGTGGCTACCGTACAGGCGCGGGCTTTTAACGACACGCGCCGCTGAATAAAGCTAATATACGGCCGCGAGTAAACGGCGCTGAGTTACGGCGTCCGCGACGGACGCATGCGCGCCGCCGCCGGTCACCGTGTAACCACAGCTGGCGGCGCGGCTTCACCGGGAGGAGATAGCGAGGACATAGGCGCCGGAGGGCCCCCGCCGCAGTCCGCTGTCTCACGGCCTGGCCCGCACTGTCTCGACCGCAGGGGTAATCTGGATATCTACACGCCGAATTGCCGTAGTACGAACGGTAGGGAAGTCGGGATGATAGAAATTAGCGTCCCGTCCATCTCGAGGTCATTCAGGCCTTGAAAGCCGTGAAATCCACAGGTCAATTTTTATTTTCAAGGACCTGAGCGGTCGCGAAATTATAAGGGGCGAAACAAAAAGTTTCAGTTCGAAGTGCGCTCAGTCCAGACTCGATGTACCAGTCAGGCAAAATCGCCGCGAGCGCTGAGGCAATCACACCACCGACGCACCAGGCCGAAGATACCCCCCATTTGGTAGAACACCGTCTCCTCCAGCGTCAAGAAGTACCAAACTGCCTGATGCACATCCTTGTCAGACGAGAATCGTTGACTCTTCAAGGACTTTGTAAATGCACTGAAGACGTGGTAATGGTATGAGGGGAGATCATGACTATAGGCGCGTGCTGCAGTGTCTTTCACTCCAGTTGGTGCAACTTCTCCGTTACGATACTCGCGTTGTGGAGAGGTGTGTTTTCACGGAGAAGCAGCAACCCTCGCGGTTTTTGACAGGCGTGCTGCCCCACACAACGGCGAAAGTGTGTGAATTGGTTCGTCATCCACCATATTCACCAGACTTAGTCCCAAGCGACTTCTTCCTGTTCCGTAAATTGAAATGTGGGCTTGCTGGGAGGACATTTTCCTGAACTGAAGAAGTGATAGTTGCAGTCAACGAGTATTTGGCAGAATTTCACACAACCTATTTTTCCAATACGATGAAAAAGCTGGTGGATCGCTGGAAAAAATGTAAGGATGTTTCAGAATTTATGTTGCACACCTCTGGAGGTTGTACATCGCACTTAGCAGACGAAGTTTTACGCAGGGATCCAGGTTTGGAAACGTCATCAAACGACGCTACAGACGTCAAAGCTTTGGCGCCGGCATCTGTAAATATATGTACACAGGATGAACATGTATAAAACTGTCAAACTGCAGGGAAGGATTCGTGACAGCAAATGGAGGAAATAATGTCCTACGAACATGTATCCGGTAATGCCGGCCGGAGTGGCCGAGCGGTTCTAGGCGCTACGGTGTGGAACAGCGGGACTACTATGGTCGCAGGTTCGAATCCTGCCTCGGGCATGGATGTAAGTGATGTCCTTAGGTTAGTTAGGTTTAAGTAGTTCTAAGTTCTAGGGGACTGATGATCTCAGAAGTTAAGTCTCATAGTGCTCAGAGCCATTTGAGCCATTTTGTATCCGGTAATGCATCGCTGCCACGGTAGATGGATGACTAAAGGAGTTTGTTCTGCGGCAGCAAAGAAAAGAATAACACATTTGGTGCTGCGCTACATTGCGTATTTGCTGCAGCAGAGCCCTGAAACGAAAATATTTTTATCGCCCCTTATACACGTACGACTACAATTAAAATCGGATGAGGCTTTGCCCAGAGCTGTTGTGCAGCGTTTCTAATAGAACCTTCGATTGCGTCACGTTGCACTTTTGAGTTTAGAGGACACATTAAGCACGAAAAGATGCCTATAACAGTAGTCTCCCGACATGAATGAAGTGCGTGCTGCCATTAGATTTGTTCTTGGTGAGGGGTTCCGCCTGTTTTCATGCAACACACGTAACGGAGCTGTCATGCGTGACAGCAAAGTGCAGCAGCAGTGCAGGAACTGTGAACTAGGATGTAAATACATTCATGAGGTAGGCAGCCAGGGAAGGATGCGAATATTAACTGATGATTTGTTTCAGGCGATTCCAGAGAATCGTCTCCGGAGGGCAGTTTCGAACAAACCGAGAAGAATGTTGTCACCAGTCATTGTCCGCCTCCGTGGCAGTGCTCGGCCACACATGTAGCTGTAACGAAGACGCTCCTGCTGCATTTCTTATGGGAATCTGGCCACTCACGATACAGTCCTGACTCAGCTCCCTCCGATTTTCATCTCTGCTCACATGAAACGCTGGCCGCGAGGACGGCATTGTGACACAGACAACGAGCTGCAGACCGGCGTAGAGAACTCACGAAAAGCACAGGCCATCTATGACGAAGGTGTAGAAAAGTTGATACAACGCTACGACAAATGTATAAGTCGGAGCTGAGACAATGTTTGGAAGAAGTTAGAAGGTAAAGCTAGATGTTGAAATAAAAGGTTTTTGATTTGAGCAGTGGTTAACTTTCGCGAGCGATCGCACCTAGAAAAAAAAAAAAAAAAAAGAAGGCTCACTGTGCACGGTTTTCATGTGTTTGAATGCCACAGTCTTTGGCTAAACAGCGAAGTTACATCTACACGCGATATTTTGGAGGAGTAGCTGTCTTACCAGACTGGCTTCGGCGCGTCAGAATTTCAGCAGCGTGCTGGAGTACACGGTCAGACAAAAGTCGCACCTGTGTTTCCGGGAGCACAGGGTCTAGATGCATTACGCAGATGCTGCTTGCACCATTTCTATGACACTGTTTGTTGTTCCATCAGGTATTCTGCAACCTATGGGCCTCTATAGTGAGATCGTGGCCTCCAAGCGCGCAGTGGAGTAACATTTCATTAGCACAGCTGTTAGCTTACAAATATATCGTATGGTACCGTCTCTGTGAACAAGGTTAAATCAACAGTTCAAAGCGAGAGGGGATGGGTGACCATCCAGCCGCCATGCGCTGTTGCCATTTTTCGGGGTGCACTCAGTCTCTTGATGCCAATTGAGAAGCAAATAGCAGCGGCTTCGGTCAACGAAACCCATCATAACGCCCGGGAGAGCAGTGTGCTGACCACGCGCCCCTCCTATCCGCATCCTCAACTGAGGATGACACGGCGGTCAGATGGTCCCGATGAGACACTTGTGGCCTTCAGACGGAGTGCTGTAAAGTGAGATGCCTTGTTCTACGTTCAAGGATCAATATCGGTTTTCTTATTCAATCATCCGTGAATGAAGCGCATGTTACAGTTCGCTATCTCACTTCTACATTATGCCTGCACGGATTTAAGAATATTTATCGTTACTGTTTCTACTAACTGAAATGTTTAGTGGAACTGTTCTTCATCCGGTCCATTAGGTGACAACGGCAGTCTGCCTCCGCCAGTTTCACTTGTTTACTGAATAATAATAACAAGTTACTCTAAATTTCTACTCAATTATTTTGGTCCCTCAATCGTTTCTACAAATTAACACATTGCCATTGGATGTTCTCATATGCCCATGTAATATTACTTAAATCGATAGCTAATGCTAGTACAACAGGGTATTTGACTGTTTTCTCGAAGTGATTCATTATGTCATTTTATGCACCTAAGATGCTTAATTCCTCTTAAATTTCAGTTTTCTTTTATAAAAACAGAAATGAAATTCAAATAGCTTGAAAGCCCGTGAAAACACTCCATTCGAGCTTGCTGCTCCTACTTCTGTCATAACGCTAATTCACAGTGATGTCTTGTTTTGGAATTTACATTTTCCAAAAATGGATTACAAATGGTGTTTAGTACCATACTGTACAAATAATTCCATAAAAACTACTGAAAAGTTCTTTTTGAGAGTTCAGGGAATGAGAAAATGTGTAAAATGTGGTAGCGCTGTACAGGCAAATTCCCACCACGTCTGCGCACAAGTTCACTAACTTAATTAAAAGTGTGTTGCGCTGTGAAGTAAACATTAGTTTACCTCCGAGGTATGCTTTCCCACCGTTACAAGGAAAGGTAGCATCACTGAACTAAATTAAATTCAAAGTTAAAATTGTCGTTTTATGCAGCTTCACTTACATTATTCTGTAGTTCAGTTGTTAGAGAGCTAAATCGCCGAATTTTGCAAGATGATGTTCATAGATCGCTAGTTCGAATCCAACCCGGAAGAATATTTTAACTTATTTGTAAAACTCCTCCACAGTCCTCCCATATGAAAACCAAACCACAATCACTAAACTTCACCACACGGATCAGAAACTGAATATTATTGTGTTTTCCTTGCTTCTTACATGCGCCTACATTTGCAATGGCTGTTCAGAAAGATACTTTCTAGTTAACGTGACCACTCATGTGTTACTTTATTAGAAACAAAGTTTGCCGCTCGGAGTGGCCGCGCATTTTGGGGCGTCATGTCACGGGCTGGGCGTCCCCTCTCGCCGGAGGTTCGAGCCCTCCCTCGGGCATGGGTCTGTGTGTTGTTCTTAGCATAGGTTAGTTTTAGTTGGTTTAAGTAGTGTGTAAGTCTAGGGACCGATGACCTAAGCAGTTTGGTCCCTTAGCAATTCACACACATTAAAAAACTATGTTTTTTATCTTTGTACTGTTCAGCTAGGACCTTTATTGTTTAAACTCTTGACGTTTCATCATCTTACATAAAGACGAAGTAAGCCTGCTTCAGACACTGACGTTAGCATACACTCATAAACATCACAGCCTTACCTGAATGTTGCACATGCTTTACTTATCTCTGTAAACAAAACGTCATTGTCCTACGACTCGTTATATAGTGGGCGTATGAGCATATCTTCGCTAGTAGCAATGCTTTCCAAAAAAAATTTAATTGATTGTTCACAAAGTAAATGCATTTCTCCTCTGGTGAAGATTAATGTGAAGCTATATGTAATACATCCCACAATCGAAACAACTGATACAATCAGTTCTTGGTAGCTCTGTTTTCGTATTACGTGCGAAACTTTTAAAGTACATGGCCCTTTGAGGATTTAAACATGTGACCTCTTTATCCGAAGTCAGTTGCGCTATACGTTACGCCCCCGAATGCCTCCTGTAAATAACGACTCTGCTGAATGTCTTCTACAGAAGAAATCAGCACTAACATTTGGCAAGAATAATTTTATTGTGGTTTGGGTCATAGCTCGTGACTGATAGTCGACAATTTCCCAAAGTTTTACAATTTCTTAGTTTTGAGCGAGTTTAATTATGTTGCAGGGAGCAGGAAATCGACGCTCTACATGGGTAGAGAGTACCTATCAACTTTGGCAAGATTTCCGCCATCAGCGTTCACAAAATTCCTTTCTATTGTTACTTAAAACTTGTAATTACGTTTTCTATCACTAAATAGCTAAGCTCTCTGCAGAAAAAATACGTAAAAATGTAGTAACTTTGGCTAACACTCCTATAACACATGTGTAGCTTCCGCTTACTCCTAGTCTGTGACGTCAATCGAGCTTCAGCCAATAACAAAGCGTTCTCAATCGCGTGATCAAATCTTCATATGTAATGATATTTAACCTTTAATTACATAAAAATAACAGTTCTTTTGTAAAAATGTTGATTGTAAATGCTACTTGAATGTTATAATCACTCAGAATAATAACAATCCGAACCATATTTGGATCCTAGGAAAAGTGCATATTTCTAGACACGTTCTGCCTTCGGAAAAACAGTTTTTCAGAAGAACTGTCATCAGCGCAAGTAGTTTCCAATTACTTGCGTGCATTTTATATTACAAGTACAAGGTAGGTTTATGTTGCTGACAACTTCCAGAATTTCTGTTGAGCCAGAATACGTTCTGGGTTATAACTGCACTTCATCTTCATTCTGGGATCCTCATTGCACGCCTCCGCCGTATAAAAAAGGATTCCAATACACTTTGGAATGGTATCAGAGCAGTGTTGCAAAAATGGATCAAATGGATCTAAGCAGTATGGGACTTAACGTCAGAGGTCATCAGTCCCCTATACTTAGAACTAATTAAACCTAACTAACCTAAGGACATCACACATATTCATGCCCAAGGCAGGATTCGAACCTGTGACCGTAGCAGCAGCGCGGTTCCGGACTGAAGCGCCTAGAACCGCTCGGTCACAACGGCCGGCGCAGTGTTTCATTCCTTTGAATGTATGTTCAGACTCCCCTCAAAGTACTCGTTACGCTAGGAAAATCTTTCCTCCTCCTGATTACATAAATTAATTGGCAGTCACATCGCGTTTCTTTTCTTTCATCCATCAAAAATTTTATATAAAATCTGGAATATTTTCAGGGTATTTTCACTAAAATCATACCAGTTCATGTACCCAGCTTACCTAAAGAAATAAGGACACATTCAAGATTATTAACAACGGATAATGGTGAGCTGGAATGAATGTTCCACCCTAAGCCGATGTTTACGCTGCTTTGAAATTTCCGGAGATGTGTAAGTAGAGTCTAGAGCAAACTGGAAGTGGTAAGGCATTCAGAACCATGTGAACTTCAGTACAGCCATCGAAAAGCGAGGGACTGACATAAACACTGCCGTGCTCTGGCTGGACATTAGCGAACAGCAACTGTACCGCGCTTTTTTTATTTTGCAATGCACCATGTACAGACATAATTAACACGGACGAGTATTCTAACACAGAAATACCGATGCACAAGGAAAGGCGTATTGATTTCCCGTGGGCCCTGCACGGAGCCGAAGGTTCGCGAAGTGTGGCGGACAAGCCAACTAGTGTGACGTCATTACTTCGTGGCGCGGCCCGTATTTCTCTTGGGCTCCGCGATTTTCCTTCGACTACAAAAACCGGCTGCGAGAAACTTGTACTTTAGCAACTAGGAGGGTTGACTGTGATGTTCTAAGGACGCGCCGCGCTCTCGATTTTGAAGAGAGCGTCCTTCGTCCTGTAGAACAACCCAACGCACAGTACTCGAAATGTGGCCCCTGTCAGCGGCTCCTGTAGAGATCACACGTCAGAGCACAATGTGTCCGCTGTGTCCGTACCGTGAAGAGGGAGATTTGAAAGTGATTCGATCTTCAGATTTATTTTACACCCTTCTTGTTATTCAAACTGCTAGCCTGGCCTTATTCCGTGTCTCAAAACGGGTCTGCAGTTATTATCGATTTTGCCATGTTAAAGGTATGGCAAGATGTCCACCTCCACCCCTTCCTAGGAAAGCAAATACAGGGTGTATGAAAAACAATCATCCGATTTGGCACGTCTATATTTCTGAAACTAATAAACATAAACAATGAATTTTGTTTTTTCATGAACGGGAAACCCAAAAAGTTTTTTTCATACCTTTTAATAGCTGTTCAATATGCCCCCCTTGAAATGCACGGCATATGCAAATACGGTATTTAAACTGTTCCCACACTACAGAAATCATGTCTTGAGCTACAACTTCCACAGCTGCTGTTATGCGATGTCTGTGTTCATTTGTTGTTGTTAGTGACAGAGGCACATAAACAGAGTCATTTATATACCCCCACAAGAAACGATCACATATAGTCTTGTCCGCTGACCTTGGAGGCCAGTAATGTAAGCCTGAATCATTTGCTAAATGCGATAGATGCACCGCTCAGTAAACCTTCTATTTAAAAATATCAGCACTTACGATACTACTCATTTTTTATGTGGCGGTGCCCCATCCTGTTGGTAAATGAAGTCGTTCGAATCAGCCTTTAACTGTCGGAAAAGAAAGTTCTCAAGCATATCGAGATGTGCGCTTCCTGAAACTGCGTTATCGGCAAAAAAATAAAAAATAAAATAAAATAAAAGAAAGAGAGAGAGAGGAGAGGGAGAAAGAAGTGGACTGTACACATTTTCCTGTGAAACTGCACAAAACACATTAAATTTTGGAGAGTCCCTCTGGTATACAACTTCGTGTGGTTGTTCCGTACCCGACATTCTCACATTACGGCGATTTACCTTTCCATTTAAATGGAATATTGCCTCCTCAGTAAACGCTAAGCGTGGAAGAAAACTATCATCCTCCGTCTCGCCAAGACCGAAATTACAGAACTCCACAAGTTATTGTTTGTCACCTTCACGAAGAGCTTGCAGTAGCTGAATTTTGTATGGTTTCATGCGTAAATGTCGACGCAACACACGCCAGAAGGACATCAGCTGCATGGTGAGTTGTCGAGCTGCACGGCGAACGGATTTCTGCAGACTGCTTGTGAAACAATGGCGGATGCGTTCTACGTCTTTGTCAGACACTCGCGGTCGGCTTGGCGATTTGCCTTTACACAAACAACCTGTTTCTCGGAACTGTTTATGCGATCGCCTAATGCTGTGTGCTGTAGAAGGATCCATACCATACCTAGTATGAAAGTCACTCTGAACAGTTATTATCGGCCTGCACTGCGCAAAACGTAGAAGACAAAACGCTTTCTGTTGCCCCGACACCATTTTTACTAGAACTGAAGTGGACGCACACTGCTGCTACCTAGCGGGAACAATGTAAAACTCGAGAGTCTGCTCTTTCCAACAGTACGTTTTTCACGCACATATCTCAAATAACAATAGTTATGACTTTTTAAATCGGATGATTGTTTTTGATACCCATCAGTCTGCGTCTACGATTACCTCATGTGAAAGGGTCTGAAATTTTCGAAATGCTTGCGAGTCGAGTAAGTGAGGCAAGACGCGGGTAACAGCCTGGTTTTCACCGGATGAGGGAAACCACCTAAAACATATACCGGCTGCCTAGCACACTAGTCCTCGAAGTTAACCTGGGGGAGGATTCTACCCGGGTCCGCCGTGCCTCCCCGAATTCGGCGGGGACGTGCTGACACACGCGGCCATCCAGGCAGGTAAGACTTTTTTTTACACCCGAACGTGACGTCTCTGGACGTGGGTTTCTTATGAAAACGTTACCTGCTAGGTCCCTTTATAGCCACTTGACGCCTGTAATAGAAATTGTAGAACACCCTGTGTATACAAAGCTAAATTAGATGAATATCAAAAAAGCAAAAGATGTGAGCAAGAAAATGAAGTCAGTAGCAGCCAACATAGTTCATAAGGAATTACAGACCATAAAACCGTAACTTTAGCTCCAGGTGAAGTAACGTGGCCGGGAGTTATGACAATACCAAGAAGTGGCCCTCCAAACGACGCCATTCGTCAAGAATCTACGGAAGATCAGTGACAAAAGAAGTACTTACGGGAGACAGGTTTGATGTTAATAGCCGAAGCTGTGGGGTCGGGCGTCCAGTATGTATGTTACTGTCGTTGGTCTAGGAAATCTTAAGATACCTGCGCTCCACGTGGTGAAGCATCGTGGTCGTTCGTCTGAGGATGGCCCCCGTCTCGCTGGGCATCCACTCGTGGCCCGGTGACCGCGGCTGAGGCTGCTGGAATACGCACATGTCGGCCGGCGGTGAGCGGAAGTGGCTGCGACTTCCTCTGGCGGTGACGCGGCGCGGACTTGGCGGCTCTGTCTGGGCGGCTACCGCGGCGTCCCCAGCGCCCGCCCTTGTATCGAATCGCATCCATCAGCCGATCGGCGGGCTGGCGTGCGCATTGTTCGCACAGCCGACACAATGGGGAGACCCCTCGGGCCGCACGTAAACTGCGGCGAATGGCGAACGGAGGAACCCCCTGCAGGCGCGCCCCGATTGGAAAAAAGGCCAGGGGTGTGGTCGGTTTCCGCTCTGCTAATGCGGCCCAACTCACGCTAAGGGTTGAGACCACCCAGGGAAGGAGCGGGCTTCGAATCCTCGTCCATGTATCGACGCTCGGACCATTTGCGTGGTTTACCTACAGTCCTACACTAGTTACTGCAGGTGATCGAATGAGAAACCTGACTCGTACTTTTCTCACGTGACAACCTGAAGACCATGGAAAAAGCTAGTCAAATAGATACGGCATTTCTTGACCCGCGGAGAACCATTTGGTTTAGTAATGCAAAGACGGCTATTAATAAACGTACGCTCGCAGGTCGTGGTCTAGCTGTCACTGTCGTGCAGGTGTTCAGTCCTCCTGAGTTCGGGGAGGACATAGGTAATATTGATGAAGCTGTGGAGAAGCTTGTGAGCTCCGTGCAAACAGCCATCACACTATCTGTACCTCAAATAGCGAGATACATCTGCAGGGAGTCCACCCCGTGGACCCCTGAATTGACTGTGCTTAAACGATCGGTCAGAAGGGCGCGAAGCAACTACCAAAGGAGCTTTGCCCACGACGAACGACAATACCACCTGCGTATTTATCGTCGTCTGAAGCAGAGATACAAGGATCAGTTAGACATTACAAGGCGCCAATCCTGGGAAAGATTTGTGAACGATCAACTGGGAACAGACCCTTGGGGAGTTCCCTACAAAATCGTTCGAGAAAAAATTAGATCGCCCATGATGCTGTCTACGCTGCGTGCTGGGGATGGTGACACGACCAAGAATTGGGAAGAAACAGCAAGATTGCTGTTGGACACATTACTCCCAGATGACATCGAGGACCAGGACTCGCACGAGCAGCGAGAAATACGTCAGGCGCTCTCGATCCCGTATCTTAACGATACAAACGTACGCCCTTTCTCAGCAGAGGAGGTAGAAGCAACCATCTACACCTTTGCAAGGAAGATGGCGCCGGGTCCTGACGGGATCCCTGTGGAGATCTTACAGGGACTCGCACACTTGGTCGCCCCGGCATTAAGTCGTATTTACAGCGTCTGTTTACAAAGGGGCTATTATCCACTACAGTGGAAAACTGCGGAAGTAGTAATTATCAGGAAAGGCCCGGATAAAGATCCAACGGTGCCGAAATCCTATCGGCCTATCTGTCTGCTGGATGTAATGGGCAAAGCATTTGAGAAGTTGCTGGCTGACCGTCTCCAGAGTCATCGAACTCTGCATGGTATGAGTGATAGGCAGTTCGGATTCCGAAAGGGTCGCTCCACCCAGGATGCGATCAATGAGGTTTGCCGAATTGTTCACTCTGCGACATCGAAGTATGTGCTTGGCATAATGATAGACATCTCAGGGGCCTTCGACAACCTGTGGTGGCCGGCACTCTTCTCTCGCCTAAGAGAGATTGGGTGCCCGCAGCTGCTGTATGGTTGTCTGGAGGCCTACTGTGATGGAAGGACTGCTAAGATAACGGCTCCTGGAGCCGTCGTATCTAAAAGGGTATCCCGTGGTTGTCCCCAGGGATCGGTGTGTGGTCCCATTTTTTGGGATATTAACATGGAACCTTTGTTGGACGTCCTGCAGGAAGAGACTGCAGTTCTGGGAGTCGTTGCTTATGCGGATGATCTCGCAATTCTAGTAGAAGGTGACACTCGCAATGTGATCGAAGACCGATCACGGCAGGCTATTGAACTGTTAACCAACTGGTGTAAGAAGACTAAAATGTCTATTGCACCACAAAAATCGCTATATATGCTCTTGAAAGGCAAGTTGAATAGGGACCCAACAGTCAGAATTAATGGCCAAGCAGTGTCACGACAGAGATATGCCCGTTACCTGGGGGTATATTTAGATGAGAATTGGAGTTTCATTCCGCATATTGAGCAAATAACGACAAAGTCCTTAGCTCTGTTCAATAAGATAATATCAATTGGACAAAGAAGGTTCCATCTGCCGTCAAAGGCAATAAATATGTATCACAACAGTATATTGGCACCAATAGTAGGGCACGCATCCAGTGTGTGGGCCCACAGGCTAGCTTTGGTGCGGCCTGCCGCCGCTGTCAGGCGAATACAGAGGAACGTTCTGCTGAGATGCATCGGTGCATTCAGCACAAGTCCAACAGATGCACTGTTGGTAATTATGGGTCTATGCCCACTAGACCTAATAATAAGGCAGCACGCAGCCTTCTACTGGCTGCACAAACAGAACATTGAAAGGGTGCAAAATATAATGGGCATTCCTCTGATAAGCGTCAAAGCCATTCGTGAAAGAGTGCTTGACATCTGGCAGGACGAATGGGATGGGTCCACTACAGGCCGCAGAGTCCATGGGTTTCTACCCACAGTGAGAGGAAGATTAAAGAACAAGATAATAAAGCCCTCACAGGGCCTAGTTCACTTCCTTACAGGACACGGTCCCTACCCCACGTACCTGCACAGAATAGGGAAAAGGCCAACACCGGAGTGTGACTGTGGTGCCCACGAAGGATCGCCAGAACACATAGTGTTCGAGTGCCCAATATATGAACAGGTTGTCTCAGGGGAGAGGCAGCCTCTGCGGACTAGAAATGTTAATGAAATATTAACAGAAAGCGAATTGTTCAGCAATTTCGCAATATTGGTTAACAAAATCTCAAGGGAGGCCCAGCGAGCCTACCTTGGGAGAGAGTAAATGCGCTTAAGATCTAATGCGTAACTGTATATATGTAAATATTATGTTTGTTTAAGTGTTGACTTAGAGTAGTGAGTAGTTGTAGTTAGATCAGCATGGTGGTGGGGGGAATAAAAGAGTTGCATAAATGGAGCGGTTTCTCTAGTAGTAGCGGCCCGCCTCCACGTGGCTAGGGACGGGCAACTCTCTGGCAGGATTCCAGAGAGGCTAAGAGACCGATAATTCACAAAAGGCAAAGTCGCTTAATAAATATAAAGTATGCAGGCAGTAATAAACCACTTCTGTAATGCTAATAGTAGAGATAGTCAGTCTTAGTACGCCCACTCAAAAGTATTAGAAAGTGGGTTATGGATGGTACATAAATTTGGGGAAAAAAAAAAAAAATTTGTCACTGTCGCTGTCTTTAGATCGTGGGGTCCCGGGTTCGATTCCCGGCCGGTCTGAAGATTTTCACTCGAGGACTATGCGTCTGTGTTGACCTCATCATTTTGTCTCATCGACGCGCAATTAGTCGAAGTCGTGTCAAACAGAAAGCCGTGCAGCAGGCGGATGAACAACGCCAAACGGGCTCTCCCGGCCAATCCGCTTGTGTATATAAACTCCGCGAACCACCGTACGGTGCGTGGCGGAGGGTACCTTGTACCACTACTGGTCACTTCCTTTCGTATTCAATTCGCAAACAGAGTAAGAAGAAAACGATTTTCTAAAATCCTCCGTACGAGCACCAGTTTCTCGCAATGTTACCTTCATGGTCCTTACACCAAACAATACGTTGTATTGTACTGTACTGTATGTTAACCGGGGGCCTAGAAACGACTGAGGAGCTCCGTCCCCGACGCAGCCGCAGTGGTACACATCTCCACGACGACTACCGCAGTCCACTTCACCCCTCCCGCCACCCCACACCGAACCACTCTTTCAGGGTTATAGTGCGGTTCGGCCCCCGGTGGACACCCCCCCCCCCCCTCCGGGAACGTCTCACACCAGACGAGTGTAACCCGTGATTGCGTGGTAGAGTGATGGTGGTGTACGCGTAAGTGGAGAAATTGTCTGCCCAACAATCGCCGAAATAGTGTAGCTGAGGTGGAATAAGGGGAACCATCCCGCATTCGCCGAGGCAGATGGAAAACCGCCTAAAAACCATCCACAGACTGGCCGTCTCACCGGACCTCGACACTATTCCGACGGGCAGATTCGTGCCGGAGACCAGGCGCTCCTTCCTTATCCGGAAAGCCGTGCGTTAGACCTGACGGCTACCCGGGAGGGCCAAACAGTACTTTGGTGGCAGAAGAACAGTTTTTCAGTGTCTCAAATCCCGGGTCTACCGAAAGAGCGCCGCGCGCGGTAGCCGCGCGGTTCAGGGGCGCCTTGCCACGGTTCGCGCGGTTCCCCCCGTCGCAGGTTCGAGTCCTCCCTCGGGCATGGGTGTGTGTGTGTGTGTGTTGTCCTTAGCGTGAGTTAGTTTAAGTTGGAGTAAGTAGAGTGTAAGCATAGGGACCGATGACAGCATCATTTTGGTCCCACAGGAACTTACCACCACCACAGAGACAGTAACGCCTTCCCTGTAGGGACACTCATTTGTGTTTACAAAGCAAAAAAGTTCTATTAGAACCGACCGGTAACAAATTTAGTAGCATGCCTCTGAATTGCTTTGCTGTGTTACATTAATCCGACCTTGTGCGGTACCAAAGACTCTAACAGTATTCAACAATGGGTCGCGATAGCGTACTATACTCTGCCTCCTTTATGGCCGAGTTACACTTTCCCAAAGTTCTCCCAGGTCGAGCATTCGCCTTTCCTACTAACAGCCTGACGTGCTCATCTCATACGGATTTCCCACTTCACGCCTAGATATTTAATGTAAGTGGCTGTGTCAAGCTGCTACCTACTATCGGTGAATTTCAAAGTTAGTTTTTCCTACTCATCTGCATTAATTTACATTATCCACATTTGGATCAAGCTGTCATTCATCACACCAATTACAATTTCTGTCATCTTGCATATTCCTGCAGTCACTGAACGCCAACTCTTCCCCGTACACGACAACGTGAAAGGTGGCTACACTGAGCCACAGCGCCAGAGATTGCGCCAAAGAGTATTATTCAGCCGCCTCCACTGGCAGTGCTTGTCGAGAAGTCGTGGTGGAGAGTGCTTGTTGAGATGTAGCAGTGGTGAGTCGTTGTTGAGAAGTTCCCATGGGGAGTGCTTGTACAGATGTTGTCATATTGTTTTGATGGGCTAGACACCAGATATTGTTGGATTGGGGATGCTGTAATGATCAGAGTGTGCTTTTCGTCAATATATATGAAGGTAAAAAAAATCCTTTTTTTTATTATTTCAATGTCTTAAACAATAATGCCTCTTTGGACACAGGTTCAGTCAACAAAGCATCTGGCTCGTGTTCTTGTATTAGACTGTATTTCTGGTTTCTATGCGTAATTATAGTATTTGTTTATTTTTTTTATTACTTCAGTATAAATGGTATTTAAAATATCTTGTCGTATTGAGGAAGAACCGTGCCAGATGTGTACGTTGAATCACACTTCCACACACAGAACAGCGACATTTGTGCGTTGTTGTTTCGTAGCTTTCATAGTTGTTGGGGACTTAATTAATTAATTGTGTTAACGGAAGTTTTCTTTCGTTCTTTGTTGTTATTCTATGCGGTCGGATTGCGTACAAATACTGGTCAGGGCCAACCGGTTACGAGACTTCGTAATCGTACATACAGCGACTAAAATTAAAAAGTATTTGCATCCATTAAATAATTAAGCCCCCATGCAAACGTCATCAGCTAACGGCCGTAAACTGCTGCTCATCCTGTCTGTCAGGTTATTTATGGTGTATTTATGGTATATAGGTACTTCCGTCGATACGCTTGCTTCTGATGAACACTCGCCGTCGAGGACCACGTATTAGGTTCTATTACTTAAAAAACTTTCGAACCATTCAAATATCTGGCAACCTTGACCGAAAGATCGGATCTAATGATATATGGCGAAAGCACAACTGTACGAGATAAAGCGAAATTTGTGAATGGATTGAGAATTTCTTGGTAGGGAGGTTGCAGCGCATTATCTTGGATCGATTTCAAACGTGCTCCAGGTAAGTATGTTGCAACTGTTACTGTTCACGCTGTATGTTAATAATCTGGCTGGAAAATATTAATATCAATTTCAGAGTTTTCGCAGGCGATGAAATTTTCCCTAACGAAGTACTAACCGAAAACAGCTTTACAAATATTCAACCAGATACTGATAAACTATCAAATTCGTGCAAACATTGGCAAATTGCATTAAATGCTCAAAAATGTAAAATTTTACATTTCAGAAAACGAAAAAATGTAGCATATTATGACTAAAACATCAGCTAGTCGCAGTTGGAATTAGTCAACTTATGCAAATACTTGCGCATAACACTTTGTAGGTATATGAAATGGGACGATCTCGTAGACTGAGTCGGGAGGTGGCAGGCTTCGCTTCATTGGTAGAATAGTCTTACTGGGGAAATGCAATTTACAAAGGACACGGCAAGCAAAGCACTCACGCGGACCATCCTAGAATACAGCTGAAGTACGTGGCACCTATTTATACCAAATAGAACTGCCGGGGCGTACTGAAGGTTTAAAAAGGACACCACAAATGGTCAGAGGTTTCTTTGACCCGTAGGAGTAAGTCACATTTATGCTGAAAGAATCTCAGCTGGCGGACACTTGAAGAGCGACACTAACTCTATTACCCGAAAGGCTACTTACAACGCTGCAAGAAGCAGCAGTCCATTCAGTGACAAATCTGGGAGTACGCTACAAACCCCAAACGCATCATTCTCGTCGCGGTCTCGAAAGAAGACTAGACTAATTACACTGTGCATAACGCAATTAAAACAGTTATTCTTCCCGCGTTTCATATACGATGGGAACAGCAGGAAATCCTAATAATTGGTACAGTGAAAAGTGCCATAGACCATTCACTACACAGCCGTTTGCTTAAAATGTCTGTGTTGATGCTTACTTTCCCGATCTCCTTTGGCGTAACCGAGGTAGTGTTACAATGGCATCATCATAGACGCCCACATAAACCCTCGTTCCTATTCTCTTCCTTGTTTACAGAAGTCCGAATCAGTCCCTTCACAGAAGAACGCTACATTAGAAATATATTCGTAGTAATACTCAAGAATGGCAACACCTGTTCGTGACAACTTGGTCGCTTAACATTAATAGCGGTGTTCACCATCTGAGATCGCATAACAACTTCCAGTTTCAACATTCCTCTACAGAATGCTTTATTTTCCACTATTCATCACTTTCCACCTGGTGGTAGCGTGAAACATGTAGACAGCGAGAGGCATTTATTATCTACGAGACGTGTCACAAAATTCGAAGAAAACATCAGTGAAACGCAGGGCATTAGGTTCAAATGGTTCAAATGGCTCTGAGCACTATGGGACTCAACTGCTGAGGTCATTAGTCCCCTAGAACTTAGAACTAGTTAAACCTAACTAACCTAAGGACATCACAAACATCCATGCCCGAGGCAGGATTCGAACCTGCAGGGCATTAGGGATTCTCAAATACTGCTTTACGTATTACTATTTGGTATCAACAAGAAAATTTTCCACCACCGATTGTTTATAGAATCGAAATCCCATGTATAAAACGGATTCAAACGACTGATTACTTAACTAATGAGTTACTGTGTTAGATAACTGCCGCGCGGGATTAGCCGAGCGGTCTCAGGCGCTGCAGTCATGGACTGTGTCGCTGGTCCCGGCGCAGGTTCGAGTCCTCCCTCGGGCATGGGTGTGTGTGTTTGTCCTTAGGATAATTTAGGTTAACTAGTGTGTAAGCTTAGGGACTGATGACCTTAGCAGTTAAGTCCCATAATATTTCACACACATCTGAACATTTTTTTTTTGTTAAATAACTGACATTAACCACGTAAGCGATAAAAAGTTTAGAAAAGATCTGCAATTATGTTTGAAGTTTGTTGAAAGTACCAAAGGGGTGTCTTTGTCATATAGGCCTACTGGATGAATATAGTTTGGGTACTTTGCGCGCCATGAGCTGCGCTGTCTCGAGACGTCTACGCAGCTTCTGATTCTGGTACTTCTCTTATTGTATTAAACCTGTAACATAAGAATATATTTTTTGATGACCATATTATGATAGAATTGTAAATTTTTAAATTCGGTCAGTACTGATATGAAATACTGTTGCCCCTGGAAGCCGTTAGATAGGTAACCCGCCATAGAGATTCAGTGTCCACGTCACCATTTTAGCTGTATAAACGGCTAAGTGGATGTCTTGTGTCGCTGCTAATATTGTTTTTTTTCTTGTTTTTCATTTCAATCTATGCGAACCTTTGACAATTTGAAAATCCTACGAAATATTTTACATTATTAACTTGTCTATGGACCTTCAGGACTTTTGGCCAGAGGACCCATGACGATCAATGCATCGAAACTGGAACTCTACCTATACACAACAAATGTGACTTAGACTTTTGTATTGATTATACACAGAGATTTCAGCAAACAGAAAAGTGGTTATTGGCTGTGTACTTACAAAATATAATGCTGACGCGGATTGATGATGGCACAAACCTGTCGCAATAATAACTTGCAGTAAACGGACAGATAATTTCTTGTTTTCTTTTTTTTTAAGAAAGCGAATTTAATATTATGTTAAAAAATCTCGTACTTGTGTGGCTTAATTGTGGCCGGCGACTGGCTGACGGTAGCTCCCTCACGACCTGCGCCGAGATCAGCTGTCAGGCAGAGGTCTGCGACCTGCAGCCACCAGGTTTCCTGACTGCAGACTGTCGGGATAAGCATCTCGAGGGCGGCATTACGGCCACAATCGCACTCCGACCTCGGTCGTAACTGGGCGATGATTACCTCCGCCCGTACAACAGGTGTTTCTCCCGCTCCTCTGCGTGGACGGAGCGTTCTGGCCGGCCCTGTGCAGACACCTGTTCCGTTTATTTACGGGTTTAATACTGCAGACGCCGATTAGATATATGCAGATGTCTTGTGGTGCTGAAAAAATTAGGTTTCCTACTTCCATCGATAGCCATTTACGCTATAGCGGTCTTAAATACACGGAAATTGGTAAATGTGATGTACATGTATCGACAAGCAAACGATACAGTTTTAGAAAAACTGAATGATTTATATACGAGAAAGAGCTTCATAACTTGACCAAGTTATTTACGCCTTGGTCCACGTCTGACACTTTTGCAAGCAGTTACACGCCTTGACATTGATTTATAGCGTTGTTGAATGCTCCGCCCTGAGGGACATGTAACCTCCCCCTCACTTATCGACCTTAATGACAGTGAAAAATTAAACCGCGTGTACCTAATGGAAATTTGGGAAAAGCAATCGTCACCGAAGTTAATCTGTCGGTAAAGAGGGAGGAAAGGGTTACATCTAAGTGAAAGGAAAAATGCAAATGAAACTGGTGGAAATTAATTTTGAAAAGGGGTAAAGTTAATAAAGAAAGTAAATGTGCGGCCGTTACGTTAACAATTAACTAGCGGTAATTAGATATTTGAGATTTGGGGGAAATTACGGTCGCCAGTCCTAAGGACAACTACTATAATAACTGAAAAAAAGAAAGGTTATTACACATATAATTAGCACTAGAAGCGTGGCAACTGAAGGTTGACACGTGTAGTGTGAAAACTGAAAGTTTGTCAGCAGTAATAAATTTCGCTACACTCTGACTTAATTTAGCAAAAGAATTAATAAAACCGGAAAATCGAAAGATAATTTAGTGACTGAAGTTAATAGTGAGCTTTCTTTCTGAAGCACATCGAAATTCAGTAAAATACGGTTAGTCTTGGACTACCTCAACAATCATTTCAAAAGCTACTTGAATCTACGCAATTTAGAAATAAGAGATTTAACTTTGAACTTGAATTAAATGATTCTGAACAATTAACAATAGTAAAATTTAGTACGTACCAAGCTGAGCTGCAGTCACAGGTAAGCTAAAATACAGTAACAGAACTCGCACTCTTAATTTGTGCTTGTGTAATTTAAATATTGTAGCCAGCTATGAATACCTTAACTGAACTTTGAAATTAAAGCAGTAAAATCGAATGATGCTGGTGTTTGAATTTCAAGGACACTCGGGTTCATTCCGGAAAAGGAAGGGATCCTGCTTGGTAATGCAATTGGGACAATGAGCAACAAAGGTTCATGCTACGTTGCTGTAATGTTGTGATTTGAACAGTTTGAAAAGCTGAGGTCTGCCATGCAGTTCTAAAACTTTACGTGCTTCCAGTCTTCCTTGTTGGTTGATTGAAGGTTTGAAGCCGTCGATCGAGGAGGTGGCGACAGTCACTCATTGTCGGGCGTCGCTGTTGCAGAAGCTGGATGTTGGCGCGCCTTCTTCTCGACACGGTCACCAGGCGAAACGGGCTCTTGATTTGCGCCAGCTAATGCTTCCCGTCCGCGACACCGTGTCAGAAACTATCATAGCAAGTAGAGCGCAATTACATGCTGCCCAGCCCCGAAAGCGCGGCAACTCGCGGGAGCGTCACACAACACACCTGCTCCACTGCACTACCCCAGCCAGACTCTCTCTGCTCTGCCCGCGCTCCACGCGGTAGAGTTAACACTCCCAAAGATCCTAAACACTTTGGTTCTCCACACGACCTATCGATGTAATGGTTCGATAGCATAGTTTCCCTAGGACAGACCCGGCGTAAAAATACAAATAATCTTTACACAACAAACCAATTATACATCGACATAAATGCATATACACTCCTGGAAATTGAAATAAGAACACCGTGAATTCATTGTCCCAGGAAGGGGAAACTTTATTGACACATTCCTGGGGTCAGATACATCACATGATCACACTGACAGAACCACAGGCACATAGACACAGGCAACAGAGCATGCACAATGTCGGCACTAGTACAGTGTATATCCACCTTTCGCAGCAATGCAGGTTGCTATTCTCCCATGGAGACGATCGTAGAGATGCTGGATGTAGTCCTGTGGAACGGCTTGCCATGCCATTTCCACCTGGCGCCTCAGTTGGACCAGCGTTCGTGCTGGACGTGCAGACCGCGTGAGACGACGCTTCATCCAGTCCCAAACATGCTCAATGGGGGACAGATCCGGAGATCTTGCTGGCCAGGGTAGTTGACTTACACCTTCTAGAGCACGTTGGGTGGCACGGGATACATGCAGACGTGCATTGTCCTGTTGGAACTGCAAGTTCCCTTGCCGGTCTAGGAATGGTAGAACGATGGGTTCGATGACGGTTTGGATGTACCGTGCACTATTCAGTGTCCCCTCGACGATCACCAGTGGTGTACGGCCAGTGTAGGAGATCGCTCCCCACACCATGATGCCGGGTGTTGGCCCTGTGTGCCTGGGTCGTATGCAGTCCTGATTGTGGCGCTCACCTGCACGGCGCCAAACACGCATACGACCATCATTGGCACCAAGGCAGAAGCGACTCTCATCGCTGAAGACGACACGTCTCCATTCGTCCCTCCATTCACGCCTGTCGCGACACCACTGGAGGCGGGCTGCACGATGTTGGGGCGTGAGCGGAAGACGGCCTAACGGTGTGCGGGACCGTTGCCCAGTTTCATGGAGACGGTTGCGAATGGTCCTCGCCGATACCCCAGGAGCAACAGTGTCCCTAATTTGCTGGGAAGTGGCGGTGCGGTCCCCTACGGCACTGCGTAGGATCCTACGGTCTTGGCGTGCATCCGTGCGTCGCTGCGGTCCGGTCCCAGGTCGACGGGCACGTGCACCTTCCGCCGACCACTGGCGACAACATCGATGTACTGTGGAGACCTCACGCCCCACGTGTTGAGCAATTCGGCGGTACGTCCACCCGGCCTCCCGCATGCCCACTATACGCCCTCGCTCAAAGTCCGTCAACTGCACATACGGTTCACGTCCACGCTGTCGCGGCATGCTACCAGTGTTAAAGACTGCGATGGAACTCCGTATGCCACGGCAAACTGGCTGACACTGACGGCGGCGGTGCACAAATGCTGCGCAGGTAGCGCCATTCGATGGCCAACACCGCGGTTCCTGGTGTGTCCGCTGTGCCGTGCGTGTGATCATTGCTTGTACAGCCCTCTCGCAGTGTCCGGAGCAAGTATGGTGGGTCTGACACACCGGTGTCAATGTGTTCTTTTTTCCATTTCCAGGAGTGTATATACAAATAGTAAAATAATTACAATATACAAAGACACAGAAACGTCATATATTCAGGTAACAAAATAAGGAAAAAAAATTGTACAATAGATGGAAATACGAGGATATGCATTTCCTGCGTTACAGACATCGTGCCAAATTCTGTCCAATTGGCGCGTTAGCTCGTCAAAATCCGGAGCTGGTTGTAAGGTGCTGCCCATAATGCTCGAAACGTTCGCAGTTGTGATTGGGTGAGCCTGCTTGCCAAGGTGGGGTTTGGCAAGCGCGACGACAAGTAGTAGAAACTTTGGCCGTGAGCGGGAGGGCATTATCTTGCTGAAATGTAGAACTTCGCATGAAGAACAACAAAACGGGGTGTATAATGTCAGTTTGATGTCCTACCACTGCCTGGTGCGTCTCCAGACGCGTTAACGCTGGTCATCTAAGCTCAGTCCGGAGCAGGACTCATCACTTAAGACAGTTCTCCCAGAGTCAATGAGATTCCAGGCCGAAGGCGTCACTGTAGACGCCGTGGGCAGCGGTAGGAGGCCACTCTGACTGTCGCCCACCATGCGGCGCGACGATGGGAGTCAAGGTCTGGGGTGCCATTTCTTTTCACAGCAGGACCCCTTTGTTTGTCATCCGCGGCACCCTTACAGCAAATCGGTATTTCGACGATATTCTACGCCGGTTTAGTTGCCCTTCATGGCAACCCATTCTAGGCTTACATGTCAGCCAGATAATGCCCGCCTGTACGCAGCGGGAGTTTCTACAGCTTGTCTTTGTGCTTGCCAATCTCCACCCTGGCCAGGAAGGTTGTCGGATCTCTCCCCAGTTGAGATGGTTTGGAGCATTATGGGCTGGGCCCTCAAACCAGCTGGGTATTTTGAGGATCTAACGTGACAGTCGGACAGAATTTGGTACAATGTCGGTCGGAGGGGGTGGAGGGGGGGGGGGGGAGAGGGGCATCCAACAACGCTATAAATCAATGTCAAGCCGTGTAACTGCTTCCACAGGGGCCAGAGGTGGACCAATGCGTTGTTGGTTGGTTGGTTTGTGGGGGCTTGAAGGGAGCAGACTACAAAGGTCATCGGTCCCTTTTTCCACGACCATGAAAACCCACAAGGAATAAAAACATCATGGACGTAACAAGGGACGACACAGAACAAGAAAGACACAAAGACCATAAAACAAGGAATTAAAAGCACACAGGGTTTTACAGTGATTGGCCGATCATGTAAACAAAAAAGGAAGAGTCAACCACCAAGAGACACAATAAAAACCCGAATCTAAATCCGTAGGCCAAAGGCCAGACGCAACACACAAAAGGGACAAACCCTCAGATTGAGCGATAAAAGTCCCTTGCTCGAGTAAAACAAAACTAAGCCTGCCATTGCAGCGTCATCAGTTAAAAGACAGTGCGTTGTTGACTTACTCAGTCTCTGAAGCTTTTTCTCTTGAATAACTCATCCAATTTCCTGAAAGTGTAATGATTTATTTTCCTGTACACCTATATCACATCTACCGATTTCCGACCCACTTGGCGTGGTGCGTCGCTTTTTTTCTTTCTTTCTTTTTTTTTCCCATCAAAAAAAGTTTTGCATCACCTCGGTTCCGAGAGTTCCGGAAGCTGCACAGCAAAATTAGAGTGGAGATCAACATAAACGTCATTTCCGCCCTTTTTATTGTTCATGTAAACCATACCTGAGCATGGTTGAACTACAGACAACGCGAGCCGTGTACCTCCTTCCTGGCGGAATGACTGGAACTGATCGGCTGTCGGACTCCCTCCGCCTAATAGGCGCTGCTCATGAGTCGTTGTTTACATCTTTGGGCGGGTTTGGTGACATCTCTGAACAGTCAAAGGGACTGTGTCTGTGATACAATATCCACGGTCAACTTCTAGCTTCAGGAGTTCTGGGATCCGGGTTGATGCAAAACTTTTTGTGATGTATGTATTTTTCTTATTTTTTTTTCTTATAGTTTATTTATGAATGTGACTGTTGTTCTCGAACTACAGTTGACTGTTGGCAGTAAATTTCATAACGTAAAAGTCTACAGAAAGTTATTATTTGGACGTAAAACAATACGATTATTAAACGCCTCTGTGTAAGAAAGAGTTTATCCCTCAAAGAAGAGATGCCCTAGAATAAGTCACCGTACGACAGTACTGAACGAAGACAGCAGAAGTACCTCGACTTTTTGACATTTCCATGGTTAAAATCTGCTTATAACATTAATACTAAGGATACAGAGCTCAGTCGTTTAAGAAGATGTATAGCATGTAACTTCCAGTCCATGTTCTGATCAACATAAGCCTCAGAGAATTTAGAACAATGTATTTAATTGCTGGGTTTTTCATTCATGGTCTATTTCTAACGTTGTGATTAGGCCTATTGCAGTTTGAGTCCATTCTCGATACTCCTTCAGGGTGGTCCACAACGACGGTGTCATTACCTGTAGACCACTATTCGCAGTTTGCTGGAAGGAGAGATGTTCCGTGTTGGCCGTTAAGGCAACGAGCACCAGTCTGGCGGGTCTCTGTGAGGGGGAGGGTAGGGGAGGTCTGCCGGAGACGGACAGACGGCGGGCGTCGGCGGCGCTGGTTGCGCCCACAGATGACTATCGGCCGTCGTAAAGTGCGGCGAGGTGTCGCAGCGCGGAGAACGCCCGGCGTCGCTGCTACACTGTTGCAGCAGGTACAGACCGCTCCCCAATTCACGCCTTCCTCGCGCACATGCTACGGTACGGGGCACGATACTCGACACTATCTATCGCTTACGCCTTTGTCCCGCAGTACGTGCAGGGTCGGCGTGGTTAAAATAGGATGTGGCAAGGTTAGTTTGAAAGGGTGGCCGGATGCCCTTCCCGCCGCCACCCCGTGCCCACGGGTCGGAATCAGTGTACCCCAGCTGTCTGCATCTAGTGTAAATCATGAAACATTGCGAACGTGTTTCAGATGTCTGCGAATCGTGTAACTGAGTCGGGGCGTGGGCACCAGCCCAGTGTTCACCTAGGGGGATGTGGAAAACCGCTTAAAAATCACGTCCAGGCTGGCCGACATACCGGCCCTTCACCGTTAATCCTCCAGATGGATTCGATCCGGGGCCAGTGCGCCTACCCGAGTCCAGGGAGCACCGCACTGGCGCTCCCGGCTTACCTGGCGGGTTTTGCACGTTACTCGACACTGTCAGGGCAAAAGACATTTTTGTGGATAACCACGGCCTGTGTTCTACATCAACGTGCCATAAGCACTCGCAGACAGCGGGTGGCAGCACTAGCAGTGGACAGTGTGTACCAAGATGACGATAGTCGTGGGATAGTGATATGCACATACGATAGAAGGCGGCAGTATCGCGAACGCAAGATATAAAAGGGCAGTGGTTAGTGCAACTGTCGTTTGAGCGCAGCTGATTCATGTGTGAAAATGTTACCGACGTCATTATTAGCGCACCACGGGAATTAACAGACTCTTAACGCGGACTGGTAGGTGGAACTAAATGCATGGAAAATTCCCTTTGGGAAGCCATTAGGGGATTCAATACTCCGAGATCTACAGTGTCAAGAGAGCGCGGAGAATATCAAATCTGTGGCATTACCTCTCAGCACCGGCAACGCAGTGGCCGACAGGCTTCACTGAACGACCGAGAGCAGCGGCGTTTGCGTAGAGTTGCCAGTGCTACCAGACAAGCAACATTGCCAGTGCTATCAGACAAGCAACACTGCGTGAAATACCCGCAGAAATCAATGATGGAGGCACGGAGAACATAGCCGTTAGGACAGTGCGGCGACATTTGCGTTAACGGAGTATAACAGCATAAGAATGACGTGAGTGCCTTGCTAATAGCACGACATCACCTGCAGCGCCTATCCAGGGGCTTGTGACCATATTGATTGGACCCTAGACGACTGATTATCCGTGTCCCGGTCGGATGAGCCCCGATTTCAGTTGGTTAGAACTGATAATAGGGTTCGAGTTCGGGGCAGGCCCCGCGAAGCCATGGACCCATGTTCTCAACAAGGCTGTGTGCAAGCTGCTGGTCGCTCCATAATGGTGTGGGCTGTGTTTGCACAGAAAGGACTGGGTCCTCTGGTCCAAATGGACTGATCATTGACTCGAAATGGCTACTTGGAGACCAATTGCAGACATTTATGGATTTCATGTTCCCAGACAACGATGGAATTTTTATGCATGAGAATGCGCCGGGACACAGGGCCATAATCGTTCACCAAAGGTATGACGAATATTCTGGACAATTTGAGCGGATGATTTGCCACCCAGATGGTCCGACACGATACATAATCGAGAGGTCAACCTCTACTCAAAATCCTGCACCGCCTACACTTTCGCAAATATGGATGGCTATAGAGGCAGCAGCAGCAGCCGGCCGCGGTGTCCGTGCGGTTCTGGCACTGCAGTCCGGAACCGCGGGACTGCTACGGTCGCAGGTTCGAATCCTGCCCCGGGCATGGGTGTGTGTGATGTCCTTAGGTTAGTTAGGTTTAAGTAGTTCTAAGTTCTAGGGGACTTATGACCTAAGATATTGAGTCCCATAGTGCTCAGAGCCACTTTAAAGAGGCAGCATGGCTCAATATTCCTGCAGGGAACTGCCGAAGACTTGTTGAGTCCTTGCCAGGTCGAGCTGCTACACTAAGCCGGGCAAACTGATGGCCGGCTAGAGTGGCCGAGCGGTTCTAGGCGCTACAGTCTGGAACCGCGCGACCGCTACGGTCGCAGGTTCGAATCATGCCTCGGGCATGGATGTGCGTGATGTCCTTAGGTTAGTTAGGTTTACGTAGTTCTGAGTTCTAGGGGACTGATGACCTCAGATGTTAAGTCCCATAGTTCTCAGAGCCATTCAGAACGCAGTGTACGTTATGTAAACTCGCACTTGTTTTTTTTTGTGTGTATTCTGTCTCCCGCCTCTCACTTAATTTTACGTCGGTCTGGTATCCCGGCTTCTCCCTGGACACACTACCAGTCTCCTCGATAACGCTACGAGGAACAGGATTGGGCGTGACAGGAATGGGTCAAGTCCGAAACATTACGAGGTCGGCGTAATCCCGGGGTCAGTATCCCTCGGGAACACGACATGGTCCCTCAGGATGCTCGAAAAGTGTGGGTGTGGCTTGTACGCCGTCGAAACAAAGCGGGGAGCCTCGGAGGCAACAAGGTGGGCGACGCCCTGTCTCCAACGTCAAAACACAGCTGGCTGCTGCGATAGTGTAACGCGATAGAGGCGTTGTTACTGCAGTGGATGCAGTAGCGTCTCCGACATTTCATGCACATTCATAAATGGTTCTTAGTCAATCCTTTGTCACTACACTTTCAAAAACTGCACTGTATGCAATTCATATCTTGTAGAAGCTCTCCTGCCAGTAGTCCTATTTTGCTAAAAAATGACGACAAGGATCTAGAACAGCTTGACAGTGTTATATTCTGGTGATTACAAATTGACAAAAATCAAACTGGGAGGAGTATCATACAGACGTAATGCAGCGCTTAAAAATTTTACTTGTGTTGCGGATGTCGTCAGAAGTATGCGACATAAAAATTTTAAAAAAAGTAGCATATTTAAATCACTTTCATTTCAAATGGTTCAAATGCCTCTGAGCACTATGGGACTTAACATCTGAGGTCATCAGTCCCCTAGAACTTAGAACTACTTAAACCTAACTAACCTAACGACATCACACACACCCATGCCCAAGGCAAGATTCGAACCTGCGACCATAGCGGTCTCGTGGTTCCAGACTGAAGCGCCTAGAACCGATCGTCCACAGCGCCCGGCGTTACTTTCATTTCTTAGTGTCAACAGGATCATATTTAGTGGTGATTCAAAGTCTTCCGAAACCAATATTCTTGTACGAGAGCTGACCAGAAAGTAATGCACCGCAATTTTTTTCTCAGCCGAAAACAATGCTACGAATGCGAAACTTCACGTATTCATTAGTTGAAGTCTCCTGAGTAAGTGCGCCATGTTTACGTCGCCTCCAACAGATAGTGTAGCTGCAGGACAAATTCAAAATGGCGACTGTAGGTGATGTAGGTTACAAGCACCTTGCAGTCATTGAATTTCTCACTGCGGAGAAAGTAACTGTGGGGAATATTCACAAACGGTTGTGCAAAGTCCATGGAACGTCTGCTGTCGAAGTGCTGTCAGTGGCTGGGCACCGACGGTGAGGCCATCAGAAGGCGGTTCGGCGGAGCTCGACGATTTGCAGCGGTCGGGGAGACTGAACACGGCTGTCACACCAGACGTGTTGCAGCGAGCTGATGGTGTCATTCGCGAGGACAGACATTCGTGAAAGACATTTTGAGGACGACGAGGAGGTGATTCACACAGTGAAGCGCTGGCTCCGCTACCAGGACAAGGATTGGTATCGACAGGGCATACACGCCCTTGTTTCGCGCTGGAGAAAGGCCGTAGATCGGGATGGAGATTACGTGGAAAAAGAGGGTGTGTCGATAAAACACCAGTCTTTCGTGTGTAATTCTCATAATATTCAATAAAGAATTGTTGAAGAAAAATGAGATGCAATACTTTCTGGGCAAGCCTCGTATTACGAAATATTTTTGGTGAGAACTCGAGAACGTCCGTCAGTAGCCTGTTCAAGAAACTAAGCCATTCCCACATACCATAATGAAATTTCTTATGTAGCATATAAATACGCTGTCTGATGTAAAGCATCTGGACACCATTACCTAACATGAATTCGCCAGCTAAATGTCACGAGAGGCGGACGTGGAAGTGTATAAAACGCGGCCTAGAGTTTTGTGTTGTCAGTAGAGGAGCAATAACAACAGAACAGGTCGCTGAGAAGACCTGTCTGACTTCTGTCGGTGGCTCGTCACTGGATGTCACCTGACTAACGAATCCAATAGGAACGTTTCGATCCTACTAAAGCTGCCAAAGTCGAATGCTGATGATGTGACTGTAAAGTGGAAAGACGAAGGAACAACTTCAGCTAAACCGACACCGGGCACACCTCATGTACTGACGGACAGGGAGCATCCAGCATTGCGGAGGGTGGTTGTAAAAAATCGCAAGCAGTTAAAGGAAGAAATCAGCCCTGAATTCGAAAGTGCTATCAGCAATCCATCTACCGCCACGATTGTGCATACGGAGTTACAAAGTATGTGGTACAATGGGCGAACAGCTTCTCGTAAAGCAAACGTTTCCGTAATCAGCGCTAAGTGATATCTGAAGTTGTGTAAACAAAGACTCCACTGGCCAGTGAATGACTGAAAGCGTGTGACCTGGAGTGATGAATCACTCTGCACCCTGCGGCAATCCGATGGAAGGGTTTGGCTTTGTCTAGTGCCTGGAGAACGTTACCTGCCATCATGTGTCGCGACAACAGTGAATTACGGGAGAAAGAGTATTACGGTACGAGGGTGTAGGTCCTGGCTATTGTGTGGTCCCCTCAGTGTGCTTAACAAAACGCTGTATGCGGAAGGAGGTGAACACATTTTAAGGCACTGTGTAATGCCCATAGTAGAGGAACAGTTCGGTGACGATGTTTTTCTGTATCAGCATGATAATGCGCCCTGTCACGCAGCAGCATGTGTGGGGCAATGGTTTATGGACAATAACATTCATGCAATGGACTAGGCTGCCCAGAATCCCGATCTGAACGTAATGGAACACGTTTGGTGTTGTTCAGAACGTCGACTTCACTCAAGACCCCTGTGCCCAACATAGCTACCTTGTCTGGTTTCGGAACATGAGAAACAATGGACTACCATTCCTCCACAGACATTCACACATCTCACTGAAAGTGTCCTCAGCAGAGTACAATCTATCAGAAAGGCGAAGGATGGATGAGCCCCATAATAATGTCCCCTACTAGGTGCTGTGCCGTGCACGGCTCCCATTTATCCTATTATCTGTCATCTCTTATGGTACTGCCGCCTCGTTTTCTTATTCCATTTACTGGCGTCACTAACTTCCTGTCTTACTTGTCCGTGAGCGGGAGCAGCAGCGTGTGTCGATAAGTGTACTGTCGTACCATACCTGGAGTGTTCAATAGTATTTCCGGGTCGTCGTGTGTCTGGCAGTCAGCTGGAGAAGGACCAGCAGTGCAGTCGGGACGCAGCAGCAGTGAAGTCGGGGGCGGAGCGCCGGTGAGGCGCCGACAGCCAGTGCTCGCCGACCGCTCGCGACACACATGAACTGTCCGACGGAGGGAGATTGGAGCGGGACGACCATTGGTTTGTCGTTCGGTTGGTCGTCTCATCGGCCGACGTATATTTGGTCCTTTCACCGTTCCCGGGGCTGGGAGTCGGTTGGCGTGGAGCAGCGAGGAAATCTCCGTAGCCCATAAGTTGGCCGGGCCCGCTGGCGGCCTATATGCGGAATCGGAGTGTGTGGTGCTGTTCCCATTGCTACGAGGTCCGTGGCTTTCCGATCCTGGACATGAAAGTTGAGTTTTGACTTTATCTACCAGCAAGTCACGACTGTTCACATTGTGTCGTTTGGAGTTCGTTGTCGGCTGTTGCGCTAGTCTCGCGAGCAACAGTGTGTGTTTTCAAGTTGATAAATTTCAGCCACCCTCCGGTGGAGTTTAACTGTACTTGGTTATTTTATTGAAGTGCGCCAGCAGAATCTTCTGCCTTGTGGCCGTTAACTTTCCGGTTACCTGCTGTGGCCCATGATGTAAATTCAGGCAGTGGATTTTCCTCATCGTCTTGTCGCTGTCCAGCACGGTGTGTAGTTTGACAGCTCAATGTATAATTGCTTGTACGCGACAATACCTTCGACGATGTTCCATTGAACTCCCTGTTGTGAGCTGGTTGGCTGAAGTGGAGGTTATCTTGTCGGTGGGTCCGTTAACTGTTAGTTGGGTTGTCGTCGGATCGACAGTGTTTGGGCCGACTGCATGTCTCACCTAAGCGAGCGTTGGTGTTTGAATAGCAGGCCGACCCTCGGAAACTTCTGAGCGATCTTGCGTGTACTGCCTTTTGTTGTTTGTTCTTGTTATTTGTACTTGTATGGCTTCTAGCCGATTTTTAGATTAAGGTTTTTTCGCCCTTTAGGCGTCAGATTCTTTGGGCCTTCAGCCTAATTAACGAACTGTTTTAAGATAAGGTCTGATTTTAGTTGAGCTTTAAGTTATTGGCTTTCAGTCGTTTTTAAATTAAAGTGGTCTTGCCCTTAAGGCAAGAGATTGTACGGCGCATTCAGCCGCTAATTAAGTTCCAAAACTAAAGCTGTTTTCTTATTTTTTTGACTCTTGTAATGATTGATCAAATAAACGTTATATGTTCGAATGTAAATGACAGCCGCTTATTTTGGCCGCTTTCCACAACTTAAACTACTTGTCCTGTCCTGCAGGTTTATCAGGGCGTCTCAGGTGCCCCAACATATTTGATCATATACTGTATGTGTCTACGAAACATTCTGTTGCCTGCATTTGGAGACGCAACAAACAGAAAAATCGTCGACTAGTATGTGTGTGTTAAATGTCCAGAAGTCTTCTTATATCACTGTTAAGAACCCCCGTGGTCCCCCATCGGGTTTTGTTGTAATAGCCGGTGCTTCTTAACATAGATGTAATAGCAGTAGTAGTAGTGATGTATGGGAGCATTGTGTATAATTAGCATGATTTGCTTTATGTGAAGTACATTAACACCGGTTTGGACCATATTCAGTCAGGTGAATAAGGATAGTGTGAATTTATTACTTCTTTTTATTTGTCAAATGATCAAATGTTTGACGTCCAGTGTGACACATTTTCATGATAGAACAATGCGATTTTTTAGGATGTTTACCCTGACTTAATCGACGACATGACGCAAACAAATTTTTGCACACAATTCAGCATTAACTTTTCTTCGGTCTATTCTAATTCAATGGTCGTAACAACAACACAAACAAGTAACCATTTTCTTGGGAGTCCTTTCGTTGGTTTCTGTCAGTCTTAGAGCATCAGATCAGTTGGCTGCTGTTTTGTTTCCGGCTTGTACAAATTTCGTCTCCTGATACTATGTTGTACACGGGGTTCTTCATTTTCTCGTTAGAAGTTTTTGAGCACGTCCTTAGCTAAATTAAGACGAGCCAGTTTGTGAGCGTCCTTCAAATTGTGCGCGGGAGATATTTTACACAAATAACTGTTCAAGCAAAACTCAATGCACTGCACTCTTACATATGCCGGTATCACAAAGTAAGCCGGCCGGGGTAGCCGAGCGGTTCTAGGCGCTTCAGTCTGGAACCGTGCGACGGCTACGGTCGCAGGTTCGAATCCTGCCTCGGGCATGGATGTGTGTGATTTCTTTAGGTTAGTTAGGTTTAAGTAGTTCTAAGTTCTAGGGGACCGATGACCACAGCAATTAAGTCCCATAGTGCTCAGAGCCGTTTGTATGTATCACAAGGTAAGTCAGATGCCGAATCTCTTCACTCTCGTTGTGTACAGCATCTAAGTTTTTGTCAGCAATAATAGATTTGGAAAGTTTGCATGCCAACTGTAAACTGTTGAAAGGCGGCTGTTTCGCTGCTAGCGAGTTTTACACTAGTACACTGCCGATCCGCACTCCGCTAAAGTCACTTTTGATTCACAATTAGTCACCAGCAGGCCCTGTCTGCTAGAGCAACACGCCTTGCTCAAACGGGAAAAGAGAAGGGATCTCTTTCTGCAGGGCTAAGGCTTTAACTGGGTCCGACCAAGCAGCTACGTACACTGGTCTCCAAAATTTAAGGGCAAACTGCTAGTTGACGCACTCGATGGAACTTGGATCATACATAGGAAAAACTGCTACGATATGGTACCGAAAGTAACTGAAATAAATATGACGAACAGAAATGACATTTCTATTCAAAGACGATAACTACACCGACGTCACCGAGATTCATTGTAGTCCTCTGGATAAGCCTGTGAGACCACGTCTGCAGCGCCACCTGCTTCCTGTAACGGCTGACGACGAATGTCAACACACAGTAACACCAGTTCCATATATCGGTATCTGTTTCAAACCCGTAAAGATGTCGAGTTTTGTGCCTACGAACTACTATTTGCGGACAACATTTGTTTTCTGTTATCATTTGAAGAAAAACTGCCGCAGAATCGCATCGAATGCTTGACGTTTCGGCGAACATGCTCTTAGAAAACACAGTGTTTTGAGTGGTTCAAAAATTTCAAAATTGGTGATTCTGACTTGAGAAACGACGAGCGCGTGAAACCACCGCAAATGTCGAAGACAACGAATTGCAGGCGTTATTGGATGACGATGATATTCAGACAACAGGAATTCGAGGAACAATTTTATGTGACGCAGAAAGCTATGAGAAAGCTCCAGAAAGTGGGAAACAGGTTCGCATGAACTGAACGAAAGACAGCAAGTAAATCGAAAGACCACTTGTGAAATGCTGCTCGCCAGATACGAAAGAAAGTCGTTTCTCCATCAAATAGTGACTGATGATGAAAAATGGATCCTAAGGGTCGTAAATCGTACGCAAACAACCGACATTCACTGGGAGACCAAATCGCTTTGAAAAGAAGACAATCTTCTGTGTTTGGTGGGATAAGAACGGTGTCATCTATTATAAGCTGTTAAAACCTGGTGAAATCGTTAACGGACTTTGCTAATTCATTATCTTACACCTTTCCTTTGTAGACAAATTGTAACACGCGAAACTTGGCTGCATGTTTGCGCACTTAAGCTGCATTTCATAGAAACACGCTAATCCACTTGTGTTGCATTTTGCTCATGGCCTGCACTGCACCATACTTCACACGGTCAAATTTATTTTCCGTAAGAAATTTGCGCAATCCAGGTAAGGTGAGTCTGGTGTAGTTCTTCGAGGTTTACGGCACCGGAGACGAGAACATTATACATTATTTCTTTCACCACACAAGCTCTCTCTTTTCAGGTTTTTAGGTATTGTATATAACAGACGGCAAAAGCATTTGTCCCTGCATAAATCGAACCTATAACATGTGATTTATTATACTCTAAGGCTTTTACCGGAGTTTACCGTTTACGTTCCAGTTCAGCCCTCAGTTGTGTCACTTCAGAGTAACTTACTCGCTTTCCGTTGCGCTTTCCTTAAGCTTTACCAATTTCGTCTTCAGTTCCAAAGTCAGATCTCCATATTAATTGGTCATATTCAGTGTTTAACGATTTATTTCTGATCGTAAGTGGGATTCATAATTTTGCACTTTATAGTTTTAAAAGGCGTAGCAAGCTTACCCAGGCTCTTCTGAACTGTGGCTTGCTTGTCGGGTTACCACCTAGCCAAAATTAAATTTCACGATCCGATTGCAAATACTGTAAGAGTACACGAATTACTATGCCAGGTCACAGTCTCTTGTGAAGGTGATAGTTTGCCAAAAGTTGAACGAAGGGATTCGAGACATTTTTACTGAATTATGCCTTTACGATAGTCGTAAAATACCACCCAACAAAACAATTTTTCACAAAACTGTTTCTATTAATGCTTAACGTATGACAACTATTCCGTCTTCTTCTGAGATGTCGCTTTTTTAGCAATAACAAATAGCAACACTGAAACGATATTAATGTCACATTTTTCTAGCGCATTTAGCAGTCTTATTAAAAACTTTAACCAGTACCCTAATATTGAGCAAGCTGTTAAGAATGCTGTGCAGAAGACTAAAGTGTGAAATAAAAGGCGGTTTTTCCAAAGTCTTACGCGGACGTAATATTTATGAGAGTCTCTCTAGTGAAGTAATTACTTCAAGATAAAAGAGAAATAAGAGGGACGAGACGTGCTCGCCTGACAGCGGCCTGAAATTAGCAGAGAGGGAGAAAAACAAAATAAGACAAGCGCTGCGCGCGGGTTCGAGATGGAATATTTCTACTGCAGATTTGTGGGAGTTGTTAAGAGGGCGGAAAAGAATGTGAGGCAGAAGACGCGGTGAGATAAAGACGTGAGCTAAATACCGGAATACGACGTCGGCGCTGAGCGGCGCAGCAGCCAATCAGGCGCGGAATAAACGCCGGTCGCCGGTCTTCGGGAGTGTTCGTGTGCGCTCGGCCGTCGTCGGCGCTTCTCAAGTCTGCCCCGGCGCTAAATTAGAGCTCGGCCGGCCCCTGCGTTAGCCGCATTTATTTTACTTTTTTAATTTTTTTTCTGAATTCCGCGCCGGAACGCCAGCTGCCGCTAAACGCATGAGAGCAGGCTCCTCGGTTGTCGTAATAAGATCAGCTACTTTATTGATCGTAACGCCCGAGCCAAGCCCTGGGCGCGGTCTTCTAAACTCGCCTCTCTTTCTCGTCCTCCCACTTATTCAGGCAAGAAAAGTGGACTCTGGAATTAGTTCTCCTCCGCTCCGCCGTCGTACTTAGCTTTTATTTTTCGTGATATTTCGCTTTCCTCGAATACTACTCCCGTCATCTTCAGGTACTGGTCCCGCATTCGATGCTTTAGGTCTTAAAAAATTCGGTTTTTTGCTTAAGAGATTGCATTATTAGAGTATTTGAGATAGTAAAACTATATAAGAAGGTAAAAATTTTTCTAACAAATAAGAAGGAAAACAGAAATTATATCATTTTGTCTGCAACATCATTTACATTGAATCTCGGAAGCTTGTGATATAAATGCTCTCTGCCGTACCGACCGTAATAACTCAAAGACGCTCTGTGTAAAGGTTTAGGATCTCTGTCAGCCTTACGCTTCTCCCCACTCGCTCCATTATGAAGATGAGCTAGCCTACAATGAAACCACAATTTGCTCTTTGTATTGGCGCCATACTGTAAGCTGCATTGCGCCAATATGTTACTCTTGTTATTTTCTGACCTACATAAAACTAATTAACGTTCTTATTATTTATTGACCCGATTCAACTGATATTAGCGATCATATACGTGGTGGTCAGAAACAGCCTGAAATGATTGTAAGAGTGTTGCGGAGTAGGTTGTGCTGAGAAATAACTATCAAAAATGGTTCAAATGGCTCTTAGCACTATGGGACTCAACTACTGAGGTCACCAGTCCCCTAGAACTTATAACTACTTAAACCTAACTAACCTAAGGACAACACACACATCCATGCCCAAGGCAGGATTCGAACCTGCGACCGTAGCGGTAGCGCAGTTCCAGACTGTAGCGCCTAGACCCGCTCGGCCACTCCGGCCGGCGCCAAATGATCGATACAAAAATTGTACATGGGAGGGTGGTTAGGATCGAATCCGACGGACAGGCTGAGCAGTCTCGTGCGCTATCATCTATGCTATGAGAACAACTGAGGGTAATTGTATCTGGTGGGTCGTCTCAACTTGCGCACGAAGACCTAATCGGCTAACTTCAATGCTAATTAACTCAGAAGCAACGCAATGTATCTAACTTTCTCAGCAGAACGTACCTTGTAACTCCCCTGCAAGCTTTTCAGGCTGTTTCTGACTACCATATATATACATTATGTGATAAAAAGTATCCCGACCCCCGTATGCGGTAGAGAATTGACGACTAGATGGGCGGGTGGGGGACTGTGTTGTCACTTGAGGAGCAGTGACAGTAGAACAGGCCTGTCACGAGAACTTGGTGAGTTCCAACGTGGGCTGGTTACTGCATGTCGCCTGAGTGACAAATGCATCAGAGACATTTAAATCTGTCTAAGATTGGTCAAGTCGACTGTTGATCATCTTACTGTGAACTGGAAAAGTGAACTAACAACCACAGCTAAAACAAGCCCACACAGGTCTCGTATACTGACTGACAGGGACCGTCGAGGACTGCGGATTGTGGTTGTAAAAAAAATCGCAGTGAATCAGCAGAAGAAATCGGTCGTGACTTCCAGTGTGCTACCTGCAGTCAATGACAATGCGCATGGAATTAAAAAGAAAGTGTGCAAGGGTTGTCCAGATAGTAATTCATCACATTCTTTTCTTCAACATTTCTCTATTGAACATGATGAGAATTATACGCACGAAAGAATGTTTTATCTACACCCCCTGTTTTTCCACGTAATCTCCATCCCGTTCTATGGCCTTTCTCCAGCGCGAAACAAGGGCGTGTATGTCCTGTCACACCGATCCTTGTCGTGGCGGCGCAACCAGTACTTCACTGTGTGAATCAACTCCTCATCGACCTCAACATGTCTTCCACGAATGGCATCCTTTAATCACGACAATCGTTTTTTCTGTGCGATTTGTGATCCACCGTTAGACACCATGGGACCCATCTTGCACACACTTTTGAATATCCAAGAGTGTGGATAATTCCATCCACACTTCCTTTGCTGATTGAGAGATGCAGAGCGAAATGCCGAGTCATAATGCGTCTGTCGTCGCGAATGACAGCACAAGCTCGCTGCAACTTGTCAGGTGTGACAGCCGTGGATGGCCTCCCCTGCCGCTGCAATTCGTGGAGCTCCGCCAGCCGTCTTCTGGTGACGTCGACCTTCGTGCCCAACGACTAACTGTACTTCTGCCGACAGCAGGTGCTCTATAAACTTCGCACAAGCCCCACATTTCCTTTCTCTGCAATGAGAAAGTCAATGACGGCACGTTGCTTGTAACGTACGTCACCTACAGACGCCATATTGAAACTGTCCTGCAGCTACGCTATCTGTCGGAAGTGACGGAAACTTGGCGCGCTCACTCAGGAAATTTCAAATAATACATACGTAACGTTTCACATTAGCAGCATTTTTTCCGGCTGAGAAAAAAAAATGCGCTGCACTACTTTCTGAGCAACCCTCGTACAATGTTCGAGCAGCTCCTCATAAGCTGCACAGTTCTGTAATAACGCTAAGCGTCGCTTATTCGTACGGAATATTTATTCATATGTAATTACGAACACTTCAATGAATTAAGGCTTTTATATTCTTTAAAGACGTACAAAAAACCATTTATCATCCAGCGTAATCGTATTTATAAACAACATCGATTTATTGTATATTCTATTCTTTGTTCTAGATTAAAAATATTAATAGCTGTGAAAGAGTCGAATAATTTTATTTAATCACGTACTCTGGCCTTCATCTTGGATGAGGATAGATATGAGAGACATTGTAAGTGTACTTATGTTGCATTTTGGTTAAATATATGTTTTTATTTGCTCTTACAACCTTTATTTATGTGCCTTTAACATCCCTACATCTTACGAAACTAATGACTTATGTTTTCAGAGTATCAGAACGTGCAGTACAGTGCGAGCCTATTATTTATTGTTGTTAGCCATTTCCACGGTCGGAATGTTTTATTTAACTAATGCCAATACTAAACTGCACGGAGCCACAGAAATAACTTACAAAGTTTGCATATTAATTATTTTATTCAACTTTAGCGTCATTTTAATGTATGTGCAAAGATTAATAGCTGTTTTCATTAAATTCTAGTGGTTGCCACATAACGGCTATCTTTTGTCTCAAGTACGTAAATTCAGAGAAATTAACTTACTCCAACGTGATCAGTGATAAATATGCCACACTATACTACATCTCTACGTGAATCCACTACATTACAGCAGTATTATTTTCTACTAAATTGCAATGCAAAAAGAACCTGAGATATTTTGTTAACCAGGAGTTTGTACGGTACTTTACACCGTTCTTTACGTGTTTCATATTGCGGGCATTAAACTAATATGACCGAGCGAGGTGGAGCAGTGGTTAGACACTGGACTCGCATTCGGAAGGACGACGGTTCAATCCCGCGTGCGGCCATCCTGATTTAGGTTTTCCGTGATTTCCCTAAATCACTCCAGGCAAATGCCGGGATGGTTCCTCTGAAAGGGCACGGCCGACTTCCTTCCCCATCCTTCCCTATTCCGATGAGACCGATGACCACGCTGTCTGGTCTCCTTCCCCAAACCAACCAACCAACCAACCAACCAACCAACTAATATGTGTCCACAAATCATACAGTTTAATCAACTGCACATGCGCATACAATTAAAGCCCAGCAATTGACGTACAGAAGAGAACATACACATTAAAAACAACACAGTCACTAGATAGTAGAAAACTGGAAACCAGTGATTTGCGGGAGGACGACGGTTCAATCCCGCATCCGGCCATCCTGATTTAGGTTTTCCGTGATTTCCCTAAATCGCTCCAGGCAAATGCCGGGATGGTTCCTTTCAAAGGGCACGGCCGACTTCCTTCCCCGTCCTTCCCTAATCCGATAAGACCGATGACCTCGCTGTCTGGTCTCCTCCCCCGACATAACCAACCAACCAGCGATTTGGAGTGATGAATCAAGCTATACTTTGTGGCAGTCCGATGACAGAGTTTGGATTTGATGAATTCCTGCAGAATGGTACCTTCCATCATATGTAGTGACAATAGTGAAGAACGGAGGTGGTAGCGTTACGGTATGAGGGTGTTTTTCGGGGATAGGGAGTGGTCCCCTCCTTACGCTCAAGAAAACGCTACGAGAGCGTACGAACGTATTCTAGAACAAGTGTACTGCGTACAGCAGAGGAACGGTTCGGAGACGATGTTTGTTTGTATCAGCATGCCATAAAGCAGCATTTGCGGAAAATAACATTCCTCGAATGGACTCGCCCACCCAGGTCCCGAGCTGAATCTCATGCAACACGTTCGGGATGAGTTAGAACGTAGACTTCGCTGCAGATCCCTGCATCTAACCTCTTTGTGCGACTATAAGGTAATAGTAACGGTGTTATCAAGTCCCTAGAGTTAATACTGAAAGTACCTTTACAGTTGCCGATATTGTCCCGTTAAGAGCGATGTGTTGATATCTGTCTGCAAGGAACTCTTGAATCCAGTCAAAAATCTGATCCGTTACCCGACAAGTTCGTAATTTTTATTTCATTAAACGGCAGTGCTGAGCTGTATCAAACGCCTTTCTGATTTCAAGGAGCCTACGCCCAAATGTCTACGGCGCATTTGCGTCTCACGAACGAGCAGAGTGGGCCGAGTATCGCAAGATCTCTGTTTGCAGAATACATATTAATTTTTTCGGAGGAGAATTTCGTTCTTCAAAAATGTAGTACGTGGGAAAACGTGTCCCATAACTGTACAACGGACTGACGATAGCATATAGACCCATGATTACGTGCATGCGCCCTATGACCTCCTCTGTAAATTGTGAAACGTCTTTTATATACGGTATCTGACAATCCATGTTACACACTTCTAGAGGTTGTAGAGGGTACTTAGTAGATCAAGTTTTACACAGAAACGAATGTCCAGCGACGCTACAGTGTATCAGAGTAATAGGCGCCGGTGCCTGTAAATTTATGTAATATACAGGATGATTCCAAGTAATGATGTTACAAACTTTGAAGGATGGAGAAGGATAAATACATAAATCTGACGTGTGACCCCCTGTCCCGGAAACGAAAGAATAGAAAATTACAAGCGAAAATCATTGTGATACTTCTGATATTGGAATACGTGTACTACCAGTGTTGTCGCTAATATTTTAGGGTAGGCAGCTTTCAGATGTGGTAGTATGGACCAAAACAAAAAACAAAAGAGTCCAGCAATCATGGGCTCCAAAATGCATACCCGAGGAGCTGTGAGCACTTCCTCATCTTCCCCACTCTGAAACACATCTCTTCTATTGAACAAGAGCTCATAGGTCTTAAGATACGCATTTTGGAGCCCTTATTTATTTTCTTATTTTGGTCCATACTACCATCTCTAAAATAATCTTAGCAACAACAGTACCAGTGCATGTATTCACTGTCAGAGGTATGAGAACGGTTTTCGGTTACAAAAGTGGTTCATATGACTCTGAGTACTATGAGACTAAACATCTGACGTCATCCATTCCCTAGAACTTAGAAGCACTTAAACCTAACCAACCTAAGTACATCACATACATCCATGCCCGAGGCAGGATTCGAATCTGCGACCGTAGCGGTCGCTCTGGTCCAGTCTGAATTGCCTAGAACCATTCGGCCACACCGGCCGGCATTTCGCTTACAGCTTTCAACTCGTTCATACAGGGACTCTTACGTCAAATTTATGCATTTATCGTTCTCCATCCTTGAAAGTTTGTAACAACATCAGGGAATTACCCCGTATATTATATACATTTACAGGCGCCAACACCTATAACTTTGACGATCTGTAGTGTTGTTGGATGACATTTCCGGACGTGTGTTCCAATGTAAAACTTGATCTACTGAGGCTCCTGTACAACTTCTAGAAGTGTGTAAGATGAATTGCAAAACACCCTGTGTATGCAGTGTGTTTCAGAAGTGATGGTCAATATTGAGGGATACGACAAGATTGATCATTCGAAACAAAAAAAAAGTAAACATGGGCTGTAAAACGCGTACCTTAAGAAGTATGAGAGCTGGCCGTTGTGACCGTGCGGTTCTAGGCACTTCAGTCTGGAACCGCGCGACCGCTATGGTCGCAGGTTCGAATCCTGCCTCGGGCATGAATGTGTGTGATGTCCTTAGGTTAGTTAGGTTTAATTAGTTCTAAGGGGACTGATAACCACAGATGTTAAGTCTCATAGTGCTCAGAGCCATTTTTGAAGAGCTATAAGCAATTTTTGATCTTCCATATTATTGAGACAAATGTCTTCTGTTGCAAGCTCTTTGCTTTCCGTATTTTGGGAAGAGGTAGAATGGACCAAAACAAGAAAAAAAATGTCCAGCAAACATGTGCTCTAAAATGCATACCTTAAAGGTTATAACCACTTGTTCATTAGAAGAGTTTTGTTTCAAAAGATAAACAAGTGCTCATAGCTCTTTAGGAATGCATTTTAGAGCACATGTTTAGTGGACTTTTTTTTCTTATTTTGGTCCATACTACCACTTCACCAGATATGGAAAGCAAAGAGCTTGCAGTAGAAGAGTTTTGTTACAAAGTAGCGAAGATAAACAAGTGCTCGTAGGTCTTAAGGTATGTGTTTTAGAGCCGTGTTTACTTGACTTTTTTGTTTCGAATGGACATTCCTGCCATATCCCTGATTATCGAACTTGACTGGTGAAACACCCTGGCTACAGTGACACATCAGGCGACGTCAGTAGCCGTCGGGAGCTCCAGACGAGAGCTACCTCCCGTACGAGATGGGAGTATCGGGACTGCTTCATGAAGCGGCGTTGGCAGCGCCGCCGTCACTCAGCATTCAGAGCGGGTGCGGCGTACTCTAGTTATGCGGCGGGGCGCAGCCCTAAAAACGTCGCACATTTCATTGTCAAGCGCCCCACGAGCCAGTCCACAACTTTCCACCGTCCGCCCGGCCGCGCCTTTCTTTTTATTTCACTCCCTACCCTTGCCTGCCTCAGGGATATATATTTCCCGGTTTTACGTCCGGGAACAATATTACGCCCGGAGCTGGTCGGCTGCCGGCGGAACACGTCCGAGCAGTGCGGACGCATTCCGGGCACGTACAGGCGAGCAGCGCGCGGGACTTTTCTTGCGGAAACTTACGCCCGCTCCCCGTGTTTTTTTCTCCTTTCTCTCTTTCTTCTTCTTTTGCTTTACTGTCGAGTCCCGCGCGTGCTCGGCGCGAGGCGCAGCGAGCACACTCCCTGCAGGAAAGAACTTCCGCGGAATATGGCGCGGCGCCAGCAAGGGCAGGCAGTCAGACGCCGGAATGGTCCACGTCCCGATAACACAAGTCCGGAACTGCAGGCGAAACTCCGACGTTGATGAGCGAGAGCAGGCAAAGATAACTTGGCGTCCGAGCCCGCGCAAGGGGATGAGCGAAGTACGTTACTGCTGCTGTTCAGCTGCTATGATAACCGAGTCAGATGTGTAGTCCTGTGAGTGAGCCGGTTATATCCAGAAAACCTACGCCGTCGTATCTTGTGAACTGGCAAAAAACAGTGGCGTTTGCTGAACTACTGCCTCACTGTCAACAAAGTAGTCAAAGACTATTATTTGAAGCTGTGCGTAGTAACGGAAGCAAGACTTAGCAAAATTAAAACACCTTGATAGTACACTACTGGCCATTAAAATTGCTACACCACGAAGATGACGTGCTACAGACGCGGAATTTAACCGACAGGAAGAAGATGCTGTGATATGTAAATGATTAGATTTTCAGAGCAGTCACTCAAGGTTGGCGCTGGTGGCGACACCTACAACGTGCTGACATGAGGAAAGTTTCCAACCGATTTCTCATACACAAGCAGCAGTTGACCTGCGTTGCCTGGTGAAACGTTGTTGTGATGCCTCGTGTAAGGAGGAGAAATGCGTGCCATCACTTTTCCGACTTTGATAAAGGTCGGATTGTAGCCTATCGCGATTGCGGTTTATTCTATCGCGACATTGCAGCTCGCGTTGGTCGAGATCCAATGACTGTTAGCAGAATATGGAATCGGTTGGTTCAGGAGGGTAATACTGAACGCCGTGCTGGATCCTTACGGCTTCGTATCACTAGCAGTCGAGATGACAGGCATCTTATCCGCATGGCTGTAACGGATCGTGCAGCCACGTCTCAATCCCTGAGTCAACAGATGGGGACGTCTGCAAGACAACAACCATCTGCACGAACAGTTCGACTACGTTTGCTGCAGCATGGGCTATCAGCTCGGAGACCATGGCGGCGATTACCCTTGACGCTGGATCACAGACAGGAGCACCTGCTATGGTGTACTAGACGACGAACCTGGGTGCACGAATGGCAAAACGTCATGTTTTCGGATGAATCCAGGTTGTGTTCACAGCATCACGATGGTCGCATCCGTGTTTGGCGACATAGCGGTGAACGAACATTGGAAGCGTGTATTCGTCATCGCCATACTGTCGTATCACCCGGCGTGATGGTATGGGGTGCTATTGGTTACACGTCTCGGTCACCTCTTGTTCGCATTTACGGCCCTTTGAACAGTGGACGCTACATTTCAGATGTGTTACGACCCGTGGCTCTACCCTTCATTTGATCGCTGCGAAACCCTGCATTTCAGCAGGATAATGCAATAATGCACGACCGCATATTGTTGGTCCTGTACGGCCTTTCTGGGTACAGAAATTGTTCAACTGCTGCCCTGGCTAGAACATTATCCAGATCTCTAACCAATTGAAAACGTGTGGTCTATGGTGGCCGAGCAAGTGGTTCGTCACAATACCACAGTCACTACTCTTGATGAACTGTGGTATCGTGTTGAAGGTGCATGGGCAGCTGTACCTGTACACGCCATCCAATCTCTCTTTGACTCAATGCCCAGGCCTATCAAGGTCCTTATTACGGTCAGAGGGGGTTGTTCTGGGTACTGATTTCGCAGGATCTATGCACCCAAATTGCTTGAAAATGTAATCACATGTCAGTTCTAGTATAATATATTTGTCCAATGAATACCCATTTATCATCAGCATTTCTTCTTGGTGTAGCAATTTTAATGCCCAGTAGTGTATTTGTCAACCCATAGAAAGCTTTCTATACTGTAAAATTGTGCAAGATGTCCAAAATTATCAGAAGAATAGGTGTAAGCTATAGGGGATACCGAAGAATCAAGTAGGAACGAGAAGAATGGAAGGTCAAGATGGTGTAAGACAGTGATGTAGTCTTTTGCCAACTACTGTTCAATATCTACATTGAAGAAGCAATGACAGATATAAGAGACAGGTTCAGGAGTAGGGCTAAAATTTAGATTGAAACAATATCAACGGTAAAATTCACTGATGACATTGCTATCCTCAGTGGAAAGGAAAATAAATTATAGAACATACTCAACCTTGTGCTGAGCGTAGGACGACATTTGACCTCATATTTTAAGGTGAAAAAAAACACACTTGCAAGATATCAGTCACAGAAACCGACCACTTTCGAAAATTTGGGCTATAATTGCTACAGTACGCAGTTACGACCTTCTGAAAATACAGCTTTTAAATTTCGCTCCGCTCCACTGTAGCGCGAAATACTGTACAGTGGAGTGAGAACCAGAGCGCTCCTATTCGCTGGATGTTGAAGGCTCGGGAAAGCCAGGTGGAAGGTGGATACTTCTGCCCAAGATGATATGGAATCTTATTCAAGAAAACATCTTGTTCTACCTAAAAAATAGCAACTAATGTGAGTAGGGTAAATTGTCAACGTCACGTACGTAAGATTACATGTTCAGCATTAGTGTTACAATATTATCGTGTTGATATTTTGCAGCAATACATAAGTCTCAAAATCAGAATTAATACGCCTAAAGCACTCCGTCTTCAGGCCACAAGTGGCCCTCGGGACTATCCGACCTCCGTGTCATCCTCAGATGAGAATGCGGATAGGAGGGGCGTGTGGTCAGCACACAACTCTCCCAGTCGTTATGATGGTATTCTCTGAAAGGAGCCGCTACTGTTCGGTCGAGTAGCTCCTTAATTGGCATCATGAATCTGAGTGCACCACGAAAATAGTCCTAACTAAAGAATTATTGTGAAATAAAGTTACTAATTTCCGATTTGAAATTTAATGATGTCAATCACGTTGAAGAATAGAGCAAATGTATTTCTCATTGAGAATGCCATATTTAGAATCCAAAGAAAATAACGCAGAACACTGATGTTAATAATTAAACGGCGCTAGCTACTTATATAAGGCAACACTAATTAGTTTCATTCGTTTACACTGTATTTGTGAATCGCAGCATAAAAATATGCAACGTAAAGATATCTGTGGCACCAGTCACAAGTTAGAGGTCGTGCACTTTGACACAACGAACAAAGCATGCTACCAACGTCACAGTGGTAATTAACAGACCTCTTACTCCGCTACACACTACTTTGCTCTCTTGCATTAGGCACCGGTAGTGGGATGGAGACGGTGATCAATAATCGGTGAGCAGCACATTCAGAATGTCATAGCAGCGTACTATCAGAGATATGGCCCAAATTATCGAGGGGGTCGACTAACTTGGTTAATATATTGCACGTGAGCTGTTCCCCCCTTAAAATATGAGGTCAAGTTGGTAATGCTTCCTTCTGAAAGCCGCCCACTGTGGCCGGGCGGTTCTAGGCGCTTCAGTCCGGAACCGCGCTGCTGCTACGGTCGCAGTTTCGAATCCTGCCTCGAGCAGGGATGTGTGTGATGTCCTTATGTTAGTTAGGTTTAAGTGGTTCTAGGTCTAGGGTTCTAATGACCTCAGATACTAAGTCTCATAATGCTCAGAGTCATTTGAACCATTTTACTTTTAAGAGTAAACTGAGGAAAGGAGAAAGTGATGAGCAGTAGCAGAATTGAGATTAATGATAAAATTAACATCAAAATTAGTGACCACGAAGTAGAGGAAGTAAAAGGATATCCGCTACCTTGGAAGAAAAGTGACTCACTGTGGACGAAGTAATGAGGACCTAAGAACACGCTAGCTAAGGTAAAGAGGCCATTCTAGCCAAAACAAGTCTACAGTATCGACCAAAGCCAATAATTACAGGAAGAAATTTACGATAATGTACGTCTGGGGTCTGTATTGTATGCTAGTGAAGAGGTGAACCACGGACCATGCGGGAAGCTGAGAAGAGCAGAATCGATGCGTTTGGACGTTGTGCTATAGAAGGATACCAAACGGTAGTTGAACTGAAAAGATAAGGGATGAAGACAATATCCGTAGAATCGGTGAGGATAAATACATGTGGAAAATATTGATCCCGTTGCAAGTCTCCTGAGCCCAGAAGAATTCAAGTCATCATAAAGATAAAGGATGTACTTACCCTTATTAATTTCCGCGGTTTTTTTTTTTTTTTTCTTCATCGGTATTCTGACTTGGTTGATGCGGCCCGCGACGAATTCCTCTCCTGTGCCAACCTCTTCATCTCAGAGTAGCATTTGCAACGCCTGTCTTCAACTATTTACTAGATGTATTCCAATCACTGTATTCCACTGTAGTTCTTACCCTTCATAGCTCCCTCTAATACCATGATGGTTGTTACTTGCTGTCTTAACACATGTCTTATCATTCTGTCCCTTGTTCGTGTCAATGTTGTCCATATACTCCTCCCCTCGTCTGTTCTGCGGAGAGCGTCCCCTTTTGTACCTGATCACACCACCTAATTTTCAACAGTCTTATGCAGCACCACATCTGAAATTAGATTCCATTCTGTTCCGGTTTTCTCACAGTCCATGTTTCACTACCATACAATGCTGTGCCCCAAGCGAACATTCTCAGAAATTTCTTCCTCGAATTAAGACCTACTGGCCATTAAAATTGCTACACCAAGAAGAAATGCAGATGATAAATGGGTATTCATTGCACAAATATATTATACTAGAACTGACATGTGATTACATTTTCACGCAATTTGGGTGCATAGATCCTGAGAAATCAGTACCCAGAACAACGACCTCTGGCAGTAATAACGGCTTGATACGCCTAGGCATTGAGTCAAACAGAGCTTGGGTGGCGTGTACAGGTACAGCTGCCCATGCAGCTTCAACACGATACTACAGCTCATCAAGAGTAGTGACTGGCGCATTGTTACTAGCCAGTTGCTCGGCTACCATTGACCAGACGTTTTCAATTGGTGAGAGATCTGGAGAATGTGCTTGCCAGGGCAGCAGTCGAACATTTTCTGTATCCAGAAAGACCCGTACAGGACCTGCAACATGCGGCCGTGCACTATCCTGTTCAAATGAAGGGTTTCACAGGGATCGAATGAAGGGTAGAGTCACGGGTCGTAACACATCTGAAATGTAATGTCCACTGTTCAAAGTGCCGTCAATGCGAACAAGAGGTGACCGAGACGTGTAACCAATGGCACCCCATACAATCACGCCGGGTGATATGCCAGTATGGCGATGACGAATACACGCTTTCAATGTGCGTTCACCGCGATATCGACAAACACGGATCCGACCATCATGATGCTGTAAACAGAACCTGGATTCATCCGAAAAAATGACGTTTTGCCATTCGTGCACCCAGGTTCGTCGTTGAGTACACCATAGCAGGTGCTCCTGTCTGTGATCCAGCGTCAAGGGTAATCGCAGCCATGGTCTCCGAGCTGATAGTCCATGCTGCTGCAAATGTCGTCGAACTGTTCGTGCAGATGGTTGTTATCTTGCAAACTTCCTCATCTGTTGACTCAAGGATCGAAACGTAGCTGCACGATTCGTTAAAGCCGTGCGGATACGATGACTTTCATCTCGACTGCTAGTGATACGAGGCCTTTGGGGCACGGCGTTCCGTATTACCCTCCTGAACCCATCGATTTCATATTCTGCTAACAGTCATTGGATCTCGACCAACGCGAGCAGCCATGTCGCGATACGATAAACCACAATCGCGATAGGCTACAATCCGACCGCCCGCAGCTCGTGGTCGTGCGGTAGCGTTCTCGCTTCCCGCGCCCGGGTTCCCGGGTTCGATTCCCGGCGGGGTCAGAGATTTTCTCTGCCTCGTGATGACTAGGTGTTGTGTGATGTCCTTGGTTAGTTAGGTTTAGGTAGTTCTAAGTTCTAGGGGACCGGTGACCATAGCTGTTAAGTCCCATAGTGCTCAGAGCCATTTGAACCATTTTTACAATCCGACCTTTATCAAAGTCGGAAACGTGATGGTACGCATTCCTCCTCCTTACACGAGGGATCACAACAACGTTTCAACAGACGACGACGGTCAATTGCTGTTTATGTATGAGGAATCTGTTGGAAGCTTTCCTCATGTCAGCACATTGTGTGAATGCTCTGAAAAGCTGATCATTTGCATATCACAGCATCTTCTTCCTGTCGGTTAAATTTCGCGTCTGTAGAACGTCATCTTCTTGGTGTAGTAATTTTAATGCCTAGTAGTGTAGCAGACTTCTCTTGGCAAGGAATGCCCTTTTTTTGCGGTGATAGTCTGGCATTTATGTCGTCCTTGCTCCGTCCGTCAGGGGTTGTTTTGAAGCCCAGGTAGCAGAACTCGTTATCTTGGTCTACTTCGTAGCCCCCAATTCTGATGTTATATTTCTCGCTGTTCTCATTTCTGCTATTTCTCACTACCTTCCACTCACAGGTTTCCGAATAATTTCGATGAGATAGTGTACCTTACGATATTTTTGTAATTTTCAACATTCATTTTCGTGAACGAGTGGCGAAGATTACTTATTTTCGTCCGGATAGTTGGACGTTGGGAGGGAAAATGCGTACAGCCAGCTCCTGGCAGAGACGCGCAAGTCCACTTTGGGCGGCGGATGGCGATCTCTCTGTATGCAGGGGGGCCGCCACGGCAGGGTCACGAGCCATTAGGCGCCATCGCCGTAAAAGAAGGACGCCGACGGCGACGCCGACTCTGCCTGCCTGAGACGACGACGCCGACCCAGGGGGCAGCAGCGCCGAGCGCTCGCTTCCGCGCTATTAACCCTGGACGTCGCGTCCAGGGCCGAGTCCCGGAGGGCAGGGAGGGAGGGAGGGAGGGAGGGGAGGAAGACGGCAATCTCCTCCGGGAAGGACGCGGCGTCGCGTGACGTCATAAAGAGGCGGCACACGCCAGCGTCGCGGCGCTCGGCGTCGGAAATTGGCTCTCGCTCTGCGGGAGTAAGAGGGGCGCGGAAGGGGGCGGAAGGGGTGGGGAGACGTAACTGCTGATGACGACGGCGAAGCTGTCGCCAGAAGGGTTGCTGCCCCTCAGTAGGGTAGCCGCCTCACAGGGACCTCATACCGTGAAATGAGTGGGTCACCAAAAATTCCAGATTAATTACCTTTCTGGTAATCTCCTTAAATACACTGATCCCATCAAGAGGCGAGGCGGTCATTAAGCGAAAGGTTTTAGTTCACTGATCCAACCATAATTATACTGCTTGAGAACTGCTCGGCAGTTTGGTCCGTTAGGAATTCACACACATTTCTTGTACATGGTGAACTATATGGTTGAGGCGTGAAATTATCCTCGGCAGTACCGTAAAGTAACACGTTGGGAAATACACGATAAGAGACGCAAAGAAAGTTCCAGTAGACATGGTTCTGCAACCGAATCATCTGAGACGTGATCGCATGTGTTTCATTGCCGGCCGACACTTGCTTCAGGATCAAGTATTGTCGTTCTCAGTACAACTTCTAACGTTGTCTGCTAGGTCACTTACATAGAAGTGACCCAGCAGATAACGTCGGAAGTTCGACGAGGCTTTTCGCCGATGATGTTCTTGTATACAGACAAGATGCGACGGTAGAAAATTGTAGCGAAATACAGGAACATCTGCAGAGGACCGACGCTTATTGCAAGAAGCTGCAATTGACTCTCAACCAACACAAATGTAACATACTGCGAATAAGACCCTTTGTTGTGCGATTACGCAACTGCAGAACAGTCACTGAAATATCGAGGAGTATGCGTATAGAGCCATCTGTAATGGGATCACCACACAGAATTAATCGCGAGTGATACAAATGCCAAACTGAGATTCATTGGAAGAATCCTCAGCAAATGCAGACCACCAAAATAAGGAAGTCGGTTACAAAAAACCAGTTCGACCAGCACTTCAGTATTGCTCGTCAGTATGGGGTCCGTAATAGATAGGACTGATAGAGGAAACAGAGTAGATCCAAAGAAGAGCGGCGCTTTTCGTTACAGCTTCATATAGGAACCGCGAAAGCGTCACGGAGATGCTCACCCAAAATCCAGTGGCAGACGCTGCAAGAGAGGCGTTCTGTATCAAGGGTGTGGTTTATTGTTCAAGTCCCGAGAGCGTACATTTCGAGATGCGACAAGCAGTATACTGTTTTCTCCACGGTGTATCTCACGAAAAGGCGATGAGAACAGGACCTGACAGATTTAGCCTCAACGGAGATTCTGCCAATCGTTCTTCCCGCGAACTACTGGCGAATGGAACAGGAAAACGAGGGGGGGGGGGGGGGGGAGGCGGAGCGAGAAAGGTACTGGTACACAAAGTACTCTCCGCTACACACCGCAAGGTGGCTTTCAGAGTATAGATGTAGATGCAGAAAGACATAATTGTGGTTGCATGTTATTCAGGTATTGTTCTTCGCATGTGTATCGCTGACTGAGTTGGTAATATAAAGCACGTTGGTTCTGTTTCGCTTAGGCTATCACGTCTTGCGCACCCGACAGTTGTTTGTGAATATGGAAAAAAAGTTGTAGCGTGGCTCGGAGTCCACATTAAACCGTAGATGCTCGCGTAAGGGAATTCAAAATTTACCTTCCGCTTCTGTTATTGCACTTTATTTCTGTATTCACAGTCCGGTTATTGCGATCTGTTGTCTGAATCCAGCGCGCGTAATCAATAACATTGCGAGCCAAATACAGCCAGAAACATCTGGCTGGACTCTTGAGCGGCCTATTACTTCCGTGTTATTAAATCGCGGACACAGTACTTAACGCGAGGAGGGAAAACGTTTTCACAGTTGAGTAACAACGCGCGGCATACGTTTTCGCGCCCTTGCGCCCTTCCAGACCGCAGGAAAGCTGTAGGGGCTGTCCTGGTTTACGACTTTTCACTTTAATTAAATTCATAATTTTCGGAATTAATTTTCCGAAGCCGAATCCTTTGCGTTGCGGCCGCCCGGTCGCATCGTCAGGCGCCGTTAAAGCGTCATTTATCGCGACCTGCGAGACTCCGAAGGGAGCCCTGTGCTCTCCCCTTAAGTACCTGCACGGTGCCGACCCCTGCATCGCTGTGCTGCTCACCCATCAAGACACCGTAAAAGCGACTTTTAAATGGGAATTATTAGATAAGCAGCAGGGGGTGACAGGGGTGTGATTTTTAGCGTCAGGTCTATTTCGCAGCAGTAACGACGAAATCTTTCATTCATTACACCGACCGTAAAAGGCGCCGAACTCTTGTTGGGACTCGCCAGTATCTAACTGAGCGTGTCCTATCGCTCTTGTAGGTTCATGAAGAGCCGTGAATCCGAAAATTTATTACATTGTTTATAGAAATACCTAAGCGATTACGACCGTGTTATAAAAGGTGCAAGAGAGAGAGGGTGTACAGGAAACCACCCACCGCTCTGTTCAACACATAAAACTGCAAAAGTGGTAAATAATCACGAATAGTTACATGTGGCTTCGAAGAGGTCATAAGAAAGCAAAAGTTAAACTCCCGTTACGAGTGTTCACTCTAAAAGTAAGGAACGTTTGTTTTTCCGAACATTTTTATTCAGGATAGTGAACGTAAACTTAATTTACGACATACGGAGATATCTTTGTTATTTATGTACGTAGTCGCCATTCAAAGTCAAACATTTATCGAAGCGCCCCTCTACCTTTCCTATTCCTTCAGTACACTGACTTGCCGCCAAGTTGTTGTACCAGTCACTAACTTCCTGCTTCAGTTCGTTATCAGTTCTGTAGCGTTTTACGCCCAAAAACTCCGTCAAGAACGTAATCACTTAGAGTCATGTCCGGTATATCAAACAGATGTTCAGAAACTTTCCACTGCCGACGCAAGCCCTTCGTCAACGCAGGAGAAGGTGGGAGAATGTTATCGTGAAGAACCACCATGCCGATGGATAACAATCCACATCCTTTTTTTTTACGAAGGTTGGTTTTTTGGGGGAGGAGACTAAACAGTGTGGTCATAGGTCTCATGGGAGTAGGGAAGGACGGGGAAGGAAGTTGGCCGTGCTTTTTCGAAGGAAATCAAGGAAAACCTACATCAGGATGACCGGACGCGGGATTGAAGCGTCGTCCTCCCGAATGCGAGTTCAGCGTGCAAGCACCGCGCCACCTCGCTCGGTTTTGATGAGGAGGGAGTATGATAATCATCCCACTGACAGACCCTATATTTCCAGACTTAAACGAAGGTCTCGTCGCCAGTAATAATGAGGTTCAAAAAAGGGTTGGTCCACCCTTGGCCTTAATGCACTGATTGACAGAGTTGGTTACGTCCTTATTGGGATATCGGACCAAATTCTGTCCAATTGACACTTCAGATCGTCAAAATCCCGAACCGGTTGAAGGGCCCTGCCTGCAATGCTGCAGATATTCTGCATTGAGGACAGATCCGGCGACCTTTCTAGTCGAGATAGGATTTGGCAAGCACGAAGACAAGTAGTAGAAACCCTCGCCGAGTGTGAGCGTGAGTTATCTTGCTGAAATGTAAGCCTAGAAAGTCTTGCCATAAAGGGCAACAGAAAGGAGGGGGGGGGGGGCGGTGTTATAAGGAAAATGTGTGCTGTAAGGATGCAGCGGATAACAGTCAAACGGGTCCTGCTTTGAGAAGGAATGGCACCCAAATCGTCACTCATGTTTATCGGGATTTATGGCGGTCGACAACAGGTTTGTACCCCACTGCTATGCGGGGCGTCTCCAGTCACGACTTCGACTTGGAATATCACTGATTGGAGCAAATTTGTCTTCAATGGCAGTCCGCCTTCTTAGCTGAGTGGTAACGTGCTTGCCTCCCATGTAGTGGGCCCGGGTTCGATTTCCGGCTAGGCTGGAGATTTCCTCCACTCATGGACTGGGTGTTGTGTTGTCCTCATCATCATTTCATCCTCATGATCGGCAAGTGAAATAAGACTTGCACTTGGCGGCCGAACCCGAATGCGGCCTCCCGGCCAACAATGCCACACGATCATTTCACTTTTTTTTGCCTTCAGTGGTGTGTACCGCTTGTAATTGAGCCCCAGTGACCGGCGAAGACGTGTCTCAAGACGCCTCGAACAGTGGTTGGATATCAGCCTGACTGTCGCAACCGTAGAGCCTGACAATCGGGACTGATGGTGTGGGGTGCCCTTTGGTTTTCATCAGTGGCATCTTTACAGTGCAGCAGTACGTCGATGACTTTATATGCCTCGTTTTGTTGTCCTTCATGGCAAGCCACTCTGGGCGTACATTTCAGGAAGATAACGCGCGTCCGCACGCGGCAAGCGTTTCTACTCCGCCCATGCCAAGCTGTATCTTGACCATAAAGGCCGCGCCGAATCTCTCCCCAACTGATAACGTTTGAAGCATTATGGTAGGGCTCTCCAACCGTCAAGAAATTTTCACGATCCAACGCACGAACTAGACGGAATTTGGGACGATATCCCTCAGGAGGACATTTCTTGTCAAGCAACACGACGCCGAGGGTCCCATTCGGCTATTTCATTCGTGATACGTCGTTTTCTCTGTCTTAGTGAGTATTTAACACATTAAATCATTTTTAAAGTAATCACAGGACCGAGTCTGTTTTAGATATTGGAGATCGATTCTCGAAAGAATCGGGTGTATGCTAGTTGTTACGAATCTGTATTACCTTCTATTTGTGTAATAGCTGTTGCCTAACTCTGTCATCTTACCAACTGCTGCATGTAAGAAAGCGACCCATAACAGCAACAATTTTGCTGGCAGGGGATTTTCTTGCTCCCACAGTTATGCGTTTGATGCCGATCGCATTTGGTAGATAGAACAATGTGTATGTTGGTTTCGTGTTAGTCATGTAATCCCACCGAACTAACCCAGCTATTCTTCGCGACTTTTTTTATTAGAAAAATTCTGCTTCTTAGCTAATAAAGACGTTAAAATTCGGGAGTGGATGACAAGGCCCGCAGGGGAAGTGCTTGCCGCTGAAAGGAAGACATTTCGAAAGCGAGCTTCCGAGAATCGCTGCGCAGTTGGCTGTCGGAGGGGCTCGCCCCTATTAATATAATTACAGTTAGCGCTGAGAAATGTGCGCTATAAAATTATCGAATGCTTCGGCGGCGCCCGTTCACAAGGCAGGGACGTGCTAATAAACACAATAAGTCGTAATTGTGGAGAAAAGGTAGGCAACTCGGCGGATGAGGTTCTAATTATAAAGCTGTAGGTCTCCCTGCACGCACCGTTTACCGCTCGCGTCTGTACTTAACATGGTGGCAGCAAAAAGGTAGGACGCCCGAGTCTTGTACTTAGCTCTGGAACGCTCACAGGCAGATAATACGTTCTGGTTTTCTTGCGAGGCAACGTGGCAGTGAGTAATTTTCGCAGGAGAAAAAGGAAAATGTACACTCCCCGTAATTTTCAAACCAGACATGCCTCGGTTTATTGCCTCGAAATATTCTGTTGTCAAAGTCTTTCCTAGGTAAGTTGTGAATCTGGAAGTATCCTTCCCATCTGCACGATCTACCTTCATGTCACTCAGCTCCACTTGAAAGATATTATCTGAACTGCTGGCTGTGGTAGTTTCTTTGTTGACAGAGATTTTGTGTTTCAGTCATTTACTTGCTACACTACGAATTACGAATTTATAACAGTTCAATTAAAAATGAACGTTGTTGTTGTTGTTGTTGTGGTCTCCAGTCCTGAGACTGGTGTGATGCAGCTCTCCATGCTACTCTATCCTGTGCAAGCTTATTCATCTCCCAGTACGTACTGCAGCCTACATCCTTCTGAATCTGCTTAGTGTATTCATCTCTTGGTCTCCCTCTGCGATTTTTACCCTCCACACTGCCCTCCAATGCTAAATTGGTAATCCCTTGATGCCTCAGAACATGTCCTACCAACCGATCCCTTCTTCTAGTCAAGTTGTGCCACAAACTTCTCTTCTCCCCAATCCTATTCAATGCTTCCTCATTAGTTATGTGATCTACCCATCTAATCTTCTGCATTCTTCTGTAGCACCACATTTCGAAAGCTTCTATTCTCTTCTTGTCCAAACTAGATATCGTCCATGTTTCACTTCCATACATGGCTACACTCCATACAAATACTTTCAGAAACGACTTCCTGACACTTAAATCTATACTCGATGTTAACAAAGCTCTCTTCTTCAGAAACGGTTTCCTTGCCACTGCCAGTCTACATTTTATATTCTCTCTACTTTAATCATCATTAGTTATTTTGCTCCACAAATAGCAAAGCTCCTTTACTACTTTAAGTGTCTCATTCCCTAATCTAATTGCCTCAGCATCACCCGACTTAATTCGACTACATTCCATTATCCTCGTTTTGCTTTTGTTGATGTTCATCTTATATCCTCCTTTCAAGACACTATCCATTCCGTTCAACTGCTCTTGTAAGTCCTTTGCTGTCTCTGACAGAATTACAACGTCATCGGCGAACCTCAAAGTTTTTATTTCTTCTCCATGGATTTTAATACCTACTCCGAATTTTTCTTTTGTTTCCTTCACTGCTTGCTCAATATACAGATTGAATAACATCGGGGAGAGGCTACAACCCTGTCTCACTCCCTTCCCAATCACCGCTTCCCTTTCATGCCCCTCAACTCTTATAACTGCCATCTGGTTTCTGTACAAATTGTAAATAGTCTTTCGCTCCCTGTATGTTACCCGTGACACCTTCAGAATTCGAAAGAGAGCAGTCCAGTCAACATTGTCAATAGCTTTCTCTAAGTCTGCAAATGCTAGAAACGTTGGTTTTCCTTTCGTTAATCTAGCTTCTAAGATAAGTCGTAGGGTCAGTATTGCCTCACGTGTTCCAATATTTCTACGGAATCCAAACTGATCTTCCCCGAGGTCGGCTTCTACTAGTTTTTCCATTCGTCTGTAAAGAATTCGCGTTAGTATTTTGCATCCGTGACTTATTAAACTGATTGTTCGGTAATTTTCACATCTGTCAGCGCCTGCTTTCTTTGGGATTGGAATTATTATATTCTTCTTGAAGTCTGATGGTATTTCGCCTGTCTCATACATCTTGCTCACCAGATGGTAGAGTTTTGTCAGGACTCGCTCTCCCGAGGCCGTCAGTAATTCTAATGGAATGTTGTCTACTCCCGGGGCCTTGTTTCGACTCAGCGCCCTAAACAGACACCTAATAAGTACACTGCTTGTCAATTGCTAAAGAGCAGAGACAGGGATACTCAGGGGGGCAATGATCGATAACGTGAAACACAGTACATATATAATTGAGCTTGAATGATATATTTATAACGAAAAATGGTAGAGATTTCATCACATGGAAAAGTAGTGTAACATAACACCCATGTTTGACACAGGTCAGACTCCCAATGTAAAGGTCGATATCGGACTCTCTGCTGGGGATATGCTCTTCTTGGACACAAATGCACAATTTGTACCTGCTATTCATGCTGGCTATCAGAGTGTTAAGTAGTTCTTGGGTAACGTTGTCCCTCTCCTCTCTAAACGCAGTTTTCAGTTCCTTCACGATTCTGGGAGGGGGTATTCGTTGATAAACATGTCTGCCAAGAGCATACCAGGCGTGCTCTGTGCGGTTTAGGTCCGGGGAGTACGCATGCCATTTCATACGTACAGTATCTTGATTTTCCAATGTGTCCGGCACTTGTGCGGTCCTTTGCGGCGAGCACTGTGGTCCACAAACAGGAAATCGAGACCTACCGCAACCCTAAACCGACGGACATTATCCAGAATAATCTCCATGCAATACCGCGGTGCCGTAACAGTACCCCGTGCAAAGATATGCAGCGGTGTTCGGCCATCGTACATAAGGTCTATCCACGCCATAACGCCTAGGCCATAAGGATGACGTTCATGATTATTCCCATCTGTGTAACGCGTCCTGCGCTTTCTCCGCACTAATTGGTGGCCGGAGACACTTGCCAAAGTGAATGCGTCGGAGAACACCACTGCTGCTGACCCCAACCATCAAGTAACCTGCGACAACGAACTGTTTCCGAACGATGGCGTTGTTGAAGTGAAATGTATTTAACAGGCTTCCGAACTTACAAACAAGTCTGGTTTAATCGCCGCGAAATGGTTCTGATAGAGACGCGTGTGGCGGTAGCGGTTGCAAGGTGTGCAGTGATCTGCCTTGGAGTGAGATGTCTGTTCCTTTTCCTTTAGTAGGGCTGCATATCGGTCCTCTATGTGATGTGGTGGTCCGACTACAACGATCGGCATGCTTTTGCATAGCATTTCCTCCCTCAGCGGATTTTTCCAAGATGACACTTTTGGACACACCCATTACGATGTCCAAGCTCGTGACACTTTGACCAGCTTCGAGTAGTCCATCTGCTCGTCTGAGATCATAAGCTCTCAAACCACGTCTTACAGACACGAAATGTCGCCCTAATCGGTTCCACAACCACCTTCATCAAACACCGTATTGTATGAACTGACGAATAACAGAGCGTTCGCACGCAGGCTTCGCTGCAGCTAACTCGTCTCGCCCTCTACATCTCCTTTTACTATCGTTGGTTGAGTGTTCCGTAGGAATTGTCGATTGTTCCGTAGCAACTGGCAGCTGTTCCTCAGCAAGTGTCAGTTGTTCCTTAGAAATTACCAAGCAGTGTATGTTTCGACTGATATGAGAGCCGAAGCGATGATAGTCACATTTACGACGAGCCACTTAGCCCTATGCTTACATTCGTTGCCACTTGACAGCGAGCGTGCTGGATTGCTTTTGCCAGTAACACACCTGTGGGAGCTGGGAATCTGACATTGCGTGAATTATTGTGCCTGTCAGCTAGGTAGTAGGAAACTTTTCTTCATGCGAATACTTTTGGAACGTCAAGAAAAAAATATAACCCTGACCCGAATTAAAATAAGGAACGGTATATTCACACACTGGGCAAGCCAGCTCGGAAAATATTTCGTCTTCCTTAAGACAAGCCAACTTACATCGTCTGCCCTGGGTGTAAATGATGTAAGTGGGATTGCCTATCTTCAGAAACGTGAAATATCTTTCAGGTCAGTTTCACTTGGCCCACGCTGTATTTAGCGACATAACTTATACCCCTGTAGTATGTGAATGCCAAATCTCTTACGTAATTTTTGTAGGAGACAGACACTTAAAATATTTTTCTTCCACCACGGTGAGTTAGGTCCTATGGTGTCTCCCGGCAGACATTACTTGTCACGACAACCCCCCAAAGGCACATTCCAACCAATCAGATCAAGCTATAGAATCTAATTTCCCAATTACATGAGTTATCGCGGGCCCGACACTGTACAGATAACCAGAATACACTGATAATCTAAAACACACACGTATTTGCTAGGAAATTGCTTTTTAACGAATTTGCAAAACATGTTCATGTCACATTTCAACACCCACTTCATTAGCTACGCATTACTCGCCGAAAACGGAATAAATATTTACAAAATTAAGCTTAAGACACTCTGAATTTCTTACCATTAGCTTTACAATCACATTCGGAAAATAATTGTCTTATTTCGTTATATTTCTGTTTTTCATTCACTTTTTCGTAATACTTGTATTCACCTAATGGACGTCAAACGTCTTATTGTGCCGAGAGTAGAACCCGCTAACACTGAAGTACTTGCTGTTATGGGGTGACTTGCTTGCACGAAGCACCTATACCGATTCGTTATAGGACCAAAAAGGGCTAGGTAACAGATATGGCAAAAATATATGGCAACAGAGATGAAAAAGAATTTAAAATGATTTAGTGACCAAAGATTTTCAATACTTAACGCCAAAATGAAGACTGCGAGTGACAGTATGGTTCACTGATCTGTCTTAAAACGATGGTATAGTCCTAGATCCAGAGAACGGTGACTAAAATCATTTGTAGACTGTTCAGCTTAGATCTTCTTCATTGAGACCGGGGGTGAGCCCTGAAACACTCGCTGAGACTCGGTCTTGATACGGACTTTTGTCCGATGATTGTCTTGAACGTTACTACCTCGTGCGCGGAGCTGTGTGCCTGCTTATATTTCCTTTTCACGGATGAATGCGTAAAACAGTGCCTGTAGTGAGCGATATCTCTGCCGTGTAACCTGACAAGGTTGCGCCTGAGTCGTAGGCAGCTCGGTGCTATTCTACGCTGACTGTGTCCCGTATCTTCTGGAGAACGCAGCATTAGCGTTCTGGCAGTCCGCAGAGTCCAACACACTTATATTCAGAAGCCTTCCCTCCTGCATACTCCGTCAACATTTCATTGCACTGGCTTACTCGGTAACAGGTTCCTCGATCACTTCGTCTTCCCTCTCCTCTATAGAACAATATCGGCGGATAGAAAAGAACGATCAACAATCGTTTCTTCCTTGCGATAGGCCTATTTCACAGCCAGCATGCTTTCACATCGTACCAAGACGAAGTAGGAATTCCGTAGGGAAGCCTGCCAGTAGAAAATCTAAATAACTCTCTTTTAATATCGCTTTTAAGACACCTGGAGATTATTGATCTTCAGTTTCTACGGAAAAGGCTAGCCAAATACATAGACCATAAATTAGCCACGAACGCATCACAATAACAGTGTTCCCGCATTTACAGAAAATGAAGTCGGAAAAGTATTTCAAGAATATCTGACAGTGGGGTTGGGATCTGGATGATCTTTCGGAAATAGAACACGAGCCACATACAACATTCGAAATAAACATTTTTCAAGGCTTTAATATTTTTCCACATAAATACGGAAATTTAATATCGAGTTAAATTAATAATCAATATTAGTTTCTATGAAAGGTTCAAACTTCATGCAATATTTGCAATTTTGTATTACGTAAGCAATGTGGTACTATAAAGTTGCATATTTTTATCTGAAATTATTGAGTTCGACAATCACGAAAACCAATTAATAAATAAAGAAAAATCCTGTTAATTGGCAACCAAAAACGGCGACCATGTGCTCGAAACCATTTGACAGTTTCGAAATACCGAATAGAGGAGCTGTGAAACGATAAATACACTTGTATCGGGTGCTACATTAATTCTTTGTATCGTAATCTTCATTATAACCTGGCTGAGGCAGCCACTTTTCAAGTTATATACCAAACAGCGATTAGTAATGTTCGAAGTTGATTGTTTCGAGAGTCCTACAGCAGTATCCTTTAGGAAATTGAGATCTGGATGGTGGTCTTTAAATCCTGCAGCCTATCAACAATGATGATAAGACTCATTCCAGTAAGCCACCATACTGGAAGGGGTGTTTGCAGGAAAGAACTGGGCACTGCACAGAACGAATGAGTGGGCCGGTGTGTGTGCTTTGCGAGGAGATCGATTTCTGTCCACCCACCCTGGAGCAACGGGGCTTTACGCGCCGCTCTGGCGGACTTTTACGACCCACACAGATAAGGACATGGTGGCCTGCTATCAGAGACCCCAATTATCAGCCGCGCTGTAAGCGTTCGACCCGCTCGCCCAATCAGGTCGCCGACGTGCACAAATCTGGGGGGAGTCAGCACCGACTCGGGGAAAACCGCCCGCGTGAAACAGTCTGCTTTTTTCACACACGTAGCTTGCAGACAGTAGGTGTAGGTGCTAGGTGTACAAGTAGACTGTGTCTTCCAAGGCGTTCGACAACTAAACAGAAGACAATCATACGGAATATCTTCGGATGTAATGTGGTTGCCTCAACGAATACACCAGAACGTTATACTACAGAAACGAAAAGCACATCAAATATTTCAACAGTTACATAAATAATCCGTAAGTCACAATATAGTACGTGGCACAGACTAAATCGCACCAGTGTAACCAATTCTCTTTCCTAGCAAACAAATCTGTTCTCTTCACATTGTCCTGTAGCCTACAGTGATGTATCACGACCCTGGTATCGCGACCCTTGAATTACTACGATTTCTGCATGTTTCCTAATCACTCGAAATGCAGGACCAACAGGCAAGAATTTATTGTACAGTGCCTTGTAAGAGGTTTCCATTACATGTGCTGTGCAGTTTCGCGAAACCCTCCCATTAAATCTGTCTTCCCATTCACTTTACATACTACTGATTCATCTGTTTATTCTATTTCACATGTTTTCTTAGAAATATTCTTAATTACACAGAGTGTTTTTAAAACGAATGTAGAAAATGAAAGGGCTGCTACAGTGGGTCGTAACAAGAAACTTTCACGTTGCAACCAATGTCCGCATCCCTTAATATTGGGCGCTAGACGTCATTTAACAGTATGGCGCGCCGCCTGGAAGGTAGGCATACAACCTGCCACCCGAGTCGACATGGTAGCAGGTATGCAGGGCATCATTTGCAATTTTTTTGTAGCTTCGAAGCTAAAAGAGAAGTGAGGCTGAAGTTTCATGATCTTTATTTGCAAAAAGTTAAAAAATTGCTGACATATACGTCCTCCTGTTTGAATACTCGCCGTGCAACGAACGCCTGAGTGATTGTCACGCCCTTTTAAACTCTCCTGGGAAAGGCGTGGGAGGTGGGGTTGCATCACAGGCTGTTATTATTCGCACTGTCAGCTCTTCATCCATCTCGATAGGTCATCCGTTCACAACAGATTTCAGACTGTGTCTCGAGACGAAGAAGCGAACGTGCAGATCCTGCCACAGGGCCACTGCGCTCTTTCCTGATCTCACAAAAAGTATCATGCAAGTAATTTCGCACCTTATGAACGAACTGCGCAGATGCGCCATCATGTCGGTACCCTTGTGCTGTCGCACGTTGACTAGGACATGTTCAATAACCCAGCACATCTGAAAACCTAAGTCAAAACACGTCAAAGAATTTCTAACATTTAAAAACAATTAAAATTCTTTGATTAGTTTTGACTTGTGCTTACAGTGTGTTGTATAATGGAAAGTGTAAATACGCGTATGTACATAAACGTGTCTTGTCATACTGTACTTCAAAACCACGTATCCACTACTGGAGACAGACCAGAATTAACATAAATTTGGGAAGAAAACTGATGTAGAGTATGAAAGCACCCGAAGATAAGCCCAAAGGGCTCGAAATGCATTGCGCGTTGAAATAAAATCACGACTGCGACTTAACGCAGTAGTTCTTTATTTTACAACACTATCAGATGTTTATAGTAAGCTGTATCCATGGACAGGAACTGAGAAACGCGTCCTCATTTGTTTACTTCATTCTCGAGGTAGTTCGTAATAGCAAAGAGCTTGCAGTGGAAGAGGTGTGTTCCACAGCAGCGAAGATGAACAATCGCTCATACGGTAACTATGGAAATATGCATTTTAGAGCACATGTTTGCAGAACACTTTTCTCTGTTTTTGGCCCATACTACCACCTCTCAAGAAATGGAATCCTTCTTAAACACCCTGTAGATGCAGATGTAAATCTAGGACTACGCTTGCCCGATAAGGGTGGCACGAAAGTTGTTCGGAGAGGAATGTGAAAACTGAGGACAGCAGTCGTGTTCAGCAGTGTTTGTTTCTGGATTTCGGATCAGCGGATGTCGGGTGCGAGGACCAGAATTTTTATACTAGGGAGAAGGGTGGCGTAGGCGGGACTGGGAGAGACGGAAAGCTGACGGGACGGAAGGGCGCCATTTGTATGCAGTAATGCGGAGGCTGGTTCTCCCCCTAATCTGCCCCACCTGCGCGCCATCAGCAACTCCTCAGCGGGCTGGCATACTACTCGCATATACCTGTCTGGGCGCGGTGCCGCCTAGCCTTTGTGAACGAAGGTAGCGGGCGGCCGGAGCGTGTATCAAGATTCGTGAGGGCGTCGGCAGTACCTAAGCCCTCTCCTTTGCATTCATCACCCCTTTATCACGGACCCATCCACCAAAAAAACCTTCGGGCCTTCCACGTCCTTCACGAGTCTTATCCCGTATCTCATTCTAGACTCACTCTCGTTATTACCCCTGGCCGTCGCGAGTTCAAAGAGATTCCCAGTGTCGTGAGCGAGCGTGGTGGTGGCGGGGGAGGGGGGGGAGGGAGGAATGGGGGGGGGGGAGGATGTAGCAAGAATGACGCCTCTGCGGGCGCCTGTACGTTCGCGCCCCCTCCTGTCACAAAGGGCCGAAGGAGAAACACTGTACGTGTCAGACAGCGGAAATAGTGCGCCGCGCCCTGGGTTGTGGAGACGCACGAGCGCGCCGGAAGGCTGAAGGGGCGCGGCCGTATTTCTTGGGGGATTCCCCGGCAGGATACTGGGTAGGCTAGCCGCATCCGTCCTCCTCTCCCCGCGGGAAATCCCCGTATTATTATTTCAGGTGGACTCCGCCGCCGCCTGCGTGGCGGGGTTGCATTAAACATGGCGGCAGCGAGGTGCCCGGGTCAGAAGCGTTGCCGTGCCCTTATACGTTTTTAATAAATCAGACCTTAAGCACAAGTCGATGTTCGTGTTTCTTTTACATTACCTGAATAATAGAAAGCAGTATCAGTTCCATTTCAATCACATAACGATAAGCACTCACAATTTCAGTTAATCAGACACAGTGTACCAAAAGGTTCGTTTCTGGGCCCTCTGTTTTTCTAATATGGATGGCTACTACGCTGTCCAGTCACGTTAACGTGACCGCCTGTGAAAACTGAATAACCATTAGCGATTCGGACCGCTGCGAGACCTGCAGGAAGAGAGTTAGCGAGGTCCCAGACGGTACGAACAAGTATGCGGACCCACGCCGACTCCAGTATCACGGCCAGTTGTGCTAGATTTCACAGCTGACGATCTACGGCGCCAACAGCCCGATAGAGGTGGTCCCACATGTTCTCCACTGCATTTAAATCCGGGGAGTTTGTTAGCCAGGGGAGTACTGTAAATTCATTCTGGTCCTCTTCGAAACCACGCGCGTACAATGCGAGCTGTTACACAAGTTTCATTATCATGCTGGTGAATTACATCTTTACATCTTGCCGAAGAAATGGTTCAAATGGCTCTGAGCACTATGGGACTTAACATCTTAGGTCATCAGTCCCCTATAACTTAGAACTACTTAAACCTAACTAACCTAAGGACATCACACACATCCATGCCCGAGGCAGGATTCGAACCTACGACCGTAGCAGTCGCGCGGTTCCGGACTGAGCGCCTAGAACCGCGAGACCACCGCGGCCGGCTTTGCCGAAGAAAAACAAACTGCATGTAAGGGTATACAAGGTCACCAATGATAGATGCGTACTTGCATTGATCCATTATGCCTCCCATAATGATGAGATCGCATAGAGAATGCCAAGAAAACATTTCCTAGACCATTACAGTCCCTCTTCCGTCCAAAACCGATCCGACGAGCCAACATCCAATTGTCCAATGGAGCATCGAAAAATGCCACAAGTCGCCACTCATGAACGTCCAGTTGCGATACTGGCGAGCAAATTCCAACCTTCGTCGCTGATGAACAGCCCTCAGCATGGGTACATACTGCTGAGGCCCGTACGCAGGGGCGTTCGCTGATCGGCCGTTGAGGAGCCAGTGTTGGTAGACCCTTGGTTCGTGTGGGCGGTCAGTTGCCCAACAGTTGCACGTCTGTTTGGCGGTACACATCTCCGCAGCCGTCGACATATACGGCCCGTAGTGCATCACAAATGCCTCGGCGCCGGTTTTTTATAGCGCCATTCTGCCATGGGAGGAACGCTTCAATCACAGCGACAAGCGAACAGTTAACAAAGTTGTTTCGGAGATCCTTCCATCCTTAGCCCCTAAGCCAATAATCATTCCCTTCCTAAAACTAAACTCTGCCCGAACAGGCCATGAAGGCCGAACGGCACCGACCGGCCGCCGTATCATCCTCAGACCACAGGCGTCACTGGATCCGGGTATGGAGGGGCATGTGGTCAGCACACCGCTCTCCCGGCCTTATCAGATTACGAGACCGTCATTCCCTTCCTGCTGTCAGATAAATCGCTCCGTTTCCGCATTACGACAACGACTGCAGCATTATCACCCGTCCCCGCCCTCCAACACGCTTTATATGGCGTGACAGCTAGTGTTGCCACCTGCGTCTGTGAATGGTTATTGCACGTTGACGTTGAACAAAGCGGTGGTCACATTAAAGTGACTGGACCGTATATAAATTATTGATCGGTTTTTAGAGTTCTATATTTTCCGAAGTATTACACGTGCAAATGTGACTGATGTATAAATAGAGCCGTCAACTCAACGAGTTTCATTGTGACCACCAGTTAGCGTTACGGGTGCAGTGCCTTGACAAAGTGGGGACAAAGCAAAAGAAAGGGTTTTTGTAGGTTGGAATATGCGAGATGTTACAACAGCGCAGCGTGCGTTCAGAGGAAATTACTGAAAAGACCCTACATGTTAAAACTGCATTGTGCGTAGGTATCGACTATTCACAGACACTGGTTGCCTCTGAACACAGAAAAGTACTGGTCGACCACGTGTACCAGATGCAGCCGTGAAAACGATGAGGAAAACTTTCGTATGCAGTCAAAAAACACGGTCCAACCAAGACACGAGCTTGAAATACCGCACCGTGCTGTGTGGAACATTCTGCGACGGAGGTTGCATTTGTAACCGTACCGTCAGCAGTTAGTGCAACAATTAAAACCGGAAGTTTATAATCGGAGCATTCAATTTTGCAATTGAATGCAGAAAGCTCTAAGGATGAAAATGTCGTCTCCGAACTGATATTCAACGACGGAGCTGCCGCCCATTTATCTGGAAATGTTAATCACCACAATGTGAGACTGCGACCCACAACATCCTCATTAAATTGTGCCACATCAACGAGTTTCGCAGAAGAATAATGTTTCCTTTCAGTGTCACGCCCGAAGCTGTATGGGCCGAAACACAGTGACTGGTAGCTTTCATCCCGATACGTTGTAGCTTATTGGAACCGAGCTCTCTGAGGCGGATTAGCGTTTTGTAGTATACACTGAGGTGAAAAAGTCATGGGCTATATCCTAATGTCGTGTCGGGCCACCTTTTGAACGGCGTAGTGCATCAACTCAGCGTGGAATTGGCTCAACAACTCGTTGGAAGCACCCTGCAGAAATACTGAGACTTGCTCCTCTATATCCGTCCATAACTGCGAGAGTGTTGCCACTGCAGGATTTTGCGAACGAAATGATGTCCCATAAATTTTCAGTTAGATGCATGTCGGGCGATCTGGTTGGCCAAATCGTTTGCTCGGATTGTCCAGAATGTTCTTCAAACCAATCGGTGACAAGGCACACTGTCACCCATAGACATCCCATCGTTGTTTGGGAACATGAAAAGCATGAATGTCTTACGAACGGTCTCAGAGTAGCAGACCATAAGCACTTCCAGTAAATGATCGGTTCACTGGACGAGAGGACGAACTTCATTCCATCTAAGCACAACCCACACCATTATGGAGCCGCCACCAGATTTCACAGTGCCTTGTTGACAACTTAGGTCCATGGCTTCGTGGAGTCCGTGCCGCACTCGGAGCCTACCATGAGCTCTTACCAGCTGAAATCGGGACTCATCTGACCAGGCCACGGTTTTCCAGTCGGCTTGGCTCCAACCGACATCGTCACGAGTCCAGGAGAGGCGCTGCAGACGATGTGCTGTTAGCAAAGGCACTCGCGTCGGTCGTCTGCTACCACAGCCCATTAACGTCACATTTAGCCGCACTGTCCTAATGCATACGTTTGTCGTAGGTCCCATATGGGTTTCTGCAGTTATTTCACAAAGTGTTTCTGATGTGTTAGCACTAACAACTCTACGCAAACGCCGCTACACTCGGTCGCTGACACTGGCGCTGTGGATCTCGGAATACTGAATTCCCCAACGAAGTCAAACCCATATGTCTAGCTCCAACTACCATTTCCCGTTTAAAGTCTGATAATTTCCGTCGTGCGGCCATAATCACGCCGAAGACCTTTTCACATGAACGACCTGAGTACAAATGACAGCTCCATCAATGCACCGCCCTTTTATACCTTGTGCCATCTGTATGGGTGCACGTCGCTACCCCGTGACTTTGCTCACCTGGTTTAGATTTCCCTGGCAAAACAATGAAGACAGGTCGATCCCCTCAATATACATGATTTCATATTTAACACCAGCAGAAATACGATCCTTTCAAATGACGGGACCGGCAGTCTACAGAAATTTCTGCGGTCCGCCAACTAGTGCGTCAAGCCCGCATCTCGTGGTCGTGCGGTAGCGTTCTCGCTTCCCACGCCCGGGTTCCCGGGTTCGATTCCCGGGGGGGGGGGGGGGTCAGGGATTTTCTCTGCCTCGTGATGGCTGCGTGTTGTGTGATGTCCTTAAGTTAGTTAGGTTTAAGTAGTTCTAAGTTCTAGGGGACTGATGACCATAGATGTTAAGTCCCATAGTGCTCAGAGCCAGCCAACATGCGTCAATTCCGCGAGCTCCATCAGCTCTCGGGCGGTGGAGATCTGCCATTATTCGGTCAGTGAATGCCGGCCACCTTTTTTTTTTTTTTTCTCTTTGCAATGCGAGTTGCGCCGATGGCCACCTTCAGCTCTTCGCTGAAGACGGGAGCGAAGAGCCGGAACGCAGCCTGTGCGCGTAGGACGGCGTTGTCTGCGAGCGAGGCCTCCCCGGGCCGTATATCTGGTGGAGGTGAGGCGCGACAAGGCGCGTAGTTTGTTACACAGTTTATTCGCCGCGCATGACAGAGCCGGCCGCCCGAGCCGGTTAGGCGGGACGAGTCGGCAGGGAAAATGCTCCGAGGCGGCGAAATAAGCAGCCAGGAGGCGGGAGGGAGGGAGGGAGGGGCGTCGGCGTCTGCGATCGCTCGCCGACCGGGCGAGAGCCACTCAGAGGCCGAGGACTGGGATGCTACGGCCACTCACGTCTCCACACAAAGTGGCCAGAAAGTAATCACTGGCTATATTCAACTATGAAATTACAACTAAATCAATACAATGAAACGAATACCCTTAGCAGAATACAGCCGTTGATAGACGTCAACGGGGATAGGTGAAAATGTGTGCCCCGACCTGGACTCGAACCCGTTATCTCCTGCTTACATGGCAGACGCTCTATACATCTCAGACACAGAGGATAGGGCGGCTGCAGGGACTTATCTCTGGCACGCCTCCGGTGAGACGCACATTCCCAATTTATTGTCCCACACTATATTCGTAGTGCCACCGCTCATTACACTCATTACTCGCGGCTTTACTGATTCCCAGAAGAGTTAAGGTACTGCTTGTGCATCCGCATAGAAGATGGACAAATGGCCGGTGAGCCATATATATATGAAGATGATATCTGTTCTCTCGGACATGCCTTAACTATATATATGAAGATGGTAACAATCGGACATGTCCGTGAGAACAGATACCACCTTCATATATATATTCAGCTAGATACACGCCAACAGTTGTATTACTCCGGTAGTAAACGAAAAGGAATGAAAGTTGCAGCATATCGCCTCGACACTGAACGGTACTCCCTTTGTATTACGTACCGGGTATTTGCAATTACATTGACTCCATTTCGATTGCTGCAGTGCAAGCTGAAGCACCGTAGGTGTACTCGCGGAGTACTGTAATCGCGGAGTGTGCTGTAAATAAGAGTTCCACTTTCTGCCGCCAGATGAAAATACGGCGCTGTAAGCAGTCAGAATGTGAAATGTTCGTTGCTTTGACTTCAGTACGCTGTGTATCGTTTGGCGACGCGTGTTGGTTTCGTTTGTCGAGTGACTGTTGATGCAAGTGGTTGAACAGGTTGAAGTTTTCCGTACGAAACGCAGTGGCTGTGGAGAGCAAAGACCGTGCACTGCTGGTAACGTTGTTTTATCAGTACGGCAGCAGTGGTAGCACTGGATTGCGGTAATGTCAGTGACAGAAACAGATATAAAGAGGCCCCATGTCAATAAATGGGCTAAAAAATATGATCAAGAAATCTGAAGAAACAGGTGGATTGAATGTTACAGCAGGGAGAGGGCGGCAGCCAACTCCCTTGGCAGTTGTCGATGAAGTTGCTGTAGCTATAGCTGACCATGTATTACACGCCTCAAATTCTGCAGCCAGTCCCCGATATGTGTTACGGGAATTCTCTCTCCTCTGGTCAACACGTCAAAAGTTTTTGCTGCGCATTTTACAATAGTGTCGCTACAATATTCGGAATATGGATCAAATGAAGTCCAAAGACAGGCTAGAACACCCTCGTTCTTTGGCGTGCAAATGGACATGGATGCCTTATGGCCGGGGAATATTCTTTCGATGGATTAGGCACATTTACCTCTGCACGGTGCCGTGAATTCACAGAAATGACGCATATGGGATTCTACTTCCTGCTCATGTTGTGCAGGAACACCCACTGCACTCACCTTATGTGACTTTGTGGTTTGGTTTCATAAGCTCCTTCATTCTCGCTGCGTTTTTCTTCGAGGAGATGACACCTCTTTTATTATTTTTTTCAGCATACTCCGCAGGCGCAGTGATTAATGAACATACCTACGACGTTTCAGCGTCCTGCGATGTACACACCCCGCAGTGCAGCAGTCGGAAGACCGTTAGTGTAATTACGAGGGCTGTTCAGAAAGTAAGATCCGATGGGGTGTGGAATGGGAACCACAGTGAAAATCCGATGAAGCTTTACACAGATGTGTTCGACAGTGTGTCTAGTACGCCCGTCGATCGCGTCACGTCGCCCTTTTCTGTTCTGAGCGCACAGTGAGCACGTAAAGATGCTTAGAACAGTAGTGTCTCCCGTCATGTATGAGGACCTGGTGTGAGATTGCGCTCGATGTCGTGCAGCCCACATGACGTAACTGTCATGCGTTTCCTTCTCCGTGACAGTTGTCGGCCACACTCTGAAGTGTCAGCCGGCCTGTGTGGCCGAGCGGTTCTAGGCGCTTCAGTCTGGAACCGCGCGACAGCAACGGTCGGAAGTTCGAATCCTGCCTCGGGCATGGATGTGCGTGGTGTTCTTAGGTTAGTTAGGTTTAAGTAGTTCTACGTTCTACGGGGACTGATGACCTCAGATGTTAAGTCGCATAGTGCTCAGAGCCACTCTGAAGTGTCAACGAAGATGCTCCTGCAGCGTTTTCGATGGGAATTGTTTGATCACCCACAATACATCCCGTAATTGACTCTGATTAAGTTTCATTTCTGCTCACATGAACCGCTTGCTATGAAGACAACGTTCTTACACAGACAACGAGCTACACACGGCGCAGAGAATTGGCAGGAAGCACAGGCGGCTTGCTTCTATGACAATTGTATTGAAAAGTTGGTACAACGGTACAAAAAATGTCTAAATCGGACCGGCGACTGTGTAGAGAAGTAGCTGGAAAGTGTAGCTAACTGTTGCAAATAAAACATTTTTTATTTTCACAGTTTGTTCCATTTTGCGACCGATCGGACCTTACTTTCAGAATATGCCTCATATAACCCCCTGGCACCAAGAGGCTGGCTGTTAAAGACTCGACACAAGAGCAGCGAAATTCGACCGACCAGGTATCAGAGTGCAGATATGCCATATAATTAAGTTACGTTGCTGAAATGCATTGGTTTTAGCAACTCAGCTCTTATAGAAATTACAAGCTCCACAATAAATAATGAGTCATATCTTCGAATGTGGACACTTGATAAATGGAAGCGGGATAATCAAAAGTATTAGGATACCCATTAGTGGACGAAAATATGGCTGCGTTCACCATCCTCCACTAAGAGCTGAAACTGGATAGGGTTGTGATGTTGGACTCTGGAACCTGCAGCAAAGACAACGTTCTAACTCGTTGCGTTCAGGTCGAGTCTCTAGACAGGCCAATCATTTTAAGAATGTTGTCCACAAGCTACTGCTTGACAGGTGTTGATTTACGATAGGGTGCACTGTTACGCTGGTACAAAGGACTGTCGTCCCGGAACTGTTCCGCTACTGTACCCAGTGCAAAATTCTGTAAAATGAGTTCGTATCATTTCACATTTAACATTTTCTGAAGCACAATAAGGATATCATACCACAGCCCGAGAAACAGCCCCATACCGGAACACCACCTCCTCAGTGCTTCACTTTTGGCGCTACAAGTGATGGCACGTGACATTCCCCAGGCATTCGCCAAACCCAAACCCTTCCATCGGATTGTCTCAGTACTCTCCATTCCTAATCAATCGTTTCCAGTCATCCACTGTCCAGTGGCTTAACTCTTTACACCCCGCCGGCCGCGGTGGCCGTACGGTTCTAGGCGATTCAGTCCGGAACCGCGAGACTGCTATGGTCGCAGGTTCGAATCCTGCCTTGGGTATGGTTGTGTGTGATGTCCTTAGGTTAGTTAGGTTTAAGTAGTTCTAAGTTCTAGGGGAGTGATAACCTCAGATGTTAAGTCCCATAGTGCTCAGAGCCATTTTTTTCTTTACACCCCGTGAAGCGTCGCTTAACCCTGATTACAGAAATGTCTCGTGCATGACGGACTACACGGCCACTGCATCCCATTCTTCTTAACACTGTACGCAGTCATTGTGTCACTGGACTGCTGGTAGCACTGTATAATCACAAGTGATTCCTGGCGCTGATTTCTCGCGATTTATTGCAACCACCCTTCGAAATGCTGAACGGTGCATCCCTGTTAGTACCTGAGGTCCGCCTGGTACTGATTTAGCTGTAGCTGTTCCTTCGGTTGTTTCCATTTCACAACGAAGTGACCACCAGTCAACGTGGACACTCGTACAATGACTGAAATGTCCCTGATGAGTTTATTACTCAGGTGATATGCAATGACTGGCCAACGTTGAAGCCGCATAGCTCTTCTAACCGACCCATTGTGCCCAGTCTCCTTTCATACTCGCGGGTCGGCCCTTGCTAGCATTTCGAGAAACTCTAAGTCAACCGCAAACCAAAGGTCGTCGACAGAAATGCACATAGTTTAATAATACAAACAACGTACATTAATGGGTGTTTTTGTTCTATTATTTATTGATCATCGAATGTTACTCTTGTTTCCAGAGAGCAGCAACTGTCACCCAACTTTGCAACGTGCAGTCTGCTGAATGCGAACGATCCAAGTAAGGTATTGCGCAACAGTCATGACGTCATACCGAGTTACAGCGGACTAGGCTGGCACGCAATGGAAAGCATATGAATTATGTATGGCGTGAGTAGGCCCTACAGTACTATGTGGGCATACAAGCTCTCCCAGCAATATGGCATAGTGCCGTCGCACTAAACGGAGACCATGTTGAAAAATAGTGTTTAGTAACCAAAACAGTGGGAAATAATGTGGTGTAACTGTAATCCTGAATAAAATCAAACTTCTTACATAAGAAATGTGTTGCATTACTTATTGTTGTGTACATAGTTCCGCGCAGTCAGCGCGTACACAACTTTCCCACTAGAGCGCGCCCCGCTAAGCACAACAGCGCAGGCGCAGCGCTCGTCCGTCTCCGAACTACGAGATGGCGCTGCTTTAGAGACGGACCAAATTCTGCTTCCGCCGATCCGCGTATTAATATGTAACGCTGCCAATGAGGTCGCTGCTTACATAGAACCTTTTCTCCTCGCGGATCACACTCGCGCAGTGATACATGAAGCCGCGAGGTATTATAACGAGTGTACAGACCTCCGATTAGTCAGTCTGCATTTGTCTGTACCAGACTGCATTAGTCTGTACCAGTCTGTACGAGTTCTACATTTGTCTGTTACAGTCTATAGTCAAGTTTCAGTCTGCGCTTAATAAGATTACCATATTCCTGTACATAGCCATGAAGATAAATGTATAGATACTTTAGTCATGTATCTGAGATACATGTGAAAATAAGATTAACGTAACAATACCAAAGGAACTTCAGATTGGCAATTTTGGTCACCGTCAATCTGCTACTCTAAGCGTGCGAATGGCATTTCTATCGTCTGACCTAATGGCAGAAGATAAACACGCCACGATAAGACCACGAGACATATTGCTGCTGCTGCTGCTGCTTACATCTAATACTTTCCCCTCTTTGGGGAAGTGTGAGGTGGAGTTTGTAGCCTTTCGGCTTTTACTCCCCTGTGTACTTGTGTGTGTGATTATTTCTGTACTTTTTTTTTTATGTCTGTGAGATGTGATGTTTGTTCTGTGTGAGTCTGGTACTTGCCTGAGGTTTGGCGAGATAGTTGTAGCATTTTGGGTAGGAGTAGGATTTGGGAATGGGTATTGGGATTTTTCTCTTCGACTTAGTCGTCGAAGATCGTCATGGGGCGATTGTGTTTATCGCGGGACATGTCATACCGACCTAGGGAGTGGATGAGAGCGTTTCCCGACCTGGAAGTACCTTCATAGAAGGCCCTTGCCAAGTCTTGAAAACGCTCTCTCAGTAGTGGGATTTCCGCAGCGGCATGCAAATCGTCGATAGGGAATCCAAGGGGTAAACGCAGTGCCCTCCTGAGGGCGCGGTTCTGCAGCCTCTGGAGTTTGTCCAGGTGCTGCTTCGCCGCGTATCCCCAGACAGGACACGCGTATTCCATGACTGGCCGGATCAGGGCCTGGTACACGTTCACTCCTACTGAGCAGGAAAGGGAGCTGGATGAGTTGAGGATTGGGTACAGGATGGACATTCTGGCGCAGACCTTCCTATGGACCTCGTCTATGTGGGGTTTCCACGTAAGACGAGAGTCCAAGGTTACGCCAAGGTACTTGTCGGTTCTGCGCCAGGGGAGTTGGGTTCCGTTTAGGTGAAGGTGGAGGGGGGGCCGTTAAGGAGGTTCGCGCCTTCCGAGCCTACGGGTGATCAGCATCGCCTGCGTCTTTTCAGAATTGATGGTGATTCGCCAGCGACGGGCCCAAGTTTCTGTGTCATCTAAAACCCTTTGTAGCCTACGGATGACCAGGTCCTTGTTCGCGTTTCTTGTGTAGAAGGCTGTATCGTCAGCGTACTGTGCAGTGTGCACCAGAGGGGCCGTTGGTGTGTCCGCAGTGTACAGACTGTACAAAACGGGCCCCAGGACCGATCCCTGTGGCACCCCAGCACGAATACGCCTTCTGGTGGAGGTGGACGTTTCTACTTTGACAGAGAAAGTTCTGTTCGAGAGATAGCTTTTAATCTGTTTAACTATACTCCCGGGGAACCCTTGGGTGTACAACTTGTAGAGTAGCCCTCTATGCCATACTGAGTCAAAGGCCTTGGCTACGTCAAGTAGCACTATCCCGCAGTAGCCTCTGTGGTTGAAGCCCTCTGTGGCTGCTTCAACCACTCTCATGATCTGTTGTGGGGTAGAGTGGTTCTGCCGGAATCCGAATTGGAAATCCGGCAGAATTTGCTCTCTGGTGATGTGTTCTTGTATGGGTCTTAGCAGGAGGCGCTCGTAGATCTTGCTGAGAGTTGGCAAGAGGCTAATCGGCCTGTAGTGCTGCGGGAACAGAGGGTCTTTCCCTGGTTTGTGTATTGCGACCACTTCCGCGTGTTTCCAGCAAGCTGGGAACTCGCGGGTACGAGTAATCTCGTTGAAGACGTTCGCGAGGTGTTCGATCGCCGTGGGTGGGAGGTTTTTGACCAACTGGTTGGTGACATTGTCATGTCCTGGCGCCTTTTTGGAGGGGAGGTACCTAATTACTTTTGCCACGTCTTCGGGGGCAAAAACTGTGGGTTCGTCTTCTGGGTCCTCCTCAGCATTGAGGAAGACAGCCAGTTGACGACGGACCACTCTTTCATGCTCATCATCCTGGGGTTCAGCCGCTTGGAACTGCTTCTCGAAAGTGTCGGCGAGGGCGTTGGCCTTTTCAGCATGGCTGTAGGCCATACCCCGCTCGCCATGCAGTGGCGGCATCCTAGCGCGTCTTCTTGTGAATTGTTTGGTTGCTTGCCAAAGTGTGTGATCGTCTACTTTGAGGGCTGAAAGGCGGTTTTGCCATTGCTGGTTTCTGTGCTCATTGAGCGCTACCTTCAGTTCTCTCTGTAGACGATTGAGCAGCCTCCTTGTGGCCTGGTTTCTGGTTATCTTCCACTCTTTTGCCACTCTGTTCTTATGTCGAATTTGAGCTAGCAAGTGTTCCGGGAGCTGTATTTGCGGCGGCGGGCCATCCCTTTGTGGAGGGGTGGCTTCTTCCGCTGCCTGCAAGATGGTGCCTGTTAGCTCTTGTAGCGCTTGTTCTACTGTTTCGGCAGTAGGTGGCGGGGCGCGAGCGATATCAGAGGCGACAGTTTCTCGGTATCGCTCCCAGTTTGTACGTTTGTAAGACGTCTGGTACCGTGGGAGTGCTACCCATTCTCCCACGTCGACCTCTAGGATCACTGGGTTGTGGTCGGAGGACATTCTGTTGATCGTCCTCGCGGTCACAAACCCCGTAATCCTCCTAGTGAGAGCTATGTCCAACACGTCGGGCCTGCTTCCATTTTTTGGAAAATGTGTGGGCTCGACTGGACCCCAGGTTTCGAAGTGGTGGTTGCGCGCTAGTTGTTGCAATCTGGCGCCTGCTCTGGAGGTTACTCTAGAATTCCAATCAGGATGTATGGCATTGAAGTCGCCCCCTATTATGAGTTTGCCTTCAATTTGCCCTAGAGTAGCTATGTCTCCCTCATCTATCTGGTCTTGTGGGGGTCGGTAGATTGCAACGATTGTTAGGGGTCCAGTGGCAGTGGCTACTTCCACCGCCACTGCTTCGATTTTATTGGTAGCTGGTAAGAATACCTGGTGGTGGGGGATCCCTCTTTTTATGTATATGGCCACTCCTCCGCCTTGGGTTGGCCTGTCTTTGCGATAGCTAACATAGTTGGGGACTGTCGCTTTTATTCCCGGTTTTAAGTGGGTTTCCCCCATCATGCATATGTCGATGGAGAACTCCTTCATGAGTTCTCTGAACTCGACCTCTTGGTTAACAATGCCGTCTGCGTTAAAGACGCACATTGTCAGGCCATGGATGTTTGGTCGTCTATCCATGATGGGGTTTTGAAACTACACGAGACATATTGCTGACACTCGCCTACTTCGTTAGAGCGACGGGTCAAATAATCTGAGGGTGTTGTACTGAAGGTCTTACAGTACACACACCACACTTATTGAATGTACCCCGTACCAGATCGGATGGAGAAGCAGATAGCTATGGGCTGTGGAGTGGAGGATTTGGCAGTGTGGCGCCCCTCCCCCGGCCTGTAAGCCGCGCTCCCATTGGTCGGCGGGGAGGCGCCGCGTTGTACAGCATATTTATCGGCGGTTGCGGGCGCGCCGTACTTTGTTACACAGTTTATCTGGCGCGCGCTGCCAGCGCGGACACCTCGCTGGCTGTAAAGACGCGGCTTAACTGCGACGCTTTTATTAGAGAGCGGCGCCAAGGCCGGCCACAAAGTTGCTAACGCACGTCGCGACCGCTCCGCGCTGACGCTTTAATTCCATCCCCCGGACCTGGCCCGACCGACACTGAGGCCCAGCGCCGACCGCTGGCCGAGATCCTGCAGCGCTGGACTCCCGTGTCCACTCTGCAGTTCACAGGCGAAGCTAAACAAGGAGCTGCCACAAGGCTCTGTTCTGCCCCTTTCCTGTTCGATTTGGACATGCCAGATATGCCTGAAACCACACCATTAAAGTTTGGGTACGCTGACGACTGGACACTCGCAACGAGGCATAGCGATCTTGAAAGTTACCGAGTCAAAATTGAACAATAATTTTGCTAAGTTACGTTCGTATTAGTCAAAGCTGGACGCGTGGAAATTGGTCCCTGTATCTACATCTACATTTACATCCATACTCCGCAAGCCACCTGACGGTGTGTGGCGGAGGGTACCTTGAGTACCTCTATCGGTTCTCCCTTCTATTCCAGTCTCGTATTGTTCGTGGAAAGAAGGATTGTCGATGTGCCTCTGAGTGGGCTTTAATCTCTCTGATTTTATCCTCATGGTCTCTTCGCGAGATATACGTAGAAGAGAGCAATATACTGCTTGACTCATCGGTGAACTTATGTTCTCGAAACTTCAACGAAGCCCGTACCGAGCTACTGAGAGTCTCTCCTGCACAGTCTTCCACTGGAGTTTATCTATCATCTCCGTAACTCTTTCGCGGTTACTAAATGATCCTGTAACGAAGCGCGCTGCTCTCCGTTGGATCTTCTCTATCTCTTCTATCAACCCTACCTGGTATGGATCCCACACTGATGAGCAGTATTCTAGCAGTGGGCGAAAAAGCGTACTGTAACCTACTTCCTTTGTTTTTGGATTGCATTTCCTTAGGATTCTTCCAATGAATCTCAGTCTGGTATCTGCTTTAACGACCATCAACTTTATATGGTCATTCCATTTTAAATCATTCCTAATGCGTACTCCCAGACAATTTATGGAATTAACTGCTTCCAGTTGCTGACCTGCTATATTGTAGCTAAATGATAAGGGATCTTTCTTTCTATCTATTCGCAGCACATTACACTTGTCTACATTGAGATTCAATTGCCATTCCCTGCACCATGCGTCAATTCGCTGCAGATCCTCCTGCATTTCAGTACAATTTTCCATTGTTACAATCTCTCGATATACCACAGCATCATCCGCAAAAAGCCTCAGTGAACGTCCGATGTCATCCAAAAGGTCACTAATGTATATTGTGAATAGCAACGGTCCTACGACACTCCCATGCGGAACACCTGAAATCACTCTTACTTCGGAAGACTTCTCTCCATTGAGAAAGACATGCTACGTTCTGTTATCTAGGAACTCTTCAATCAAATCACACAATTTGTTTGATAGTCCATATACTCTTACTTTGTTCATTAAGCGACTGTGGCGAACTGTATCGAACGCCTTGCGAAGTCAAGAAACACGGCATCTACCTGGGAACCCGTGTCTATGACCCTCTGAGTCTCGTGGACGAATAGCGCGAGCTGGCTTTCACACGATCTTTTCGAAACCCATGCTGATTCCTACAAAGTAGATTTATAGTCTCCAGAAAAGTCATTATACTCGAACATAATACGTGTTCCAAAATTCTACAACTGATAGACGTTAGAGATATAGGTCTATAGTTCTGCACATCTGTTCGACGTTCCTTCTTGAAAACGGGGATGACCTGTGCCCTTTTCCAATCCTTAGGAACGCTACGCTCTTCTAGAGACCTACGGTACACCGCTGCAAGAAGGGGGGAAAGTTCCTCCGCATACTCTGTGTAAAATCGAACTGGTATCCCATCAGGTTCAGCGGCCTTTCCTCTTTTGAGCGATTTTAATTGTTTCCCTATCCCTCTGTCGTCTATTTCGATATCTACCATTTTGTCATCTGTGCGACAATCTGGAGAAGGAACTACAGTGCAGTCTTCCTCTGTGAAACAGCTCTGGAAAAAGACATTTAGTATTTCGGCCTTCAGTCTGTCATCCTCCGTTTCAGTACCATTTTGGTCACAGAGTGTCTGACGTAAGTCCATTAAACACCCTCCAAACTAACGAATTACGAATTAAATGACTATTGAATGAAACAAGAGTCAATTAATTCGGTTGATTCATTACAAAAAACAATTGAAAAGCAATGACAACACGAGGGGCTTTCAATACGTAACGCAACACTTTCTTTTCCGAAATCAGGTTGGCTTTATTCAGGGTTTCAATGCAATATATTATTCTCCATTTTGAGTATCCCAAATGGTGAACGAGTGTGCCAGCACTGCCAATAGAAACGTCCAGTTGAGCAGCGAGATGTTTGTTTGTGCTCCATCGATCAGCTTGAATGAGGGTGTCCACACGTTCCAACATTGCAGGAGTCACGGCTATATGCGGCGGGCCAGCACGAGAGATATCGAACAACTTTGAACGACGTTGTTGCGATGATGACAGCCGACTCGCTCAACGAATCGACGTGCTTTTGTTCACTGCCAGCTCCCTGTAAGCATCTATGAATACGTAAGTAGGCTGTTTAGGTTTTTATATTGGTAACGCGGCCGGCCGGATTGGCCGCGCGGTTCTAGGCGCTTCAGTCCAGAACCGCGCGACTGCTGCGGTCGCAGGTTCGAATCCTGCCTGGGGCATGGATGTGTGTGATGTCCTTAGGTAGTTAGGTTTAATTAGTTCTAAGTTCTAGGGGACAGATGACCTCAGAAGTTAAGTCGCATAGTGCTCAGAGCCATTTGAACCATTTGAGTCATTGGTAACGCCACTTAACGCTCTGTATGAAAATCACAGGCTGTGCTGTGTGCAGTCTGTGGCTGGTTGGCATTGTTGGAATATTCGCTATTGTAGTGTTGGGCAGTTGGATGTGAACAGAGCGTAGCGTTGCGCAGTTGTAGGTGAGCCGCCAGCAGTGTTGGCTGTGGGGAGAGAGATGGCGGAGTTTTGAGAGCGGATGATCTGGACGTGTGTCCATCAGAAACAGTAAATTTGTAAGACTGGATGTCATGCCTATCAGTAGTTAGTGCATTCAGTAGTTAGAATCTTTTATTTAGCTGGCAGTATTGGCGCTCGCTGTATTGTAGTAGTTCGAGTAACGAAGATTTTTGTGAGGTAAGTGCTTCCTGAAAGGTATAGGTTATTGTTAGTCAGGGCCATTCTTTTGTAGGGATTATTGAAAGCCAGACTGCGTTGGGCTGAAAACATTGTGTTACTTTAGTGTTGATCAGGATAAGTAAAGAGCGAAATGTCAGAGTACGGTCAGTTCTGCTCAGCTGTTTGAAAATCAAGTAACGTAGAGGTTTTCCAGCACAGTAAAATATAAACTTTTCTTAGGGGACGTTTCAAATATATGTGATTCTCTAGTTTTCTTCCGAAAGAAACTCAATGACAGCCCTCTGCTTTGAACTCATCTCCGCTAAAGACGCCATTTTGAAGGCCGAGTATGTGTAACGCAGCCATCTCGTATCTTCATCAAATTCTAGGGGCTGAAACGGGAATATTACACTATGTCCCACAAAAAAATTCCGCATTTTCTCAAACGAAATTGCATTACTTATTGAACGCCCTCGCTACTATTGTAGTCAACCTTGGCACATCTCATAAATGATTCTGGTGTATCATTCTAATTGTAGTGTAAATGAAACAAATGCAATCACAAACTTTTAACGTGACTGTCACGGTATTAGAAGGAAAGGAAGATAGTACTAGACGAGACTGCGTTCAACCTGTGCTCACAGTTGAAAGCAAGCTGGTCACTGAATCTGAATGCTAGTTTTGAGAGTTGAGTTTGAAGTTACGAAATTCTATGAAATGACAGTAATGTTTCTACGTACTGCTTGGCGGCTGGAACTCGATCTCTCCATAAATTCTAATGGAGGTTGAAGTGGCTGCAGAATCGGTCATTAGTGTTACGCCAACGATTCTGGACAACGGGTAAGTTGGAATCAACTCGAAATCTCTCTAAATCACCATGCGCATTTGCACATTGAAGCGACGCAGAGGCAAAATCAAGGGATCGAGGTTCTCAGCGAAGAAGAAGTCTTGATGGTTCCCTCTGGAGGAGAGGTATGTTTGTAGCGAGCGATCGCATTTTCGTGTTTTCGCTCTTTATTCTATTCGGATTGGCTGGGACCGCGCGACCGGTATAAATGTTCCTTAGCAAAGACTGCTTCCCTTCATTGGGTTCTTCTCAGGTGATTAGCCAATAACGAGAGACCATTCATTCAACACAGAAAAAAGGCCCCTCACTCTCCTTTCCATTTCTCTCTCTCTCTCTGTGGCCAATGACGCGGATCTTCGTCGGTGTAATCGACTGTCTCTGTATAAACTCTACTTTATTTATATTAGACAATCCTGGCAGCTCAATGTTTTGCAGTCCGCTCCCGGTAGCTGAGTGGTCAGCGCGACCGAATGTCAATCCTAGGGGCCCGGGTTCGATTCCCGGCTGGGTCGGAGATTTTCTCCGATCAGGGACTGGGCGTTGTGTTGTCCTAGCCATCATCATTTCATCCCCATCGACGCGCAGGTCGCCGTTGTGGCGTCCAATCGTAAGACTTGCACCGGGCGAACGGTCTACCCGACGGGAGGCCCTAGTCACACGACATTTACATTTTAATGTTTTATAAACATCCGGTTTATGTGAAATCAAGGTCCCGCGACATCTCACGCCTGCAAAGCATCTTCGCTGATTCCGGGTTCAGACAGAAGCGGGACACATCACTGAAGACATTTCTACTCCACTCAATGATATTCCAAACCGAAGACGTGTCTGGAGACACCGAGGACGTTGGTGGGATACCAACCTGGCTGACGTAAAGTGTGTCTTTTCTTTGGACATCTTTATTCCTTTTAAAACAACGTGACTAATTATGTACTTCAGAGTTGTGTATGTGAGGAGAAGAGCAGCGAGCAGGTGGATGAAGAAGATCTCTGGTCTTCCTCATCAGCAAGCTCTCAGAGAAATTGGTAAGCGTCCAGGATGGAGACGCACGGTTCATACGGTCACGGTGCTCACCAATCAGCACGACGACTTGTGCCAGCGATGTGATAGGAAATGAGGATTCTACAAAATGCGTTGTGCAAACTCTAAAACGATATTAAACTCTCAATTAGATACTAGGGTTGGATTTGCTATTTAGCTTAACACCAACATCAAATGGTGGCATCGAGGTAGTGTTCGCACCCGGAAGACGATAGGATTTTATTAGGGAGGTAAAACAATTGCGGCCGGTTGACATCACTTACCAGACGTGGATGTGAAAAATGTAGCGGGAGTGGCAAACGCGAATTGAGGAGAGGAGAAACAATCGTGCAGTACTTTGAAACACTTCGAGTTGGAGTCGGAATCGATGGCAAACGAGAAAGGAGATAGCGAATAAAATTTTTGATTGCAGAGCATTTTTCTCGCTAGGCGCACAGCGACAACATCCGGACGTTTAAAATTATGGAAATTGGTCAATAAAAGAAACAACGTTCTCCCAGAAGCGCAAGATTTTATCGTTTCAAATTTAATTCGTGGGGAGGGGCGGTGTCTGGGTAGAGAGAGTAGAAGTTCTTCTCTCGCGGGGGCCCGCAAAACGGGCAGAGCAAGAGCGGGAAGTTTGCGCGTCCACTATAAATTCATACTAGCGGGGACCGTTTTATTATGTATACATAGTCCGGCGGCCGCAGAGAACGCTCCCATAAATTTAAATTGGATTGAAGATTCCCGGGGGCGCATTAGGGGGTAAGGTAGGGGTAGGGGGCTCGGCCACCCGCACAATTTGCAGGGCCCGCGTTTTTTACGAGGGTTGAGCCCATGCACCCCTCCCGGTACAAAACACGCCGCAGGGTTGGTCTGTGGCATCTCCGTCACTTTTAGACGGTGTACCTTCAACTGTCGAATGACAAGTGTAGGTCGTAAATTGTACAACGAGCGGCAATGGAAGCTACAAGGTGCCTTCAGAGTGACGTAAATCCTCGTCCTCCGGGCGAGCCTCTGTTATATCCAAGTAGTCGGTACTTAGCTGCGTTGAGGCATTCAAAATCTATATCCCTACATGCTTCATTTTTTCCATTTCCAAGTTACCGCAGCTGATTGCAGCTGTTACGATAAATCCTACATTGTAAAAGAGGTCACGCATCATCCTGTGATCAAACCAAAGGGATCAAATCAGGCGTTACCCCCGTATTGCGACCATTTTAATCCTGAAACACAGAAAAATTTCGAGAACTGCTGTTTGTACTATAAAATATCCAATAAGAAAAGCTCTTCTGTATCACAGGATGGCATAAAATTAGCCCATCAGTTTCCTCCCAGATGCACTCTCTCGGTGAAATCGACACCTTGTTTGGTGACAATCCACATTATTTTGCCGATTTGGTCTTTGTGAGAGAAAAAAATAAGTGTGTAGTTCGCAGAGGAGCATATAATTTTTTCGATGTAGAATTCACTTAAATCTTATATGATCTGATAAATTTAAGTAAGAATTTTTTTAAAAAATTGAGTGATTTACATTTTTAAAACTATTTAGAAGTTCTTGAAGAGACCATTACAGTGCTATACCGTTTGTTACTGTTGGGAAACCTTTCGCAGAAATAATCATGAAATGTAAATAAAACTGAAAGGCAAAGTCACTTAATAAAGGCAAGGCCTCCGGTCCAGACTGTATACCAGTCAGGTTCCTTTCAGAGTGTGCTGATACAATAGCTCCATATTTAGCAGTTATACACAACCGCTCGCACACAGATAGTTTCGTAACTAAAGAGTGGAAAATTGTTCAAGTCACACCAATACACGAAAAGGGATATAGGAGGTGTTCCAACATTATGAACTACCTCGAAGAACACTGACTATTGACACACAATCAAAATGGATTCAGAAAGCATCTTTTTTGTGGAACACAACTATCTCTTTATAGTCATGAAGTAATGAGTGCTATGGACAGGGAATGTCAAATTGATTCCATATTTTTTAGATTTCCAGAAGGCTTTCGTCCCCGTTCCTCACAAGCGTCTTCTAACCAAACTGCGTGCCTATGGAATATCAACTCAGTTGTGCGACTGGATTCGTGACTTCCTATCAGAAAGGTCACAGTTCATAGTAACAGACGGAAAGTCATCGAGGAAAACAGAAGTAATATCCGACGTTCCCCAAGGCTGGCATAAGGAGCAGAGGTGGACTAATACGTTACTGACTCAATTTCTGAAGCTCAACATCTTGAATAACTAATTCGGTTTTTCTGAAATTGTAATCATTTGTTTGTCTGTGCATGTGCACCACATATACCGTTTTCGTTTTGCGTTTCTTGAGAAGAGCAAGCGGATTTTGCAATAAAAAAATATGAGGTGGTATTTAAAAATGACCTCTGCTGTTGATGTCTTCATAACGAACAAAGTTACAAGAAAGCCAATCATCCTTGTTAATATCACACTGATTTTTAAACATTTGCTTGATACACTTTCTTTTATATTTTGTTTCTAGAGAAAAATACATCTGGGGTGGTCGGGATCGATGAGGCACGCTGTACATGCAACACGTATCCGAGTTAGGGATGGTGGTTATCGCTGAAACAGCCGGTTTTCGGTTATATCAATTTTTTTCACTTCCAGTTTAATCTTACTGTTAAAGCCGCTCAAAATAACGGGTTTTTGAAATAATCGATTTTCGTTTTTTTATTGCTATTATAAACGTAGACTTTTGTTTGTAATTCTCAAGATGCTCAGAATCAACATAATACATAAAATAGGCAAGGAAAACTTAGTCAATCCATCGTTCGCTGGTTTTCTCGAAAAGTAATAAGCGATTAAATACCTCAAAAAATCGGCACTATTCTCCTGCTGATTGTAATTTTTTTGAAACTATGTTTCAAAACCATATTCCAATCGAAGATCATACCAGTATTTGGGTACTACAAATAGGCACTAAGGAAGAAAAACCAAGTAGAAGAGCTCAATTTTTTCTTGATAAGTTGCCCATTTCCGTGGGCTGCGAGGAGATAACGGCATATTATACAGGCACAGGCAGCATATCAGCTACTTTTTGTCTTATTATAAACTGTGAATGATTGTCAAGTTTTAGGTTTTCTCCTTGTATGATCTCAAGTTCGTTGTGCCTCCTCCCGTTCTTAATCAACTAAACGAAATGGGCCACTTTTCTTTTTCAAATACTTCTAGACTCTGGATGGTGCCACTCTGTAACAAAAACTATGTCTCGCGAGCGCAGCGATTAACTGCAGCACAGACCTAGTGAGCCAAGGCTTCCATACCACATGGACGCGCGTAATGTCGTCTAATAGGCCATCCTATATGGCAACAGGTACATTACTGATTCAGCAATGCCTTCCGACTTTTATGCGGTATATTTATTGCCCATTTCTAACAGTCAAACCCCTCCCGCCGGAGGTTCGAGTCCGCCCTCGGGCATGGGTACGTGTGTTGTTCTTAGCGTAAGTTAGTTGAAGTTAGATTCATTAGTGTGTAAGTCTAGGGACCGATGAACTCAGCAGTTCGGTCCCTTAGGCATTCACACATATTTGAACGTTTACCTGTCAGAGTTATTATTAAAATAGCACTGATCACTTTTCCCTTTTTCTACAATCTGCCAATATTTCAAAGCTAACGGAATTTTATGAAAATCATTACTCGTTTTTTAAAAAATATATTTATAAGGCAAGAATTTAAATTATGCTGCTACGGCAAATATATGAACTGGTTTCCTTGCCCAGTTATAAGCGAAAAATAAAAAAATTGCCTGCTTCAACCGAGACCAAACATACACAATGTGATCAAAAGTATCCGGACACCTGGCTGAAAACGACTTACAAGGTCGTAGCGCCCTACATCGGTAATGCTGGAATTCAATATGGTGTTCGCCCACCTTTAGCCTCGATGACAGCTTCCACTCTGCTAGGCATACATTCAGTCAGGTGCTAGAAGGTTTCTTGGGGAATGGCAGCGCATTCTTCACGGAGTGCTGCACTGAGGAGAGGTATCGATGTCGGTCGGTGAGGCCTGCCACGAAGTCGGCGTTCCAAAACATCCCAGAGTTGTTCTACAGGATTCAGGTCAAGACTCTGTGCAGGCCAGTCCATTACAAGGATGTTATTGTCATGTAACCACTCCGCCACAGGCCATGCATTATGAACACGTGCTCGAGCGTGTTCAAAGATGTAATCGCCATCCCCCAACCGCTCTTCAACAGTGGGAATCAAGAGGGTGCTTAAAACATCAATGTAGGCCTGTGCTATGATAGTACCACGCAAAACAACAAGGGGTGCAAGCCCCCTCCGTGAAAAACACGACCACACCATAACACCACCGCCTCCGAAGTTTAGTGTCGGCACTACACAATCTGGCAGATGACGTTCACCGGGCATTCGCCATGCCCATACCCTACCCTTGGATCGTCACATTGTGTACCGTCACTCGTCACTGCACACAACGTTTTTCCACTGTTCAATCGTACAATGTTTACGCTCCTTACACCAAGCGAGGCGTCGTTTGGTATTTACTGGCGTGATATGTGGCTCATGAGCAGCCGCTCGAGCATGACGTCGAAATTTTCTCACCTCCCGCCTGACTCTCGTAGTACTTGCAGTGGATCCTGCAGTTTGGAATTCCTATGTGATGGTCTGGATAGATGCCTGCCTATTACACATTACGACCCTCTTCAACTGTCGGCGGTCTGTGTCAGTCAACAGACGAAGTCGGCCTGTACGCTTTTGTGCTGTACGTGTCCCTTCATGTTTCCACTTCGCTATCGCATCGGAAAGAGTGGACCTAGGGATGTTTAGGAGTGTGGAAATCGCGCGTACAGGCGTATGACACAAGTGACACGCAATCACCTGACCACGTTCGATGTCCATGAGTTCCGTGGAGGCCGGCCGGTGTGACCGTGCGGTTCTAGGCGCTTCAGTCTGGAACCGCGTGACCGCTACGGTCGCAGGTTCGAATCCTGCCTCGGGCATGGATGTGTGTGATGCCGTTAGTTTAGTTAGGTTTAAGTAGTTCTAAGTTCTAGGGGATTGATGACCACAGATGTTAAGTCCCATAGTGCTCAGAGCCATTTGAACCATTTTCTTGAGTTCCGCGGAGCACCCGATTCTGCTCTCTCACGATGTCTCATGACTACTGATATGGAGTACCCGGCAGTAGGTGACAGCACAATCCACATATGAAGAACGTATGTTTTGGGGGTGTCATGATACTTTTGTTCACATAGTGTATACCGAAAAATCCCGTTTATTCAGAACTAAAATGCTGGTGCAGGTTTTAACCAGTCGGTTTTTCTAATCCACGCACTACTGTTTATAAAGCTATTGACAATGTTGCATTTCCTACAGGATCTGTGCATACCAAGAATAAATTGAAGTTGAAAGCCATTGAATCTTCTTACTGCTGTGGATGGACTTTGTTTTCATGGGAGCAGCACTGAATTTTAGTGTTAATAAAGCCAATACTTTTACACATGGTAGCTGCGGGTTGACTGTTGCCATTGTTTAGTGTGGCAGTATTTCTGAAATTGGTGGACTTGACCGTTTCAATCATCGTGACGTAATTACTTACCGTACTTTTAATGTTTTTAAAGTGTTCAGTAAAGACGTTCGCACATAAATTAATGCTACCATGTATTTTGTTGTAAGAACACGTCGCAGACATTAAGTTGGCCCTAATGAGGCAATTTATGTATGGTGTACAGGACATGATGTGTGTCAAACTGTAAATTTTGTTGTTGCTATGACCGTATATTTTGTCTTTGACATTGGAAAAAACTACGCATTGATCTTGCCAAAAGCCGAGGGGCGCCTCTTAGTACTGTAGCTCTCAGGCGTAATCTGGGATGCTCTGTGTGTGAGGCACCTCTTTTGTTTCTCTATGAGTCGCAGCTCGATTGCGTGATGGCGCAACACACCGTTGTGTGACGTTGTGCCGTACGTTGCCGGTTTCCTATGTGTGATTCTGCTGTGGAATCCAGTAGTCAATATAGTCCCAGTTATCCGATTGCTTACTGCGAGAAGGCGAAACGCCCAAGACAAAACCGATCCATTCTACGAAGAAATCCTCAGGGGGTTGGCAAAACAAATTCGAAAAAGATGGGTGCGTCCCCGCGAGACATAAAATGGCACGTGGAGAGCGCAGAGGCTGATCTGGTGCTCCAGTCTGGAGCCTGGAGCGCCTCCGTGCTTCATAAACAGACGCGCATCACAAACAGATTAGGACAGCGTCGTATCTGCACTGCTGCTCGCTGCGTCAATCTCCTGCGCGAGCCCCGAAACGTCTCTCTGCAGTAATAAAACCCGGATCAGCGCCACGAATAATTTTGCCTCCTCTATCTTTCTTTTTCACTTCCTTTTTCTCCTTTTTCAATTTCCCTGCCGTCTCGTCCCATCAGCCCGTGGCATAAATCACGATATTCCGCCATAAAACCGCCTCTGCTACCACCTAGCGGCCGCCCCGCCAGTTATTCGCCGCCGCCGAATTGCTCCCGCTACTGCACTGGCTCGCCAAATTCCTCCCTGCATCGCTTCACTCAGCCATATCACCTTCAAGTTTCTCTCAATTCGTCCTACACCTCTCTCACTCTCTTCTTACTTTTTGCGCATTGCTTATGAATGCCTCGCCAAACTTATACCAAACTGATTTTTATTTTAACTCGCAGTCTAATCGCTCATTACTAAAAGGGGATAAATTCCACAAAAATTGAAAATACAGGTTTTTTCGGTTTAGGTTTCTTGAGACACAGACAGCTCGATTGGAATTAAAATGGGGAGGGAGGGGTGGGAAGGGCATCATTGCCTTGCTTTTATAGGGAGCCGATTTTAACCTACGATGGTTTTTAATAGGGTACGACTCCAGCAGTTATCACGTTTTTGAAATGAACTTGTGACAGGTCTGGAATCATGCTGAACCAGTCGGTGGTTTTTGTTGAAAACTTCTATTAGTTTCCCAGCTTTCAGTATTACGATGATCAGCTCAGAATTTGAAGTTGTGAATAAAAAATAAAGTAAAAAGAAAGAAAGAAAGGTAAGATTGATTACTTTTAAGTATGCTACAGATTTTAAATTTTAAGGTATAAACACGAAAACAGATGGAGGTACATTTTACTGTTGTCATGAGCGAAAAGACAAGAAAGGTCCTAATCGGTTTAAGAAAATTCTCCAGTGGCAGATCTGCTAAAATCTACCACTATTTCCGCATTGGAGGTCACTCTTATGTACTATCTGACCACGACTAAGGTGCCACGAAAAGGAAGTTACGAATGTGCGACCGATCACTTACTCTAGATCAGTGTCCCCCATTCGTATATCCGGGCGGGGACTACTCAGGACGACGTCGTTATCAGGAGAAACAAAACTGGCGTTCTACGGATCGGAGCGTGGAATGTCAGATCCCTTAATCAGGCAGGTAGGTTAGAAAATTTAAAAAGGGAAATGGATAGGTTAAAGTTAGATGTAGTGGGAATTAGTGAACTTCGGTGTCAGGAGGAACAAAACTTCTGCTCAGGTGAATACTGGGTTATAATCGAAAATCAGATAGGGGTGATGCCGGAGTGTGTTTAATAACGAATAAAAAAAAATAGGAGCGCTGGTAAGCTACTACGAACAGCATAGTGGAAGCACTATTGTAGCCAAGATAGACATGAAGCCCACGCCTACCACAGTAGTAAAAGTTTATATGCCAACTAGCTCCGCAGATGACGAAGAGATTGAAGAAATGTAGTCATCGGGAACCGTAATTCGATATTAGGAAAAGGAAGAGAAGGAAACGTAGTAGGTGAACATGGAATGGGGGTAAGGAATGAAAGAGTTAGTCGACTGGTAGAATTTTGCACAGTGCATAGCTTAACCTTAGCTAACACTTGGTGTAAGAACCATGAAAGAAGATTGTATATGTGGAAGAGGCGTGGAAACACTGGAAGGTTTCAGATAGATTATATAACGGTAAGACAGAGATTTAGGAACCAGGTTTTAAATTGTTAGACATTTCCAGGGGCAGATGTGAACTCTGGCCACAATCTATTGGTTATGAACTGGAGATTAAAACTTAAGAAACTGCAAAAACCAAAAACGTGGGACTTTAAGGAGAAGGTATCTCAATAAACTGAAAGAATCTGAGGTTGTAGAGAGTTTCAAAGAGAGCATTAGGGAACAATTGACGAGAACAGTGGAAAGAAATACAATAGAAGAAGAATGGGTAGCTTTGAGAGATGAAATAATGAAGGAAACAGAGGATCAGCTACGTAAAAAGACGAGTTCTAGTAGAAATCCTTTGGTAACAGACGAGAAATTGAATTTAATTGATGAAAGGAGAAAATATGAAAATTCAGTAAATGAAGCAGGCGCAAAGAAATACAAACGTCTAAAAAATGAGATGGACAGGGAGTGCAAAATGGCTAAGCAGGGATGTGTAGAGGACAAATGTAAGGATGTAGAGGCATATACCACTAGCGGTAAAGTAGATACTGCCTACAGGAAAATTAAAGAGACCTTTGGGGAAAAGAGAACCACTTGCATGACTATCAAGAGCTCAGATGGAAAATCAGTTCTAAGCAAAGAACGGAAAGCTGAAAGCTGGAAGGAGTATATAGAGGGTCTATACAGAGGCGGTGTAGTTGAGGGCAATATTATGGAAATGGAAAAGGACGTAGATGAAGATGAAATGGGAGATATGATACTGCGAGAAGAGTTTGACAGAGCACTGAAAGATCTAAGTCGAAACAAGGCCCCGGGAGTAGACAACTATCGAATAGAACTACGGACAGCCTTGGGAGAGCGAGCCCTCACAAAACTCTTCCATCTGATGAGCAAGATGTATGAGACCGGCGATATGCCCTCAGATTTCAAGAAGAATACAATAGTTCCAATCCCAATGAAAGCAGGTGTCGACAGGTGTGAAAATTTCCGCACTATCAGTTTAAAAAGTCACGGCTGCAAAATACTAACACTAATTCTTTACAGACGAATGGAGAAACTGGTAGTAGCTGACCTCGGGGTAGATCGGTTTTGATTCCGTAGAAATGATGGAACACGTGAGGCAACAGTGACCCTACGACTTATCTTAGAAGATAGATTAAGGAAAGGCAAACCTACGTTTCTGGTATTCGTAGACTTAGAGAAAGCTTTCGACAGTGTTGACTGGAACACTCTCTTTCAAATTCTGAAGGTGGCACGGGTCAAATACAGGGAGCGAAAGGATATTTACAATTTGTACATAAACCAAATGGCAGAGTCGAGGGGCTTGAAAGGGAAGCAGTTGTTGAGAAGGAAGTGAGACAGGCTTGTAGCCTATCCGCGATGTTATTCAATCTATATATTGAGCAAGCAGTAAAGGAAACATAAGAAAAATTTGGAGTAGGAGTTAAAATCTATAGAGAAGAAATAAAAACTTTGAGGTTGGCCGATGACATTGTAATTCTGTCAGAGATAGCAAATGACCTGGAAGAGTAGTTGAAGGGAATGGACAGTGTCTTGAAAGGAGGATATAAGATGTACATCACCAAAAGCAAAACGATTCTAATTAAATCAGGTGATGCTGACGGAATTAGAATAGAAAATGAGACACTTAAAGTAGTAAAGGAGTTTTGTTATTTGGGGAGCAAAATAACTGATGATGATCGAAGTAGAGAGGATATAAAATGTAGACTGGCAATGGCAAGGAAAGCGTTTCTGAAGAAGAGAAATTTGTTAACATCGAGTATTGATTTAAGTGTCAGGAAGTCATTTCTGAAAGTATTTGTATGGAGCGTAGCTATGTATGGAAGTGAAACATGGACGATAACTAGTTTGGACAAGAAGAGAATAGAAGCTTTCGAAATGTGGTGCTACAGAATAATGCTGACGATTAGATGAGTAGATCACGTAATTATTGAAGAGGCACTGAATAGTATTGAGAAGAAGAGGAATTTATGGCACATCTTGACTAGAAGAAGGGATCGGTTGGTAGCCCATGTTCTAAGGCATCAAGGGATCACCGAGTCAGTACTGGAGGGCAGCATGGATGGTAGAAGTCGTAGAGGGAGACCAAGAGATGAATACACTCAGCAGGTTCAGAAGGATATAAAGTGCAGTAGTTACTTGGAGATGAAGAAGCTTGCACAGGATAGATTAGCATGGAGAGCTGCATCAAACCAGTCTCTGGATTGAAAACCACAACAACAAAAACAACAACAACAACAACAATATTTCACCTATCACCGATTCAGCCAGCTTGGTCACTCTAAAATTCATGTAGCAAAAATACACGAAAAGATGAATTTTAAAACATGGTGGATTGCTTTAAACAAAAAGGTCATCTCAGCTGAAACAATTGTAAGAGGCACCAGAAAACAGGAGGAAGTATCATTTGCTCCCCATTAGTTTCTGCACTACGAGTGCACTTCAGGAAAGAAAAGCAAGTAGTTGCAAAAACCTACATCGCACGACTCGAAGTCCATACTATTACCTCTTCACCTCAAAGTAGCGGTTGCAACTTACTTGCCCCTATTTGCCCAGTTATTTGCTAGGTGTATTCCTCTCTCTGTCTTCCCCTACAGTTTTCACCTTCTACAACTCCCCCTAATACCATGGGCGTTATTCCCTGATGTTTTAACACATGTCGTATCCTCCTGAACGTTATTCTCGTAAGTGTTTACCGTATATTTCTTTCTTCAGCTATACTGTGAAGAACCTCCTCATTGCGTATCTCCCAACGGTCCACCGAAATTTCCACATCTTTGCGCACCACGCCCCAAATGCTTCGAGTCGCTTCTGCTCCGTTTTTCTCACAGACCACGTTTCACTTCCATACAATTCTGTGCTCCAGATGTCCGACTTAAAAAAATTGTTCCTTAAATTAAGGCCGATGTTCTGTACTAGCAAACCTTTTGGAGCCAGGAATGACGTTTTTGCTTGTACTAACCTGCTTTTTTTTGTCTTGCATGCCTCCTCCGCCATGTGTTACTATGTTTCCAAAATAGCCGAATTCCTGAACTTCATCTACTTCCTGATGACTAATTTTCATGTTACGTTTCTCGCTACTCTCGTTTCTGCTACATCTTTGTTTTTCGTCTTCCTTCTCTTTACTCGCAGTCTAGATTTTATACTTACTAGACAGTTCATGACATTCAACAGATTGTGTAATTCTTCTTCACTTTCACTGAGAATAGCGATGTCACCGGCGAATCTTCTCATATCACTGTCTTCCAGTCAACATTTAATAGATATAGGTGTCACAGTGGATGCAAACCCGAGCCTTGAGAATCATCTGCCAAACACAGCTGCCAGACTTGGCATTCGGAATAAGAACTTGCAGAAACTGACCGGCACTTCTTGGGGAGCCTTCAAGGATCTCGCTACGGTCTTCAGCTCTAGATCTTGCCTGCCCGATAACGGAATACTGTGCACGTGTTTGGTTCCACTGTTCGCTTACAAATTACTTTTATAAAGTGTTGATTGGACCGAGCTGACATCAGGGTAGGACGACGATAAATATACCGAAGACAGTGCCCAAATAAAAATTGAATATATTGTTGTTCGTGGGTGTATAAAACTATTATATATGATTTGTGCGGTATAGACCTGATTCTGTCAAGGAAAAGTGTTTGAAAGTTATCAAGGTATTTTATACCCGTTTTAGTTAATTTGAATCTACTTTTATCCATATTTTGCAGTTGCAGCCATGACTATTCGATAAACAGGAAGTATGAGAGACAACTCCTTCAGTCACAATTTTACCGAGTTTTATTGAACCACAGACATCGCTCAGCATATGGAGGAGACTAAACACATTATCAAGAGGACAGAAAACAATAAAATTCAAGACTATACATATTTTAGAACAATTGAAAATATACGTCAATAAGTCACAAAGCGCGAGTCCATGTCCAATGAACAGACAAATTTCGCTACCTATAATCATTATAGTAATTTAAAAGACTTATTTTAAATTTTTTTCCTTGGATAAAAAACGGTAGCTCTGCAATCAGGCCCTGAAGACCAAGCGACTGTCGACCGACCGCCGTGTCATCCTCTGCAATGGCGTCGTTGGACGTGGTACGGAGAATCGGGAGGTCATCACACGGTTCTCCCGGCCGTTGCCAGTTCCTTGTGACGTGGAGCGGCTACTTCTCGGTCAAGTAGTTCCTCAGTTGAAATCACGAGCCGAGTGCACGCCGTTTCATTCCTCGAATGCCTGCTAGTACTGGCATTTGGGCCGGGGTCCTCTGAGTGGGAGGCACACAGGATGAGCATCTTTGGCCACCTCCTATACAATTGCACGTGTGAAATATTTCGATATGTACAGACAACTGTGCAATTATAGAATGAGTAACTCGACATTTAAACGTTAAAAATATTTTTCCTGGATTTTTCACTAGTTCGCGCTGTATTTTCCGTTATTTCATTTGCGAATTTAGCAACGTTATACCTAACCTTCTCACAACAGGAACATACATTCCGCATCGCCTCACTCAGGAGCAGACGTCAATAATGTACGAAACGTTTTGCACCTGACAAGGGATCCATATACACCGAAATGTATGGTTTGATTCAATAAAACACAAATAATTATGGCGTTATTATTCAAACATCATGCTTCAGGTAAAACTAGTTATCTTGAGTTATTCTGACCTAATGTTTCCACTGGAATAGTTCAACTGGACGACATGATTTTTTAAAGCCTTGCGGTATTAGCCGAGCGGTCTGAAAGCGCTGCAGTCATGGACTGTGCGGCTGGTCCAGGCGGAGGTTCGAGTCCTCCCTCGGGCATGGGTGTGTGTGTTTGTCCTTAGGATAATTTAGGTTAAGTAGTGTGTAAGCTTAGGGACTGATGACCTTAAAACTTAAGTCCCATAAGATTTCACACACATTTGAACATTTTTTTATTTTTTAAAAGGGATCAAAAGATAAGTTGAGTACCTTTCATTTCGTGAGAATGATGAAGAGCTTTCCGTCAGATATATGTACATCGAGCCTTTTCGATCCATCATAGATTGAGCAGAATGGAAAATTCTTCTATCATAGCACAAAAATGGCGAACACATTCTGGACAGTGTTAGCGATCTAAAAGAAGGGAACTAGCTTTTCGACCTATCCGGCAGCTTCAAAGATATTTAAATCAAAACAACTTGACATATTTGCGCTTATTTACTTTTTGGCATCAGTACCTCCGTCACATAATACAGTACAATGCAATGTGTCAAGTAAAGCGACGTGATACATGATGTCATCTCATATAACATGACACATGCCCTCATGTCACAAAACAACAGGACTGCCATTAATTACATGTATCTGTCGACCTCCTCACAAAAATTTGAACCGATTCGCACAAGGTTAAATACAGAAACGGCGCGCTTAGAAAAACCTACAAAAATGTGTTTCTGCACGTAAAATCCGATGAAGCTAGATTTCTGAAACCGATATTTTAATTTTATCGAAAGATTGTATTTTTTCATATATTTGATTCACTGTAAACCGTTTCTGTGCATTCAGTCCACGTAAGAACGAATTTTACTTGCTACATTCAGCTCTAATTTAAACCGTCGTCTCTCGATAACGGATACAGGTTGCTGAATAAAAAAATAAAATCGGGTTGACTTTATCCATTTGTCTAACACTGCGCAAAGTTTGAACCTATTCGTAGAGGCTTAAACTTTAGAAGTGGCACGCTTCATAAACGCCCCAAGAAAACATTTTTTGCGCTTAAAATACTAACGAAAGAAGATTTTTTTCAGACGGTTAAGACATATCTTATACCAAGGTTCGATACATCGGTGGACCAAATATGAACCATCAGTCTCACTCCAGTCAAGAGTTGCTGAAGAGTGACCATTTTTCGCTTAAAATCGGAACAGTGCACATGCAAATAGTGTCATTTGCTTAGGATTCAATTCATACCAATTAAAATCTTTTTCAAAAGCATTTAATCGATTCGCACAATTTGCCTGGGCGCTAGCACCGATTCGCGGTTCAAACCGTGCTTAAGATACTGTAAGATACCTATAATAAGACAGATATTCGACTGGCTGTACAAATGGCCGCTGGTCTTGGCTGAATCGAAAACTTTGTAGTCGATGTTCCTAGCTCAGGTAGAAACCGAGTGCCATGATCCCCACAAATCACGATTCTGCGCGAAGCTTTTTCAGATTTATTTTTCAGCCATATCAGACCTATAACAATTTTATTTACCTTACTGCGGAAGATATTCGGCCGTGTAAACACTCACTCAACAAGCATCCTCACCTCTCTGCCACTCGGAGATGAAATATCACTTTTTCAGTTCATCACGGCTAGAACTATGAGGAATTTCCCAGACCGACCAGGAAGGTAAAGTAGTGGTATAATCTGTAGCGCAAGCAGGTGACACGGCTATTGGCCTGACTATTGACAGAGTGCGACCTTCCTATCCGCCGCGGCACTAGGAGGGGGTTGGGGGGGCCCATCGCCCAGGCTACTTGTACCGTCGGAAAGATTCGCAATACTTGTTTTATAGCAGGCTGAATAGAACTGGGGCCGTCCTGCAGGGATTGAAATGAAGGAAAATCGCCGCCGCTATCGGGACCTGAAATCGGGACACCTCCGAGACTGGAGGCTAGTGCTGTAGCCGCTACACCGGCACGGCCAAGCACTGCCTAGTACTTGCACTTATTCCACATATCTGCTACTTTTCTATTCGCCTCTCTGCGCCGAGCGAGTTAAGCTACAGCAGCAGGTGTACAGTGTTCCGCAGGGCACCGCTCAGGGACCTCCAAAACTCGGCGGCCTGAGTGAGCCGTCAGCGCGCGCTGAGCACCCCTTGCCCCCGCTCCCCCCATCCACTTTACTCCCTCTTGTTCCCGTGTTTCTTGTCGGGGCTGCGCTGCCGTCCTTTTTATTTTTACGCAGCCGTTTACGACGCCGTTGTTCTCCGGCTTTTATCGCCGCCCGGGAACATTATCAGATGCGCTAAGCGACGCCGGTGGCGCCCGTGCATCCGCCAGCAGCAGCGTCGCGGCGCCGACGCCGACGCCGGCGTCGGAAACTTTGTTCCCCGAGGAGGCGGCCGCGCTGGGATCGGTCCGACGCGGCTACCCCCCTGTCCGACAGGGTCGTCCTCATCCGCCGTATGGCTTTTAAATTGGTTCCGGCTCGCGCGAATATCGCTGTCTTATTCGGCACTGACGAATTTTTTATACATTTATTGCTATTCCACCCACCTCGGTAGCCGATGTCACTAACGCGCACATGTGCCGTGGCGTTCGGTTCGGAGTTACGCCTGTTAGAATCCCGGTGGTGCATGAAATGTTCAGTGCCAGTATTCGGGCGGCAGATGGAGGAGAGGTGATGTTGTGAAGTCCCTAATCACCATCAAATTGTATCGAGCACGTGTACTGGTATGGAATCCAAGTCCCCTGCATGTCAGCTGGGGACTGTTCAAGTTGGTGGAGGCTCTATAATGTTGTGGGGCGTGCGCAGTTGGAGTGATATGGGACCCCTGATACCTCTAGATACGATGCTGACAGGTGACACGTGCGTAAGCATCCTGTCTGATGAGCTGCTTCCATTCGAGCCCATTGCGCATTCCGAAGGACTTGGGCAATTCCAGTAGGACAATGCGACAACCCACACATCGAGAAATGCTACAGAGTAGCTGCAGGAACACTCTTCTGAGTTCAAACACTTGTGCTGGCACAAAACACCAAAGGCATAAAATTATTGAGAATATCGGAGATTTTTTTTTTTTTTTTTTTACTCTTCCAACACTCCACGATTCTGACGAGCTGAGGCCGCAGTCCGGGACGCTATATCTCAATAAATGATGAATATAAGCCGGCCGTGGTGGCCGAGCGGTTCTAGGCGCTACAGCCTGGAACCGCGCTACCGCTACGGTCGCAGGTTCGGATCCTGCCTCGGGCATGGATGTGTGTGATGTCCTTAGGTTAGTTAGGTTTAAGTAGTTCTATGTTCTAGGGGACTGATGACCTCAGAAGTTAAGTCCCATAGTGCTCAGAACCATTTGAACCATTTTTTTTATGAATATAATATGGGTTACTCTAACGTCTTCAGCAATTTATCGTAAATGATAAAAGCCATTTGTGTGATGTACTTTTTAAGAAATTATATTGTGTCTTATTTTTCCGTAATGTCAACGTGTGTAGAAATGTTCTCAGTACGTCACACTGATGTAAATATATCCTAAACCTGGTAAGAACCAAATTAAAATGTAGAGCACACTGGGGCACATTTACGCGGATTTATATTCAGAATTTTTTAAAAATTTTTGGCTACATTTATTGTGTTTAAAATTGTTTAGTATTAGAACACTCTTGCTGAAGTGTAACTTCCTGTATACACTTCTAACTCAACATTACATTTAAAAGTGCAAAATAATTTTGCGTGGTCTCAAATAGAATGCATAAATGTGTCCTCGGTATGGGGCAGGTTTACGCTCCTGTGGGGGCATGTTTACGCATATCATAGAACGCAATAATGAGTAAACAAAACACACTACTGAAATTCTCAAAATACGTTTTACTGGCAGTAAATAGTATTATAGTCTTGCTTACAGCAATTAACGTGGTACCATACGATCAATTTTACTTTAAGCAAAAAAATTTTTGGAGCCCTTCCACCGGTTAGCGTAATATGGCTTGTCAATGGCCTATTCATCATCGCTATCCGAGTTGCAACTTATGCACACAAAAAATAATGTGTTCCTTGTGGCACAACCGTCATGAATATACCTTCCACATATAGAGCACTGCACTCATTCTCGATATTATTTTTGTCTGGCTGTAAATGCAAAGGAAACGTGCTCGGATAGCCGAAGTGGATAAGGCGACTGCTCGCGTCAAGCAGAAAATCGGGGTTCGACTCCCAATACGGCAGAAATAAGTGATATTTTCATACATAACGTCAGAAAGATTCCGCAACTGCGGATACATGTCATAAATTTACTACGCTTGCAAGGTCGTTACCATTGTCTGTTTCTCCAGACGTTCACTCAGCTGGTGCCTTGAAGTTTGTGAGAGCCCTCTCTAGACGGCTGTAGTAATTTTGGATTGTCGGTAGCACTCTAGCAAGAATGGTTCCCGAAAAACGCGTTATGCGTAAACGTGCCCCAGTCCCTGGCTATTTCCCGTGGGCCACCCTGTAGATGCGAGAGCTATCCAGCAAACATGCGTTCGCAAGCGAGACGTTTGCGAGGTAACTACCAACGTTTGGGTACGAGCTGCCGCTGACTCAAGTATCACATATTGCCTAGCTAGTACAACCCTGTTTCGAACGCAAACTTTTCTATTAAGTTACCATCTATTAGAGCACATATATCGTTCATACACCATGCTTGAGGAATGTGGAACACGCGTGTTGTGGCATCGGCAGATTTTGCTGCTATTGTTAAGACGTTATCCAGCGCGCCTGTGTGGTCTGAGATGGAAAGGACGAGCCAGGCTAAAGCTGCTCGCACAAACTAAGTAGACACTCGGGGCAGCGGCTGATGGAAGCAACTATAAATGGCGAATGCCTTTACCGTCGCTCCCATCAACCACCGTGCCGAGTGAGAGCTTAATTTGGTCGAACAGTATATTGGCTTCGAGAATCAGCTCATCCTGATTCTCTTCATTTTTCTGCTATTTCTCAGATCTGAAGCGTACAGCACTCCCGTTGATATGGTTGTAGAAATGACTCAATGACTTCTACAGTCTTGTCAAGATTTGGGAAATGATCAAGGGTGTTCGAAAGAATTCATAACTCACTGCGGAGACCAATGCAGTATTGCATCCAAAGAGGAGAACGACATGTGGAAAATCTCTTAACAAGTACCAATGCACAGTAAATTGCAACGTGCCTAAACAGTATAGTGTTTCTTCTTAATATAGGTCATGAGTGAAATTGAAATTAGATGAGAACCTACAAGAAAAGTTTTAATTTTTATTACATTTGCGATCATTAGGAAAATACTTCATACTAAACTCGGTGGCGGATCGCAAAAGGCTCGTTTGTAAATGAGTGTTTGCTGTAATGTTTTTCCTTCTTTTACCGTATGCTTTCAGCGGTGCCAGTTTCGCTGTTAAGTATGATTAGGCTATTAGGTGCTTTCTTACACATAGTCAACTATTTGCCAAGTATTCTTCTTCTCTCGAATTACAGCACGTGTGTGTTCCTTTACTAATTGTGGTTGTGCTAGGTCGCAACAAAAATAAAAAGTTAACAAATTCAATATGGAAATTGTCAATATAAGAGCGTTAAAACGAAGCTAACAAAGCATGAAAAAAAGACTAAGCCCATCTTAACACAATGAATATGTGCAAAACATATTCTCTCTCTCTCTCTCTCTCTCTCTCTCTCTCTCTCTCTCTCTCTCTCTCTTCTCTCTCCCCTACGTAATGGACCCCATAGTTACCAAATCCTAAAATTCTGTATCTTTCCATTGGGTGAATTTTGAGAAACGACCATTGGCTGTATACTCATTTTAAGTGTGTGGATATATTTGGGTCATACCTTCTGAAGAAAGTAGTTGGGTTACCGGAATTTAAAATAAACAAAATGAAAAGAAGTGCTCCTTGAGATACCTCTGATGTAACAGACTATTTGTGAGGAATAAAAGCGTGACTCGCATTCGGGAGGACGACAGTTCAATCCCGCGTCCGGCCATTTTGATTTAGGTTTTCCGTGATTTCCCTAAATCGCTGCAGGTAAATTCCGGGATGGTTCCTGTGAAAGGGCACGGCCGACTTCCTTCCCCGTCCTTCCTTAATCCGATGAGACCGATGACCTCGCTGTCTGGTCTCCTCCCCCAAACAACCAAACCAATAAAAGCGTGTCTTTCCACTCAATTTTATTTCTCACCAGCTATCCACAGACTTAATTCGCCCAGTGTGCCATTACACTTGCAAGTGGTGCGTGACGTCACCGTTATTGAAGAAATACGCGGTATCATGTAGTATGGTTGAAAATCTGGCCTACCTATTGCATTTTACTAATAGGGTAAACCCATCTAGCTCAGTGACATACTTTATATGTGACAACAGACACATTCTTTGTCCTTGAGTAGGGTAAGCGTTTTAAACAATTTCTAACGGTCCTCAACAAATGACATGAATGTCTTCACGCGGGAAAGACATTCTGCGCGGGAATGAACATTTTGTTCCGGGTTCATTAAGGTAAGTTGTTCAAGTAATTAAATACTTATATAAAGTTGTACTATCAACGGAACATACTTACAATCTTACATAGATTTAAATACTTCCGTCTCTAAGCAAATGTGCGTAGAAGGATAAACCTAAATAGGTTTATGTAAGCAAGAGAAGACAATCCATTTCAAATGATGACCTTCATGTTGCGTTTGAAAAGGTTTTGGAATATGAGTGGTTGATATACAACGCTGCTGCACATTTCTCCATTCCACAGAGTACTTTATAAGACTATGTAGACGGCAGTGATGGTGACAAGCATAATGTGACCATTGGCAAAGTGGTTAGACCGTCTGCCCTTATCGAGTGAATTGGAAGTTAAGTTAGGTAATTTCGTAATACAAATATAGGAAACAGGGTCCCGCCGCGACGTTAACGGAATATTACACTAAGCATTGTAGCGCAGTGCAAGGAGTGTCGGAGGAAAAACGAAGTCAAAGAACAAAAGAAATGAAAACATCTGCGCCAGTTGTAAAGAGTGCTACAACTGTGGAAAGAAGAAAAGTGCTTGGATTCAGTGTTGTCTTTGTCTGCAATGATTCCATGAGAGCTATCAGTTCATCGATTCACCCTATGCTACGGTATTTATGTGTAATATTAGTGCAAATGTTAATAGCAGTGACACCGATAATAAAAATTAATGAACAGTGCGTTAAGTGAATTTTAACAACGCAAAAGAAAATTATCACGAAATTAAGCACATTATCATGGAGTTAAGTACATAGTGTCACAGTATTAGGTATCCTGTAACAAAATTAGCTAGCATGCCTACTTCCTCTGCCACATTTTTTTTTTTTTTACTTCAGCAGTTTCTCGTTTCTTAAATTTTTTATCATGGGTTAGTAGAGCAATTTAATGGTCTCTTACATGTAAAACATACAATTTCTAGGATGATTATTTGTTTTGATTTTTCATTTACAATCCTTAATATCACGAAGTTCTGAAGGTTTACCCTGTGTGACTAACATTCATTTTGAGTACAGCACAAATATGTCCACTTGACGGATTACACCTTGCCGTCGAAAACGCTACATAGTAAAAATTTTGCTGAAGTAAAATAAAAATACAATAAGAGATAAAAATACAAAAAATGGCTCTGAGCACTATGGGACTTAGCTTCTGAGGCCATCAGTCCCCTAGAACTCAGAACTACTTAAACCTAACTAACCTAAGCACATCACACACATCCATGCCCGAGGCAGGATTCGAACCTGCGACCGTAGCGGTCACGCGGTTCCAGACAAAAATACATTTTAATCTGATTTACTACAGCCGGTGCGATAGTTTATCGTCATTGAAAAATAACAGCACGTTCCCATGATGTAGTCTACTCTCGTCCCGTACCCTTTTGCGGTTCTACGAAGTTAATGGATGGACGAGTTTGCGAAGAGCTTAGTAGTGTCTCGTCCTCGACGGCGAAACCCTCCCATAAGCTTGTCAGGGGATTTGGCAGAAATCCAGCCTATCAAAGACGCGACTGAACATCACTCACCCCAAACGTAAAGACTTGTAGCTTAATGTCAGGCCCTCACCCTCAACAGCCCACGCACAACCAGCGGACTGTGGAGTCGATTCTGTTTAAATAAGGGAGTGTATTTCGAACTGCCCTTTCCAACCCCCTCGGCTGACTACGCCAATTACACCGCAGCAAGGGGAAGTTGCGCGTATTCCGTTGTTTTATTTACGCAACTGGCCGCATCAAGAATTCCATTAACTCTGAACCGAGGGACGGTCGGAGCGCGCGGACTGGTCGGGTATCTCGCGTCCGACCAAAACAAAAAAATAATAAGAGTAAGAAAATTACACGATAAATAAACGGCGCAGAAACGTAGAAGTAAGAAAGGAATCGGCGAGATTTATACTCGGGCCCTCTCGTGCCGTATATCACAGCGACGGACGCGTTCGCTGGGAGCCCCAGCCATTCATTTCCCGGCATTCATTACTGCAGCCGGAGTAGTTCTGCCGTGCATATCCCGATGCAGCCACGCCCTGTACTGTATTGTGAACGCGCACGCGCGCGTTTGTGTGTGTCGGTGTGTGTGGCGCGCGCTATCCCTTCGGACGGTCGGTGAATGCCGCCCTCGCCGAGGAAATAGGACGCCGAGGGGTTGGGAAGCTGTAAACCATTGTGTCCGGGTAATTACACCCCGTTCTATACAAGCCGGCAGTGGCTGAGCGGTCGGGTCCAGCTTTCCACCCCCTGAGAGGGCCATCAAGTGCACAAAGGGGTGATGCGGCCGTGCGGTCTGGAATGCGCCCCCGTTCCAGAGCAACCCCTTTTCTGCCCAAGATTACCAGCGGCGTCGCAGCCTCCATCACCACCGCTACTCGCTGGAGTTGTGCCCGGCAAAGCACTTAAAAAGCAGGAAGCACATTCCCTCCCCCCTGTGCAGCAGCAAAGGGGGTGGTACGGGGAGGGGTTCGGCTTAAAACGGGAGGAACCGGCGCGAGGCCGGGAGAACGGGGCGTGTGGTAGAGAAGGGGTTGGAGTAGAGACTGGGAACGCGACGCCATCTTGAACTTGGCGGGAAACTTCTCCCGCCATAAACGCGGCCGGCAATTGTTCGCGGGCGCCACGGCTGCCAACCCCTCGCATCCCCGGCATTGTTGGGCTCGTACTACGTCCCTCTTCCACCCTTCTTTCCCCCTGCCCCGCGTTACGTCAGCCGAACGTAAACACGCACAACGGGTTTGCGTTTCAGACCACTAAGTGTTCCTCGTTGTGAAGTGGTCGAGGAGAGGAGGGGACGGAGGAGCGGGTTTAATTAAAGTTTCGGGGAACCTGCCAGAGTTACAACGGTGCTCGGTTGCACTGGGGGTGGGATGCTACGTGCTCCAGGACGCCGACTCGTTTTTGCGTCAAACAATGGAGATTATGTGCAAGATGCGAATACTCGGTCACATGGATGAAGATTACGTAAACAAACTCTCCTAGTATTAACATAAAACTCTTGTGGGTATGGCTCGATTCGGACTGCGTCACACGCTGCTGTAAAGTCTGTACATTGCCGGGGGGTTGGGCGTAGACCAAGGCCTCTAAATCTCGCAACAGCCATAAATCCAACGATTCAGGTGCGGTGGACAGACAGGCCGTACTGCAGCATCTCCTCGACCATCCCATCGCCAGTGAAACGTAGCACTGCAACACGGTGGTACGATCTGTAGAAAGTGGGTTGGTGGCACGTTATGCGTAAACCACAGACCACAGGGGTTATCTTCATATCATTACAATAACGTAGGTAGCAGACGACGTCCTAGAATATCTTTGACTATAACCCAGAGATATTACTCCCACATATCGATTGTCTTCACCCGAAATCACTACTCTTAGATACTGTATTCATGCCCCACATGTCTTGAAGAATTTTTCCATGTATGTAAAACAAAGCAATGAGTTTTCCTTAAGAATAACGAAACTTCGCGTTAACTTTAGAGTGTCAGAATGCGAGAAAGTTGTAGATACTGTTCTTGTTTCGGAGAGACTACTTTGTATGATGGCAGTGTGTCAGAAGCAGCCCAGGTGCTGAGGGAGTCAAAGACATGTTACTCGGAGTCTTTCTCGTTGGGTTAGTGCTGCAGTGTGGATGTGAACTCTGACTGAAAAAAAGTAATGTATGCTTTAATCTGTTCTTTCATTTGGCCCAGCCAGCTGCAATGAGTAAACAAATCGTTAAACAACGCTAGCACCATTTGTATATACTGTGATTTCTGCGTTCTTCAGACGTTTGTTCATTACTTTTCCGTGTACAGGTATTCCGACCTATTGTATACTGTAATGCATTCACTGTTAACGTACCATAATTGTATCGCACTGAGAGATATTTTTTTTTTAAATTTCGTGTCATATTACGTAGGGCTTACAGTTGAAAGGAGCCGTTAAACCCCTCTGTACACTATAATTACAGACACTTTTCTTTTTGTTTCGACCAAACTATCTCCTTTAGGAATTTGTGACAAGTTTTTTAAAAAACAGATTACATCATACTGAGTACGATATATCGATTCAGAAATCACTTTTTTGGCGTAATATGTACGTAACATATTTCAGCGTTCATTATAGTGGCAGTTGTATGATGTCGAAATACATCAGTCTGCACTTACTATTTTCCTGTCTCCTGTTTCCGAATCGGATTCTTTCTGGTCCCACAAAATGCGGAGTTTTTACGTAGACGTGGAACGTAGAAGAAAGACAGACACTTAAAGTCTGCTGAGAGAACCACTTAGAGAGATAATCCGGAGGGAATTCCGAACGCATTTCTTCTCTACGAGCGTTTGTCGTGCCAGTGAGAGTAACGTTCTCTGGAGCAGGGAGAATTCACCCTTTCTTTCTGTGTTCCTTTTTCTTTCTGCCGTGTAAAACTCGTCCGTATTTTCCGCCGTCCGAATGGGTCGACAGCCGCGGCTGGCGTTTAACGCCCCTGTTACCGAATTTTCCGCGCTCTGTAGCCGGTTGCCGGGACTAACCCGTTCCCACGCGTTGGGCGACTCTTCTTAATTAGAGACGCGTCCAGAATTATGAGCCGGTTCCTGCCCCGTCCTGTTTACTCGGTGCGGCGAATAAAACTGGCGGTATGAGCCTCGCTGGAATTTCATTAGCTGCCATTGCCTCTCCGCCCTCCTCATCCCATATATCCAGTGAGGCAGTGCAACACGTTTCGCCTCTGCTGGCGATATTAGCCGGCAGAATCGGAGCCCTAAATAAGCGAACCCCTTCCCAGGATGCCCCGAGCCGCTTCGACTAACTTCCAGTCTGTCTGGGAAGGCTATATGATCGTGTGATAGCTCATACGTAATGAGGTATCTCGAACAGGATCTCCTCCTCCCGTACCAAAGGGTACGTTCATTCGTTATGGTTTTTATAATTCGGAATTAAGTGACTAACCGCACACAGTTCTGTAATTTTCCATCGTGAAATACACTCGCTTAATCGTTTATGTTTGGCACCTGAAACTTCGCTGGCTATGAAACGTAGCTAGCCACTTCGAAATAAGTTTCAAACTTCGATGCGAAGTCATGTGAACGGGTTAACGGATTTGATAAATAGCGGGATTGCGTTTACTGACTGCTTGCTGTTATTTTCATCCGTATATCATGTTCCAACTTTTTTTTTTTTTTTAGTCAACAACCTTCTGACTGGTTTGATGCGGCCAGCCATGAATTCCTCTCCTGTGGCAATCTTTTCATCTCAGAGTAGTACTTATAGCAACCTACGTCCTCGATCATTCACTGGATGTGTTCCAGTCTGTGTCTTCCTCTGCGGTTTTTGCTCTCTATAGCCCCTCTAGTAACACGGAAGTTTTCCCTGACGTCTTAACCCATTGCCGCTTCTTCTTGTCATTGTTTCCCATATGTTCCTTTATTCCACGACTCGGCGGAGAACTTTCCCATACCTTATCTCATCAGTCCACCCATTTTTCAACATTCTTCTGTAGCACTAACTCTCATGTGCTTCGTTTCTCATCTGTTTCGCTTTTCCTACTGTCTATGATTCATTACCATACAATGCTGTGCTCCGAACGTACATTTTCATAAATATCTTCGTCAAGTTAAGGCCTACTTTAGATATTGGTGGACTTCTGTTGCCCAAGAATGCCCTTTTTATTTATTCGAGTTTTTTGTGTCTTCATTACTTTTTCTCATTAAGTAGGTCTTTCTTCGGTTTACTCTCAGTCCATATTCAGTACACATTGGACCGTCATTCCAGTTCAACAGATCGTCCAATTATTCTTGATCTTCACTGACGATATTATTAATATCCAGTCATTCTTATTGTTAATGCCACTTCTGAACCTGTCTTATTTGCGTCTCCGCTTCTTCGTCTAGGGGCGAAAGACTGTCTTACATCCGTTTTAATCCCGAGTTCGAGTCTCGGTCTGGCACTCAGTTTTAATCTGCCAGGAAGTTTCATATCAGCGCACACTCCGCTGCAGAGTGAAAATCTCATTCTTAATCCGAGCACTTCGCTCTCAGTCATATACATTCAAAATGGAACTGAACACTTACGTAGAGTTCCGTTAATATTTTGCAACTCAATCAGCAGTGTGTATATCTGCCAAATATTGTTGTGTCTGCGGTGTGCGATTTAGTCAACAGAAACATTATGATTGGAAAAGTAAATGAGTTTCGTATGGTTAACAGTCTTTTAAAGATCGCTGTTTCATAAAGAATTCTGGTGGCGTTCGGTTAGACTTCACTGTGACAGATATTTGATTCTGAACAAGACAGTAATTTGTGGGGATAGTTTTATTGACACCACTACGCAGTGAATGACAATTCCTGAGTCGCATTGTAGGCATTACAATACAGTGAAATACACTTGTTCCCAAGTTTTGTAGCTCAAAATACTAATCAGAAACGGATTATTAAGAAAGCATCTACAAACGATAATTTACTACTTTCTGTCTAGTGCACTCTAATTATCATGGAAAAAAGGAAGTAAATTTTGTACTATTTTCAGAGAATATAAAGCAAAATTCCTGCCTCTACTGACAATGATATTCGATGGAAAATTAACAACAAAGTTACAAACTGCGTTTGATAAGGAATCATTGACCTTTCTATGATAATTTATTACCATCTGCATCACAGTATCTAATAGGTATACAGCTTCCTAAACCGCTACTTTTCCCGTCTCGAGGAAACCTTGAATAAAACATAGGTACGAAATCACGATGAGTAATGAATACTTTGTAATGGTTAAGCCGTTTAACAGTAGGCACTGCCAAGCAGTTCGATATTAAGTCGCTACTTTTACAGCCCTGCTCTATGGCCAATAAACTGTGAGAAGACTTGCTGTAAAACGCCTGTAAGAGGTTTCCGTCCAGCATTTGCATAAAATATGAGGACATGAGAGTTCCGCAGCGTTAAATTATTGGCATTACAAGTTGATAATAAATTCAGTTGGTACAGCATACCATGCAGCTCAAGGTCGAACACATGTCGTCCACTAATGCACTACCGTGACGAACGGTTCCTTAGTAACGTGAGCAGTATTTTTATTTCACTGTGCTGTGTTTTACTGTCAAGATAACCTTGACAGATTAATCTAAGTTCTGCAGGTAAAAACGTGCATTCATGCGGATCCTTTTTTTCTGTTATATGGAAGTGGAATGTGTGTGTAGACATGTTTCCGTACAAAACGTCTACGTACCTCCTTCTACGAAGTTTGAAAACGTGTAATACGATTTATGTAACACCATCATCTACATCCAGACACCGCGATCCAGCTTACGGAGTCCGGATTAATAAAAAAAAATAGAGAGTAGTTAACGTGGTGTTTATAAAGCATTAGTTGTTCTACGTAGTCTCCATCCGTTTGAGAGCAACGCACAGAAGTTTTTATAACCATGTGCAGCAGTAATAAATGTGCTTCTTTGCGATGTTGTTTACCTCGCACGTCGTACTGGTTTGAATGTCGGTTATGTCGTCAAAGCGTGAAACTGCATGAGAATTTTTGCACTTCGTCAATTTCAATAGGTTTGTATTGATAACAGCAAGTGTCATTGCCCGCGATGATTTTTTCCGCAAGAGAATTGTCGGCGTTTTGCATTTCAGTTTAGTCCCGGTAGGAGTCCACGCATCCTTGTTTTCGTTCGGGGGTCAAAATGTGCGGGACTAACTTTGTACATACTTTTTTCTTCTGCAAAAGATTCTGGAAGATGTCTTAAACACTTGATTTAAAGACGTTGCTATATCTGTAGCTCTACGACACTGAAACACTACGGCCGCATGAGAACTTAAGGTTACTTGTCTGTGAACGATTGGAAAATAAAGTTTACACAGCTTTAACCAAACAAGTGAGCTTTTTGTAGGCTAATAGAAGTGGTCTTGCTGAACATTTTGAGGTACAGTTAATTATATTATAGCTGTAAGGTCAACGATAACTAAACCGAAGAAAGACAAAGAAAATAAATCAATCACATTAGTTCTCTTATTGACATTATTACAAATGGCTCTGAGCACTATGTGACTTAACTTCTGAGGTCATTAGTCCCCTACAACCTGGAACTACTTCAACCTAACTAACCTAAGGACATCACACACATCCAAGCCCGAGGCAGGATTCGAACCTGCGACCATAGCGGTCGCGCGGTTCCAGACTGTCGCGCCCAGAACCGCTCGGTCACCCCGGCCAGCTCCAGATATTATTACTTTTTTTTTTTACGAAGATCACTATTACATTTCGTTTATTTGCCGCTCCATACTTGGAATTTATGCGATGCCTGTTTATCTTATTAACAACATCTGTATCTAAAAAGTAGACTACAATCCTGCCATTTCAGTCACAACTTTTTATCCTAGAAATATTTAAGTCTGACACTGACATTTGTTCCTCAAACAGCAGCCTGAAATATCCCCAAAAATTTCAGACCTCTAATTTGAATAGATTTTTTGTGTGTAAGATAAAAATGCCACTAAATTTAATTCTCATGAAATTCATTTGACTGTTGTATTTGATTAGAAGCCACCTATTTTGTTCCCAGTGTATTCCAGTTGTATAATCTTCTTGGTTTACACGTTCCTCGTCTTCTCTCTTGCTTTTCATGTTTCTGCCAGTAATTTTGGCCTCTTCAGTTGCCTCAAGGACCCATTTTCAGCGAAACTAACTGTATGTACCTCTAAAATCTCCGACAGTGTGACAAATCCATGATAGCCTAAAATATCTGAGATGCTTTTCTACCCTTCCTAAAACATCTCATTCTATACACTAGTATAATATTTGAATTATGAACTCCTCCTTTGCACAATCCACAAGAATATCCAGTTTCAGTTAGTCCACGGAAATCACAAAACATCTGAAGCTTACTGGTCACACCTTTCCTTCCTTCGAGATCTTATACAATTTTGACACCACCTTTTCAACATAGCACACACACAGCAACATTCTCTACAATCAAACACAAAGCCCTCCGTTCCATATTTGTGGAACAACATTCATTAATATGGTATTAATCTGATATTTTACAAGTATAACTCTGGGCCTACAAGTGTTTGAGCTTCTGTCCTGATGCACATGATGGAGCCCACCTAAAATCCAATCGGTTTGTAGATGCACTTCCGCAGTCTCTTCTTCTTGGCGACATAAACCGATTGCCGTAAAACTTATGTCTTCCAGTACAAAAATACCCTTATGAAGGCATAATAACTGTTGAGCATGACAAAACAGCAACAACTCAAACTACAGAAAAGTTCATAAGCAAAACAACGATCGAAAATTGACAACACATAAGACGTTCAGCAACGCGTATCTCTTAAAAGGGTTGTCACCTCGAAAAACAATTGTAAAGTGTGTCTTTCCCGGACGGGAGTGTAATAAGAACACTTTCCGTCTGACAACAGTGGAAACTTAACGGTAGTCGCACACCGACAGATCCTTAAGTTGCTTTTGAAACAACTTTTCGATGTCCATTTCAGGTCTTGCAACTACCATTTCGTTAGAAAAAATCCTCTAAATATCGATCTAAGACAGAAAATGTCGATTTTTGAAACGGAACCGAAGTAACATTAATACTGCTAGTGGATTGGTCAAATGTACGCTAGTTGCTTACAGGTATTACTCCAAGCGACCGCAGTAGTTACTGCGCGGACGCCCCTTTTAAAAAAATGATTCAAATGGCTCTAAGCACTAAGGGACTTAACATCTGAGGTCCCCTACACTTAGAACTATTTAAACCTAACTAACCTAAGGACTTGACACACATCCATGCCCGAGGGAGGATTCGAACCTGCGGCACGTCCCTTTTACGTCAGAAGTAAAATCAGCCTCGGAGCTCTTGGGACGGACGGTGTACGCTCCCGGGACTTCAACACTGTCATTAACGTTACACCACCGCTTTTAATGAAGCGTCGCTGATGTGTATAGAGCATCTTATTAACGCACTACTAAAGAAAGACCATCGTAAAAACTGTCGCTCTCCTTTGAATCTTCGCTCTTGGACTTGGGCTTGGAAGAGCAGTTGTATGGAATGAACATTGTCTTGAAAGAGGATATAAAGCGAATATCAAGGAAAGCAACACAGCGATAATGAAATGTAATCGAATTATATCAGGCGATGCTAGTATAATTACATTAGGAAACGACAAACTTAACGTAGTAGGTGAGTTTTGCTATTTGGGCAGCAAAATAAATGATGGCTGAAGTAGAGAGGATATAAAAAGATAAGAAAAACATTCCCGAAGAAGAGAAATTTGTTAACATAGAATGCAGATTTAAGTGGTAGGAAGGATTTTCTAAAAGTATTTGTCTGGAGCCGGCAGCTGTGACCGAGCAGCTCTACGCGCTTCAGTCCAGAACCGCGCTGCTGCTTCGGTCGCAGGTTCGAATCCTGCCTCGGGCAGGGATGCGTGTGATGTCCTTAGGTTAGACAGGTTTAAGTAGTTCTAAGTCTAGGGGACTGATGGCCTCAGATGTTAAATCTCATAGTGCTCAGAGTCATTTGAACCATTATTTGTCTGGAGAGTAGCCATGTAGGGCACTGAAACATGGACAATAAAGAGTTGAGAGAAAAAGAGAATAGACGCGTTCGAAATGTGGGAATACAGAAGAATGTTGAGGATTAGATGGTCGGATCACGTAACTATTGAGAAGTTGCTGAATGGAATTGGGGAGACAATAAATTTATGGTACAACTTGGCCAAAAGAAGGGCTCGGTTGATAGGACACATTCCGAGACATCAAGGGATCATGAGTTTAGTATTGGATGGAGGTGTGTGGAAGGGGGGAGGGGGCTTGGGTAAAAATGGTAGAGGGAGACCAAGGGATGAACACAGTAAGCCGATTAAGAAAGATGAAAGGTGCAATAATTATTTGGAGATGAAGAAACCCGCATAGGATAAAAGTAGCATGGAGAACTGCATCAAACCAGTCTTCGGATTGAAGACCATAACAACAACAGGATATAGTCTGAGCCTGGCATCTGATTTGTGCGCCGTTGGTCTCCGTTTGTAGAGACTTATCGCCAATAGTGCAGTCGCATTGTAGCGGGTCTCTTCGCTTATATGTGTGCAGTACGTTACATTTATTTAAGCTGAGGCTCAACTGTCAGTCACTGCACCCAGTGTCTACAATCTACTGGTATTCCAGCATTTCGCTACAGTCTCCTGGTGTTTTGAGTTTGCGCATAACTCCTACCTGGGACACTGCCGGTGTTAATTATCCTTCTGATGACTTCTTCCCGTCAAGAACTACGTATCGAGTTCTGCGTGAGGATATGAAATGGAATGACCACATGGGCTCAGTCCTGGCGAGACCAGATGGCAAATTGAGGCTGCTGCAGCAGTGGCACCGACATCAGAGAATTCCACCGACTAGTCACATCGGCCGAAGGCGCCCGATCTTTTCAAATCACCACGCCTGTACGCGCGCGGTCTCAGCGCGTACAGACTTCGGACGACGGGCAGTAGAATTCAAATCAGTTCGTTTTCTTCGGCCGAATCTGATTACATCTCCAAGCGCAAAACACGGATTTTGAGGAATTTTTAATTTTAGTGCAAGAAAGGAGGAGTTTGATGCACCTTGAGGATGAAAAATACAGTAATGGGCATATGTCTCGGATTCTATGATCCGAAATCGCTACTTTGTTACAAACCAGAAACTTCGGACACCTTCAAAATATACTAATAACTAACTGAATGTTATTTTACCTTCCATAATGCATATCCTACGGCTGTGTAGCCGTTTCAGCCCCATATCTACACTTGAAACGCAGCATGAAATCCTGCAACACAGACGAAATCTGTATCGAAAATTTTAGGTCTAAATTGTAAGCTCAAAAAGTTACGTGTTGAATTGACAAAGGTGATGAATGTCAGTTTTGGTCCTTAAAGTTATTGTTGTGGATCTTCTTTGTAATTAGTAATTAGGCATAAATTCTCTATGAATTATTATTACTGTTCACCGGTATTTTTGTGCCAGTAGGGTGGTGATTCTCTTATATGAGGTGGTTTTCAAATGTGGTGTATGCGTTTCCACTTCTCAGTGGTTTAGGTCTTCAGAGTATCTCATTCTAAAATTCGTGCTTGTCTTTCACACTTGCAGGGGCTGGACAAAAATACACAAGCACCAGAAAGACCACACATTACCGTGCCTAATACTGTGTGAAAAGACCGCTGACATTCAAAACAGCTGACATTCCTCTCGGAATGGATAAATACAGATCCTGTATTGTTTTCAAGGAAATCTTTCAAGACCATTCCTGGAAAATAGTGTCAGGTATAGATGTTGGAAGCGGATAGCGATCAACCACTCTTTTGTCCAGAGTAGACCACAAAGTCTCAATAATATTGAGGACTGGTTCTGTGGTGCTCAGGGGAGATGCGGCAGTTCATCCTGGTGCTCACAAAAGCAGTCCTGGACAATGAGAGCTGTGTGGGCGGAGGCCCTCACGTCTTAGAACACAGCATCACTACTGAGGAACAAACATTTACCACGGGATGAACCTGATCAGACAAAATCACCACGTAATCCTTGACAGTAACGCGGTCTTGCAGAGTAATCATAGGGCACATGGAATTCCACCTTGTGCTTGCCCAAATCATCTCCGAACCCTCGCCGTGTTTCCCTCTTGGGACGTAAACTCAGCCAGAAGTTTGACAGTGAGGGCCAAGATTCATCCAACCACATGACTTTTTTACATTGATCCGTAGTCCAGGTTATATGGCTTCGGCAGCGCGTTTTCCTGTTACGGGTATTTGTATCAATGAGGTGTGGTTTTCCAATTGCAGCTCGCTCTGTGATTCCCTGCTTCTCGAGTTTCGTTCTTGTTGTTCTCATGCTGACAGGATTGCGAGTGACTCGTTCAGTTATGCAGCCAGTTCTGCAACTTTCCTCCCCTTATACTTCATCACAATTCACTGACCGTCTGCTGCTATCAAATGGTTCAAATGGCTCTGAGCACTATGGGACTTAACATCTATGGTCATCAGTCCCCTAGAACTTAGAACTACTTAAACCTAACTAACCTAAGGACATCACACAACACCCAGTCATCACGAGGCAGAGAAAATCCCTGACCCCGTCGGGAATCGAAACCGGGCGCGGAAAGCGAGAACGCTACCGCACGACCACGAGCTGCGGACTGCTACTATCACTCAACGCACAATTTCGTCCGCGCTGTGACTCAGCGGATGATGTTCTTCCTCTGCGACTGTATTTAAGTCTAAGATACGAGGCCTGTTGAAATAGCAAACACTTCGGCTACCTTGATTACGAAAGCACTCGCCATACGAGTACCAATAATTCGCGCACGTCCGAATTCTCTTAGCTCGGACACAATGCACTCACAACTACACATCACGCTCTGACACTTGCAACGTATTTAGGGAGTTGCATAGGTGCCGTTCGCGGGCGAATATAACAGCGCAACGTGCAGGCTTGGCCAGCTTCTGCGTTTATGTTCAAGTATGCATTTATCGTGATGTTTCTGTCCTAGCACTCTATGCTGAATGATGGACAATGAACGTTGACTCACATGTTTTGTCTTTCACACATATCGTGAATGACAGCCAGTAACGCTGACCTGACTCACACCAATTTCGTTGAATGTATTTGAATTTTGCCGAGCATTTGTAATCTTACTTCTCAATGTCACCTCGAATCATCTCGAGTACGTAATAGAAAGTTTTCCTCTTCAGGTCATGTACTTGTAAAACTTGACTCGTTTCACTTGATTTCTTTCTTTCTTCTTTCTTTCACTGGTGCCATGTCCCGCGCTGACGCTGGGTCGGCATTGTTAGGAACGGATTTGGCAAGGTTAGTGGAAAGGGGTGGCCGGATGCCCTTCCTGCCCCCACCCCGTACACCCCGGGACGGAATTAGTGCACCCCAGCCTTCTGCGTCTAGTGTAATTAATGGAATAGTGCGAGCGTGTTCATATGTCTGCGAGTCGTGTAACTGAGGCGGAAAGTGGGGACCAGCCCGGTATTCACCTAGCGGGATGTGGAAAACCGCCTAAAAACCACATCCAGGCTGGCCGGCACACCGACCGACGACGGTAATCCGCCAGGTGGATTCGATCCGGGAACGGTGCGTCTATCCGAGTCCAGAAAGCAGCGCATTAGCGCTCTCGGCTAACCTGGCGGGTCTCTCGCGTGATTTATGATAATATAAAATATTTTTCTCTTTCTTCTTATATGAATGTCGTTATTTCGTGGCGGGCTTTACTCAAAATTAATTGCTAGTTTGGTTATTAGTTTAATTTTGATTTTTTCTCTGATCTGAATTAAATTGCTTTTTGTAAGACTGTTTGTTCAATGAAAGTTAACCCTTAGCAAAATCATTAATCACGATAATAATTGTAAGACACACTGATCTTGTAGCACGTTACATATAAGTTGCAAAATGAAATGAACGTTTTTTAGGTTCTTGCCTCGGCCGAACGTTTCTGCTCAAACATGAGATCTCTGATTATTATTTGCATTTTCCCACAGACGCGCGAGGGAATAATTTATTAACATTTTCTTTGGTAATGCATTGGAGTCTGAATCGTGGCACTGAATCTCGGCTCTTAAACTGAAAATAAAAATCTTAAAGCTATGTCTTTCGTTGCAGCGGCTGGCGGCTGTTGAAAAAATGTGTATTATAACTGAAGCGGGCGAATAATTCGCTTCCGCTAATTTCATGAATTAAAATTGCCACGTAATGGCGGCTGTGGCTGCAACGGCGGCTGCAATTGCTGCGCTGAAAATAACTTGAAACACTAATATTCAAAGGAAGCGGAGATGAGATAGGGCTCACCTCTTACAATTAAAAGCGAATAACAGCATGAAACTAATATATTATCTGATTACAAGTGCAATAATGCTTACATTCAACAGCACTCGCCAAGATGTCCGACTATTCGCATTGAAGACGAGAGAGAGAGAGAGAGTAATAACGGATAAAAGATGAGAAAAGATGGTTCCTTTTCCATGTACGTGGCCCAATATTGTCAGAGTGCATCTTTTTTATTCTTTGCACTCGAACATGACGCACAGAATTTTATATGATAATAATAATACACGTGAGAGAAAATTACATATCGCCTGAGCGGTTTATGTTCACGTATAATCCAATGTTAATTTTTTTTTCAGATACCACTTTCAAGTTTTTGTAGTATTTCTACTTGGGACGGTACACTTGTTACCCCAAAAACTGAGGGAAGAGTGTAGAATACTCGCCCAGTTCTACGGCATTCATATGCCTTCGGTGGCTTCTTAACAGCAAAAGCCGTGCAGCACTCGTCTGCAAGCACAGAGGCGACGTGGCACACAATAAAAGAGACCAGAGTAGACAGGACTATAATCTAACTTAACATCCTCGATCCCATCAAAATTACGAAAGAGGTCACACGCACTGTGACGAAACTATCGGCCGAGTCGGGCGATCTCTGGCGACGGTATCTGGCGGCCGCTCACGGTGCCGCTGTGAACGCATCGAACGCATCGTAGGCTTATTTGCAAGATGCTAGGAACATGTATTAGCCTACAAAGGCGGCTGCTCAGAAATCACTTGTGTGATCCTTCCTAGAACATCGCTCAAGTATGGGACTCATACCAAACAGGACTAACAGCGAATACTGGAAGTACACAATAAAGGGTAACACGAATGATCACAAGTTTGAACTCCTACGCATCGCTCGCGTAAGGACTGCGAACTAATTACAGCACACATGGAGTCATTCTGGCTTTCGTTCATCCCAGGATCCATACGTGATTGGAACAGTAAGAAGGAAAGTAACCTCTCCCAGGAACTTCACGATGTTTGCGGAGTATGTAAAGGGTGGCGCAGGGAAACGGGAAATTTCGAAATAACGCCATTTCCATGAACAAATTCATAAAACTAGAAATTTATTAACGAAAGTGAGTGTGTTCAGTATGCCATTATTCAGTATGTCTTTACAATCAACATGTCCAAAAGTGTCTCTTTACGTTTTAAAGATGACATCGGAAAGATGTGCTCCCATTCGGCGTTCACACTCTAACAGCCTGTTATGAAAACTGTGGAATGCGCGGTGTAGCAAATCTTGTGGAATGGCAGTGATTTCGTTTTCAATGTTCTCCTTCAGTTCATGAATTGTTGCAGCACGTGTACGGTACACCTTCCCTTTAAGATATCCCCACAGGAGTAGTCGCACACACTAAGATCAGGGGATCTCGCAGGCCATGCAATGTCACCGTTACGTGAAATAATGCGTCTTCCAAACAATTGACGAACTGCTGCCATCGATTGTCGAGCAGTGTGTGACGTGGCTCCGTCCTGCTGAAACCACATGTTTTCGACGTTTAAGATTAAGCTCGTACAGTTCGGTGTAAAGAATGTTTGAAGCATTTCAACATATCGAGCGGATGTTACTGTCACTGCACTACCATCCTCACGTTCAAAAAAAAATAAGGGCCGATAACACCATGACATGACACAGCACACCATATTGTGACCTTGGCGCTATCTAGTGGTCGCTGGTGAAACTCACAAGGATTGTCCTGTGCCCAGTAACGAAAATTCTGTTTGTTCACGAATCCGTTCAGGTGGAAATGGGCTTCGTCTGATATCCATAAGTTACCCAGGAAATTCGCGTCCTCGTTGATTTTAGCTAATATCTGGCTACTAAACTCCATACGTGACGCTGGGTCTCGTTCATGTAAGTGTTGCACAATCTGCAACTTATAGGGACGGAAGTCTGATTCGTGCAGTATTCTTTGTAAGCTTCGTCGCTTAATCCCTAGCGAAGATGCATGCTGTCGAACGGAGCGGCGAGGACTTCTCTCGATTGCAGCTCTAGCAGCTGCAATGTTCTCTGGGGTACGTACCGTTGGAATGCCACCTGGAGGTTTCTTTTTCAAGGCAGATCCTGTTTCTTCAAAATTACGCACCCACGCTGTAATCACATGCGCAGATGTGACACGTCCATGACGTCCAAGCTGGTAATGCTGTCGAAATGTTCTCTGCGCGTCAGTCGCACTATCACCATTTTTGTAAAACGCTCTCACAGCTACTGCACGTTCCACATCAGTCCAATTCTCCATGATTACTGAATGGCAATGCGTTCACATCAACTGTGCAAAGCTTCGAACATCTGCCGGCGCTACAGTGCTGCCAACTGTAACGTTCAAAATTTCCCGTTCCCCTGCGCCACCCTGTACATAGGTAAGTAGATGTAAGTACACATCATCGCTTTTACAATTCGTGAGCTGCAGAACTGTTGTCAACTCTTTCATAAACTGGGAAGTGTTTTAGACAGCTACTCGGGTCTCAAAAGAAGTCCCGTTCTACATTTTCCATTTCCCTGTAGTTCCAATGTCTGATCTGCTCAAAGCTGGAATTCTACATGTCATTATCTTTATGGACACCTGATGGAGCATGCGATGAAAGCAAGAAAAGACGCAGCTGGACTACGTCAGGCGCGCTTGCTGCATGCCGGGACGCGGAGCGACGCCACGTGGGGACAAATCTCGCGACGCCCCATCTGGACGCGCCACGGCTGCCAACGCATCCATCAGCGGGGCCCTGCAAGCGGGGGGTTTACGAGCCACGCCTGCCAACTGCGGCCGCCACGAGTCCCAGATGGAGCAGCGCAGATCCCGGGCTTAATAGTAACGAGTTTTCCGCTGAGCCCCCAGTCCTCTCAGCGGAGACTGGGTCTCCCATTCCGGCGGTCTCAAGCAGCTGTGCCATCAGCTAGAGATGCTAAATAAAGCAGCACCTTAAACGGGTAGGAAACTTTCTAGCTCTGTTTGAGCATCGAGCTAAACGTCCATTAACTCAGTACTAGAGACGTTGATAATATCTACGTCTTCATCTACACACATCAGTTAAACTGGCAGGAAACTTTCTATCTCTGTTTGGTCAGCGAGATAAATATTCATCCGCGCAGAAGTAGACACGCTGCAAAACTATATCTACGTTTTCATCTACAAACACCAACAATAGCTTTACATCATCCTTTTATTTCGATATTCATGTCACAGAAAACAAAACTGCCTATGAGGCGTGAGTATATATTCATTTGCAAACTGTACAGATCACAAAAAAAACATTTGTCTAAAGACAAAATGGTCTGTTGGTCATGGGGAGTTTTTCACAGCACTCCTGGGCACGTTAATATGTGGTGGAATGCTTCCTGCTGGGATGCAGTAAAAAATCCGTCGTGGCGTACCATCCTCGATATCATCAAGCCGAGCCTGTTAGAAGTTGTCTCACTCTTCAATAGAATGTGTGGTTATTCATGATGTCCAAAAACAATTCGTTTCAATCGATGCCACACATATTCGATCGATTGGGTTCAGGCAGGACACTCCATTCTGGTTACGCTAGCATGCCGAATGAAAGTGTTCACGAGAACATCACGATGAGTAGACGAATTACCATCCATCAAGATGAAATTTTCTCTAAGATGTTGGCGATACGGCACAATCTCGCCCCTCATTTGCAGAGCAGTGAGATACCCCTAAAAACTGGGTAGGTCTGTGGTGTCCCCAGGTAATGATGATGTTAATGATGCTTGGTTTGTGGGGCGCTCAACTGCGTGGTCATCAGCACCCGTACAAAGTCCCAATTTTTTCACAGTCCGGTTTTTACACATTCCAAATAAGCCACGGTCACGAATGATTATGATGATGAAATGATGAGGACAACACAAACACCCAGTCCCCAGGCAGAGAAAAATCCCCAAGCCGGACGGAAATCGAACCCGGGACCCCATGATGTCTATCATAATGGTAGCCCATAACATACCTCCACCACCTCCTTGTTGCAATGTAAGACACAGTGTTTCAGGCGTTCGAAGTTACCAAGCTATCCCCAGACACGTAGACTGCGATTATCAGAGTACAAGCAGATAGGAGCTTCGCCCATAAACAAGCCCCAGACACCAATCACGAAGCGTCCATTCTGTAGAAACTCTTCCCCATCTTTAACGGAGTCCATGGTGTCGTGGGGTACGAAGTGGTGTTCGTCACGGTCGTCAGGAATGGAGATTTGTGTCATGGGCTGCGTGACCGCTACGGTCGCAGGTTCGAATCCTGCCTCGGGCATGACTGTATGTGATGTCCTTAGGTTAGTTAGGTTTAAGTAGTTCTAAGTCTAGGGGACTTACGACCTCAGACGGTAAGTCCCTTAGTGCTCAGAGCCATTTTAACCATATGAACACTAGAGCAATATTCTGTGGATGGAGAACCAATTAATCGAAGTCTGCCACGTGCTTTGGTTACGACTAGACCATATGACCATTTCATTTCATATCCTTGGAAACTGCTACACCCATATATCTGTATGAGTTCACTCTTTCCGGATGGAGCTCATCATATTGTAGTCACAATATTTTAAGCTTTTGCGTTTTGTGACTTGCACATTTTTACATTTCAAAACATTTAAACCTAGTAGCAGATTTTTACACCACTCTGAAATCTTATCAAGAACTTAATCAGACTGGAATGCATGTTATTCCCTTGTGCGAAGCGATCGTTTAATAAAGACAATGGAGAAAAGAAGAGGAATCTATGACGAAATCCGTCGTTTCATTACAGTACATCTGGATTTCAGCTATTACATAATCATCTTCAGTGCATATAACAACACGTGACATTAGTCCAACGTGTCATGTAATAAACAGTATTGCTTGCTGTAGAGCATACAGGAGGTTACCATAAACTGTTCATGCCAGACTCCTCTACGCTCTACAGCAAGCAATGCTGTTTATTACATGACACGTTGGACTAATGTCACGTGTTGTTATGTGCACTGAAGACGAATAGATCTGCTGTCATAAAACGCCGGATTTCGCGATCGATTGCTGTTCTTTTCTCCATTGTCCGTTATCGATAGCTGACCGCAAATTTGTGCAGAACCTATGAGGTTACTATTAATATCGTCAGCCAGGTAATTAATGCAGCACTCCAATAACAAGGGTCCTAACACCTTTTCTGTACCAAAACGACACTGAAAAGCAGTTATTTTATGAGATTTGAAGTACTGACTTAGTACTTCTGCGGATATACTTTACTCAAGCGTTACCATTCGCAGAGCGACCGTACTCGATTCTGGTCCTGATCATAAGGGGCGATCAGAATGTTTCTGTTTAAAGGCGTTGTTGCAGCATAAAATGCAACGTAGTACGACTCCCATGCGGATATAAAAGCACATGTAAGCAAGGAATGAATGTGACATTCGTGTTTTTCCGACTTGCGAGCGATAAGGTGAAGTGTGGCAACGTTTTTACCAAATACATTCAAACAGGACCAAAGTGCCGTTATTCTTCTCTTGGCCGCCGGAGGACAGACACCGGTAGAGACTCGTCGGAGAATTGAGAATACGATGGGGACGGCGTATCTGTCGAAAATCACCATTGTGAAAAGGGTGCTGCCGCGTCATTATAACGCAGAAGTTACGTCACTTCAAGTGGGAGACGCTCGAACGCACGCCCTACATCCTGTTGTGTACCCATGCGGTCATCACACTTTCGGTCCCTTAAAAGAGGCCTTCAGTGGTTGACGATTCCTGACGGACGAGTATGGGCAGTAGGCAGTTACGGACTTCTTCTCGCAGCAGGACACAGTGATTTACCAAACCAGTCTCTTCGACGTGGTGCGTCGCTGCGGAGACTGCCTCAACTCTCACGGCGATTTTGCCTTATTAGCATACTGAGTATGGACTGTACGGCCTTCGAACGGAAACACTTTTATCGCGCCTTATAATTCCTTATATCTCGTTATAAAACAGAGGGTTTATCAAAGCACAAGAACCTGGTCAACGATCTGATGATGTTCATGGCAACGTTAGCACTGGAAATGATGTGAGGAAAGAAACTGAGCCTGATAGCTGATCATATTCACAAGAATTTGTCTGACAGTTCAACATGGAATGAATAATTTTACGTGAACTTCTTTCTGATAGGAACACAGCGATATATTTGCGAATCAATTGACTGGCTTCCCCGGTTTCACTGTCAATCAAACAGCACTGTCCCTCCAGCCACAACCGCAGACCCTCCTATTGCGATCCCCCTCCTGCTTTCGCGGCAAATCCTTCAAAACCCCTTAACGATAGGTCCAGCCGCACAGACGCACGCGCGCGATAAATGTCGCCTCCGATTAGAGGATGCGTTGAGCCCAAACACAGAATACGATGCGCTAGGGCCAGCGAGTGGGGTCGTAGCGAATCAATCAGCCGGACACACACACACACACACACACACACACACACACACACTGCAGCTCCGCATGCGACCTGCGGTGGTAGGGCGAGGCGAGTATGGATTCGTGTCGTACGCATGCGCGCCGGAACCGCGTCCGCCGATTGGTCAGCAACCCCTTCGCAAGCACGCACGCGCCCCCAAGCGCTCACACAATCACACACACACACACACACATACACACACACAAACTATAGCTCCGTCCTTCTCTTTCTCGCTCTTTTTTTGCTCTGATTCTAAATCACACGCATTGTTCCTTTCTCACCCTTTTCGCCAGCTCATACTGGAGTGGAAAAGGCACCGGACAGTGCCGCGTTCAATAGAAAGACAGTAAAAAAAATTATGTGTTTAGCGTGATTTATTCTTTTCGATTGTTTTCGCACTGGCGCCACCTCCGCATCGTAAAACACCGTTAATTAATTCCTAATGGGTCGGGACGGCTGGTTGTCCCGGTCCCGGGAGAAACAAATTGCCCCGCCGCCCGCACGGTGGTAATATGGTACATGAACGAACCGGGCCGCCAGCGGGCGTGCTACTGGCGGAATACGTGGGCACACGGGTCGCCGGTGCGTTTTACTGCGTTGTTATTGGCCGGTGCCGGTAGATGTGTCTGCGCTATCGATTCGGAGAGCGACAATAAAAGGGCGTAACACGAAATCCGACTGCCGCACCGTCTGTAAAAACTCTAGTAAAGGGTGCTAAAACTAGTTTCACTACTGACGCCAAAAACATCATTTAAACGATGATCATCTTATTAAAAGTCACAGTCCGTTGGAACTGTCCACACGATAATATTATCGCCATTTGATTATCATTTTATTTCCTAGCAATTACGTCTTCATAGCTGTATTCATGTGATTCTGCAATTAATACCTGAACATTACTGGTGTGTTTCTGGGTGTACACCCGAGTTTTTGATTCCATCATATGTAAAATATTTCAACGACCGACGCAGTAGTTTTCTTCAAGTGATGTGATGTTTGCCACTGCGTGTACTCGCCGCCTGAAGTCCAATCAGACTATGATGTACTGTTGTTAGTCTCCAACCGCTATTTATACCTGAATTCGACTACTATGTACTGAAAGCTAGCCGGGCTGGCCGATGAAACTTGAGCCGTACACACTAAGAACTTCTACAGTAACCGAAAGAAATGCGCAATAAGACAAACAGAACTGATAGTTTCACTCAAAGACAATAATTACACTGAAGTCACAGCGATTGATGATGGTTCACTGAACATTACGAAAGGCAGGACTTCGTTATTAAACCGAGCTTGGTGGCGCAACGTTTAGCACACTGGACTCGCATTCGGGAAGACGACGGTTCAAAACCGCGTCCGGCCATCCTGATTTAGGTTTTTTCCGTGATTTCCCTAAATCGCTTCTCGCAAATGCCGGGATGGATCCTTTAAAAGGTCACGCCCGACTTCCTTCCCCGTTCTTCCCTCATGTGTTGGGACTGATGACCTCGCTGTTTGGTCTCCTCCCCCAAACCAACGAACCAAACAACTTCGTTCTCAACAGGTGCGTGATAAACACGGACAGCAACGCATGCCCTGCAACGTGCTCCCACAAAGCTGGTAAGGAGGGCTACCGGTAGTGCATTCCCTTCTTCCACGAGCACGGTTGACATTTGGCGGAAGGTCATTAGCGTATATGGACGCGGTGCAGTACGTCTTCACAACGCATCCTAGACGTGTTTCTTGGTGCACCTCTCGCTTTACAACGGTCTGTAATGCACTGAAGACCATTTTTTTTAAAAAATCATTTGGTGGTCCAGGTGTTATGGTGTGGGGGACGCCTACTGATCTCCAGAAACTTTGAACACGGTACTCTCAGCGGTCAACGTACTCCTTCCCCACAGGCCTCTTTTCAGTGGTGCAGTAGGCTCTGACTTCATTTTTATGGATGACAGTGTTCGACCGCGTGCATTAGCAGCGGTGGAGAAGTTAGAACAAGAGGGTATTCGGCGAATGTACTGCCCTGCCCTTTCCTTTGTCTTAAATTCCGTCGATCGGCAGTGCGATGCGCTGGGGAGACGTATTGGAGAACATCTACAGGCACCAACGACCATTCACCGGTCGTCAACAGCGCATGTGGAGGAATGGAACTCCCTGCCACAAGAGTTCCTCAGCAACCTTGTGACCAACAGAGGAGCACTCTACAGACCATGCGCCGTCTCCGTGGTAAACAAGCACCCTGTTAAGAGTCATGTCCCGCCTTTTGTAATATCCAGACGAGCATCATAACTCGCGGTGATTTCAGTATAATTGTTGTCTTTCACTGAAAATGCCAGTCTCTTTGTCTCATTGCATATTTCTTTCAGCTACCTCCTGCATTAACCTGCAGAAGTTCTTTCAACGTCCAAGTTCCACTGGGCTACGGTACCTGGCAGTGTCACATCTTACGAAAGTTAGTTCCGTCGTCAACGTTTTCACCTCAGTTTAGTTACAGCGTCCAAGCACGCCACCTCAATACAATAGCTACTTTCGGTGGTAGGGGGTTCGCTCCCTCCTACTTTCAGAAAGTAAAGGAAGATTCAGTTTAACGTTCCGTCGACATCGAGATCATTAGAGATGGAGCAGAATCTCAGATTGTATCAAGGATTGGGAAGGAAATCGGCCGTGGTCTTTCCAAGGGTTAGGTTGGGTTGTTTGGGGGAAGAGACCATCGGATTAGGGAAGGACGGGGAAGGAAGTCGGCCGGGCCGTGCCCTTTCAAAGGAACCATTCCGGCATTTGCCTGGAGCGATTTAGGGAAATCAAGGAAAACCTAAATCAGGATGGCCGGATGCGGGATTGAACCGTCGTCCTCCCGAATGCGAGTCCACTGTGCTAACCACTGCGCCACCTCGCTCGGTGCTATCTTTATGTTACGCGTCAAACGTATTTGGCGAATACAAGGAGTTACAGGCGTAAAGGAGGAGATAGTGTTGGATGTGGGGTAAGGGGGACTGTGCAAGTGGGGCGGTGATGCCCACAGAAAGGTGCGTACGGCGTCGGGAGTCGAACTCAGCTACCAGTCCTCACCAGTACCTCACGGTGTGCCTCCCACGTCCATACAGCGAGCGCAGTTCCAACTGTTCACAAGTGTGGAGCAGCAGAGGCAGCATTTGCGGGCCTGGCTACCACCGGTCAGGCAGCCCTCTGCAGACGCGCCCTGGGAACAAAGTTGTCTGGCCCGGCCGCCGCTGGCTGGCAGCGCCTCGCCTGTAAATTACGCGTCCTTCGTCGGCGGCCAGCGGCCAGAGCCCACGCCGCACAGCGTCCTCATTAAAATAATTGCCGCCGCGTCACTCAGCCACTCCGCTCCTCTGTGCTCGGCCAGTCCCCCACCCACCACCAGCAACAACCACCCAGACAACCCGCTCTCCGCCTCGCCCTTTTTATTTCCGTCTGCAACGTTGGCAGGCCTGCGTGCAGCGGCTAGCGAGCGGAGTCGGGGGAAGCCCCGCGCGATGATGAAGTACTCTCCGCGCGGTAATTTGTTGCTGCAGCATCGCCCCTCCGACCGCGGTTGTTCCCCTGTCTCTAGTCGGCGTCCCTCCCACTATCATTTTCTCCGCTGTCTTGGTCATCAGCGCTCTCTTCTTTTTTCCACTATACCTCTTTCCTTTCTTTTTTTCTGAAGCTCAGAAATGTAATTTTTGCCCGAGGGACTGGCGGCGTCTCTTAAGAAGGACCACCCAGATCGACATATGAGGAGCGTATTACTGTGAGGAACAGCTCAGTGGTTGCGACAAAGGAGGGGCCAAGAGTACTGGTGTGCATTGTTACGGGTACCAGACATTATTCACTAGTTTCAGTAAATCATACAGAGTAAGGAAAACGTGATTAATTAAACACAGTACGCTATTGTGAAAGACAAATGTGTGATTTCCTCGAGAAAAATTCGACTAATTGAACCAAATACGCTATATTAGACGGCAAATATTCCACAGAATAGAAATTAACGTTTGGTGACTCCAGAGAAAACGTAATTGGACTTCTAACGATCCCTTAGACGTAACAGGATCACCAAATTTGCAGACGTTCCTGTTCCGTGGACGAAGGTGTCACGGTCAGGCGATCGTAAAGAAACGCGGAAAGACTGGCACAAATTTTCCAAAGCGTGCTGTATGAATAACGGAAATCGCGTATGAGTACAAGAGGGTAGGGCAACTAGTTCTAGAAGATCGTTCCAGTTGAAAGAGGTTGTGTGTGTGTGTGTGTGTGTGTGTGTGTGTGTGTGTGTGTGTGTGTGTGTGTGTGTGTGTGTGTGTGTTTTAAACGGCACTTTCAATTTTTCACAGTCTTTTTTTCTTTATGTCACGAAATAATAATTGCAAACTTTTCCAGTGAAGCGTACGCCTCTTCTGTTTGGTGAAACTAAAATCACGCCAAACAGGTGGATGTAGGCCTCAAAATGCAAACTTATAACAGTTTGCTTAATACATATTACAATTGTCTGGATTTACCACCTGGCAGGAACAGTTCCACCTTATGTTCCAAGAGCAATACCTTCGAAAAAGCAAAGGAATAAAGTGGAGCAAAGAGTGTAATGTAGGAAGAGCTTTTCAGAACAACAGATTGCTCAGATTCACAGATCAAACAAACCAGGTAACGATTCTGGAAAGCTAAGGATCCCCTTCCATCTGGTTGTAATGGAGTTCAGAAACCCCACCACCTGGAAACGACAAGGTATGGCTGACTACACACGTCAACTAAAGTTTTGTATCGCCCTTTTATTTAGACATTCATGTCACAGAAAACAAAAATTGGCTCTGAAGCGTGTGCCTCTGCTTATCTATAATGTCTCCAGATAAGCATATCAAAAATAAGTTGTCGAACGACAAAATCGTCTCTTTTCCATGGCGGGTTTTTGACAGAACTCCTGAGCAACTTCAACACCTGGAAGAACGTCCCCATGCTCGGATGCAGGCTCAAATCCGTCGGGCATACCATCGATGGGGTCACCAAGCCAGCCCTGGTCCATCCTGTTCCACTCTTCAGTGGCGATTCTGCTTAAGTACGTGGTCGTTGTCAAAGTCCAAAAATGGCTCATTTCAACGGGCTGAAACATTTTCGATTGGGTTCATGTTCGGAGAACAGGCAGACCACCTCATTCGGGGGATCCTAGCATGGTGAAGGAACGTGTCCACGAGAACAGTACGATGATCACGCGAGTTATCATCCCTCACGATGAAATTAGCACAAAAATGTGGGTGATATGGCAGAATCCCATACCTCTTCTGTAGAGCAGGAGATTCCTCCTGAACAACCACCAAGGTATGTGGTGTCCCTATGTAATGCTTCCTCACCACCTTGTTGCACATGCCGGACATATTGTTGGAGGCAATCGGTACTATCCGGTCGTCGCCAAACACGTCGTCTGCTCATCGGTCCCACAAAATTCTAGAATGGTCCCATGTAACACCACCCCGGAACAGCGCTCCATCATCATCTTGTTATCGTGTAGGATGTTGCAGACGTTCGATATTACCGCGTTGTCTCCAGATACGTTGCCTGCGATTATCAGAGTGTGAACAGATCAGAGGTTCGTGCATAAACAACAAGCGACGCCAATCCAGGGACGTCTATTCTGCATGATTTCTTGGCCAAGTGTAATGGAGTCCATGGTGCTATGGTGTACTACATGGTGATCTCCACGGTCGTTGGAAATGGAGATTCGCACCATGTAATCGTCTCTTACAATTTGATACGATACATGCCTCCTGGAACGCCGAATTCAGTTCTGGAGCACTCAGCCCACGGTGCCCCTGCAGATATCGATCATCCTGTGAGCTTATCGGATGTGTAGAGCCCGTGTGATGTAAGTCTATAACATTATCTGTCAGTTGAAACCGATTCCATGTCTGTACCACATCACTTTGACTCCGGTGCACAGGTCGGGCAACTTCCCTGATGCTTCACTTTCTACTGAAATGCTGCAATCCATTCGAATGTAGGTAATGCTTATGGTAACCGTCTGTATGTTTACAATCCACACAAGAGGTGACCTCACGATCGGTACATGAATCGTCGCAATAGCGACACCCCCGCACCACATAACGGGCTGATGCAAACCTTTTGCTGAAGTGTACAGATAGAGGAAAACTGCTAGTTTGCTTTTGTTCTGCAAAATTACTTCTATTGTGTTAAGCGGTTTTCGGCTTACAGGGCCATCTTCAGACATTTACTGAGTATTGTCACCAAAGTAGTTACAATTTTTGTAAATAACATTGGAAGAAAAGTTACACATCTAGACTGAAGCAGAAACGTGCAGTAAATAACATCTTTGACAGTGTGGTGGTAATGCAATGTAAAAAGTTCAACAGTAAATAAATAAAAACGGAGTAAAATGGAAAAAATTTAACACAAAAAAGAACAGCAAGACTACATAATAGCTTATATTAATAAACAAATCCAATAAAATAAAATTCTTACTTGACAAGGCTACCTCAGGAGGTATAAAACATGGAGAGTGGAACACAAACCAATTAAAATGAGAAATATTTGTCAATGTAACTACAAATATACAAGGAACTTAAGTAACATCAAAAAGATATTTATTGTGTATTGTTCAGTTTTTTTTTTTTTTCACTTTTAAAATGCTGTAACCACCACACTCTCACTCTCAAAGATTGCAGTTACTATATGTTTCCTCACATTCCTCCATTTTCATCCATTTATTCATTTTTGTTTATCCTATTGATATTGCTTAGGTTCCTTATATATTCTGTAGTTACGTCGACAATTCTTTCTTCATTTGATTGGTTTGTGTATCATTCTCCTGTTGTTCACCTTCTGAAGTAGCCTTGTCAGCCGGCCGCGGTGGTCTAGCGGTTCTAGGCGCCCAGTCCGGAACCGCGTGACCGCTACGATCGCAGGTTCGAATCCTGCCACGGGCATGGATGTGTGTGATGTCCTTAGGTTAGTGAGGTTTAACTAGTTCTAAGTTCTAGGGGACTGATGACCACAGCTGTTAAGTCCCATAGTGCTCAGAGCCATTTGAACCATTTAGCCTTGTCAGCACTAATTTTATTCTGTTGGTTTTGTTTATTAATATAAACTGTTGAGTGGGCTTGCTTTTATTGTTTTGTACTAAAAAAATTTCTGTGTACTCCGTTTTTATTTATTTTCTGTTGAAACTTGTACTTTTTACATTGCATTGCCAGCAAACTATCAAATATGTTATTTACTGTACGTTTCTGCTTCAACTAGATATGTAACTTCTCTTCCAATGTAGTTTATAAACACTGTAACTTATTTGTTGGTAATACTCAGTTGATATCTAAAGGAGGTCTTGTAAGCCGAAAACCAGTTGACACAATAAAAGTAATACTGTAGAACAAAATCAAACTGGCGTGCTTCATTTATTATAATGTTGTTCTATTGTGCCAAGAACCGACTGAAGATTCAATTAACATGTATAGATAGAAAACAGGCGTTTGGAGATCCATTGTTAGTATGGCAAGGTGGGGCTACGACAAACAAGAAGTGTCAAACGCGACTGTAGGGAAGATCTAACGGTTAGGCATATGCTTCATTGAGGACTGTGTTCAAACTGTCACACAGAAAATGATTCGTATCAGGTCTCAGAGAATGCACAAGAAGCGGCCAGCTTTTGGTCAAATATTATGTAGTGTAATGTTTGTTAAAAGTGTAAAAGTGCATATTTATGAAATGAGATTAAAAATAAATTATGTCGTCGGACGTGATTCACCGCCAGGGCGTACAGTTCTCTTCTTGCAATTCCCAGTTTTTCATAGCGAAATGTCTGCTACGTGGTTCTTCGTCATTCAGACTTGTTTTATCAGGATGGAGGAAGCCACATGCACAGTAATCAACTTTATGCTCATGGGTTGATTGTCGGGGATTTCAGTGAATACCATTGTTTGGGGATTTCAATGTATACCAAAACTGCTGTCATTTACCTTTAAACAAAAAATTAATTAGGTAATTTTATTTTTTTTCTATGTGGTCATTAAATCTTCATGACTAATCAGTGCGCCAATGCGTGTGTGTTTTTGTTTGTCCCTGTGTGTGTGTTTTTGTTTGTCCCTGTGTGTGCGTGTGTGTGTGTGTTTGTCCCCGGCGAAATGAAGCAGAAGACTCCAGCGCGGTGTGGCGTGGAGCGTCGGCAAACATCATCAGCGCGCAGCTCAAGTGGCCGTATAGTTTTATGGAGTGTTTGTCCAGCGGCGGCGCGGCGCGTGCCACGGGCTAATACTCGCGGCTGGGTCACGCAACACACACACCCATAACGGAGCACCCACCTGCCCGCGTGCGGCACACGCCGGCTGCCTGCCTCAAACTACGCCACTGTGCGCCTATTTACTTATGCACATCTTTTGAAACTGTACAGGCCCTCACTTGCATGCGTGAGGGCTATTTTATTTTTTCAGGGTCCGATCGACCGCAAAATTAAAACCACACAGAATAAGTCCGATAAAGCAGATGCGTCCAGTATTTCTGTCGATCACGCCAGGTCGCACTTTTCAGTTCTGACGGCACAGTCAGCACGTAAAGACGCCTATAACCATGGAGTTCCCCGCCAAGTGTGAAAAGCTGTTGTCAAATTCTTCACGCTGCTGGGCTCCGTCTGATTTCAAGCAGCCCACGTACCATTGCTGTCGTGAGCGATAAAAAGTGCGGTAGCGGTGCAGGAACTTCGAAGAAGGGTGTACAGAAGTTTATGTTGTAGACGGGCAGGGAAGGAAGCGAGTGTCAGTTTACGATCTAGTCCAGCAAGTGTATAGGCGATTAGAGAAAATCGTCTACGAAGGGCAGATCAGAACAGGCGGTGAAGAATCTTGTCATCAGGTACTGTCGTTCTTCTGCCAATCCTAAGCTGTACACTGTAGCTGCAATATAGACCCTCCGATCTTGTTCAGCAAGTGTATAGGCGATTCGAGAAAATCGTCTACGAAGGGCAGTTCAGAACAAGCGGTGAAGAATGCTGTCATCAGGTACTGTCATTCTTCTGCCAATGCTAAGCTGCACACTGTAGCTGCAAGAAAGACCCTCCCCGTAGTGCTTTGCACAGGAAGTGTTTCACCAGCCACCAATCTCCCAGGACTCGGCTCCCTCCAGTTTCCATGTCCTTGTTCAGATAATCCTCTAGCTGTAAGGACAACATTTTGGCACAGACAGCGATCTACAGAACAGAGCAGAGAATCGGCACAAAGCTCAGGTGGCTGCTTTCTCTGACGAGAGTATTCGAAAGTTGGCACATCTGCTATTTGTTCTACTACTTCGCTTCCGCCGTTCGTTTTGCAATAGATGGCAGAAGCGGCAAGTGGTGGTTCAGGTGATGGGCTGTAACTGTTATACAGTAGGCTAGGCTCTGAGCACTATGGGACTTAACATCTGTGGTCATCAGTCCCAATACAGTAGGTTTAGGCGTTTATAACGTCATCAAAATATTACTAGATTTGTGAGTGCGATATAAAGTTATACTCGATTGAATATGCCAACTTTACGAGGGCAATTCTCGTCATTTCCGGGAAGTTTTGATTTCCTGCTTTAACATCAAGAAACATGCGGCTGAGGCTCATAAAACGCTGGGTAAGACATGTGTTGAGTGACCTGTTAGCAAAAGAACGCACGGAGAATAGTTTCAAGCGCCAGCCGGTGTGGCCGTGCGGTTCTAGGCGCTTCAGTCTGGAACCGCGTCACCGCTACGGTCGCAGGTTCGAATCCTGCCTCGGGCATGGGTGTGTGTGATGTCCTTAGGTTAGTTATGTTTACTTAGTTCTAAGTTCTAGGGGACTGATGACCTCAGAAGTTAAGTCGCATAGTGCTCAGAGCCATTTGAACCAATAGTTTCAACGCGTCAAGAACGGCGATTTTGATGCCGAAAACCGGCACGGTGGTGGAAGAGAGAAAGTTTTCCAAGTTACTGAAACCGACAGAAACAATCACAGGAGATCGTTACACGGAGCACCTGATGTGTTTGAGCTTAGTACTGAAACACAAACGGCCATAAGAGAGCGACGGGCGTGAAAGGCCATTTTTTCAGCATGACACTCCTCGACACCATGTCGTAAAACCCAAAAGAATATACTTCGAAATGGTAAGTCCCTCCACAGCCGCTCCCTCTGACTGCCACTTCTAGCACACAGCCTGGACAACCGGCACCTCCTGTCACACGAGCATGTGCAAAAGTGGATCGATTCAAGGACCTCCTCAAACGACGCCTAGGATTCGTATGCTGCCCGAAAGTTGGGAGACAGTAGTTGCCAGCGATGACCGATACTTCGAATCCTTAAATCCTTTTTAAGTTTTTCATAATAATGCCTCGAATTCCAGGAAAAACGGCGGAAGCAAAATTGCAGCGCTAATACGACTAACGTATAAGTCGGAAACGCGACTATGTGGAGAAGTAACTGGAAGGTATAGCTAAAGGTCGCAAATAAAGCAGTTTTGATTTTCACTGTGGTTTCCATTTCGCGACCGGTCGGACGTTGAGAAAAACAGCACTCGTATTAGTTGTTAAAAAATAAAATGCAGGTGCCATGTACTCGGATGCTGTACGTTGGGTTTTCTGAGGTGTGCAGTCAAGGTGCCGCAGATAGCTCAAGGCGGTATCTGCAGATCGAAGAGACTGCATAATATCCTAAGTGACACGCAGAGGGCCACAAATTTGCTGCAGGAAGGCATCCGCTCCGATTTCGTAAGTTTTAAAGTAAATGATCGGAGTTCCTCTACAGCTCCAACAACACTGCATCAATTTTCGCTTCCTATAAACCATTCAGAATTATAATAGTACGGGAGTCTTTTAGAAGCAGTACAACGGATATAGAAACAGATGTCGGTCTAGCAGCAGCTAACAAAACACTTTTTAGTTGTATCAGTGTCTTAAGGAAGAGATCAAGTAGTATTACCTTCAAACTTCACTTGTGTCGATCGACTATTGTACAAGCAATATTTGTAAGTGGGCTGCTTCTCTGTTAGCAGCGCTGTGTAGCGCTTTGCATTGGATCTCTGACTGCGCTTTCTTTGTAAGAGACTCTGTGGCTGGTTGGACGCGTTGGAAGTTAATCGCCAGTAGTGTTGGGCAGTTGGAAGCTAGTCGCCAGCAGTGATGGAAGTTCTGTTGGGCAGTTGGAGATGAACAGCCAGCAGTGATGGATGTTCAATGTGAGAAGTTAGCATTGATGGAGGATAGAGGTCTGAAGTTTTTTGATTCAAATGGCTCTGAGCACTATGGGACTCAGCTTCTGAGGTCATTAGTCACCTAGAACTTAGAACTAGTTAAACCTAACTAATCTCAGTACGTCACACACATCCATGCCCGAGGCGCGATTCGAACCTGCGACCGTAGCGGTCTCGCGGTTCCAGACTACAGCGCCTAGAACCGCACGGCCAATTCGGCCGGCGAGGTCTGAAGTGTTAGCGTAGGCTAATGATCTGTACGTGTTCGACTATCATGAATATTATTCATGATTATATAACTTTGTACCAGATGTCAATGACGATTTATATTCGTGTTTGAACTGGTTGTCACATTATTAAGGTAAAAAATACATTATTTGGTTTGCAACAAAATATTTCCTTTGCTAACCTATTAGTAGTTAGTGGCTTTAGTAGTTAAAATTTTTTATTTAGCTGGCAGTATTGACGCTCGCTGTATTGCAGTAGTTCGCGTAATGAAGATTTTTGTGAGGTAAGTGCTTAATGAAATGTATAGGTTACTGTCAGGATTGCTTCATATTCTGGGCCATTCTTATGTATTAATTATTTGAAGTCAAGTTGCTATTTTTTTTTTTTTTTTTTTTTTTTTTTTTTTTGAGCAGTCAGATTGCATTGCACTAGAATATTGTGGGTCAGTGTTAACATGATAAGAAAAAGTAAAGAGAAAGTAGGTTCAGTACGTTCAGTTTTACTCAGCTGTTTCAGAATCAAACAACGTAGAAGTTTCACCTTCTCAGTGATTCATCAATGTAAGTACAGATTCACACATTTAAATAAAGAAGTTTCACATTTCACAGACATGCAACATTAATATTTGGAATGAAAAATGAAAAAAACTTAGCATTCGAAAGTAAAATAGTAAGGAACATTTTTGGACCAGTATTTGATGAAATTAAAATGAGCGAAGTTTGTCATTTTGAGTTGCACAATATTTCTCGCCTAAGGTGCGGATCCTCAAGGTGGGGACGTGTCTCACGCAAATATCAGATCTGCAAATGTGAATTTTACTGTACACTGTGATTTTTAAGAATTAACTATCATCTGTGAGCGCGTCCGCCCCCGGTAGCTGAGTGGACAGCGCGAAAGAATGTCAATCCTACGGGCCCGTGTTCGGTTCCCGGCTGGGTCGGAGATTTTCTCCGCTCAGGGACTGGCTGTTGTGTTGTCCTAATCATCATAATTTCATCCCCATCGACGCGCAGGTCGCCCAAGTGGCGTCAAATCGAAAGACTTGCACCCGGCGAACGGTCTACCCCATGGGAGGCGCTAGTCACATGATATTTATATTTTACTTATCTGTGAGCGGTACGTATACGGACATGGTCATGTGAGTTTGAATTGTCAACGTTTTATTTCTAACAAACCTTTGTATTATGTGCTATATTTTATCCACCAGAATGACAGTATAGCATTGGTTGCTATCTCACAGTAAGCAAGTTTCGCAACAAAAGTTTTTGAAGACGAGAAGTTGACACATCTGTCGAAACCGGTTGTCAAAAGCAGAGGTGAATTTATGAGATCTTGGCTAATGAAAGTTTCTTACTGGAGAATAAAAAGATGAAGTACGAGAGTAGTATAGACACTGTGACACCGTTGAGCTGCTAAATAAGAGAAGGTTGAGATGGGTGGTAACATAGTAAGAATAGACTACATAGAATAGCATTCTGCTGGACAGTGACCGGGGTCTAGAGGAACAGCAAGTTCCAGAGTTAGGTGCCGAAATAGTACCCAGGAGGACACAGCTAGGTGGACATCAACAGCAAATGCAAGAACAGTGCGGCCTACAGACAAAAGTGGAAGAGCCTCGCACATCAGGCGTGTGGTTGATAGGCTCATGCAAAGTGTGGAAAACAGAAGAACTCATTTTATCGCTTGCTACGGAACTATCAGTTTCGGCTTATTAATGTATCACCCGTTTTCGACCGTTAGATATGTCCATACCTTGTGACAAGTTTACACAATACGATCCTGCACACTGACAGTGGACGAGGGGTTTTCAATGGCGTGTTTTTCTTTCCCCTCCGAAGCAAAGGCTTCGGAGTTCCTGCGCATCATCAAGTGAAAGAAGGTGCAGAACTGTTTTGAGCAGTGGAAGCAACGAACGGAGTCCCATGTGGACTCGGATGCGTCCTAATCTACACGTGTTTACCGTTATCTGTACGTACCTGTTAAGTAAAGGAGGGGCTTTTCTTGCCAGAGAAAGAGAATCAAGTCTGCTATAAATTGTCGTTTCCTTCCACTGACTGATCAATTCTTTTTGAAACTTTCACAGTGTAAGCTTAGTCTGAAAATTGCTATTTAGAAAGTCAGCTTTCAGACTCACTCTTTCTTCCGTGAACTCTGAATCGCAAGCATACTGCAAACAGGTTTTGTAGCAAGTGATCGAATACTTAAGGTAATATGGTCTTTGACCAGTCGAGTAACGGCATGTCTGCCGGAGATACTCTGGAGGACGCAGGTATGAACCAGTGGCATCCCTGCGCAGGACGCATGGCAACTTGAACGTCGCTGGACATTCTGTTTTGTTCCTGGCCTGTCTTCCCGGCAGGTTTTCCGCGATCCGCTCTGGCGGAGTTCTTGACTGAGCTTCCAGGCTTTTGGTGCAAACGCTGGTTTAATAGCTTACTGTGAAGTTAGCTTTCGATCGTCATTGTCATGCAACAAGTTACATGAAATACGCTGAGGTTTCGGCTTCCACCTTGCAGTCCGAAGTAATATTTGTCTGCAGCGTTTTCTGATCTTTAATGTGCCTTTGCTTGTGTGCCAGTCCGTTGTTCAGTGAGGCAGTTGTCTACGGAAGTACGAGGTTCGGTATTGGGTTTTTATTTGCACATCCGTGTCGACTACATCAGGATTCTCTAATGTATGTAGAGTTCTTCTTTGATCAGTCCTTTTTTCTGCAGTGGTCTCATGTGCCACGTAGTCCGCCTACGGACAATCGTAATGTTTCTTGTATCAATGATCATAGGTTGAGTCGTAATAAACCATACATTCAACTCAAGCTTATACGAATTATTTTCATTCTTGTGGCACTAATGAACTCATGCTGAAAGATACGAGTAAGTATACATTTCCCAGTATGTACATAATTTTAGGTGGAAACTCTATTCCGTTTTCTGTCTCCAGCAGCAATGTTAGTCAAGGCGAAGCAGAAATGCAGTCAGTAGGAGGCTTTTACTGTTCTTCGTGTGCTTCACATCTTGGAAGGTAAGTGACGGTGCGGAGAACCTGAGCCTGCTTACTGCGCACCAGATTAAGCTCGACAAGGTTGTTGTGCATCTTTATACCTCAGCTTCTGTGTAAAAAGGCGTTAGGTTTTCAAGCCGAGCCACGCATGCTCACTGCACGTGATTTATCTACAAGGTGGGTTATTTACACTTGATTTTTTGTAACTGATAGAAGTAAATATTGTCTCAAATTTTTTCTCAAATGTCGGTTTATTTTATGCCTACATTTGTTTCCTTCGCACAAAGTAAGAATTACCTATTCCTGAATACGTTTTTTTTGATAAGGTCATATTGCCCAATAACTTATTTCTTGGATCAAAACTTTACGTAGAGAGAGGTATTGTCGTGTGCTCAGAACATTACAAGAAAGGGTAGGATGCTTATAAGTTTTTGAATGCAAACAGCTGCAGCACACTAACCAGCCACGAAAACACGTTTCTTAGTAGTACTAGCAGTTTTGTCTATCTTGTGTGAAGGTGACACATTTACTCGCATCAAATCTGTATTGTAAAATGGTGTACCTATTGGCGACGTAGACAACGTTTTCTATGATATACCATAAGTAAACAGCAGGTAAGGCGAGTGCTTCAAAAATCACATGGTAGAGAAATGTCCCAAGAGATGTTCCAGTGGAGAAGGACATCATCATCGCCCCTCCAACAACGCTGGAATCGATACACTCTCCTGACATCACTCTCTAATATCAATTAAACCGAGCGCTCTTGCATATTATTTTTGCACTGTATTTTTTCAAATATTGCTGTGAATTATATACGTATATCCACGCGATAGATAGTAACAGGAAGGACAGTCGTATTTGAAGATCCGCTATATATGACGCGCGATTGGCGCTGGTACAGAGGCGGTACGTGATCGGTCTGCTACAGACAGGCGTGCAGTGGACGTGGTAACACTTTGCGAGCTAACCGATTCTGGACGAGGGATGATAATCGGTAGGAGACGCAGAGGCCATAGCGTATACGAGATCATGGAACAGCTAGTAACCCTTCCGCACCCCAGGTTCTTCAAAGAATCGAGCTCCCGTATACAAAACAGGTACAAACGGGTGATTACATTACAAATAACGTACGGAGTATAACATTTGAAGATAATTACGTAAGCGAAAACAGTATAGAAAGGTACTGAAATTGTGTTAAAAGTTCGTTACGAGTCGCTAGCTAACTGCTGTCATTATCAAACACTGGATGAGAATAGTCCCGGTAATTCGTGCTCCGTTTTAAGAAAAGCTAATTTTTCACGCATGTCGATGCTTACGATGTCATGATTCGTCAACTCTGAGTCGTAGAATGATATAATTTTGCAGATACATCCAGTGGTACATGTGTATCCTGTCTGCGTAATGTGCCGCGAATAAAGTTAGTAGTATAGAAGCTATAAATTAAAACGTCATCCTTATACTGACGTTTTACTCCATGAATAGCGAAAAATCTAGTAAGCGATAAACTTTTCTTCTTTTTTAGGTTGTGTGTTTCTGTGAGGACGGGGCTGTTAGTAGGAAAACGTTACGAAATTATGTTTAGAAATTGGAAATTTGTGGTAAGAGCCTATGGGACCGAACTAATGAGGTCGTCGGTCCCTAAGCTCACACACTACTTAATCTAACTTAAACTAACTTACGCTAAGGACAGCACACACTCCCATGCCCGAAGGAGGACTCGAGGACTCGAACCTCCGACTGGAGCAGCCGCCAAAATTATGTGTATAGTTTGTTGGAAGCAGGTAAGTGTTCTCATTCTCCAATACTGGAACAATACAGTCTGTGTGATTTGCGCTGTCTCACGACATACATAAAACTTTAATACTTGACTAATTGTGTTAAACCTTTAACGTAAGATTGTACCACTTAATAAGTCCGCCCCAGTAGCTGAGTGGTCAGCGTGACGGATTGCCGTCCTCTGGGCCCGGGTTCGATTCCCGGCTGGGTCGGAGATTTTCTCCGCTCAGGGACTGGGTGTTGTGTTGTGTTCATCATCATTTCATCCCCATCCGGCGTGCAGGTCGCCCAATGTGGCGCCGAATGTAATAAGACCTGCGATATGGCGGCCGGACCTGCCCCGCGAGGGGCCTCCCGGCCAATGACGCCAAACGCTCATCATCATCATCACCACTTAATAAGAAGATTATCCTAACATTTTACATTTTGAAGTTCGGTAAATTATTACATGAAATACTGAAAATCTAATTTCTGTTTCCCGTGAAAACTGTTACACAGGCAACCTGCAACTGGGATTGTCTGATTTTAGGAGTTTAGTCATGTGTGCATGGGTCACTGGATACAGAAGATTAGACGAGGATTTAGGTTTCCGAAGTACACTGTGTACTGAGTAGGTCTTAAGTATTGCAGAGACATTGTTTCCCTATGCACTGGAAAACCACAAGTGTTTGAGGAACGGCTGTCCAACACCTTTGGCACAGCAACACCCGTAAGGTGCAACAGAGTGAGTCATATCGTCGCTAATTGAGTGTGCTATTGACAGAAAGCCATCTCTACTAGCACTGTACAGAGACAAATTTACTTTAGGTCGGGGTACGGCCCTGCGGGGGCACCCCGTTTTTGAATTGACTGCCATCGATTCAGAAGTTGACCTTGTGGCAAGTTTGTCTTATTATACCTTATACGGAAGGCCAGCATTGACCTTCCTTATAATTTTATTCATCATATGGTCATTGTGCACACAGTACTCTACGGAGTGGCCATGAATTATTATACCTTATTGTTCCATGAAAGTTCGTCCCAACAGGTCGCTCCAAATGTGAGAAAATGATGTAAATCTGTTCTTTACTACTTACATTTAACTTCTCTCATATTTCACTTGAACATTGTTTAATGTAGAGCTTGGAAAGAAGACTCAACATATTATTGGTGGATACCTCTGCATTTAAGCTTCACTTTCGTGTGGAAGCAAACGGTCCAGTTGGTCTTCAAACTCAACAATGGCGCATTTGTGACAAACTGGCGAAATGGGGCTAATCCCCGCAGGTGTTCTGGGGAAAATCCCCGCATCTCTAACAATGTGACGACAGGCCTTCAGTGATAATCCCCGCTAAAGATGATATTCAACACACACTGCGTGAGATTATCTCACTTCGAGATATAATTTCACTGTCTAAAATAGACATTTAGGGAACCCCTTCCGGCAGAGCACTGAAATCTGCGCTTCTACCGTCGACATCCAATGAACGAATAGAGGAAGAAAGCATGGAGAAAGAAAAGCTTGCTACTTAGAAGGAAAGACGAACCAAGGAAAGGAAAGAGCGTGCTGTAGAAACAAAACGACTAAAGCTAGACTTCACTACGCCAGTGTCAAAAAACTAAGGAAACAGTCAGTCGGTTATTCTTCGGAGTCAGATTCAGACTTCTCACTTCATGATAGTAACTCAGATATACATATGAACTTACTATTTAGCGAAGAAGTATCCGAACAAGAAGAAGAGGAGGAAGAACATGGGACTTCAAAGAAGCACACTATTTACTAGATGTCTAGGTAGCTTAGCCCCAGTTCACTAACTCTCTCCGGTTACCATATTAACCCTCCTTTCGTAGAGGAGAAAGTATTATTTTTGTAAAAGTATTTCTAAGCATTATGTTCATTTCAGTTCTATAGGCCTACTGTGTTGGGTAACTATGTTACAATTCAGCAATGTTACTAAGTGTTATTTCCATTGTTTTTATTATGCAGTCATCCATTTTTAACCATTGTTATATCAAGTGGGACAAAGACACGCACTGCGCGCTTTACCCCACCTTGTGGGAGTAGCTAAACTGTAAATTTCTCTGTAATTAATAACTAGACCGAGGTGGAATTTCGAAGGGGTATAGGTGACAACCGAACCTATGACTTCAATTCGAAATCGCAGGAAAATCTGCCCCTCAATGACCATAATATTAGAAAAACTGAAAATTTCGTGGCTTCACCCCTAGCTACCCCTCTGCATAGGCGTCAGCACCCAACGACACTCTCGCAGCCTTCCTATCGCTTTTGGTTACTGAGTGTGAACAGCACAGTAATTAATACAGTCAATAATAGATATTGCTTGTAAAGTTCGTGGAGAAGATAGGCAGCAAAACACGAAACTGCGCAGAACCGCCATGAAATTAGTATCATCTACACTTTAGTAATGCAACTAGATTGTCCGCATCACATAATAAAACTGTCGAAACGTGTCTTGGGACATGGCATAAAAACAGTAATAACTGTACGTTGCGTGTTTTATGTGTCAAGAGATCTTGTTGTAAGAGGACACGCGACGATTGCTGGTAAAGATTTAACACGCAGAAGCCCGCCACTATCGTTGAATCGCCGTCGAATGGATCTGGGGCTTGCAGACAGCAAGATGGCGGCGGATCCGCTCCAGGGAGAGCCCTGGAGGCTGGTGGCTGGAGGCTGCTCTTCTGGATCGATGCAGGCCACACCCCGTGACGTCAGACGAGGTCCAGAAAATCCATACTGGCGCGCGCTGGCGGGTAGCAAGCGGGTCCGCCCGCCGTCCCAGGCGACTGCGCGGCCTGCCCGTCTCTCCCTCTAGTCTCGTCTTTAATGCACACTCTGCCTCTTCAGACCACAGTCCCATTCTTTAAAACATTTTACTCATTAGGACCTTCCCCGTCATTAACAACTGTAATATGAAGTCAGCTTCTGCTCTGATAATTGTCACGTGAAGTCATCTACTGTTGTGATAATTGTCACTGTGTAAGAGAGCAACGTCGGACCATCCTACTTGTTATTATACCACCCCTATTTAACCTCGTGCTGTTAAAAGCATATTGAAGAGTATTGCACAAAATAACTAATTTATTTTTCATACTTTGCTTCACTGAACTTCATTATTCACTGGATAATTTTTACGACACTAATCTGGTTCTTCCGGGAATATTTAACTTAAAAGAATATTTATTATTTATGCTTCGTACGAAACGTGTGGAGGCGCAATTTTCAGTGAGCAAAAAGTTGTTTCTTTCTATATTCGGTTCACGTGAAAATCCTCATTCTCCTATTCTCTATAAACATTTACTTTTTCCGAAAACGCTTTGTTTAAAACGTGATTGGGGTTTCAGAAATTTCTTTTTTTTTTTTTTTTTTCAAGTTCAGTACGATAAGATTTTGAACAATTAAGTTTTGTAGAAACTCTTTGGTGATCTCTGGAAAGCCGCAAGTAAGTAGAAATCATTTTCAGGAAATAGTATAAATAATTTTGATTTTTTCTGGTTATACAGCCCACAGTTAAGCAAACTTGTTCTTTTCCCAGTTCTAATTCTGCGTTCTCTAATTTTGCTGTCTTTTGCGTTGATATAAAAAAAGTACCCAAAATTTCCATTTTTAAGTTATTTGTGACTATAAATAGGCGTGCAGACAGTCACTGAATCTGTCAGTGATTAACTAATAAGACGTAAACGTTTAGCGAGCCACCAAATTCTGCATTTAGTATATGAGGCTATCTGTGGGAAACATTTTGTATTGCACCTTGATTGTGTTCATTTTGGGACCGAAGAGTGAAAAGTTTGTATAAATATGTCAGCAAATAATTGTATGACAGTGTTCACGAACGTAGCTATGCACCTGCTCTATATGCTTTAACCATGGAATCTGATGAAACTGATAATTAGACAGTGACATTCATTCCAAATAAACAAGAAGGGAGCGAAAACTCATTACTGCTGTGCAATGTCCATTATTTAACGTAGTCCTTAAGAGACTTCCACAGCAGGAAGATCATCGCCACCACGTACCATTGCAGCTACCGACTGCAGAGTACCAGGTGAGTGAAGTTACAACTAAAGCGCTAAACTAAAACGCTGGTTTCCAGTTCGGGAGAGGAGGGGAATCACACTATTTAGACACTCACCCCCCTCCCCCACCCCCACCACCCCCCCGCAAAATCTAATTCACCGTCAGTGTCACTATTGACACGCCACAATGCCCACAACTACAACAATAACAATAAAATGTTTAGTATCATAAAAGTGATTTGTTTCTTCCAATGAGTATATCGCTTTAGCATAACTTCTAAGAAATTCTGTTTCACAGAACTACAATATTTGAAAAGCATTCATCCAAAAAACTGATACGTACACGTGTCACGCAGTTGATTTGAAAACGATTATAACAAAGAGCTCTCAGAATACTAACAACATTAAAATTTACGCAACACAAAATCGAAGTGTTCATTGACCATGTGTGTTACTAAATCAGTAGTCCTGTTCATGTTTCACGTCGTGTATCTATCAGCTTCCAGAGTTAACAAAAAACTGATTTTCAGCGTTTCAGATAGTTACTGACCAAAGTTAAAAATTTAAAACGCTTTCATAATCTACTAGCAACGAAAAGTGTAATCTTATGTTGAAGTTTAAACGCAGTAACCCAAATATTGTCCGCAGCGTTCTCGCTTCCCGCGCACGGGGTCCCTGGTTCGATTCCCGGCGGGGTCAGGGAGTTTTCCAGTCTCGAGATGACTGGGTGTTGTTGTTTCGTCTACATCATCATCATTCATCCCCATTACGGTCGGAGGAGGGCAATGGCAAACCACCTCCACTAGGACCTTGATTGGTTCGGGGGCGTGGGTCTCCCGCATCATCCCCTACGCTCCTCGTAGTATGGGACTCTTCATCATCAACCCAAATATTACAGTTAGCAGCTGTGTATATACTCATCAGCCGAAAAATTACGACCACCTGCCTAATAGCCGGTATCTCCACCCTTTGGCAAGGATAACAGCGGCGAGGCGTATGGAAGCAATAAGGCCTCGGAAGGTCTCTGGAGATAGTTGGCACGACATCTGCATATACAAGTCACCTAATTCCTGTAAATTCCTGGAAGCGGGGCGATGAGATCTGATACCACTTTCAATCACATCTGGCGAGTTGGGGAGCAGAACATCAACTGGAACTTGCCACTGTGTTCCTCAGACCACTCCATCACACTCATGTTCTTGTGACATGTTTGCTGATGACACTAGCTTGGTAGTAAAGGATGTTGTGTGCAACATTGGCTCGGTTTCAAAATTGTGCAGTACATGACCTCAGGCCATGGCTTGTAGAAAATAAACTAACGTTAAATCACAGTAAGACTCAGTTTTTACAGTTTCTAACACACAATTCAACAAAACCTGACGTTTTAATTTCACAGAACGGGCATATGATTAGTGAAACTGAACAGTTCAAATTCCTAGGTGTTCAGATAGATAGTAAGCTGTCGCGGAAAGCCCACGTTCAGAATCTTGTTCAAAGACTTAATACTGCCATTTTTAATATTCGAACAGTGTCAAGAGTGAGTGATACTTTGACACGAAAATTAGTCTACTTTGCTTATTTTCATTCGCTAATGACGTATGGTATTATGTTTTGGGGTTACTCTTCCCATTCTACAAGGACGTTTTTGGCTCAAAAACGGGCTGTTCGAGCTATGTATGGTGTAAGTTCGAAAACCTCTTGTCGACCCCTATTCAATAGTCTGGGAATTTTGACATTGCCCTTACAGTATGTATTTTCTTTAATGTCGTTTGTTATTAGCAATATTAGCTTATTCCCAAGAGTTAGCAGCTTTCACTCAGTTAATACTAGGCAGAAATCAAATCTGCATGTGGAATGCACTTCCTTGACTCTTGTGCAGAAAGGAGTGCTGTATTCTGCTGCATCCATTTTGAATAAGCTACCACAAGATCTCAAAAATCTTAGCAGTAGCCCAAACTATTTTAAGTCTAAACTGAAGAGTTTCCTCATGGCTCACTCCTTCTATTCTGTCGAGGAGCTCCTGGAAGAGCTAAAAAATTAAGCAAATTCCAGTGTTACATTCTTGATTTTCTTTATTTAAACTAACGATTTGTCGCCTGAATATGTTTCTTATATTTCATTTTATCTGTTTCTACAATCGTGTTATAATTTCATGTATTGACTCGTTCCATGACCATGGAGACTTCTCCTAAATGTGGTCCCACGGAACAACAAATAAATAAATAAATAAACAGCTCTCACTCGGTTAATACTCGGCAGAAATGAAACCTGCATTTGGATCGGACTTCCTTAACTCTTGTGCAAAAAGGTGTGCAGTATACTGCTACATCCATTTTCAATAAGCTGCCACTCGAATTCAAAAATCTTAGCAGTAATCCACGCGCTTTCAAATCTAAACTGAAGAGTTTCCTCATGGGTCACTCCTTCTATTCTGTCGAGGAGTTCCTTGAAAAATTAAGATGATTCTCATTGTATTGCTGACAGCGTTTGCATAAACTTATGGACTGATTTTCTTTCAGGTTCATGAAAATTTATTTTTATCTGTTATTACTTTTATGTTGTAAGTTCATGTACTGACACGTTCCATGACCTTGGAGATTTGCTCCTCAATTTGGTTACGGAACTTGACATGTAAATAAAAATAAAAATAAACATGGAGCATTACCTTTTTGAAAAATGCACACTGCCGTCGGGAAATACGATCGTCATGAAGGGGTGTACGTAGTCTATAACCAGTGGATCCATGGATACACATGTGAATGTCCCCCAGAGCATAATGGAGCCGCCGCCAGATTGTCTTCGTCTCACAGTACAGGTGTCAAGGAGCTGTTACCCTGGAAGACGACGGGTTCGCTCCCTCCCACCGAAGAACGTCTCGGTACTCATCAGACCACGTAACGCTTTGCCACTGTGCCACGTCCAGTGCCGATGCTCACATGCCTGTTTCAGTCGTAGTTGCCGATGTCGTGGCGTTAACATTGGCACATGCATGGGTCGTCGACTGCGAAGGCCTATCGTTAGGAATGTTCGGTGCAGTGTGTTTCAGACACACTTGAACTCTGTCCAGCATTCAAGTCTGATGGTCCCGCCACAGTTCGCAGCCTGTCCTGTTTTACCTTTCTGCCCAGCCTACGACAACCCACAGCTATCATGAGGAGTGACCATCCAATCCCACAACGTCAGGACATGGTTTCGCCTTGGTTTCGCCAAATGTTGCAGACACTCACCATAGCACTCCTCGAACACCCGACAAGTCGGGCCATCACAATCTGCAGTCGGCGAAACTCAGGCAGGGCGCGCTCCCTCCCTCTCCATTCTACACACGGACAGCACGCTCACTGACACTACATGCAGTGTTCGTGTGAAACTTCCTGGCAGATAAAAACTGTGCGCTGGACCGAGACTCGAACTCGGGACCTTTGCCTTTCGCTGGCAAGTGCTCTACCAACTTAGCTACCCAAGCACGACTCACGCCCCGTCCTCACAGTTTTACTTCCGCCAGTACCTCGCCTCCTACTGTTCCTGTGTCTGACTAGCAGTGATTCCTCGAAAGGAGAAGCTGCTATTGCCTGGACAGGTTTATATCAATAGTAGGACGGTGCTCACAACATTCTGGCTGATCAGTCCATGTCGTCAGGCAGCGCAACTGGTTCAAAAAATGGTTCAAATCGCTCTGAGCACAATGGGACTTAACTTCTGAGGTCATCAGTCCCCTAGAACTTAGAACAACTTAAACATAACTAACCTAAGGACATGATACACATCCATGCCCGAGGAAGGATTCGAACCTGCGACATTTTTGTTGAGTTCTTTCTCCAAGAAAATCCGCCAAACGGCCGAGAGAGCGGTGTGCTCACGCCCCTCTGTACAGCATCTGCATGACGCTGCAAGGAAGAGGATGACACGGCGGCCGGTAGACATCCCTTGGGCCTTATTTTATGACGTAGTCTAGGCACTTACACACAACTCAAACTAAATTACATTTAATTATCCAATAAATAACAAGAGATGTGGCAATCAGCCACTACAGAGACTCAACTGCAGACCTGAGGGGAAACATAAAATTAGAAGACCGAGGCTTTGGTGGGCACACAGATCTGCGACCTAATCCGTGACTGATACGTCTAGTTTTCTTGAACCGAAATAGTCATAGCTTTGTCTTCGTGTCATTGACGATCGATGAGCATTTCGCTGTCTTAAGGACCGACGACCATGCACTTTGGTCCCATAAAACAACACGAATCATCCTCATCATTATCAGCTTCAGGACCATCATCAATCGTCATCATCCTGCTGCTAGCGATGAAAACAATGATGATGATAAATAAATTTACCGTGTGATAGCAGCAATCGTTCAGCACACTGACAGAGCAACAATAAACGTGAACTCATCAGGTAATCTCTGACACACATAGTCGAAGTGAAATGGCTAAAAGTACGTTGCGAGTCTTGGGTACGGGCCAGGAAAGGGAGAAGTGTCCCGCCACCGTATCATTTATGATTCAAAAACAAATGGTTAGGAAATGGTAAAAATCAAACTTAGCCAATGTGTTCACTCCAGTTCCCCGCAGTAACAGATAAGAAGCAGTCAACACTGCAAAAAAGTTATATGAAATAGCAGCGAAAAATCAAACCCAAATTTTATTCGAGAAGACAAAGCATATAGAACAGTTTTCATAATCAGCCTTCAGTCATCCAATCCGCCAAATGGATAGACACATGGCTTGAACTGAAATTTTTGACCTAATGGGGCTACAGCAATTTTACCAAATGACTAAAAGCATTCATTCGCAATATTGCAGGCTGAGTACCTAACGGCTTCCAGGTACTACAAAAATGACGCATAACTGATAATTTCTGAACGTAATGCTGTCATAATTTATTCGTTATGAGGTATAATCTTACCTTAAAGGTTTAACACAGTAAGCCAAGTATTTATGTTAGAACTGTATATATGTCTTAAGTGAAACTGGTGGCACACAAATTACCCGGACAATATACATCTAGTATTTGCGAATGAGAGCATTTAGCGAGTTTCAACTAATTTTACACATAATTTCAAACCTTTTAGAAACTTTTTCTCGTTGACTCCCCTACAAAGTAATGAAAGCAAATTTACTACATTTCCTCTGTAATGCAGTAAAACTTCATCACCAGGCATGAAGTTTTAATTTATCAGTACTTTGCTAATAACTTTATTGGCAACAAATTTTTCTGACAGTTTCCACATACACCACTGAATGCACCTGCAAAGCTATATCTTTGTACGATATATAGTTCAGGATATATGACCTAATAAATATCGCTTGTATAAATCGTTTTATACATCGGAGACCTGCTCTTTAAAGAAGCTGCGGGGGCTGGGGGGGGGGGGGGGGGGGGGGTGGAAGTGTTACTAGTTTGTAAGAAACCAAAGGAAGGATTGCAAAGTTAAGGTGACTGCATAAACGGCGTGAGGCAATAGCAAGAAAAACTGTATTGCAGAAGGCTAAACAACGACATCGCAACATACTTGTCGCAGTAAAACCATTTTATGCCACTGCAACTACGATAATTGTGGTATATCTCAAACAAAACTGTATAAATACGCGAGAGGAAACGGGTCGAAAAGAAAAAAGATCTGAATTTGAAGACAGGATTTGGATGAAAAACAAATTACAAGAAATCTATCAAGCTACAGAAAAGAATGACGGATACCACTAAGAAACGGCGATTATGATTTTACTTTCACATCTAATACACAAAACGGTTGCGAGCGCTTGCAGAAGTAGCTCCGCGAAGTAATTAGCGTTTGTTGGATGGATTATCTACACGCAACGTTGTCAGTCGAGCGAAATACAGGTTGAGTCAGGTGCATATTTTGAGGGGTGATAATACTGGTGATTCTTTAAAAAAAAAAAAAAAGCTTCAGATGAACATATCCCCTTTTCTTAACCGTATCCCACATACAGCTGTTTGAAAATTAGACCAGTAGGTCGCATGTTCTCCTTCACCAGCTCTCAGATGTGAAAACAACCAAAGCGCCTCTAGGCTCCTTAGTGACGTCTTTACTGAAAATTTCAAGGCGCACTTCACTTGCGCGGTGTTATTGATCACCAGTTCATCGGTCCAGTCGTTTAAGATAACCGTCTTAATGACGTACGTATCTTGATTTCCTTCAAAAGATATTCCTTTGGCAACAAGCGTCGTATGTACTTTCAGCACGCCGGAACTGCTGCACACACTATTGGACCACTGAGACAGTATCTCACCAAACCGCATCCTGGGCATTGGATCTGTCGCCATGGAGTCACTTCCTGGCCGCCGAGGTCACTCAGTCTTATTCTATTAGATTACTGCTTGTGAGTTGAATTACGAGCGTAGTCCACAAGAGCAGAGGGGATAAGAAGGAGAAACTTCTCGCTCGTATTTTACGTACATGTGCACAAGTAAAGGACCATAGGAATGAACTCAGATGAGCAACACACCAGCTGTCTACAAGAGATGTATGTCAGTTGACGGTGGACTGTTTGAATACCTTTCGCGAGGAAATGTGCACAATTAAACAAAACATTGGATCACAATATTTCATTTACTATCATATGCATTTGCCGTGGTCCCCATTGTTTTAAGCAGTTTCCTCAGAAACGTTAAGAACATGCCACGTATTCATATGACGTATTCGTTCGGTATCCCCCCGACTTGCCTTGTGTAACAGTACGCGGTAGTCAACACCTGCTTATTCTTATGGAAAAGAAAGCAGACCTCAGGAGTGACGTCTCTTAAAAATAAGGATGAGTGAAGTTACCTTTGCGAACTAATGAGTTGCATCAAGCTTACTGACAGCAACGCGAGTTAGATGGTTCCCTCAAATAGTATTTAAACTAACATTCCCCACACAGACCCGAAGCAAATTCTATTATAGGCTATGCTAGCAACGCCTTTGTTTGAATATCAAGCGAGCTGCACGCCGAAATGTCTACACGGCGCACTGATCAAAAGTTGCCTGTGGGAGCGTTGCCTTAGGTTGAAGCTTCGAGTAGTGTACATTTCAATTCCTAACAAAAATATTCTCCGCAAAGGGACATATTTACAAGGTAACGACAGAAAGAGGGAGACAAGAGGATAGCACTGCAAATAACATTACAAAAGAAAATTCACCATCCCACTATTAAAATAAAATGTAATGAAAAACAGTTGTTACATTTAACAAACTATATTATATAGCCTGTGGAATAATATAGAGTAACCTTTTATTTGGTGCGACAACTTATTTCAAGGTACTTGGACACAATGCTTCGACTGTCATTGCATGATATCCCCAACACGCTATGATCGGAACATCTTAAAATGCTTGATATGTAAAACTTTTAAAAACTCCCAAACACCGCTTTGTTAGAAATTGCTACAGAAAGCTATCTCTCTCACACACACACCCCTCCCCCCCCCCCCCCCACCCACCCACCCGCTGCTAAACCATTTACGTCCAAGCCATATCTGCCATTCGGAAATTAGTGCGAACGAATATTGCAACAAATGGCACAGAGCTAAGTATTATTGTTATAAAATATCTAAAAGTGGAAATTGGACGAATATTTCGATATTCCTGCAACTAAAGGTATTAACGCCTACAACATAATACTTCGGCAATGGAATACTGCCGAATTAAAGCTGGTGGAACAGGGGGAATTAGATTACTAATTGAGATGTTGGAAATAGATGACGAGTTTGCTATCTGGAGAGAAAAATAAATGGAGAGCAAAATAACTGAGATTTGAATGTTAGTATGTAAACCTGTTTCTGAAGGCAATTGCCTTGAGCCTTGTGCAGCAGCGAAATTTGCAAGATAAACAGTTCAGACATCACGGGAATATCAGACTTTCAAATATGGTGCATTGATGAAGAGTAGATGGGTAGATCGAACAACTAATGAGGAGTTGGATATTCGAATTTGGGGAAAAAAGAAATTTATGGCCGAAATAGGCTAAAATAATGGATCATTTGATAGGACACATCCTCAAGCAAAACAAGGAAGATATAATTTGGTAATGAGAAGCTGTGAATTTTATCAATTACAAATGAAGACAAATACTTGTTTGTAGTAAGCAGATTCCAATAGAAGTACGTTGTGGTAGTTAAGCAGAGATGAAGAAGCTTGCACAGGGTAGAGTATCAATGAGACCAGCATGAGACCAGTCTTTGGGCTGAACACCACAGCAACAAATACAACACGTGTGCGACGTCTTAGGTGTCCAGTAAATCAGAAAATTACCATTAATCATACACATTAGTTTGAAATGTACATGTTCGTAATGTGTCGAGACGTACGACAATGTCCAGTGTCATTAATGTAACCACCTGTCAGAGGCCTGAATGGCCACCTTCTGCAGCGCGGACCACTGCGAGAAGCCCGGGAAGAGAGGCAATGAACTTCTGGAAGGTACCGACAGGGATATGGAGCTATGGAGGTTCCAGTGCTGTGGTCAGCTGCGCGAGGTTTCTCCGCTGAGGATACATGGCGCGAACAGCCCGATCGAGGTGGTCCCACCGGTTCCCGACTTGGTTTGGTGGCCAGCTGAGTACGGTAAACTGATGCTGGTACTCTTCGAACAACCCACTAACACTGCGAACTGGGTGGCACGGTGGAATGTCCTGCTGGTAGACGCTATCGTGCCGAGGAAATACAAACTGCTTGTACGGATGGACTCCTTCCCCAAGGATAGATGCCTACTTGTGTTGATGCAGAATGACGAGATCATCCAGGAAATGAAGCGAAAACATTTCCCAGACCATAACGCATGCAGGATGTTTGCTTTCATACGTTTTTCGCCGTAAACGCCACCGGCCATCTGTCCGATTAAGTGTAATACGTGATTCATTTAAAAAAGCCACATATCGCCACTCACTACACGTCCAGTTACGATACTGGAGTGTAAATTCCAGCTTTCGTCGCCGATAAGTAGCAGTCCGCATGGGTATAGAAAGAGGCACCTGCTGCGGGGGCCCATACGCAGCAACGTTCGCTGAATGTTTGCTTAGGAGACACTGTTGATAGGCCCTTGGTTCATCTGGCCGGTCAGTTACTCACGAGGGTGGACATGTATTCGCCCGTACTCACCTCCGCAGCTGTCTTTCACGCCTATCACCTATGGCCAGTGGTGCATCACAGTTGCCTCGGTGCTGTTATTTTGCCATGCACGGTATATCGGGTGATCAAAAAGTCAGTATAAATTTGAAAACTGAGTAAATCACGGAATAATGTAGATAGAGAGGCAAAATTTGACACACATGCTTGAAATGACATGGGGTTTTATTAGAACAAAAAGAAGTTCAAAAAATGTCCGATAGATGACGCTTCATCTGATCAGAATAACAATAATTAGCATAACAAAGTAAGACAAACCAAAGATGATGTTCTTTACAGGAAATGCTCAATATGTCCACCATCAGTCCTCAACAACAGCTGTAGTCGAGGAGTAATGTTGTGAACTGTAAAGCATGTCCAGAGTTATGGTGAGGCATTGGTGTCGGATGTTGTCTTTCATCATCCCTAGAGGTGTCTGTCGATCACGCTACACTTGCGAGTTCAGGTAACCCCAAAGCCAATAATCGCACGGACTGAGGTCTGGGGACCTGGGAGACCAAGCATGACGTGACGAAAGTGGCGGCTGAGCACACGATCATCACCAAACAACGCGCGCAAGAGATCTTTCACGCGTCTAGCAATATGAGGTGGAGTGCCATCCTGCATTAACATCGTACGTTCCAGCAGGTCTTTATCAGCCAGGCTGGGGATGATGCGATTCTGTAACACATCGGCGTACCTATCACCCGTCACGGTAGCAGTTAGTCACTGACGTTTTGTTGTCCAGCGCCATCTGTAGGCCATTTTGTGAACTTTGTTTTTTTTTGTTCTAATAAAACCCCATGTCATTCCAAGCATGTATGTCAATTTTTACGTCTCTTATCTACATTATTCCGTGGTTTATTAAATTTCCAAATTTATACTGACACACGATAAGCTTATACACTGAACAGCCAAAGAAACTGGTACACCTGCAATCAGGCGTGCCGCAACACGACGTGGCATGGACTCGACTAATGTCTGGAGTAGTGCTGGAGGGAATTGACACCATGAATCCTGCAGAGCAATATATAAATTCGTAAGAGTACGAGGGGGTGAGATCTCTTCTGAACAGCACGTTGCAAAGCATCACAGATATTCTCAATAATGTTCATGTCTGCGGAGTTTGGTGGCCAGCGGCTATTTAACTCAGAAGAGCGTTCCTGGAGCTGTTCCGTAACAATTCTGGACGTGTGGGGTGTCGCATTGTCCTGCTGGAATTGCCCAAGTCCGTCGGAATGCACAATGAACATGAAAGGATCCAGGTGATCAGACAGGATGTTTACGCACGTGTCACCTGTTACACCCGTATCTAGACTCATCAGGGGTCCCACATCATTCCAACTGCACATGCCTCACACCATTACAGAGCCTCCACCAGCTTGAACATTCCCCGGCCGACGTGCAGGAGACATCAGTCCACGAGGTTCTCACCATACCCGTACAAGTCCATCCACTCGATACAATTTCAAACGAGATTCGTCCGCCAGGGAACATGTTTCCAGTCATCAACAGTCCAGTGTCGGTGTTGTCGTTTTGCAACCTGCACCACGCAAGCAACGAGCAGTCCTTAGTGGCTCGCCATCTCAGTTTTCTTTATCTTAAATATCTTTGTGACTAATGCCCTTTTGGCCTATTTATTATTTTATAAATGACGTATAAGTACTGCCAGTCCTTCACGGTGATTCCGTACTTATACCCCATCATACGTTTTTAGTCATAATTCTGTGACCATGCTACAGAATATAGACCATTCTTTGATTTAAATTCTGACGAAGACACTCCTAGCAGTGTTCAGACCAGGTTAATTTGTTAAAAATAGCAACCGAGGGCTGTTTTTCTTTCAACTGTGACAAAATTTTGGGTTTACGGGGCCAAAAAGTTTGTAGTTAACACCAACCAAACAGGAATCAACTTGATACAGGTAACCGATCACAAACGTAAAAGGGGTGGTGCCGCATGGAAGGCTTTGAATATGTTAAATCAGGTCGCACGTGATCAGTTCGTGAACTTCAGCAGCCTGCAAGAATATCTTCAATTCAGTAAAATCTATTACAGGTGCAGCGTAGACGAATAATTGTTTTAGCTACTAGTGCGGTATCGTTGTGAGGAAAAGGAGACCACTAAACATCACACAGACAGCCGGAGCGACCAGTATCAACTGGAAGCCGTTTTGTCCCTCTGTTGCGGCGGCCGACTGAAAAGTCAACACAATGTGGACGCAGCATATCCAGGCCGGGTCGCCCTCTAGGTACAATAAACTGCGCCACCGGGCACCGGACGGAAAACAAACATGCCCGTCCTAAAATATCATATTCCCCAGTCAATAAATACATCAGGATTGGCGACTTCCACATGCTCAACAGACTTCCAGAGGTCTTTTGTCAATATACACTACGCCCAACTCAGTTATCGCCCTTGAATAACTCTTCTCTGATTCAGTTCTTATGATGTGAAACTTTGCGGCATCGAAAGAGAACACGGGCACCCCAACCACTGTAAACATCTGTACAATCAAAAATGAGCAAACTGAGTAGTTATCGACAGTGCATATTAATTACTAAGGGCTGAGCGAGTAGCAATAACTTTGTTCAAAAATGGCTCTGAGCACTATGGGACTCAACATCTGAGGTCATAAGTCCCCTAGAACTTAGAACTACTTAAACCTAACTAACCTAAGGAGATCACAAACACCCATGCCCGAGGCAGAAGGTTCCAGACTGTAGCGCCTAGAGCCGCTCTGCCACACCGGCCAGCAATAACTTTGTGTCTCTGTTTTTTGACGAGGGAGATAGAGTAGGATCCCAAGCAGAATTTATGCAAAAGAACTCTAATTGTAGGCCCACTTAGTAATTTAATCTCAACAGACCTGTTGGGTAGGACGTATTTTTATAGAAACATGGTTAACGTGTTTTCTCGACCACCACAGAAGATTAGGATCCTTCTGTGGTCTGTAATTGTCGCGGTGGTAACACCAGTTCCAGTCAGATCGCCGCGGTTTAAGCGTTATCGATCTTGGCTAGCACTAGGGTGGGTGACCGTCCAGTCTATCGAACGCTGTTGGCGAGCGGGCTGCACTCGGCCCTTGTGAAGCCAAGTGAGGAGTTGCTCGATGGGGAAGTAGCGGCTCCCGTCACGAAAACTGGGCGGTAGAGCGGTGTGCCGACCACATGTCCCCCCGTAGCCGCTTCTAGTGACGCCTATCGGCTGAGAAGGCACGGCGGTCGGTCGGTTCCGTTGGAGCTTTGAGGCCTGTTCGGACGGAAGTTTTTTTCTTCAAGAGACAGTATTTGATTGCCCCCGTGTTAGGGAGGCCATACACGTTACTGCACTGCTTGACAAGTACGCACGGTCAAACGATTTTTACCAACAAAAACATGTCTTTGTTAATTCTTCGTGCCTCAGTCGGTAAAATCGGAACCTTGCACGATCACTTTGTCGTCTGTCTGTCTGTACGAATGTTCATAACAATTTTTCTCAACTATGGGTACACATACGAAATAGAAATTTATGTCACATATTAAGGTTTACGGTAACTTGGTGCTGTAAAAAAGTGATACGTATAAATCAGTGCAATCAAAAGATACAGCGATTTATGTCACATATGTTGATGCTCGCAAACGCACTCGTCGTAAGCTACAGGGTACTTCGTGTTGACTTAGAACAATAAAATTTGGTAAGAAGGAATGTTTCGCGCTATAGCCAAAGGAAAAAATCCGAAAATCGTTAATTTGTAATTATATCACAATGTCTATCTGCCCGTCTGTTAAGACCCCTTTTTCTCAGCAACGTGTAGACGTATCTAATTGAAATTTATCTCACATATTAAGGTCTACGGTCCCCTGACGATATAAAAAAGTGAAGCATCTAAGTCAATGCAAGTATGGCCACTTACGTCATATATTTTGATACCCTCAACCTTACTTCATATATTTTGATACTCTCAACATCAGACATAAAATCTACAGGGCATATCCGCTTGACGTAGAACCATTAAATTCGGCAGAAAGAAAGATTTCACAGAACAAGTAAAGGAAAAGAACTAGAAAATTGTTAATTTGGAATCATATCACCCGGAAAAAAGTCTTTGTTTTGTCATTGATATCCGACTACAGACTTGAAATTGGCCAATTTTTGAAATTAAAACATTCTCGAAAGGAATCCCTGAGACTGGTCTCTTTGAAGTGCCACTATCGATGACAGGCAAAAATCGTCGCGATTCCCTATTTCCTGGATGGATGAACTGTCTGTATACTTAATTACGTTTGTACGAAACATTCAGTGCGCGGTTCCTACTCGCAAGGCGGGTATCTACCGTATTCCTTGCAGTTGTGGCGTGTCACACGTTGGTCAGAGCATGGACGTCGTGGGGGAAAGGTATATAAAGCCTAAGCGTCACACAGATTGCAACATCCCAGGAAATCTGCTACTTTACAACGTTGCCATGGTCCTGGTCACTGTAAGAAACAAAGCAACACGGAGATACAGGTGAGGGGCTCCAAGTTTTGCGATAGTGTTATTAACACAGCAGTTGAGAACAAATTAGCAAAGGACCTTATAGAGACGGAGCTGTCCCGTTTTTCTTGGTCACAGAGATCTAAATACTCATAGTGCATTTTAAGCAACGACAAAATTCCAGCCTCGTTTTCAGTGTAATTTCCAATTCTATTGATAATCCGAAGTGCATCTTCTCTGTGAGCGTCTAGACAATCTTTTATTTTTGCAGCACTATCTATATCCCAAACGCTCAGTTCGTCTGTCAGTTTGGTCCTGGAGGAAGAGAATGCAGGGACTGCTGGCTTTTTCTTCCCAAGCTTTCACAAACTTTCGTTATATAGCACTATTGAGATGTTATTATTGTTTTCAAATGTATCCTTTGTTAGTGTTAAAAGAGTGGCAGCTCGGAAAGTGGTCGAATAGTTCGTTTATAGAGAGCCTTTAAAAAATAGTGTTGCGAAAGAATTGTGTATCTTACCAGCTCGTGTGTGAGAACATTACATATTTTTTTGTAATTGCATCTGTCAGATGACGATCAGATTGGCTTTAGGAAAATCAAACGCATCACAGAGGCAATTCTAACATTGTAGTCAATGTTGGAAGCAATACTGAAGAAAAATCAAGACACGATCATAGGATTTGTCTACTCAAAGAAAGCGTTCAACAATATAAAATGGTACCATATGTTCGAAATCCTAAGAAAATAGGGGTAAGCTATAGGGAGAGACGGGTTAATATACAATATGTACAAGAACCAAGAGCGAACAGTAAGACTGGAAGATCATGAATGAAGTTCTCGGATTAAAAAGGGTGTAAGACAGGGAAGTAGTCTTTCGCCTCTATTGTACAACGTTACATCGAAGAGGCAATGACGAAAATAAAAAAAAAGGTGTAAGAGTGTAATTAAGGTGAAAGGATATCAATGATAAGATTCGCTGATGACAAAAAAATGGATCAAATGGCTCTGAGAACTATGGGTCTTAACATATGAGGTCATCAGTCCCCTAGAACTTAGAACTACTGAAACCTAACTAACCTAAGGACATCAAACACATCCATGCCCGAGGCAGGATTCGAACCTGCGACCGTAGCGGTCACGCGGTTCCAGACTGAAGCGCTAATGACACTGCTATCCTCAGTGAAAGTGATGAAGAATTACGGGATCTGCTTAATCGGATGAACAGTCTAATGCGTACAGAATATGGATTAAGAGTAAATCGAAGAAAGACGAAAGTAATGAGAAATAGCAGAAATGAGGGCAGCGAGAAACTTAACATCAAGATTGATGGTCACTAAGCAGACGAAGTATAGGAATTCTGCTACCTAGGTAGCAAAGTAACTCATGAAGGATGGAGCACGGAGGACATAAAAAGCAGACTAGCACTGGCAAAAAGTGCATTCCAGGACGAGAGGATTCTACTAGCATCAATCATAGGCCTCAATTTGAGGAAGAAATTTCTGAGAATGTACGCCTGGAGCACACCACCGTACGGAAGTGAGATATGGGTTGTGGAAAAACCGGAACAGAAGAGAATCTAAGCGTTTCAGAAGTGGTGCTAGAGACGAATGTTGAAAATTAGGTGGACTGATAAGGTAAGGAGTCAGGAGGTTCTGCGGAGAATCGGCGAGGAAAGAAATATTTGGAAAACACCGAGAAGTAGAAGGCACAGAATGGTAGGACATCGGTTAACACACCAGGGAATAGCTTCCATGATACTAGAGGGAACTGTAGGGCGCAAAAACTGTAGGAGAAGACAGATACTGGAATACATCGAGCAAATAATTGAGACTGTATGATGCCGCTGCACCTCTGAGGTGAAAATGTTGGCAGAGGAGAGGTATTGGTGCCGAGCCGCATCAAACTTGCCAAAAGAATGAGGACTAAAAAAGAAAAGTTGCTGTTACTGAGAGTTTTCTTCTATCAACACCACGTCTGAATCCAATGGAGTGCGACGGACGCAGGGCTCTTGAACATCTGATGCAATGACTAGACTTCATCAGCACATTCAATGGCACCACGTGTGAAATTTCTTTAATAGATGTTCGCTTGTGAGATTACAAAAGTAAGACCACACACTGAACCTTGTGGCGTGAGTGTACTAATTTCGCCAGCGTGCCTTTCCCACTGTATTACTCTGCCTTCATAGTAGTCTATAAAACTACAGTAGAGGACGCTAGGAACATTTGGGAACCTCTCACCAGCACTAAAATGGAGACCATCTAGACGACGCCACATGGTGTAAGTATTTATCGTTAATATTAACAAGGGATATCGATTGAGACGATCATGTAAAATCAGTGTTAAGGAAAGCAAATGGAACGGGCTCTAAGTGCGGTGAATCTGTAAAGAACATAGCATACCACAAGACGCTAGTGCGCCCAAACCCAGAGTATTGTTATTGAGGAGACATGACAAGAGACGCCGAACGAATTCAGAGACGTGCTCAAAACATAGTTACCGATCGGTACAGCTCATTCGAAGTGTTACAAATGCTCGAGGAAATTAAATTGAAATGCTTGGAAGAAAGGTGATGTAGTTTCCGTGAAACCTTCTTTGGGCCGGCCGTAGTTGCAGATCGGTTCTAGGCGCTACAGTCTGGAACCGCGCGACCGCTACGGTCGCAGGTTCGAATCCTGCCTCTGGCATTGATGTGTGTGATGTCCTAAGGTTAGTTAGGTTTAAGTAGTACTAAGTTCTAGGGGACTGATGACCTCAGAAGTTAAGTCCCATAGTGCTCAGAGCCATTTGAGCCAAACCTTCTTGGGTAAAATCAGAGAAGTCATATTAGGACAGTGCGGCTATTTTGCTGTCAACATGGTATATCTCACTTTGAGATCACGAGAATAGTGTAAAAGAGATCGGGGAGCGTGCAGAGTCATATAGGCAGTAATTTTTCCCTCATCCAATACGCGAACTGAATAGCAAATAAAATCGGTAATATCGGTACGATGTACCTGTACAGTGGCTCTCGGATCTGATCAACAGTATCCGCGCACCTACTAGTGGATATTATTATGGGGTGTGTCCATCGCTTGCCTTTCTGAGCTTTCAACTCCCTTCGGGACATTCAGGTGTCTGAAAGTCTGTGAAACAATTACAGCCCATTCTACCTCAGGACTCGAAAACCGAGAAGGTTTGGACTGGAGCGAAGTGGACATTCTACCTCATCCCAAAGGTGTTCCATTCGGTTCAGGTCGGAACTCTGGGCAGGTCAGTTTGTTGCAGGTTTATTTTCGTCGATTAACCATTGCCTAACAGATGCTGCTTTAACGCTGGTTTCGTCATCTGCAGCTCGGACGTCTACTGTGCAGCACCAAGTGGTGTTCATTCCTCCCGCATTCAGCGATTTCTTAAACTCAGTAAAGAAAGCATATCGGAAGCGCGAAAAAGACCCCCATTCCATTAACACTCCCTGCTCCGCACTTCATTGTAGGTAAAGTTCTCTAGGCTGTCGCCAAACCCGAACTCTTCCATGCGACTGCCACATGTTACAGCGTATTTCATCATCCAGAATGACTCGCTTCCAATCATCCACTGTCCAGCCGCGTCGCTACAGAAATACGTGGATTACGAGGAACTGCTTCACCACTGAACTCCACCCTTTTTAATTCCCTACGCACAGTCATTATGCTGGCTGGAACGCTGGTAGCATTTAGGACCCCAAGAGTGATTCACTCCTCTGATTTCATGAGACTTTTCCAGGCCCCTCCGCAATGCTGGACGTGTCTGTACATGAGGTCGGTCTGGTCTTGGTTTAGGTGTGCTTGTCCCTTCGCATTTCCTCTTCGCAATCACATCACCAACAATCGATTTGTGCACCATAAAAAAGGTTTAAACATCTCCGATGGATTTGCAACTCGGGGGACATCCAATAACTAGTCTAAGTTCGAAGTTACTGAGCTCTCCTGACCAAGTCTTTCTACTGTTACTGCTACTCTACTGACAACATGTTACTTCCCGCCACTTTTTATACTTTGCACTGCTAGATCCGCCTCTTGTCACATCTAGTGTTAAATTTTGCAATATACAGGGTGGTCGATTGGTAGTGACCGGGCCAAATATCTCACGAAATTAGCATCAAACGAAAAAAAACTACAAAGAACGAAACTCGTCTAACTCGAAGGGGGAAACCACAAGGCGCTATGGTTTGCCCGCTAGAGGGCGCTGCCATAGGTCAAACAGGATATCAAATGCGTCTTTTTTAATAGGAACCCCCACTTTTTATTACATATTCGTGTAGTACGTAAAGAAATATGAATGTTTTAGTTGGACCACTTCTTTCGCTTTGTGATAGATGGCGCTGTAATAATCACGAACATATGGCTCACAATTTTAGACGAACAGTTGGTAACAGGTAGATTTTTTAAATTAAAATACAGAACGAGGGTACGTTTGAACATTTTATTTCGGTTGTTTCGATGTGATACGTGTACCTTCGTGAACTTATCACTTCTGAGAAAGCATGGTGTTACAGCGTGATTACCTGTAAATACCATATTAATGCAATAAATGCTCAAAATGATGTCCGTCAGCCTCAGTGCATTTGACAAAACTTGTAACGACATTCCTTCGACGACCAATCCACCTGTCATGAAATATGCTATTCAATACCGCTTCAACCGCACGCGAGCTATGTGCCAGACATCCATCATGTTGGAAATACATCGCCATTCTGTCATGCAGTGAAACATCTTCTAGTAACATCGGTAGAACATAACGTAATAAATCAGCATACATTGCACCATTTAGATTGCCATCGATAAAATGGGGGCCAATTATCCTTCCTCCCATAATGCTGCACCGTGCATTAACCCGCCAAGGTCGCTGGTGTTCCACTTGTCGCAGCCATCGTGGATTTTCCGTTGCCCAATAGTACATATTATGCCGGTTTGCGTTACCGCTGTTGGCGAATGACGCTTCGTCGCTAAATAGAACGCGTGCAAAACATCTGTCATCGTCCCGTAATTTCTCTTGTGCCCAGTGGCAGAACTCTACACGACGTTCAAAGTCGTCGCCATGCGATTCCTGGTGCATAGAACTATGGAACGGGTGCAATCGATGTTGATGTAGCATTCTCAACACCGAAGTTTCCGAGATTCCCGATTCTCGCGCAATTTGTCTGCTACTGATGTGCGGATCAGCCGCGACAGCAGCTGAAACACCTACTTGGGCATCATCATTTGTTAGAGGTCGTGGTTGACGTTTCACTTCGTGTTTCCTTAAATAACGTAGCTATCCGGCGAACGGTCCGGACACTTGGATGATGTCGTCCAGGATACCGAGCAGCATACATAGCACACGCCCGTTGGGCATTTTGATCACAATAGCCATACATCAACACGGTATCGACCTTTTCCGCAATTGGTAAACGGTCCATTTTAACACGGGTAATGTATCACGAAGCAAATACCGTCCCCACTGGCGGAGTGTTGCGTCATACCACGTAGTTATACGTTTGTGACTATTACAGCGCCATTTCTCGTTTGACGCTTATTTCGTGAAATATTTGGCCCGGTCACAATCAGTGGACCACCCTGTATATGGGTGGTCGGATACTTTTGATTATATAGTCTATACATGTAGCTGTAGTGGTAGACCACCGCGTTTCTGATCATCGTGACTTGTAACTGATGCTTAAGTAACTACAGGCCCTACGTGGTTCCCGACCACTTTCGACGTCTATGAGAATCAATGGCACGACGCGTCACTGTGATCATTACGGCGACAGATGGTGCCACATTCTGGTGGGTACATGTCTCTGTTTCAGTTATTAATGACTCTATTACAAGAGGCAGCTTCACTCCGGTGGCGAACGCTTACAGTTCCTCTCCTGTACTGTCAGCCGCGGCTGGATGTTCTCCAGCGGCGCTCTGCAAATGAGATGTTAGACACGCGCAAGATTCCAGTTCGACGTTAAGCCGTCGCGACCCTCACAGCCGACGAGCAAACCAATCAGTGTCCCTGCACGAGCTATTACGACATTAGCCACGGTGCTGCCGTACTGCTGGCGCCCAGCATCTCCCGGCTTGGAGAGTTTTTGCAGAGGAGATGGTGCGAGAGTGGCATTGTCCCCCGGGCCGACACCGTGACAGATGAACGCCTCCTATAAATTCCTACGATTCGCACTTTCGCAGGTAGCCTAGATGTTATCCGAGCCTTTCACAGCAGCTCTGATACGGCTATCTCTGTCGAACACAGAACCTATAAGGCCAAAGTCCAAGCGCCATATCTGTTCAAAGTTCAAATTCGCAGCGTTTGGACAAGAAATTAAGCAAGCTCTAGTACTGAGCTGTCATGCACCAACACAATCTTTTCTTTTGATGGCACTAGGAGGCAATCACAATAAATTTTGGTAAGGTGAATGTAGGCCTTTCGTCTATTCCTGCAGGTGAGCTGGCAGCTACAGAGCAGTCTATGGTCGTGGGCGTACGCTCAGCAAGTCGCTAACCATTCTAGCCATTATTTCCAGGAGATGCTTCCTGACGCTGCCGCTGCTTATTTGTTCAAGAAGCTCCTCATTCGGCCTCTTGTGGCTGAGTAGATTCCGTACCAGACGTCTCTACTTCAGAATGTATCCGTGGAGATACAGGAAACTGACCCGAATCCTTGCGTACCGAAGGCAGCGATACCTTCGGCTTGGGATGTTACATCAGTAACGAATGCGAACTATCTGTCTAGGCGCTCAGTGATAATAACTGCATCGAAATGGAGGAGAACAAAGATAAGGCTGACATACTAAATTCCTTTTTCGATACTAGTTTCACTGAGGGAGATCGTTCTGCGGTTCCCCCTTTGAATCATCCCAAGGATATCAAAATCTCAGATATTGAAATAAGTGACCGCGAGATAGCAAATCAGTTGAAATCGCTCAACATGTAACACCCAGCTGGGGCTAAAGGGGATACTTCTACAATTCTGCATAAATTACGCGAAAGAACTTTCTCCTCTTCTAATAGAAGTCCACGATAGATCTCTGAAGGAAAGCTCGAAATAATTGAAAAAAAATCACAGGTCAATCCGGTTTCCAACAGGTGTCGTCGAAAAGACGCACAGAAGTATAGGTCTATATCGTTGACGCCAGTCTGTTGCGGAATTTTCACCTTTTAGCTCGCGTATTGTAATATTTCAGGTGACTGAAAGATCTCCTCACTAGGAATCAACGTGGGTTCCGCCAACAGCGGCCATGTGAAATCTGCCTCGCTTTGCTCGTCCACGAGACTCAGAAAGCAGTAAGCAGCAGGTAGACGCCGTGTTGCTCGATTCCCGCAAGGCGTTGCTCACAGTTTCGCATTGCCACCTAGCCAACAAAATAGGAGCGTACGTTGTATCAAACCAACTATGTGACTGGACTGAAGTTTTCCTAGCAAGCAGAACAAAGCATGTCATTCTTAGTGGAGAGAAATCATGAGACGTCAAAGTAGCTTCGAGTATATCCCAAGCGAGTGTTATACTATCATCATTTTTCACAGTATATATAACTGAGCTGGTGAATAACGTCAGTTGTTCCATGAGGATTTGTCATGGATGATGCTGTTGTACACACAGAAGTGGCAATGTTCGAAAATTGTAGCCAAATGCAGGAAGAGCTGCAGAGGATAAAAGCTTGGTGTGAGCATTGGCAGTTGACCCGAAACATAAATTAGTGCAACGTACTGCGGATATAGAAAGAAAGACAAATTATTGTATGATAAAACATTAGCAAAACATTACCTGGAAGCAATCACTTCCATTAAATGCCTGCAATTGTTCGTAAGAAACGATATTGTCCTGGCGTAAGCTGTCGCCAGCACACCGATCCGCAAAGAGTTTGCAAGAAGATCGATAATAGTCGCTGAATCAATCGCGCCTATCAAGAAAGAGGCCAAAGACAGACTCGCAGGCAACGTGCCACCAACGCCATCTCGACCGCCAGTGTTTAGATCGCCACAGCGGACTGGAGGGTCCAGTCAGTCACAAATAGTCAGCCGACTCGTAGATAGAGACAGTCGCACCCAGTCAGTCGAAGTCGCAGATAGCTCAGTTACTAGCTCAGTCACGATTCTAGTTTGCGTGTGTCAATTTACGTCAGTGGCTACGGGTTGTAGTGTTTAGAGCGGGATTTGAACTTTACCAGCAATGGAACTAACATAGACTACTACGGAAGAACTTGTAACACAACACATGGACTAGCTTAAAAATAAGTAGTTTTTTTTATTGTGGCAAATAAAGAACTCTGTTAACACATGAGTGCAGTTGTGTTGCAGAAAGAGGATAGCGGGCACCAAAGAACGTCCTCTCCTTGCTTCCCATGGTACAAGACTCTACAGTGGCAACGATGACACAAAAGAAAAGATATAAAAATGGACGACGACATAAAACAAATCGCAGCTAAGGCAGATGTCGGACTGAGGTCTATAGGAACAATCCTCAGAACTTGTAGTCCGCACACAAAGGTGGTACCTTACAAATCCCGTTTCATTCATACCTGAATATTATTCGTTCTGGGAAGAGTCGGGTAACATATCACTTCCTCCCACCTACACTACATCTCGTGAAATTACAACCACTAAAACATCCGAGAAACGAAAGGTAATGCGCAGTTTTCCTGACCAACATTCTTCCCGTGGACCATTCGGAAATGGAACCTGGAAGTAGGAACATTTATTTATTTATCTTGTAATTTTAAACTGTGACCAGTGGTGGCAAGAAAGACGACTAACACACTCACACGACGACATAACACAGTCATTTAGATACCATATACTGTGGACTGTTCTCAGCCACTGTGCTGAGATGATACCCAACGTAGCACATAAGAGTACTTGCAGGGCCTCGAGTACAGGCGACGAATGACGCTGGAGGCAGTATTAGTGAGACAGGCAACAGTAGCTGTGGTAAGAGCTGAGACGACAGTGGCATTGACGGAGGCAGTGAGACATAGACTAAGGACAAAATGTATGGTCACGAGAACAACTGTACATTAGACAGTAAGACTGGATTGTAAGACAAATGTGGAAACTGAGGACAGCACACGCTGGCGTGTAGAGTAACCTGACCTACGTAACCTATCCTTGATGAAGAACCGTGCCGTCTTATTATCAATTTACAGCTTTCCACGGAGTGCATCCTTCATTGGACCAAAAAGAGGGTCCTTCGTTGCTCTTTATGGTCTTCCACTAGGCGGAGAGAAACCTAGCCGGCGCACATCTTTGTGTACCCCAACTGGCGGATGAGCGTGTCAGCACTACAAACAGAGACGTCCAGTTAGGCGGCGAGGTGTTTTTTGACTGTGATCCGATCACGTCGAATGGCAGTCTCTGCACGTTCCAGTATTGCAGGAGACACAGCTGCGTCCGGCCGGCCGGAACGAAGCAGATCGGACAGGTTTGTGCGACTTTGTTGCGACGATGACAGACGCTTCGCCCAATGATTCGCCGTGCTTTTGTTCGCAGCTAGATTTACGTAGACATGAATATCTGCGATGCTCTGGTTTTCTGCCAAAAGAAACTCAATGACAGCACTCTGCCTGGATCACAACTCCGTTACAGATGCCATTTTGAAGGCTCCGTTAGCGTCGACAAATATCGTAACTTCGTGATAGTAAAAGGGCTGAAGCGGAAATATTCCACAATGTCCCACGACAAATTCTGCATTTTTTTAACCGAAACTGCTCAAGGAAAAAATGTGTTGCGTTACTTATTCGACGCTCCTCGCATTGCTTCCAAATTTGTTCTATTATATAGATCCTCTGTGTATTTCTTCCATCTTTCAGCTTTCCAATCTTTCGTTAGTACAGTCAGTTCCACGAGAAAGAATACGCCGTAAGTTTAAATGTGACGTCGCAGCAACTTCTGTAATCAATGTGCTTTTGCACAGAGAATAGATGTAACAGTGTACGAGTTGAATGTTTTGTTTCGTCGGTTGCAGTTTAAAATGAGTGCAAAATATCTATTTCTATGTATTTATCAGAAACGCCGTCTGAGGTCCGTTAAGAATCTATTTGGTTCGAACGAGGCAAACTGGCTGCTTCAAGAAGATAAAGATCCGAAACAAGACTATGGTGTGTCCACGATGGACGGTCTGCAATGTCTCCGGATGCAAATCCGATCGCAAATGTTAAAATGAAGCTCAAAGGAAAGCCAATATATACTTTTAAGTAGCTGTAACATCAAATTAGGACGATATAGAGGTCCTTACCGAGAGAATGTGCAGAAAATCTCATGAAAAGTATTTCAAGGGTTCCAAGCTATAATGGATAATGAAGGCGTCTGGATTAACTATCAGGTAATTGTGCAATTAATACTAACACGTATTTTCATGTAAACATATATTTGTAATAGTGTCTTTTATTTCATACAGATAACGGCGCATCTGAGCTTTTCATGTTCTGCTTTTCTTTCCTTCAAACGACTTTTTAGTTTTCCTGTAGCTGGCATTTATCTTTCCCCTAGTTATACATGCTTCTGCAGCTTTGCATTTGTTCTCTAAACACCCCTCCTTATTCGTCTTGCACTTTCTGTGAATTTCGTTTATTGTAGTACTAACGAAGGTAATTTACATGGAAAGCTGAGACATGCAAATAAGCCAATAAGGACGCAATCGCATGAGCAATCAAAGCCTTCCGGATGCAAGACAATTAAATGAAAGACAGTTAAATATCTTAAAAGTTTTGTTCTTCGGAAGCCCAAGATTAGTACCCGACGCTACTACATGTGTGATTACTACTTTCTGAATATTATGTAATGTTAAGCTGTGTAGAATAAACAAGAAAATTAATTCTTTTGATGTTTTTGTAAACATTTAAAAGACCAAATTTTAAAAAATGAGTTTTTGTATGAATAGCTTGATTTCACCACGGTTGCTACTGAGTAGGTTCATTTCACTCAGTTTTCCATTCTCTTTGTCTATCGTAAAATGCTTGAATAACCACTAAAATATGTACAATAACTCCCATAAGTATGAGCCATCAATAATAAAGGTAGGTTTTGGGCACGGGATACTGCTGTGTGAATCATTATGTATGCATTTTTTTAATGCTGTGCTGAACAATTTATGCACATTGACTTATTCCCTTTTCCCCCCGTGGTCTCCAATTTGCATGATGTGCACGTCAATTTAACGCGCTTGACAGCGTCAGTAACCCAAAACTATTCCGCATACCGAGCTCAAACAGATTGTTGTACTATCAACGAGTTTCTTCTCCAAACGTGCCTCGTTACACATCGTACTGACATTTAAAAGCTCACATTTATATAAGCCTGATATGTGCAACAAAGCACAATAAATCGTCAAATGTGAGTGCGACAACTGATTTGTCTGTCAACAATGTATTAATTCGTTGTATCTTTCAGTATGTCATTTTTCAACTGACTTTTACGAAGAAACTCTTATTTTAATACAGTTAGAATTTGTACGTGAAACATGCCCTCGTTAGCAATGCACTATTTCCATTGCTAGAAACATGTGGTATTTTTTCTTTTTTTATTTATTGTGCGGTGAAGTAGCGCTGTCGGCGCTCCAGGTATTCTGCGCGAGACCGCCGTTCGCTTGCGCCAAGGCGAAACACTGTGCGCCCTACTGCAGTCCACCTAGCGGTCACAGCCTGAACTACGTGGACAGCTACTCCCTGCAGCACCATCTGGAAGCCGGGCGCACGAACTACTAAGTACTGGAGTCGCTTGCAGCGCATATCGATTCTCGCTAGGCCTCGATAGCTGCAGTGACACAGCTAAAATTATGCACGTGAACTCCGCCAATAACGTTCAGTATTCCACTAATCGTGACTTAAAAACACTGTTCCGCTTGTCTTTGGCTTTACTGCCAACCGAGACCGAATTTTTGAGTGAAGATTAAAATTGGCACGGCACTCTCAATCGACAGTAACGAAAGTCGATATCGACCTCAGGCGGTCGTAACTCGTCTGCTGCATAGGTACGAAAGATTTTACATGCCGTATGTAAATGCTGAAGAGTGATGCGAAGGTTAGAAACCGAATGACATTAAATTTCAAACTTATGACACCTTTGGGGCTGCTTTTGCCTGTTTTGTTTGTGTTTCACCTTTTACTTATGCAGAATGACGCACTAGCACATCGCTTCCTCGTAAGTATTTGTATCCATTATTAGACTTGTGCGTTATGAATACTTCATTTAAAGGAAGGCATCATACTGCCAGGCTAGAATAACATAACGAAAACAGTATAAATAAAAATATAAATAAACAGTGTTACCTGATCAACACTGTTCTGCCTACCTCAATACGTCAGAGGGTGGGTAACGGAAAATGAAGGCGTTTGTCCACTTACCTGAAAAAGAAACGAAACCAATATTAAGTGAAAGAAGATTCAAATGAGAAAATATTGCAAAAAATAAAATAAAATAAAAAAAGCACTGGAGCTGCTAACCCGGAAGTTGATTACATGCTAGAAATGTCATTCCGAGTACAATCATATTCAGTGCTTACAATTAATTAAACAATAATTTTGTCATGAAACGACCCTCGAAACCCTGTAAATTTCACTGCCTATTTCTTTAATTAGACCTGAATACATTATTCCCTATTGAAATTGACATCAGATGAAAATTATAAACATTTCAAAACCCGTATTTGTCAAATAACATATTTATTACACTCATCCTAGTGTAGAAATTGAATGAAGAACATTAATACAGAGCTTTCAGTGGGCCATGTTTTCATTTGTAAAATATTCAGGGGCTGCGGTGCTACACAGAAACAAAATTTTAATGAAAGACATGTGTTTCGTATTCTTTGCACGGCCACAGCACTACTTTCGCCCCAGAAGCCTGTGACAGCACGATACTATTTCGTGGTACGAGGGGGGTTTTCGACATACACGGTGATTCCGTCATCACGTTACACACTTTCAGCTATGATGGAGAAGGGTAAAAGCGGTAATCATTGGTTCTAAGACACATACCTAGAGAGGTGTGAGTACTTGGCCAGTAGAACTTCTTAAGTATGCATTTTAGACCACATGTTTACCAGACTTATGGTCTTGTCTTGGTCCATAGTACCACTTCTCAAAATATGGAAAACAAAGAGCTTTCAGTAGAAGAGATTTGTTGCACGGTGTTGAAGATAAAGAAGTGCTCATAATTCTTATGGTAAGCGTTTTGGAGCACATGTTTACAAGAGTTGTTTGATAGATGTACCCTTCTCCATCATCACCAAAGGTTTGTATTGTAATCAGCAAATCACCCTGTGTGTCGTGACATAGTTTATAATTTTATCTTACTATAAGGTAAACCAAAGATACTGATATATTCGATACCTTCAGCTATTTTATCGTCCTTGTATTACGGCCACTCCTAACTAGCGTAATTAACAAATATGTAAATAATTGGTTATATCTTACATAGTCACTCCTACTACAAAACTTTCAACAAAAATGGTTCAAATGGCTCTGAGGACTATGGGACTTAACGTCTGAGGTCATCAGTCCCTTAGAACTTGGAATTACTTAAACCTAGCTAACCTAAGGATATTACACACATCCATGCCCGAGGCAGGATTCGAACCTACGACCGTAGCGGTCGCGCGGTTCCAGACTGAAGCGCCTAGAACCACTCGGACACTCCGGCCGGCAAAACTTTCAACAGTTCTGTTTCAACATATGATGATGTTAGTTGCAACTGGGGGCTAGGTTTTTGACTCAGATATTACCCTGTACTATAATATGTAATCTAACAATGACAGTTTGAGTATGCAGTGATGTACTAAAGAATCAGCGTCAGAGTAGTGGAGGACTAATTATTACGTATTCACTAACCATGAAATTCTATACAGTATTCTGCTGACTGGAAGTCAGGATTAAGGATTTGTTTACTTAGCGTATAGCAATAGAGACTGAGGTGCCACTCACACATATTAATTTTATTATATTACAAAATAAATAGAATTAAAACACTAATTGTAGAATGACATACTTTCGAGAAACCAACAGTTATACGTAAACATGCAGAGAATACAAGGATACCGCGCTGTGTTTTGGCGGCGGCATATACTCAAAGCAACAGTCAAGTCTGCGCGCCGCACAAGGCAGTCGTTGACCGCAAACAATTGCTTCCTACGTCACGCGCCTACAGCTGATCGAGCGCTCAGTGCGAATGCACTGACAGCCGTAAACAAATACACAGTCTAATTTCTCCGACTAAATTCAGTATAAAGCTATAGTGACTTGATGAATTATGTTATTAACGTTCAGTATTTTTCAGGATACGGTTGTATAAAATATTTAAGAACTTCATGTAAATTCTGTGTGTCTCCGACGTTAAGAGGACTTACTATCGAGAAAATTTCAGAAAGAATGTAATTTCCAAGAAGAAACTAATAAACTAAAAAGGTAACTATTAATTGAGTTTATTTTTTCAGGTAACATATTTCCACTTAGGTACGTACTTTAGACGCAATTTGCTGCTCGCAATTACGTGATTCATACTTTGTGCTAATTTCATGTTCTATGAATTTACTTGTGAAGCGACGTGCTTGCGTACATTTGCTGATTTTTGACAATGTTTTATTAATGAACAGGGTTGTTATTTGTATATATTATGCATCGCTTGGCTGCAATGTTTTTTCACTGATGTCATATTTTTTTATTATGTGTCTGCTGTGCTTATTTATTTAAATTATAATTGTCACCTGATTCGTTGTGCTGATATGTATGTAAGTTATGCTTTGTGATTTATCTGCTTGCGCCTGCATGTTTACTTATTAAGATTACATATGAACATTTATTTGCTTATGCTAATATGATGCTAATGACCTGTTTATTATGTTAGATAACATATTTGCTGCCTTGCTTATGGATTGCATATTTACACATTTCTGTTTTGTTGTCATAACTACTCTTTAATTTGGTATATAGAAATGCTGATGTACTGTGTACGAACATAGAGTTTAGGTTACACTATGGTATAGGTTACAGATTGTTCGCTTGGCAGAGCCTCGTTGTAAGAATTGTGATGCATCCACTTGTTGACATTCTGTTCTCTACTGGTATATTTACTCGCTATTGCATGTTTTGCTTACGCTCAGTGCCTTATATTTTTAAGATAGGAAAATGAACTGCTATAATTCGACATAAACGACATTAGTACAAGAAACTTCATAGAAGTCACATGAGCTGGAGGTTTTATGGAAGCTGTATAAATTTATGCTAATAGGAAGGAAGCTAACGACATGACATATCAAAACTAGGTTTAGACCATTGACAGTTATTACACTGCATTTTTCGTGAGCAATTGAAATAGGAAGTGACACTTGACACAAGAAATACTCCGCATGTTTGCTTCTGTTTGCCATAATTCTTGAAGTGGTGTACACACTGTGAAATATTATGATCATTCACACTCCGTAATCGTACTTAATTACTGAGAGTTATTCGAACTAAGTCTGTTAGAGGTCATGTATGCATTTCTTTTATTTAATCATGGACAAGGTAACCAAAATCCATCTTATAATTTATAATGAGTAGAAGATTTGGGTCAGATGGATTACACAGAGGTTGTGTGTTGACAGTGTGTCTTCGGATTGTATGGGAGGATGAGGTTTGCATTAGGATTTTATCTGTACTTGTTCGAGGAGACTGACTAGAGGAAAGAGTTGTTATGGAAGTGAAATGATATTGGCGATAAGGTTTATATGTGTCGGCGTATTGAAGAGGTATTATTGAGGTATTGAGATTATATGAAGTTGATGATTATTGGAGTTTTTGTGGACAAGAGGTAAGGTAAATGATATTGATGATAAGATTTATATGTATCGACGTAAGAGGTATTATTGAAGTATTGAGATTATGTGAAGCTGATGATTATTGGAGTTTTGGTGGATAAGAGGTAAAGTAAGTGAGGTGCATATTTTTTTTTTGTTGGTCTATATGGAACAAAGAGGATGAAGATAGCAGACTACAACACTCAAGTAGAAGGAAGACTGTCTACACACACTTTGTTAAATCAATAAGCAGAACATATTTTTTTTTGGAGAGAGGAAGTAATTGCATATCTTGGCTCACTGACAGTTGTTCAGCAACTGTACATTTTGATCTGGCTTGGCAAACATTGGTCTTGACATGATGACTATGACTTTGACTTAACTATTATTGACTGTTATACATTGCTGCCACTATTACTTGATACACATGATGAACATCAAATTTTGACAGAATTGCATTTACACAGTTAACACTATTCAATTACACAGTAGTACTTAATGTGGATGAAAGATGAGTGAGTGTGTTTTGTGTGTTTTCTTTTCCTAATCCTACCCACCTATCTCCTAAATATTATTTTATTTGTTTGTAGTGGCTTGCACTGACACCCATAAATATTATAGGTTTACTGATATTTGAGTATTTGTAATAGTTAATATGACAATTATCTAATATCATTTGTGTGTTTATTAGAATTTGTATGTTTAGTGTAAGAGCATTGAGAATAATTTTGTAAAAGCATTTGTATGTGCATTCAAACTATTGTTCATGCCTGAACTGTCTGATCAGTGATGGTGAATATTATGAACTGTTACCTGCACTTTTTCAGCATAATGGGTGCCACTTAGAAATGATTAATTTCTGCTGATGAACTGTGTGATTAGGATAGTGAATATTATGGTCTGTTACTTGTACTTTTTCTACATGATTGGTGCCACTAGGGCATGTTTAATTTCTGCTTATAAACTCTGATGAACAGTGTGATCAGTGATAGTGAATATTATGGACTGCTCTCTGGACCTGCTCATCATTGCTAGGTGCAACTGATGGACTGCTTCTACTGAAATGAAGTCACTTGTTGGTGTCTGCACCTGTCAACATTGCTGGGTGCCACTGATGGACTGCTTCTACTGAGATAATGTCACTTGTTGGTGTCTGCACCTGCTCAACATTACTGGGTGTCACTGATGGACTGCTTGTACTGAAATAATGTCACTTGTTGCTGTCTGCACCTGCTCAACATTGCTGGGTGCCACTGATGGACTGCTTCTACTGAAATGATGTTGTTTCTTGCTGTCTGCACCTGTTCAACATTACTGGGTGCCACAGATGGAACTGCTTTTACTAAAATGATGTCACTTGTTGGTGTTTGCACCTGTTGACCATTGCTGGGCTGGAATTATCAACTATTTGTTTTTTTTTTTTTTTGAATAATTAAAAGTATTTTATGTGAACATTTGTATAAACTGATTTTTTGTGTATTGTGTAAACTATTATGTAAAGCCACATGTATGAAAGAATTCGTATTGCCTACTGTATTTTATATATTAGGTTATTGAAAGGTCAGTGCAAAGCCAAAATTTTATCTAATTATGTGATATTTACGTATTGATATTATCTTTTATTTTTGTCTGTATTTTTTTTTGACGAATTTGGTGGTATTTTCACCACCAATGCTGGCAAAAATACCATCAAATTCTAGCCCGTGGAGGAAGGGCATATGAAAGGTGGCTACACTGAGCCACAGCGTCAGAGAGTTTTGTTTCGCCGCCTCCACTGGCAGTTATTATTGAGAAGTAGCGGAGTGCAGTGCTTGTTCAGAACTCGTAGTAGTCAGTGCTTGCTGAGATGTCGTAGTGAAGAGTTCTTGTCGAGAGGTCGTAGTAGGGAGTTCTTGTTGAGATGTGGTAGTAGCAAGTCGGTGTGGAGATATTGTAATGATTAGAGTGCTTTTCATCAATATATATGAAGGTAAAAGAAAAAATTTTTCCTTTTCTTTTTATTATCTCAATGTCTTAAATAATGCGTCATTACAGGTTCAGTCAACAAAGCATCTGGCTTGTGTTCTTGTATTAGAGGGTAATTCTGGTTTTCTTGCGCAATTATAGTATTTCTATTTTTTTTTAAATTACTTCAGTATAAATGGTATTTAAAATTTCTTGTCTTGTTGAAGAAGAACCGTGCCAGATGTGTACGTTGAATCACACTCCCACACACAGAACAATTACACTTGTGTTTTGGTTTCGGAGGTTTTATAGTTGCTGGGGACTTAATTATTTGTGTTAACGGAAATTTTCTTTCATTCTTTGTTGTTGTTCTATGCAGTCAGATTGCGTACTAAAACTAGTCAGGGCCAACCGTTTACGAGACTTCGTAATCGGACAAACAGCGACTAAAAAAAAAATATATATAAAAGTATTTGCATTCTTTTTAAATAATTAAGCCCCCATGTAGTACTCCTACACATCTGTGTCCATATTCTGCGAGCAACCATGTGGTGTGTGGTATATGGTTCACGGATAGGTATTATACACTGCATGATACAAAAAGTGAAGTACCCAGAATGACAGGAGCATCTGAAATGGAATTTTAAGTGTTGAGAGGGTGTGTGATGTTATTTCAGTGATTATGAAATAGAGTAAAATTTACAGAGGTTTTGGCAGTACGGGCTCACTTATCAGTACGACGTCGCACTCTCCCTGGCCTGGATGCGCGCACTGATTCGATTACAGAGGTAATCGTAAAGCCATTGCATCTTCTCCAGAGGCAAAATGGTTTAATCCTTGATTTCCCAGCCAATGGCACTGGGATAGAGTCTGACGTCGGGGATGGTCACATACATTTCCTATCGGAGGCAGATCTGGGGGTATTCTTGGCCGCGGGAGTACCCCAACATCCTGCAGACGGTTCATAGAGTCACATCTCATGCACGGATGACACTTGTCACTTTGAAAAATGGCGCCACGATACTGTCGAATGGGAGGTAACAGACGAGGACGCAGAATGTCTGCGACGTACCACTGTGACGTCAGAATTCCCTCAGTCACTATTTGTCGTGACCTGAAGTTACACCCGATGTCTACCCTCACCACGACGCTACCAATAACACTGCTGTGCCTTTCTGAAAAACTGGGAGAATAGGACGTCTCCGCCATACTCGAGGGGTGATAGCGTCCAGGATAGTGAAGCACCGCGATTCATTTCTGAAAACAAAGAGAAGCCGTCCCTCAGCAGTCCCTGCTTCCCGGTCACGGCAAAACTCTAAACGCAGCCGTTCGTGTTGTGGTGTTAACGGCGGCCTGCACATAGGACAGTGATACCCTAGTAGGGTTGTTAATAGTCTCCGACCAACGGTGCAGGATGACAGAATTGCTTGTTGTTGGATGGAAGGTGGAGATGTGAAGGGGCTTACGATGTGCTTGGTATACAATACAGCGATCTTCCGTACTGGTGGTCAGATGCGGTCGATTGGAACCTTGACAACTGGCACGCTTGCCACCAGATCCCCATGCAGTCTAACATCGGGCCACTGTCACATCTCAATGCCCCACGATTCTGGATATTGCGGGATTCGACCAGCCGGACAAATGGAGACAGCAATGAGGCCACTTTCAAACTTTGTCACTTGCTGATAACGCTCTCTCACGCGAGTACATGGCGCCTCCATGTCCTTCACGGCTATCACTCAACATCTGTCGCTATTCACGCCCATTATATACCCTATCAGGCCTGGTAACAACACTAAATACGAGAAACAGTAATACGCTTTGGTGGCAGTCATACCTGTCACCTGTTACCTGTCACAGCGAATTATAACTCCACTCATCTACATACTTGCCGATGCTTTGTACATGTGTGAAGTTACACTGTCAACTGACCATATCTTCTGGATGTTACACTGTTTAGTAAATAACTTTCTATGTGCAGTACTTTTGCTCTATCGCCTTTCAAATATGGGAATGAGGGTGGGTCATTCTGTGTTCCGCGTTTCCTATTGCATTTGCAGATAATACGTGGAATGTACTCTTCTGTTTGAACCTATACGGATCCTAATCGTTTTATTTTACCGTCTTTGTCGCTTGGCCAGATGTATGTTGGAGGAAGAACTACGTTTCTTGACTAATTTTGAATCGTAGGCTATTCTCCGTGACGCCTGATGTCTTTTCTGTAACGCCGCCCTATAGCGCTCTAAAGCTCTCTTACAAGATATTCTTTAAATATTTTCCATCTCTTCCCTTCATCCAACTTGCTAAGTGGCCCTGACAGACGTAAATACTCAAGAAGCGGTCGGACGAGGGCTTTGCAAGAGACTCTTCGTGCGTGATTTGGACTTGCTCAGGTTTCCTCTGCTAAATCACAGTCCCCGATCAAGCTTCCAACGGCTAGATTCATATCGTCGACCCACATACTTTCGCTGTAGACAAATTCCTGGATACTTGGAGACTGTGACGAATTTGCAGCCAGTCATCATCGATCGCTTAGGTAAACGATATCGGCTATTTCGTCTGTTTACGTGCATTAGATGGTACTTAGGGCCACCTGCCAATTTTTGCGCTAGGCACTATCTACCAGGTGGTTATACGAGGGTTATTCCAAAAGTAAGGTCCGATTCGCCGTAACTATTGAAATTTGGCGCCAATGACAAAACACGCATGCGCGCCGACTCCCGGCAAGCCTTGCGCGTCAAACGCCGCCATTCGCTTTGTTACTGTTGCTGAGTGTAGTTCACAGTGTCACTTTACAATGTTTAAGACAATTGATCAGCCCGCCGATTGTGAAGTAAGGGCAGTGATACGGTTTTTGTCTGCAAGAAACAATTCAGCGGCGGAAATCCATCGGCAGATTACTGAAGTGTACGGTCCTAACATAATGAGCGACAGTAAAGTGCGCAAGTGGGTGCGAGCTTTTAATGAAGGACGGGATAATGTGCACGATGAACCACGGTGTGGCCGACCATCAGTGATTTCAGACGATTTGGTCAATGCGGTTGACAAAAAAATTCGTGAAGATCGCCGATTCACTATTACAGACGTAGACATGCATTTTCCGAATGTGAGTAGAACAACTTTGTACAGAATTGTGTCTGAACATCTGAAGTTTCACAAATTGTGTGCCCGTTGGGTTCCCAGGCTGCTTACTAAGCCCCAACGAATGAAAAGAATGGCTTTTGCTCTTGATTTTTTGGAGCGATATCATAAGGAAGGTGACAGTCTTTTAGACAATGTTAACACAGGGGATGAGACATGGGTTTCTCACATCACTACAGAGTCTAAACGTCAGTCAATGCAATGGCGTCACACGTCATCGCCAGTCAAGGTCAAGGCAAAGCAGACAATCTCAACACGTAAGGTTATGGCGACTGTGTTCTGGGATAGACGTGGAGTATTGTTAGTCGACTTTATGGAGAGAGGAACAACGATTAATAAAGCCGCCTACTGCGCTACCCTGACTAAACTTCGACGTGCAATCCAGAATAAGCGACGTGGTCTTTCGTCGTCTGGAATCTTGTTGTTGCATGACAATGCCAGACCCCACACTGCAAATGAAACGCAAGCTCTGATCAAGAAATTTGGATGGGAACAGATGGACCATCCTCCTTACAGTCCGGACCTGGCGCCAAGTGATTTCCACCTGTTCCGTTACTTAAAGGAGTTTCTCGGCGGCAAGCGCTTCGACACAGATGATGAAGTGAAAGAAGCAGTTACGGACTGGTTATCGTCACAGGCGGCCGATTTCTATAACATGGGCATTCAAAAGCTTGTTGAACGATGTGACAAATGTTTAAATAAGTATGGAAGTTATGTAGAAAAATAGATAAAGATGTAAGGAATGTAAATAAAACAATTGTTTTGAAAAAAACATTTTAGTTTTGATTTTTTTTTAATAGCCGGACCTTACTTTTGGAATAACCCTCGTAATTAAACTCCATCTACTGACGGAGATGTAATTATCTTATGGCAGCGGAACTTATCAAACATGTTAAAGCGTTAACGCGGAGCCGATTTATTCTGGAAAAAAATTAGTTCCATTTCCAGCCAACAGGCGCAAATCTGGCGCTGTACAGCAATCGTCAACGTCTCCCGTGCTCGTATTGCACAAATTATGCACAAGCCGGTTAATAATAAAATCAACGTTATGCCTTTCTCACTTGTTTCATCTTTTCTGCCCATGTTTTGTTTCCTAATCCATTACATATGGAAAAATTTATATACGTCTTTCTTGCATTCACAGCGCCAGATTTGCTCCTGATCGACAAAATTGGAACTATTTCTTTTTAGTGTAAATCGGCTCCATATTAACGTTTTTGAATGTCTACTAAGTTTCGCTGCAATACAATAATAACTGCACACACAGGAGCTGTGTGAGTAACTGTACTTTAATTATAACCACCCGGTACAAGTTTATCCGCCTTTCATGACAAGTTTCTGAACGTGTCAACTTCCTGTACACAACTGCATCTTTCTTGTGCGAATAGTCTCAAGCCCACATTCACACTGGAGCGAAAGCAAGAAGATGGCTATCTTATAACAAATGTGTTAATTTTTCACTTTTTTAGTAAATTCATAAGCTGGACCATTTAATATGTAAGAAAAAATATTTCATAAAACATGGAAATATACATATTTAAGCTAGAGCATAGAAATTGCAAGCAAGGAGATAAAAAGACGTACTGCGTGACAGTTTCATTTTTCCCAAAAGAAAATATTGTGAAAAAAGGACTTCCACTTCCGATATATCACTTCTGCTGTTACCGACGACATGGTATGAGGCATGTTCCCAAGACTCTCTGTATATTGTACTGTTTATTGAATAATAAACTTAATTTTATTCAAACAGCATCTGCAAGTCGTTTGTAGAATCCTGTAATTGATCACATTAATTTATTGTCTGAGTTTTTTCATGTTTCACATACTAGTAAGTGCAGTAATCCGCTCAATGTTTGAGAGCAGAACGATCGAATACTACACTAAAGCGTCAAAGAAACTGATATAGACATGCATATTCAAATACAGAGGTAGGTAAACAGGCGGAATACGGCGCTGCGGTCGGCAACGCCTATATAAGACAAGTGACTGACGCAGTTATTGGATCGGTTACTGCTGCTGCAATGGCAGGTTATCAAAATTTAAATTAGTTTGAACGTGGTATTACAGTCTTTGCACGAGCGATGGGACACAGCATCACCGCGGTAGCGATGAAGTGGGGGTTTTCCCGTACGACCATTTCACGAGTGTGCCGCGAATATCAGGAATGCGGTAAACATCAAATCTCTGACATCGCTGCGGCCGGAAAAAGATCCTGCAAGAACGGGAACAAGGACGACTGAAGAGAATCGTTCAACGTGACAGAAGTGCAACCCTTCCGCAAATTGCTGCAGATTTCAATGCTGGGCCGGCAACAAGTGCCAGCATGCGAAACATTCAACGAAACATCATCGATATGGGCTTTCGGAGCCGAAGGCCCACTCGTGTACCCTTGATGACTGCACGACACAAAGCCTTACGCCTCAACCGGGCGAGGACCCTGCATGTCAGCAGGGAACTGTTCAAACTGGTGAAGCCTCTGTAATGGTGTGAGGCGTGTGCAGTTGGAGTGATACGGGACCCATGGTAAGTCTAGATACGATTCTGGCAGGTGGCACGGCCTGTCTGATCACCATCCGAACCATCATTTCTAGTAACTAGGAACAATTGAAAATAAAACATTCTTTGCGTAATCTTTTCGCACCCAGCAGCCCCTATTGGAAATACCACGTCACCCTGCAGATTAAATTGACTCCCCAAACGTGAACATTATTGAACACATCTGGGATGCCTTGCAACCTGCTCCTAAGATAGGTCCACACATGAACGACACAATCACATCTATTTAAATAACTAGCCAGGCTTATAGTAAAAAATAACGTAAATTGCAAACTTTCCTTGTCGACAAACATTAAACAAAACTCCAATAAGCTACGATATATTGCAGGCTATCACGTCAGAATAAATGACTGAGTATGGAACATTCTAAAATACTTTCGCTAGTACGGAACCTAATACGAATAACTTCACAGAATATAAATTCTAAATTCCTACGAGACAAACAAAATTATTGGCTAACTTTATTTACGAAAGGTAACAATATTAAAAATCTATGTGAACATGAGAAAAATTAAATATAAGTTGACTTCATTTACGAATCGAAAAAAAATGAAGAACAACATCCTCGTTCGCTATCTGCATCTGACTCATGATTGGCCGTCTCATTGCCGCGCTGTTACCAACTTCTAAGCGCCACGCAGGATTCCCAGCATAACTGCACTTAAACACGAATCCGTAATCGCCTACACGAAATCACAACTGTAACTGATCTGTTGATAATCTGTTGTAATATTGCAAGTTCGGCTGAAACTGCGCTATACTTTCCAAGACAGATCGCCCACAAGACTCTGTACGAAAGTAAACGCTTATGATACACTAAGTTTACATGAATTCATCCGATGACGAAGATACAATAGTCTGAAACGTTGCACGGAATCACAAAATAAAAGAATGGTGGGATACTAAAGGTACATAAAAATGTGTGTTTGTATATGTGTGTGTGTGTGTGTGTGTGTGTGTGTGTGTGTGTGTGTGTGTGTGTGTGTGAACCAATGGACCGGTTTCAACCAAACTTGGTACAAAAATCACTTACTGTCAGACAACCATCACTGTCGGGGTAAGAAGTGCCTACCTATCATACTTTAGGAGATATGACGTCATAAACAGTAAGATGCGTGAAAAACTGCAGCATCATGTATGACATTTGAATTTATTATTTCTGTGCTGCTAACTCTATTCGCAATAAATTTCGCAAACAATATCCAGGTACGCCGCTAAATGCACCTTCAAAATTGTGTCATAGTACCGCAACAGTTCAGGAGATATGACAGCATAGACAGTGAGATGTGCGAGAAACTACCATCTACTGCGTGACATTTTAATTTATTACTGATTTTTACTAACTCTATTCCAATACATTTTACAGCCAGTATCTACAAATTCCGCTGTACGTGCCTATAAAAATATATCTCTGTACCACACATTTTTCTAGAGATTCTAGAGATTATAAACACTGAGATGCAAAAAAAGGACCCCATCACACATGAAGTTTTACTACATTTATTCTTTGCTTCTAAGACACTCCTAAAGTCGAGTTAACTTAATGAATAACTGGCACTGCTTTCGACAGCTTTCAGCTTCGAAGCGCAAACGACTATAGGCTGAAACACTCGCCGTCTACAGACGTATAAAGAGGCGATGCTATAGAAACCTTTACCGAATCGCGTTGTAGACACGCAAAGCAGCTGCTCAGAGCGTACAGAAACTGTGCGGGGTATTACACTACAAACGCAGTTTACTTTTTGTTTTCGTTTCTAACAGATAATTGGCAAAGTGAATACCCGGGCATTTTTTTTTTTTTTTTTTTTTTTTTGTGGTTTTAGGGCGCACAACTTCAATGGTCATTAGCGCCCTGACTACTCTAAGAATGCACCGCGAGGCACAAGTTGACCACAACAACTAAAAGGGAAAACACGATAAAAGACAGACTGACAGGCATAGGATTAAAAAACAGCATCATCAAATATCCTTAGCGAGGTTTGTCAACTTGATAAAACGAAGAACACGAGCAGCTGCTCGTGCGTCATCCGCTAAAATGGCATCGAAAGTATTTGGCAGGTTAAGATCGAGGCGCAGTGTGTTAAGATCTGGACAGGACATTAAAATGTGTCTAACCGTCAGCAAGTGCCCACATGGGCAGAACGGCGCCGGCGCAGCCGTCAGCAGATGGCGATGGCTGAACTGGCAGTGTCCAATTCTTAACCGGGCTAAAACGACCTCCTCCCGCCGAGAAGGGCGTGAGGAGGACGTCCAAGCCACGGGAAGAGGTTTTAAGGCCCGAAGCTTGTTGTCGGTAAGTGCAGCCCAATCGGCATGCCACAGGGCAGTGCCAGACTTGTCAGCTACTTTCGCTACAAATAAACCACTTTCTTCGTCGCTATAAGTGTTGCTGGGATGCTTGACATGTATTCCGAACTGGATTATGCAGTACCACCGTTCCTCTGGTAGCACGCAATCGCATATAGTAGAACATACGCCGGAATTTTAAACCGTATATAAAATGCTGTCTGTATGAGGGCGCGCTATTTACACCTCACCTTTTGGATGACGGAAGACGCGGTTCATCATGAATGCGGTCCTGTCTGCAATATGACGCTTTCTTCTGGAGGGAAAACTCGCCCCGTAAACGGAAAGGAAGGCGCACTGCGTCTGCACAGGCAGCGCTCTGGTGGAGAACTGTTGCCGGGCGACGGTCGTGCGCATGAGGCGCTGTTGACCGGGCCGCTACAGACGCGGCCGTTGACAACAGTTGTACACGCCGCAGTACTCGAGGGTTCGCAGCCAGTCGGCGCTACCGGCAGTGGGTCTCACCAGTACAGGTACTGCTGCCCTTTCCCACTTCGCATTTATTCCTCAGAAGTCACGCGTCATTCTCCTATCACACCGACAGCTGATGCGCGGAAATTTTCGTGACACCTTTCGTCCAATAACGAATTAACATAGCAAAATACAATAAATGATTTCGGCACAATCTCAGACGAGAGTCTAAATTGCGAAGAACAAACTGTTGCAGCGTGATGGGAATCCCTCTTTTGTCTGCAAGCACTGCAAAAATTTATAAAAAAAATTTCCACTATATTAAGCGAAGATTAGTTCAGTTTTTAATCACTTCAAATCTTTACTATTGTGACCTACTTCAGCACGACACACACAGTGAAAATTCTGGGCGACGCGATCTGACTACGAATCCTTGCATAAGATACGTGTACAACATTCGAGTCTTCAACCACGTCTCTGTATTCTTCGCAGTCACTTGGTTCCGATAGAAGAGGTGGCGTGATTTTCACACGCTCTCTTCACTTAATCTACATCTACATCCGCATCTGCATGACTGCTCTGCATTTCTCATTTAAGTGCGCGGTAGAGAGTTTTTCAAACCAATTTCAGATTATTTCGCTACCGTTCCATTCTCTAAAAGTGCGAGGAAAAAATGAATACTCCAGTCTCTCTGTAGGAACTCTGATTTCTCTTATTTTATTACGATAGTTATTTAACCTAATGTAGGTTGGCAACAGTGAAATATTTTCACATTCAGAGGAGAAATACGGTGACCGAAATTTCGTGAAAAGATCTTCAAATGGTGCAAATAGCTCTAAGCACTATGGGACTTAACATCTTAGGTCATCAGTCCCCTAGACTTAGAACTACTTAAACCTAACTAACCTAAGGACATGACACACATCCATGCCCGAGGCAGGATTCGAACCTGCGACCGCAGCAGCAGGGCGGTTCCGGACTGAGGCGCCTGGAACCGTTCGGCCACAACGGCCTGCGTGAAAAGATATCGCCACAACGAAAAACGCCTTAGTTTTTATGATTGCCATATCTACTCGCTCATCATATCCGTGACACTCTGCCCTCTATTTGAAGAGGATACACAATGATCTGACCTTCTCTGAAATTTTTCGACGTCTTCCGTCAGTCCCATCTGGTAAAGGTCCCATTCAGCACATCTACGCCAACAAGCGTAGTGTAGGTAGTCTTCAGTGGAGCTGTTGCGATTTCTAATCGTCCTGCCAATAAAACATAGTTTTCGGTTTGCTTTCCCCACAACATTATGTTGTCGCTCCAGTTTAAGTTGTTCGTGATCTAGGTATTTAGTCGAATCGACAAACTTTAAATTTGTGTGATTTATAGTGTAACTGAAATTTAATGAATTTCTTTTTGTACTCTTTCTTGTGCTTTTTGTTTCTTCTGTCCCATTTGCTAATGTTACCTCATTATTTCTTGATTTCTGACCAGTCCATCTTCTTGTCCACATTCATTCCTTTTGCATTGCTTTCTGTCTGATGTGATCATTCAGATGCTACAAGAACGTAAGGAGGATTCTTCTTCTACGTCTGCATCATACTCCGCAATCAACCAAAAGGTGTTCGGCGGAGGGTACTTTTGGTACCAGCAACTGCGATTGTCGATATGCTTCTGTATTTTTGGCGTGTTTTTCTCGTCGTGGTCACTACGCACGATGTACCATATGTGGGAGGAAGCAATACGTTGTCCGAGTCTTCCGGGAAAGTGCCCTCTCGAAATGTCAATAGCAAACCTCTCCGTGACGAACAACGCAACAAAACTTCTGCCGTAACGTCTGCCAACGCAATTTCTTGAGCGTCGACTAAACAGCGCCACGGCTAAACGCACCGCTGTTGGTTGTATCTTCTGTATCTCTTCTATCAGTCCTTCCTGGTAAGTATACCATACTGATGAACAATACTTTACGATAAAATACAGTATTAATAAGACTAAAAGAATTTGTATTTCATACATTCATTACTACATTGTTATTATTATCATTAATACCATTTTAAATTACTTATGTAGTATAGAAATTGTAATGCTGACTCACTAAGAATGCCTGCTAAAGACGTAAGAGAGGGCTTGAAAGCCACAATCTAGCATAAAAAAGGAAAATCAGCTTCTGTTCGCAGTCAATATCTGAAGTATACATATATTTTTTCAAGACACAAAGAAATTAGAGACATTGCTTGCGATAGGGTATTAGGGAGATTTAAAAATTTATGGCGGACCGAGTTTCGACCCCGGCCTTCCCGTTTGCGGTGACTAGTGTGACATCCAGACGCGGTGCGGTCCTGTTTGTACCCTGGCAGCGCTATAGACCGTGTTAATATCGCCGACTGGGCGCTACGCCCTCGGCAAGGGATTGTGTGGTTGGACGGACTAGCAGCTAGCGAGTAGTTCAAATGGCTCTGAGCACTATGGGACTTATCTTCTGAGGTCATCAGTTCCCTAGAACTTAGAACTACTTAAACCTAATTAACCTAAGCACATCACACACATCCATGCCCGAGACAGTATTCGAACCTGCGACCGTAGCGGTCGCGCGGTTCCAGACTGTAGCGCCTAGAACCGCTCGGCTACTCCGACCGGCAGTTAGCGGGTGGATAGAGAAGTGTATGGACATGTTTACTTTTTCTTAGTGGAGACTCTGTGTTGGTAGAACATGCAATGTTAAGTGAGACGAAATTTCTTATACGAGATTATGCAAGGAAAGATATGATAATGGATGTATGGTTGATAATCTTTGGGTAGTGGAATTATTGACAACTATATAATTTTTGGAACTGGATGTCACACGAATATGGTACAATTTTCCAAATACATTGTTTGCTCTTCAAGAATATCTTTCTTTTGGTAACCATTTGCTTCCTAGTAGTTAAGAGTCTACAGTAGTCAGAATCTGTTTATTTAACTGGCTGTAGTTGCTGCTTGCTGTGATTGCTGTAGTTCGTGTTATGAAGATTTTCTGTGAGGTAAGTCACTTATGAAACAATGGGGTTTTTGCACTGTCGGGATTCGTGATTGAGATGTGTTTACCCAATTAACAGAGTTGGTGGAAGTTCCATATTTCTTTAATTACATTTTTTTTGGATTTGTATTATTGTTAGGATTTCTTGCAGTTGATGGCTACTCTTTTGTGTTAATTATTGGCAGTCATGTTGTCAATTGAAAGGGTACAGTACCGCCCGACATTGAAAATAGGTACAACATACTTCATTATTTTTGTCAGAACAACACATTTTTTTGTAAAATAACTCAATTTCAATTAATACAGCGAAGCCAGATACCAGTGTGGGAAAGAATGACAATTTATTTATTTAATTTATCACATGTGCACTCCCACAAAATAAATCCCTACATCCAGTTTGGTGAGATCTGTGAAATGAATGAATGTATGGTCGTCTGCTAACCGCAGATAGTGAATGTGAATATATGATCATCTTTGAGACGACCCTTTGGCCACCTTTGGTGGGACCAAAGAGATGAAATTTACCTGAGCTTTGAGCGCCTGAAATGTGGCTGACCAGCCGGCCGAAGTGGCCGTGCGGTTAAAGGCGCTGCAGTCTGGAACCGCAAGACCGCTACGGTCGCAGGTTCGAATCCTGCCTCGGGCATGGATGTTTGTGATGTCCTTAGGTTAGTTAGGTTTAACTAGTTCTAAGTTCTAGGGGACTAATGACCTCAGCAGTTGAGTCCCATAGTGCTCAGAGCCATTTGAACCATTTGTGGCTGACCAATATGGTAGCATGGTCTTCCCCCACCTCGACAGAGGTGCGAGATGACCTGAAGAACGGCCATGTTTCAGCACTCTGCCGCTGGATCTTGTGCTGTTAAGACCTGTTTTAGTTGTGCTCCGTAATGACAAAAGAGTGGAGACATGGTATGCATGTGGAATATTTAAGAGTAGTTTGAAATAATAATTTCTCTATTTCAGGAACTTTTGTGGGGAGAATTAAATGTCAGGCAGGTAATATTAATGGGACTGTAGTAATCTTCGGAAGTGACCAACGGTCACAATGAAACCACGTGTAGCAATAAGTTGAAATACTTCCGTGTGCTTAAGTTAAGCTGAATTACTAGCGTGTGTACAATAAGTTGAAATATTTAAGAAATAGCGTGTGTACCATAAGTTGAAATATTTAAGAAATGGCGTGTGCAGGACTTGAAATTAGGTCATGTTGTCTTTCCGGGGAAGGGGGTAAGGCGTCGAGGTCCCTGAGTGCCGCGTAGTAAAAATCGAGGGTCTGTCGATGCCACGCAGTCACGTCCTTGCCATATCGCATAAGTGTCCTACGGATTGCTGGTTTGGCACAGAGGATCCACCACTCCAGGGTCGAGGTGTATCGTGAGTGGCAGCGTTCACAGTCAGTCCACGTTGCTGCAACTTGCCGACGGCAATCCAGGTCCTGGAGATGAGTTATGTTGAGCTTCCAAAAGCCATTGCTGCGTCAGACTTGTTGGGGGCGTAGGTGTATAGTGCAGATATAGGCACTGTGATCGGAATAGGCTTGAGGCCATAATTCGGCGTCCACCACACCTTGTGTGAGATCTTGTGACACATATATGCGGTCAAGTCGGCTGGCCGAATGACTGGTAAGATGAGTGTGGCCAGAGCGGTTACCGTGGACTTTTTGCCACGTGTCGCACAAGTGAAGTTCTTGGATCATCGCACCCAGTTCCGGACAAGGCATGTAATGTGGGATTTGGTCCTTGGGGTGAAGTACGCAATTAAAATCGCCGGCGAAGACGCTGTGGTCGTATCGTCCAAGGAAAAGGGGAGCGACATCTGTGGAGTAGAATCTGACGCGGTCGTGACGTCTTGTGGTACCCGACGGCGCGTAAACATTAATGAATCGGGTGTTGAGTGCCGTAAATGCTATTCCTCGCGCGGAGGGAAGAAACGTGACGTCGGTAACTTCAATACCTTCACGCACTAATATTGCCACTCCGGTGTCTGCAGGGCTACCGGGCGTCACATGTGTGGCGTAACCGTAAAAGTGCGGGAGTGTAGTCGTTTTCACTTCTTGTAGGAAAGCAAAATCAACTCCCATGGCTCGTATGGTTTCTTTCAAAAGTTGGATCTTGACAGGAGAACTGATCATGTTGATACTCATTGTCGCCAGGCGGTAAGCCTGGCAACGCGTTGTTTGGGCGAGGTTATCCATGTTGAAGTTGGAGAGAAGCGAACATCGGAAGTGATGTCACCCCCCGCCAAACGCGGTCCTCCCTGTGCTGCTTATGCTGCATGATCCGGCGGCGCCTCAGCTGGCCGCGGGTCGGGATCTTGTGTCTCGACGTCCTCGGCCCACGAAGCGGGCGCGGATGTCTGTTCATGTTCCATAGCCTCGGAATGTTTGGTAGTAAGGGACCGGGCGACTTCGCTGCCTGCACTGGTACCTTCCCGCTGCTCACTGTTTCTGTCAATGGGCTGATGTTCGAAAGCTGCATGTTTTTCCGACTGTTCTGCAAGGTTGGAGTCAGTGGAAACAGCCTCAGCTTCGTGGCTGGCTTCTTGAGTGGTCAGTTGTTCTTCCCCGGCCGAATGCGAACCACTGTGTTCCGACACGGTCCGACGACGGCGCTTTCGGCGTTTCGGTGATCGCTGTTTCCGTACATGGCCTTCACTGTCAGAAGACGGCACTGACTCACGCTCCGCCGGAACAAACGCTTCGGTCGGTACAATAAGGGAATCAATTGCCATCTTGGCGGCGTCAATGTCGCGTTCGGTAGCTACAGAGTCGTAGTACTATTTTCCACCACTGGCCAGGTCGGCGGATCATCCAGGTTTTTGTCCGTGGAAAGTGATTCTTGTACCGCTGAAGCGGTCGGCCGTGTCTGTTGTGTGGAGAACGTCGTGGGCGCCGCCGCGTAAGTCACGGGTAGAATAGTCTTCGCCGCTGATGGTGCAACGTCCTTCGGTGGGAGTTGTGTGATCCGACACTGGAGGCACTCGGAACGAAGGTGTCCTTCTTTGCCGCATCCGGAACACGTCTTCGGCTGGCCGTCATAAATAACTATGGCCCGACATCCTCCTATCTGTAGATAGGATGGCACGTGTCGTTGGAGATCTATGCGCACTTGGCGTACTCCATTGAGTACGGGATACGTCTTAAACTGGGTCCATGTTTCAGCCACGTGTTCGTGTACCGTGCCGTAGGGGCGGAGCGCCGCTACAACTTCTGCCGCCGGGAGTTCAAATGGAAGTTCGAATATGCGGATAGTCCGCAGTCCCATTGCGGCATGGCCGACCTCGATGTTGCCAACATTGCCATCTGCGTGGCAGAAGCGGAGTTCTTGTTTCATCTCACGAAGCACCTTGTCGCATGTAGTTTCGTTTATGAGCTTTACATAGACAGTGCTACTGACGATCGAAAAGTGAATGCTTCCTCTTTTAAAAAGCGTTCGACTTCGAGCGCCTTTGGTCGGGTAAAGTCGTTCCGAAATGTGAATTTCAAGGTTGATCTTCTGTATTGGTTTGCCATGGTCTTGTAGCGCTACGGCGTCACGTTAGTGTCGGCCGAAGAAAGTAAACAAGGCGCGCGGGCCCTCTCTGACAGCGGAGAGCACACACCGCACGTCTGCTTCGCTCGGCTGCGAGAGCCGCACTGTAAATTCTTTTAATGATGGTAGTATCGACCAAAACATGACAAAAAAAATAATGAACACGGGCTCATAAATGCATACCTTAAGAACTAGGAAGTCCTAGTGAGTACAAGACGTCTGTTTTGCAGTAGTGAAGATGATTAACTGCTCGTAGCACTTTAGGTATGCACTTTAGAGGAAAAGTTTACTGGACGTTTATTTCCTATTTTTGTCCATAATAACACCTCTCAAAATATAGAAAGCAAAGACCTTGGACTGGAAGAGATGTGTTTCACAATATCGAAGATAACAAGTGCTCATAGCTTTAAAGGTATGCATTTTAGAGGCCATGTTCACTGAATACCTTTTATTTTGTTATGATCCACACTACCACCTCTGATATTTTGTCAGTGGAGTTCTGGTTTACACTGTTTATGCTTCCGTGCGAGCCGTGACTGATTTCTTTTATCTTCCTTCTCGCAGTCCTTAGACAAGATGTGTGTTGCTAGCAGTAGGATCGTTCTGCAGTCTGTCGCAAATGATGCTGGCGAAAAGGACCACTTGTACCCTCCAGGGATTCTCATGTGAGTTACTGTAGCATTTCCGCAGTACTCGCGTGTTGATCGAACTTCCCAGTTTCTAATCTAGCTGCGCGTTTCTCTACTGCTTCGAGGTCTTCCTTTAATATGAACTGGTGGGGACCTCTGTGGTATCACGTATCTATACCACCCCACAGACGTTAAAGGTGGCAACGGAAGTGCAGGATCTTGTCAGACGCCGATAGCGGTCGTGCGGAATCTGATGGACCCAATGGTGCACACCCGCTGCGCCACGCTTCCAGCTGCTCTGTCCTATGAGCGCCCTCTGCCGCCGCACAACCCACTCGCACTTTGAGCCTCTTCGCTACGTGGTGCTATGCACACGCCGCCCAGTTGCGTCTCCGACACCATCGTTCCTGCTTAATTCAGAGAGCCTCACCCTTAATGACATTGTGATAGCTGCACTGTATTTCTTGCTGCATTATTTGTAATTAGTCCTCGTATGCTTGGAGAAATAAAAGTTAATTAAATCTTCTGTTTACTGTATTAACTTATTCGCTAATCATTTCTGCTCTTGTCCAGCTATCCCACAACGACAGTTGCCACACCACACTGTACTTCACTGCTCCTTACGGATGCACATAACGTTGTACACAACAATCCGAAACACACCACCAATACTCAAGAAAGGGTCTCATTAGTTCTCTATATGCGGGTTCCTTTAAACAAGGGCTACACCGTCCTAAAATAAAATGAAATGATCGTCTCGCACTGATGGCCTAGAGTCCCTACCTGACGAAGTTCGGCCACTGAGTTGCAAGTATTTTCAGTTGACGCCACACTGGACGACTTGCGCATCGATGATGATGATAAAATGATGATGAGGACAACGTAACACCCACTCTCAGCATGGCGGAAATCTCTGGTCTAGTCGGGAACCGAACCTAGACCCACTGCACGGCAGTCAGACGCGCTGACCATTCAGCTGCGGGGGCAATCTTCCCTAGACCCCTCCGAATAAACCGACGTCGACCATCACCTTCCCCTACTACGGACGTCAGTTGTTCGTTCCATATCACCTCGCTTTGCAACGTTATGGCTAAACATTTAACTGACATGGCTTGTGTCGAGCAGCACGCTTTCTATATGTGTTCGAATATGTCAGGATCCTTTTTCCCACTCATCTTGTAAGTAGGCTGTTTAGGTTTTTATGTTGGTAACGCCACGTAGCGCTCTGTATGAAAATCACTGACTGTGTTGTATAACGTCTGTGGCTGGTTGGCATTGTTGGAATATTCGCTGTTGTAGTGTTGCGCAGTTGGATGTGAACCGCCATCAATGGTGGATGTGGGGAGCTAAGTATGCTTTTCAGTAGTTAGAATCTTTTATTTAGCTGCAAGTATTGGCGCTCGCTGTATTGCAGTAGTTCGAGTAACGAAGATTTTTGTGAGGTAAGTGATTCATGAAAGGCATAGGCTATTGTTAGTCAGGGCCATTCTTTTGCAGGGATTATTGAAAGTCAGATTATGTTGCGCTAAATATATTGTGTGTCAGTTTAGTGATGATCAGAATAAGTAAAGAGAGAAATGTCTGAGTACGTTCAGTTATGCTCAGCTGTTTGAAAATCAAATAACGTAAGAGGTTTACCAGCACAGTAAAATACAAATTTTCCTAAGGGGATGTTTCACATGGTGCTGGCGGCTCAGCTCCAACTGCGTAACGCTACGCGCTGTTCACATTCAGCTGCCCAACACTACAGTAGCGAATATTCCAACAATGCAAGCCAGCCACAGACTGCACACAGCACAGTCAGTGATTTTCATACAGAGCGCTACGTGGCGTTACCAACATAAAAACCTAAACAGCCTACTTACAATCTGCATTCACCTATATTTTTCCCCGGAACCGCGGGACTGCTACGGTCGCAGGTTCGAATCCTGCCTCGGGCATGGATGTGTGTGATGTCCTTAGGTTAGTTAGGTTTAAGTAGTTCTAAGTTCTAGGGGACTGATGACCTCAGATGTTAAGTCCCATAGTGCTCAGAGCCATTTGAATTATATTTTTCCCCATTTAGGGCGAGCTGTCATTCCTCAAACGAAAACGTAAGATTCTGTCTGTCTTGGATCCTCCAACAGTCACTCAGGAGCGAAACTTCCCCTACACTACTGCGTCGTCAGCAAACAGTCGCAGACTGCCCCTCATCCCATTCGTCGGATCGTTTATGTATACAAACAACAAGACCGATCCTATGACACTGCCTTGGAACGCTGCTGGCGATACCTTTGATGAGCACTCGCCAGGCAGGACAACATTCTGGTTCCTATTACTTGAAAAGTCTTCCAGCCAGTCACATATTCGAGAACCTACTCCGGGTGCTCGGACCTTTGTTAACAGTCTCCAGCGTGAATTGTGTCAAACGCTTTCCTGAAATTTAGGTATGTGGAATCTTCCTGTTGCCCTTCATCGACAGAACGCAGGAAGTCATGAGAGAAAAGCGCAGCTTGAGTTTGGCAAGAGCGATGCATTCTAAATCCGTTCTGATTTTTGGACGGATTCTTTTCTCTCTCTGTAAGGAAAATATACTGGGTGTATCAAAAAGAATCATGCGATCTGGCACGCCTACATTTCTGAAACTAATAAACATATACAATGAATTTTGTTTTTTGATGAATGGGAAACTCAAAAAGTTTTTTTTTTTCATACCTTTCAATAGATTTCAATAAGCTCCCCTTGAGATTCATGGCATATGTCAGTGCGGTATTCAAGTTGTTTCCACACTGCAGCGATCATGTCTTGAGTTACAGCTTCCACAGCTGCGTTTACGCAATGTCTCAGTTCATTTATTGTTTTTGGTAACGGAGGCACATAAACAGAGTCTTTTACAAACCCCCACAAGAAATAATCACATACAGTCATGTCCGGTGACCTTGGAGGCCAGTAATGTAAGGCTGAATCATTTGGTTCACTATGTAATGGTACTTGAATTACGTAACCATTACGGCACCTCATCTGAACCTCTCGACGCCAGTAATATTCTACTGTGTTTCTGTTAACTACTTAACATATTTCTGAGACAACATTCAGATTTGATTTCATTTCTGATACATCGATATGTTTATATTGCAATGATATTATTCTTATGTGTATTCTTTCTTTTGTCACTAGGATCTTTGACGTACTTGTAACTCTGATTTTTGGGCGCGTAAGCGACAGTTAGTTAGTTGTTAACTTGTTAGAGAGTCGGACGTTGAGAAAGTCAAGTTTTGGACGTCATGTTGGAAAGATGCATATTGTAGTTGGCTTATAAAATGAGAGGAAGATGTTTTCAAGTATGTTTTGTATTGTGAAGTGATGTTAGTGTGTCACGTGATATTGCAATAAAAACAATTAAAAGGAAGTATAACTTAATTTCGGAGTGCTGATTATTTTTTTACATCACCATTGTCCAGCAAAAGTGTAATCTTCAAGAATGGTTTGTGAAGCGCATCTACAAAACTTTTGAATATAGCAGAATAAAACCTAGGCCTCTTTGCATCCGAGCTTGGCATCATAACCACCTAGATTTTCAACGATTGAGCCATGATTTAACGACAAGACCAGCGTGGGAAACACAAGAAAGATGAGTGCCTAGTTTTTTCATTATTACATGAAATGACTATTAACTGTGCTATATTGACACCTGCCACTTAATGTGACTGTTGTTTCCCGAAAATGCAGTATTTAGCAGCGTGAGCAACACCACAATCGTTAAAAAAATGCTGACCTTTGTTGTGGTAGGGTTGTTAGAACTGCGACCCATCCATCGTTCAGTAATCCTTCCATTTAAAAATGCCCACACTTCCAGATGCCAGTGTGGCGGTTCCTAATCTTGTTGGTAAATGAAGTCGTTTGAATCAGTCTCCAGCTGTTGAAGAAGAAAGTTCTCAAGCACATCGCGATATGTGCTACCTATAACAGCGTTCTCGGCAAAGTAAAATGGACGATACACCTTTTCCTGTGCAATTGCGCGAAACACTTTAAATTTTGGAGAGTCCCTCTCATGTTGTACAAATTCATATGGTTGTTCCGTACCTCATATTCTCACATTATCGCGGTTCACATTTCCATTTAAATGAAATGTTACCTCGTCTCTAAACTCTAAGCGTGGAAGAAAACTGTCGTCCTCCAAGAACGTAATTACAGAACCCCACACGTTGTTGTTTGTCACCTTCACGAAGAGCTTGCAATAGCTGAATTTTGTATTGTTTCATGCGTAAATGTCGGCGCAACACACGCCAGGCGGACATCGGGGCTATGTTGAGCTGACGAGCTGCACGGCGAACGGATTTCTGGGCTCCTTGTGAAACCATGGCGGATCCGTTCGACGTCTGTGTCAGACACTCGGGGACGGCCCAGCGATTTGCCTTGACACAACCTGTTTCTCGGAACTGTTCATGCCATGGTCTAATGCTCTGCGATGTAGGAGGATCCACACCATACCTAGTACGAAACTCACGCTGAATAGTTATTACAGACCCGCCCTGCGCAGAACGTAGAACACAAACACTTTTTGTTGTCCCAACACCGTTTTTACTATAACTGAAATGGGTGCAGACTGGTGCTGCTTAGCGGGAACCACGTAAAACTCGAGAACTTACACCTTCCAACAGTACGTTGTTCACGCATATAACTCAAATAACATAACAGTTATGATTTTTTAAAATCGGATGCTTCTTTTTGATACACCCTTACTCCTTGTGTCTGTTCTTCTGCCCTTCTTATATACGGAATCATCTGCGCTTTTTCCCAGTCACTCCGGACTTTACGCTGAGTGAAAGATAAATAAGCTAAGAGGCCAAAGCCGAGCAGTACTCTCTGTTAAACCGAATTGGGATTTCATCTGGACGGCGCGACTTATTTGTTTTCCACTCGTGAAGCTGCTGCTTCTGCAAACTGCGATGAAAGAACTACGAGTCACCGAACAGAAGCCTTTGGCCTGTTCAGCGATTTTACGTAGGACCAGAAATTTCTGCGATTCCCAGCAAGTTTCACGCATTGTCAGCTTACTAGTTCAGAACGTGAGAATTGTAACTTGTCAACTACTGACGTGATCCTGTAAATGATCATTTATCTCAGCTCGCGTTCTGGGAGATCGACGTTCGCAACCCTGTTCGATGATTCAGATTTAGATTTTCAGCAGTTTTCCTAAATGACTTAAGGCAAATAGCGGGACTGCTCCTCTGATTCATCGTTTATACTTCCGTACAGACAGTCTAACGGCACACACTGCGACGACCGAAAGACGTTTGAACTGTACATCAAGTTTGTAAGAGCTACGTGCTTTCAAATACCCTTTTAAAAAATATACAACTCCTCTGCTCTATCCTTTATGCTCGCAGCTTCGGATGTATCACCTAACGTGTCACTGATCGGTTGTCATAAATAGGTCTCCTCTGCTCTACCCTTTATAACTTCGATATAGTTGTCAAAAGACTTTGGACAGTGCAGTGAACTGGTGAGAAAAATATGCTTCTGCCCTGTTCAACGCTTCATAGCTTCGGACGTATCGTTTAGCGTCCAACGTTGCAGCTGTCTGAGTGTGCCTGATCATAAAACGAGTTTGTACTACCCATTTGAAAAAAACATGTCTCACCTCTGCTATACACTTAGAACTTTGATCATATTGTGTAACCTCACACAATGCAGTTGTCCCGAAACTTTTGGGTATGAAGCAACTTTTTAGGAGCACTTTCTGATCAAACATGCTACCAGCTTGAAAAATATGTTTAGAATATGGCTCCTCCTTTGTAGCTTTAGGCAACTCGTTTAAACGTCACACAATGCGAGCGTTAAAAGACTTCTTTTGACCATAAACCGTACTGGTTAGAGGACCTTCTCTTCATATACAAAACAAGTCTATTCTCCTCTAACCTATTTGCTTCCAATATATAGTCTCATGTCACACACCACTGCTGTTGCAAGCTTGCTGATCGTACAGCAAGCTAGTATCATTACCGTCTTTTAAAACACACTGCTCGTTTAATTAACATGTCTCTCCCGCGTCCTACATATTAAAGCTTCGGACGCAGCACGTTTGTCAAAATACTTTTGACCATACAGCGAGATGGTAAGGAAACTGTCTCTTGAAACATACTATCCATTTAAAAACGTATGTCTCCTCAATTCTACACCTTGTAACTTCAGATGTAACTTAGTGTCTGTTACACCAGCTGTCGGAAGTTTATTGACTGCATGTGAGTTTGTATGATTGCTATCACTTTAAACTTACCGCTCATTTTGAACACAGGCAAATTGTCTGCTCTACTTCTCGTTGCTTCTAACAAGGAGTCTTATGTTACACTGCGCAATGCACCAGCTTTTGTGGCTGGGTAAGGTAAGTTTATGAGATCACTCTCTCTCCATATGCATTATGTATTTCAAAAACACGTGTCGTTTCTGCTTAACTGTTTATAATGGAGAACATACGGTCCAGCTTCACACATTGTGGTTGTCGAAAGATATTCGAGCTTACTGCGACTTGGTAAGAGAATGACTCATCAAACATACTACCCGTTTGCAAAACATACGCCTCCTCTGGTGTGCCGTATATATATATATATATATATATATATATATATATATATATATATATATATATATATATATATATAGCTCTGAGCACTATGGGACTTAACATCTGAGGTCATCAGTCCCCTAGAACTTAGAACTACTTAAACCTAACTAACCTAAGGAGATCACACAAATCCAAGCCCGAGGCGGTCGCGCGGTTCCAGGCTGAAGCGCCTAGAACCGTTCGGCCACACCGGCCGGCTGTGCCGTTTATAGTTTAGGCGACTGACGGAAGGCTTTTGACGACATAGCGAGTTAGTAAGAAGACTGTCTCGTCACACATACTACTCATTTATAAAACATGTGTTCCCTCTGCTTTATCCTGTATAGCTTTGGCGATTGTCGGAAGGCTTGTGACTGTGCAGCGAGTTGATAATAGGACTGTCTCATCAAACATACAGTCCATTTACAAAACATGTCTCCATTTTTTTACCCTGTATATCTTCGACGATTGTCTGAATGCTTTTGACTGCACTGCGAGTTGGGAAGAGAACTGTCTCATCGAACAAACTGTCCATTTGTAAAACATAGTCTCCTCTGCTTCATACTTCATAGCTTCCGCTGCAGTGTGTAGCGTCACACACCGCGGTGTCAGAAGACTTTAACCGTGCAGTATACATCTCACAAGAACGCCGTCTGGCCCGAGTGCAAAACTCTGCGATGTGGAGAGCGGCACGAGCCATCAAACAACAGACGCAGTCCGTAGTCTCGCGTGTTGTCACTTCCGCAGGCTGAAAAACACGGCTGGCTTTAGCAGCGGAAGCGGCGCTCGCAGCTGTTCGCTGGCGTCGCTTTTACGGCCCACAAGTCACGCGTGACGCGCCGTTGCGTGCTGCACGCTCGCGCCCACGCGTCGCGGACCTGCCTCAATGTACCGCGCGCCGCCTGCTGCACCACGCGTACACCTAGACCAGCACGCTACGCTCCCTCCGCAAAACGAAACAAACACAGGTATTTTCTGCTTTTGTTGCTCTGTGGTATTAAGCCCCAAGGCCAGATTGACGCAGCCCTCTACGCCAGTCTGCCTTTGGCGAGGTTCCACAACTCTAAATATACTGCACTCATGCTCATAAATTAAGGATAATTGTAGAATGTGATGACACACAAAAATGGAGCTAATAGCATAGGCACATAGGGAACACACACGACACGGATCTGTAAGTCCACGGTATTGGTGACAAGTTGAGAAAACCGTCCCGAAATACATGTGCTACAAAATGCCGCTGTTTCCTGCGCATGTACACTGATATTAACATGAGATATGATCGCCATGCACACGTACACAGACAGCCAGCGGGTTGGTATACTCTGGATCAGGTGGTCAAGCAACTGCTGGGGTATAGCCTCCCATTCTTGCACCAGTTCCCGTCGGAGCTCGTGAAGTGTCCTAGGGGTTTGAAGACGTGCAGCGATACATCGACCGAAAGAATCCCAGACGTGCTCGATGGGGTTTACGTCTGGAGCACAGGCAGGCCACTCCATTCGCCTGATTTCTTCTGTTTCAAGGTACTCCTCTACGATGGCAGCTCGGTGGGGCCGTGCGTTATCATCCATCAGGAGGAAGGTGGGACCCAATGCACCCCAGAAAAGGCGGACATACTGTGCAAAATGACGTCCCGATACACCTGACCTGTTACAGTTCGTCTGTCAAAGACATGCAGGAGTGTACGTGCACCAATCATAATCCCACCCCACACCCTCAAACCACGACCTCCATACAGGTCCCTTTCAAGTACATTAAGGGGTCGGTATCTGTTTCCTGGTTCATGCCAGATGAAAACCGGGCGAGAGTCACTGTTCAGTGACTGGACTCGTCCGTGAACATAGCCTGGGACCACTGTTCCAATGACCATGTACTGTGTTCTTGACACCAGGCTTTACGGGCTCTCCTGTGACCAGGGGACAGTGGAATGCACCTTGCAGGTCTCCGCGCGAATAAACCATGTCTGTTCAGTCGTCTGTAGACTGTGCTGTGTGTCTGGAGACAACTGTTCCAGTGGCTGAGATAATGTCCCGAGCGAGGCTATCTGCAGTACTCCGTGGCCGTCTGTGGGCACTGATGGTGAGATATCGGTCTTCTTGTGGTGTTGTACACTGTCGACGTCCCGTACTCCAGCGCCTGGACAAGTTTCCTGTCTGCTGAAATCATTTCCCTAATCTTGAGATCACACTTTGTGGCACACGGAGGGCCCGTGCTACTACCTGCTGTGTTTGATCCTCTTCCTGTCGCCCTAGTATTCTACCCGTCATAACGTCATATGTTTGACCAGCTTCCTGTCGCCCTAGTATTCTACCCGTCATAACGTCATAAAAAAATGGCTCTGAGCACTATGGGACTTAACATCTGAGTCATCAGTCCCCTAGATCTTAGAACGACTTAAACCTAGCTAACTGAAGGATATCACACACATCCATGCCCGAGGCAGGATTCGAACCTGCGACCGTAGCGGTCGCGCCGTTCCAGACTGAAGCGCATAGAACCGCTGGGCCACTGCGGCCGGCATAACGTCATCAATATGTGTTATTTGAGCCATTTTCAACACACAGTCACCATTAGCACGTCTGAAAACGTCTGCACACTTACTCGCTGAACCGTACTCTGACATGCACCAACACACCTCTGCGTATGTGGACTGCTGCCAGCTCCACAGTGTGACGACCGCAGTTCAAATGCACCGAATAGTCATACCCCGAGGTGATTTAAACCCGCACACCGCCCACCAGAGCGTTGTTTCACCGTGTATCAGAATTATCCTTAATTTACGAGCATGAGTGTATGTTATCAAAAGTATCCGGACATACTTACGTAATGCGAAATTGACCACTGAATGGGACGACAGACGAACCCGACAGTATAAAAGAGTGCTGGGAGTATCGTGTTGTTAGAAGAGAAGGAACAACGTCAGAATCGGTCGCTCAGGAGAGGTGAGTGATTTCGAACGTGGGCTAGTCACTGGATGTCACCTGAGTAACTAGTCAATCAGGGACGTTTCAGGCCTTCCAAAGCTACCCAAGGAATGTTGGTGATGCGACTGTGCAGTGTAAACGCGATGGAAGGATCACAGCTAATACAAGACCAGGCAGAACTGGTGTACTGACGGACAGAGACCGTCGAGCATCGCGGAAGGTGCATGTTGTAAAAACCCACGTAACACCAGAGGAAGCCATCGTTCGTGAGTTCCAGCCAGCGCAATGATTGTGCATACGGAATTGAAAACAACGGGGTACAATCATCGAGCACCTTCTCATAAGTCCCATGGTTGTATAGTCTGTGTTAAGCGACTGTTGAGGTATTGTAAAGAGCGACGTCCACTGAGACGCTGTGGTAATCCGCCGGAAGGATGTGGGTTTGGCGAATGCCTGGAGAAAGTCACGTGGCACCAAGTGTAGTGCCAATAGCGAAGTATGGATGATGTGGTGTTATGATATGGGGATGGATGCTTTTCATGGTCAAGGTGTGGTTCCCTTTCTGCGTCAAAGAAAACCTTAAACGTGGAAGTATAAGAACTCATATTACAGCAATGTGTATTGCGTACAGTAGAGGAAAAGTTCGAGGACGGTGATACCTTCTATTAGCATGATAATTCACCCTGTCAGAAAGCAGTATGTGTGAAGCCAAGGTTTGAGGACAATAACATACCTGAAATGGATTCATCTGCCCAGAGTCCATACTCGAACCCAATGGATGATTTAGAACATCGACTTCGCTCAAGACCCCAGCGACAAGGTTCTGTTTCCTCGTTTCGATTCAGTCACGGTTGCAAAATACTAACACGAATCCTTTACAGATGAATGGAAAAACTGGTAGAAGCCGACCTCGGGGAACATCAGTTTCGATTCCGGAGAAATGTGGGAACAAATTGGAAATTTGTGGTAAGTTCCTTGGGACCAAACTGCTGAGGTCATCGGTCCTAGGCTTACACACTACTTAATCTGACTTAAACTAACTTACACTAAGGACAACACACACACCCATGCCCAAGGGAGGACTCGAACCTCCGACGAGGGGAGCCGCGCGAACCGTTTCAACGCGCCCTAGACTGCGCGGCTACCCCCCGCGGAAAATGTAGGAACACGCGAGGCAATACTGACTCTAAAACTTCTCATAGAAGATAGGTTAAGGAAAGGCAAATCTACGTTTATAGTATTTAAAGACTTAGAGAAAGTTTTTGACAATGTTGACTGGAATAATCTCTCTCAAACTCGCAGAGGTAAAATACAGCGAGAGAAATTGGGGGACAGTTATAAGAAAGGAGGGGCATGAAAGGGATGCAGTGGTTGAGAAGGGAGTGAGACAGGGTTGTAGCGTATCCGCGGTGTTATTCAATCTGTACATTCAGCAAGCAGTAAAGGAAACAGAAGAAAAATTCTGATTAGGAGAAGAAATAAAAGAGATTCGCGAATGACATTTTAATTCTGTCAGAAGGAAAACAGTTTCTCGAAAGTAGGATATCAGCTGAACATAAACTAAGGCAAAACGAGGATAATGGAATGTAGTCGAATTAAATCAGGTGATGCTGAGGGAATTAGATTAGGATATGAGACACTTAACGTAGTAGATGAGTTTTGCTATTTGGGAAGCAAAATAACTGCTGATGGCGGAAGTAGAGAGGATACAAAATGTATACTGGCAATGGGAAGAAAAGCGTTGACGAAGTAGATAAATTTGTCAACATCGAGTAAAGATTTAAGCGTCAGCAAGTCCTTTCTGAAAGTATTTGTCAGGAGAGTAGCCATGTATGGAAGTGAAACATCGACGGCGAATAGTTTAGAAGAATAGAGCAGAGAATAGAAGCTTTTGAGCTGTGGTGCTGTGGAAAAATGTTGAAATTAGATGGGTACATGACGTAACTAATTAGGAGGTACTCAATAGAAGAAGGGATCGGTTGGTAAGACACATTCTGAGTCATCAAGGGATCGGCAGTTTAGTACTGGGGGGAAGCGTGGTGGGTAAGAGGGTGACCAAGAGAAGAACACACTAAGCAAATTCAGAAGGATGTAGGTTCCAGTGGGTACTGGGAGATGAAGAAGCTTGCACAGGACCAATTTAAGTTAGATTCAGTAGTGTGTAGGCTTAGGGACCCACGACCTGAGCAGTTTAGTCCCATAAGACCTTACTATAAATTTCCAAATTTGGGTTCAGAATCTGCTTCTTATTAATTCATCCCATTGAAAGTACCGTCAGTTTTGTCACACTCCCTATTCGCCAATACTTTGTGACTTGGAAGGATTATAGTATCACTAACGTAAAAAAAGCCCCATGTGCACACCACACGTCTGAGCTACACTAGTAGCCGATTGTTGCGCGCAGCGCTCGTCAGACTTGTTAAGTGGGGCTGTACAACCATCCACCCGATAGTGGAGGTCGAGAAGTTCACTTCCGTTACTGCCGGAGGATGGCCTCAGAACCCACGGCAGGCGTCAGTCGTGCACACGAGCCTTTTTTTTTTTTTTTTTTTTTTTTTTTTTTTTTTGAGCACTATGGGCCTTAACTTCTGAGGTCATCAGTCCCCTAGAATTTAGAACTGCTTAAACCTACCTAACCTAAGGACATCACACATACCCATGCCCGAGGCAGGATTCGAACCTGCGACCGTAGCGGTAGCGCGGTTCCAGACTGTAGCGCCTATAACCGCTCGTCCAAACCAGCCGGCGAGCCACTATTCGTAGCTCTTTGAACCGAGTGCGCTCCACAGCCGCTGGCGGAGCCTTCGATACGTCTGGCACGAGACCTCCCGGTAACATACCGACTGTACAATCGCATTCTTTCCAGACCTGCCCTGTATTTTCCCGAGAGGCTCCATAATCTACAAGACGTTGGAGCTCCCAATGACCAGCTCACACGTCCTCTGCACGTGTCCGGTCTAGACAGGGTAATCGGCGACCATCCCAACAGGGGAGGCGTCCGGTGCTGGCTCAGAAGTGTTCTCAGAACTGGGTAGCACCTCGTACATGTAGCTAAGGCGGAAGGAATCAGCTGTGCGTCCTGGTCCCACTTTGACACGTATCAGTTCGTGCATATTCGTTTCACACCGGGGAGGAAACTAAAATCTGATGCCGGATCAAAGTAGTATTCTTCCATCTGGGAAATGTTTGGAAAAGATGTAGCACGCATGTAGCAGTGTTATAAGGAAGCAATTTTCACGTGAAACTAATTGCGCTCAAACGAATTACACAAGTAATGCAGCAATCTTCTCTAAACTCCATGTAATTTCTCCGAGAAGAGGCGCATTGTGCGCGAGGCGAATGACATCGTGCAGGATAGGCGAAACGACCCCGGCTGAAGCAGGTGTGCATAAACTGGTCGCCAGCAAATAGCAGCGCTTACCGATTTTGTGAGATATTTCCTTCTGAATTCGCCGACACGTGCTCCTTAAGAGATATAAAGGCGGGAGTAACCCGCATGCGGGTGCTGGCCGCCTACCCCACGTGGCTTTAGTGGCGAATGAAAACGGTATGATGGTACATCTTGTGCGTGTAGTTCGTCATAATGGCTGCCTGGCCGCACAGAAGCACAAGCGGTGGGGCGTAATTAGTGAGCGCTGGCGCTAGCAGGAAGAGACTTTCATCGCGGGTAAGCTTCTAATGAGTCCCGGGGTCAGAACGAGAATAGCTGAGGTCCCAGACTGTGGTCTACCTGCTGCCCGCCTGCTACAGTGAAACGAGTTCGGAGAGCCATTCCATACAGAAGAGACAGGGGTGCTTGCAATAATGCAATAAAATTCGTTGAAATTCTACTATCTACGTGGTAGTTGGCGGGAGGTACCCCCGTGTTTTCACTAATGAACCACAGCTGGTAAGATCTTGTTGCGTCACAGAAAGTTAGTTAGTTATTTACATGTTCCATAGATCATTTTGACGATTCCTTTATCGAAATGATGCAGAACTAGTCATTTTACAGCATATGTATACTTTATTCAGTGTTAACATCAATGAACGCACTATCACTTTTAGTCCTACTCATACAACTAAATAGAAACCTAGTCCCAACAGGGAATCATATAGCGCTCTTAGAAAAAAAAGTGTTCCGAGACTGTTACCTGAAATGCTCCTCCATGATACTGACAAGAGGGAGATTGAGTTAATAATTAAATCACTAAAGACCAAGTACTCTCATGGATATGACGGGGTATCTAGCAGAATACTGAAGTATTGTTCTATGTATGTTAATCCAGTACTGAGACATATCTGTAACTTTTCCTTTAGGAGTGGTCGGTTTCCTGACCGATTAAAGTACTCGGTAGTGAAGCCACTTTATAAAAAGGGAGACAGGGATAATGTTGACAATTTTAGACATATTTCTATGCCATCGGTGTTTGCTAAAGTTATCGAGAAGGCTGTATATACAAGGTTACTGGAGCATTTAAATTCACATAATTTGCTGTCAAATGTACAGTTTGGTTTTAGAAATGGCTTAACAACTGAAAATGCTATATTCTCTTTTCTCTGTGAAGTTTTGTACGGATTAAATAAAAGGTTGCGAACGCTAGGTGTTTTCTTTCATTTAACGAAGGCTTTTGACTCCGTTGACCACAAAATATTACTGCAGAAGTTGGACCATTATGGAGTAAGGGGAGTAGCTTACAATTGGTTCGCCTCTTACTTTAAGAACAGAAAGCAGAAGGTAATTCTCCGCAATACTGAGAGTGGTAGTGATGTTCAGTCCCAATGGGGCACTGTTAAGTGGGGCGTTCCCCAAGGGTCGGTGCTGGGGCCACTGCTGTTTCTTATTTATATAAATGATATGCCTACTAGTATTACAGGTGATATAAAAATATTTCTGTTTGCTGATGACACCAGCTTGGTAGTGAGTTCATGAAATAAGTTCGTGGCTTGTGGAAAATAATTTGATGCTAAATCACAGTAAGACTCAGTTTTTACAGTTTCTAACTCACAATTCAACAAGAACCGATATTTTGATTAGACAGAATGGGCATATTGTAAGCGAGTCGGAACAGTTCATGTTCCAAGGCGTTCGGATAGATAGTAAGCTGTTCTGGAAAGCCCATGTTCAGGATCTTGATCAGAAACTAAATGCTGCTTTATTTACCATTAGAACAGTATCTGAAATAAGTGACCGTTCAACACAAAAAGTAGTCTACTTCGTATATTTTCATACGCTTATGTCATATGGTATTATTTTTTGGGATAGTTCTTCTGATTCAAAAAGAATATTTTTGGCTCAAAAACGGGCTGTTCGAGCTATATGTGGTGTAAGTTCGAGAACCTCTTGTCGACCCCTATTCAATAGTCTGGGAATTCTGACATTGCCCTCATAGTATATATTTTCTTTAATGTCGTTTGTTGTTAGCAATATTAGCTTATTCCCAAGAGTTAGCAGCTTTCACTCAGTTAATACTAGGCAGAAATCAAATCTGCATATAGAATGCACTTCCTTGACTCTTGTGCAGAAAGGAGTGCAGTATTCTGCTGCATCCATTTTCAATAAGCTACCACAAGAACTCAAAGATCTTAGCAGCAGCCCAAACACTTTTGAGTCCAAACTGAAGAGTTTCCTCATGGCTCACTCCTTCTATTCTGTCGAGGAGCTCCTGGAAGAGCTGAGAAATTAAGCAAATTTCAGTGTTACATTGTTGATTTTCTTTATTTAAACTTACAACGTGTCGCCTGAATATGTTTCTTATATTTCATTTTACCTGTTTCTACTATCGTGTTATAATTTCATGTATTGACTCGTTACATGATCATGGAGACTTCTCCTTAATTTGGTCCCACGGAACAATAAATAAATAAATAAACAACTACAGTTAATTTTTTTAACTATCTTCTAGTTTTTATCTAGAAATTCGTCAGTGGAATAGAAGCTGTCCAGGAGAAATGATTCCACATCATATGGAAAACTTGCTTCGCTACGTGTCAGACATTTTATGTTACTGGGCCAAAGGATCAAAAATGTCTGTAGCTGCATGTTGAACTTCTTTCTGAGCCACTGACAGCGTCAACAATCGGTAATAAAGGTCATATTTCCCTGTAGTGTCGTGTTCTTCTCAAATTGCAATGGATTATTTATGACGAATTTCCTTAGTGAATATCTGCATTGTTACGGTACAATTAAAACACATAGCTCGTTGAAGAGGTATCTACATATGTCTGTCAACGAACGCCACATATTATTCTAACTGCTCGCTTTTGTCAAATCAACCCCTTATTTCTGAATGATGAGTTACCATAGAAAATTAGGGAACAAGACATTATTGAGTGGAAATATGCAAAATATATCAGGAGGTTGATACGATTGTGTCCAAGATTATCATTTACGCGAAGAGCAAAAATAACTGAATTTAACTGTTTGAGAAGCTCAGCACTATGATTCTTCAAGTTCAAATTTTCAACAGTATGTACACCCAAAATTTGGAACATTCTGCCCTATTTACTACCCCCTGCTCGTGTGCTACCCTAATTGTTGTTATCACTATTTTTTCTAAATTTAGGGAAAGTTCGTTTTCAGACAACCACTTAATTATTATTTGGAAAATAGCATTCACTAACTCTTCAATTCCTTTATGTCTAATATGACTTACTATAACACTAGTATCGTTTGCAAAAAGTAAAAGATTTGCTTGTTGAATGGTAAGCAGAAGGAACCTGTGTTATTGCAAAGATGGCCACTCAACTTTTCACTTGTTCCGCGTTGGAACAGCGATCTGTGATACGTTTTTAGAGTAGCGAAGCTGCTAAGTGTGTGGAAAAGCATAGCACGATGAACACGCAGTACAGTGTTTCTTGGGTACAGCTGCTGCAGCTGTGCGAGAGGTTACTGTTCCGTATGTGTCAGTTACAACAACGAAATTGTTTTCAACAATTAACCAAAAAACTAATATGTGCAGCTACACTAGCTGTAAGTGGTAGATGAGAAGGGAGTGAGACAGGAGTGTGGCCCATCGCCCATGTTATTTAATCTGTACACCGAGTAAGCTGTGCAGGAGACCAGGCGGAAATGTGGAAAGGGAATTATAAAAACGCTGAGAGTGATACAACTTATGTGAATCTACTCTGCTGCAATGCCATTAATGTTTAAAATAATGAGCTACAATACAGTACTACAGTAAGCTGCTGACATATGATAGGTCTACTGTAAGAGAGAAATTTTCTAGCGGTGAAATCTACAACAGACATGTTCTCAGATAACATTTTCTATAGCGACTGAGATTGGCGGAAGGCAAATTTCGCTTGCTTTGTCGGATGTTGTCTCCTTCTTTTTCTTCCTTGGACATGAATACAAAATGGTGGTGATGAAATGAAGTGATCGTATGGCATTGTTGGCCGAGAGGTACCATTCTGGTTCTGCAGCCAAGTGTAAGTCATATTTCAGTCGGCGCCACATTGGGCGACTTGTGACCGATGATGAGGATGAATTTATGATGAGAACAACACAACAACGAGTCTCCAAGCCGAGAAAATCTCCGACTCGGCCGGGAATAGAACCCGGGTCCAGTGCATCGTAGGCAAGCACGTTACCACCCAGTTAAGCAGACGGACTACCACAAAATGGTTAGGCAGACTAAAGAATAACGTACCCCACACCATTGTATTTTGGGACTGACCTTGATGTTTTGCCTAATGTTACAAAAAAACAAGCAAGCCTCTGTCTTTGTGCATTGAGCTTCACAACTCCAGGAGAACACAAATAACATCTGCCTCTCACTCCTTTCATTTATTTCAAGCTACTGAAAATGAAGCGCCAGAGATAAAACTGCACAAGTGAGTGACTAACAATACTTAATGAGGAAACTTTAAGACGAAAACGTTAGATAAAACCACGAATGAGTTACGGAGCAGCCACATAAGGTACGAAAAATTATTGTATTTTACTTTTCACTATTGTATGGAAACCACAAAAGAATTTTTATGCTAACAGTTATGACATAAAAGGCTGAAAAAGCCATGTAGTAAACAGAGGCGTGTGAAATCACGTCTTCGAACCGCGTTGCGTCCAACTTAACTGCGCATAACAAGGCCTGACAGGATCAAACTACCGAATGTTATAGTACTCATATTCCACGCAAACATTCAGCGTGCTGAATTATACCATAGCATAAGCTATTTGGCAGGACTAAGTACTGAATTTATTTTTATTTTATTTTCGGTGTAAACTTTTTTCTAAATTTTTTGGTTATATATGGGCAGGAGAGATGTTTCATGCATACTGTGACAGTTTTAAATCATCGTCCAAGAATACTGCAAGATCCATATGTTATAAATTGATGAGTCTTGCCACTTATATTTACAGAATCGTGTCGGTATTGTTTACTTAAGTAGTTTCCGGAACTAAAACTCCTTTCAAAACACTCTTGAAAAATTACCACGGCCTAGCTCCGTAACGCCAAGATAAGTAGTTTAATGTCTTATTGCCTTCGGTCCGAGCGAGGTTAAAGGTTCGACTGTGGTTAATCCTCACTCGTTACGTCCTGAGCTCGATAAGATTCAATTAAATGTTTTGCAAAGAAAATTAAAATACCACATTCTCTTTCGGACATGTGAGAGAGAAAAATAGACTACAATGTCAGCGCTATACCGTACTCGAAGCGACATTACGCAATCCGCAGGTAATTCATAACCTTCATTATATCAATGCCATTTCCACAGTTTTCCCATGTTAGTCATTCTCATTTTCATACAGGTTATCTTTTCGTTCCATTGGCACCACAAGGAAATTATCTCATTGTAAAGCTGAAATTCTAACGAACAAACAGCGCTTCGCAAATATACGCTTATCTAGATATGTTTCGGCTTGGGCAACAGTTTTGACCAGATAAACTGTTCCGTTATTCCCACCGAAAATTCATCTTTTATATGAGGTTCGACATATGGCGAGATACATGAATGTTACGTTGTGAAGTTACCGTTTCTATTGTTCTACTTACTACGGGATGATACAGCATGAAGATTTGTAGTAGCCTATAGAAGAGAATATACTCTCCGGAATTTATATGTAAGAATGCATTTGACCACTGTATTTCCAGAGAATTTCCATACCTTTTAAACGTCATTTTACAGTCTACGGATGGCTATTTCACTAGCTTATTACCGCCCAGCAACGGGCACGTCAGTTACAACATGATAGCTGTCTCAATTACTACAATACACAAAAAGTTTGAGAAGTAACGAGGTACTACACAGGCGGCATATACGTCAGCCTTAAAGTTTAACTGGCGAATGTGAACACAAACCTCATAATTTGTTTTAGATTTGTGCGTATAGTAATCCGGCCGGAGTGGCCGATCGGTTCTAGGCGCTACAGTCTGGAGCCGCGCGACCACTGCGGTCGCAGGTTCGAATCCTGCCTCGGGCATGGGTGTTTCTCATGTCCTTAGGTTAGTAAGGTTTAAGTAGTTCTAAGTTCTAGGGGACTGATGACCACAGCAGTTAAGTCCCATAGTGCTCAGAGCCATTTGAACCATTTTTGTGCGTATAGTTAATTGTATCCCCTTCAGTTCAAAGAAATAGCTAAGTTACAGTTCTAAGGCTGTGCGCCAATTAAATCCACAAAGAACGCAAAACGAAAATGTATACCTTGATATCGTCCCTGTTGGACATACATGTTATTATTCAGCTCTTGAAAAGAAGGCACAGCTAAGATACAATACGTCCGCTAATACATGAAGTACCTTTTATGCGGCAAGAGAACTTACGGAGTGTGTATTATTGCACTGACCATAAAACTGGGAAAATGCCATAAGCAGAGAGCCAAACAAATTTCTATGTCAAATGTAGTAAAACGACTTTTTGAGATTATTTTTCTTTTTCTTCACATTCAGGAAGAAGACATACGAGTTTATTTGTAATCAGTATCTGCAAGATTTACCGTGTTCTGTCCTGCTATTTTGCTGTGGAATAGTAACGGTTCAAATACTCATTTCGTGTCCGTCCAACATGGCTATTCACTCAGTTACGTCAATCAACGATCTTGTTTTTCCAGGTTATTCAATATTTTGCCGTCGAATACTCCAAAGCGCAATTGTGTCTATGTAAGAATTCTCTCCTTTTGTTAAGTTAATACGAAGTTTCTGTGTTTTACAAAAAAAAAAAAGCCTCTGATCAATAAAATGAGAGCTGCAATGCCAACACAGTACAGATCATTAAGTTGTTTTTGTAAATGGAAGTGCCAGACAAAACCTAAAAGAAAGGGGACGTACTCGAGCAGTGAGTAAATGCTCAATTTTCATTTAAAATAAGTATATGTTGTACATGCTGAAGCTGGAACTTCAGACAAGTGTAATGATAACAAAGAGAAAAAACAGCATAAAGACAAAACTCTACCTTACCACGTTAGGAGCTTTGACGCAGATTTCTACATTCGTCGTATTGTCCGGCCAAGGAATATCACGAATGAAATATAGATTCACGAAAAAGCAGCTACATGTTACCGCGTGATTTTCGTTTGGATTTATAATTCGTAATTAGGAAACGTATCTCAAGAATTGCTTTCTTTGGATAAATTTCCGGACCATTACACTGCCAACGATCAACATCACAATATAAAAATAATGCTCTTTGCCAGGTTAAAAGAAAGCATGTGAAAAATTCCAAGAAAACGTTGGTGTGTGCACCTAACGCCCCTGTCGGCAGACCACCGAACTCCGTAGTACGTCGGCGCTACTGCGCGTGCGCGGCCGCGACCTTCCCCCAGCTGCGCCGCTCCGCCAATACAAACGCTTGGCCTCCTACCCCGGTTCCCGTTACCAACTACCAACGCCATCTGGGGAGCAGCTGAGTAACGGTACTACGCCCGCCCCTCCACGTCGCGCGGGATTACGTCGTACAATCCCATTGGCTACAGCGTGACGTCACAGCCACTGCCATTATGGCTGCCATCGTGTGACGTCACAAAGGCGGGGTTTGATGATGGCCGCTGCGCATGCGCACTTTTAATTTCGCGTCAGCTCCAATCGCAGTTTCCGCCTGCAGTAGCTTGGAAGACATGGAGCATGGCAAATGACGAATTTCGCTCAAGAAACAGCGTTTGTGTTAAATAGTGAGACTGAGTAGAAAATTGGAAATCGCACGGATGCAGCAATAAAACAGCGCGTATTTATGCTTTTGTTAACGGCCATCAGTAGTTAATGGAGGTCTGGTTACAAACGACTGCCAATCTGTTTACTAAGGATAAATAAACCTAATCTAAAGTGATTCTGTAGTGATATTTACGATAAAATATTATACATGCTGTGCTATTATTAAAATACTTAAATAATCGTTATTAAGTTTCAAAACTCCAAAGTGAAGAGTGATTTTTGCTCTTTTTGGTAAACATATTATATCATTTTAATAACTATTTAATCGACACAGTATAGCAGGTAAGGTCATTTGCCAGTGGTTACTACGGTTAAAAATATCTATCAAATAGAGTAAAGGCCAGCCTGATGATAACAACGAAACTGCGAAGAAAGGTTTTTCCACGATTTTTCTCCTATCGTAATTTTTGACGCACGGTATACAACACATCACCTATGGCGTTACACGATGGTCTGTAGGTCGGGCGCGACATCGTTTGCGGTTTCCTTCCCGTTTCCGTTATCAAATAAGCAAATCAACGTTGTATTTACGCTGAATTTGCAGAAGTCTTTAACCATTACAGTATTAAATTTGTAAGTCGTTCTAGTGACTATTAACTGCAACAGAATGGTAATAAATTCTAACTTTAAGCTGTGATATTTCTATTTGTGCTTTTGTCTGCGACGGTTTTCGAGCATCTTCTGTTCGTGTCTTGTTATCATTTTCGACGACACACTTGCTGAATTTTCTGTGTAATAACTGTGGATATAAAATTTATTTTGCGTCTATCATCTGATAATGGAGTTAATATTCTGAAACGTAAAGTGACTCTTATAATTCGAGTAAGTATCCTGTACCTCGCACTAAAAAAACTTTCATACAGTATTCGTAACGTATGTAAATATGCACACACAAATAACAGTTTAACTGAAATGAAATTTAAACGAATATATTGTACCCAGTTGTTATATAGTGTTCAAAGTTTGTACTTCAATGTTTATTATTCAGCTGTATTCAGTAGTTGCAACAAGTTGTCAACGAACAATGTTACTTATCTTCTGTTGTTATGTTCACATTTTTTGAATCCTTAGGTGAAATGTTACTTTTAGCGAAACTACTGTTATGTTATAATATTTTTCGTACCTGCTGTTGCAACCAGAACATCCCCCAAATGTTAAATAATCTATCTTTGATGAGCGTCCATGTGTCTGATAGCATATAGTTACGTATTATGTACGACACTATAAGTATACCACAAAGAGGAACTCATGTCAGAAACGTTACGTTCAGTATGTAAATGCTATAGGACATGAAGATGCACCTAAAAATAACGAGACTTAAAGGTATGTGGGTTTGAATAAAATTATTTACGGGCGAATATGGAAGGTAGCCTATACCAGCTCTCAGTTTTACGACGAAAAATATTTAGAGTATTGACAAGATGCTTTCGTTTCACAGCACACGAAATAGCTTTGGCAGTTCTCGTGTCCGGAGACTTATGTAAAAAGTGTTCAGTCTGTGAACAAATATATTTCTAAAGTATAATTCACAGAGTCGGATTTCTGAGCCCATTGGCTCCGCTAAGAAAAACATAAAAAGGTCCAAACACTGATAATGTGATACATGGGGACAGCAAAGTTTAAAGGACTAATCAAGTCGTAATTGTTTCATATGGCATCATCAAAAATAGTTATAGGCCTATAGTCCATAACAATTCTTACATTTATACCTGAAGAGATGCGTGTGTCACGAAAAACAAAGCGAATATTTAATGATACTGCTAAAATTCAAATGTTGAGTGGTGAGAATACTTCGACTCCTATACAACATCACTGGGCCAAGGGAATCGGGTGCTGCATTTCGCCGCTGTAAGAGCAAAAGTCCTCTTCTTCAAGATGGGGCTGAAATTTCCGAGTTTGAAACCAGTGACATGATTTTTGAATTACACTCAGGAAAGGTAAGATGTGATTGATCCCTGTTTTTTTTTTTCTTTTTCTTATAAAAGTGGGAACTTTTCTGTTTATATTCATAATGGGTAAGTATAAAAACATTCTGTTTTGATTCGGAATGTTGAGTAACTCTCTAATCTGACTATACTGAGACCCAAATTTTAACGTGCACGTTTCACTCGATATGATCTATCATTTCTTATTTACACACAAAGATTTAACAAAGTGAAAATTACAGTAAGTGGCATATAAAAAAAAAGATTTGAGTCCAATAGACCCTTGGTAGTAGAACATGATTTGTTCCTGAGGTAAGTGGACGTTACAGATGAACTGAATTCACGATGTCCTAAGCGAGCATTGAGAATATCGTACCCAATGGCGTCTCCTTGCTGCAGCTTGCGTTACATGTCCATTTATCTAGCATTCTAGAGTTTACTGGCTGTTGCGTCATCGTATTTGAAGGTATAACTAATTTTGTATGTGATTTATGGTTGGAGAACGCCGTAACTACTTCGTAATTTTACCAAACTCCTCGACAGGTCTGGGTTTGTCTTCAGGGAGGCGGATATCAAGTTCCAGAATACTTTATCATGAGGCCAACATTAGGTAGTACCGCGTATCTGTGTCGGGTAACCGGCGAATAATTGTCAAGTTACAAGGGTTGTAACCTGAGGTTAATAGAGTTTCTTATACACAATATTAACACAAAAATGTGCAAATCATGTTTGGTTCAGTTGTAAATTCGATATGAAGAAGGTTATCTCTCAGTTTCATAACTGACAACGAAAACTGCTAGGAACCTGACAATTTAAGAAAGAAAGGGACGTTGTTGACATTAATAGTTTAGAGATTTGGAAACTTATGACAGTAGAAAAGTTATATACTGAGATGGATTCCCGTTTCTTTGAAGAGAACGCTGGTGGAAAGTCGAACAGCGGAGGTTCAGTTAACTGGTTGTACTCCCTCTCGAAGGGAATTTCACGTTTGCGTGTCCGAAATGCGATCCGATACTTTTTTTTTTTTTTAGATATAATGAATTAAGCGCTGTTTTAAGTGAAATAGCTACCACAGTAATGGACTATTTCGTCACTGCTTTCAAGACTTAATTCACCTTCGTCAATTAAAATGTTAAATATGAATATTCTGCAGTATTTATTTTATTACTGAGTGGTTTTTGGCATGTAATGCTATTGATAGAGTCATACCATTTTAATTTGTCATTTTAATACGGTGCCACCTTTCTATTAAATGAAACGCTTTCAAATATTTGCGACACATATCACGCTTCTTATTATTTGTGAAAAAAATGTAAAACACTATTTACACAGAAGACTAGATATATAGGTATCGAAATCTATATCTAAAACTTATCTTCAAGTACCATCACATTAATGGATTAGTTCATATTTTTGAATTAAGACTAACTGACGTAGTGCTAAAGGATTTATTTCTATTATTAACCAGTTTCCCGCTTATAACGCAATGGTTAGAAAATTATAATATTTTATTTTTTCTCTTTTTAGTGCTAGTTCTGTTGCTGCGACGAAATGAAACGCTGTTAAATGTTTGCGTTTCTCTTCTTTTTATTTACAAAGTAAGTTTGGTGGTACGTAAGACACTATTTCATCCGTAACGTAACGTATCTTCATAATTTATTAAATAAGGTATCGAAGATTTTCGTTCATTCGTAAACCATTAACTTCATTCGAAGGTACAATGTTATTAACAAAACATGAAATACAATATTTTCAAACGTTTTATGTGCAAAGACAACAGCAGTGCAATAAACCTTTTATGACACACCTGCAATTGTAATGTTTAACGTACATAATACATTTGTTTTTAAATCAGATACATATAACAAATGTTACTCCGCTGTATTACGATTTTGAGACATTCGGAACTCGATGGGTGTCTTTAGTTGTTTATACATAAAAATTTTACAGGCGCCTTCAGTTGTTTATTATGTGTCAAAATTTTATGCATAAACAAGTAAAGAAGCCTATCGAATTTCGAATGTATCAAAAGGCTAGTAATACAGTCAAGTAACATTTGTTATATTGATAAGATGTAAAAGCGAAAGTATTGTGTACAGCTGAACATTACAATTTCGAGTATGTCACAAAACATTTAGTACACTGCTGTATTCTGTGGGCACAAAATGTTTGCAAATGTTGTGTTTCATGTTTTGTTGATAAAATTGCACTTCTAATGCAGGTAATCGTTCAAGAATGTACGAAAGTGTTCGAATCTAGTCAGTAATAAATATTATTTGCAATTCTGATGGAAACCATGACTTGGCCTAAAAAATGACAAATATAATGACTCGTTGATCCTGACCCCAACACAATGTTCGAATTACATAAGATATCTTTGTATGCAGGCTAGAAACATCCCTCGGAACGTGCGAGCACTGAATTTTTTAAATCTTATGAATTCTATTTTGGCAATGTTTGGTCATATTTCCACTTAGATGGAACTCTTCCTGGCTGGCTCGTCCTGTCGTTCTGATTCGTTGCACGCGCGTTACATTTTTAAGCGAACCAATGCTACTGATGGCCACCGTACTCACGTCTCGCGTCTTTTATTTTTTATGGTTTCTAAAATACGTAAAATGTGCATGCGTGCTTCATCGAAGTCTGCGAACACGGAATTTTTGGTATAGGCTGTTACTAATTTTAAGAATTTTTAACTCGGTTTCAATGTGATTCTGTGCTATTACACGATACATAGTGATTCTCGGTCGGAAATGGATAATAAACAAAAAAATACAATAACGTTTTGCTATTTGCAGATGACAACCTGTAACCTGTGTAGTAGACCTAGAGCCACTAACACAAATATCCACAATTTCATGTGAGATTTGTAAACAAATGCATATCTTAATACACTGTTCTTCCTGCAAAACTAGGACATTTAGACGTATCGTAAATAAACAATATAGCATACATCAACATAGTGACCATGTCTCGACTCCGTATTGTACGCTCACCAATGCAAAATATTTGACAATAATCCCTCATTTTTAAAGTGTAAATATTTTTACCAAAAGTTTCTTTAAAGATAACATGTAACAACAACTTTTCAGAAAAGAAATGAACAAATAAACCCACTGAAGATAACACAAAAAGTTCGGAAACGCGTCTTAGTGAAAACAAAACTACGAAGGTGTCTTACATAAGGTGGAATTCCTCTCCAAGAATAGTAATTGCGCTTTACACTCGACTCTGTTCCCTGATACTGTTTCTCCTCCTCCTCCTCCTCCTCCTTCTTCTTCTTCTTGTCTCCTAGCGGATTCCAGTAAACAGAGTGAAACAAAGTTCACGCTATTTGCGCTCTCGGACGCCATGCTGCGATGCCATGCATACTAACAGTACAAAAATGTCTTAAAATATCGTGTGGTGCACATTTTTGGTACACAATGAACGTCAAAGAAAGGCAATTTGGCACCGCAATAAGCAAATGATCAAGTGTCTTCATTCAGTTCACTGTGCGCGAATGCAGCTCGGCCACAGCCTTTAGGAGACGATACAAACAGACACGCTGCAAAGGAGTCGCGGTTGTACAGCCCGATTTGCAAAACTAGTAGGAAGTGTACTCCCACAATTTTCCGTACTTAAGACTGAAGTTTGACTGTCTAAAGTTTGTGCACAATAATTTATGAACTGATGTTGTTTCCTGTTATTTTGTTGTGTTTCTGCAATGTTAAACTTGTTAGGAGTCCATTCTCCATAGTTATCCTATAAAATGAGCTATTTTTACGATTTTTTTGGAAAAACTAACGAAGCAATCAACGTATATCTTTTTGCCGATTATTTATTGATTCTTCGAAAACATTGTCTGACTTTTTAAGACACTGAATCGGCATGATGCCCCCCATGTGATGAGCTGCAGTTGCTCTGTCCAGAATGAGGTGAGTCCACGACGAAAGTCCCGCAGTCTTCAAATCTTACATGAAAAAAAATTAAAAAAAGAAACATTTTCTTTGTAGGGTACTGAGCACGAATTAATACCACAGTTTTTTGAAATTTGAGAAATACTGCATTTCATTGTGATTGAATGGATCGCGGGCACACTAATAAAGACATCTTTCTGAAATTTGGATGAAGTGGTCCTCGGATATGTCCGCAAAGAGTAATGGGCTAATTCTTTTCCTTTAATTTATTCATTATTTATTGCAAGAAAAACGTAACCACAACCACACGCCAAAACTTCACTTATATTCCAAGCTTCCTCCATTTTATGATTTTGTCAAATTTCCAAAAACCTGAGCTATTACTCTGTGCGCAGTATCCTATAGATTAAGGATTTTTTAAAATAAAACTTGTAGACTGCAGGAATTTTGCTATGGAGACACCTCATTTTGGACAGAGCAACTTTAACTAGTCGGATGGGGGCGGGGGGTGTTGATGACTGAAAATCTTTAACAAAATCAGAAAATGTTGTCCATGAATCAATAATTAATGTACAGAAAGGTTTACGTTGATTACGTCATTAGTTTCCCAAAAAAATCGCTTAATACGGACTGACTGGGGCGAATGGACTCTTCAGTAAAAACTGAAGAAGAAAATTTAGTGCAGTGAGTATAGTTCTGCGTTAGCGTACCGAAGTTCGCCATTCCAGTTCCGGCTCTGAGTGTTTTTCTTTTTTTTTTTTTTTAATTTCCGAAGTTTAGATTGCGTCATATAGTATATTTCTTGTTAATAGTCGTACAGTTGAACAGCAATTACTGCAGGTCTTGCATAAAACGCGTGCAGTTATCTATAGCTTATCAGTAAACGGATAACCCGGTTCATAGTATATGACACCAGTTGCAGACTGCCAATCTAGCGGCTTATAGGCACAACAACAGTTTGATTTTCACTCATCATGCCACGTCGTCCCATCCCATTCGATGGTCCGGCAAACGAGGCTTCCCCACAAGTTATGGTCTTAAACTTCTCTCCCTCTTAGATTTTGTCCCAAGTATACGCTCTCTGATCGATATGACATTTCACCATAGGTGTGCAATTACCTGTAGACCTGAGTCTCCGTCTTCCTGTAGGTCTTTTATTTGCGAGTTTTAACTCACACACTTGTCTAGTTAGCCTGTTATCATCCATGCGTCGGATACCATACCATCCGAGCCGCTGCTAGATTATTTTGTGTTGCAGTCTTACAAAGTAGGCCTGTTTTCGGCTTTCCTCTGTCGGGATTCTGTCCCCAAATGTCTTTCCTACCACACTATAGACAACCTTGATCTCCGCTGTCTGAAGTTCTAGTGATGTCTTTACTTCTCATGGTCCGTATTTCACAGCAGTATGTCAAAATGGGAATATAATAGTTTTTACATTTGGGCCGCACTTTCATGTTAGGTCTATAACTATTTAATAGAAATTTCTACCTGCTTTAATTTTTTGAGTGATTTCCTTGTCTAAAGAACCAGTATCAGAGACGACACTGCCAATATAACTGAAACGATGAGTCATTTGAAGCTTTCTCCTCCCCTTCTTTTCATAAACATCATCTCACTTTTTCTCTAGCTGAAAATGAGGCCAGATTCTTTACAAGCTTATTTGATCTTGAAGATCTACTTTAGTCACCCCACAGAGACACGTCATCAGCAAACAATATGGATTTCATTTTTTTCACCTCTGATTTTTTGGTGTATTTTTCCCTGGACCGCGTTGATTACAGTAATGAAAAGAAGGAGATGCAGAACTGCGTCCTTCCTTCACCCAGAATCCACACCGAGGTTTCCAGTCATTCCTATGGGTGTTTTGATCTTACTGTGGTTGTCATCGTGCAAATTCTTGATAGTTCATACCATGTCATTCTGTATAGTTTTATTCAGTGTTTCTGACACTGTTTAATTGTTCGTAGCATTTTTACATTCACTGAAGGAGAGCAAAATTAAATCAGTTGTTGATCTTCCCTTTCTGAATCCACTCCGTTCTTCTAAGAAATTTTCTTCAGTGTGGGGTCTGATCTTACGGTCTATAACTGTTTCATTAAATTTACCCATTTGAGATATTATGAACTGACATCTCTATAATTACATCATTTCTCTGTACCACCTTTCTTGAAAAGTGGGATTATGATGACCATTTTCCAATTAGCAGCTACCCTCCCTACTTTCCATATCTTACAAACGGGTTATTTCATCAGCTCCAGCCGACTTTCCAGTTTTGATGTATTTCCAGGCATATCCTACATCATTCCAAGTTATGTCTGCCCCATTCCTGAGTCACATGGATGTGATACAGCGCTGTCTTGTAGTGTACATGGTATATAATTTAATTTTTCATCAAACAGCTCATCAGAGAAAGACTTCTAAGATTCTTTAAACTTAACATCGTACGATAAGATATTTCCATTATTGTCTGTTGGGTACTTCCAGTGTTCCTTATCTCGTTGTGTACTTACAGGATAGAATCTCTTTTTGACGGTTACTTCCGTAAGTGTTATGTTGAAGGTTAAAAAATGAAGTCTAAATTTTGAAATTGGGTCAAATAACTCGATGACATAATCCCTCCGCGCATCGAGTTAGCGCTTTAGTAATAAGCTGTAGATAACTGCACATGTTCCGTGTAAGACCTGCAGTAATTACTGTAGAACCACGAAGACGAGAGACATCACATGACGCAGTCTGAAATTAGAAAACTTTGATAAAAATTACATCTAATTCAAGAAACAGGGTATACTATAGCTAAATAGACTGATCGGGGTTGTTGCTCGAATGGAGCTAGGAACAAGAGCCATTTGTATTTCCGTTTGGACATCTGCCTTACGGGTAGCTATGTCACAGTAAATTAAATATGGTTGGAATGACGAACCGGGGGTTGCGCCCAGGCAAATTGTGCGAATCTATTAATTCCTTTTGAAAAAGATGTTAATTGGACTGAAATTAGTGCTTAGATAATGGCACCGTTTGTATATGCACAGTTCAGACCTTGCGTGCATGTAGTGAAAAAAATACAGCTTTTTCTGGGAGGTTTTTCAAGGGCGCCTCTAATATACTTTAAACTTCCAGGAACCTTTTCAAACTTTGCGTTAAGGTAAATAAATGGATAGAGTCCAAACGAAATTTTTAATCCAATAATCTTTATCCGCTGTCGAAATACGATGGTTTGGAGCCGAGCTAAATGTAGCAAATGGAAATAGTTCTTACGTGAATTTAGAGCGCAGAAACTTTTTAAAGTGATTCAGACAAATAAAAAATGCATTCTTACGATACAATTAAACCTAGATTTCAAAGATCTAGCTTAGTACGGAATTTTACATGCAAAAGACAAAATGTTGTGAGTGTTTTCTTTTTTAACCGTACCACTTCTGTTTTTCGTACTAGTGCGAATCGGTTCAAATTTTGTAAGAAGGTAGACAAAAACATTCAATTAATGATCGTCGTCTTGTTTTGTGAAAGCTTTATCCGTTGCCAAGGAAGAAATTCCGAACGCAATAAAACAACCTATACCGAATCAGTAGTCGTCCGAGTCAACAAAAATCTACATCGGTTGCCAAGCTAAGCGGTCTAATGTCAAAATTATAGTAGAGAAAAAGTTGGTAACCAGAATGAAAATTCTCGAATCATAGTACAAAAAAGTCGAATACGTCCTGGGCAGAGTTAGGGATTTAAAAGAAGAGAATTAGCTTTTGGACTTACTTGGAAACTTCAAAGATATTTAAATCAAAACATCTTGAGATAATCTCGCTTTTTTACGAGATAAACTCTACTTCGCAAGCGCAGTTAGTTTTCTTAGCTAAAAGGTGACGTCATACTTGCATCTAAAGTCCCTGAAGCTGTGCCCAAAATCCAGAAGATTCGCCAACCTTAATAAACAATATATAATACCAGAGCATACATGTAACCGCTAAAAAAGTTTGTCAGTGGCGATAAAATTTCTGGGGCCAGGATTTGCACCTCCTGGGGACGTGACATCACATATCATGCTACTTTACTTGAAATGATGCATTGTTACATGACACGGATATTAACAGTAAGACGCAAAAAAGCGCGAGTATGTTAAGCTGTTTTGATTTAAATGTCTTTGAAGCTGTCAAATGAGTCGAAAATCTAGTTCCCTTGTTTTACATCCCTGACTGTGTCCAGGACATATTCGCATTTTTTGTGCTACAATAGGAGTATTTTCCATTCTGGTGGTTCTTTTTTAGAGCTAAATACAAAGAAATTGTAAATTAGATGTTGGATATAGGCTGTTTTAAGATTATTTCTCTTGCTCTGATTGATATTTTAATCACAACATTAGTCACCAAATGAGGTGCAGTAGTGGTCGGCGTCCTGCACTCGCATCCGGGACGTCGGTTCAAATCCCCGTCAGGGGACCGAGATTTAACTTTTCCTTGATTTCCCTGAATGCGAGGATGGCTCCATAACAACCATTTTCCTTCCTCATCCTCCCCCCCCCCCCCCACCCCTCCACAAGCTTCTGCTCCGCCTCTAATAACCTCGTCGTTTACGAGACGTTAAATAATAACTCTACTTCCTTCGCTTCCTACGGTAAAATTAGAGTAATTGCAGTTCATACAGAGGCGTACATATTATTGTTATTTCTGCAGACTGGGTTTGTAATAGGAGAGCAAATTACGGTGATCTATTTTCTTTTCCTTGGCCGACATATTTTCCTCGTCTTTTCCTACATTTCGGCTGTTACTTCGGTGTCTTATTTCTTGCGTTCTTGTTACATACTCTTTCCACTTGTCCCCCCACTTCGCTAGTTTTCACTAAAAATAAATACGTCTATTCTTTGCTGATATATTCATTACTCATCGTATCAAACAATATGTAACCACATACACTGGGGGCGAACCGCACAATAACCCTGGGTTCGGTGTGGGGCGGCGGTGGGGTGGGTGGACTGCTGTAGCCTGTTGTGGGGTTGTGAACCACTGAGGGCTACGGCAGGGACGAAGCCTCTCTATCGTTTCTAGGTCCGCATTACACACAATACAATACAGTATATAAATTTTAAAAACATGTCTTTCAGTTTTTTTAAGTATACTTAAATCGTTGAGAATTTCTGTAAACACGATCAGATAGCTTTCTTTCACTTAGTGTTGATAAAACTGTACTGAATTTATCTTTTACTATGCGATCAACATAAATACGAAGTATTTGCCTCTGCTGACTTTCCCACTCCTCTGGGATTTTAGTTCTTGCAGCAACACCATGGTTCTTTAACGAATCGAATTCCATTGTATAAAACAGTTTCAAACGTCTGATTACAAATAAGTTGCTTTCTTAAATATTCGACATTAAGCAAGTAAATGAGAAAAGTTTAGGAAAGGCCTGAAATTATGCTTAGCGTTTGTTGGAAGTCGCTAAATGCTTTCATATATATAGTAAGGGTAATTTTCAGTCTATTTTAAGCAAAACCCAATTTTTCATGCATCTCATTGTTTATGGCGTCGTATCTCTTGAACAATGGGTCGTTCAATGATGAGCGCAATTTTCCAGTTAGCCAATAATCAGTTGTTTGCAAACTGTGTTGCGTATGGAGTTTGTGAGCGAGGAAAAGTTCCGTAAAGACTTGAAATTATGTGTAGAGTTTGTCGGAAGTCGGTAAGTGCTCTCACACTCTATTCTTCCAGTATTTGTCAAAAGTTCAACACAATTAGAAAAGTATTATTTTTAAGTCCGCATATTTGCGCGCTGCCTGTCACACTGCCTGAGGGCAAACACACAGATTCTAATAGTAATAATTTTCTAATTGCGTTCAACTTTTAACATAAGATCGTAGCTCTTTATAAGTAGATTACGACAGTCTTTTCAATTTTTAAATTCAGTCTATAATTACGCCAAGTATTGGAAGTTGCTCCTGGTACTGATAGTGGCTGCAGGATAGCAGTTTCGCAGTGTAATAGAAAATAGAAGATTAATCCAGAGATCAGTGAAGTACGGCAACCATTAATTTTCATAGGCGGGATTTAAGATGGTCTTAACCTCTTCTTCCTTGTTCCTTAAAAGGGAACCTCCCCATCGCACCCCCCTCAGATTTAGTTATAAGTTGGCACAGTGGATAGGCCTTGAAAAACTGAACACAGATCAATCGAGAAAACAGGAAGAAGTTGTGTGGAACTATGAAAAAAATTAATAAAATATACAAACTGAATAGTCCATGGGCGAGATAGGCAACATCAAGGATATTGTGAGCTCTGGAGCGCCGTGGTCCCGTGGTTAGTGTGAGTAGCTGCTGAAGTAGAGGTAGTTGGTTCAAGTCTTCCCTCGACTGAAAATTTTACTTTCTTTATTTTCGCAAAGTTATGATCTGTCCGTTGGTTCATTGACGTCTCTGTTCACTGTAATAAGTTTAGTGTCTGTGTTTTGCGACCGCACCGCAAAACCGTGCGATTAGTAGACGAAAGGACGTGCCTCTCCAATGCGAACCGAAAACATTTGATCGCAAGGTCCACCGATTCCTCTACAGGAAAACACATCTGATGTATTCTATACGACACTGGTGACTGCATGTGCGTCACATGACAGGAATATGTTGTCGGCCCACCTAAATTGTACACTTAGCGAATGGGTAAAATGATTCTTCTGCCTTGCCCGACTTAGGTTTTCTTGTGGATGTGACAATCACTCCCAAAAAAGTGATGAAAACATAAGAATTTGTCACATAAATTGAAAATAAAAAATTAAAATTTTCACTCGAGGGAAGACTTGAACCTATGACCTCTCGTTCCGTAGCTGCTCTCGCTAACCACGGAACCACGGCGCTCCGTGAGTCCCGTTGTCCTTGATGTTGCTTATCTTCACATGGACTACTCAGTTTGTATATTTTACTAATTTTTTTCACAGTTCCACACAACTTCTTCCTGTTTTCTCGATTGATCTGTGTTCAGTTTTTCAAGGCCTATCCAGTGTGCCAACTTATAACTAAATGTGAGGGGGGTGCGATGGGGAGGTTCCCGTGTTAGTAGCTACTCCGTAAGCTCTCTCTTGCTGTACCTAAACACTGTGTTCTGTATCATTAATGTCTTCGTCGCAAGTGCACCATTTAATATTTCGTACTTCTCTTCTTCCTATGACGGTTCGTCTTTCACCGTCAGTAATATTTTCATACGCTGGGTTTTGTAACTGTTGTAGAGAAGCTTCACACACATGTTCAGTTAGTTATTTTGACACCTTCGTAAACCACTCACACACATCTTCACTTAGTTAAGCCGATATCTCCTGAAACAGAATACTGTAACTAAAAAGTTAGAAAAATAATTTGGAAGTAGGTTTTTCTAACTATGAGATCTAATTCCATGGGAGAAAAGATTCGAAATTTTTGCAATATCCTCATACTGTTGATACTGCCCCACAAGTAATTTGCTCAACAGCACATTTGCACACATCGTCAGTATAATGCTTCTAATGAGCGTGTCAGTTCTTCTTCTGTTTCTTTTGGATAATCGACTCGATCAACGGGAGCCGGCTCCCACAAGTTGTTCTGAATTTGCTAACATTCTCAATTACCTTCTGCACTATCGTTCAGTTCTGCTTCTCATTGTCAGTAGTCTGAATGGCCGTTAACACGACTGGCTGGGAAGACATCATATGTACTATTTCTCAAGTCAACATCCCTTTTTCTCAACGTGTACTAATCGTACAGGGATTAATGAGGTATCGTTAAAAATATTTTCTAATCGTTAAAAAGATTTTCTAATACTAAAACGTATTATTTTTTTTAGAAAATTTTAACATAAAAGAGACTTTTAACTATCATAGGCAAAAGGGCATCATGGAATCCTACCTTCATACCCTTATTCTACGAAGCTAGCTTATTAACCACGAAAAAGAGGCTCCCTTTCCGTATTATCATATTACAAATACGATTTTACTTGTTTCGAAGTTCTTATTAACTGGACTATTTGTATACCTCATTGTCATAGATAACAACCGTGACCATTGCGGTGGTACCTTGCGTCTGCCCGCGGAGCAAACTGACTCTTCTAAACGAATATACTTTTCACAACGACAAATATATTTGTTACTGTCGCCTTGAACTGTGTTTCATCTATTGCTAGTGCGGCCTAAAAGCTTACTGTGACTGAAAATGTTTGTCCAGTTAAAGTTATAGGTTTATGTGACCAAACTGACAGTCCCTGAACTCTGTCCGTCGTACAAGCCGGAAAAAATATTCTGACTGCAGAATACAGTTTTGGGCACATTTCTGACACAAATATATTTTCGTAACTGCTGTTTTTTTGTATTGTTACTGCAGCGTAACATACGATGTGCAGTTAGAATCTCAAAATACACTTAGAGATTATTTTGGCCTTTGCGATACACCAGGTAAGAAGCGAACATTACGTTGTAATCTGCACATTTCGCACAGATAAACGCTCCAAAGAGCAGGACCGTATTTGCAAAATTCCGTCCTTACGCCTCGAGAATTGTACGAAACCTTTTTGTATTTCTCAACGAAAATGGAGAAAATCACACGAAAATTACATTCTTATGTCAGTTGTCATTTACCCCGAGGTATTGTAATGCTATGTAAAGGATGCTGTCAAACTTATTTACATGGAAATGTATGTAAAGGGATATAATATAAATTCACGATTATTGTTTCACATCGCTCGGTTCATTTTTAAATATGTTCTCCCTTCATTCCTACAATTACCCTTATCCCAACGACTACAAATATTTGAACTAATTTCCGTATTTAAAACTATAAAAGTGCCGAAGTTCCGCAGGGGTGCCCTAGTTTTTTCCAGTACCACTTGTGCTGCTTACGCCGCGACACAACACGGAGCCTATTTATTTTATATTGGAAGACGATTGTGCTGGCCACGTGACCTAGGTAGCTGCCGTGACGGCCGGTACTGCACTTTGCTATTAAAAATTACTTGGATCGTAAAAGTGTTCGCGAACGCTCTGCCAACGAGGATGAGTTCCCCGCTCAAAGATCGTGACGTCTTCATAATACAGAGCTGTGCAACAAATGTCCTCGCGTAAGTACAAATGCGAGAAGTAAAGTGGTCGTTACGGTCAGTTCCATAAAAGCAGGAAGCGAAACGTCTTGTAACGAACCTGTCGGATTCCACGCAGCCTATTCGAACTCAATGCAGCGCCAGAGAACATCAGCGCAGCCATCCCGCGCCGCCCGTTTGGATACGGTGCGCCAGTGACAATCCTGCGCAGCGGACAATAGAGCATCGCTCCTGACGCGCATGCGTAGCCCTCCCAGCGGCGCATGACCGAACCGTAAATACTCGGCCGGCGACGTCACTATTAGCGCTCATGCAAATCTGGTTGTGCGCCTCTGCGAACACGCCACTCCTCCGCGACGTTAACGTCGCGGTCAAACGCGGAATGGCGCCTAGAGGTCGTTCCAAAGCAATAGAAACGCTTTAGTTCCAATTGTACACCCAAACACTTCGAGTCTATGTAACGTGTCCAACACAGGATGATATTAATTATTATGACACATACATCAACGATTCCTCCTGTTCCACTCATGCTTGACGAGGGGAAATAACGATTATATCACTACAATGTACATTTTCAGCTTTCCTATCTAACGACAACAAAAATTTGCCATAGATGATTTTTATATTTCACAAATTGTACAAATATCTTTATTTTAAATTCTTCACTTGTGTGGCTATATTGTCCGTAGTTGCTTTACAGTTCCTGAGGGTATTTTTGTTCCGTCGTTACAACTACAACAAAACGAGCGTTTTTCTTACCAGACACATTTAGCTTTGTTCAAGTAAAGCATCACCAGTGATCTGTAATTTAAGATATTTGCAATTTTATTTGTTTTCTAGATCGAAAAACAGTTAGTTAACAAGTTGTTGGTTTTTGCGTAGGCTGATTTCTGTCTGGAAAATTTCCATATATGCAAAGCATTAATACAAAATAAATATTTGCTCAATGACCAAATAAATGAGGAGTGACGTTTCAAAACGCGATGAGTCCACTCGCGGTCAAAAATTAACTTGATGCGAATTTCTACCAGACAAGGTGTGCTACGAGCTATGGTGTTATTTTCAGGCAAAACGATATTTTTAACCGTTTAAATTAGTTGCAAAATTTGACTTTCAGTTCAAGGTGCAATCAGTCCATCAGCGAAATTGGTTCAAATCGCGATAAGCCCATTTACTGCCGATTGCTGTCGGAAGCTTTTCTGTAAGACAAATAAAAGCTGTGGCGCCAAGACAGAATAACTATAATGGGACAGGATTCTGTCTTCATTTACGGTTGTCTTCAGTCCGAAACGACGACGTCCTCGGAAAGAGGATGGAAAACTGATTACTCAAACTACAAAGTTTCAGGTGAGAGTAGACAGCATGCAAGTTCCTTTGTGTTCCAAGTGTTTTAGGGCTCAGTTCGGTATAGGAACAACTCGACTTAATAGCATTGTTTATTTGGTAGTTGCTGGTAATGTCATTTGTGAAAAAAGAGGAGGGGATTTCGGAACAAAACAAAATTGTACGAAGAAAGACAGTGTGATACAATTCATCGCAAATTTGAAGGCTAGAGGTAATCACTGTAACAGACGAAAAAAGTAAAAGGCTGTATCTATCTTCAGATTTCAATATCACAGAACTTTCTAAAACGTGTAGTGAAAGTGTCCCTGATTCATTAAACGTAAGAAAGTGGTTCTTCAGCAACATATTCTCAAAAATATTTAAACTGGGGCTTGGTGATCCTGCAGTAGATGTTTGTAGTTACTGCTGTAGAATAAAACATGAAATAAAACTAGCTAGAGAGTTGGTCAAAAGACAAAGCTTGCTGCTCATGAAATGAGAGTTACACAGCTTTACAAAATTATGAAAGACAAACTGCCCAATAGTTTGTCTTTATGCTTTGATTTGCAGCAAGTCCAACCCCTGCCAAAACTGGCTTGTTACGCATGGAAACTGTCACATTATGCTCTATGTATTACGGACACTAACAGTAAGTCTCCAAACTTTTACTGCTGGACTCCAGGCCAGGCTGGTAAAGGTTCAAACGAAGTGCCTTCAGCCTTAATAGACGCTCTGAGTACGCACAGATATGAAGAAAACACTTCAACAATAAGGCTATTTTGCTACGGGTGCGCTGGACGAAACAGGAACGCCCATGTTGTTCATTCTCTCTACTGGTGGCTGTTAAAGGAATCTCCAGACTCAGTAAAGGAGATACGCATTGCATTTCCAGTGCGTGGTCACTCCTACTTACCTGCAGATAGGCAGTTTGGTACTGTGGGAGAAAGCCTTCCGAAGCAATTTGAAATTCTAGCTCCTGAACAATACCACAGGATTTATCAGGAAACTGGGAATCTTTGAAGACTAGGAATAGACTGGGATGTTCTGAACATCAAGGACCTGTGCCAAAATTTGAGGAAGCCAGTGGGAATAAGAGACACGAAAAGGGTTATACTCAGAATGAAACTGAGGGTGAAAAGACTCCGTGCTGTTTTCAGGACGGAGGCCTCATATGGTTAGCATGATCCGTCGAAAAGTTACATGACCGTGTTAAAAAGAGGTGTAGCAACAGGTAAGATCCGTCACCCAATTGTTGTCAGTCTGGTACATCCAATAAAACAGAAAAAAGAAGGATTTATTCGACCTCCTGAAACAACGATTTGGTAATAGTTGGAATGAAGATGATTCCTTAAAATTTTATGTTGACATACTTCAGAGAGATTGTGTGGTAGCCAATGTGTAAGACACTGGACTCGCATTCGGGAGGACGACGGTTCAATCCCGCGTCCGGCCATCCTGATTTAGGTTTTCCGTGATTTCCCTAAATCGCTCCAGGCAAATGCCGGGATGGTTCCTTTCAAAGGGCACGGCCGACTTCCTTCCCCGTCCTTCCCTATTCCGATGAGACCGATGACCTCGCTGTCTGGTCTCCTTCCCCAAAACAACCAACCAACCAATGTGTAAGAGGAAACAGAAGATGTAGCGTGTGATTGCTTGGAGAAGGAATGAGGATATCAAATCCTTTGAAGAAAGTTTGAAAGAATGTTACCCAGTAAATTTTGAACATTATTTTTTAATTAAAACATGGAATACTGAAATGACGTTTTCGATAGTGATGTCCAAAATATGATTTTCTTTTCAATATCTCGTAAAAATGATTTTTACAATTATTTTAAAGATATAAATTAACTAAGGTGTCAAAAGAATTACTTAGAATTTCAATTTCACTGCTTACAAAAATTTTAGGTAATTCTGAGAAAAACAATGTGTACCATAATTTGCAAGTTGGATAAAGATTACGCCCTTTCCTCTTTAAAATCGTTTGAAGGGAGCATGCTTAACTTTAATTTTGAGTGAGTGATTAAAGAATATACACTCCTGGAAATTGAAATAAGAACACCGTGAATTCATTGTCCCAGGAAGGGGAAACTTTATTGACACATTCCTGGGGTCAGATACATCACATGATAACACTGACAGAACCACAGGTACATAGACACAGGCAACAGAGCATGCACAATGTCGGCACTAGTACAGTGTACATCCACCTTTCGCAGCAATGCAGGCTGCTATTCTCCCATGGAGACGATCGTAGAGATGCTGGATGTAGTCCTGTGGAACGGCTTGCCATGCCATTTCCACCTGGCGTCTCAGTTGGACCAGCGTTCGTGCTGGACGTGCAGACCGCGTGAGACGACGCTTCATCCAGTCCCAAACATGCTCAATGGGGGACAGATCCGGAGATCTTGCTGGCCAGGGTAGTTGACTTACACCTTCTAGAGCACGTTGGGTGGCACGGGATACATGCGGACGTGCATTGTCCTGTTGGAACAGCAAGTTCCCTTGCCGGTCTAGGAATGGTAGAACGATGGGTTCGATGACGGTTTGGATGTACCGTGCACTATTCAGTGTCCCCTCGACGATCACCAGTGGTGTACGGCCAGTGTAGGAGATCGCTCCCCACACCATGATGCCGGGTGTTGGCCCTGTGTGCCTCGGTCGTATGCAGTCCTGATTGTGGCGCTCACCTGCACGGCGCCAAACACGCATACGACCATCATTGGCACCAAGGCAGAAGCGACTCTCATCTCTGAAGACGACACGTCTCCACTCGTCCCTCCATTCACGCCTGTCGCGACACCACTGGAAGCGGGCTGCACGATGTGGGGGCGTGAGCGGAAGACGGCCTAACGGTGTGCGGGACCGTAGCCCAGCTTCATGGAGACGGTTGCGAATGGTCCTCGCCGATACCCCAGGAGCAACAGTGTCCCTAATTTGCTGGGAAGTGGCGGTGCGGTCCCCTACGGCACTGCGTAGGATCCTACGGTCTTGGCGTGCATCCGTGCGTCGCTGCGGTCCGGTCCCAGGTCGACGGGCACGTGCACCTTCCGCCGACCACTGGCGACAACATCGATGTACTGTGGAGACCTCACGCCCCACGTGTTGAGCAATTCGGCGGTACGTCCACCCGGCCTCCCGCATGCCCACTATACGCCCTCGCTCAAAGTCCGTCAACTGTACATACGGTTCACATCCACGCTGTCGCGGCATGCTACCAGTGTTAAAGACCGCGATGGAGCTCCGCATGCCACGGCAAACTGGCTGACACTGACGGCGGCGGTGCACAAATGCTGCGCAGCTAGCGCCATTCGACGGCCAACACCGCGGTTCCTGGTGTGTCCGCTGTGCCGTGCGTGTGATCATTGCTTGTACAGCCCTCTCGCAGTGTCCGGAGCAATGTGTTCTTTTTTCCATTTCCAGGAGTGTAGTATTTGTAAATTTGCTACATAAGACGATAAGTAAACACTTATAGTAAGCAACCATTCAATCAAATGACTAATTTTGATTGTTTTCTTTCAACAACAACTGGACACTTGTTCATGTCCATTTGTGTTGTGTCTTATGGGTGTAAAGATAATCCAAAGATTGGATTCTTGTTTTTCTATTATGGAAATTTGTTCCGAAACGTATTATGTGCATTCGTCTGTTACAAAACTAGAAAAGTCCATAGAGTTCAAAACTTCAGTTGGCGCCGGCCGCGGTGGTCTCGCTGTTCTAGGCGCGCAGTTCGGAACCGTGCGACTGCTGCGGTCGCAGGTTCGAATCCTGCCTCGAGCATGGATGTGTGTGCTGTCCTTATGTTAGTTAGGTTTAAGTATTTCTAAGTTCTAGGGGACTGATGACCACAGCAGTTGAGCCCCATAGTGCTCAGAGCCATTTGAACCATTTGAACCTTCAGTTGGCAAACACTGCCTTTAAATAAAGAGTGAGATTTGCCTCAGTCATTCCATTCTTCTAACTTCTTGAAGCCTAATAAATTCTCATACACAAATCGTAATTTACTCCACAACTTTGCCTAATATCAGTGTTTTGCTTGTCCTGTAAAATTTTGATTTGCGGACTAATCGTGGTTTCAAAAGTTACTTCTCAAATACTGGAAACCAGACAACATGTAAAATAAGTGAAGAAATCAGACGAAAAAGAATAGAACCTTCTCCATGCTTCAGCTTCTGTCAGTGAATCTCACCCGTCCCAGTTTCATTTAACTTGTTTCCCCTGACCTCTTTCCTTCAACGCTTGTAGGCAGTTACGACACTGTTCTTATCTTCTCACTCCCTCCCCTCTTCCAAATACATCACAAAAAAAAAGAAATGTGCGTAACTGTCCGTTCATAACTGTTACACAGTATACAAATAGACATCAATCTAACTAAATATCACAATTATAGTTAATTACAGAGAAAGAAAAGAATACAGATCAAAGAAAATCTAGTGGCAATGCTGGCAACACTACAAAACACAATGCACACTTACTAGTGTACAAAGAAACAGTGGACCGTGGTGCACGAAAAAGTGTCCTGTCTTAAATGTAAGAAACGTATAGTTCTGCGAGGCAGCGTAAAATTAAACCACAAGTATGAGCGTCTAACAGAAAAAGAAACCAAAGACATTCTAGCAGACGGGATATCGTGATGTAGGTGACAATCCAAGCAGAAAATATTGTAAGTAAAAAACCAACAAATTTGAACCTTTTTTTTAATCATCCTGTATATACAGATTTGGGCAGACGTGGACTGCGAGAGCTGGAGACATTTTTTTTACACATGCCACTTGCGTTTTCGAGTCGAGCGTAAATCACAAGAGTGAGGGCATCTACATCTACATCCATACTCCGCAAGCCACCTGACGGTGTGTGGCGGAGGGCACCTTGAGTACCTCTATCGGTTCTCCCTTCTATTCCAGTCTTGTATTGTTCGTGGAAAGAAGGATTGTCGGTATGCCTCTGTGTGGGCTCTAATCTCTCTGATTTTATCCTCATGGTCTCTTCGCGAGATATACGTAGGAGGGAGCAATATACTGCTTGACTCCTCGGTGAAGGTACGTTCTTGAAACTTCAACAAAAGCCCGTACCGAGCTACTGAACGTCTCTCCTTCAGAGTCTTCCACTGGAGTTTATTTATTATCTCCGTAACACTTTCGCGATTACTAAATGATACTGTAAAGAAGCGCGATGCTCTCCGTTGGATGTTCTCTATCTCTTGTATCAACCCTATCTGGTACGGATCCCACACTGCTGAGCAGTATTCAAGCAGTGGGCGAAAAAGCGTACTGTAACCTACTTCCTTTATTTTCGGATTGCATTTCCTTAGGATTCTTCCAATGAATCTCAGTCTGGCATCTGCTTTACCGACGATCAACTTCATATGATCATTCCATTTTACACCACTCCTAATGCCTACTCCCAGATAATTTATGGAATTAACTGCTTCCAGTTGCTGACCTGCTACTTTGTAACTAAATGATAAAGCATCTTTCTTTCTATGTATTCGCAGCACTTTACACTTGTCTACATTGAGTTCAATTGCCATTCCCTGCACCATGCGTCAGTTCATTGCAGATCCTCCTGCATTTCAGCACAATTTTCCATTGTTACAACCTCTCGATATACCACAGCACCATCCGCAAAAACCCTCAGTGAACTTCCGATGTCATCCACAAGTTCGTTTATGTACATTGTGAATAGCAACGGTCCTACGACACTCCCCTGCGACCCACCTGAAATCACTGAGACTTCGGAAGACTTCTCTCCATTGAGAATAACATGCTGCGTTCTGTTATCTAGGAACTCTTCAATCCAATCACACAATTGGTCTGATAGTTCATATGCTCTTACTTTGTTCATTAAAAGACTGTGGGGAACTGTTTCGAACGGCTTACGGAAGTCATTAAACACTGCATCTACCTGGGAACCCGTGTCTGTGGCCCTCTGAGTCTTGTGAAATAGTGCGACCTGGGTTTCACACGATCGTCTTTTTCGAAACCCATGCTAATTCCTAGGAAGGAAATTTCTAGTCGCCAGAAAAGTCATTATACTCGAAGATAATACGTGTTCCGAAGGTCTACAACTGATCGGCGTTAGATATATAGGTCTGTAGTTCTGCAGATGTGTTCGACGTTCCCTCTGGAAAACGGGGACGACATGTGCTCTTTTCCAATCCTTTGGAACGCTACGCTCTTCTAGAGACCTACGGTACACCGCTGCAAGAAGGGGGCAAGTTCCTTCGCGTACTCTGTTTAAAATCGAACTGGTATCCCATCAGGTCCAGCGACCCTTCCTCTTTTGAGCGATTTTAAATGTTTTTCTATCCCTCTGTCATCTTTTTCGATATCTACCATTTTGTCATCTGTGCGACTATCTAGAGAAAGAACTACAGTGCAGTCTTCCTCTGTGAAACAGCTTTGGAAAAAGGCATTTAGTATTTCGGCCCTTAGTCTGTCATCCTCTGTTTCAGTACCATTTTGGTCACAGAGTGTCTGGACATTTTGTTTTGATCCACCTACCGCTTTGACATAAGACCAAAATTTCTTAGGATTTTCTACCAAGTCAGTACATAGAACTTTACTTTCGAATTCATTGAATGCCTCTCGCATAGCCCTCCTCACACTACGGCAGTCGTAGACGCCGGCCGTGTTTGTGTGTGTGTGTGTGTGTGTGTGTGTGTGTGTGTGTGTGTGTTTGTTTATTTGTTTGTTTTCGGAAAGCGCGGCGCTGGCGAATTTGCTACAGAACATAGGAAATCCGTAGCTCTTTTACGATGTAGAAGAGAAATCAAATTTTAAATATCTTAAACTGCAGAGCACTGACGACTCTTTACTTCAGTAAGGCGAAACGCGTCTGGTGAGAAAAACGCGCGTTTTGTTGTAGTTGTAGCGAGGGAACCAAAATAAGCTCAGGAGTACTTTTGTTTTCATGTTATATCGAAGAGCACAGTGTGAATTCTGCGAATCATCACGCCTAACCGTGAAAAACCCTTCAAGGGAGCCATTAAAATAGAAGAAGCGTTTGAAACACTCGTAGCGGACGCGCCACGCAGCAAGCGGCTCGTTGAGAGAGAAGACGCGCCGGCAGTGCTGCGACACGGCTCTCTGCCCACACAAACACGGCAGGCACCTCGCTAGCGCGCCCCTGCTCTGCCCTGCCCCGCCCCGCCCCGCCTGTCAATATTTAGCCGGCGAGGCCGAGGCCGGTTCGCCCGCAAGGGCCTCCGCTTCTCCTCCGCCCGAGCTTGCCCCGTCTGCTCCTCGCGCGCCTTCCGCCTCTTCTCCGCCCTCTTTATTGGACGAAGTAAAGGCTGGCGCGTGCGCTGGGCATCTACTCTGCTCTGTAGCAAATTGGCCCGCGCCGCGCTTTCCGAAAACAAACACAAACACACACAAACACACACACACACACGCACACAAAAACACCGCCGGCGTGTACGACTGCTCTCGCTCTTGTGATTTACGCCCGACTCGTAAACGCAGGTGCCATGTGTAAAAAAATGTCTCCACCACTCGCAGTCCACGTCTGCCCAAATCTGCATATACAAGTTGATTCACGAAGATAGGCAAATATTTCAATATGTTATTCTACAAGTACACTACTGGCCATTAAAGTTGCTACACCAAGAAGAAATGCAGATCATAAAAGGGTATCCATTGGGCAAATATATTATACTAGAACTGACATGTGATTACATTTTCACGCAATTTGGGTGCATAGATCCTCAGAAATCAGCACCCAGAACAACCACCTCTGTCCGTAATAACGGCTTTGATACGCCTGGGCATTGACTCAAACAGAGATTGGATGGCGTGTACAGGTACAGCTGCCCATGCATCTTCAACACGATACCACAGTTCACCAAGAGTAGTGACTGGCGTATTGTGACGAGCCAGTTGCTCGGCGACCAATGACCAGACATTTTCAATTGGTGAGAGATCTGGAGAATGATACGGTAGTATGGCGATGACGAATACACGCTTCCAATGTCCGTTCACTGCGATGTCGCCAAACACGGATGCGATCGTCATGATACTGTAAACAGAACCTTGATTCATCCGAAAAAAATGACGCTTTGCAATTCGGGCACCCAGGTTCGTCGTTGAGTACACCATCGCAGGCGCTCCTGTCTGTGATGCAGCGTCAGGGGTAACCGCAGCCATGGTCGTCGAACTGTTCGTGCAGATGGTTGTTGTCTTGCAAACGTCCCCATCTGTTGACTCAGGGATCGAGACGTTGCTGCACGATCCGTTACAGCCACGCGGATAAGATGCCTGTCATCTCGACTGCTAGTGATACGAGTCCGTTGGAATACAGCACGGCGTTCCGCATTACCCTCCTGAACCCACCGATTCCATATTCTGCTAACAGTCATTGGATCTCGACCAACGCGAGCAGCAATGTCGCGATACGATAAACCGTTCTATACGATAAACGTGATGGTACGCATTTCTACTCCTTACACGAGGCATCACAACAGCGTTTCACTAGGCAACGCCGGTCCACTTCTGTTTGTGTATGAGAAATCGGTTGGAAACTTTCCTCATGTCAGCACGTTGTATGTTTCGCCACCGGCGCCAACCTTGTGTGAATGCTCTGAAAATCTAATCATTTGCATATCACAGCATCTTCTTCCTGTCGGTTAAATTTCACGTCTGTAGCACGTCATCTTCGTGGTGTAGCAATTTTAATGGCCAGCAGTGTAAAAGTCCATATAAACTTAGGAACGCCAATGTTTAGTTACGGAGTTACGGCTGAAATGTAGCAACTTCGCTAATATGTAGCCATCACAAAAGTGTATCAGGTTAAAGTAAAGCACGATTTCCATTTATTTTGTTGTTATTGGTCTGGTCAATCCAATAAAACATATTCTGGACGTGTATCTGCAGTAATTTTCGAGAACATACGGAGAAGCAAAGACATAATTTCGTGAAATTCTTACTTCATTAACTACTTGCCCCAACTTATTTTTTAAATTCCAGATAATTGCACAAGGTTTTCAACAGAAGTTGTAGAGAATTTAATTTTGGAAAAATGATGCTAATAACGTTAACTGAAACTGTATGAATGTGTCAGATAAGCTGCTTCTATTAATTCTACAGCACACGTGAATTCATGTTAAACCGCAAAAAACATAGGTCAGTGTTAAGGAGATAGTACAGTACATTCATAACAAATGTTAAAAAATGTCTCTACCGAGTTCAGTGCATTTAGCTGTACACAGGATCAGGATTTCCTGACGGACTAGCAGAAACGGTTCTACGTTTCTACAAAAATGACTTGACATTTTCACGTGTGATATAACCACCAAAAATTTTAAGGATAAAAAAGACAATCGTTTTGCGTAAAGAATGTTCCAATACAACATTCAGAAAATATTACAATTTAATCGACGGTAGCAGAGTTACCTTTCGCACTTACCAAATGCATCTGTAACGAAACATACTGCCCCTCTTTGCATCTTTTCTATTTCCTTTTTCAATCCTATCTCGTGCGGATCCCAGACTGACGAGCAGTATTCAGGTATTGTTCCAACATATTGTTTTGGATGGACTACACTCCTGAGGATCCTTCCAGTTAATCTCAGTCTGGTACCTGTTTCATCTGCTGTTACTCTTATGCGGTCGTTCCACTTGAAATCGTTCCTTATGCATAATCCTATATATTTAATGGATGCGAATGCATCCAATGACTGTCCTGCAGTGGTGTAATGATACAGTGATGGGTCTTTTTGCCAGTTTACGCCTAATACGTTACAACTGTTTATGTTGGCGGCCAATTGCCAATCCTTGCGTCATGCTTCGATCGTCTGCGGGTCTTCCTGAATTTCACTACGGTTTTTCAACGCTGAGACTTATACATATACAACAGAATCACGCGAGAAAAGCGCCATCGAACTTCCAGTGTTGCTTACTGTATCATTTACATATATTGTGGAAAGTAATGGTTCTATAACAGCCTCTTTGGACATTCTCGAAGTTATATTTACATCTGAGGATATCTCTCCATTGAGAGTGACATGTGTTCAATCCAGTCATAGAGCAGGTCTGATACTCCGTATGCCAGTATTTTGTTCACCAGGGAAAGTTTCTAATGCTTGCCGGAAGTCAAGCAACATTGCATCAACCTATCCACTGATTGCTGAGTCTCGAGGACGAACAGAGTGCGCTGGATTTTACCAACTCATCGTCGACGACATTAGATCCTAATCTTCTTCCATCAATGATTTGGATCTTACATAGACGTTGATGTCCATTATTCCGCCCCTACCTTCCCGGCGCGTCAGTTCGGAGTGCTAGCGAGTGTACCAGGAAAAGCATAATGGAGGTGTGGGCCCATGTAGCTCAGCACCTTTGGAGTCCACGAGGACGTATCTTCAAAGACGGCTGCTCCAGGCTTCTGAGAAACGCTTCGTTCCTCATGGAAGTGCTGCATCCCAGCCTCAGGACCCACTGCGGAGTCGCTTACACTACTGCACACGATGAACTGTTTCTGTGCCTTTGACGACACGTGTTCGCTAAGTTCATACACGTGAAAAAGGACGAAACGTACAGTGACTGAACAAAAGATCACCATTTTAATTAACTATGGCTTTCATTAAATTTTATTATATTACACATTACTGACTTCCTGAGACTCTACCGTATTAATGTTCATTATTCATACAACATATACAATCGACCTCGGTATACACATTCCATCATCCGATGAATTTGTGCATGATAAAAGGACCATAAGTTAGCATCAGAAAATGTAATACTCCTCGTATTTAAAGAAAAAAAAGCATGGGTAAAACAAAATACACTCTAAGGTAAGAAAAACACGCCAGTCCATGTCTGGTCCCTGTTCGAGCTCTTATTCGTCTTGGTATTGATAGCTGGATTGTTGGATGTCCTCCTGATAGATATCGTATCAAATTCTGTCCAACTGCGCGTTAAATCGTTAGACCAAAATACGGAGATAGTCGGAGGGTCCTACCGATAATGTTCCAAACGTTCTCAAGCCATCCTGAGCTTTAGCTAGATAATGTTTGCCGTACACGGCGAGAGTTTCTACTTCTTGTCTCCGTGTTCCTCAAACCCTGCCTTGGCCAGCATGGTCGCAGGATCTCTCCCCAGCTGAGGACGTTTGGAGCATTATGAGCAGTTCTCTCCAACCATCTCCGTATTTTGAGGATCTAAGGCGTCAGTTGGACAGAATTTGGCACGCTATCCCTCAGGTGGACATGCAAACAACTCGAGTAGTCAACACCAAGCGGCATAACTGCTCGCGCAAGAGACAGAGATGGATCAACGCGTTATTTACTTGCTCAGTTTCTGAAGATCTTTCTCTCGCATAAATCATCCAATTTTTGTTATATTACTCTCATTTTTTTGTCTATACACGTGCATCACATCTGCCGATTTCCGTCCCGTACAGATAAATCTTTCGCGGAGTGTATCTTGGAGCGAGACACAAACTGGAGGAAGTAAACTAACAAAAAATGTGGAAGGCGTGTGTAATTTACTTGCCCCTCGTGCCAACTTTGCTGTTCCAAAATTTCAGTCAGTTGATATTGTCTGCTGTGTAAATAAAGAAAAATTAAAAAATAAGGCTTCTGTAGGTGATTGATAATATTGCGGGGACTGTTAGTCACTGTGCCCGCACACAGCTCTGACAGATGACACGTACGTAAACATCCAGTCTGATCAGCTGCATCCATTCATGTCCACTGTGCAAGCCAATGGACTTGGGCAGTTCCAGCAGGACCATGCGATACCCCAGACATCCAGAATTGCCACAGAGAGGCTCAAAGAACACCGTTCTGAGTTTAAACACTTCCGCTGGCCACCAAACTCCACAGACATGAAGGTTATTGAGCATACCTGCGATACCTTGGAACGTGCTGTTCAGGAGTGATCTCCACCCACTTGTACTCTTGCGGATTTAGGACATCCCTGCAGGATTCCTGGTGTCAACTACCTCCAGCACCACTTGAGACAATAGTCTTGAGTCCATGCCGCGTCGTGGCACGGCACTTCTGCGTGCTCACGAGGGCCTACACGGTATTAGGCATGTGTACCAGTTTCTTTGGCTCTTTTGTGTAGATTAGCGTTTGAAACGTAGGAATCAAGAACCTCGCAGTCTGATACCTCCACGGGATCTTATCACGAAACTGTGGCTTCAGCTGGACACGGCATACCCTATCTGACCAAAAGTATCTGAACAGCTGATAGTGGACATTAGCACTGGGCACTCCCAGCCTTCTCTTTCATGACGGGCTGAACTCTGCTGGGGACACGTTCAATGACGCGTCTGAGTGTCTGTGAAGCATTGGTAGCCCATTGTTCTCATTGGCTGAAACCAGAGAAAGTTGGACGCTGAGGTCTGGAGCGAAATCGGCATTGTAACTCACATCAAAGGTGTTCCATTGGGTTTAACTCGGGACTATGAACAGGTTATTTCATTTCAGGTAGGTTTCTGTCCATAAATCATTGCCTCACAGGTGCTGACTTATGACGCGGTGCACTGACTTGCTGGTATAAACAGTTTTGGTCTCCGAACTGTTTCTGTACTGTATACAGTACACAGTACACATATCCTTCAGCATTTAGCATTTTATTATGTGCCGGCCGCTGTGACAGAGCGGTTCTAGGCGCTACAGTCTGAAAGCGCCCGCCCGCTACGGTCGCAGGTTCAAATCCAGCCTCGGGCATGGATGTGTGTGATGTCCTTAGGTTAGTTAGGTTTAAGTAGTTCTAAGTTCTATGGGACTGATGACCTCAGAAGTTAAGTCCCATAGTGGTCAGAACCATATGAACCATTTTCTCAAGTGCTGTAAGGGGACCGCACCCTAACCGCGGAAAACACCACGCTCTCCGTACATCACTGTTGATCCTACACAGGCTGGTGGATAACGTTCTCCAGGCGTCACCGGATTGCCACATGTTTTAGAGTTATTCGTCATTTCAGGTGACTCCTCCCCAGCCATCGACAGCCCAGTGCTGTCGCCCTTTCCACCACCTCTAGTGTCGCTTATCTTGGACTACATGTGTGGCTTACGGGGCTCTGCTTGACCATCGTATCCCGTTCTTTTGAACTCCGTACGTACCTTGATTGCGGCAACTTGACTGCAGAACACACTCTGGAACTAGCGAGTGATTTCTTCCTCTGATTTCAAGCGATTTCTTAGAACCAACCTCTGCAATGCCCGATGATCCCTGTCCGTCACTACACTAGGACGGCCTGGTATTGGTTTGGCTGCGGTTGTTCCTTCGCGTTTCCACTTGCCGACCACATCATCAACAGTCGACCTGGGCAGCTGTAGAAGGGTTGAACTGCCCTGATGTATTTGGTACTCGGGTGACATCCAACGACCAGGTCACGTTCGCCAAGTCACTGAGCTGTCCTGACCGATCCATTCCGCTTTTACTGCTTCTCCTCCGAAAACACAGTAACACTCCTGTCACCCTGCCCTTCTTTTATACTGGCGGATCCGCCTCTCGTGACGTGTAGTGTTCTATTCCGCGTTGCATAGGGATGTCCGAATTCAGTCCATTCTCAAAGATAGAAGCGGTGTTACACGGTATCAGGGCGACGTCGCCTGGAAGTAATTAATTTTCTTCGGCCCGCTTTTCGCTTTCATAGGAAAAAGCCCGAGTTTTAATATAAATTTTGCAGTCATAAGCATAGTGCGGGTAGTCGGAAAACTGTGGTCCACAGCGGCACGGAGAGCGGCCGAGAGGCTCCTAGCGTTCATTTCGTCTGCGGAGGCAGCCCTGCGCGTAATTACACGGGAACGCCGAGCTTTTGTTCCACTAATTGCTTTCTGCCGTTGTCTGCAATTAATGGCGGGCGCACTTGGCCTCAGGTTCACCGTGCCTTTGCTTCCGTCGACACCCACATTCTCCGCTCCTACCCTGAGGGTCTCTTAGGGTACTCCTGCGCGTGTAGGAGGTTTTCGGCACGACGTCCGTCGCACTGTGCATGATGCGCAGCATGTAACCGATACACGTAACTATTGACTAGCGCGTGGCAACATATTGATCTGAAAACTTCCTGGCAGATTATAACTGTGTGCCGGGCCGAGACTCCAAGTCGGGACCTTTGCCTTTCGCGGGCAAGTGCTCTACCGTCTGAGCTACCCAAGCACGACTCACGACGCGTCATCACAGCTTCAGTTCTGCCAGTACCTCGACTCCTACCTTCCAAACTTCACAGAAGCTCTTCTGAAAACATCCCCAGGCTGAGGCTAAGCCATGTCTCCGCAACATCCTTTCTTCCAGGAGTGATAGTTTTGCAAGGTTCGCAGAAGAACTTGTGTGAAGTTTGGAAGGTACCAGACGAGGTACTGGCAGACCTGAAGCTTTGAGAACGGGTTGTCAGTAGTGCTTGGACAGCTCAGATGGTAGAGCACTTGCCCGCGAAAGGCAAAGGTCCCGAGTTCGAGTCTCGGTCCGGCACAAAGTTTTAATCTACGAGGAAGTTTCAACGTTATAGCTGAAAACTGTCGGAGCAGGCACAGTCAGAGATATGTTAGACCTGGTTTACACTGGAGTGAATGAAAGTGAACACAAGCCAATAAGCATTCGCAGACAATTATCCAGCGCTCACTACCACAGGCGTTTACACAGGACGGAACGACTGAACGAGCGTAGCCTTTGAGCGCCGCGTTATTGTTTTTCGGAGCCAATGATAGCCATACGGGATACACCATATAGATAAACATTGCAAAACATTGATATTGAAATAAGATCTTTTGCATGGCGAGAGTACTGTTTTGTGACTGAATAAGCAAAGAGGAGTAGAAAAAGAACGACTTTCCATTCTGAATTTATGTGTAATAGTGAAATGCATAGGAGTAGTGTACTTAACACTGAATTGCAGTTCCATCTGTCCTTAATATGACTGCAGAACTCCGCACATATGGAGATTGACGCTTTTAACTGGCTCCTCTTTATAATCGAGTAGGGAATTTGCAAACAAAGACTTAATTACGAATGACCATCACAACATCAATAAAGGCTACTATTTACTCTTTGGTTATTAGCAACTGGAAGCATTTCAATAGCTGCTATATCTAAGCTAGTTTCAAATTTATGCAGTGACACAAGCGAAGCTCTTCAAGGATTTAACTGAAGTACGTATTACGTATATAAAGTCAATAAAATATAAGTAACGACACGTAAAATATGGTACATATGTACTCTCAAATACGCTATTTCATAAAATCTGCTATATGTGTAGCAGGCTATGTAATCACGGGTAAACAATTTTTATTTATCATCAAAATTCTGTGAAGTAATACGGATATACCGCCCATGAGATTAAAGTTATCCTGAACGTCAGCAACGAGAATCATCTGGTCTTTCGTATATTTTTAATTTTAATCAGCATAATAGATACATACTCTTTGATACTTCTTTTCCTTCGGCATTTCTGCTATGGTTATCTTGGGTCCCAGAAGCATCTATAATATCTACATGGACAAAAAAAATCAGTCATACGATGTATACTACTAAATATTCGAAAAGTAAAACATAGAACTCTATATAGAGATACAGATGTGCATGCAACATATGAAACTCTATACTTACAGAGATATAGACGTGAAATATAACCATATTTCGTTTTAAAATAGTACAAATGAAAAAATCACCTCTGATTAGAATGTCTAATGTCTTTGACAGTATTAACGCGATAATATCATACACAGTACAGGACATTGACAAACGTAAGCGTAACATCTGAAATAATTTGTAATTGTAATAAAATGATATTCGGCTTGTGTGCCAAAACATGATTTTTAAAAAATATTTTAAAGTTGTAAACTATCACATTATTAAAGAATTAAAAATCGTGTACAAGGCGGTCACTGAATTCCCCTACTGCTCGTATGTCTAGTGTGTGTAACACTATGGTACATGAACGCCAAAAAATTATACGGGACATGCTTATACAACTGTAAGACGTGCCAATCATAAACATGCTCATAAAAGCTGTACTGGCGTTTTTTACTTCCCGAAATGAGATTTTAACAGCGGATGCCAAATGAGCAGAAGAATGCTGCTACAAAAGAAGTGTTGTGATGAAAAATACTTAGTTTGAACGAGAAAAGAAATATGGTGAACAACTGTCACCGTGGTTGTAAGCTTATAGTCAGACTAAGAAATTATATAAAAACAAAATCGTGTGCCCTGTTAGTCTTAACGGCTGTTTCATAGATGAAAATTGCACATTTGGCTTAAGCAACATTCATACTTGGAAAATATTCGAAAAATATCTTGATCAACTTCTTAATTATTCATTACTAATCTATAAGCCGGAATTATCACCCAAAGAAATTTAGAAGATTTAACCCCGACCATCAGAGATTCTGAAGAGATAATTAAAAACTCAAAAAACAAAACAAAAAACTGTCGGAGGAGACATTATTATAGGGGAAGTTTTGTAGTAGTCATAACAAAAAATTAAAAATGGGCTAAAATTAACTTTGAAGATACTTGGAAAACAGAATAAGTCCCAGGAGAGTTGAAGGTAGCCTTGACACATCCACGACATAAGAATTACGATAAACCAGAACTTAGAGACTACAGAGAAATTTATTTGGTACCAGTTCCCTAGAAAATATTTTTCAAGATTCGACTAAACAGAGTAGAAACAACAATGGACAGTCATTAAGGTGAATATAGACATGGCTTTAGGAAGGGCAGATCATGTTTTCAACAAATATTTAACTTGTAGTCTATCCTTCGTCACAGATTACTAAATTCAAAATATATTGCTATAAGGTTTGTTTTGAAAAAGTTCTTTGATTCTGTTGACAGGGACACTATAGATAAAGTAATTCAATAATTTCTGTAAAGTCTAATTTAGCAAATGTAGCTCATGAAACACTTATTAGCACAGCATCTAAAGAGATATTTTTGGGAGAAATATCTGAGATCTACGAAATAAACACAGGTGTGCGACAAGGTAATGGCGTATCCAATTCTTTTTAATTGAGTTCTAGAAAAAAATTGCGAATTTGCAATGAAAAACTGAATGAATATAAGACTTTGCCGACAAGGTAGGAAAGAGGAAACAATGATATTTGAATAAACTGTCGTGCATTTGCCGATGACTTTGCTGTAGTTTCTGAAAATGCGGATTTACTGTAATACAAATGAATCGTCTAGAAGGCATAGGGAGCAGCATCGGCTTTAGAATTTCTGTACAAAATACCAAATTTTCGACAAACGTCACAAATGCACAAAAATTTGTGAAAACAGGTACTGGACAAATGAAGTTAAAAAATTCAGATATGCTGTGGAGGTAAGCGACGAAAATGATTTGGAAAAAAGCTGCTACAGAGAAAAAAGAATACATAAAATGAGGAGGGCGAATTGTATAGCTATAGATATGTGCAACTAAAATGCCTCTGTAATAATGCATAAACTAGGCACTACAATACAGTAGGGAAACCAGAATGTCTGTATGCGGGCGAATGTCTAGCACTAAACTATAATTTAGATACACTAGAAAACTACAAAGCAAATCATTAGGAAGATATTAGGCCTACTATAAACTGTGGAGGGCTGGAAATTACGAAGTAACGATGAAATTTATCGAAACATGAAAATCACATCATACGTAATGAGAGAAAGAAAACTGGTCTTTTTGGAATGTTTGTGTCGAATGCAAGTCAGGAGATTATCGGAAAAATCTTCAAATACTTGAAGCGTAAGAAGTCAACAACAATTTGGATGCAAAAGTAAGGAAATGATTTTAAGAAATATATAAAATATGAAGAAGCAACTGACGCATAAAGTATTGAATGTGGAGGGATTCCAGGGTAGTAGGGCGCTGATAACCTCACTGCTGAGCGCTCATAAGTACTAAACACACTCAAGGTAGGAGAGTGAAAAAAAAGAAAAAACAGTGGTCAGAGGCGGGAATGAAAAACACGGTGTACATATGAAAAAGTTCTTGAAGAAAGCAAAAGAAAATAACATCGAGTAAGGAACTGAAATTGGCACGAGGTCTTTTATAAACCGAGAAGAAAAAAATAATGTGACATTATGATAAATTACTGAGTATGGGTGGAGAGTGACACACTTGGAGGAATCGTCACGGAATTCGTCTGAAATGAATTGCGAGACCTCGAAAAACACAAGTCAGGTGGGTTTCCACAATCGTCGGAGGCAGCACGGGAACCGCCTGTTGCGATCATCCCGTACGACGCGTCGCTCTGCTTACGAGGGGATTAGTTCGCTGCACGGCAGTAGGAATTAATACGTCGGCGGCCGCTTCGCTACCTCGCTGCTGCAGCCTGCAACAGCGTGGAACGAGATGGCCTAAGCGCGGTCAATAAACCGGCAGGAAAAGCGGCGGGCGGAATGTCGCAGAAATGGCTACTCACGTCCGAATCACCCCTTTAACCAGCTATAGAGCTGCTTAACAGGAATTTTGTGGCACCTCTCAGGAACAAGTGGCCCCGAGCTCTCTGAGAGCACAAATGACGCCTGTTACGACTGCTCGCCCAGTGAACCCGGTGATTCAGCACCTCTGCCGATCTGCCGGGTCATTTTTCGTCAAGGAAACCCTCTCATTGGACACATCTTACAGGATTTAGTTTCGGGTGGTGTACACGGTACAGGCTGTACACACTGAGTCGGGTAAGAAGCAATCCCCTACTTATTACGAGTTGTCGAAACAAGCGGATTGAAGGGGGCGGTCAAAATAAAAGTGGCCTCGAAATTATTCATGCACGCGAAGATAGGCAACCTATCCTTCACCAGTTTGGTTGCCTATCTTAAGGTGCATGAAAAATTTCTAGGCCAGTTTAATTTTGACGACCATGTGGTACGCAGAGGGGTGCGTAACGCTCTTGTACGTTTAAGCCTTGAACACTGCTGCTTGCAAAAAATGGTTCAAATGGCTCTGAGCACTATGGGACTTAACGTCTGAGGTCATCAGTCCCCTAGAACTTAGAACTACTTAAACCTAACTAACCTAAGGACATCACACACATCCATGCCCAAGGCAGGATTCGAACCTGCGACCGTAGCGGTCACGCGGTTCCAGACTGAGGCGCCTAGAACCGCTCGCCATCCCGGCCGACTGCTGCTTGCACAGTGCGTCGATCTTGACGTCCGTGTGTACCGTGCGGGTCTGCGAGTGTGGGGATGTTCCACATGTTACTGCTGAAAGCAGCGGCACACCACCGACGGATTGTGCCTGACATGTGCAGCAATCCATCGACACATTCATCCAGCTTGCTGCAGGCCTACAATGTGACCTCAGTCACACGGCTCAAGCTGTTCAACAGCTGTTTGTACTCTTCGGTGATACATGGCTGTACCATGTTACGAAGTACCTCAGTATACAGGGTGGTCCATTGATAGTGACCAGGCCAAATATCTCACAAATAAGCATCAAACGAAAAAACTACAAAGAACGAAACTCGTCTAGCTTGAAGGGGGAAACCAGATGGCGCTATGGTTGGCCCGCTAGATGGCGTTGCCCTAGGTCATACGGATATCAAGTGCGTCTTTTTTTTTATAGGAACACCCATTTTTATTACATATTCGTGTAGTACGTAAAGGAATATGAATGTTTTAGTTGGACCACTTTTTTCGCTTTGTGATAGATGGCACTGTAAAAGTCACAAACGTATAAGTACGTGGTATCACGTAACATTCCGTCAGTGCGGACGGTATTTGCTTCGTGATACATTACCCGTGTTAAAATGGACCGTTTACCAATTGCGGAAAAGGTCGATATCGTGTCGATGTATGGCTATTGTGATCAAAATGCCCAACGGGAGTGTGGAGTGTGCTATGTATGCTACTCGGTATCCTGGACGACATCATCCAAGTGTCCGGACCGTTCGCCGGATAGTTGCATTATTTAAGGAAACAGGAAGTGTTCAGCCACATGTGAAACGTCAACCACGACCTGCAACAAATGATGATGCCCAAGTAGATTTTTTAGCTGCTGTCTCAGCAAATTCGCACATCAGTAGCAGACAAACTGCGCGAGAATCGGGAATCTCAAAAACGTCGGTGCTGAGAATGTTATATCAACATCTATTGCACCCATACCATATTTCTATGCGCCAGGAATTGTATGGCGACGACTTTGAACGTCGTGTACAGTTCTGCCACTGGGCACAAGAGAAATTACGGGGCGATGAAAGATTTTTTGTACGCGTTCTATTTAGTGACGAAGCATCATTCAGCAACAGCAGTAACGTAAACCGGCATAATATGCACTACTGGGCAACGGAAAATCCACGATGGCTGCGACAAGTGGAACATAGCGACCTTGGCGGGTTAATGTATGGTGCGGCATTATCGGAGGATGGCAATCTAAATGGTGCAATGCACGCTGATTTCCTACGTAATGTTCTACCGATGTTACTACAAGATGTTTCACTGCATGACAGAATAGCGATGTACTTCCAACATGATGGATGTCCAGCATATAGCTCGCTTGCGGTTGAAGCGGTATTAAATAGCATATTTCATGACGGGTGAATTGGTCGTCGAAGCACCATACCGTGTCCCGCACGTTCACCGGATCTGACGTCCACGGATTTATTTCTGTGGGGAAAGTTGAAGGATATTTGCTATCATTATCCACCGACAACGCCTGACAACATGCATCAGCGTATTGTCAGTGCATGTGCGAACATTACGGAAGGCGAACTAGTCGCTGTTGAGAGAAATGTCATTACACGTATTGTCAGATGCATTGAGGTTAACGGACATCATTTTGAGCATTTATTGCATTAATGTGGTATTTACAGGTAATCACGCTGTAACAGCATGCGTTCTCAGAAATGATAAGTTCACAAAGGTATATGTATCACATTGGAACAACCGAAATAAAATGTTCAAACTTACCTAAGTTCCGTATTTTAATTTAAAAAACCTACCTGTTACCAACCGTTCGTCTAAAATTGTGAGCCATATGTTTGTGACAATTACAGCGCCATCTATCACAAAGCGAAAAAAGTGGTCCAACTAAATCATTCATATTTCTTTACGTACGACATGAATATATAATAAAAAATGGGGGTTCCTATTTTAATAAACGCAGTTGACATCCGTTTGACCTATGGCAGCGCCATCTAGCGGGCCAACCATAGCGCCATCTGGTTTCCCCATTCAAGCTAGACGAGTTTCAGTCTTTGTAATTTTTCCTTTTGACGCTTATTTCGTGAGATGTTTGGGCCGGTCACGATCAGTGGACCACTCTGTATACCTATTAAACACATTATATCCCCGCGCCACGGATCACAGTACTTGAGGATATTGCTTTTTATTCCCTGCAGCCATGAAACACTACAACTTCTTCTCAAAAATTTAAACTGCACGCTTAGAGTCTTCTCCTGAATCGTTTTGTCACTGCCCAGGGTTCAACTAAATATAAACAAATGCCTCGTAGTATTGATTTATAAAACCTTTTCTGTGTTGTGATTTTATCTGACTAGAGGATGGAGTTCATCCTTCTACTTGCTTGTTTAGCTTGTATTATCCTATGCCTTATTTCTCGTTTACCGTAACTCTGACCTGAGATTATAACGCCTGGGTATTTATACTTTTGACACGCCTTAACAGTTTTTCCATCATCATACAGTCACGTTGTTTATCTCCTATACAATTACGTTTTGTTTCGGAAAAAATTGTTGTTGATACGATCTCATTGTATGTTTGTATGATTTTTTTGATCACGTACTCTGTATCATTAGCCAGCCGCTGTGGCCGAGCGGTTCTACGAGCTTCAGTCTGGAACCGCGCGACCGCTACGGTCGCAGGTTCGAATGCTCCATCAGGCATGGATGTGTGTGATGTCCTCAGGTTAGTTAGGTTTAAGTAGTTCTAAGTTCTAGGGGACTGTTGACCTCACATGTTAAGTCCCATAGTGCTCAGAGTGATTTGAACCACCTGTATGATAGTCATCTGCAGCCATTATCATTGGATCGTCGACGAACTCATTAGGTAATCGCCACCTAAGTCTTGTCCCATTTCTTCACACTTTCTCATCTACTCTTAAAAAATGTCGTCCACATAATATTTAAACAGAGTGGGCTTTATGCAGCATCCTTGTCTAAAGTCTTTGGTTGGTGGTACTGCTCGGGAGATTTCTTTTCCTATTTCAGTTCTTGTCCTTAATGCTCGTAAACTTTTTTTACCTGCACCACTATATGGGACTGCCTTTTTCTTCTTTTTTCAAGATCTGCCCGATCGCTAAATTAAAACCACAAGGAAAATCCTATAAAGCTTTGTCCATAGGTGTTGCGCAGTGTTTGCAGCATGCCTGTCGATCGCGTCACCTCGCGCTTGTTAGTTCTGAGACATGGACTCCTGGTTGGTATCAGTCAGGTTGGTATCGCACGCCTGTCCAGGTACGTCTTCGCAGGCCATCGCGGTTCACTTAGATGCTGGACTAACCACTGAAGACAATTCTGCTGCAGTCAGTGATATTCCAGGCCGCAGACGTGTCTCGATACTCCCTGGACAGGATACCAACCCGACTATCGGCCACCATAGTTCTCGACGACCAGCGGGACGCCTTAGTGCTCACCAGTATGTCGACGATTCTCTACGCCTCGTTTCGTTACCCTTCGCTGAAAGCCGTCCTGTCCTTACATTTCACTAACATATCGCTCACCCACACACGATGGAAGTTTCTACCGACTGTATTCGTGATTACCAACCCCTACCTTGGCCAGCAAGCTCGCCATATCTCTCTCCAATCAAGAACATTCAGAGCGTTATGGATAGGGCGGTCCAAACATCTCGGGACTTCAAGATTTAACAGGACAATTGGACAGAATCTGGCACGATATCCATCACGAGGACATCCTGTAACTCTCTTAATCAAGACCAAGCCAATCAGCTTCTTGCTTAAGTGCCAGAAGTGGATCGGCGTGTAACTGATTTGCTTAATTTGGGAAGCTCTATCCGTTGAATAAATCATCTACTTTTTCTGAAACAGTATTGATCTGGTTGTCTGTAAATGTACATCGCATCTACCGATTTCCATCTCGTTCAGAAAATGTCTCCGTTCTGCGCAGGGATTTCCGTTTTCTTAGAGTGTAAATTCTCTATTGATACCGTGTCATGCGCGTTTTGAAATCTATGATATGGGTGTCTCTCCTACATCTACATGGGTTCTTCACAAATCACACTTAAGTGCCTGGCAGAGGGTTCATCGAACCACCCTCACAATAATTCTCTATTATTCCAATCTAGTACAGCGCGCGGAAAAAAAGAACATCTATATCTTTCCGTGCGTCGTCTGATTTCCCTTATTTTATTGTGATGATCGATTCTCCATATGTAGGTCGGCGTCAATAAAATATTTTCGCATTTGGAACAGAAAATTGGTTATTGAAACTTCGTGAGAGATTTTCTCCCGTTCAGGAGAACGCCTTGGTTTTAATGACGTCCATCCCAAATCCTGTATCATTTCAGTGACACTCTCTCCTATTACGCGATAAGACAAAACGTGCTGCTCTTCTTTGAACTTTCTCGATGTACTCCATGAATCCTATCTGGTAAGAATCCCACACCGCGCAGCAGTATTCTAAAAGAGGACGGACAGTCGTAGTGCAGGCAGTCTCCTTAGTAGATCTGATTACATTTTCTAAGTGTCCTGCAAATAAAACGCAGTCTTTGGTGAGCCTTAACCACAACATTTTCTATGCGTTCCTTCCAATGTAAATTGTTCGTATTTGTAATTCCTAAGTATTTAGTTGAATTTACGGCCTTTAGATTTGACTGATTTATCGTCTACCCGAAGTTTAACGGATTCCTTTTAGTACTCATGTGCATGACTTCACACTTTTCGTTATTTAGGGTCAATTGCCAATTTTCACACGATACAGATATCTTTTCTAAATCGTTTTGCCATTTGTTTTGATCTTCTGAGGACTTTACTAGACGATAAACGACAGCATCACTTGCAAACAACCTAAGACGGCTGCTCAGACTGCCTCCTACATCGTTCTGTATACGCAAGGAATAGCAAAGAGCCATAGCACTACCTAGGGGAACGCCAGAAATCACTTCTGTTTTACTCGATGACTTTCCGTCAGTTATTACGAACTGTGACCTCTGTGATAGGATATTAAGGACCCAGTCACAAAACTGAGACGATATTCCATAAGCACCCAATTTTACTACAAAACGCTTCTGTGGTACAGTCTCAAAAGCAGTTTGGAAATCTAGAAATACGGAATCAATTTGTAATCGCTTGTCAGTAGCACTCAACACTTCGTGCGTGTAAAGAGCTAGTTGTGTTTCGCAAGAACGATGTTTTCTAAATGCGTGATGACTGTATTTCAATAGCCCGTTCTCTTCGAGGTAATTCATAATATTCGAACATAAAAAAGTTCCAAAATCCTGCTCCATATCCACATTAAAGATATGGGCCTGTAATTTAGTGGATTACTCCTACTCCCTTTCTGTAGTATTGGTGTGACCTGTGCAACTTTCCACTCTTTCGGTACGGATCTTTCGTCGAGTGAACGGTTGTATATGATTGTTAAGTACAGTGCTGATGTATCAGCACACTCTGAAAGCAACCTAACAGGTGTACAGTCTGGACCGGAAGAATTACTTTTGTTAAATGTTTCTCTTGCTAAGTCCTTTTTTCAGTTGCTACTGTCTACACAGGGTCGGTCTGCGGTTTAGCCACTCTGTTCATCTCCTATTATAATTTTATTCTACAGCCGCGCGGGGTGGCCGTGCGGTCAGAGGTGCCTTGCCACGGTTCGCGCGGTTCCCCCCGTCGGAGGCTCGAGTCCTCCCTTGGGCATGGGTGTGTGTGTTGTCCTTAGCGAAGTTAAAGTTGGATTAAGTGGTGTGTAAGCCTAGGGACCGATGACGTCAGTAGTTTGGCCCCATAGAACTTACCGCAAATTTCTACCATACAGAATCCCCACTGATGCTGTAACGCTAATGCTGCTCTAGTTTTATAAGGGCGTTCAAAAAGAAACGTGCGGGGGCGTAATTACAGAAACCAGTACCTGTATGTTAGAAGTATTGACTCTGGGTGTTGAGACACTTGTCCTACTGTGAGACAAGGCGGTGAATGGCTGCCTCATAAAATTCCCAGGGCTGCGATGTTACCAGTTCCGCACGAGGTCCGGACTGTATGGAGGGTGACCGCGAACCTCCCATTTGAATTTGTGCAGGAGTGCCGCGACTGTGTTGGCCGTATGAGGCTTCGCACTGTCGTGGAGCAGTAGGACCCCACGGGTGTGACTGCCTGGTCGTTTTGATTTGATCGCTTGGCGAAGGGTGGTCAAGGTTTGCGAGTAACACTGGGCATTCATTGTTGTCCCGTGCTGCAGGAAGTGAATCAGAAGGGGGCCATCTTGGTCAAAGAAGAACGTCAGCATAACCTTTCCCGCACTCGCGTGGACGGCGTTGGCTTTTTTTGGTGGTGGTGACCCTGGATGCTTCCACTGGATACTTTGTCGTTTTGATTCTGGTTCGATGTGATGACACCATGACTCATCTCCAGCCACGACTCGTGCCAGGAACGCATTCCCTTGCCGCGCACAGCGCTGCAGATGAGCAAGACGTTGGGCCATTCGACATGCTTCCTGGTGTGGTTGAAGACCGTGGGGCACCCATTGGGCACAGAATGTGCGCATGTGCAGTCGTTCCTTGTTGATGGTTTTGAACACTTCCAACGCTCAATCCGACCACGGCGGCTATGGCTTTCACTGTCACTCGGCAGTCCTGGGTAATGAGTGCATCCACCAGCTGGACGATGTCATCGGTAATGCAGTGCGGTGCTCCAGGCAGTACATCATCGGCTAACGACACCCGTCCTTCTCTGAAGCACTTGTGCCAAGCCTTGACCCTTGCAAGGGACATGCAGTGTTCGCCATACACTTGTAACATTCGTCGATGAATGACCAGTCCTCCTGTTAATCAGACACCATTACTGGATATCCAACTGGAACACAGTTGACGATTAACTGGCACCACGCAGGAAAGCCGTACCGTACACTACTTGCAGACATGCTCCACCCCCCCCCCCCCCCCCACAACTTGAGATGATCTATGGCCTATCTCCCACTAACGATCCTGATTGTTCCAGGAATGCAGCGGCTGCAGAAAACTCGGATACATCGCCATCGCTTGCCACGGTAATGATGCATGTTACCCATACTAACAAACCCAGCCTTGCATGAACTATCGCAGCTAGTAAGCCACTACTGCTCTTACTATCCATCCCACTGTCGCAGAGGTTTTTTTCCCACGGCACGAGCCTTGGCACTTTTTTCCATCTGCTCTTCAAATTGCTACCGTCATTCCCGTTTAGTTCACCATCTATCACCTGATGGACCGTGTTAATGCGTAGCCTTACCCAGACGCACGGATAACATCACAGCCCAGCATCCTGTCATCCACCTATTAGATAACTAACATGTTGACGGAGGTGACAGTAGAACTTCTGGTCTGGTCACCACGTTGGTGCGGGCGTGGAAGGGCTCCATCTCTTTTGACCAGTCCTCCAGCTCCTTCCGCTGTCAGAAAACGAACAACACCTCTTTGCTTTTCTTTTGACGCCTCCATGTCGCTATTTGCAATTCGCTTGTCTGGGTTGGACGACTGATTCATGCTGCTGCTAGCTCTGTATAGTCACGTGACGTGCACGCGTGAACTCGTCACCGGATTGCGCATTCCAGACTCCTTTCATTTTGAACGCCAATTATAGTAATCTTTTTGGCCCCTTGCTTATGAAATGCCATCAAGTACACTTGGAAAAAAGCTATTAATCATGATACACGCTGTAACCTCCGCAGCTTACCTGAGGTGTGAAAACAGCGTTAGAACGTAATGTTAAAATCCGTAAACTGGAGTCGTAGGGCGTGCTGCAGAGTGTGTTTTGGATACGGATAGCTCACCGTAGCTTCTGTTCCCTGTTATGCCAGCAGCACTTTTATCTCGGCGCCTCGTAGGACGCCGTGAACGGACGGTAAATATTCCCGGTGAAGCCAGCCGCTCCGCCGTAAATCGCCGGCACAGCTCCTGATGGCGCGCCGCACCTGCGGATAAGTGCGGGCCGGAGCCGGCGGCAGATAGCGCCAACTGGGTCAGCCGCTGCCGGCACTTTACGGCGAGCCTGGCGCCGCGCCGCGCGCCCGTTTTAATATCGCCCGCGGCGGCGGCGTAGCTGATTACCTCCCCCATCCACCCCCGACCGCGCCGTGCATACAGCCACCGGTATTACGCGGAACCCATCCGACAGCCACGAGGCGCAGCGCTCACCTACACGTGTAATCCGTCGGATTGCCTGTAGCACTCGTGTCATCTGTGTAATGTACCACCTGCGACGTAAACATCTGCAGAACTGAACCCCTTGGGACGCTGTTTTTTATTTTATTATTTCCCTGTACACAACAAAAGTTATTTTTTCCACTGATTTATCGCCAGTAACGTAATCGGCTGTTTATGGTCGATACGTTACATTTATCAACTTTCAGGGTTAGCCACCCCTCCCTGTACCATCGCCGACCAGCTACAGGTCTCCTTGGATTTCGGCAGTCTTTTGACGTCGCAATCTTCCTGTTACACAAAAACACACTTCACGGCGATTTCGGCATTACACATTACACACACCATCTACAGGTATTGTAAACAGTAACGGCACTATAACAACTCCTTTGGCGTACGCCGTACATGTCTCCCTTTAACAACGACGTGTCGAGTTGTATCTGCAAGTGTTCACCAGTGCCGGTGGACATTTATAATCTGAGAAGAGATAAAAGAGGAAGTTTAGCAAGTTGGGCTCTTGAACTGAACAGAACTTTTCTGAAACAACCAAATGTTCTGCAGTGTTCGTACCGCGATGGTGAAGCTGCGCTTGCCCGAGACTGTATAGTCGAACTGCAGGGATGACGTCGTTGAGTAAACAATTGCTTACGAAACGAAAGCGCACCATGACAGATTTCCTATCTGTGACACATCCAGACCCGAGCGGTACTGTTTTTGAATGAGTGGAAGAAGGTTTTCCAGACCACGTTCTCCAAAGACAATTCCAAGTTCTCCGTAGCTAGTCAGCCAGTCCGGCCGAGCTGTTCTGGGCGCTTCAGTCTGGAACCACGCGACCGCTACGGTCGCAGGTTCGAATCCTGCCTCGGGCATTGATGTGTGTGATGTCCTTAGGTTAGTTAGGTTTAAGTAGTTCTAAGTTCTAGGGGACTGAAGACCTCAGATGTTAAGTCCCATAGTGCTCAGAGCCATTTGAACCATTTCAATTTCTCCGTAACTCGAGCAAAACTGATGGTAAAAATCGCACTTTGTTTTGTCATCTTTGTGACCTTACCTTAAATAATTAACATACAAGACCAGTTGCTCTCTGCCCCCAGTCTCTTCCACTTAAGCTTCTTTCTCTTTTCGTTTTTCAATCAATCATGCAACTTTCTTTCCCCACCTGTTCATCACTTGTCTTCTTCTTCTTTTTCTGGCGTTCATTAGTGCCAGTAGCCTGACTTTAACCCTATCGAACTGTAATTTTATTAACTGCTGTGTTTTTGATGAACTAGTTACGACTGTTCCTTTTCCCTTGTGTAGATACAGCCACTACTGTTTTCCACTATTTGTGTTGTAGATATTTCTCTGTTGTGTCCCACATTATATATTTGTTATTTTGTAGCAAGTGTGTGGTTACGAATATAATCTAAAGCATGTAGGTGACCTGTTTGGATCTAATAGAGTGCCTGGTGGCCCATATCTTGCCAGGATAAATAAATACATAAAATCTACATTAGTAATAAATCTGCAAAACTGTTGTGTCTGTTTGTTTGAATACGCTTCTCCAGAGCTACTGAACGAATTTTGATGGAGTTTCCACGGGTAACTTAAGCACAGTGTAACCCTTAGTCCATCAAAATCGGGTCACTTAAAAAAAGAAATCGTAATTGAAAATTATATTTATATTAATGTTATAAATGGGAGAGTAACGCTGTCTATTACGTTTTCGTGACTAACCAACTGAACCGATTTCGATGAAACTTGGTGTCGAGGTAGCTTGAAAGTACAAGATACTTATTGCTTCTAGTAATATTGTGCGAATTAGTGACAAATCTTGAGAGGTGGCATGAGCCCCCTCTCATATTTCTATCTTACGATTTTCGTCTCTAATTGCATGCGGTGAAATGTTGCTATTCCTTCACACGCGGACTTCCCACGCAGCGTCTCTCGTCACCCAGGTGGTCCAGTGACAGGCGGGCTCTGCGGATCTCGAGAGGGTTAAGCCGACGAGTGTGAGGGAGTCGAGTGAATGCTTTCCAGACGCCGACATTGTCAAGAGACACGCCCACAGGAGCCTGAAGTAGCGGCTGGGCTAGAGGTTCCGATACTTCGCAGAAACTTAGCGAAAACACTTTCTGGCGGGGCTACCAGCGAGGCGTGGGTATGACTTGTGTACCCAGGCAGTCGTGGCGGGAAAATTCCCGAGCTTTCTGAAAAATAGTAACTGTGATTGGCTTGCTCAGGGCATAGCTCCGTGACGTAGCAAAATCAGCGCAGAAATTGGCGCAAAGAATCTCCATTGGTGGAATGGTAGTGCTCCGGCAATAGAGTGGAATTTTCCGCCGGTTTTCGAGTTGCTGATTGGAACGTTTAACCACGGCCACTGTCGTGGTGGCGGGAATGTTGTGTGTTCGGCCTGTACGGGAGCTCTTGTGAGTAGTCGGCTCTCGCCTTTCGGTCGAGGACGTCGAAGCAACCAGCCATCGCCTCCGGTACGCCAGATCGTGTTCTAGCAGTTAAGAAGACAGTTTGGTAACGTATGTCCGCAGCACCGGCAGATAGGGATTTTCCTAGGTGATAATCAGAGCTCAGCAGAGCGCGCCTGTTCGTCTTTTTCTAACTTTGTTCTCTCTTGAGTAGCAGCAATTAATGTTGGGTTAAGATTTGAGTAGCAAGGAATTGGCTCCACATACCACTTCGTCTTAAACCTCACAATCTAGTTTAGGGACAACTTCACCTTCACAGCGTTTGTTTGAGTATCCAATTTGAGCCAATTTGATGTATTATAAATGTTTCATGTGTTTTTGTTTATTATTTTGTGTTTAGTCTTAATAAATCATATTGTTATTTTGGACAGAACTTTCATTCTGTTAATCGGTAGAGCAACCCATCATTTCTCACTATGTTAATGAAACCTTCCTTTATTTAACTTATTTATCAAATTAAATTATTGCAGGTGCCAAACTCTTTTCTACTCCACTTGCAGGGTTGTTTACAGTCAGTTCGCGTATATTTTTTAATCCATGTGCAACAGCAAAAGTCGGAGTCAGAATAGGGGGGGGGGGGCTTAGAGCATCATTTACATATGTAGATTCTAGAAGAATTTAGTGTTAAATACACTGCTAGCCCCGGCACCTCGCAATCTTTCCTTTTTGAAAAAGCTATTTATTCTTGACTTCTAATATCGGTGAAAATGCTTTTATTGGTTGATATGCGCTGTGTGATATGACTCAGAGTAATGAATACAGAGATTAAACAATCGTCAGTGTGTTTAATCTGTACTCCAACACTATTAATTGCATTATGTACACGTTGTATAATGTGCGGCTACTTCAGTAGCACGATACGTGGATGCGCGCTCCTGCTACGGCCTTCTGTATGCACTCCGCGGAAGCAACGCCGCGCGTGCCGACACATCCTGACGTTAGGACAGGGGAGACTGTGGAGCACATCACGGACCGTGCCTACCCGAACAGCCAGACACGTGAGGGCAACTGACGTTATTACACATACAGTAGCTTACATACTCACAGTCACTCATCGTAACAAAGTCACACATATGTGAGAGGAGCCACAGGTAACAATATACTCACATCAAAAAAGATTTGCATCACCTCCGTTCAGAGAGTTCCGAAATCTGTACAGAAAATTGGAATAGAGAGCAACATAAACATCACTTCCGTCATATTATTGATCATGAAAACCACACATTGCATGATGTGCCACCATATAGCGAGACCTTCAGAGGTGGTGGTGCAGATTGCTGTACACACCGGTATCTCTAATACCCAGTAACATGTCCTCTTGCATTCATGCATGCCTGTATTCGTCGTGGCATACTATTCACAAGTTCATCAAGGCACTGTTGGTCCAGATTGTCCCACTCCTCAACGGCGATTCGGCGTAAATCCCTCAGAGTGGTTGGTGGGTCACGTCGTCAATAAACAGTCCTTTTCAATCTATCACAGGCATGTTTCGTAGGGTTCATGTCTCGAGAACAAGCTGGTCACTCTAGTCGAGCGATGTCGTTATCCGGAAGGAAGTCATTCACAAGATGTGCACGATGGGGGCGCGATTTGTCGTAGATGAAGACGAATGCTTCGCCAGTATACTGCCGATATGGTCGCAGTATCGATCGGAGGATGGCATTCACGTATCGTACAGCCGTAACGGCGCCTTCCATGACCACCAGCGGCGTACGTCGGCCCCGCGTAGTGCCACCTCAAAACAGGAGGGAACCTCCACCTTGCTGCACTCGCTGGACAGTGTGTCTAAGGCGTTCAGCCTGACCTGGTTGAATCCAAACACGTCTTCGACGATTCTCTGGTTGAAGGCATACGCGACACTCATCGGTGAAGAGAAGGTGATGCCAATCCTGAGCGGTCCATTCGACATGTTCTTGGGCCCATCTGTACCGCGCTGCACGGTGTTGCGGTTGCAAAGATGGACCTCGCCCTGGACGTCGGGAGTGAAGCTGCGCATCATGCACGCTATTGCGCACAGTTTGAGTCGTAACACGACGTCCTGTGGCTGCACCAGAGGCATTATTCAACACGGTGGCGTTGCTGGCAGGGTTCCTCCGAGCCATAATCCGTATAGCGGTCATCCACTGCAGTAGTGGCCCCTGGGCGGCCTTAGCGAGACATGTCACCTACAGATCCTGTCTCTCTGCATCTCCTCCATATCCCAACAACATTGCTTTGATTCACTCCGAGACGCCTGGGCACTTCCCTTGTTGAGAGCCCTTCCTGGCACGAAGCGACAATGCGGAGCCGATCGAACCGCCTTATTGAGCGTCTAGGCATGGTTGACAAAACGAGCCGTGTACCTCTTTCCTGGTGGAATGACTGGAACTGATCGGCTGTCGGACCCCCTGCGTCTAGTAGGCGCTGCGTGTAATAGGCGCATCGTTGTTTACATCTTTGGGCAGGTTTAGTGACGTCGCTGAACAGTTAAAGGGACTGTGTCTGTGATGCAATATCCACAGTAGACGTCAGGAGTTCTGGGAACTGGGGTGATGCAAAACTGTTTTTGACGGGTGTATTTAGCTTTTTTTCATCCTCAATATACTGCACTCCTCTATCCCCGATGTTTTGCTTTATATATATTAAAATTCATAAGCATTTTAATGTTCGGTTTTATATACAGACTTCTACTATTTTTGCTGTCAATACATAACCATGAATATAAGCTGCTGTTTGTAGAAGTTTCTGGAAAACTTTTTATAAGTAAAACGAGGAGTACGTAACATGCATTCCTCTATAACTTATCAGCAAGCTGAACTATGTAGAATAAAATAGTGTATGCAATTTAAAGTCACTTATGATTCAGATCGTGATTACTACAAGTGTACCGAAATAAATCTGATTTTTTAAGTCTGAACTGTTTGTTTAATAGGTACGAGTTATTATTCATCTGATGTCGCAAATACACATACCTATTTTGTGGAATTCATTTGCACATTGATGTAGGAGATATGGAGAAGTGCTGAATCTGATGTCGTGAATCTTACAACAATTTATTGACAATGAATTTGCTTTGAACCAAATGTTGATTTCGAATATGAAATTCAACAACCGTTTTAGTAACGGAACAGGCAGTGTATTTTATTTCTGTACGTGAGTCATTTACAAAAGGAAAAAAAATTTCAGCTGTTGACAGTAGCAGTGGGAGGTTGTTGTCATGTATAAGAAACAAAAAAGAACCCGAAACATTATCTAGTGAAACACCATACCATATTAGGAACAGAAGACACTAAAGGTAGATGAAAGCAATATATCACCGAATTTGGTAAGACATTCACGCGCAGTACAAGTAGCAGCAAGAACTTAAATATGAAATTCAATAGCTATTTAAATAAAACAACAGGCAGTATACTTCATTTCGACACTTGCTTCTTTTGCAAAAGGAAGAAAATTTATAATTGACAAGGGATGAGAGCTGTACATGCCAGAGTATACTTCGTTCCTATGCTTGTGTCATCTGCAGAAGGAACAAAATTTGCAGCCATTGGCCATAACATTACTTGGTGGTTGCTATGTGTAAGAGACAATGAAAGACTCGAGATAAAATCTTGTGGAACAAAACGCCTGTTTACAAACAGAAGAAACGGACAAGAGCAGTACTTCCCAGAGTGCTGTAAAATTTTTATGTGCAGCATAGGTAGTAATAATAATGCAAATACAAAATTCAACAACCGTTTGAATAACCGAACAGGCACTATAGTTCGTTCCCACACTTGCGTCATCTGAAAAAGCAACAAGGTATGCAAGTATTGGCAGTAACAGTAGTAGGTAGTTGCTGTATGAAAGAAACAACAAAGGACCCGAGATGCAACCTTGTGGAACAAAATGCCTGTTTACAAACAGAAGACATTGGAAGAGAGCAGTACTTCCCGCGTGCTCTAAAATACTTATGTGAAAATAGGTCGAAACAATAATGCAAATATGAAATTTAACAACCGTTGGAATGAGAGAACTGGTAGTATGTTTCGTTTCAGTACCAGTGTCAGCTGCGAAAGGAACAACACTTGCACTTGTTAACAGCAACGCTGGTAGACCGTTGCTGTGGGCCCAAGACTGAACCTTGTGGAACACCATGCCCGGTTACAAGTAGAATAAATTCGTGACGAATGAGAGTAATACATCGCAGAGCAGCGTAAAGAGATTTGTTCAGTGCAAGTAGCCGCAACAACGCGAGGTGTGAGGAGCAGAAGGAACAAGAGGAGGAGGAGAGCGCGGCGACTGCTAACCTGCGCTGGCGCTACGGCGTCCCCGGCACCTGCTGTTGACGCGCGCCCGCCGCAGCCGCAGCACTGCAGACGGGTCACGTCGCGTGGTGCTCCCGCGCCTTACCAGCTGCACAGCGGGCGCACTCCGCCCCCTCTCCGTCGCTACCGCCACGGGGCTTCTCCACGGCTCCGCTATTCATAGCACCTCGGCAAGCGAAACCTTCTCGACGCGAGCCGACTCATCATGTGTATTGCCTCCCCCTCCCACCCCCCCCCCCCCCCCCACTCCCCTGTCTTTCACCTCCCGAATTACGAACTACAACACCAACAAGCGTCATCTTGATATTCGAGAAAACTACGCGGGTCACTTGTATTTTCCTACCGCACTGCACTTGTTCCTGTCAGCCTCTTCAGTGAGCATGTAGTGTGGCTAGAGGACCTGCCAAGGTCACTAATATGGATTCATCTCGGTCTGCCTTTAAACAAAATAAGAGTTGACACTGTCTTTGAAGGTGCAGGATTTTGGAGAAGTTAACATGGAAACGCGTGAATAAACCGCTCATATGTGGAGTTCCTTTTTTATGTTTTGAGCCAAGTGCTCGTCGTAACTACCACCGCTCAGCGCCGTTGCTTGTTTGGGCGCACCCTGGCTGCCGTTTCCCTGGAACGCACTCTGCCAAGAAGGGAGTTCCTCTAGCGCCGTCGAACAGAGTAGAAGGAGCCATCAGTGGCTATTATCTGCAGGGAAGTGTACTTTTGCGTTTAATTGCTGATGAGATGAGTTACACATCGTAATTGGACTATTTTTAGCTATACATTATACATCAAATATTGAAATAGCATTTAGTAGTGTAGTACACATCTGCCGAGACGTAAATAATGGTTGAATTATTCGAACTTTACATGCAAATGGGGTATCTATATTTTTTATTTGTATTTATTTGTGCATATTTAAGGGGGGCTTTCAATAAGCAATGCAACACATTTTTCTTCTCTCCTAATTTCGGTTGAAAAAAAAAATGCGTAATTTGCTGTGGGACATCGTGGACTATTCCCACTTCAGCGCCTATAGTTTCATGAAGATCTGATAGGTGGCGACGCTATACGTCGCCTTCAAAACGGCCTCTGCAACTGAGGTGAGTTTCAAGCGGACAGCTGTCATTGACTTTCTTTTGGCGGAAAACCAGAGCATCGCAGATATTCATAGGCGCTTGCAGAATGCCTACACAGATCTGACAGTGAACACACGCTCAGTGAGCTGCTGGACGAGGCGTCTGTCATCATCGCAACAAGGTTGCGCGCCGGCCGGGTTTGCCGAGCGTTTCTAGGCGCTACAGTAACTGCGCGGCCGCTACGGTCGGAGGTTCGAATCCTGTTTCGGGCATGGATGTGTGTGATGTCCTCAGGTTAGTTAGGTTTAAGATGTTAAGTCCCATAGTGCTCAGAGCCATTTGACTGTTAAACACCTCCTGCACAACTGGGCGTCTCCGTAGGTAAAGCTGACATACCCGTCCACCAGTTGAGATACTTAAAGCTGTGTTCTTCCTCACCCACCTTACAGACGTTACCTCGCACCTTCGTACGTCCGTAAGTTTGGCCTAAGACGGGAAGTTTATTGATGCAGCACGACGTTCGCTTCGACGTCGACAAATGGAGTGATATCATGCGGGAAAACAGGCCTTCCCTGTAAGGTGGCGTAAGGGCGTCGCATTGAACGTTTATGTTGAAGAATAAAACAAACGCCGGCCGCGGTGATCTCACGGTTCTAGGCGCTCAGTCCGGAGCCGCGCGACTGCTACGGTCGCAGGTTCGAATCCTGCCTCGGGCATGGATGTGTGTGATGTCCTTAGGTTAGTTAGGTTTAAGTAGTTCTAAGTTCTTGGGGACTGATGACCTAAGATGTTAAGTCCCATAGTGCTCAGAGCCATTTGAACCATTTTTGAACAAAACAAACCCGCATTCAGAAAACAAAAGTGTTGGATTACTTATTGAACGTCCCTCATTTGCATGTCGGGTTGACTGGTTTCTACATCTACACCTACATCCATACTCCGCAAGTCACCTGACGGTGTGTGGCGGAGGGTACTCTGAGTACCTCTATCGGATCTCCCTTCTATTCCAGTCTCGTATTGTTCGTGGAAAGAAGGATTGTCGGTATAGCTCTGTTGGGCTCTAATCTCTCTGATTTTATCCTCAAGGTCTCTTCGTGAGATATACGTAGGAGGGAGCAACATACTGCTTGAATCCTCGGTGAAGGTATGTTCTCGAAACTTCAACAAAAGCCCGTACCGAGCTACTGAGCGTCTCTCCTGCAGAGTCTTCCACTGCAGTTTATCTATCATCTCCGTAATGCTTTCGCGATTACTAAATGATCCTGTAACGAAGCGCGCTGCTCTCCGTTGGATCTTCTATATCTCTTCTGTCAACCCTATCTGGTACGGATCCCACACTGGTGAGCAATATACAAGCAGTGGGCGAACAAGTGTACTGTAACCTACTTCCTTTATTTTCGGACTGCATTTCCTTAGGATTCTTCCAATGAATCTCAGTCTGGCATCTGCTTTACCGACGATTAATTTTATATGGTTACTGCATTTTAAATCACTCCTAATGCCTACTCCCAGATAATTTATGGAATTAACTGCTTCCAGTCGCTGACCTGCTATATTGTAACTAAATGATAAAGCATCTTTCTTTCTATGTATTCGCAGCACATTACACTTGTCTAGATTGAGATTCAGTTGCCATTCCCTGCACGATGCATCAATTCGTTGCAGATCCTCCTACATTTCAGTACAATTTTCCATTGTTCCAATCTATCGTTATACTACAGCATCATCCGCAAATAGCCTCAGTGAACTTCCAGCGTTATCCACAAGGTCATTTATGTATATTGTGAATAGCAACGGTCCTACGACACTCCCCTGCGCACACCTGAAATCACTCTTACTTCGGAAGACTTCTCTCCATTGAGAATGACATGCTGCGTTCTGTTGTCTAGGAACTCTTCAATCCAATCATAATATTGGTCTGATAGTCCATATGGTCTTACTTTGTTCATTAAACGACTCTGGGGAACTGTATCAAACGCCTTGCGGAAGTCAAGAAACACGGCATCTACCTGGGAACCCGTGTCTATGGCCCTCTGTGTGTCGTGGACGAATAACGCTAGCTGGGTTTCACACGATCGTCTTTTTCGAAACCCACAGAGTAGATTTCTACAGAGTAGATTTCTAGTCTCCAGAAAAGTCATTGTACTCGAACATAATATGTGTTCCAAAATTGTACAACTGATCGACGTTAGAGATATATGTCTATAGTTCTGCAGATCTGTTTGACGACCCTTATTGAAAAGGGGGATGACCTGTGCGCTTCTCCAGTCTTTTGGAACGCTACGATCTTCTAGAGACCTACGGTACACCGTTGCAAGAAAGGGGGGGGGGGGGGGGGGGGGGAAGTCCCTTCGCGTACTCTGTGTAAAATCCAACTGGTATGCCATCAGGTTGAGCGATTTTGTTTTTCTATCCCTCTATCATCTATGTCGATATCTACCATTTTGTCATCTTTGTGAAACAGCTTTAGAAAAAGGCATTTAGTATTTCGGTATTTAGTCTGTCATCCTCTCTTTCAGTACCATTTTGGCCACAAAGTGTCTGGGCATTTGGTTTTGATCCACTTAGCGCTTTGACATAAAACCTAAATTTCTTAGGATTTTCTGCCAAGTCAGTACATAGAACTTTACTTTCGAATTCGTTGAACCCCTCTCTCATAGCCTTCCTCACACTACGTTTCGCTTCGTGTAATTTTTGTTTGTCTGCAAGGCTTTGGCTATGTTTATGTTTGCTGTGAAGTTCCCTTTGCTTCCGCAGCAGATTTCTAACTGGGTTATTGTACCACGGTGGCTCTTTTCCATCTCTTACGATCTTGCTTGGCACATACTCATCTGATGCATATAGTACGATGGTTTTGAACTTTCGTCATTGTATGTGGAAGAGTACACTGGTGGACTTAGTACGACACTGAGTCTGAGCGAAGGGTTCTTGTGTACCCAGTGATCACTTGGTGACAGTGTGGCGATATGCATCAGGTAAAGCCGGTCTCCCTGGCTCTATTAGGTCAACTCTGCGCGGGGGAGGAAAATATTGGCGTTAAGTGCGTTTTCCGGAGCATAGTGGTACCACGTCTTCGGAATCCGAGTTTCGCTTAGTGGTGTTATTTCCAAGTTTACGCGAGTCTGGTGTTTCGGACATGTACTTTTATTGCCGCATGCAAACCGCCGAAAGCTCAGTCACTAATTGCATTTGTCGGCTGTAGTGCAATTTCTGCTGTTGATTGGTGCCGTTGAATTACGAGCATTGGCATTAGACTTCGATAATATTCTTCTTCTGCTATGAGTGTGAGTTCTGCGCTGTCTGTTGATGGATGAACAGGTATTCAGCACCTCAGTGAGGGTAACATCCTAATTGAGTTGGTTGTTGTTTTTTTTATATATCTGAATAAGTAGTTGCACAGCGTAGTCACACCGCCGTTGGCTAAACAGCTGTTCCGTCGAGTGAGTCCCCGTCTGTTGTCTGCGCGAGGGCCATTGTGAAAGCTTCTACTGAACCACGATATTATTGCAGTTGGTCGTTATCGTAAAACACGCCGTGACCTTACGGTAAACAAGTACAGTGGTGACTAAGGAAAATGCATTGCACTGTCCATGTTTTCAGGTCAGTTGTGCATATATTATCAACCCCGCTCAGGATGAGTCGAGCGAAGCGTCCTGACTACTAGATGCAATAATGCAGTGTTGTGGTCATCTAACACGTCTGAGCCACGCGAAGTTGCTTATATTCTATGTTATGTATGTTGGTTTGTTGACTCTAAATTGTTTTATCTAATGCCGTCTGTCGTCGGAATTCTTAAGAACGTGACTGCGCACCTATGGGTCGAAAATTTGTTGTCGTTTGCCTGAGTGTGACTGCTTGGTCTATTGCAGTAATTTTGTGCTTGGCGAGGATCTTGTAAACCTTACTCACGGCATATGTTGCTGTGGTATATTCGCCGTTTTTAATTCTAATTCGGTTTTTAGGAATAGGCGCCGCATCACGAACTGTATGTGAGTGGCAAACAGCGTTAGTACACTGACCATATTAAGATTGTAGTTTAAGAACTGACTGTACCACACTTATAACAGTGTGGGAAGAACCGTAATACTAATGGCTAGTACCCTCTACTTAGAGAAACTTAGTAGTATGTTAAGAATCACCTAAGACATGCTATAGAAAGTGCAATAGTTGTGTGTCAGTGTAGAAAATGGTTGTTGTTACTTGTGGTGTTGAACAGTAGTTACTTGCGCTGATTATCCGTCTGTGCTGCCTCGTGCCACGTGTGTTTATGCGTGTTGCTCAAATGGCTCAAATGGCTCTGTGCACTATGGGACTTAACATCTGAGGTCATCAGTCCCATAGAACTTAGATCTACTTAAACCTAAGTAACCTAAGGACTTCACACACATCCAAGCCCGAGGTAGGATTCCAACCTGCGACTGTAGCGGTCGCGCGGTTCCAGACTGAAGCGCCTAGAACCCGTTGTCTAGCTAGAGTCAACGCAAACAAATAGTGGTCATCCTGTCTTTCATGGGACGCCCAGTTGTAAGTAGGCTGTTTAGGTTTTTATGTTGGTAACGCCACGTAGCGCTCTGTATGAAAATCACTGACTCCGCTGTGTGCAGTCTGTGGCTGGTTGGCACTGTTGGAATGTTCCATAGTGTAGTGTTGGGCAGTGGGATGTGATCAGCGAGTAGTGTTGGTCAGTGGGAGGTGAGCCGCCAGCATTGGTGGATGCGGGGGAGAGAGAGAGATGCCAGAGTTTTGAGCAGACGATCTGGACGTCTGTCCGTCAGAAAAAGGAAATTTGTTTAATTGTATGTCACAAAATTATATATATATATATATATATATATATATATATATATATATATATATATATATACAATGACTTTTGAACGCTATTAAGGTAAATACATTGTTTGTTCTCTACCAAAATCTTTCATTTCCTATCTATGCCTATCAGTAGTTGGTGGCTTCAGTAGTTAGAATCTTTTATTTACCTGACAGTACTGGCGCTCGCTGTATTGCAGTAGTTCGAGTAACGAAGATTTTTGTGAGGTAAGTGATTCATGAAAGGTATAGGTCAGGGCCATTCTTTTGTAGGGATTATTGAAAGTCAGATTGTGCTGCGCTAAAAAATATTGTGTGTCAGTTTAGTGATGATCAGAATAAGTAACGAGAGAACTGCCTGAAAACGTACAGTTTTGCTCAGCTGTTTCAAAATCAAATACCGTAAGAGGATTTCCAGCACTGTCATTTTTAATTTTTTCTAAGCGGACGTTTCACATTGTGTACGGAAAGCTGTTTCCCGTTACAAACGAAATGAATTTTAAAGCGGAACTCTACGAGCCCATTCGATAGAGCGCCAACAGATTATTCTAGTGTGTTATTTATTTTGTCGATACACGTTGATAGGGACAGTAAAACTTCACGAATAACCAGCACTCGGGCAACAAAAATACTATTCTGACCCGCGTTGATTCTACCGCAAAGCAAGCAGCGCTAGTCAGTCGCTGCAGGAGTACCGTCAGTTACTTTTCGTGTTTTACTCTGCTTGTTAATACATATCGACAAACCAAGTATCGCATTAGACTAATGTCGGGCCGCCCTATGGAAAAGGTACGTAAAATTCAGATTTAAAAATAATTTTCTTCGTAAAGAGAAACATATCGACTCCTTACATCGACACTCAGCGTCGCATGAAAGACGTCATGAGCAATACGTGTATGGGCTGACTCGAGCTACAGAATGCAAAAACGAAATTCCAAATGTCTACTGAAACACGAGAAAAAATACGCCTGAGGACATTAAGGAGGCACCTCCTGTGTGTACTACATCGCAAAGCAGTTAGGTTATCAACCTTTGTCAAACATGTACCGACAAAGCTGCCAGTAACAGTTTTGAGCTCGTCTTTATGACTGGGCTCGGCCGTTAATAACAAGAGTTCAGTTTTGTGAAATCTGTACTTTTTACACGTCTACAATATCGGTCCCGCGCATAACCAGCTTTCTTCTTGGCATTGTTTCCATGCGAGGGACTCTGTACTACCTCTGGTTTTACAAGATTTTCTTAAAAAAAGAGTATTTCAGGTGGCACATTCCCCTTAGTTTTTTTCCTTATTTTTCCGGTGCAGTCCTGAAGAAGCTGTGTTTCTGGAGTCTGACAATAGCGCGCTTAAGACAGACCAGAGAGGCGGAGGTACAAAGGGCAGCGGCGGCCCGTGTGGCAACCCTCGCGACGCGACGCCCGCGCCGGGACGCCGGCCAGCTCGTTAGAAGCTGAGAACGTACTTCCGGCGTCGTCACAGCGACCGTCTTCCGTCCTTCTGCTGTCCTACAAACGGCGCACCACGTTTAAAATATACACGCTGGCCAGCCTGCGTAACTCGAGCAGTAATGCTCTAAGATACAGATACTGAAAGATGGGCAAAAACAAGAATGGCCCAGAAAATATTTCGAGCCATCGACATAGAGACATGGCAGAAAGCGAAGACCGAGCAATCGTCAGAGACACACTCAGAGCCCCTGATTCATCCTTATCATCGATTCGACGTCCAACTGGTGCTTCAGTGACCACAAGGACCATTAATATGCGGCTCACAAATGGGTCAAATGGCTCTGAGCACTATGGGACTCAACATCTGAAGTCATCACTCCCCTAGAACTTAGAACTACTTAAACCTAACTAACCTAAGGACAGCACACAACACCCAGTCATCACGAGGCAGAGAAAATCCCTGACCCCGCCGGGAATCGAACCCGGTAACCCGGGCGTGGGGAGCGAGAACGCTACCGCACGACCACGAGATGCGGACAATTAAATTACAGTGAAATAAGTTATTTCATATGCCTGTATTATTAGTAGCCTCAAATTCATGATAATCTGTAATTAACCTAGTTCCGCTGTGACAAAAATCATTTGCCACCGCTAGAGAATGCGGCGTCACCAGATGATTCCTGACGTGTCAACACATAGGGAAATTGCCGACGAGACTGCGATAAACTTATTAGTTATTAGTCCTCTGGACATGATCGTAATTTTTTTTTTTTTGTACAAGGCATTCGTCCCTGCCCTCGACTGAGCATCCTCTACCTACACAGACGTAGAAGACGCTTGGCCAGGTCCTCCAGCAGCCCTGGTAACTGGGCCAGAGCGGCGGCCACACGGACGCCGCTGCTGCGGTCGTAACGACCGCCGATGCCGGACGCCGTATCGCCCTTGCGTCGTGGTTGCTGTGCGGGGGCGTGTGGGAGTGGGGGATGCGGGGGCGTCGCCGTCGTAAACCCGGCCGGCGGATTGCGGGATTATTTCGCGAGTGCCCAGATGCAGGAAGCCGAACCACAAAAAGGACTGGAGCAGAACAGAAGAGAAAGGAAAAAAAAACCCACACACACACACACACACACACACACACACACACACACACACACACACACACACAAAACAAGGGAGGAAGAAAAAAAACACACACACACACACACAAGAGCAGCAGCAGCAGCAGCAGTGCTAGAGACCCCGGCGTCCTTGCTGGACGGCCTATAAACACGGGCATTGTTCTGCGCCGTTTTATTATTCGGCGGCGCGCGCCCCTTTACGGCCTATTGTGTGGCGGGCCGCATAAAGTGCTGATAACGCGCCGGCCGGCGGCCGCTCGCTGCGACACACTTAGCTCCCGCGGATGACAATAAAACCCGCCGCCCGCTCTGCACTCCACAGAGGCGACGAGCAGCAGCACCTGACGTGCTGCGTGCGCCGTCTCCGGTTTCGTAATGGCAGGTACGGACCACGTGTCACTACAGTCTCACTCAGGCATAGTAGCGTCACTCCTCCTCACCTTTCTCCATCACTAAACGGCTGACCTGATACTCAGCCCAGTTTGCAGGTTGCCTGTCTAACCGCTTCAAATTGCGCTCCTGTGAGACAACGTGATCCTGTGACAACTCACACGTTATGAAGCGTGTAGCACAGAATGACCTCCTCACGTGCCAACAAGCGTGGTGAAATGTTTATACGTCTCAGGTATGAAAGTACGAGTCGACTGGGGTGCAGCAGTCGTTTCTGCAATCTCACACGAGTGGCCAGACAACGGATTCTGTGCTCAAGTAAAATCCAACACAGTTGTGCGATTGATAAATTGATAATTATTCTCGTTAAAAAGTGCTAATCCAGCTGAAATTTCACTATCCATAAAACAAAATTTTATTGTTCATATAATTAATTGGACCCTGCTACATTTCCAGATAAAAAGAAACGAATATATTTCTCACAGTGGCACCTCTACTACACTGCAAACGTCGTCACACAGAGTGTAGTTCAGTGAGCTAGAAACCTCTGACGATATTTATTTTGAAACTTCTTGGCAGATCTGTGTGCCCGCCCGAGACTCGAACTCGGGACCTTTGCCTTTCACAGGCCAGTACTCTACCATCAGAGCTAGCCTACGACGACTCATGACCTGTCCTCAGAGCAGTTTGCAAGGCAGGAGACGAGGTACTGGCAGAAATACAGCTGTGAGGACGGGGCGTGACTCGTGCTTGGGTAGCTCAGATGGTGCCGGCAAGGTGGCTCAGCGTGTTCGGTCAGAGGGTTAGCTGCCCTCTGTAATAAAAAAAAAAAAAACGAGTTAATGGATCAACATGAGCTTGAACAAGTGTCATGGGACGTCCGCCCCAAACAAATAGAACGAACAATCACGAACACTATGAGATAAAGAAAAAGGATGGTAGAGCACTTGCCCGCAAAAAGCAAAGGTCCCGAGTTCGAGTCTCGGTCCGACACAGTTTTAATCTGCCAAGATGTTTCATACCAGCGCACACTCCGCTGCAGAGTGAAAGTGTCATTTTGGACATTTATTCTTCGTGAAAATGAACACCTCATCAGAAAGCTGTGGGATGAAATAACAGAGTCAGAAAATGTTATCCTAAAAATACTAATTTATTTGCTCTCAGTCAATTGTGTTCAAGTTGAAGTTGCATAGATTTACAATTAGTGTCAGCAAAAATGTAAATAGCTGTATGCATACAGTGCTAAGAGTTTTCTGACTCGCCGGCGTGAAAATATTCAGATTTATAAACACTGTATTTGTTCAGGAGGCACCCGAAGGCTCTCTAGAAGACTTTAAACTTAGACACAGATCACTTTGCAGGTATGGGCAATTCACAAAAGGGACATACACCTAACAGTATCGTCTTTTGTTCCTAGTGTGATAGACAACTAACGATGAAAAGCAATCACACGTTGCTAAAGAGACTCGTAAATCGTGAGCTGTGCAGTGCAAAAGCAACGCAAATGTTAAATGTGACACTTCCAAAACAGCTAAAGGAGCGCCAAGCTGAAGCAGGGCATCGAACAGCGAGTCTCCAACAAAGGGTGACGAACAGCCACCATGTACTCGCGGCAGAAATCAACTACTGACTACCTACACTCACACACTTCCCAAATATACCATAGAAGGGGAGGAAAATACAAGGTTTGCCACAGCGACAAATGTAAATCTCCCTCTCTCTTCCTGCATGTAGGGAAAATTTGCGCGATTTTCTCCTCCAGCTTTTCTTGTATTCTCTTTCAACGAAATAAAAGATGTCAGTGTACTGGTCCTCACCTTATTGGCGAAAAGATTTCTGAGAGTGTAGAGACAGCTCGCTTCCTAGGGTGTTTACGGAAACATAGCGGCGGCTCCGTTCTCTGCTTTTAGGACAACCAAAAAATAATAAAAAATAAAAAATTAAAAAATGGTTCAAATGGCTGTGAGCACTATGGGACTTAACATCTGAGGTCATCAGTCCCCTAGAACTTAGAACTACTTAAACCTAACTAACCTAAGGGCATCACACACATCCATGTCCGAGGCAGGATTCGAACCTGCGACCCTAGCAATCGCGCAGTGCCGGACTGAAGCACCTAGAACCTCTCGGCCACCGCGCCCGGCTTAGGACAACCGGTGCGCTATTGCTGAAATCTCTCGGGAGCTCAAGTGGCTCGCACTGCTTTGCAAGGCGTTTTCGAAGTACTCTGGCTTAAATGATACGAAAAGCGACTTACTGGTGTGACCGCTGCCCGTGAGAGTTGCTGGTTGGAAACCTCCAGAATTTCCGCCATTGTCTGCTGACCATCTAAAACCTGAACGTGGTACTTCTGGACACATTCTAACAACTGGGAGAAACAAGAGCCAAAATACCAGAATTCGTCAGCACTGCTGGTATATTCAGAAAATTCACGAGAATGCAACAGAAAGTGATTATGTATATCGAAGCTCACAGAGATATGACAAACCAGTGTCGTCGGAAAGTATCGATCATGTCGGGTCCAACTTGCACTTTTCTCATATGATGTCCTGAAAGTCACTGATCAGGCTACTCAGGTAGGTGCAACACTTTCTGATTTCGGAAAACCATTTGGCTCAGCTATCGTCGAAACTTCGGTCGTATGGAGTATCAGGCGAAATTTTGTAATTGGAATGTTGATTCGTTGGTCGCGGGGACTCATCGTGTATTAGATGGGGAGTAATGGACAGGTGCAGAGCTAACTTCAGATGTGTTCCAGGTAAGGTTGTCGGGACCCTTGCTGTTCGTATTGCTGACCTTACCGAGAACATTAATAGCAACCTCAGACTTTTCACAGATCATGCACATATCTGTAACGAGATATTTCCTCAAAGAAGCTGCACAAATATTTAGTCACGTCTTGATGAGGTTTCAGAGTGGTACAGAGATTCGCAAGGTGTTTCGAACATTCAAAAATGTAAAATTGTTTACTTAAAAAACAAAACATGTAGTAGCCTACGACTGGAGTCGGTCAACTGATACAAATAACAGAGTTAACACTTTGAAGGGATATGAAATGTTATGATCACACAGGCCCAGTCGTAGCTAAAGCACTTGCCTGACTTCGGTTTTTGAGTGGAATAATACAATCAGTCTGTAAAGCAAAAGCTTCCAAAACACTGTGTGCCCGTCCAAGCATATTTCTCGGGTGCTTAGGACTAACAGGGGATACTGAACGTAGACAGAGAAGGACAGCACGAACGATCACAGATTTGTTTGGCCCGTGCAAGAGACTCACAGAGACAATGAAGAAACTGCATTGGCCGACTCGTGAAGATAGACCCAAACTGTCCACAGTTTCAAGATCCGTCTTCAGACGATAAATCTGGAAATATGCTACAACGCATTACGTATCGCTCCTGTAGAGATCGTGTGGAAAATATTAAATTATGAGTTACAGCACACGCAGAGGCATTTAAACAGTCATTTATCCCTAGCTTCATTCAAGTACCCTCTGCTTGCACTTCATGCGGGTTTGTAGAGCATGGAGGTAGACGTACATACCGTTGTGACACTCCTGTTCACTTCTGTTATAGACAGCGCAAACCATCAGTAAGCTACACCGCTGAATACGATATCCAGTGAATGTGAATAGTATTATTTACAATGATTTATAAGCGGGTTTATACAAGAGGTTGAGAATGTAGGACAATAAATAGAAACAATAAGAGAAAGAAAACACCACATTTTTCATTCAATAGGTTTTCTAAGCTCTAGTGAAAGACGAGTAATATACAGTATGTGCAACAACAAATGGATAGAGAATGCAGAAAAATGGTCTCCCTCAGGGAAGTGTGCTGTCTGCGCTGTTATGCAATATCTACACAAGTGGCCAGCCAACTAACTCTTCACGTAAGGCATACACGCTGATGACAAAGCATTCGCTGCCCAAGGTTAGACCTTGGCCAAGTATTACGATGAAAACCAACTGAAACCGAACCCTGGAAAGACCCAAGTTTGTGCATTACATCTTAGAAATAGGGAAGCCAAAAGGAAACTGAACATCACTTGGAGAGGAGAACAACTATTCCACTGCGAAACTCCTAAATACCTTGGGGTGAAGATAGACCGTTCCCTCACATTCGAAGCCCAGTGTGAAGAAACGAGCCTCAAAGTAAAACCGCGGAACAACATCATCCGCAAACTTACAGGAACCACCTGGGGTGCCCAGCCAAAAGTGCTTAGGACATCTGCCTTGACATGACCATAAACAGCCAAGACTAAGGTCAAGAAAAAGCTTCCTACAGAAAACTATGGCAATTCGTTCATCTCCCAGAACTCGCAGAGAGGAGCTCTGGCGAGACTTCCTAGCTGAATACAAGCACTTAACGGTCAAGGAGGAAATAGCTGAAGGTTCACACCTGCCATTCGTGACCAGGAAGACTTTGAACAGACTGCGAGTTGGGGTGTCAAGGTGCAAAGCCAACCTCAGGAAGTGGGGCTTCAGTAATGAGGAGGAGACTTGTCAGTGTGGTGACGTACAGGACGAACAACGTCTGCTAGTCTGCAGGAACCTACCGGCTGCATGCACTGTCTCTGATCTTGCTGCAGCCGGCGAAACTGCTGTGACAACCGCCGAATACTGGGTCCGTCAAAAAATGTAATCATCTTACTGCTTGTTTGTGTATATTATTGAATCTGTGTCATAAATACTACTGTACATATTTAATTTTGCAAATCTGTATGTGAATCAATACTTATTAGTTTTTGTAATTATTTTATGTCAAGGACTCGAAAAATAAAATAATAAAAATAAACAACAAAAGAGGAAAAACAAGAATGGAAGTCCAAGAAGAGAATTCACAGAGTGAAAAGGATGCAAGACAGTGAAGTTTTGCTGGTACAGCTATACTCAGTGAAAGTGAGGAAGAATTGCACGATTTGCTGACTGGAATAGACAGTGTAATGGGCAGAGAATATGGATTGAGACTAAACAGAACAAAGATTAAAGTAATGATTAGTAGCAGTAATGAGATTAGGGATAAACTTGATATTAAAATTATAGACCACAAATCCGAGTAAGTGAAGGAATTCCGTTACATCGGAAGGAATAAAACACGAAGCAAGAAGGACATAAAAAGCAGAGGAGCACAGACAAAGAGGACATCCGTGGCCAAAATAAATCAACTGTTATCAAACATCGGTCTTTGTTCGAGGAAGAAATTTCTGGATGTACGTTTGGGGCCCAGCATTGTATCGTAGTGAATAACAGACTGTAAGGAAAATGCGAAAAAAGACAATCGAAGTGTTCGAGATGCGGTGACGCAGAAAGGTGTTGAAAATTAACTGGACTGATGATGTAAGACACGAGCAGGTTCACCGCACTATCGGCGAGGAAAGGAAAATGTGAAAAGGCGCAGTCTATAAGATGGGACAGAATGACAAGACATGTGTTGGGGAGTAGCTATCGTGGTACTAGACGGAGGCGTAGGTGGTAAAAACTGGAGGGGAAGACAGAGACTGCACTATATACAACATTTCAGTGAGGACGTTGGGTGTAACTGCTAATTTGAGATGAGAGGAGAGATGCGCAGGAGAGAAAGTCCTGGCGGGCCGCGTCCAACCAGCCAGAAGAAAAAATGGTTCAAATGGCTCTGAGCACTATGAGACTTAACATCTGAGGCCATCGGTCCCCTGGAACGTAGAACTACTTAAACCTAACTAACCTAGGGACATCACACACATCCATGACAGAGGCACGATTCGAACCTGCGACAGTAGCAGCAGCGCGGTTGCGGGCTGAAGCGCCTAGAACCGCTCGGCCACCGCGGCCGGCCCAGTCAGAAGAGTGAAGGCTCACAAAAACGGGTCCCTCAGGGATATAAAACAACATGTTACAGGACTGTGTGGTTCCTGTTCTCTTGTAACATATAGTCATACAGTGAAGGTTAGAGTTCCCTTTTAGGAGCACTAAATGGATAGTGAATTGTAGAAACGGGCATTTTTCAAAGAGACTTCCTATAGCACACGATAGCATGAAGTTCTCTTCTGTTCTCTTCAGACCAAACCAGTTCCAGAACCCCAAAAATAACTATCGTGGATGAGCTAACTGCCTCTCGGGACTGACACACGTAAGAAACCATTTCTACAATTGCTATTACATCAGAACGAGAAAGGTCAGGTAGACAGACATCATCAGAATCTTCAACTTTGAAAATGGAGTGATTAAATTAAATCTAATTACTCTTGCGTTTGAACGTCGAGTGTAGTCTAAGAATGTGCAAGTCGTCCGACTCCGTGTAAAATTATTACACGACATGTGAAAGTGTGATATCATAATACGAACAGACAGGCACAGCAGTTTCATAGAAACCAAGACAATGATATTTTAATAAAATCTGGATCTCGATTGGTAGAAAAGACTCTCTTTATTTACTATAAGCCAGATGAGGATCTCATTTAAGAGAAAAGTTATTGCAAAGTGGAAATACAAAAGTAAGTTCCATCATATTTCTTCACGAATACATTGAGGGTTAGGAGAGCTCTAGTCTGTTTACATATACTCGTATTTTATGTCTCTTACTATTTTACTACCACTCCGGAAGCAGTAATCTATATTACTAATCGGCTAAGAGTACCACCATACGAGCTACCGAGAAGCGCTCCCCTGCTGTACACAGACTTCACAAGTTGCTCCACAGCGCGGCGCTGCAGGAAATAGCCTTTTGTCATCGTTTTGATCTGCGTGTGTGTATGTGTGTGTGTGTGTGTATGTGTGTGTGAATTCCTAAGGGACCAAACAGCAGAGGTAATCGTTCCCTAGACTTTCACGCTAATTAAAGTAGCTTATGCTAAGAACAACACGGACACCCATGCCCGAGGGAGGACTCGAACCTCCTGTCCTGCGGGAGGGGCCACGCAATCCGTGACATGGCGCCTCAAACCGCGCGGCCTATCGGCTTGACTCGCTTTGATCTGCCGCTGCTGCTGCACCGCCGTCTTTCGGTTCCGTCACGGAGCCTGATGAGCAGGATGCCCGTCTTTCACTTCTCTTACTGAATAAAATAGGCAATTTAAAAGTAAATTCTGTGCGCCACTATTTGTCGAAGGAAAAGTGGTTAAAGATTTACTAAAAAGGCAGCCAGTTTACCCAACTGAGTGGCGGCTACAAATGGTTATCATGCGTCATCAACCTAGCTGACAGTTGGTCACTCTATTGAAAGAAGAAAAATATCTTCTCGATAATGTTGCCGTCCATGTGTGATTCCCACCACAGATTCATGTTCATTGCCGTTATCAGATTTACATGAGTTCAAGAATTGATTGCTTCATAAGTAGTTAACTGACAATGAAATTAAATTTCCTTAAAGAACGCAGTTGTAGGTAGACTGTGATCACTTCCGTCTTGTAATTGTTTTCTTACTGCATTAATACGGACACAGTTTCTTTTCAAATAGTTTTCAGCTAGTCTGTGTAGGGCTAGAAGGTATGTTCTATTTAGTTTTGACGCACACGCTAAGGAGAGCACAGTTTTTGATCGGCCTTTGAATGTTTCTCTTAAATTTGCTGAAGATGTTATAAAAAGTTGCTGGGTGTTGCACAGTTTTGTTCGTGATCGGGACACCTACTGGTCTGAAGACACTTTGAGCTGTTGCGGGATAAATGACATGTCAACAGACCCAACAAAGGAGGGAAGAAACGTCAGTGACACTCGCCAATCACCTTCTTCACTGAAGGACGTTTCCCTATGCAGTTTATCTGAATATTCCTCAAACTCCATGGCTGGATGGAAGTTCCTCACCTTTACAGATGAAATCTTCTGTATTGATGTCCATCTCTAGCCAGCAGTATGACCCACACGACCGTATTACCAAATTAGAGTGTGCAGTAATGCCAGTACGTCACCAGCCGACTAACACGCGGCGTTACCTAGTGACGGGAACAACCGAGTGGAAACAGTCGATTCATTCCATTGTTGGAAGGCAATCGACTCATTCAGCTATAGTTATACGTGTCGCTTGGATTATTCATTCATTTTTTTAAGTGAAATAGTCTGTGGGAGCAACTGAATCAAAACAATCGATTCAGTCGGTTGGACTAGTCATTCACTGTTTTGAGTGAAGGCTTTCTGTGTGAGCAACCAAATGAAAACAATCGTTCAGTTGGTCGCACTACTCATTCATTATTTCGAATGGAACTGGTGTGTGGGAGCAACCGAATTAAAACAATCGTGTCAGTCGGTTGTAGTTGCACCTGTCGGTTGGATTATTATTCACTTATTATTTTCGAGTGAAAGCAGTCAGTGGGCGCAATCGAATGAAAAGATTCTACACCGTTGAATCTTTGATGGTGACTGACTTATTCATGAAACTTCCTGGCAGATTAAAACTGTGTGATGGACCGAGACTCGAACTCGGGACCGCGATAGCCAAATATCCCGACGAGTCTCGGTCTGGCACAGTTTTAATCTTCCAGGAAGTATCATATCAGCGCACACACCGCTGCAGAGTGACAATCTCTTTCTGAATTATTGCCGGCCGGTGTGGCCGAGCGGTTCTAGGCGCTTCAGTCTAGAACCGCGCGACCGCTACGGTCGCAGGTTCGAATCCTGCCTCGGGCATGGATGTGTGTGATGTCCTTAGGTTAGTTAGGCTTAAGTAGTTGTAACTTCTAGGGGACTGATGACCTCAGATGTTAAGTCCCATAGTGCTCAGAGCCGTTTGAAGCATTTTCTAAATTATTCATTCTTTCTAGTCAGGTGAAAGCAATCAGTAGTTTTTCTGTCAGTTGAATCACATACAAAAAAATTCGATAAGCCCCGACGTGTGGGTGAAATCGGATTATTTTCCCAGACACAGTTTGTAGACGGGGAAGCGGGGAAATAAGAGGGGCTCGCTTGCGTTTCAATGCTAATAACGCCAGTGGGCGCACGCCTCCTACCTGTCATCAGACATAAATTACGCATGAGAGTAACAAGGATTTGTGAAAGCGCATTATAGAGATGTTCATATTCAGATGTAGTACTAACTTGTTATAAGGAAAATTAACGTAAATGACATGAACTCTGTACAGCTCAATGAGTAGAAGGCAAATGGCATTTAATACATTCAATTGTCTGACAGGAGGGGCGACGTCGCCGTGTATGCGATCGACCATTGTCGGCGGCTTCTCATTGTCTCAATAAAATCAAGTGTCAATCCGGGGAAATCCTGAGGTACTGCAGCCTAGCTGGTGATGCAATGGTGAGCGCAATGGTTCCCTTACGAATATATGAAGAAGAAAAACACTTTGCTTCGTTTCAGCAACAGTTCGGATTCCGTTTTATAGAAAATACGTGATGTTGTCCACAAATGCAAAATCATTTGAATATTCGGCCATTTATTTGCCTGGAAGGTAAATATTTTGAACAGAAAACTAAGTCATCGCCTGCATACGTACTTCCAACGTTTTCAGTTTTACAGGTAATGTCATAGGTATAAAAAATTCACAAACACAAAATTTCAGGATTATCTGTATGATGTTATGAATCTGTATGGAGCTAGGAGAGATTAATTAATATTTATTAGTCCGTTTTAAAACCGTGTTATGTTACAAAGTTTTTTCTATTTAAATAGTTATTTTCTACTTTTTGGTCTTGTGTGGGTGACATTTTTCAGTTGGTTTCAAACATTTTGATGAGATCACAGCAGAACATGTGGTAAGCTTCAGGTTTATTTTTGTTTCTCTTCAAATGAGCCAACAGGTATACTACTGCCCCATACGCATATCTAGTGAGAAGACCGTGAATGTAAAAACTAGAGAGAATCGAGCTGACAGGGTAGCTTAGCAGCAATCGTTCGTTAAGTGGGAAACATTCGCGACTGCAGCAAGAAAACAGGGAAATAGCAGTGCTACACCAAGTACCTACTCCCTGTCACTCACCAGTAAAGAAAGCAAGTTACCATTGCATTGCCATTCAGTTCTGAGTTAAGTTGAGAGTTTCAGGTCTACAGCTCATCGGGAAGTTAGTCTAAAATCAGCTGCAAAATTTGTACCGAACTGGCAGACCGACGGAAAAACGAAGTACCATCCACCACACACCACACTCGAAAGCGAATTAAAATTGCAGTGTCATCCAGTTCTTAAAATGGTTCAAATGGCTCTGAGCACTATGGGACTTAACTTCTGAGGTCATCAGTCCCCTAGAACTTAGAACCACTTAAACGTAACTAACCTAAGGACATCACACACATCCATGCCCGAGGCAGGATTTGAACCTGCGACCGTAGCGGTCGCGCGGTTCCAGACTGTAGCGCCGAAAGCGGCTTGGCCACTCTGGCCGGCCCCAGTTCTTAGACCGAGTACGTACTCTCCGCCACACACCAGAAAAGAAAGCGAGTTAATGTTACAGTAACATGCAGTTCTGAGCTATGTTGAAAGTTTCAAGTCTCTAGCTTACCGGGAAGCTAGTTTAAAATCAACTGCAAAATTTGGACCGAAGCAAACAGACAAGAAACCGACCCAATAAAAATGTGTTAAAAAGTGATTGTTCATTGATATATACACAAATTTACAGTGTAATACACTATATTAAACTTTTAAAACCAACCAAGAACTGATATTAATGGCGAAAATACGAAAATTCGTATTTCAGTAAGAAAATACGTACATTTTGAGAGTACTTTATTTTTAGAAATTCAGTTTTCATTCACATCTCGAAATAAGATACTTTATTTGTCTCTAAAAAAGTTATCAACCCTAGTTATGTTTCACGTGTAACCAAAAAGGCTGAAAAGCATGTAAACATCACTCAAACCGGACGAGTGAATGGAAACATTCGTATAACGGCCGCAACCAACGGAGACTTGCTTCAGTCTCACACTCAATGAAACCATTCAAACAGGGCGAATGAATGAATTGAACACCGTAAAGCAGTGTAATCGCCCATACCACAGTGTCTGGCTGCAACATGGTCCAGATAACGTTCGTCTATGACCTCCGTCTGATTGTGAGCTTGCAGTGGCTTGGAAAACTAGTTCATGCTACAAAAAAACAAATCAGATCGAAACTCGAAAAAGGACCGGTGCCATGCTATCTCCATTTATGAAAGACAATATCCCGACTGACGACTCACCCACCCCTTGAATCATCATCGCCCAGCACAAATCACTGAGAAAAGAAACACGAAATTTCGAGAGTGTGTTGATCTTATACTGTAGGCGTCCTTTAAGAAGGTATCTTTCTTAATTCACACCTAAGAGGGTGAAATAGGGCATGGATGGATTTTTGTTTTTTGAAAATATGTCACTATGAAGGCAATTTTGAAGCTAGACCTACGAAAATTGTCCGCAGCTCGTGGTCGTCCGGTAGCGTTCTCGCTTCCCGCGCCCGGGTTCCCAGGTTCGATTGCCGGCGGGGTCAGGGATTTTCTCTGCCTCGTGATGACTGGGTGTTGTGTGATGTCCTTTGGTTATTTAGGTTTAAGTAGTTCTAAGTTCTAGGGGACTGATTACCATAGATGTTAAGTCCCATAGTGCTTAGAGCCATCTGAAACATTTTTTGAACCTACGAAATTTAGTGTTTGGTTCCAATGCTAGAAATTAAGAAAAGCACGTTTCAGCATTTTTGAAAATTCCCGCCATAGAGGTGAAATAGTGGACAAAAGGCTCTTTCTTGAACACATCATTACTGAAGAACTACTGAAGTGTGGCCGCACGGGGTAGCCGTGCGGTCTTGGGCGTCTTGTCACGGTTGGCGCGGCACCCCCCCCCCCCCCCCCCCCACCTGTCGGAGGTTCGAGTCCTCCCTCGGGCATGCATGGATGTGTGTGTTGTCCTTAGCGTAAGTTAATTTAAATTACATTAAGTAGTGAGTAAGCCTAGAGAGCGATGACCTCAGCAGTTTGGTCCCACAGTCCTTACCACAAATTTCCAAAATTTACTAAAGTGTTTTTAAAGCTACATCCATGAAAATTTGTGTTTGAAGTCCTGGCTAAAAATAAAGTTTCAGTATTTTTGGAAATTCAGCCCCCAGGTGGTGAAGTAGGGGATGAAATATTTTGCCATACTATCTTATTCTGAAAGAATTTTTGAACCTGAATATATGAAAATTTTATTTAGCTCTTCTGTAGGAAGAGAAAATGGCGTGAAAGAGGGCATGAAAATTTTTAAGAAAATATTTCGTTGCATTAAAAAGTTTTTGAAGCTATATCTATGAAAACTGATATTCCACTTCTCTGTTCGACAGAAATAAATGCGTTGGACGATGAAAGTTTCTATCGAAATATCACAAGGACGCAAAAGGCATATTAACAATAACCTTGGGCCACAGTTACCAGAACCGCTTTCCGCACGGAAGTATATTCGGAAGAGATCATACTTCTGTAGCATTAATTACAGTGAAAAGTTAAGGTGTTGCAGTTCGCGTTAACATAAAAATTCGGCTAAACAAAAACTAAAAAATTTGTACAGGCTATGAAGTGTACGCGAGCCAAGCAAAGGGCGGTAAGCTAGTAACAACATAAATCGCCGAGGGACTTTTTGGTGTGGCTCCCGAAAGTGTATTCACTTTGCAGTCAAAAGTTACAAGAGTTAAGATGTGTCCGCCTTTTGTTCCATTTCAAGCGACACGCCGCGCGCGGTCGGCAGTTGGCTTTAGCACAGAGGGCCCGCACGCACCCTTTGGGCCAGTTTCTGAGGCATTCCAGGAAACGCTCCCATTACTGCCTGCAGGGCTGTGTGCGGCGGAAGCGTTCAAAAAGGGACGCGGCGCCGTACACAGGTCGTGTTCAAAGGGACCTGCCGCTTCCCCCGCGGCAGGCCGAAGGTCCACACGCGGGCGCCGCTTAGGACGCTAAAGATAGAGAGCCGCGCGTGTAACCGATGCTTCCGGCACAAACACTAAAGACGTGCAAATATTAAATGTGAGGTAACGCGTCCTGTACTAAACGGCTTGGGCCAGAGAATGGAGAGTGTGGACAACTCAGGCTAACGACTTCAAACAGTCTTCTACATTGCTGGTGCCTACAGCTGGCGGTCTGGTGGCCAGCGGGTGACGACGACGGGGCGCGGACCTAAAATTTCATCCGCTCTCCGAGTGATCAACCGTGCGCACGGCTACTTTTCGAAATAGGTCAGCTGCGACTGGAGGTCAGTTTCTTGAATCAAGTAAACTGCGTGCGGAGGAAAACAAAAGTGATGTTGGCACCACAGTATTCTCCTTCAAATCTCTCTATGACTGCCAAGCTAGACCAGTCATATGTACCCTTGATGAAATACCCATGCCCGAATGGAGCACCCGTCACGTTGTTTAAAGACACACGGGAACTATTTTCATTCCTTATGATAACACTAAGGCAACGGCCTTGCCGCAGTGGATACACCGGTTCTCGTGAGATCACCGAAATTAAGCGCTGTCGGGCGTAATCGGCTCTTGGATGGGTAACCATCCAGGCCGCCATGCGCAGTTGCCATTTTTCGGGATGCACTCACCCTCGTGTTGCCAATTGAGCTGCTACTCGTCCGAATAGTAGCGGCTTCGGTCAAAAATACCATCATAACGACCGGTAGAGCGATGTGCTGACCCCACGCCCCTGCTATCCACATCCTTCAGTGAGGATGACACGGTGGTGGGATGGTCCCGGTAGGCGACACGTTGCATGAAAACGGAGTGCTATGATAACAATAAACGGTTTTAAAAAAAATTCAAACGTGTCATAGTTCTATTTCTGTATTTTAAAATCAAATCCTTTACATACTGCACACTATTTTTTTCAAGTCCGGGAGCTCTTTCTGTATCGTTCATTTTACTTTAAAGTAGTAAAGGAGTTTTGCTATTTGGGGAGAAAAGTAACTGATGATGGTCGAAGTAGAGAGGATATAAAATGTAGACTGGCAATGGCAAGGAAAGCGTTTCTGAAGAAGAGAAATTTGTTAACATCGAGTATAGATTTAAGTGTAAGGAAGTCGTTTCTGAAAGTATTTGTATGGAGTGCAGCCATGTATGGAAGTGAAACATCGACGATAAATAGTTTGGACAAGAAGAGAATAGAAGCTTTCGAAATGTGGTGGTACAGAAGAATGCTGAAGATTAGATGGGTTGATCACATAACTAATGAGGAGGTATTGAACAGAATTGGGGAGAAGAGAACTTTGTGGCACAACTTGACAAGAAGAAGGGATCAGGTGGTAGGACATGTTATGAGGCATCAAGGGATCACAAATTTAGCATTGGAGGGCACCGTGGAGGGTAAAAATCGTAGAGGGAGACCAAGAGATGAATACACCAAGCAGATTCAGAAGGATGTAGGTTGCAGTAAGTACTGGGAGATGAAGAAGCTTGCACAGGATAGAGTAGCATGGAGAGCTCCATCAAACCAGTCTCAGGACTGAAGACAACAACAACTATTCCGAGTATCAACGACTGCGTCAACAAAATGATAAACAGAGTGTTTTCCGTAAGATCGTGCAAAAGTGTACAGGGCGTAGAGAATGCTCCATTTAACAATTTGAGGTAGGGAACCTGGGGACGGAAAAGCCAGATTAAGGAGATATGGAAGTAAACTTGTCCACGCCTTTGTCTAGCGTTATTGTTTTCCAGCTTATTTACAACTAACATGCGCACAAGTTTACACGTTTATTCCGATGCACATCGTTCATTTCCTGCAGGGAAACAAGGATGGCGAGCATGATTACCAGGAAGTGTGCCTGGCTGTCTTAATGCACACCTGTACTTGAGGTTCGTGCAAAGAGCTCTACCTGAGTTACTGGAGAACGTGCCCTTGGCTATTCGTGAGAGGATGTGGATACAACATGACGATGCACCGCCTCACTTCAGTGCGGTTGTCTGCAACCGTCTCAGTGCTGTATTTCCTGGTCGCTGGACTGGAAAGGGGAGCCGTACTCCATGGGCTGCGAGGTGATCTGATTATTTTCTACGGATATATCTAAGGCCCCTTGTGTACGAGACCCCAGCGGATACGGAGATAGAATTAGTTTCCAGGATTTTAGCTGCCTGCGACGTGATTCGAAACACACCAGGGATATGAGTCAAGGTGCGTCAGAATCGTGTCCGCCAATGCCATGCTTGCATTGAGGTTAATGGCCGTCAGTTCCACCCCATTTTCCAAGATACAGTACAAATGGTACTTTCATCGTGTCATTGATGGCATTTACAGTTAACTAATGTAAATAAAAAGGTACACAGTAATGTGATTTTATTCCTATTATCTCCTTAAGCTAGCATTTTCGACCGCCGGTTTCCTACCTCAAACTGTTCAGCGGAGCGTCCTCTATGTCATGTTAAATTTTTGCATTCTCTCTTGGAAATACCCTGTACGTGGATGTGCACCCTGAAAATTTAGGCTCAAAGCTGTGTGAAATGCCTCACAAGCGTTGGTTGTTCTTTCAGTGTTCCAACAAAACAGTCCCTCTATCGGAATGCGTTACGAAAAACCAGGGCACGTCTGAAGAGACGGCCTGTGCCTAGCGTTGTCGTCATGCGCACAGACGTGGGCGCGACCCTCGCTGCTGCCGTCCCAAGGAGACCCTGATTCTCCACCGCCGCCGCACTATCCGTGCAGGTACTTGCCTAGATGCAAACAAGCCCATTTCTTGATTCTCCAGCCTGAAAATCTCAGTGACTGGGGTGTAATTGTGTTCAGTGATGAGTCCCAAGTCGATATGGATCCCAATTACCAGCGAAGACGCGTCCGGAGACACCCCAGACAGCGGTCGGATACCAACATGACTGTCGCCCGCCATTCCCCCTGGCAACCAGGGCTGCCATTTCTTCCCATAGCAGGAGCCCTGTGGCTGTCACCGGTGGCACATTTAGAGCACAGCGGTACTTCGACGATATTCTACGCTGCGTTTTGTTGCCTTTCGTGGGAAGCCGTCCTGGGCTTGCACTTCAGCAAGATAATGCCCGTCCGCGTACGGCCAGAGTTTCTACCGCCTGCCTTCGTGCTAGTCAAACCCTACCTTCGTCAGCGAGGTAGCCGGATCTCTCCGTAGCTAAGACCGTTCGTAGCATTATGGACAGGACCCTCCAACCAGCTCGGGATTTTGACGATCCAAAGCGCTAGTTGGACAAAATTTGGCATGATATCCCTCAGGACGTCATCCAACAACTCAATAAATCAATGCTAAGCAGAATTACTGCTTGTATATGGGCCAGAGGTGGATCAACGCGTTGATAACTTGCTCAGTGTGTGAATTAATCTCTTCAATATACCATCCAAGTTATCAAAAATTGTAATCCTTTGTTTGTCTGTACATGTACGTCACATCTATCGATTTCCATCCTATTCGGGTACTTCTTTCGTGGTCCTCGCATGTTTTCCTCACATTGTAGTAATAATAATAGTAATAATAATAGTAATGGTTACTACAAATATTGGAAATATACAAAGTAGATCCTAAATTGATACAGTTCCTAAACATAGTAATGAAAAATTGGAAAACCACACTTAATATCCAAACAAATTCAAATAATGTCACATCGCAGCCAATACAGATTAAGCGTGGAATATACCAAGGAGACTCATTAAGTCCTTTCTGGTTCTGCCTTGCTCTGAACCCATTATCCAACATGCTAAATAATACAAATTATGGATATAATATTACTGGAACATACCAACACAAAATCACACATTTGCTATACATGGATGATCTAAAACTACTGGCAGCAACAAATCAACAACTCAAGCAATTACTAAAGATAACAGAAGTATTCAGCAATGATATAAATATGGTTTTTGGAACAGACAAATGTAAGAAAAATAGCATAGTCAAGGGAAAACACACTAAACAAGAATATTACATATTGGATAACCACAGCGACTGCATAGAAGCGATGGAAAAAAACAGATGTCTATAAATATCTAGGATACAGACAAAAAATAGGAATAGACAATACAAATATTAAAGAAGAACTAAAAGAAAAATATAGACAAAGACTAACAAAAATATTGAAAACAGAATTGACAGCAAGAAAAAAGACAAAAGCTATAAATACATATGCTATACCAATACAGACCTACTCATTTGGAGTAGTGAAATGGAGTAACACAGACCTAGAAGCACTCAATACACTAACACGATCACAATGCCACAAATATAGAATACATCACATACATTCAGCAACAGAAAGATTCACATTAAGCAGAAAGGAAGGAGGAAGGGGATTTATAGACATAAAAAACGTACATTATGAACAGGTAGACAATTTAAGAAAATTTTTTATAGAACGAGCAGAAACTAGCAACATACACAAAGCAATCACTCATATAAATACATCGGCATTGCAATTTCATAACCACTTCTACAACCCTTTAGATCACATAACATCAACAGATACAAAGAAAGTAATTTGGAAAAATAAAACACTACATGGCAAGCACCCGTATCATCTAATACAGCCACACATCGATCAAGACGCATCCATCACATGGCTAAGAAAAGGCAATATATACAGTGAGACGGAAGGATTCATGGTTGCAATACAGGATCAAACAATAAACACCAGATATTGTATCAAGCATATTATTAAAGATCTTAATACCACAACAGATAAATGCAGACTTTACAAACAACAAATAGAAACAGCAGATCACATCACAAGCGGATGTACAATTCTAGCAAATACAGAATACACCAGAAGACATGACAATGTAGCAAAAATAATACATCAACAGCTTGCCATACAACATAAACTAATAAAACAACACGTTCCCATATACAAGTATGCACCACAAAATGTACTGGAGAATGATGAATACAAATCATACTGGAACAGAACCATTATAACAGATGAAACAACACCACATAACAGACCTGACATCATACTCGCCAATAAAAAGATGAAATTAACACAACTAATCGAAATATCCATACCCAATACAATAAATATACAGAAGAAAACAGGAGAAAAACTTGAAAAATACATCCAACTGGCTGAGGAAGTCAAGGACATGTGGCATCAGGATAAAGTTGACATTATACCAATTATACTTTCAACTACAGGAGTCATACCACACAATATCCACCAGTACATCAACGCAATACAGCTACATCCAAACGTATATATACAACTACAGAAATCTGTAATTATTGATACATGTTCAATTACCCGAAAGTTCCTAAATGCAATGTAACACATACCGTACAGTTAAAAGGAAGTCACGCTTGATCAAGGTCCGCGTCACTTTCCATTTCTAACCAGACATAACGTCTGAGAAAGGGAAGAAATAGCAGTGGTAACAGTAATGATAGTGACAGATACAAAAAGAATTTACAGGCGTACAAAATATTTGATATCTGATAGAGCGAGTTCTGGGGACAAGAAATTTAACGAGACAGCAGCAGCTAAGAATACTGGGAAATGAGGAAGATATGGTTGGAAATAAGGATGTACAGGGGTAACGTGTGTGTACAGGGCCAATGGTAATCCTTATAGTTGCTTTAGTAGATATATCACCAACTGTCTTCTGAAGCCGGAGATGTTATTCAGTTCTGTAATACAGGGTGATTCAAAAAGAATACCACAACTTTAAAAATGTGTATTTAATGAAAGAAACATAATATAACCTTCTGTTATACATCATTACAAAGAGTATTTAAAAAGGTTTTTTTCAGTCAAAAACAAGTTCAGAGATGTTCAATATGGCCCCCTCCAGACACACGAGCAATATCAACCCGATACTCCAACTCGTTCCACACTCTCTGTCGCATATTAGGCGTAACAGTTTGGATAGCTGCTGTTATTTCTCGTTTCAAATCATCAATGGTGGCTGGGAGAGGTGGGCGAAACACCATATCCTTAACATACCCCCATAAGAAAAAATCGCAGGGGGTAAGATCAGGGCTTCTTGGAGGCCAGTGATGACGTGCTCTGTCACGGGCTGCCTGGCGGCCGATCCATCGCCTCGGGTAGTTGACGTTCAGGTAGTTACGGACAGATAAGTGCCAATGTGGTGGCGCTCCATCCTGCTGAAATATGAATTGTTGTGCTTCTTGTTCGAGCTGAGGGAACAGCCAATTCTCTAACATCTCCAGATACTGTAGTCCAGTTACAGTAGCACCTTCGAAGAAAAAGGGACCAAAAACTTTATTGGATGAAATGGCGAACAAATGTACAACTAAATGAAACTTTATAGCTCCCTTAATTCGCCGACAGATAGTGCTTAGCTCTGCCTTTTGTCGTTGCAGAGTTTTAAATTCCTAAAGTTGTGGTATTCTTTTTGAATCACCCTGTATAATGCTGGAGGTTACTCCAGAGTCGGGTTCCTGCTACTGAGAAGGACTTCGCGAAAGTGGTTGGACGACAGAGTGGGACACAAAGGATTTTGTTCTTTTTGGAACTGGCGTCTCTGCCATATTGTTCGGACAAGAGCGTTATGGTCGAGGACAGATGTCAGAGACAGTGTTCCTTGCTAAGACGGTAGAGAAGACAGAGGGTACTGAAATCTCCTCGCTTATCTCTACGCAGCCACGATATCAATGCATATGATGGTGACACATAATCAGAGAGACGAACGTCAGAGACAGAAAGAACGCAGGCATTCTAACCAGTTCCAGCGCCGTGGGCTTTCCTGAGAAAGGTGTCGCAGGATAACATCGCTGTAGCCAATAACTGGAACTAAAAGTGTTTGTGCAGGTTCCTTTTTCAGTTTAAGAGGGCTTTTTATATTTTTGTAGGGCATGGAGAGAAAGATGCTGATAATATCTTGCACAATGCAGTTACGTGATCTGAAACACATGATGGCTTTTTTCACAGTCTTGCAAGTAACGGGCTTTAGACAGAATTTTTATTGGCTACAGTCGTTTACTCACATGAAGTAATCAACGGGTCATTTATTTCTTTTGTTGTTCAGTTGTGGTTGCAGAGAATGTAAATTACCGGTTCAATTCATCAGCTGGCACAATGCTGTAGCTTTATACCGAAATCACACATGTATGGGCATGCCTGAGTTTAGCATTTCTCACAGCTTGCCTGGCTCACGTTCCGCTTCTTCTTGTAAGCAACATGATTTTCAGGCATAGGGCGCAGATGGTGTGCTGACGTCCAGCGTCTCTGAGATTCATGAGCTGTTTCAGATTTTCAGTTAGTTAAGGTGCTGGTTTCCTCCTTACTTATCCGATCTTTAGAGGGTATATTTGTCATGTAGTTGAGTAAGTTTGTTATCAATCCGTGAAGTTCTTCGTTTATGTACGAGAGGGGAATAGAGATGCCCTCAAAATATTTCTTGCCCCTCAGTTTGAATATATTTATCCTCTCGAGCGTTAGTCGCGTAGGGTCGTTGAGATAATGAGTGGCTTTGTGTACGTCCCTCCTGAATCAAGGGATTTCATGTTCGCATGACAGTAGGGGGATTCCAACAACGGTGACCAGAAATATATCGGAACAATAAATCGCGGTCCAATAGGTCACGGTCCTGCCGCTCTCAAATCTGACGTGTGATGGGGATATTTCTCCTTCTTACCCGAGGTACTTTGCTATCTTCTTACAAACAAACACCATTCTAGCGCGATATCTGATTGAGAATCCCACTGAGTGATGTTTCCTTACATACAGAATGTAAGGTATGTTCCTAATGGTCGGACAGGGAGCTGAACTGCCATCCTCGCTACTGCGTGTGCAAGTGTTTTATAGACAGGTGCCTGCGTAGAAGCGGAGCGTGGAGTATACAGCGCTGTAGTTTAGGGGAGGCGTTTGTTAGTTACGTCGTTAGCAGCTGGGCGATAGTAGCGCCGTCTCTGCCCGCGTGTTGTGTTTCTGTTAATTCGCAGAGGTGTCAGCAGTGAGCGCGCGCAGCGCAGTGGCGAGGCATGTTTTGACGCGCACTGTCGCTCTAGCGCGTCGAGCGCTGTGCAATGACAAGGCGCTAGTTTGCGTGCCGATTCGCCGACCTCGAAGGAGCTGGGCAAGGCAGACGCCGGAACACTACAGTGTACATTGAAGGGCTGCCTCACGGATCCCATTAACTGGCGAGGTTTCGTTATATACCGGGTGATCAAAAAGTCAGTATAAATTTGAAAACTTAATAAACCACGGAATAATGTAGACAGAGAGGTAAAAATTGACACACATGCTTGGAATGACATGGGGTTTTACTAGAACCAAAAAAATTGCTAGACGCCTGAAAGATCTCTTGCGCGCGTCGTTTGGTGATGAACGTGTGCTCAGCAGCCATTTTTGTCATGCTTGTACTCCCAGGTTCCCAGACCTCAGTCCGTGCGATTATTGGCTTTGGTGTTACCTGAAGTCGCAAGTGTATCGTCATCGACCGACATCTCTAGGGAAGTTGAAAGACAACATCCGACGCCAATGCCTCACCATAACTCCGCACATGCTTTAGAGTGCTCTTCACAACATTATTGCTCGACTACAGCTATTGTTGAGGAATGATGGTGGACATATTGAGCATTTCCTGTAAAGAACATCATCTTTGCTTTGTCTTAGCTTGTTATGCTAATTATTGCTATTCTGATCAGATGAAGCGCCATCTGTCGGACATTTTACGGACATTTTTATTTTTTTGCTTCTAATAAAACCGCACGTCATTCCAAGCATGTGTGTCAATTTGTACCTCTCAATCTACATTATTCCGTGATTTATTCAGTTTTCAAATTTATACTGACTTTTTGGTCACCTTGTAGAACGCTATCGTGGGAGGCGACGAGTAGACGAATGTGCCAAGTATTGCACGGAAGTCAACGAACAGACACTGATTCTGGTCTACCACCATTAATAGCGAAAAGTAATAAGAGAGAAGTATACGTTTGTAGGAACAAACCGGTACCAGTAAACATGGGTACCCAAACGAGACTTTGGCGAAATACAAGGTGGCCCAAAAGTAAGTTAACATTTGAAAAATCACTGATTGACGAAATAATGTAGGTAGAGAAGTAAATAACGTGGAGTCTTATTGACACCAAAGAATAAGTGCAAAACCCGGACAACAGATGGCGGTGGACAGCAACCCATAAGAAACGACACCTGAGAATCGTTTATAAAATGAGCTGTAGTGAGAGAGAGAGAGAGAGAGAGAGGAACAGATTCGCCAGCAGTCGCGTGGTTTTAACTTTACCAGAAAAGCACTGTTAGCGAAGCTTTACTGCCATAATGGAAAATCCACTGCTGCAGTTCGAGCATCCTTTCGCCATAACAATGGCATTCGAACCGAACGAGTGAAGGTCCAGTGTCAAGTGTAGCTGTGAAGAAAGTTATCACAAATTTCGAAACCACAGGTTGTTTAGACGATCGGCCCCATACTGGGCGATCAGAAACGAGCACTACCGCTGCTGAGGAAAAAAATTAATGCAGACTTCAGCCGGTTCATCTTCGCATGGCGGAGTCAGCGCTCGTGAAGTCGCATATCGCACCAGCACTCCACGCACTACTGTTAGAGAAGCACTAAGACATGCCCTCCAATGCTGTCTTGCAAAATGAATCGCGTATTGACGCTGACAATATTCGTGTCAGGCCATATTTTCCGTTTTTGCCATACTGTTCACCCAGCTTGCATAATTATCAGTAACAAAACTGGAATGCCCTAATTTCTTAGCAATCTGGCGATCAGAGAGGCCCATAACTTTGTTCGCCTTAATACTTGCTTCCTCTTTACCCGATAGAGGCTTTCTACGCGGCTTTCTCACACTAACTGCGGTATAACGTTAGCAGACACACCTGCGAACTCTAACTGCAGCGAACTGTTGACATCCATCGCTGTGCGCCTCATCTATTGGTCCTACCTCTTGTTACCCAAAAGACCGGTTTTTTTCAGTTTTTAAGTACTCGGTCTAATGCTAATGATAAAATGAGAATGTATTTTGTTCTGAGCCGGCCGGAGCCGGCCAGAGTGGCTGTGCGGTTCTAGGCGCTACAATCTGGAACCGAGCGACCGCTACGGTCGCAGGTTCGAATCCTGCCTCGGGCATGGATGAGTGTGATGTCCTTAGGTTAGTTAGATTTAATTAGTTCTAAGTTCTAGGTGGCTGATGACCTCAGAAGTTAAGTCGCATAGTGCTCAGAGCCATTTGAACCTGAACTGTGAAACACTCTATTGAAGCTATCGACCTGCTAAGTGATATTACGTGGGACCACAATTTCTTAGGAAGCTGGTAAGATATTTCGCTAAGGTTTATCCATAAAGTGATTTGTTAATTCGCTATCCAGACTCATATTTAACATATTTTACGCAGTTGGAGATTGGAAGCCACCGGTACACTATAATATAAAGAGGGACGATCAAAATCAAGCATTCTAGAAAGTAAGGTAACAGTCACAGCATAGAATGAAATTTTCACTCTACAGCGCAGTGTGCGCTGATATGAAACTTCCTGGCAGATTAAAACTGTGTGCCGGACCGAGACTCGAACTCAGGTCTGTTGGTAGAGCACTTGCCCGCGATAGGCAAAGGTCCCGAGCTCGAGTCTCGGCCCGGCACACAGTTTTAATGTGCCAGGAAGTTTCAGTCACAACATACATTAACTGTTTACAGCCGTAACTTCGCTAGAACAATCGAAGCATTTTCTAGAACTGAATAAAAGTACTTACTGATGATGGCACAAGGTGCGTTCAAAAGGAAAATGATTGGCGGACTTGAATCCCCTTAATGGAGTCTCAAAACACGGATACTGCTAGAGATTAAAAATAAATGGATGATTAGAAGAATAAGATCAAGTAAGCATCTTTTCTTAAGTTACACAAAGCAACCTTGCTATCGAAACAAGAGTAGTTTAAACGTAGACGGCCCCCATCAGTGGCGGCTGGTGCTCATTCTCGTGTTGCTGGGATCCAGAAAAAATTCAGTAAACTTTACTACGGAATTACTCCGAGATGTATGTTATACAACCATCATTTCTATCATACTGCTAAAAACACTTCAAAAACAGTAAATATTTTAATTATACACTTATAAATCCAAGCCTGATAAAAGAAATGCTGTAGGTAATAATAAAGTATATACAGAAATGGAGTCGTTGCTGGTACTTAGCTACAGTATTGTAGGTTGGTTCAAATGGCTCTGAGCACTATGGGACTAAACATCTGAGGTCATTAGTCCCCTAGAACTTAGAACTACTTAAACCCAACTAACCTAACATTACACACATTCATGCCCGAGGCAGGATGCGAACCTGCGACCGTAGCGGTGGTTCGAAAATGTAGCGCCTAGAACCGCTCGGCCACTCCGGCCGGCTCACCTTAATTCCCTGTCAGAAAAGCGTCATATGAAAGCTCCGTATCTTATTTTGAAAAACGTTCAGCAGATTTCGGTTCCAACTATAACAGAAATATCGCTAGAGCAGAGCTAGTTAAAGGAACAGATACTCTCAAATTTCAGCGGAAAGAGCTGATGAAGAGCACTAACATAGATTCCAATTCGGTTATTTCGAATGTTTTGTTTTTGATATATGTATTAAGAGATGCTTATGCGAACATCGAAATAAATGTGAAGATTTTTACAATTTCAATGCAGTTTCACCAAATTAAAGGTCATAAAAAACTACTTATGTTGCGGTGTAGGTGAAGGAGACTGTCAAATTCAGCTTTCTGGCCAACGGAGTGTGACACAGCTGCTAAATTTGACTTCACTGACGTTATCAATGATTTTTCTGCTCTCAAAGCAAGGAAATGGAAAGACAAATTATAATAACACCACAGTTCTAGTAAAGGAATGTGTTCTCAACACATAATTATAGCCCTTTTCCCTTTATTTTGTGTTAATGATTCGTACAGTGTTATTATTTTAATAGGAGCAAATAAAGTGTGTTCTTTATTATACATCACGATGAAAGCAATGTACCGTAGCTGCCACAAACAATAAGATATAGATTTTGTTTTACTTACAGTTCTTCCAGAAAGTCTGTACAATTTTTAATTTATTTATTACAATGAAACATTTAATTTGTTGTACGCAATATTTTAGGTCTATATGTTTCGTTTAAGCAATATTTTTCAGTAACGTTTCATTTTTGTTGAACCTCCTTTACAAATTACAAAATGTCGTATATCTGTGTACAAAAAATTGGGGAATGTAGTGTTTTAGGGTGGGGGGGTGAGGGGGGTGGACGGCGCAACTTTAGCAGTTGTGCCTGGAGGGCGGGGGGGGGCGGCAGGATGAGGGCCCTACCGCACTGGGATGCCATGGTAGTATGCTGCCAGAGACGTCAGACAGTAGCGTGGGATGCAGTGGAACCTCCCGCACCAGGCATCTACCTGAGAAGGGGAGCTCCCCATCGCATCCCCCTCAGATGTAGTGGTGAGAGGGACCGCTGGACAGCCCGTCAAAAACTTAAGGCAGATCAAGCATGGAAACAGGAGGAAGGACTGTGGAAGAAAAGCAAAGTAGCAACAATGAGCTGTCCAAGAACAAGAAGTACAATGTAGAACAGTTGGGAAGGGAAATGGTTTAAAAAATGTTCAAATGTGTGTGAATTCCTGAGGGACCAAACTGCTGAGGTCATCGGCCCCTAGACTTACACACTACTTAACCGAACTTATGCTAAGATGCCCGGGGGCGGACTCGAACCTCCAGCGGGAGGGGCCGCGCAATCCGTGACATGGCACCTCAAACCGCGCGGCCACTCCGCGTGGCACGGAAATGGATTCGTGGTTCGCCGGCGCGGCAACTCAGTGTGTTCGGTCAGAGGGTTAGCTGCCCTCTGTAATTAAGAAAAAAACTGAGTGATTGGATCAACGATGGACTTGAACAAGCATCATGGGACGTCCGCCCCGAACAACTACAACGACCGGTAACGAACAAAATGAGATCCTTAAAAAAAAGCGGTTACGGTGTTGGACTGTCAAGTAGGCGAGCGGTGTCCAAAGCTCACCTGCGCCAATTATTATTTTTTTCGATGTTCCCTTTATTCAAATTTGTGTCTTTGTCGTGGCGCAACGTCCGTTTGCAACAGGGAGGTGTGAGGTAGGTACCTATAATGAAAATTGGTTCTGAACAGCTACTCCATTAGCAGCCGAAAGGAAGCGGCTTTCGAATGGGAACCGCAAACGTTTGATAAGTCATACATGGCGTTAGTGTCAGTATGTGTTTCATATGAGAGGAATTTCTGATCGAAGCACCTAGTTTGTACGACTGGTAAGTGAGTGAGATATGCCTCCTCCCCGATATAGGCGTCGTATGAATGTGAATGTGACCACTCCCAAGGAAATGTTTAAAATATAATGGTTTGTGACATAAGCTGCAACAAATGAACCCAGCACTATCACAATCACACTCTTTGAATGTGTTCTGTCAAAACGTATGTTTTTAACGTTTTTGAAGTTTCGTTGCGGTTTGGAAGTCTTTACTCTTGTATTCCTTTGTTGCTCTTATTTCTGTGAGACATCTATGTGGTATGTCGCCTGCTATCACTGTTCATCACATTTACTTGCCACGGAAACGTATTCTCAGCACATGACTCGTATTCTGTAACTAATGTATAGTATGACAACTGCGAAGTCCACAGAAAGAGAACAAACACTTCAGTGAGCGGATGGACAGTTCATAATGTTGTAAAAAAAAGGCACGAGTTGATTTTAAACACTGCTCGTCCACTTGGCAGCCCAACACCACAACTACTTACGCATGAAACCGTTGCTGTTCTAGGTTGCTATTCATTGGACTTATTTTTCACAGTTCAGTACACCTTGTTTTCATGCTTGATCTGTGTTCAGTTTTTGACGGGCTGTCCACTGGGGGGCCATCTTAGCAGTATGCCTGACGGGGCTGCGATGGGGAGTTTCCGTTGTGAGAATGGCGGGTCTGCCGTCAGAGCGGCCGCCGTGACCGCATCTGGACGCCAGCGGGCCTCTGCTGATAGCGGCTTACCAAATCTTTTGTGGCTCAAATGGCTCTGAGCACTATGAGGCTTAACATCTGAGGTCATCAGTCCCCTAGAACTTAGAACTACTTAAACCTAACCAACCTAACAACATTACACACATCCATGCCCGAGGCAGGATTCGAACCTGCGACCGTAGCAGCAGCGCAGTTCCAGACTGAAGAGCGTAGAACCACTCGGCCACACCGGCCGGCTCGAATCTGCGAGATTCAAATGGGATCAGCAACCTGGGGGACACCACCTCTGGACTACTCAAAGCGCGGAAAAGAAAGATGCAGGGAATTCTGAGCGTCGTAAATGAAGCCAAATTTGAGGAATAAGACTCTCCACGCTATAATCGCGTTTAAACTTCTTATAATTCCGCAACTTTTAGGCTCTGGGCGGCTGTAGATCGTGTAAATTATCGATACTCGGTTTCCTCACAGCCTGTTCCCGATGCTCCACTCCAATCATAAGTCCCATAGTGCTTAGAGCCATTTGGACATTTGAATTCCTGTTTCGTAGAACGGGGTCGTCTGCCGATGGATGCAGAGCCGCACCCACTCCTGCGCTTCCTAGTCCGACTGAAACCGACGTCCCCGTATGTCTTTCTACAGTTCGCCAGAGAAGTAAAAACTCACGACTTGAAAGATCAGGGTTGTACGGAGGATCTTGCAAGTGTTTCCAAACCAAATCACTGAAGCGTAGCTTTCGTCCGATTGGCAGTGTGGGAACGGGTGTTATCGTGGAACACGATGATTCAGTTCGACAGCGTTCCTGGGCGTTTTGACTTTTATGGTGCGTCACAGTTTGCGCAAAGTGTCTTCGTAGCACTGCACGTTGAGTGTGGCTCCATGCTCGAGGAGCTCGACGAGCAGAGGGCCATTGTAGTCGGTAGCACACTCGCCCCCACACTGCTGCGCTTCAGCAATTTGGCTGGGGACCACTGCAACATCCTCGTTACAGCCCGGATCTTTACCGCCCGGATGTGATTTCCACATCTCTGTCGGCCTGAAAAAAAGACACGCGTGGACTTCTGTTCCACTCAGACGAGGACGGGCAAGAGTGGATGTGGCTGTCGATCCGTCAGCTGCCGACCGCGCTCCAGGAAACAGGAACCGATCTCGTCTCGCAGAGTGACAAAAGTCCTAACGTATCTGGTGATTACTTTTGAGTGGAACCATTCTGTGGTCCTGTCGTGGCGGATGTACTCCATGTCCACTAACATTGTCCGTCCCGTTTTTGCTTGGCTGGCAGTCCACTATCAAACTCACCGTACTGTAGGGATATGCCTGCGGGACGTAAATGCTGCCCCACTTCCGCCAGTTGGTCTGCACGTCTGTACCCCTGATACCAACATGTCCCGTTGTCCAATGTATTTTAAAAACAATTCTGTTGGAAGAACATCAGCAAATGAGCATTATACTACAGGTCGTAAATACCGCTACAGTTGTAAATTTCTTTTATTTTCACACCACCGGTTTCGGGCTGAAGCCCATCTTCAGGTGTCGTAGCTGCGCTGTGGCCCCCGAGCGCCACGGTGGACGTGTACTAGGCGCGGTGTGCTACCTATGAACGCAGAACGGGGAGTATTATATTTAGTTCCTGCCGCAGCTTTACTGCCACAGCCTGCACGACAGTCATGTCGGCCCACACGATTTCATCTGCCGCCATACTGAAAACGATGTCACGAGAAATTCCTCTATGGCGTTAGGATACTGCACTTCACGGCGTCCCTGCTGTATCAGCCGTCACGACACCTGCTGCGGCGAGTCTTTACTCGCATGTGGAGGCCAGGCTTCATTCTCCCGACTTTAGCGTCGAGAGGAGAGTCAGATACACGAGGCGCTCCTCCATTGTGAGAATCGGGGGAGGGCCCCCAGCTCCGGCCGTCACACAAATCAGCTGACTGCAGCCTACGCGGCCTCCCATTGGCCGGCGACTCCGCTGCTCTCGCAGCCCCCCCGTCCCGGGCAGCTGAGCGACTGCAGCTCTGCCTGTGGAGACCAGAAGGTCGCCGCAGAACGCGTCCACCAACAGCTGACTGATTCAACATTCCCTTGTTACACTAGTAACTAGCTTGAGTTAGTACAGAATTTAAATGTGAATAAATAGACGACGTAACCAGGATCCGACGTGACGCTATGTCAGGCAAATAAGGTGTGTGGTCCAACAGTACAATGCTGGACTTTACTGGAAACCCCAAACAGACAATGATGTGTGAGCTAGTGCGTTGTCTTGATCCAGAGCCTAAGACTGTTCTTCCACAGTCCCGGTCACCTTTTTTTTTTTTTTTGTTACGTAGTTGAGCAAGAACCTCATGCTAGTAATGTTCATTAATAGTTTGACCTTTAGGAAGTCAATGAAGATACAAATCATAAAAAAAAACAATCATCATCATTTTGAATCTTCATTTGTTCAACCGAGCTTGTATCGCTCTCGGTAAAGTTGTGCCCTCCCACTGCATGGATTGGCTCTCAGTTTCTGCATCATAAGCGAAAAAACAAGATTCGACACACATTATCACTCTTCCCAGGAAATTAAAATCGTCTTGCGTGGTTCAAACATTTTCAGAAATCGATCGAATACCCAGCCGACGCTGTGATCGAATCAGGTTATCTACTATTTCCCATATTTTCATCCGTTTTTGATGTTGGTGGGCGTTCTGGGCGTGCGTCCTCTTCAACGCCTTCTCAGCCATCTTGGAAACGTTTGAACAACTCAAGAACTTGCGTACGTCATAAACAGTCTTCGCCATATACTTCTTTTAGTAACAGACAGGTTTAACCAATTTTCATGCGAAACTGTGACAATTCACTGCTCTGTTACTACACTTACCGTTTTCCGACAAAACAACAGTTCTTGAACAAACGAAGATCACGAGCAGACTGATTTGTCTACAGACGCCAGAGATGCCGCACTTGACAAACAGAGCTTCACGCTTCACAGCTACTGGTCGTCCATCATTGCCGCATGCCTAGCTACTCCGCGACAGGATTACTCCCGTTATTTTATAGCCACACCTCATACACGAGCTCTGTTCAAAAAATTGCGGAACTTTGGCTACAAGATTCTTTTACGCTTACCTCTTACTTACTGTGCATGGTCTCCTTCAAAATACTCTCCTCCACAGTTTCCACTTCCGGAAGCAGTCTTCGTACGACTATTGCTGGATCGCGAGGAGCGGCGTCTCCGAATTTCCTTTTATCTCGTCTATCGTTGCAAATCTTCGACCTTTCAACGGGGTTTTCAACTTTTGAAATAAAAGTACGGGGTGCTTCCTAGTGGTGATGACATCGTTTCCGAGCCACCACAGGGTGCCTCGCCTGTTGGGCCAGTGGCCGATTCTCCGGCAAGGTCCCGACAGTCACAGAGGGCGGGCCTATTAGTTATAGGGAGCTCCAATGTTAGGCGGGTTATGGAGCCCCTCAGGAAAATAGCGGGTAGGTCGGGGAAGAATGCCAGTGTGCACTCGGTGTGCTTGCCGGGGGGTCTCGTCCGTAATGTGGAGGAGGCCCTTCCGGCAGCTATTGAACGCACTGGGTGTGACCGGCTGCAGATAGTAGCACATGTCGGAACGAATGACGCCTGCCGCTTGGGTTCTGAGGCCATCCTTGGTTCCTTCCGGCGGCTGGCTGATTTGGTGAAGACAACCAGCATCGCACGCGGAGTGCAAGCTGAGCTTAATATCTGCAGCATAGTGCCCAGAGTCGATCGCGGTCCTCTGGTTTGGAGCCGTGTGGAGGGTCTAAACCAGAGGCTCAGACGACTCTGCGACTATAATGGTTGCAAATTCATCGACCTCCGTTATTGGGTGGAGAACTGTAGGGCCCCCCTAGACAGGTCAGGCGTGCACTACACACCGGAAGCAGCTACTAGGGTAGCAGAGTACGTGTGGCGTGCACACGGGGGTTTTTTAGGTTAGAGGGACCCCCCCTTGGGCGAAACGATAAAATACCTGACGGCTTACCAGAGAGGACATTATCATCGTTGATAAAGAATGTCCGTCCTCAGAGACCAAAAACAGGAAAAGTTAACGTAATATTGGTAAACTGCAGGAGTATCCAGGGCAAGGTTCCTGAATTAGTATCTCTTATTGAAGGAAATAGTGCGCATATAGTATTAGGAACGGAAAGTTGGTTAAAACCGGAAGTGAACAGTAACGAAATCCTAGACACAGAATGGAATATATACCGCAAGGATAGGATAAACGCCAATGGTGGAGGAGTATTTATAGCAGTAAAGAATTCAATAATATCCAGTGAAGTTATTAGCGAATGCGAATGTGAAATAATCTGGGTTAAGTTAAGTATCAAAGGTGGGTCAGATATGATAGTCGGATGCTTCTATAGACCACCTGCATCAGCAACCGTAGTAGTTGAGCGCCTCAGAGAGAACCTGCAGAACGTCGTGAAGAAGTTTTGTGATCATACTATTGTAATAGGGGGAGACTTCAATCTACCAGGTATAGAATGGGATAGTCACACAATCAGAACTGGAGCCAGGGACAGAGACTCCTGTGACATTATCCTGACTGCCTTGTCCGAGAATTACTTCGAGCAGATAGTTAGAGAACCAACTCGTGAAGCTAACGTTTTAGACCTCATAGCAACAAATAGACCGGAACTTTTCGACTCCGTGAATGTAGAAGAGGGTATCAGTGATCATAAGTCAGTGGTTGCATCAATGACTACAAGTGTAATAAGAAATGCCAAGAAAGGAAGGAAAATATATTTGCTTAACAAGAGTGATAGGGCACAAATCGCAGAATATCTGAGTGACCACCATCAAACGTTCATTTCTGAGGAAGAGGATGTGGAACAAAAATGGAAAAAATTCAGAAACATCGTCCAGTACGCCTTAGATAAGTTCGTACCGACTAAGGTCCAAAGCGAGGGGAAAGATCCACCGTGGTATAACAATCATGTACGAAAGGTACTACGGAAACAAAGAAAGCTTCATCATAGGTTTAAGAGTAGTCGAATCATAGCTGATAAGGAAAAGCTGAACGAAGCGAAAAAGAGCGTAAAGAGAGCAATGAGAGAAGCATTCAACGAATTCGAACATAAAACATTGGCAAACAATCTAAACAAGAACAATAAAAAGTTTTGGTCATATGTAAAATCGGTAAGCGGATCTAAATCCCCTATTCAGTCACTCGTTGACCACGATGGAACCGAAACAGAGGACGACCGAAGAAAGGCAGAAATACTGAATTCAGTGTTCCGAAACTGTTTCACTGCGGAAAATCGTAACACGGTCCCTGACTTCAGCCGTCGCACGGACGCCAAAATGGAAAATATTGAAATAAACGATATCGGAATTGAAAAACAACTGCTATCACTTAGTAGCGGAAAAGCATCCGGACCAGACGAGATACCCTTAAGATTCTACAGTGATTATGCTAAAGAACTTGCCCCCTTTCTATCAGCAATTTATCGTAGATCGCTGGAAGAACGTAAAGTACCTAGCGACTGGAAGAAAGCGCAGGTCGTTCCCATTTTCAAGAAGGGTCATAAATCAGATGCGAATAATTATAGGCCTATTTCGCTTACGTCAATCTGTTGTAGAATAATGGAACATGTTTTGTGTTCTCGTATTATGACGTTCTTAGATAATACAAATCTCCTTCATCATAACCAACATGGATTCCGCAAACAGAGATCATGTGAAACTCAGCTCGCCCTATTTGCCCAAGAAATTCACAGTGCCGTAGACACTGGCGAGCAGATTGATGCCGTATTCCTGGACTTCAGGAAGGCATTTGATACGGTTCCGCACTTACGTTTAGTGAAAAAAATACGAGCTTACGGAATATCGGACAAGGTTTGTGATTGGATTCAGGATTTCCTAGAAGAAAGAACACAACATGTCATTCTTAACGGTTCAAAATCTGCAGATGTAGAGGTAATTTCGGGAGTACCGCAGGGAAGCGTGATAGGACCTTTATTGTTTACAATATACATAAATGACTTAGTTGACAACATCGGTAGCTCCGTGAGGCTATTTGCAGATGACACGGTTGTCTACAAGAAAGTAGCAACATCAGAAGACTCGTACGTACTCCAGGAGGACCTGCAGAGGATTAATGCATGGTGCGACAGCTGGCAGCTTTCCCTAAACGTAGATAAATGTAATATAATGCGCATACATAGGGGCAGAAATCCATTCCAGTACGATTATGCCATAGGTGGTAAATCATTGGAAGCGGTAACGACCGTAAAATACTTAGGAGTTACTATCCGGAGCGATCTGAAGTGGAATGATCACATAAAACAAATAGTGGGAAAAGCAGGCGCCAGGTTGAGATTCATAGGAAGAATTCTAAGAAAATGTGACTCATCGACGAAAGAAGTAGCTTACAAAACGCTTGTTCGTCCGATTCTTGAGTATTGCTCATCAGTATGGGACCCTTACCAGGTTGGATTAATAGAAGAGATAGACATGATCCAGCGAAAAGCAGCGCGATTCGTCATGGGGACATTTAGTCAGCGCGAGAGCGTTACGGAGATGCTGAACAAGCTCCAGTGGCGGACACTTCAAGAAAGGCGTTACGCAATACGGAGAGGTTTATTATCGAAATTACGAGAGAGCACATTCCGGGAAGAGATGGGCAACATATTACTACCGCCCACATATATCTCGCGTAATGATCACAACGAAAAGATCCGAGAAATTAGAGCAAATACGGAGACTTACAAGCAGTCGTTCTTTCCACGCACAATTCGTGAATGGAACAGGGAAGGGGGGATCAGATAGTGGTACAATAAGTACCCTCCGCCACACACCGTAAGGTGGCTCGCGGAGTATAGATGTAGATGTAGAAAAGTAAGTCCGCACGGACCAGGTCTTGAGGACGAGGCAGCTCAGTGATTACGTTTTTTGTGCAACAGTTACGAACCATCATGGGTTGAATATGCGGGTGCGATGGCAAGAGCCATCAATTGCCTCGTCACATTTCAGGCCGTTTCCTTCTCGCATTTTCTCGCAGGCGTCACATCCCGATAGCACTGTTGTGTCTAGACAAGACAGCCTAGACACAATGAGAGGAAGCCGAAAGGCACGCGCTTAAGCTCACGCAGGCTGGCGTGAGGTCTGAAACAGGATGCGTAATGAATGATATAAAGAAAAGTACGTAGCTGCTGGAATACTTAACTTTAATCCACAATTGGTGAACATTACAGTATTATCATCTCAATATAACTTGGTGATGGCGCCTTGCTAGGTCGTAGCAATTGACTTAGCTGAAGGCTATGCTAACTATCGTCTCGGCAAATGAGAGCGTATTTGTCAGTGTGGCGTCGCTAGCAAAGTCGGCTGTACAACTGGGCGAGTGCTAGTACGTCTCTCTAGACCTGCCGTGTGGTGGCGCTCGGTCTGCTATCACTGACAGTGGCGACACGCGGGTCCGACGTATACTACCGGACCGCGGCCGATTTAAAAGCTACCACCTAGCAAGTGTGGTGTCTGGCGGTGACACCACAAGCACCATCGACATTTTGTCCCTGCGGCACGTGTTCATGGTGTAGCAATTTTTCAAAGTGAAAGAAAACTATCAGCTTGGCTAACTTGGCGGAAACGCGATGCAATTCCATGATGCTGCGTCATTATTTCATGACATGATGCAACTGTAATGTTACACTCTTCTGCAAGCTCTGGGCCGGCCGAAGTGGCCGTGCGGTTAAAGGCGCTGCATTCTGGAACCGCAAGGCCGCTACGGTCGCAGGTTCGAATCCTGCCTCGGGCATGGATGTTTGTGATGTCCTTAGCTTAGTTAGGTTTCACTAGTTCTAAGTTCTAGGGGACTAATGACCTCAGCAGTTGAGTCCCATAGTGCTCAGAGCCATTTGAACCATTTTTTTGCAAGCTCTGGACAGTTAGTTTTCTATTGGCACGCACAGTTTGGTTGACGTTCCTGGCATGAGCGTCGTCGGTAGACGTGGAAGGGCGTCCTGAACGAGTATCATCTTTAACTTCCGTCGGATAATTTTTAAACCGTGTGAACCATTCGTAACAAAGAGTATTGCTGAAGCACTCATCACCGTAGCCTTCCTGCATCATTTGGTGGGTCTCTGTAAAGGTTTTCTTGAGTTTCAGGCAAAATTTAATGCAGACGCGTTCCTCCAACTCCATCTCAAAAGTTGCAAATTGTACGACACAACGTTTTACTCAATTCAGCATTGAACAATAACTAACAGACATACAATAATGAATTTCGGTGTTACACGTTAAAGACAGGTGTGTGTAAGGACGCCAAGCGAAATTCGCTCCAACACATCATTGGCGCGAAATTATGAATGTTCCGAAATTTTTGGAACAGACCTCGTATGCAAGGTCTCACAAACAGAAGATGGAGAGATGTGGAGAGGCACTGGACGAGTATCTGAGTATGTAATACGAGACGATAGCCTAATAATCTTGGATGATTGGGACGATGCCGCAGGGGAAGGAATGGAAGGCGGAGTTAAGGGATAACGCCCTCCGGACGCAGTCATCGACCTGCTGCAACAAGAAACGTTGTACATCCGACCGGACGACGAGTTTCCGTTGATCGACGGACCAATCACGGTCATCTCGTGCTTCGCTCAATCGAAACTGACTGTGTCCTCTGGCCAGCATGTAAACAGATCGCGGTTGCCCGCTATCGAGACCGCTGTTCAACAGCGTGCGGTGAACCGTGCGCACCGGCAGTGCCCTGTGTGGTCAGGTGGGCTACAGATCGCCGCCTGCCACGCGTTACAGAGCGGGCAGCCCTCCGACGAGGAGCAGATGTCCGACACCTTGTCGTCTACTCGCAGTCTCGCCATCCTTCAACAGGTTTTCGTAGACGATCGCGACAACAGCGCGCCAACAGACGACCAAGTTTCCGCATTACTCGTCCGCAAGCACTGAGCCATTACAATGTGCTCTTTGCCAGAGTTGCTTATGTCAGTGGAGTTCCCCATTTGCGGCCCGTGCCGTCGCTAATGGTTCCCCTGTTCACCTCTTCTGCGACGGAATACTTCCCTTAGCGCGTCTCATGCGCGCAAGCGACCGGCTGGCACTCCTTCTCGCAAAGATGTTTTGACCCTTCCCTGCATTTAAGATCAAATTTTTCATCTAGATTAATACTATTAATCTTCTCTGGTGTTCAGTTAGTCTGCAATAGTACACCAGTCCCTTCTTACATATGCATTCCTCTTCATTTCCGCATGTGATGCGCGTCCAACGTCATTCGCAATCTGCTGCTTGTTTGACATCCTTGGCTGTCTCCGACGATTCCTTCTTTCAAAAGCTGCTTCTGCAGTTGCTCCGATGATGTTCTTGTCTCTTAAAATATGTCTTATGAGTTCGTCTTTTCTAGTTTGAATGTGCCTCCACAAAGATCTGGTTTCCTGTATACTCGGTACCTGTTCACTGTTAACTCTTACCTGTCCAGTTAATCTTCATCATCTTTCTGTACCACCAATTAACACTCTTAAATGCTCTTATAGCTTTATTATAAACCTTGGATTCCGGTTTTTTATTTTATTTTTTTTTCGCAATCAAACCAGCTGGATGGCCGTTTAGCTTTTGACGTGGGAGCGAAGCGTTAAACTGATCTGGCGTATGCGATTGCAGGCTTTCTCGGCGTATGTCAGTTATGAAATCTTCACGGGTTATCAGCCAAGTGGCGTCGTCTTCTAGTCACAACAATATGATGTTGTTCTTGGTATCTGATTTCAAAAATGAAAATTCTAAGAAAAATAAACAAATTACTCTTAATCTTCTAAACGCCTAAAAGCAGTACAAATTAGGAATCTGGTTTCTTCACTTGCGCATGTATTATATCACCCTTATAAACCATCACCCTGAGCTCGAGAATTGTGCGAGGCTAATTTTAGAGAAATGCTTCATATTTCAGATCTTACATTACTATTTTCAGGTATTACAATGTAACTTTCTCACTCTTTTGCCCACTTTTTCACGCTTTGCATGATTCCACATTTTGCACTTCATGAATCTGATCATTTCTTCCGTTCGATCTTCGTTGCAATGCCCGCTATACAATTCTTGTCTCTTCCGTGTGAGTTTCTGTGTCCCCAGAGCACTTCCTGTTTACATGTCGAGCTGTAGTTTTACATTTCTTCTTCTTCTTCGTTTCGGTTAGCTTTTCTTTGTTCAGCATACACCCCTTCTCAGCTGAAAGGTTCCTTGACTAAGATCAGGAAGTTTTCTTTGGAGTTTTCATCATTTCTCCCGGATTCGGTGCCGTTTCTTGGACGGACACCTTCACCCCATGTTTGCGTGCCATAGCCTATTCTGCTTTGAAACTACTGGGCAATGCGGTTCCTTCTGCAATGTTGAACGCAAGGTTCCTTCCGTCCATCATGCTAAAATCGAACATCATCTATGTCTTCCAATTCCCTTTTCTCTTTGCTGGAAAACTCCTTACTGTAGCAAAATGGTTCAAATGGCTCTGAGCACTATGGGACTTAACAGCTATGGTCATCAGTCCCCTAGAACTTAGAACTACTTAAATCTAACTAACCTAAGGACAGCACGCAACACCCAGCCATCACGAGCCAGAGAAAATCCCTGACCCCGCCGGGAATCGAACCCGGGAACCCGGGCGTGGGAAGCGAGAACGCTACCGCACGACCACGAGATGCGGGCTTACTGTAGCAAGAAAATTTATATAACAGTTTGCATTTTCGTTTCTATTTTCGACATGCCTCTTAATTGTTGGCTCGGGGATATTTTATTTAACCCATAATCTCCATTTAGATTCATCTGTCCTCCATTTTCCACATTGACCTTCCGTTCCCGTACCGTAATAGGTACACAAAAAGTTAGATGAAAACTACAACAAAATCAACGCTTTCTTGAGACGGTCTGCCCCGCAACACACAGAGCTCATAGCTGACGCTATGGCTCGATGAAGCCTGTGGTTCGCGCTGATCTCTCTAAATGTCACCTAGTTGAAGAAATACGAATTTTATAGCAGCGGTACAAATTAGGAGCAAGTAGAATGTGAACAACTTTCCCCTGTTTCTGAGCTGAACCTGCAACTTCGGGGTTTTCAGCGTTCGCATCGGCCTTTCCGTCTTGAACTGGTGAAGCAGTCGTATCTGCATGTTGTGAGAAACTACATCACTGGTGTCGTTTAACGAAGTCCCTCGAGTCCTTTTAATTGTACACAAATCGCCACAAACGTGAGAAGCAAATAACAGCTGCGTGCTCTCGCGGATAACCTACTGTTTACAAGACTTCGTGGAAAATTAACGTCATTTTGAAGTCACACGCTGTATCGAGGACGAAACGGGCTATATATCGACTTGCACGATCATTCGGTTCACAACACGAGATGCGAACATGACGTTCAAAATAGTAACATTTACCCCCAGTCGAGAGAATTGGAGGTTACGCTTTTTCTTTACTGCAAGGTACGTTAACCTCGGAGTTACGTTGTTTATAAATATGTAAAGTTCTGCACTCATTCGGGCTGGTCTATGGATAAGGAAAACATAAATCTTGGTAAGAATTAACTCCGAAACTTACTGGCAAGAATCAACTCCGTCCGAAACTTATTGAAAAAGTTGTACTAACTATTTTCCCTAAAATTCCTTCATCAAGCCCGAAAGTAAGACGACTTACTGATTTGCAAGCAGAAAAAACTGAAATCAGCCAGCACTGAATCCAGTAACGTATTTATTCAGCAGTGTTCATTAAGCTGTCTCAACAACATAAGCTTATTTTTACAAACCATGAAAACTAGTTTCAGCAGTTGGCTTACAGTAGAGAGAGTGGGTAGCCATTATAGCAGACGAATTACAGCAGTACCACATTTATCTTTACACCCTGTGAATAAATCCTGTTCCAAAACACCAGCACATTGAGAATCTCTCGAAAACGCGTCGGTACTGGTAAAACTTGTTCTAACAAAATTACGAAAATCGTCGTACTGGTAGTTAAGGACGTAGTTTAAACGAAGACATTTTTGTTTGGCAAAGAAGTGTCCTAAAAGAACTAGCTCGCAAATTTTATTTTGAGTTTTTAGATGGCTGAGATTAAATTGCCTTTTAATTCTTTTGCAAAGGTGTTGGTCTTTTGTACGCTTTTTATTCTGAGTGGCATTTACGTGTTTCATGCGTAATATAGAATAATACACAACATACTTTTTTAACTTAATAAGGTAGTCCCAGAACGTTTTAGACACATGAAGGTGAAAAATAATCAGATATGGCAAGACTGTCTGGTGATACGCTGCGCCCACACGGATGCGCCGTCTGCAGCTCATACAATACAAAGTACTCAAAATCATAAGCAACGCTTCACGATACACGCATATCGCGGACCTTCACTGGGAATACCGACTTGAGACTCTCACGGAGGTAATCCACAAACTCACTACAAGACTATACAGAAACTCCAGACATTCGCAGAACCCGTTTATTCTGAATCTGGGGAACTACGACCACAACCATAGATGAAAACATAAAAGGCCAAAAGACATACTTGTAAGGACCTAACATCTATGGCCAAGTACACGCAACCACAACGGTACAGGTGAGCCCCTGTTAATCAGACGCCATTACTAGATCTCCAGCTGGAACACATTTGTCGAATAACTGGCACCACGCGGAGAAGCCGTACCGTACACTGCATGCAGAGAAGCTCCACCCCCCCCCCCCCCCCACACACACACAGTGAGATGATCTTTGGCCGATGTCCCACTACTATATAACGATCCTGATTGTTCCAGGAATGCAGCAGTTGCAGCAAACTCGGATACATCGCCATCGCCTGCCACGGTAATGATGCATGATACCCATACTGACAAACCCAACCTTGCATGAACTATCGCAGCTAGTGAGCCACTAATGCTCTTACTACGCAACCCACTGTCGCAGAGGTTTTTTTTTCCCACGGCACGAACCTTGGCACTTTTTTCCTCTGTTCTTCAAATTGCTACCGTAATTCCCGTTTCGTTCACCATCTATCACCTGATGGACCGTGTTAATGCGAAGTCTTACCCTGACACACGGATAACATCACAGCCCAGCATCCTGTGATCCACCTATTAGATAACTAACATGTTGACGGAGGTGACAGTAGAACTTTTGGTCTGGTCACCACGTTGGTACGGGCGTGGAGGGGCCCCATCTTACTATACCATTCGAAAAATCCAATATCAAATTTCCGAAGCAGACAGCGTCGAATGTTAGTGAAAGTCGATAGCAGTTACTGCGGTCTTCGATAGCTGCGTGTGACGTCAAAATGACGTCCGCAAAGAGTTTCGTGAATTGTATGTGGCCCTGCTCTCGCGCTGGCTGCCGCGCTGTGGCGCTGCAGTTTGCTTGCGCAGCTGTGTAGGGGGTCCGGGCCGCTGCGCCGCCAGAGACAGGAATGCCGGGCAGCCCAGCAGATGAGTCGCGACGAGACGAGACCAGCTCGGAGCAACAGCCAGCCGGCCAGCCAGATCGGGCAGTGAGCGAGGCCTTCCATTAGCGCAGCGCCGCTACCCCTTCGCCCCATAATTAGCTAATTGCGGTAAACCGGGAAACATTTTTATGGCGCAGACTCGGCCGCAGACGGGTTGCAGCCGCGCAGCCTTCGCGGCGTGCAGGTGGCGTTTCCCTCGCCGTAGGGGAAACCGGGCTATAAGCTACGTGCAGCCCTTCAGCCGTAAAAGGGCGTCATCAACAAGTAACGGGAATTTTGCGATTTCGAGTGTTGTATTAGTCCGACTCGCTCGATATTTCGTTCATGTATTGGTAAACGTGTCTGTCCATATCAATATTTAGTCTGTTCTTATCTGTGGAAAAGACTAGGTGCGTTTTCGTAGTGTTGTGAATTATTCATTTTGTATAAAAAATGGAGCTCAGAATTTGTAGTAAAGTAGAACTAAATGCTGGGCGGGGTTAGCCGAGCGGTCTACGGGGCTTCAGTCACGGACTGTGCGGTTGGTCTCGGCGGAGGTTCGAGTCCTCCCTCGGGCATGGGTGTGTGTGTGTGTTTGTCCTTAGGATAATTTAGGTTAAGCAGTGCGTAAGCTTAGGGACTGATGACGTTAGCAGTTAAGTCCCATGAGATTTCACACGCATTTGAACATTTGAAGAACTAAATAAGTGCACAAAATTTTCTCGTGTTATCCGCCGATTCAGGACATCGTGTCATCGCAACTTTTCGACGAGTTTTCTACTCCTCATCTTCACGACTCGTCATCTTCGCTTGAAGATGACGAGTAGGAAACTCGTCGAAACGTTGCTACGAGGCGACGTCACTACTCCGCTGATAACCCCTCGATTTCATCAATGAATTTCACCTAGCAGTCCTGCGTTTCCATAAAGAGCATAAAAGTTCTAGATATGTTAAATATTATAAAAACTAGTAATTGTAAAAATGAGTAAAACAAGGATGTACGAGTGGTCTAAGCGATTCTAAGAGCACCGTGAAGGCGCTGAAGGCGGAGCCCTACAGCAGCACATTGTTAATGGATGAATATCGTGGAAAAAGCGAAAGTAATGATAACGAACGATCGCCGAATCGCAGTCACAAAATTCGCTGATGATTTTGGGTATCATTTGACACAGAGCAAAATTTTTTTTCTGATGTGAAAACATGTGTATGAAACACGTGCCGACAAAATTTGTTTAAAAATCTTTTAAATTTCAAATACAAACAGCGCCGAATGCAAGTCGCTCAGGAGTCAATGGATGAAGAAGGCAAGGAGGAGGTAGAGCTGCTCAATCGTGACAGAAAGGGTTTGAGGATATTCGTTCTATATCGTCAAGACCGTAAAAAACTGAACAAGTGCAGTCAGAAGCGAGTATTGTACTTACTGCGTCCCTAGTGTTTAACGGTATAGTGGAAATGAGTTCTTGCCACAAGGTCAAACGATCAGTAAGGAGTTGTACTTACAAGTCGAGCGCCGTTTTCCTGCAGGCAGCAATTTAACAAAAAGAATCCTTATTTGTGGAGATACAGTTCATGTTTTTCTACCAGAGTGATGCACCTGCTCACACTTGGTTGCTTGTTCGTGAACTTTTGGGCAAAACCATGCTGCAATGTTGCCTCAGCTGTCATACACGCCATTTTTTTTCCGGAAAATAAAGCAAATCTTAAAAAGCCGTAGATTTGCAAGCAGAGATAGGATCAAAGAAACATTGCTGACAGAGATAAAATCGAGTTCTGTGAGTGTTTCGGGTAGTGAGAAAAAAGAATATAGCATCTAATGTAGTCTATTTTCTAAGACTGACACAGACGAATAAATGAAAACTGTTTGCTTTAAACAAAAATTTCCGTCCTTTTCCGAACACTTTGTACTGCTATACCTACAAACACTATGAAACGCAAACAAAAGAATCTTTGCTTGTTTTGAAAGTTATTATCAGCAAACTCAGACGCAATTTCATTTCGTAATTAGCGGTTTCGGGCACCGTCGATGGTCTTCAAATTTCTGGACACTTCATGCTTGGCCTGAGGTGTCCACTCTTGAAGAGACATACATCTGTTGTACTTTCTCTGAATTGTGTCCCACAACGAATTCCTGTTGGACACTTCCCGTATGACAATTACTCAGTTGGGGGTCCTAGCGTAGCAAAGCCTGATACGGTAGTGCCACTCTGACTTGCACACAGTACTGTGTGCATCTAGTTCTTGTGATCCATTCTTTGCAAACGTTCGGTTTTTTCTTCAAATTTTCCTTTTCTGTTGGTCTAGGAGTAGTGTATTTGATTGGTAATCAAAAGTCCTTGGTCCGGATTTCGAATACCGCCACAACTTTAAATTCTGAGTAAGAATCATCAGCCTTGGCGGCCGAACACTGCCGGCAGAAGAAGCCACCCTCATCCTGTCAACGGTCTTGTCAAAGAGAGTGGAGGAGCAGAAAGGGTTTCAGGAAACTCTCTTGCCCATGGGGTGGGAAACTTCCCCTAAAGGCGGAAGAATTACCAATGATAAACGGCTTGAGGGTGCGGAAGTAAACGGAAACCATTACATTAAAGACACATAACGTGTATCCACAGGAACTGTAACTGAAAAAGTGTCATAATGATCTCTCCATTGGCAACAGATTCCGGAATAGGTGGTATGACTGTTAACCTGTAGCTACAGTTGATATTAATGGGTAATCTTAAAAAAATGGTTCAAATGGCTCTGAGCACTATGGGACTCAACTGCTGTGGTCATCAGTCCCCTAGAACTTAGAACTACTTAAACCTAACTAACCTAAGGACATCACACACATCCATGCCCGAGGCAGGATTCGAACCTGCGACCGTAGCAGTCGCACGGTTCCGGACTGCGCGCCTAGAACCGCGAGACCACCGCGGCCGGCTGGGTAATCTTAAATGTTCACATTTGAAGGGAGGGATTAATTAATTATTCTTGTGATGTCGAGGTCTAAATTTTCTAAAATTATGAAGTCGAGACATACAACAACAACTGATGTTTATTCGCCGTTATTTCTAGTATGCAACAAATACAAGTAAAGTAAGGTCCCTATATGCCACAAAATGTCAGTGAAATAGTTATCAACTGATGCCACAGCATACGAAACTCCACTTCGTCTACACGCAAATGCCAAACGGTCCAGTAAAGCCCCCTTTTCACGGGAGCTAATGGAAGAAAAGCGAACGCGCATTCGCAGACAATTCGCCAGTGTTCACAAACATTTGTCTGCATCTGTTAACAACCGTTTACTGTAGAACGAACGGAAGAGAACACGATACAACGAACATAACCTTTGAACGCTGCGTTATTGTTTTTGCCCTAATAACTATTTAGTTAGAGGCACGATGCAAACGTGTCATATTCGAAGTGGAATAGTTTTTTGTGGCAAGCGCGCTGCTTTTCACGAAGTAAGCAAACTGGCGTGAGAAGGAAAGCGTTTAGGTGTGTCAATTTCTACATAAACGTGAAATGCGTGGGGGTAGTGCACTTAACACGGCATACCAGCTCCACCTTTCCTTAGCGTTAGTCTAAAACTCTGCACACACGTCTGTTGACGCTTTTCGCTGACTTCTCGTTGCAGCTGAGAAGAAAATTTAAAAGTAATACACTGCTTACCGACGACTAGCATAACGTGAAAAAAGGCTACCGTTTACACTCTGGTTAATTGCCACCAGAGTCATTTACGTTAGTGATTATTTCACATTTCAATAGCAACTATATACCAGACAGTTTCTGATGTCTGCAGTGGCATCTGCAAAGCACTTCAAAGATTTTTTAAGGTACATATAAGGCAGATAATGTCAGTAAACTGTGATAAATTAAATGTAAAACACACATGCGACCTCTCACATTGACTACTTGATCAAATCTGCATCATAGTTTGTTAGAGAGCAGATAGCATGATTGAAGGTAAACGATTTGTATTTATCATAAAAAATCTCTAACAATACAGATACATCAGTCATTTAATTACAAATACCACGAACGAAGCATCGAAAATATCAAAATCTTTCGTATATTTTGAACGTTAATCAGCGCAACAAATATATGTTTCCACCTCTAAGCTCTCAATGTAATTGACTGGCGACTCCATGGAGTGCTTTGTACACAACGACCATGTATGTTAAATTAAAAGGAAGGTCAGCGTTGACCGTAATATTGATGCTTTATTGATAGGAAAATCGATTTTCAATCACATACTGATCATCTTCAGTGCTGGAAGATAAAAATTTCACATGGCGATCAGTGAATAAAAAACAAAAACCACAAATACACCGAGCGAGGTGGCGCAGTGGTTAGATACTGGACTCGCATTCGGGAGGACGACGGTTCAATCCCGCGTCCGGCCATCCTGATTTAGGTTTTCCGTGATTTCCCTAAAATCGCTCCCGGCAAATGCCCGGATGGTTCCTTTGAAAGGGCGCGGCCGACTTCCTTCCCTAATCTGATGAGACCGATGACCTCACTGTCTGGTCTCCTTCCCCAAAACAACCCAACCCACAAATACAGCTGAGTATAAACCAACTGTTGGAAAGAACATACCAGTGGTGTAAAAATTAAACTCGTGGGCACTGGTATCAAGTTATTATCAGTAACCAAAACTATCACAATAACTGAAGCCGCTGTTTACATTCACCTATACAGCAGACCTCGGTGTGACAGGGTCTTGGAACGCCCTCTATGTGGCGTGTGTCACGTGAAGGCTTAACAATATTTTATTTGGTAAAAATTACCACAAAATACCAAAGTGCACTTGCAAATCATTAATTGATTATTTCAATTTTAAAATTGCACTTCCAGCACTGAAGATGATCACTATGTGATTGAAAATCGATTTTGCTATCAATAAACCATCAATATTATGGCCACGCTGACCTTCCTTTTAATTTAATCTAAAGGAAATTTATTGTGCTCTTCCTTTTTAATAAAAAGAATTACAAAACTCGTGCTTATTCACTGCGTTCCCTCCTGAGGCAAGCAAGTAATGAATTTGTCATCTTACTCACGCCGCCAGTAGCATCTTTGGCTGCTTCGGCAATTTTCTACCGATGATATTTCAGTTCCTTCCGCTTATGTGCTATGCATCTCTTGTACGCCACGAGCCCTTCTATCTATTATGGTTCTATCAGCAACACTACATTTCCTTCGGGCCACTTTGCCGTTCAAGCAACTCATGTCAACAGCAACAGAAGCACGCAAGACAGCAGGTGAAAGTTTCCTGCACTATTAGCACAGAAGCGGAAAGGATGCCCACTAACTATGATGCTTATTTAAAAGACTGATAAACAGCGGAACACGAGAGAACACAAGCGAATGCGAACCTAATTCGTGCAAAAGCCTTTCGCCGACGCGCGCCTTGCGTTTACACCAGAGAGAATTCTCGTTCACTGTGAAACGTCCCCTTTTAACAATTATACATGACTGTGCTTAAACTGACACACAATATTTTGTTAGCGCAACGCAATCTGACTTTCAAAATTCCCTACAAAAGAATGGCCCTGACTAACATTAAACTATACCTTTCACAAATCACTTACCTCACAAAAATCTTCGCTGCTCAAGCTACTGCAATACAGCGAGCGCCACTACTGCCAGCTAAATAAAAGATTCAAACTATGGAAGGCTCTAACTACTGATAGGGATAGTTAGCAAATGAAAGATATTAATAGAGAACAAACAATGTATTTACCTTGATATCATCATATATAAATATAGCAGTTCATGACAAATTTCAAAACTCCGCCATCTCTCTCCCCACATCCACCACTGCTGGCGGCTCACCTCCAACGGCGCAACGCTACGCGCTGTTCACATCCAACTGCCTAACACTACAATGGCGAGTATTACAACAATGCAAAGCAGCCACAGACTGCACACAGCACAGCCAGTGATTTTCATACAGAGATGGCGTTACCAATAAAAAAACCTAAACAGCCTACTTACAACTGTTGCACGTTCGCTTGTATTCGCCTCTGTTTAAAATGGGTCCTTAGCGTGGTATTACCAGAGTTGTACCCATTCCGCTTTCAGCCTGCCCACGCTCGCTTATTAACCAGGCAAGCAAGCTGCCGCACGTAATCAGCCGAACGGGCGGGTTGCTTTACTGCCGTCCAAGCCAAGTTACGCCAAACCCAAAGAGGCAAAAGGAGTCTTGCTTGCCTCTCCCTCTTCACGCGGTTCTACACTACGTAAGACTTTCTGTTCGCTTTCAGTATAGTGTTACAGGCACGATTAGGTCATTTTTTACCAGAGTATTGCAAGGCGACGCCCTCACCTCACAGTCGAGGACAACATACTGGGCTTTATTACTTAAGAAGTATTTGAGTCACATGTCCGGGGACCTATTCCTTACGATCGAACCTTTGTTAACAGTCTGCAGTGAGGTACTGTGTCAAATGCTTTTCGAAAATTTGGAAATATTAGATCTGCCAGTTGATTTTTATCGTAATCTCCCTCGAGCGATGTTTTCTAAAACTGTAGTGAATCCTCGACATAAGCTTTTAGATTTGTAGGAAATTTATTATAGTCGAACTCAGAGTAAGTTCTAGAATTTTGCAGCAAGCCGATGTTATACATGGTGGTCCACTGATAGTGACCGGGTCAAATATCTCACGAATTAAGCGTCAAACGAAAAAAACTACAAAGAACAATACTCGTCTAGCTTGAAGGGGGAAACCAGATGGCGCTATGGTTGGCCCGCTAGATGACGCTGCCATAGGTCAAACGGATATCAACTTTTTTTAAACATAGGAACCTGTGGTGTCACCGCCAGACACCACACTTGCTAGGTGGTAGCCTTTAAATCGGCCGCGGTCCATTAGTATACGCCGGATCCGCGTGTCGCCACTGTCAGTGATTGCAGACCGAGCGCCGCCACACGGCAGGTCTAGAGAGACTTCCTAGCACTCGCCCCAGTTGTACAGCAGACTTTGCCAGAGATGGATCACTGACAATTACGCTCTCATTTGCCGAGAAGATAGTTAGCATAGCCTTCAGCTACGTCATTTGCTACGACCTAGCAAGGCGCCATTACCAGTTTATATTGAGATTATAAAACATGTATAAACAAGAGCGATGTACACCAATTATGGATTAAAGTTAAGTATTACATCAACTACGTACTTTATTTGCTACTATAAACTCCTTTAATTGTTCCAGGCCTCACGCCAGTCTGCGTGAGCTTAAACGCGTGCCTTTCGGCTACCCGTCACTGTGGATTGGCTGTCTTGCCAGTCCACAACAGAACCCCCATTTTTATTACATATTCGTGTAGAACGCAAAGAGATATGAATGTTATAGTTGGACCACGTTTTTCGCTTTGTGATAGATGGCGCTGTAATAGTCACAAACGTATAAGTACGTGGTATCACGTAACATTCCGCCAGTGCAGACGGTATTTGCTTCGTGATACATTACCCGTGTTAAAATGGACAGTTTACCAATTGCGGAAAAGGTCGATATCGTGTTGATGTATGGCTATTGTGATAAAAATGCCCAACCGGCGTGTGCTATGTATGTTGCTCGGTATCCTGGACGATATCATCGAAGTGTCCGGACCGTTCGCCGGATTATTTAAGGAAACAGGAAGTGTTCAGCTACATGTGAAACGTCAACCACGACCTGCAACGAATGATGATGCCCAAGTAGGTGTTTTATCTACTGTCGCGGCTAATCTGCACATCAGTAGCAGACAAATTGTTCGAGAATCGGGAATCTCAAAAACGTCGGTGTTGAGAATGCTACATCAACATCGATTGCACCCGTGCCATATTTCTATGCACCAGTAAATGCATGGCGACGACTTTGAACGTCGTGTACAGTTCTGCCACTGGGCACAAGAGAAATTACGGGACGATGACAGATTTTTTGCACGCGTTCTATTTAGCGACGAAGCGTCATTCACCAACAGCGGTAACGTAAACCGGCACAATATGCACTATTGGACAACGGAAAATCCACGATGGCTGCGACAAGTGGAACATCAGCGACCTTTGTGGGTTAATGTATGGTGCGGCATTATGGGAGGAAGGATGATAGGTCCCCATTTTATCGATGGCAATCTAAATGGTGCAATGTATGCTGATTTCCTACGTAATGTTCTACCGATGGTACTAGACGATGTTTCACTGTATGACAGAATGGCGATGTACTTTTACATGATGGATGTCCGGCACATAGCTCGCGTGCGGTTGAAGCGGTATTGATTAGCATATTTCACGACAGGTGGTTTGTTCGTCGAAGCACCATACTATGGCCCGCACGTTCACCGGATATGACGTCCCCAGATTTCTTTCTGTGGGGAAATATGTTTGCTACTATTACAGCACCATGTATCACAAGGCGAAAAAAGTGGTCCAACTAAAACATTCATATTTCTTTACGTACCACACGAATATGTAATAAAAAATCGCGGTTCCTATTTTAAAAAACGCAGTTGATATCCGTGTGACCTATGGTAGCGCCATCTAGCGGGCCAACCATAGCGCCATCTGGTTTTCCCCTTCAAGCTAGACAAGTTTCGTTCTTTGTAGTTTTTTGGTTTGACGCTTATTTCGTGAGATGTTTGGCCCGGTCACGATCCATGGACCACCCTGTATAAGTGAGTCACATGAGTTTTTTTCCAGTCGCTTGGAACTTTCCACTGGGCGACAGATTCGCAATGAATGCAAGCTTGAACCTAGATCGGTGATTTCCGCTACGCTACTTGTCGGTTACACGTCCCGCCCCGTGCTGAACCTCTCAGACGTCACACGTGGTTCGCAGCCGCCTGCCGTACGATACGGTCTGCGATAATTACAAAGTACGTGCGAACTTGTTTACGGCGCGGGTGTTTTACGTCGCCCGATAGCGAGCATTACGAGTTGCTAATTAATTAGCGGCGTAGGCGCGCGCGGTGGGCTCCACCATTAATTACGAATGTTATCAAACCATCCGTCCGAGAAGGCTTGTTTCCTGTAGATGTCACTGCAGGGAGGGGGGAGGCGAAGGAGAGGAAGTGGGAAGAGAGGGGAAGGGACAGAGTGTAAGAGAGGGAGGAGGGAGTGACGGAGGAGCGGGCAGGGAAAACTGCACTGACCCCAAAGTGGCGTAATGGAAAGCACAGGCCTATGCAGAACACCAGAGTATGGATCGCAGCTAACTTTGTTTACACAGTCACTGCAGCAAGCAGTAGTACTCTGGGCCAGCCGCATGTTTCCTGCATCTTCTGCGCTAATAATAGTCTCACCATGTTTATCAGGATGCAATACCTCTGACTGTACAGCCATCATATTCAGCTACAAAAAGGTCTTCTTAGAGTAGTTGGAAAGGCAGCAGTTGAAAGATGACGTAAATGTGATGTGAGCTACCGATGACAGATGGTTTATTCGGTACGCGTATCGTGGGAAAGACCGACTAAATTGTAATCCTTCTCCGCGGTCGGCTGTTGTGTTTGGAAATAGTGGGCCAAAATGATAAAATTCTGTTATTAATATTAGAAAAACTAAACAGTGGATTTACTTGCATTTCAAATAAAAGCATCTCTCAGTGGTAGGATATCATTCCATTAATGCAAAAGCGTTAATTATCAGCAGGATAATACACAATTGCTAAGCCAAAAGGCAGACGAACCACTTCCGAGATGTTCGGATCGCGGCCGCCTGGATGGCGGACGAAGTGGTACGGCTGTCAGATCAGAATTGGTTCGGCATTCACGGAGGACAGACATGTTGTCTGCCGCCGTCGGTATCAGTTAAGACTGAAGTAGCAATCTGTGGTGTGTAAATGTAAGAGCTCGATCGGTAGTTAGGGGGGACAAACATGTTGTCTGCTGCAGTCGGTATTGGTTAAAACTTAATTAGCTCAAAAATGGCTCCATGCACTATGGGACTTAACATCTGATGTCATCAGTCCCCTAGAACTTAAAACTACTTAAACATAACTAACCTAATGACATCACACACATCCACGCCCGAAGCAGGATTCGAATCGGCGACCGTAGCAGCAGCGCGGTTCCGGACTGAAGCGCCTAGAACCGCTCGGCCACAACGGCCGGCACTTAATTAGCAATCTATGGATTTGGACACTAACTGAGAACTAGGTGACACTAATTACGCAAACATGCAGTTCGTTATTTTGTTTATTCTCTGTGAAAGTGTGAACAATGCAAACTTTTTGTGAACCATAAAGTTGAATGTAAGTACACAATTTCTGGTATTCTAATAAAAAGCGAGTGATATCCCAATTCAAAATTTTGTTATTTCCCTCGTACAGCCTCAAGACAACAGATTCATAACCTATGGGGTGTTTTCTGCGTGAGGGACAACTACTATAGCAGACTGAAAGTTGATGAACATAATTAAAAACTTACGTATTCCACTCAGCGCGGTTGAAGCAACTAGGCACCTCGGATATCCTGCAGTCTTAATACAAATGAAATCGACGACACGTCATCTGTTATGACATAGAAGAGGTATGAAGGAAAGCAATTTTCGAGGGAACGGATTTTTCATGCGCACATCTCGTTATCTCTCTCTCTCTCTCTTTCACTTGCTGTGAGCATTTTACGCTCTCTCACTTGTAGAAGCTACGAGGGTTGCCCAAAAAGAAATGAACCGCATTTTTTTTTCTGTCAGCCGAAAACAGTGCTACGAATGCGAAACGTTACGTATGTATTATTTGAAGTCTCCTAAGTGAGAACGCCAAGTTTGTGTCACATCCGACATATAGCGTAGTTGCAGGACAGTTTCAATATGGTGTATGTAGGTGATGTACAAGCAACTTGCTGTCATTGAATTTCTCACTGGAGAGAAAAGAAACTTTGAGAAAGATTCACAGACGATTGTGCAAAGTCTATGGAGTACCTGGTGTCGACAGAAGTACAGGTAGTCGCTGAGAACGAAGGGTGAGGTCATCAGAAGGCGGTTCGGCGGTGCTCCACGATTTGCAGCGGTCGGGGAGTCCATCCACGGCTGTCACGCCTGACACGTTGCAGCGAGCTGATGCTGTCATTCGCGAGGACAGACGCGTTACGACTCGGCAGTTGGCGCTGCATTTGTCAATCAGCAAAGGAAGTGTGGATGCAACTATCCGCACTCTTGGATATTCAAAAGTATGTGCAAGATGGGTCCCACGGTGTCCAAAAGTGGATCACAAATCGCACAGAAAAAACATTTGTCTTGATTTGTTGCAAAGTTTTGAAGCTGAATGGGAGGCCTTCTTGTTCCCGATTGTGACAAGTGATGAAACCTGGGTTCACCATTTTGAGCCCGAAAGAAAACGAGTCGTTGGAATGAAGCCATTCGCACTCCCCACAGAAGAAAAAATTCAAAGCAACTGCTTCCTCCAGTAAGGTCATGTTACCATGTTCTGAGCCTGGAAAGGTGGGATTCTCATTGATGTCATGCCAAGAGTCGGTACCATTAATTCAGAAACATATGTCAACGCATTAACAAAACTCGAGACGCGCTTCCGGCCAATTTGAAGCCACAACAACCCAGGAGATTTTTTGCTGCAACACGATAACGCTCGGCCCCACATAAGTCTGAGGACTGCTGAGTACATCGCAAAACAGGGTTGGACCGTGTTGCCCCATCTACCCTACCGCACTGACCTAGCCCCCTCGAACTTCCATTTGTTTGGGCCATTAAAGAATCCCATTCGTGGAAGACATTTTGAGGAAGATAAGGAGGTGATTGACACAGTGAAGCACTGGCTCCACCTCTAGGACAAGGACTGGTACCGACAGGGCATACACGCCCTTGTTTCACGCTGGAGGAAGGACATAGATAGGGATGGAGATTACGTGGAAAAATTAGGTGTGTAGCTAAAACACCATTCTTTTGTGTGTGTCATTCTCATTATGTTCAATAGAGAATTGTTGAAGAATAAAAGCGGTGCATTGCTGTCGGGACAACCGTCGTGCAAATAATATTATGTAGTGGCAACCGAGGTACAGAGCTCATTATGAATACACCAACACATGTGAAGCGCTGATGGCTTACGAGGGCCCAGCTCAATTCATGTGGCTGAATCACTTGTAAAGAACTGGTACTTCCTATATTTTTCCGAAAGTTCTCCCAATAAACACTTACGTTTGAAAACAGTTCGTTAAAAGTCGTACTCAAATTATTTGTTTTTATGTTTTTTTTTGTTTGTATGTGTTATAAATCACTAACGGACCCGGTTTCTCGACTAGTAAGCGTACTACGGGCTTTGGCTGGAAAGGTGAGTCTATACTCAGTACCTTGAAGAATATCTGTTGTGAAGCAATCGTTCAGCTGTCTTCTCAGTATTGATGCTTTGGAAGAGTAGTTGACTGAGCAATCACGTGTCAGTGCGGCAGAGTTCTTAGGCAGCATACCCCCGTAAACGGTTCGACATTGGCACGGTTGTTTCTTGCTTTTCGTCGCGCTAGTTCTTCATGAGGTTCGGGAAGCTCTAGTTCACGCACCCACCGGGGTCGCAAGCAGTGTGAGGGCGCTAAGCCTATGTTACGTTTCGACGGTCATTTCCATGCTGCAACTCGCAGGAACTACGGGGAGATCGTTTCTACGAAACCGCATCTTGGTGCAATATTTGATTTGCAACACTCTCGTCGTTACAGATGTACCTCCCGTAGCATCCAGGCTTAATATCCGTTGTTCAAAGAGAGAGACTTGCTCCATGTTCATGGAATAACATCGCTATTTCAATTGTTGGTCCGTGAGATTAGGCTGTGGCATCTTACGGTTTTAATGTTTCTCCGAGGTTTCTAGATTATTGTTGTGATTTTCGTGTTTCGTGGAGTTGTACTCTGCGTAGTCCATCATAGGACCAATGTAATTTTATTTTTGAAGAAGAAGAACGAGCAGTTTTATAGTATTTCCCATTTATTCTCATCCCGTATACAGTGATGAAACTTGCTCCATTTTTTACTATTTTGCATGCGTTTTTGTATTTCTGTGTAAAACAATGTTTGATCTGAGTGCAAGCTATCAACTGCAGTCTGCTTTCAGCGTAATTATTATTCAAAAACGAGCGCCGTTATCAGCAATATTTTTCATTATTTCAGTGCATATTACAGCCAGTAAGGTAAGTCAATGTTGCCGAAATGTAGTGGCTCCATGCTGATCCCAGTGCTATGTTCGATAAGGGTGTTGGATTTGCAGAGGTCTTACGGTCTCATTCCACGTGATCTGCCAAGGCAGGACATAATTGCTCTTGTAGATAATACCAGGAACTCAAGGGTGTGACTGTAATGTTGCATTCGTTTCAATGTTTGTCCAAGCTCCATTTTTTACTCTCCCGCGTACAGTGATAGCATTTTCTGTTTCTCAGTATATCAATTAGAACTAGTTCAAATAGCGCTCATGTTCGTTCTCGTGTTGAAACGTTGTGTAAAACGGGAATATTTATAGTGAATTTTTGCGGAAGTCATATTTTTTGTGTACTCAGTTTAGTTGAAAAAGAGAAGTAGGAAGCTTTCGTGTTCTCTATATGACCAGAGAACTTTGGATCGGACATTTAATGACTTTTGTGTTACTTTAAGCCTCTCATCGTGGATAAATGAACAACAATGTGTTCGTATAACACATGTTTCTGTGAGAATAAATCAGTGGAGAGATACGAGTAAATTTTTACTATATTTGATTTTTTCGACACGCGAGTTTCATCACCTGTCGTGGATAATCCACAAGAGTCATATCCAAATCTACATTTCTTCTCTAGAAGTCATACAGCGGAGTAAAACAAATGGAACACTGGGTAGCAGAATGAAGTTTCTCTTCTTTTTAGGGTTGTTGGTGGTAGGCGATAAGAATGATTATCGGATTATCTGTTAAGGTCGATGGAAAAATGAAGGAGGGAGTTGATTAAAAGATTGTAAATAATAACACGTATTGAACACACTGCGAATAAAATTTGAAACGGCACCCTCACTCTTTTTGCTTGTTCAGTTAGACATTAGTCAAAGGGGCAGTGTCATAGAATACGTCGTACGATAGAAAACGTTATGCAAGAAAGCAAACTCGAATCGCAAAAGACGAAAACCCTACATTTCAGTCTGAATGTAACAAATCGATAGTAACAGTAAGAAGTATAAGATCTGACTGATTAGATATCTCAGAAACGATCAGGAAAACAAGAAACTGTCGGCCGGATATTGACACATCAATGTTCCTGTTACATCACAGTTCGAGCAAAATTGGTTGGATTCATTGGACTGTCTTAATCAAAGCACTCAGTCGAACACCAGAGAATGTCTTTGCGATGAATTCGAGTAGCTGTTGAGTGCCAGAACAAGTCACGCGAAATCCGGCCACCGCGTATCAGAAAAATTGACTGCAGGAGGTGGCTCAGTGGTTCTAAGGTTCCTGACACTCACTCTGGAAAACTGGACTTTCATCTCCCATCCGGTCATTAACTGTAACATTTTTCGTGGTCTCACCATTTCAACTGAAGCGAATACGTGGACTCATCCTTGTCCAAGATGAACATGTGCATCGTCTCTAATGATGCATTCGTCGATGCGCCCTTAAATAATAAGTTTCCTCCTTTCTGGCTTGTGAAAATGATTTTTAAACGGTATCTCTATCAGCATCGGTAATACACTACGAAAAAAGGAGAAACGAACGGACCACCACGAACGAATTTTCTCAATGGGTCGGAAATCGGTAAATGTGATGTACATGTACAGACGAACAAATTATTACAATTTCAGAAAATCTGGATGATTTATTAAAGAGAAAGAGCTTCACAAATTGAGCAAGTCAATAACGCGCTGGCCCACCTGTGGCCGTTATGCTTGGCACTGTTTGAGGGAGTTGTTGGATGTCCTCCCGAAGGGATATCGTAGCAAATTCTGTCCAACTGGCGCGTTAGATCGTCAAAATCACGGACTGTTGGAGGACCCTGTCCATAATGCTCCGTATATTCTATGTGGGGGAGATATGCGCCGTCGTGCTGGTTAAGTGAGGGTTTGGCAGGCAAGAAGAGAAGAAGTAGAAACCCTCGCCCTGTGCGGGCGAGCATTAGCTTGCAGAAATGTAAGGCCCCAGGATGGCTCCCCGTGGAAGGCAACAAAACGGAGTGTAGAATATTATCGACGTACCACTGTGCTATAAGGGTGCTGCGGATGACAACCAAAGGGGTCCCGGAAATGGACCTCCGACCATCACTCCTGGTTGTCGGGCCGCATCAGGCTGGTATCCCACTGCTGACAGGGGTGTCTAAAGACACGTATTCGCTTCTCAACGGGGCTCAGTTCGAAGCGGGACTCATCATTGAATACAATTTTACTCCAGGTCTGAGACGTGTCTACGTGTCCGGAGACACCCCAGAGATGGATAAAAGCGTTGCTCCTCAACTTGTGAAGCTCTTTCTCTTAAATGATCCAATTTTTCAGAAATTGTAATCATATGGTTTTTTTTTGCACTACATCTATCGTTTTCCGACCCATTTGCATTATTCCATAATGGTGCGTAGAGTTTTGCTCTTGGTTTTGTCAAACCGCTCGACCAGTAGTTCTCGTGGGCTTGAGATATCAAGTGGGAGTGTTGATGTTCTACAGTGTATAATGGGAATCAAGAATTAGTGAGAAGAGCACAAGTTCTTCGCTGGCACAGATCACTTTGGGAAGGCCGAGAACAAGTTGAAGATGAAGCTCGCTCAGGGAGACTTCGAACTTCAAAAACAGACGAAAACGTCGAACAAGCGCTTGCGCACTCTGGTGATAGCAGACCGACGTTTAACTATAAGTATGATGGGTGGCCTGTTAAACTTGTACATCATATTTTGATCGACGTTTCGCTCTCGGGAAAGGTTTGTACCCAAACTGGAGCCGAGTAATCTCGCAACTGAGCAGATGGACACTCGAAGAAAGGTGTGCGTTGATCCGTTGGAGAGGATTTCCAATGACTAAAATGGTTCAGTCGCGTCATTAGACGTGCTGAATTCTGTATTTTTGGGTACGATCCTGAGACGAAGCGGCGAAGTGAGGGGAGGCAGACTGAGACATCTCTTCGACCGAAAAAATCCCGAATCAGCAAATCAAAAGATCAAAACACGGTTGATTTGCTTTTTTGATAGCAGGATTGTCATGGGTTAGAAATTTGTTCCGCCAGGACAAACAGTCCACCAACTGTCCTACAAAGATGTGTTTGGAAGGCTCAGGAGAATGGTGGCTCGAGTGAGAGCGGTCAGTGCAGACAAGTGGATGCCGCATCATGACAACGCCCCATGTCACACGGACAATCACGAAATTTTTTATATCAAAAGGCATTGCTGTTGTTCCACAACCCCCCTTTCCATCTGGTCTGTGTCCTTCTGACTTTTTTCTTTTTCCGAAATTGAAAAACGCCTTAAAAGGTTGTCATTTCCGGACTGTGGAGAACATTCAGAAGAGTGTGGCCGACATGTTGGAGAACCTAACAGTTCAATCAAGCTTTTCATCGCTGCCACCAAGACTGGGAACGACGGCTCCTCCGGTGGATGGCTGCCGAACGCAATTACTCTGAAGCGGACAAATTGTTGTTTGAAAAGAAAAAATAAACGTAAAAATTGTTAGTTAAAATCAGTCTCGTTACTTTTCTCTCAACTTCGTATATGCGCAACTTGTCTTAGGCGCATCTGTAACCATGCGCAGTCGTGAGTGTGTTTTCACGCGACGCCAAGGGGTCTCCGAAGGCAGGCGAAAGGAAAGTTTCGGATTCTGTAACCGTAGCGATAGGACGATGTCAGATACACCGCTGGAGTCTGTCGAAAGAACAGTAACGGCTGTCTGCGAGGTTTTACTGACACTGCATACCCATACGTGAAATCAGTTTTATTTTTATTTCCTACTCCGTCCAAAAGTACGGTTAACCGGTTAAAGAGGAGGGACAGTCATTGGAAGGGCGACTAGAAGATGAAAATAGCACACCGCTGGTGGATTCAGTCGACTATCCGGAAGGGCTCCTGGCGCTTTTAATTACACGCCCCGCCTCAGCGTAGTTGATGCCCCGCCGGCGGCGAGACGAAAGAAGTGGCGGAATTCCATTAACCGCGTGTCACCCGCGGCGCATAAAACGAAAACACGCCACGCCGGCCGCGGCTGTGTGAGGGCCCCGGTCCCTGCTGCGGCTAGCGACGTCTGCAGGCAGCGGTTCCGATCTGCGCGGTCTGAGGTGCTGTTCCCACAGAAACAATCTCGATGTCTGCGGTAAATTAACGACATGGAGTATTCATAAATCGCAACTGCGGAGCGCAAGGGTCCCGTAAGTTAAGCAGAATCCACAAAAACAACAGAGCCATCTTTGGACACCGAAATCTCCTCTTTGGCAACCAATATGGGTTCCGAAAACAATGACTATTTGAAACCCAGCTCGCTCTGCCCCTCCACTAGACCCACAAAACGATAGATACCGGCACCCACGCTGATGCCGTGTTCCTTTACTTCCAGAAGGCGTTCAGCGCAGACCCATACTGGCGCCTAATAAACAAAATACGAGTGGGCGGAATATCAAACCATCTGTGTGATTCAAGTTAAAATCTTCTGGGTTATTAGGCCGCATCATATTTCCCCTAAAATAGTCGACGTTTCGACCCCTCTGCTGGGATCTTCCTCAGGATCTTCCGGTGTCCACTACTGCTAGGACACTTAATAGTTCTAGCAGTAGTGGACACCGGAAGATCCTGAGGAACCCGCAAGCTTGGGAAATCTTCTGCGATGGTCTTTATCGGGAGCGTAGCCTTGTACTGAAGTGAAATGTAGATCATAAACTTTAAGGACAGGAAGAGAATAAAAGAATGGGTAAACAATGAAAAGACAGTGTTTCGAATCGGGAAGAAAAGGAATTTGTGGCTCAACATGACTAAAAGAAGGAGAAATTAATTTTATTGTGGACGGAAGTGTGTGGATAAAAATTGTAAAGGAAGACCAACGCTTAAGTACAGTTAGCAGTTTCAAATGGATGTAAGCTGAAGTAGATACGGAGGGACGAAGAGCTTTCACAGGATATTAACAAAGGAAATGAATACCTGGAATGAGTTCCGGACTGACTCATGAAGTCCCACTTAGAAGAGTTTTACTGATACTGAAACTGAACTTCGTTTAATAAAGTTTGTTTTGAAGTGGTGATGGCAGTAGCTGAAACGATGTAGTAAATGGAGACATATACTACGCTCCCCACAAACTTTCACAGTATAGACTGGCGTGTAAATCTACATCAAATCATACTCGACCTGAACAACAAGGAGAAAAATGTCAGTTTCTAATTTGGTGGCACTAAACGTTGACCAGGGTAATATTTGTTACCAGGTCACTGATAAATGCCGGAAAGAAGGTCCTCTACACCACCTAGCTCATATAAACAAGCTGCATTAGGAGATTTCTTACGCATAGCACGGAAACTACAGGCTGTGAGACAGAAATCGAAATAATCAAATCCACAGCACGTAACAGTGGCTGTCGCCAACGGAAAACAGATGCACTTACACAACATATGAGAAAACGAAAGCAAGCAAACTGGAAAGGCCGTCACCTGCAACAGTGTACCGAAACATAAATATACAACTATATACCATATTTAAGGGGCATTTCGGAGAAATTAGGCAAGATTTTTAAAAACACATACATGAAAATCACTTTTGCCACTGGTAAAAGTTAAGAAAAGGACTGGTTCCCGACATCTCACAACCAACTAAGAAACTGAGTAAACCAGGAATGTAGAACGTAACATGCAGTCATTGCAACAAATACTACAGTGATCAAACAGGCAGACATTTTAGAACCCAAGTACCTGTTGTCTGTTTCAGGCTTGATAAGTGCAACAAATCAGGTTTAGCAAAGAATATATTCGAAACAGGTCAAAGTGTTCCGATAGCCAATGATCTTAAAGCAGTATATACTTTAGAGAGGAGCTGGGAAGTTGACATCTTCGACGAAATAGAAATACTTATCCATGGCCAGAAATGGAATAACTAAATCATAAACAGAAGCGAGGATTTCAAGAACTCATATTTCTTCACCAACACCATTGTAATTGTGGTAAAATGGAATATACGTAACGATTGAAAATATATATGTATCTCTGTTGCAGTAACAATATATTGGCAGTTCATTAAAATAATTTTTATACTGTCGTTTTAAAAGTGAAAATGTCACTCTCTCTCTCTTATTGTAACACATTTCAACAACCATCAAATATGCAACAGCAAGATGTGGAGAAGACTCTGCAAGTGACTGATAACACGACGATCGGCATGTCTGTAGTTAAATGGAAACAAGCTCTGTTTCGAGCACTGTTTGTGCTGCGTAGTCGAGATGTTTGCAATATCATATTTTAACTGTCCTTTTGCAAGTTTATAGCCGGCCGCGGTGACCGTGCGATTCTAGCGCTTCAGTCCGGAACCGCGTGACTGCTACGGTCGCAGGTTCGAATCCTGCCTCGGGCATGGATGTGTGTGATGTCCTTAGGTTAGTTAGGTTTAAGAAGTTCTAAGTTCTAGGGGACTGATGACCTCAGATGTTAAGTCCCATAGTGCTCAGAGCCATTTGCAAGTTTATAAACAGTGCTTAAAGAGCTCCAAGGAGCCAAAGCAATGATGGTAAATAAACACATCTCAAGAAGATAGTCATTTCGTAAGAACTAAATGAGTGATTAATCAGAATTATTATGTGGACACTAAGTGAATATTTCCCTCGAATTAGGTTATCCTCCCGAGTTGCTCCTATAGCCCGGGCGTTAACACGCTTTCTTCTGGGATTCAGGGAGGCTCTCCCTTCCAAGATCGATTCTTCGCGGTGGATTAACATCAGCCTGGATGTGGCTTTCAGGCGGTTTACCACAGACGACTAGGTGAATACTGGACTGGCACCCACGTCGCACCACAGTAACACTATTGTGAAACAATAAGAATACGTTCTGAGACTTTCACACCGGTTATCACTTTATGCGTGGGTGTGAGGTATACTGATTTCATCCCGCGGGAAGGGGTGGTGAAAAGAAGGCATCCAATCACCCTCTACCACTAATAGTGCCATATCCAAAATAACCTGCTGAAGATTTATGCGTTAAGTTTTTCCCCGAACGGCACAGAAGTGACCTCTGTAGATCCTACACATGGTATGAAAATTTTAGGATGAAAGCAACTTTCGCTTGATGTGTCACTGATAAGTATCGAAGCTTGCTGAAATTTGGACCTTTCATAGAAAGAACGTCACAGTATACTACACACAAGATGGTGGATGCTGCTTGTGTCGATGTTTCGCATTGCTTTTTTTTGCGGAGAAGAGTTTTATTACAATTTATCTCGTCGTATCAGCTTAACATGTTGAATGAAGTGGGTGCACGCCGTAGTTCGTAACTAATTTACGTTTTTTTCATAATAGTTCGATAATTGTCACTGTGTAGCCTACTTTCTGCAGCAGATGTTCATGGATTTACTTAGTTCTCCATTTCATTTTAATAAAGTATAAATACACAGTGTTTAGGTCAACGTGAAAAACGCTTTGTCTGCATTGGTAGCCGATAACTAACTGTCAAAAAACTTCACCTTAGGAACAGGCTTGTTTGACAAAAACCGTGGATAGAAAAGAGAGAATCTGACGAAAAAGTTTGTTCGCGTCCGGGCTGCTTAATGAACTGAAATATCTGTGTGAAATTGTGTTAAATGTTCTCATTATTTTAAAAATTACTGCAACCAGCCACTCTGTTGTGTATTTTTACTTAAGCTAAAACACGTTTCGAGCTTCCACCCACCTTTAATTAGCGTAATACGTATCTGAGACTTCAGTCAGTACATATTTGCAACGTCAGCAGCGAATTAGATGCTGCTGGTGCTCTGTGCAAAGTAACAGTTTTGTTTAACAACTAAATTTCTCGAGTTGCATATTTATGACGTGCAGTTCGTTACCGATGATATAACTATGTACCGACAGAAGTCTCAAGTGTGTATTACACTAACTGAGGTTGAGTAAAAGCTCGAAACACGTTTTAGGTTAAATAAAAGTGGCTGGTTGCTGTATTCATTACGTGATGACTGGGTGTTGTGTGATGTCCTTAGGTTAGATAGGTTTAAGTAGTTCTAAGTTCTAGGGGACTGATGACCATAGATGTTAAGCCCCATAGTGCTCAGAGCCATTTTTTGTATTCATTAAAATAATGTAATCCTCTGGCACAGAGCTCAACAAGCAGTAAAATGGATAAATTAAATGTTTTTCTATTGTCATTGTAGCGCAAAGATGTTCGTGACTCGAAACACGTCGCTTATTAAATCATTTAAGTAAGAGAAAAAATTCTGTGACTGGTAGCGCAGTCAGAAAAATATTTTCGTAAGAAAGAATAGGTCCAAAGAATGAGCCGTGAGGTACGACGAGAAATAAGGGGAGGCGTACTCTGAAACAGCGACGCACAGGGACGTGCAGAGAGACTGTCAGAAGCGGACACGAGGGTAGTGTGTTGGCGAGGTTGGCGCGGCCGGCGACGCGGTTTGCGCGCCGTGGGAACAAAAACTGCAACCCCGGCCGGAGACGCAAGCGGCAGGCGGCAGGCAGCGCCGTGCCGTGGCGGGCGCGGCCATTAAAACGACACGCTGATTTACGGCCCGCGGCGGCGCCGGCTGCAGCAGCGGGATTACCAGAGCCGTCTGAGCGAGGCGGCGCGGCGCGGCGCGGACCGGCGGCCGACCTGCAGCCGCCGCCCCCGGCACCGGCCGGCGCTAAAAGCGACGCACTGAGCGAGCTCTGACGCTCGCGGGCGCGCCGCCTAAGACTGTGTCCTCCTTGCGGGGGCAGCCGCATATCGTAACAGGACATCCCCCTCAAGCATTACTTTTCCTCAACTGTAGTTGTCGATACCGGTATTATTTTTCGAATTTTGGGCACGTCAGTAGTATCTTAGTTGCTTTGCTGAAAACTTTCATATAATTTTATACACAGTGTGCTATATTTCAAGCTAAAATTTATGAAAAGGAATTGTTGTTGTTGTGGTCTTCAGTCCTGAGACTGGTTTGATGCAGGTCTCTATGCTACCCTATCCTGTGCAAGCTTCTTCATCTCCCAGTGCCTACTGCAGCCTACATCCTTCTGAATCTGCTGAGTGTATTCATCTCTTGGTCTCCCTCTACGATTTTAACCCTCCACGCTGCCCTCCAATACTAAATTGGTGATCCCTTTGTAAGTAGGCTGTTTATGTTTTCTCTATGTAAGTAGGCTGTTTATGTTTTCTTATTGGCAACGTTACGTAGCGCTCAATATGAAAATCACTGGCTGTGCTGTGTGCAGTCTGTGGCTAGTTTGCATTGTTGTCTGCCATTGTAGTGTTGGGCAGCGGCAGCTGGCTGTGAACAGTGCGTAGCGTTGCGCAGTTGGAGGGGAGCCGCCAGCAGTGGTGGATGTGGGGAGAGAGATGGCGGAGATTTGTATTTTTGTCATTGATGTTTGTGTTACTTGTTTTGTGCTGCTGCATTGCCTCGTCCCTTAGTTTAGCATCTGAGCTCAGTAGATTTAAGTTAGATTAAGAGGGGGTAGACTATAGAAGAGTTGCGATGAATTGGAAGAAATGCATTGAGAAAACAGGTTTAGGTAGGATTTTCTTGGAAATAAATAATGAGGTAAGAAATATGTGAAATAAATACAGAAAGCATGCTTGGATAGGATTCTTTTGGTGGAAACAAAGGATGAAATAAGAGGAAAGATATATGAAGTTTTGGGTTGGACTGCAGTACCAAATGTTACACTGAAAACGAACCCTGTCCTTTCCTATTGGTGTTATCCCACTATGTGTTTGTGTACCCTTGTGTATTTGTTTTCTTCCTGTCTCTGTGTAGTTTCATAGAATTTCTTCTTCTTTTAATATTAAGCTACATTCACTATGATGAGGAATACTGTTATCCTCGAATATAATTGGCATTAATAATATGTTATTTTCTTTGTAAAGATGTTTATACATTATTTATTCTGTTCTGTCTTAATGTTCATGTGTGAAGTTGATGTTTCAAAAGTTATTGTGATCCTTTATGTATGTACTCATGTCATAATTCCACTGATGTATATGTTTATTTCTATTCTTTTGTAAAGCCTGTGTTACTACAAATGTTATTTGTATTGTTATGTTCTTTAATGATGTATTTTGTACCTTTCTAATTGTATTTTCATGTTGTAAATTTATAATTGTACAGACACCAGTTCTTCAAATTAAATTACATTTCACTGCACACGTTTCTGTTGGTCATAGTATATGGACAATATGTGAGAAGTAGGGACTGTTAGTGTTTGCACGTGTGTTAATAATTCAGCAAGGGACTGGATAACAGCATTGCTGGTTCTAAGGACAATTCCAAACACTTTGTGAGTGCACAAGTGGTGGTTTATGGACTTGCTATATTCTCCGCAAGACTCTTCGATGGTGAATGTGCACCTGCACAATCGCAACAGATGGCTGCTGGACATTTCTACAAGGACTACAGTGGGTCTGCACCTCTGGTGGCCCACCAATACCATTATCTCTACAAGGACTACAGTGGGTCTGCATCTTTGATGGCCCACCAATACCATTATTTCTACTAGGACTACAGTGGGTCTACACCTTTGCTGACTCACCAGTACCATTATTTCTGCAAGGACTGCAGTGGGTCTGCGACTCTGATGACCCACTAATACCGTAATCTCTACCAGGACTGCAGTGGGTCTACTCTGTGATGACCTACCTACCAATATTCTTCAAAACTTCGAATGACTCTGCTGTGGGTTTGCTCCATTGTGGCCCATTACTTGTCAGCATGTCAAGAGTCAGCACTGTCTTTCCGTTGGAAGGACAACACTACTTCTTCAAGACTGCATGGAAATCCACTACTTCTGTGTGCAATTTATTTTACTAATGAGACTTTGTGAAAAAAAACCTGTAATTACTGTTATGATGAATGATCAGGACTATCTTTATGGACTGTGAGAAAATTTTAGCTTTTGACCAACATTGTATCAATAAGTGTGTGCATTTGATTTCTTTGTTATTGTAATTATGAAAAATTTTATCAAATCATTATTGGCCACTGCCCAAAAAAAAATTTGTAAAATTTTTTTGTGGGGAGCATGGGGGCTATGTAAGTAGGCTGTTTATGTTTTCTCTATGTAAGTAGGCTGTTTATGTTTTCTTATTGGCAACGTTACGTAGCGCTCAATATGAAAATCACTGGCTGTGCTGTGTGCAGTCTGTGGCTAGTTTGCATTGTTGTCTGCCATTGTAGTGTTGGGCAGCGGCAGCTGGCTGTGAACAGTGCGTAGCGTTGCGCAGTTGGAGGGGAGCCGCCAGCAGTGGTGGATGTGGGGAGAGAGATGGCGGAGATTTGTAATTTGTCATGAACTGCTATATTTATATATGATGATATCAAGGTAAATACATTGTTTGTTCTCTATTAATATCTTTCATTTGCTAACTATCCCTATCAGTAGTTAGTGCCTTCCATAGTTTGAATCTTTTATTTAGCTGGCAGTAGTGGCGCTCGCTGTATTGCAGTAGCTTGAGCAGCGAAGATTTTTGTGAGGTAAGTGATTTGTGAAAGGTATAGTTTAATGTTAGTCAGGGCCATTCTTTTGCAGGGATCTTTGATAGTCAGATTGCGTTGCGCTAAAAATATTTTATGTCAGTTTAAGCACAGTCTTGTATAATTGTTCAAAGGGGACGTTTCACCTTGATGCCTCAGAACATGTCCTACCAACCGATCCCTTCTTCTAGTCAAGTTGTGCCACAAACTCCTCTTCTCCCCAATTCTATTCAATACCTCCTCATTAGTTATGTGATTTACCCATCTAATCTTCAGCATTCTTCTGTAGCATCACATTTCGAAACCTTCTATTCTCTTCTTGTCGCCTGCCGGTGTGGCCCAGTGGTTCTAGGCGCTTCAGTCTGGAACCGCGCGACCGCTACGGTCGCAGGTTCGAATCCTGCCTCGGGCATGGATGTGTGTGATGTACTTTGGTTAGTTAGGTTTAAATAGTTCTACGGGACTGATGATCTCAGATGTTAAGTCCCATAGTTCTCACAGCCATTTTCATCATATTTCTCTTCTTGTCTAAATTATTTACCGTCCATGTTTTACTTCCATACATGGCTACACTCCATACAAATACTTTTTACTCTTCCTGATACTTAAATCTATACTCGATATTAACTAATTTCTCTTCTTCAAAAATGTTTTCCTTGCCATTGCCTGTCTACATTTTATATCCCCCCTACTTCGACCATCATCAGTTATTTTGCTCCCCAAATAGCAAAACTCCTTTACTACTTTAAATGTCTCATTTCATAATCTAATTCCCTCTGCGTCACTCGCTTTAATTCGGTTGCTTTCCATCATCTTCGTTTTGCTTTTGTTGATGTTCATCTTATATCCTCCTTTCAAGACACTGTCCATTCCATTCAACTGCTCTTCCCGGTCCTTTGCTGTCTCTGACAGAATTACAATGTCATCGGCAAACCTCAAAGCTTTTATTTATTCTCCATGGATTTTAATTCCTACTCCAAATTTTTCTTTTGTTTCCTTTACTGCTTGCTGAATATACAACATCGGGGATGGGCTACAACCCTGTCTCACTCCCTTTGCAATCACTGCCTCCGTTTCATGCCCTGCGACTCTTATAGCTGCCATCTGGTTTCTGTACAAATTGTAAATAGCCTTCCGTTCCCTGTTTTTGACTCCTGGCGCCTTCAGGAAAGGAATTACTTTAGACAATAATTTTGTTTCGATGTTATATTTTATAATTACTACACCTGAATGTGCAGTTAAAATATTTTATAGAAATATTTTAAATTACGTATTATTTGCACACTTAAAACTTATTATTAATTATGTAATCATGTACTGTTTACTGTGTTTATGTCTGGATTCATTTATGAAGTAATAATCGAAATTAATAACGTAGAGAAAACTAGCAGGAACTAGTTTGTTAAGACAAACTGTAAACCCTTAGGAATATTGTTAATTCCGCAGAGTGAGCGAGTCGTAAGCTTGCCTCTGATATGATCGGACATATTTTTGTCTAATAGGCGTGAACAATGTAATTTAGGCTTTGTTAATGTGAAAAATCAAAATACTATTATATACTAAAATGTGAGAAAATCAGTGAAATATATTTATGTAAAAATTCTGCAAAAACAATCTTCCAATTTATTTAGTTCAAACCAGCCGTGACGACCTGGTGTTAGATTTTCTGCTTCAAGAATCAGACCCCTAGACAAGAAGTACTGGAACCATCTCAACATGACAAGCTAAGTAAACTTGAAAGTTTATTGTAATCTTCGTTCCTCTCAAACCTTCATAAAAGACTTTGCCTATTAATCAATTAATGTGGACAATAAATGGAAGAAGAAAGGAGGGGGAGATTACAAGCTATACAAGTCCATTCTGAAAAATGAAGGAAACGGCGGGACAATTGCGTAATTCACAATATTTTATTGGGTACACGACCGGTTTAGGAATAGTTACAGTTCCATCATCTGATCTAAAGTGTAATAGTAAAAATATTCTATTACACGCGAAAGCGAGGGGATCCTCAAGTCTGAAATATCAGATAAGGAGCTATGTGGCTATAATTTCAAAATTAAAACCAATTAAAAGAGAGAGAACAGAACGTTGCTCACAAATAAAATCACTTAATCAGCTGAGGTCATCATCACCTTAATGTTGTCATGGTTTCACGTCAAAAGAGTAAAAAGCATCTAAAACAGTCAGAAAAATCAGATGTCACGACCGGACACCAAAGGTTACCAAAATAATGAAACATATAAAATGCAATAAAAGTGGGAGTTGGGGGGGGGGGGGGTAAGAAAAGACATATTGCGTGTAATTGCTTACAGAAATTCCATAACAACCATTCCCCGCGCTGCGCTAGCAGCAACTCAACAGGAAAACTGTGTGATAGTAAATACCGGCCATGAGTGCTGAAGCTGCTGACGACCGAAGCGCATGCGCGGTACGAAACAGACATGAGATTGGTGAATTGTTTAAAATGGGAATGCGGGAAGTAACAGCAGAAAGGAGACGGACCCATCACAACATTGAGAGAGAACAGTATCTGTACATTTAAACAAACAAGGAAAAATACTGCATTATGTGGACACCTTAATTTATGTCATTGTTGTTGTTGTGGTCTTCAGTCCTGAGACTGGTTTGATGCAGCTCTCCATGCTACTCTATCCTGTGCAAGCTTTTTCATCTCCCAGTACCTACTGCAACCTACATCCTTCTGAATTTGCTTAGTGTATTCATCTCTTGGTCTCCCCCTACGATTTTTACCCTCCACGCTGCCCTCCAATACTAAATTGGTGATCCCTTGATGCCTCAGAACATGTCCTACCAACCGATCCCTTCTTCTGGTCAAGTTGTGCCACAAACTTCTCTTCTCCCCAGTCCTATTCAATACTTCCCCATTAGTTATGTGATCTACCCATCTAATCTTCAGCATTCTTCTGTAGCACCACATTTCGAAAGCAATTTATGTCATAATTAACCGAAATACTTTTGTGATTCGAGTCTTTTCGTCCATTAATTGTATCGAGATGGTACGAAGACTTCTTAAGGTTTGAATTTCTTCCAGAACATACAGCATCCAACCATTCTCTGCAGTGTGTAAGGTAGTTCAGTTATCGCAAACCAGCTGCAGCTAACGCTTGTTGTCAATCGAATGCATCGTCGGAGCTGACATGGAATTGACCAGGTTTTTATGTTCTTTAAATCTCCTATGAAAATTCCTGCCCGTATGGCCAATGTATCTGCTCGTACACAACTGACCTTTATCTCACTCAATACGATACACTCCGGCATAGGAGAAAGAATACTTATTGAAGACTTCATGGTTCCTTAATCTAGTGCCGAAATTTTTTGGTATGAAAAATCCCGGAGCTATGTTGGCTGACATCAGTTTCTCCCCAGTCCTCTATGATACGTATCCATGATATGAAATCTTATAAAACTTGTTCTTTTTCTCTACAGCCTTCAGAGTGATTCCCTTCTATGCTCCATCCCCCTTCGCCTGTATATTCTTATTAAATTTCTCAAGCATGCATTTGATTGACAATAAACATCAGCTTCAGCAGATTTACGATAACTTAACTGTCTTACACACTGCAGAGAAAGGTCGGATACTGAAAGTTCTGGAAGAAACTGAAATGTGAAGATGTATTCATTCCCGTCCTCCTGATACGATTAATGAACGAACTGTTCTGTATCACAAAGATATTTTAGTTAATTATGACATTATTCAGACAGATTAGGCGGCCGCTGTGGCCGAGCGGTTCTAGGCGCTTCAGTCCGGAACCGCGCTGCTGCTACAGTCGCAGGTTCCAATCCTGCCTCGGGCATGGATGTGTGTGAAGACCTTAGGTTAGTTAGGTTTAAGTAGTTCTAAGTTTAGGGGACTGATGACCTCCGATGTTAAGTCCCATAGTGCTCAGAGCCATTTGAACCATTTGAACCATGCAGGTTGAGTCCATATAAGGTAATATTTTTCCTCGTTTGCTTAAATGTACAGATCCTCTTCTTTCTCAGTGTTATGATGTTTACGTCTCCTTTAGGCAGTTGCTTCCCGCTTTTCCACTATAAACAATTCACCAGTCTCATCTCTGTTTCGTACACCGCTTGCGCTTGGGTTGTCTGCTGCTTCAGTACTCACGGCTAATATCTACTATTACACGGCTGTCTTGCTTGTGTTCCATGTGGCGCAGCATCGAGGAACGGTTGTTATCGAATTTTTGCAAGCAGTTCCACGCAATACGTGATTTATTTCTCCTCCCTCCCCACCCCCCCCCCCCCCATCCAACTTTAATTGCATTTTACATGTTTGATTATTTTGGTAACTTTTGGTGTCCGGTCATGGTGTCTGTTTTTTGGGGGTGTTGTAGGTCCCTTTTACTGTTTTGACACGGAACATTTGGTTCCGTGACAACATGGGGTGAGAATGACTTCAGACGATTAATTGATCTTACTTGTAAGCAACGTCCTGTTCTCTCTCTTTTAATTTGGTTTAATTTTAAAATTTGAGCCACACAGTTTCTTATGTGATACTTCCAGACTTGAGGACCTCTCCCTTTCGCGTGTACAAGAATCTTTTACTACTGCGGTTTACACCAGATGATGGAATTGCGACTATTTCGAAACTTGTTGTGTATCCAATAAAATATTGTGGATTAAGCAACTGTCCCGCGGGTTTCTTCATTTTCCAAAAACCAAATGTTTACACTGCTGGCGACCTGCTTGTGAGCCTCTGTCAGTTTTTCCGGCAGCATGGTGACGGTGCTGTTGCATCCTGATACGTGTCTACGCGCTCACGAGCAATCTGGTTCACAGTATGATTAGGTGAAGCTTTATACGTTAGTAGTGATACATTATGCCTGTTTCCAACGTTAATAAGCAGAGAATGTTATGCTTCATGCGTCTACATCTATATCTCCATCTAGGTAGACTGCATCGTAATTACTAGCTAAAGATGAAATGGGTAGGCGTATACTGTAATAAAAGCAAAAACGTACCAGTAAAAGTGGGTCTGCAGATGAGCGGTGTGCAACGTAATTGCGAATGTGGGGTTATGAGCCATGAATAATTCGTAGGCCAACCGATACTACCGCGGGGAGTACTCATTTAAATGTAAATGTAAAATTTCCCACTGAAATACGAAGCAAATGTCCTGTTTTACAATGATCTATATACCGTTTTCGTTATGTCTTCAATACTGAGTCTGAAAATTCTAGCCAAAGAATCAAAACTGTCAGCAGTTTAAGACAGATATCAGTGTCAGAGTATAGTTCTTGAGATACGTTTGCAGACTAGCAATCGTGAAACTGCACTACGCATACAGACGTACAAAAATTATTATGTAGCTCAAACTTGCTATCTGCCTTACTATCATTACCTTCGACCAGTACACAAAGTGTAACAAAATTATGCCGGAAAACTTGGAAGGATTCTAGGGTGTGTCTTAACGAGCAAATCGAGGGTAGAAATCCATGTTCAGAAACATCATCCAGTGGTCGCACAAGGAGGGCGTGGAAGTTACATGGGAGGCTCCAGCTCTCAGCTGATATACAGCTACAGTGCACCAAGTTAAGTGTTGGTCTTTTCATGTCTTTTTCGTCATAGTATGCGTATTACATTTCGTCCGTGTTTCCGTTTAAGAGATGCAAGCTCGCATGTTATAAGTGTAAATTCGAGCAGTGTGTAGCGCATTTTAAATATCTTCTAAACAGCCAGTTACATAGCTCATTGAGACATCAGCGTCCATAGGTAACAAATCAGGAGTTTAGCAAGTTGCGTATCTAGGATTCTGTCTGCTTTTATAATTTTCTTCTTGGGTTAGTCTTGCTATGAGGAGTAAATGTGTGCATGCTATGTTCGGATGCAGGAGTAGCTGGCCGCAATTCACGAACAGCTTAATGCGCTTTTGGCTACACCTTGAGGCTGCAGCTTCGGACCCTCAGGTATCGCTTGATTCGCCCTAGGATTAGCCAAGCGGTCTAAGGCACTGCAGTCATCGACTGTGCGGCTGGTCCCGGCGGAGTTTCGAGTCCTCCCTCGGACATGGGTGTGTGTGTTCGTCCTTAGGATAATTTAGGTAGTGTGTAAGCTTAGAGACTGATGACCTCAGCAGTTAAGTCCCATAAGATTTCACACATATTTGAACTTTTTTTTTTTTATTCGCCCTAGGGCTCTGCAAGTGAGGCACCTCACAGTAACACGATGTGGTGGATCTACCTTCCCAGCTGAGTGACTGGTGTAAAGGAAAACGCATTCGTCACTCACATGGCCTGCACCTCAACAGGTATGGGAAGGGGAGGTTGGCAAAACTTATAGGTGACAGCATAGGTGGGGGTGGTGGGATCACTCATGGGAAAATTCCGGTAGTTGTGGGTGTTAGAGCTGTACCTTTTTTAGATTGAAGTCAGCTGATAGGTATTCCTGCTTAAGGGAAGTCTCTCTAACAAAGAAACCACTTTCTACAAAGCTTGGGTATCCGATTAATGAGGGAATTAGTATATTTCATCAAAATATACAAGGTATTAGAGATAAAGTTAGTGAACTGCTTATAGATGTTGACTCTGAAATTATTGGTATATCTGAACACTTCTTAAGTAAGGAGATAATTCAGAGGCTTCCTTTACCAGGATACAGGTTGGCTGGCAGCTTTTCTAGGAGCTCTATGCGGTGTGGGGGAGTAGCCATGTATGTGAAAAACGGTATCCCATTTGAGTCAATTGATGTTTCAAAGTACTGCACTGAAAAGGTGTTTGAATGTTGTGCAGGTGTGGTTAAATTTAGTGGAGCTAAACTTCTTACTGTTGTTATTTATAGATCCCCAGACTCCGATTTCACAACATTTTTGCTAAAGCTAGAGGAGGTTCTTGGTTCACTTTATAGGAAATACAAAAAGTTTGTTATATGTGGTGACTTCAATATTAATTGTATAAGTGATTGTGCAAGGAAAAGGATGCTGGTAGACCTCCTTAATTCATATAATCTTATGCAAACCGTATTCTTTCCAACGAGAGTGCAAGGGAACAGTAGAACAACCATAGACAATATTTTTGTTCATTCGTCATTATTAGAAGGGCATTCTGTTAGCAAAAAGGTGAATGGCCTTTCAGATCATGATGCACAAATTTTAAGTCTAAAAGATTTTTGTGCTGCAACACATGTTAAATATAGTTACCAACTTTTTAGGAAAGCTGATCCAGTTGCTGTACAAACTTTTATAAACCTTATCAAGGAACAAGAGTGGCAAGATGTTTATAGTGCTGATACAGTAGACGGTAAATATAATGCTTTCCTCAAGACTTTTCTCGTGCTCTTTGAAAGTTGCTTTCCGTTAGAACGTTCAAAACAGGGTACTAGCACAAACAGGCAGCCTGGGTGGCTGACTAAAGGGATAAGAATATCTTGTAGAACAAAGTGGCAATTATATCAAAATGTTAGAAACAGTCAAAATCTAAATGCAGCAGCGCATTACAAACAGTATTGTAAGGTGCTTAAAAAAGTTATTAGGAAGGCAAAAAGTATGTGGTATGCAGATAGAATAGCTAAGTCTCAGGATAAAATTAAAACCATATGGTCAGTCGTAAAGGAAGTGGCTGGTCTGCAGAGACAGGTCGAGAATATAGAATCAGTGCGTAGTGGGGATGTCCGTGTTACTGATAAGTTGCATATATGTACAGTACTTAATAATCACTTTCTGAATATAGCAGGTGAACTAAATAGAAACCTAGTCCCAACAGGGAATCATATAGCGCTCTTAGAAAAAAGTGTTCCGAGACTGTTACCTGAAATGCTCCTCCATGATACTGACAAGAGGGAGATTGAGTTAATAATTAAATCACTAAAGACCAAGAACTCTCATGGATATGACGGGATATCTAGCAGAATACTGAAGTATTGTTCCACGTATGTTAGCTCAGTACTTAGCCATATCTGTAACTTTTCCTTTAGGAGTGGTCAGTTTCCTGACCGATTAAAGTACTCGGTAGTGAAGCCACTTTATAAAAAGGGAGACAGGGATAATGTTGACAATTATAGACCTATTTCTATGCCATCGGTGTTTGCTAAAGTTATCGAGAGGGTTGTATATACAAGGTTACTGCAGCATTTAAATTCACATAATTTGCTATCAAATGTACAGTTTGGTTTTAGAAATGGCTTAACAACTGAAAATGCTATAGTCTCTTTTCTCTGTGAGGTTTTGGACGGATTAAATAAAAGGTTGCGAACGTTAGGTGTTTTCTTTGATTTAACGAAGGCTTTTGACTGTGTTGACCACAAAATATTACTGCAGAAGTTGGGACATTATGGAGTAAGGGGAGTAGCTTACAATTGGTTCGCCTCCTACTTTAAGAACAGAAAGCAGAAGGTAATCCTCCGCAATATTGAGAGTGGTAATGATGTTCAGTCCCAATGGGGCACTGTTAAATGGGGCGTTCCCCAAGGGTCGGTGCTGGGGCCACTGCTGTTCCTTATTTATGTAAATGATATGCCTTCTAGTATTACAGGTGATTCAAAAATATTTCTGTTTGCTGATGACACCACCTTGGTAGTGAAGGATCTTATGTGTAATATTGAAACATTATCAAATAATGTAGTTCATGATATAAGTTCGTGGCTTGTGGAAAATAATTTGATGCTAAATCACAGTAAGACTCAGTTTTTACAGTTTCTAACCCACAATTCAACAAGAACTGACATTTTAATCAGACAGAATGGGCATGTTATAAGCGAGACGGAACAGTTCAAGTTCCTAGGCGTACGGATAGATAGTAAGCTGTTGTGGAAAGCCCATGTTCAGGATCTTGTTCAGAAACTAAATGCCGCTTTATTTACCATTAGAACAGTATCTGAAATAAGTGACATTTCAACACGAAAAGTAGTATACTTCGCATATTTTCATACGCTTATGTCATATGGTATTATTTTTTGGGGTAATTCTTCTGATTCAAAAAGGGTATTTTTGGCTCAAAAACGGGCTGTTCGAGCTATGTATGGTGTAAGTTCGAAAACCTCTTGTCGACCCCTATTCAATAGTCTGGGAATTTTGACATTGCCCTCACAGTATGTATTTTCTTTAATGTCGTTTGTTGTTAGCAATATTAGCTTATTCCCAAGAGTTAGCAGCTTTCACTCAGTTAATACTAGGCAGAAATCAAATCTGCATGTGGAATGCACTTCCTTGACTCTTGTGCAGAAAGGAGTGCAGTATTCTGCTGCATCCATTTTCAATAAGCTACCACAAGAACTCAAAAATCTTAGCAGTAGCCCAAACACTTTTAAGTCTAAACTGAAGAGTTTCCTCATGGCTCACTCCTTCTATTCTGTCGAGGAGCTCCTGGAAGAGATAAAAAATTAAGCAAATTCCAGTGTTACATTCTTGATTTTCTTTATTTAAACTAACGACTTGTCGCCTGAATATGTTTCTTATATTTCATTTTATCTGTTTCTACAATCGTGTTATAATTTCATGTATTGACTCGTTCCATGACCATGGAGACTTCTCCTAAATGTGGTCCCACGGAACAATAAATAAATAAATAAATAAAAAAATAAAGATGGAAGGCCGAAGTGGAGACCGGTCATCTGGCCTCGCCCATTCTCCCTGTGAGCGGACAAGTGACCACTCCTTCAGAAGAGTCCGAGCAGGCACACGGGGGGAGGGATTTACTAGTTATAGGGTGCTCAAACGTTAGGCGCTTTATGAAGCCCCTTAGGCAGATAACGTTCAGGGCCGGAAAGAAAGCCAATGTGCACTCGGTATGTATGCTGGAGGGACTCGTCCGAGATGTGGAGGCGGCCCTGCCTGCGACTTTCGAGCGTGAAGGACGCAGTCGTGTGCACGTTTTGGCTCACGTCGGCGCCAATGACGCCTGCCGCATGGGATCTGAGGCCATCCTCAGCTCATACAGGTGGCTGGCGTGACGGCTGAAGGCTGCTGTCCTCACGTATGGGGCATTGTTCCCAGAGTTGATCTGTGTCCTTTGGTTTGGAGCAGAGTGAATTTGTCTACTCTGTGACGTTCGTGGCTGCAGACCTCCGTTATCGGATGGGTATTTGTAGGAGTCCCCTTGAGAGGTCGGGTGTGCAGTACACAAAGGGAGCAGCCACTCAGGTAGCAGAGTACCTGTGGTGTGCACATGAGGATTTCTTAGGCTAGGTGGCAGTTTGAGGTATTCTGACGAACACTCGTCAGTGAGTAAGCAGCAAGGGAAGTCAGACAGCGTTCAGAGTAAAGACATTTTGACTGTCAAAATTTTATCAATAAATTGTCGAAGTATTTGTAACAAAGTTTTCGAATTTACTGCTGTCCAGGAAAGCTTTCGTGCTCAAATTATTATCGGGTCTGAGAGCTGGCTTAAAACCGAAGTAGAAACCTCTGAGATATTTAGCGAGTCACGGAACGTATATAGGAAAGACAGAAGAGGCCGTAGGAGGGGTAGTGTTCATCGCAGTTGACAAAAATTTCTGTTGTTCCTATTGAGGTCGAAGTCGAGTGTGACAGCGAAGTTACCTGATCGCGTATAACAAGTCTAGGTGATGCCTAGTCAAATGTTGAAAATGGTTCAATGGCTCTAAGCACTATGGGACTTAAGATCTGAGGTCATCAGTCCCCTAGACCTTAGAACTACTTAAACCTAACTAACCTAAGGAATCACACACACACATGCCCGAGGCAGGATTCGAACCTGCGACCGTAGTAGCAGCGCGTTTCCGGCTTGAAGCGCCTAGAACCGCTCGGTCACATCAGCCGGCAATTAATTGGTGAATGTTTTTACTAGCTAACCGGTTCTGCTGTTAGTTCTAGAGTCATTCAAAGAATGTCTATGGTCAACAATGTGTAAATACCCAAATTATGCATTACTAGTTGCAGGAGACGTTAACCTACCGAGTATAGACTGGGATGTCTATGTATTCAATGCAGGGAGTACATACGGACAGTTATGCGAAGTACTTTCGAAAACGTTTTCTGAAAACTGTCTTGAGCAGCTGACTCGGCAGCCCACAAGCCATGGAAATATCTTAGACCTTGCATCTAGAAATAGGCCAGAACTTGTCGAAGTCAGTATAGGATCGAGGATTAGCAATCATCATGTTGTTATAGTAGCACTGGTTACGAAAGTTAATAAATCAATTAAGAAGGCTACGAGAGTGTTTGTGGCAGAAAGAGCAGATGAACAGTTATTGGTATCTCAATTAGACTGTGAGTTGACATCACTTAGTTCCAGTAAGATGGGCGTAGAGGAATGACGGGCAAAGTTTAAGTAAACTGTAAATCGTGGTCTGGAGAATTATGTGCCTAGTAAGTGGATTAAGGACGGAAAAGACCCACAATAGTTTAATAACGAGATTCGGAAAGTGCTGGGGAAGCAGGGGCTGTTGCACTCTCGGTTCAAAAGAGAAAGTGCAACTGTTAGTAGAGAATCGTAAGTCTGTGAAAACATCTATGCTCGAAGCATAGGACTACTACCACTGACATGGCTTAGCAAAAGATCTGGCAGAGAAGCCGAAAAAATTTTGGTCCTATGTAAAATCGCTAAGTGGGTCAATGGCTTCCGTCTAGTCAGTAGTTGACTAGTCTGGTGTGGCAGTACAATAGAGCAAAACGAAATCCGAAGTTTTAAATTTCATGTTCAAGAAATCGTTCACGCCTGGGAATCGTACGGAGATACCGTCGTTTGACCATCGGACAGGCTCCCTTATGGACGACGTAGTAGTAATCCCTGGCGTAGAAAAACAACTGAAAGATCTCAAAGCAAATAAATCACCAGGTCTGGATGTAACCCCAGTTCAGTTTTACAAAAGGTACTCTAGGTATTGGCCACTTACCTAGACTGCGTTTATTGTGAATCTCTCCCCCAGCACAAAGTTCCAAGCGACTGGAAAAAAATCGCAGGTGACTCCTGTATATAAGAACGGTGAAAGAACGCCCTCACAGATTTACAGACCAGTATCCTTAATATTGATTTGCTGGAGAATTCTTGGACATATTCTGAATTCGAACATAATAAATTTCCTAGAGATCGAAAAGCTTAAGACCAGGATTCATCACGGTTGCAGAAAGCATTGCTAGAGCGAAATTCAGCTTGCCACTTTCTTACATGATATACTATGGGCTGTGGATAATGGGCAACAGGCAGATTCCATTTTTCTAGATTTCCTAAAAGCATTTAACACTGTATCCCACTGCAGGCTGATAACGAAGGTACGAGAATCTGGAACAAACTTCCCCATATCTGAGTGGCTCGAAGACTTTTTAAATAATAGAACACAGTATGTGGTCCTCCATGGCGGGTGTCCATCAGAAATAAGGGTATCGTCAAGAGGTTCCTACGGAAATGTGATAGAAAAATGATTTGGCGGACGGCGTGGACAGCAATCTGCGGTTGTTTGCTGGTGATACTGTGGTGTAGGGTGAGGTGTCGAAGTTCAGTGATTGTAGGGGGACACAAGATGACTTAGACGAAAGTACTAGTTGGTGTGATGAAACGCAGTTAGCTCTAAATGCAGAAAAGCGTAAGTTAAGGCGGATGAGTAGGAAAAACAAACTGGTAATTTTCGGATACACACACATCAAAAAAGGTTTGGCATCACCTCGGTTCCGGGAGTTTCGGAGCCTGTACAGAAAATTGAAATAGAGATCAATACAAACATCATTTCCGCCCTTTGTATTGCTCTTGAAAACCACACATTGCATGTTATGCCACTACGCAGCGACATCTGCAGAGGTGGTGGTCCACATCGCTGTACACACAGATACCTGTAATACCCAGTAGCACTTCCCCTTGCACTGAAGCATGACTGTATTCACTGTTGGTCCAGATTGTCGCACTCCTCAACGGCGAGTCGGCGTAGATCACTCAGAGTGGTTGGTGGGTCACGTCGTCCATAGACAGCCATTTTCAATCTATCGCAGGCATGTTCGACAGGCTTCATGTCTGGAGAACATGCTGGCCACTATAGTCAAGCGATGTCGTTATCCTGTAGGGAATTCACAGGATGTCCACGATGAGTGCGTGAACTGTCTGTCGTCCATGAAGACGAATGCGTCCTCAATGTGCTGCCGATAAGGCTGCACTATCGGTCGGAGGATGGCATTCACTTACCGTACATCCGTTACCACCAGCGATGTACGTCGGCCCTACATAATGCCACCCCGAAACATCAGGGAACCTCCACCTTGCTGCACTCGCTGGACAGTAAGTCTAAGGCGTTCGGCCTAACCGGGTTGCCTCCAAAGACGTCTCCGACGATTCTCTGGTTCAAGGCATATACAACAGTCATCGGTGAAGAGAACGTGATACCAATCCTGAGCGTTTCATTCGGCATGTTGTTGAGTCCATCTGTAGCGCGCTGCATGGTGTCGTAGTTGCAAAAATGGACCTCGCCGTGGACGTCGGGAGTGAAGTTGCGCATCATGGATCCTAGTGCGCACAGTTTGAGCCGTAACACGACGTCCTGTGGTTGCACAAAAATCATTATTGAACATGGTGGCGTTGCTGTCAGGGTTCCTCCTAGCCATAACTCGTAGGTAGCGGACATCCACTACAGTAGTAGCCCTTGGGCGGCCTGAGCGAGGCATGTTATCGACAGTTCCTGCCTCTCTGTGTCTCCTCCATGTCCGAGCAACATCGCTTTGGTTCACTCCGGGACGCCTGGACACTTCCCTTGTTGAGAGACCTTTCTGGCACAAAGTAACAATGCGTACGCGATCGAACTGGCGTATTGACCGTCTAGGGATGGTGGAACTACAGTCAACACGAGCCGGAACTGATCGGCGCTGCTCATGCATGGCTGTTTATCATCTTTGGGCGGGATTAGTGACCTCTCTAAACAGTCAAAGGGACTGTGTCTGTGATACAATGTCAACAGTGAACGTCTATCTTCAGGAGTTCTGCGAACCGGGGTGATGCAAAACTTTTTTGATGTGTGTAATATTAGTAGTGTCCTGCTTGATACGGTCACGCTGTTTAAGTAACTGTGTGTGTGACGCAGCAAAGCGATATGAAATGGCACGAGCGTGTGAGGGGTGTGGTAGGGAGGGCGAGTGGTAGACTTCATTTTAATGGGAAAATTTTAGGAAAGTGTGGCTCATCTGTAAAGGAGACCGCATGTAGGACATAGTGCGACACGGTCTTGAGTTCTGCTCGAGTGTTTAGGATACGTGCCAGGTCGCATAAAAGGAAGACGGACTGCTAAATTTGACACCGGTGAGTTCAAGCAACACGCAGGTGTTACGGAGATGCTTCGGGAACTCAGATGGGAACCCCTGGATGGAAGGGAATGTTCTTTTCCAGGAATACTATTGAGAAAATTTAGAGACCCAGCATTTAAAGCTGTTTGGAGAACGATTGTGTTGCGTTCAAAATACACTGCGCGTAAGAACCACGAACAGAAGATACCGGAAATTGTGGCTCATATGGAGGCATATAGGAGTCGTTTTCCCTCGTTCCATTTACGAGTGGAAGAGGAAAGGAAATGAGTAGTGTTGGTACCGGGTAATCTCAACCAACCGCCGTAAGGTGGACTGTGGAGTATCGATGTCGATGTAGATGCAGAATGAACCCCACGTTAGGTGAGAGCCAAGCGGCTTCCGCTGTATCACGCACAAGCGCCTGCCAGTAGATGACCCTATGCAACTGCCGCTGAGGCGTCCGTTCGGCATCTGAAAAGCGGACGTTCTCCCAGTAGACACCACACCATAACGACACTGTGTCAGTGTTGAAACTCACGTTTACTGCTAAAAGTCTGGACTAGGGACATTCGATGCGCCGCACAACTTCGGCACTCCACAGCGTTGTCGTTTCACGTCTCCATGTGAGAGTTCCTATCCTCAGTTTGTTCCTCAAGATATCCTCTGCAACTACTTAAAGTGTACTGATACCGTTTCCTTACAAACACGTTTGCTCTATGCATTGGTATGAAAGTAACTTTCGCAATGTGTGTCACTGCCAGGTGATATGCCTCAGACAAACTTGTTCCATACAAAGAAACAACTGCTACAGTACAGCACAGTACAGTAACTCAAAAAAAAAAAAAAAAAAAAAAAAAAAAAAAAAAAAAAAAACGGAATGAGACGAAAAGAAATCACACTCTCATTCATAGACAGTAGTTACATTGAAGTCACCCTGAGGTACAATTCTCTCCTGGACGTTACAAAACGCGGGACATTTTTCTGAATAGCGTGTGTGATGACCACGGATGGCAATTCATGTTCCGCTAGGCTCTCCCTCGCGGGTCACAAAGCTGCTAAGGAGTTCTCATGGTACGGCGTACCATCCCTGCATCAACGCTTTTGACAACTTCTGCTAGATGGTCGTCGGTGCGTGCGGACATTTTGGAATACCTCCCCTCTGCCTCCTGCGCCAAAGCACCCCACACGTGCTCGATGGGATTTAAATCGGCGGAACGGGTAAACCAGCCCGTTCGCCGAATATTCTCTCTCTTTCGGAGAGCTCTTCCACGTGCGAAGTCTGATGGTGTCGCCAATTGTCATCCATAAAAATGAAATCAAGGCCAATGCAATCCTGAAAAGACGTACGTAGAGAATGAGTACCGTGTCACACAAACGTTATCCGGTGAGTAGGTCTTATACAACGATTCTGAGGTCAGTACGCCAATGCAACATTATGCCTCCTCACACCGTTATACCTGGACCACGAAAATGGTCATGTTTGATAGTTCTAGACGTACCCTCATTTAGTGCGAGGTGAGAACGCGTTATGCACCCACAACAACAACTGCAGAGAAGGACATACGCATGACTAGGGTAAGTACGTCCAGACATATAAGGTTCAAAATGGTTCAAATGGCTCTGAGCACTATGGGACTTAACATCTATGGCCATCAGTCCCCTAGAACTTAGAACTACTTAAACCTAACTAACCTAAGGACATCACGCAACACCCAGTCATCACGAGGCAGAGAAAATCCCTGACCCCGCCGGGAATCGAACCCGGGAACCCGGGCGTGGGAAGCGAGAACGCTACCGCATGACCGACATATAAGGGTTGTAGGAGTTATGCTAAGATGAAGACACTTGCACGTGATAGCATTGTGTGGAGAACTGCATCGAACAAGTCTTCTGACTAAAGACCACGACAACAAAAGCATCTCACAAGGACGCATTCAGCGTGATCCAAAATACTGTTTCACATAGCGGAATTTTTCGAGTATTCTTCAGTGACGTACATAATATTCCGTTATAAACCGAGAGTAAGCGGGTAGATAAAAGCCTGTGTAGATACATCTGTGAAAAGGAACGAGAAGAAATTCTAACATAAGGTACAAAAATATAAAAAGCCTATATGACATAATATAACTAAAAACCTGACGAAAGAACAATACATCATCAAAAATGTTCTGGCGTAACCACAAGAGCCGGAACGAACAACAGAGAAGACCCTGAAACAACGTTGGCCAATGGTGCGCGGAATAGTACCGCACTACAAGAGGAGCGCCCTCAAGCCGAAGTGAATAGCCTCGGACGCTCAGATCGGACCCGTACACGGACATTAGTGGAGAGTATTGCAGAGTATTAGCACGGCCTAGCAGAGAGTGCTATTTGAACAGTTACTAGGGATCCACAAACTGTGTGACAGACTTGCATGAACATTGCGTATAGCACAGGACTCTGATTTATATTGCATGTCGCCCATCGCTTCCGACACTTGTTCTAAATACCAATTAAGTATTGGCAATCTGTTTTATTGAAATAAAACTGCTAATGTTATTTGCTTGAACTGCTGTATAACGTTCCGAGAACGCAGCATCCTTTACGCACCCTATACGAGACGAGTGGGTAGGACACGATAAGGAATACGAAAACAACAACATTTATTTAGCATTTGGCTGAACATGTACTGTCAACAGCTGCAAAATAAAAAACACTACTAAAGCTTTACTCAATAAGAAATAACACATACAAATTTAAGTATTATCAAACCAATTATCACTAAAGAATGACACATAAAATTCAAGATAAAAGGAAGGAGAATCGGAGACCGCATACAGAAAATAACACTTAAAACGCACACTGGAGGCTAGATTCTTTTGCAAGCGTCTTCAGTCAAATCGAACGAACAGAAAGAAACACTCTTAATTTTTCTGGTACCATAAAAAAGAATTATCAGAAGATACCAGAAAAATTAAGTAACATTAAAGCAACATCGGATGAATTACGAAGTGGAGGATGGTATGAGGGAACAAGAAATTACGTTAGGAAGATTTGAGACGATTTAGACAATACAACCGTCGATATCAAATAACTCAAAGAACCAAGAAAAACTAAGGAAAAAAACGATACAGGGAAGGACGTTTCCAGGCGAAGAAAGAAACTTGAGGTCTTCGACGCTCGCGAAGTACTGGACCAGCAGGGTACAGAAGATGCTTTTCTCTTTTTTCCAACTGACTAAAGTGCTCCAACGAAAGCCATAAAGCATAAATAAATACGTCAAGTACCATTTGCTGTTCTTTTATCAACGAGTAGCAGATTGCGGGTGATAATATAGCTGTAGTTGTCGAGAAATAGGTAACGAGACGAAAATTTACTCAGGTAATATTTCCAGACTCAGTACTTGTTAAGGTGGAGCACTCAGCGAGAACAGTTCTCTGTCATTCGCGCTCCGCAGTAACGACACGCTTCTGTCAGGTTCCAGCACGCTGCCCTTTCTTCCTATCGCGATGTGGGCGAGGCACTGGGGCTATAACCACGTCTGCAGAGCCGCTCGAACACAAATTCGTATCTCCCGGCGAGCTATGAAATCTGCAAAGGTCGCCGAGGTTAATGGAGTACACGTCTGTAAGATCGGGAAAAAAAGCTGCAGGCGAATGACGGGATAATTAGGCCACTTATCCGCTAACGACTCGCTAAGTGGTGTGCGCGCGCGGCCGCGCCGCCGGGCTGCGGTTGCGTGCGTACGGAGGCTTTAATTTCCGGAGTTCCTGCAGAACGACTGCAGGCGGGACCCTCTGTTGTGTCTCCGACTAATAGAGTCAGTCTCCGAAGCGGGCTCTTCGCTGCGCAGAAAAAATTTCAGTATGAGAATAATAGTTACTCGTGGACAAGTGAGCTTCTCAGCGGTTAGACGGTTTTGGAAATGTCACTGCGCCACATGTGGCGTGGATGACGATATCGAAATGGCTGTAAATCGAAAACACGCAATTTCGGTCTAGTTTTTCGATTTTTAGTAGTGTTTCCTGTGGTGTCACTGCCAGACACCACACTTGCTAGGTGGTAGCCTTTACATCGGCCGCGGTCCGTTAGTATACGTCGGACTCGCGTGTCGCCGCTATGAGTGATTGCAGACCGAGCGCCGCCACACGGCAGGTTTAGTCTAGAGAGACTCCCTAGGACTCGGCCCAGTTGTACAGCCGACTTTGCTAGCGATGGTTCACTGTCTACATACGCTCTCATTTGCCGAGACGACAGTTTAGCATAGCCTTCAGCTACGTCATTTGCTACCATCTAGCAAGGCGCCATATTCAGTGACTATAATCTGAACAGATAATATTGTGAACCATGTACCATCAAGAACGACGTTCATCATTAATGGATTAAAGTTAAGTATCAAACTAATTTCGTCCGCATTCTGAATTCTAATTCCTTGTCATGTTCCAGAGCTCACGTCAGTATAGTTCTTCCCTCCTCACGCCAGCCTGCGTGAGCTAAAACGCGTGCGTTTCGGCCTCCTCTTGTAACTCGGTGTTGGCTCTTCTGCCAACACAACATTTCCCACACAGTCAGTTTCAACATTCTGCTTTCGACAGTGAGAAACTAATGGTGGGAAACAATGTTTAGCATTTTGGATTTATTACTTTCTAGCGGTTGTACGAAATTACACAGTGGGTATTTAATAGACAACACATACTAGAAATGCCAATGTGTTCTGCTACAAAAGATCGCCTCTTTACCGATACCAGTTCACTATAATTGACATCTGCAGCGTCAGTGTTCCATTTCAAAATAGTTTTTTTTTCTTTTCAGGAAAACTACAAATGTTATCTCTGATGGTCCAGAAATTGCTAGAATTATTCTCGAAAGGTCGCCAAACAGAAGACACAGTGGTGCAACGTAACCTCTCATGTCACTGGAGGAGCAGTATTGGGACCAGCGCTATTTCCCTCACAGAGAGGAAAAACTGAGGACAGCTATTATATCACCAACTGCGACATAATCGCGTCTACAAACAGTGATCCAATACTGTAAAATGCTTTTTTATTCCAGTCTCTGATCACAAAGAATTTATTTGTGATTAGAGATTGGAATAAAAAAGCATTTTACAGCTATTATGTGTCTTACTGATAATCGCAAAGTATCTAGTAGCATGTTCGCAAACAGAAAACTGAAGAAATTTCATCTTCTGTGTCCTCCAGTGAATCGTCAGACATTCCTCCCGCGGCGGAGCTAGCCACGGCCCCATACCTTAGCGCCGGCAACACGTCCTCTCAACACGCTAACTGACGCCAAACTGCTGCAGCAAAAATCACGGAGCGAAAGAAAAGTCATGCACAACTTGTGTAGAAACCAAGCTGCAGTAATAAGAGTCGAACGTTGCGAAAGGTAAGCAGTTGATGAAAAGGGAGTGAGAAAAGTTGTAGCCTATCACCGATGTCCTTCAGTCTGTAAGTCGAATAATCCCCGAAGGAAGCAGAAACAGAAGTTGAAAACGAAATTACAGTCGAAGGAGAAGAAATCAAGATATTGAAGTTTACCGATAGCATTGTAATTCTGTCAGACACCGCAAACGACTTGGAAGAGCAGTTGAACGGAATGGACAGTGTCTGAAAAACAGGTTATCAAACTTACATCAACAAGGGTGAAACAAGAGTAGTGCAATGTAGTCGAAATAAATCAGGCCGCGTTAATGGAATTAGATTAGCACATGGCACACTGAAATTAGTAAATGGGTCTTTCTATTTGGAAAGCGAAATAACTGTCGATGGCCGAATTAGAGAGGGTATAAAATGTAGAATGCTAATAGCAACAAAATAATTTCCGTAAAAGAGATGTATGTAAACATTTTCGTCAGTTATACTACTAAAAAAAATATTACTTTTGCGAAACCTTGTAATTGTCTCCCATTGCGAAGCATAAGGTTGCAATCTGGTTCAAAAGTGCCTACAACATTCCTCTGTAGTGGTATAAAAGTGTGGCGCCCTACGACATCACCCTCGGGTTAGGCGATGCGTGAAAACGCAAGGTATCGAAACATGTGAAAGAAAAGACCACAGCTCAGAAGTTTATGACAGATGTAAGGGTTAATTATGTCACAATGAAATGATGTCTGAAGTATGCAGATTTAAAACTGATGACAATTAATCCAGACAAACAAGGTGTATGATAATACCAGTACTGAAACATCCTCCAAAATTTAAAGTATTTGTGGAAAGAGGACTTGAACCCTCGATAAGTCAGTTACAGACTGACTGTAAAAATCGCAGCACCAAAAAATAATCAATGTGGAATAATGACATTTGAGGAATACATTTCTCTAGGTAAGATATTTAAACGACTAACGTCGTAATATCACTGGTTAATGTAAACAAATGAGAAATGCTGGTACATTAATAAGCGGTGTAACCGCCAGAATGTTGATCGTAAGCCTGCAAACGTGCATGCTTTATGTGGTACAGGTGCCGGATGTCAGTTTGTGAGACGGAGTTCCATGCCTGTTGCACTGGGTTGTTCAGTACATATACAGTTAATACTCATATAAGAACGTAGGCTTCCGCGGTCAGTGTCATAGTGATTAAAATTCTTCTGGGTATTATGCCGCGTCATTGCTAAAACTAACAACAATAAACTAAAACCGAAGTTTCGGCCGAATTGCAATGGCCTTCCTCAGGGCACGAGTTGTTTAGCATGTGGATAGCTGCTTCTATTTATTACAGACTATCGATGTCTGACGTCATTGTTGTAAAACTTTAAATTGTCCCTCTAATATGATTGCCTAGTCATGACGTAAGGGAAGATGGAAGGAAAGAGGCTATTCGTGGATATCCATGTCGTCAACGATTGGTAGCTGTCCTCCAATCAGCGTTCGGCTTCTGGTCGGCAAGTTTTCCTCCTGATGTGCGCGGAAATGGACTGACAGTTGCTCTACAGCTGTTTGTGCAGATACGCCCGTGTCCCGTGTAGCTTCTGCCCCGCGACCGCTCGGGACCCGTTGGACTGGGATGGCCGGCAGCCAGGATGCCGGGAGTTTGTAGCCATCTTCTCTGTTGATGTTGTCAGGCTGCTTAATAATTTCGATCGCCTCCCGTATTTTGCGTTCTCGCATCCCCGATTCTTTCGCCAGTACTCAGGCTTCCTGGAACCTGATAGGTTGTCCACAGTTACGGTGGTGTTCCGCTATCGCCGATTTATTATGTTGTTGAAATCTTACATAGCGTTCGTGTTCTGCTACTCGTAATCTGACAGGTCTCCCTGTTTCTCCTGTGTAGGCAGCTCCGCACTCACACCGTAGCTCGTAAACACCTGCAGTGTTCAGATTGTTGACTACATCCTTAGTGGAACCTATCATTTCGTGGATCCTGTGACTGCTTCGAAAAATCGGTTTGAAACCTCGTCGGCGGAGGACGTTGCCTAGCAGATCACTGACGCCTTTTACATATGGTAAGTGTACCAGTGGAAGCTTCTCTTCTTTGCCATCTTCTCGTGTTCTGCTCCCTTTGGTTTTAGCTACCTTTCTTTTGATGTCGTCATCCTAGCCGTTGGCACGAAACGTGTGTTGTAGCTCCTTTAATTCTTCTTTGAGGTTATTTTCATCGCTTATCCGGTAGGCTCGGGCAGTTAACGTATGCAGAAGAGAATACTTTTGGTGGCTCTCCGGGTGCAGGTACGGATTAGTGTGCGTTGGTTTCCGGTACACTTTGTGTCCCAGTTTACCTTCGGCAGCTCTGTATACTTCCACATCCAGAAATGGCAAGGTACCATTGTTTTCAGTCTCATGTGTGAACTTTATATTTTTGTGCAGGCAATTTAAGTGCAGGAGGAAGTTTCCCAATTCCGATTCACCATGAGGCCAGATAACGAATGTGTCTTCCACATATCGTAACCAACAACTGGGACGTAACGGAGCAGAAGCTAGGGCCGTTTGCTGAAAGGCTTCCATGAAGATGTCCTCAGCTATAGGGGAGAGCGGGGAACCCATTGCCACTCCATTTAACTGTTCGTGATATTTTTCCCGCCAGGTGAAGTACGTAGATGACAGGCATAAGCGCACCAGATCGCAGATATCTGGTGGGATCCGATCTTGTAGTATGCGCTTAGTCTCCTCAATAGGTACGTTAGTGAAGAGAGACTTGATGTCAAAACTGACCACAACGTCTGATGCCCTGAGGAAGGCCGGTGCAATTCGGCCGAAACGTCGGTTTTGGTTTATTGTTGCTAGTTTTAGCAATGACGTGGCATAATATCCAGAAGAATTTTAATCGCAGTTAATACTATTTGGGAATGGTGCTGGAGTTGTCTTCTGATGATGTTCCATATGTGCTCGGAGACTCATGTGGTGAATGAGCAGGCCAAGGCAACAAGTCGACACTCAGTACAGTATGTTGGGTTACAACAGCTGAATGTGGGCGAGCGTTATCCTGTTGGAAAACACCCCTGGAATGCTGTCAATGAATGGCAGCACTACAGGTCAAATCAACAGCCTGGCATACAAATTTGCAACCAGAGTGCGTGGGATAACCACAGGAGTGCTCCTGCTGTCATACGAAATCGCATCCCAGACCATAGCTCTAGGTGCACGTCCAGTGCGTCCAGCACGCAGACAGGTAGGTTGCACGCCCTCTTCTGGCCTCCTCCCAACCAACACACGGCCATCGCTGGCACCGAAACAGAACCAGTTTTCATCGGAAAACACAACAGACCTCCACTCTGTCCTCCAGTGAGCTCTCGCTTGACGCCACTCGCGTCGCAAGCGCCGTTGTTTTGTGGTCGCTGAATTGCACGCCGCATGGTGTCTGGCTCGGAGCTGTCCTTGAAGTAACCGATTTGTAACGGTTCGTTGTGCCACTGTGCTGCCAACAACTGCTCAAATTGCTGTTGCAGTTACATTACGATGCACCGGAGCCGTATGTCGAACACGATAGTCTTCCCTATCGCCGGCCGGAGTGGCCGAGCAGTTCTAGGCGCTTCAGTCTGGAACCGCGCGACCGCTACGGTCGCAGGTTTGAATCCTGCCTCGGGCATGGATGTGTTTGATGTCCGTAGGTTAGTTAGGTTTAAGTAGTTCTAAGTTCTAGGGGACTGATGACCTCAGAAGTTAAGTCCCATAGTGCTCAGAGCCATTCTTCCCTCTCGGCCGTCCGGAGCGCAGTGTTCTTGGGGCGCACATTCTCGTGATCTCCGCTGCCAACAATAATGTACAGTGGCGACAGTCCTGTCAAGTCTTGCTGCAGAACGGCAGAAGGTACATTCAGCTTCCCGTAGCCCTACTAAACGATGTCGTTGAAACTCAGTGAGGTATGATAATGGCGTCGTCGTCGCCTTAAAAGAATTCTTTACTAAGATCAACTCAGCACGTCCGTTCTCGAAGGTAACTAACGCCCACGACCGTTACAGTGCGTATTTAATGCAAACCTGATTTTCATCCTCCTAGTGGCGCTAATAGGCGCCACTCTTATGCGACTGGCGTGAAATTTAAATATATATCATCTTTCAGATATAGAAACACGCCCACCAATTTTAGTTTATGTCGTACAACTCCTTCTTGGTGTTGCGATTATATTCCGTCAGTCTATACACAGTATTTAATAACTTCATGAATATAGAAAGTGAATTAAATATAAACTTATTTTCTGCAGGGAATCACGTAAGTCTCTTAGAAAATGGTTTTCAAAGACTGATATCTCAAATACAACTCCTTCGTGCTGAGAAGGAGAAGACTGGGTTAATAATTTAGTCTGTGAAGACTAAGGGCTCTCATGGATGTTACGGGATTTCTAGAGGCGTACTAAATCACTGTGCTGCGTATGTCGGCCCAGAACGTAGCCTCATTTTTGTAGTGTTTCATTTAGGATAATGACTTTCCTGAACTATTAAAGTACTCAGTAGTGCATCCGATTTGTACGAAAGGAGAAAAGGAATTTTGTGCATATTTCTATACCATCGATGTTTGGAGAAGTTACTGAAAAGGTTTTACATGTAAGGGTAAGTGATTATTTCAGTTCACGTAATTTATTGTGAAGCGTGCAATTCTGTTTCAGAAGAGGTTTAACAACTCTTTCGTCGTTGAGGCACTGAACGGATTAAACAAAAAGTTGTGAACAGTATGCGTCTTCTTTAATTTTACTACGGCCTTTGCTTGTATTGATCACAAAATATTACCGCAGAAATGGTATCATTATGGAATAAGAGATAAGGCTTATAATTGGTTCCTTTCATAATTGAAGAACAGCCAGAGAAAAGTAATGAGAACGGTTGTGAGGTGGCGTCTGACTGGCACACAGTTAAGGAGGGGTTGCCTCGGGAGTGAGTGGTAGGACCACTACTGTTTATTTTAAGTACAACTGGTACGTCCTCTAGTATAAAAGGCGATTCTAAAATATTTCTGTCTTCTGATGACATCAACTATGTTGCCTGTAACATAGGCAATGTACCAGATGGTGCAGTTCAAGACATAAGTTGACGGCTTGTAGAAAATAAACCGATGCTAAATCACATGAAGACTCAATTTTTACAGTTTCTAACGCACAGCTCAACTAAACCTGACTTTTGATTACACGTAATGAGTATGTGATTGGTAGGTGTTCAGATACATGCTAGGCTGTCATGGAAAGTCCATGTTCAGGACCTTGTTCAAAAAGTGAATGCCGCTATGTTTACCACTAGAACAGTTTCTACAATCAGTGATATTCTAACACTAAAATTACTTTGCTTATTTTCATTCGCAGGAAAAGTACATTGCTTATTTCTATTCGCATAAGAAATACTGCATTATATCCAGGGGTAACTCTATTCATTCGCGGAGGGCATTTTTGTCTCAGAAACGGGTAGTTCGAGTAAAATGACGTTTAAGTTCGCGAGCCTCTTCTCGACCATTGCTCAGGAGTACACGAGTTCATAGGATTGGTTTACGTTTTATTTATCTATTACTGGCTAACAAACCCGGCGTTGAGCAGGTACTCATTTTGCCAGTTTTCTATTAGAAATGAAAACAAAATGTGACCTGTGTTTGTAGTAAACTATCGAAAAAAATTCATTTCCATGTTTTCGTGAAAACACGTTTTAAATTATGAAACAGTCGTGAAAATAAATGTGCATAACGTACAGAATAAATGTGTAAGTTGTCCAAATTAAGATACATTATCCTTGACTATTTCTGCACGCTAGGTGCAGCTGCTTGTCGTGTCTGCACCGCGATTTTGTAAATGTCTCTCTGGCAACGTCTATCCGTAGCTCTATAGACGTCTACTGTCTCCGCTTGCAGCCGTTTGTGCTTAACGGTTGAAAGCTGTGAAACGCGCTGCCAGATGTCTGGGGTATACTTAAGTCGACCTGACTGTAGGAGTGCCTAAATAATAAAGAGTAAATGCACGATGCATGCATGTTTTCATTCATCTCAAAGTCTGCAACGTCATATCTCTTGAGCTGTCTCTCGCAAAGTGATGTGTATGTGTAGGTATATGCAGCGGCATAAGTGGATGCTGTTTGCAAAACGTGTTGCGAATAGATTTAGTAGCAAAGAAGTGATCAATTTAAACCTCGTGCACGATGCGGCAGTTTTTGACGCATCTCAGTGTTGATGATCTGATATTTCCTCAGCTAAATGTGACATAATGATATAATTTTGTAGGTTCATTCAGCGGCATATGTAGATATTGTCTGCAAAACTTGTTGAGAACGAAGTAAGTAGAAAAGAAGTAATAAATTTAAAAGTGATGCACAATGCGGCAGTTTCTCATTCATCTCATTGTTTAACACGTCATATGTGCTGGACTATGTTAGGCAGGTGGTTCTCACCCCCACAGCGATTGTTGCCTGTCAGTAAAGGTTTTGGGAGGGAGAAGGAGAGGGAGAGGGAGAGGGAGAGGGAGAGGGAGAGAGAGAGAGAGAGAGAGAGAGAGAGAGATAGTCACACTCACATCTATTTTTATGATATGTATGGTTACTGGTGTTAGTTGCATGTACTAACGCGTTCCATTACCATGGAAATTTGCTCCATAGTTTGGTCCTACTGAACCAGAAGCGTACATAAAAAAGTTAAACCCGTAGGCTTGTCATTTTTTTGGGCAATGCCCTTATCTCCTGAGCTACCAGACACGACTCATGACCCGTACCACAGCTTCCACCAGCTAATGTTCGCATTTTACGTTTCCGACCCCTCTCCGCTTCTCCCACATTTCTTGTGGTACTCGGACATACGAGTTAACCTTTCAGAGCGCAGAAGGCGCAGCGTGAGCAGTTGGAAAGGGGTAGTAGGGGTAGCGTCAGCTAGATACTGTCAGAACGGTACTGGACATCTGTCGCCGTCATCGTCGTACAGCCGAATCCGAGTTTTCATTACCCTCCTGCATTTCCTCTATTACATCACTTTTATGGTGTGTACATGCCTTTGATCGCTTAGCACACTGCTCACGGCACGAAATATGCGGCCGCACAGGTTGGGTGAAGGGTTTGGCTGGACCTGGCGAAATTTGCCTCCCTGACATTTTTCATTTCTCAGTTCCACGCTCCTGCTCAAAATGTAAAACAGAACATGAAGTAGCTGTGAACGGCGAATACGGTCTCCTGCTTCTGCTTACTCGGGTCAGTGTTTAGACTCGTTGGTTTCTTCCTGAACTGGTCCTTACAGCGCCTCAGAGTAACACCACGGGGCCTTCTACATGCGCTCACTTCACTACATAAAACTTGTCACAGCCGATGGAGATGCCCAATTAATTCCGAGTTGATAATCAATGACGGTGGCTTCTATACTGTACATCTTCGTCTTCTTCAGAACAGTAGTGTCTGACACGAAGTCATCCCATTTATTTTTCATTAAATTTCGGTTGGTTGAATCATTGTAGTTTCTTAAGATCCCGGCGGTATACCGCCCAGGTTTCGCAACCATAAAGCAGGCTAAAAACAACTACTGTGCAGTATACCATCAATTTCGTCCAGTGTCAGAACATTATTCAGGATAACCCGGTCTAAGGGAAGTCCAAAATCAACATGGGCAGCGTGTTTTCTGCCCTCCACGTCGTTTCCCGATGAGTAATTAGTTCATAATACACTTTCTAGATAGAGGAAATGATCTACTTGTTCTTAACCTGTGCCGGAAATAGAGTTATTGAAATCCAGAAGGACACTTCCAGGAGATGGCCGTGCGAGTCCCTTTGTTTCTTGTATTTTGATGGTCAGTCAAACCGTTCATACACACTACTGAAACAATTTACAGACGGTTGCAGCTTTGCAGGTGTATGAGCTGGAGAATCACTGTCGTCTCCATGTTGCAGTTCATTTACGTCCGTGAGATGTGTGAACCTTTTAGAATGAAGTCTGGACTAACTGAATACTCCACCGTCTTATCTGTATATGAGTTCAACGCCTGGATTGTTTACCGGCGATATCTCTTAATGCATGGCTGAGAGGTATAAGGCAAATAATAGTGACGTGAGGACACATCCTTGTTTGAGCCCTTATGTATTGTTGTATGTCAACTTCACACAAGGCAACAAACGCTTAAATTTTCAAAGTCCCCAGAGCGAAGCTATAGTATAAAAACTCGTTAAGCAAGCACGGTAGAGCCTAAATCGGCGTCACCTTCATAAAAGCAAGGCCGGTGCGGTAATGACAAGTGACATCGGGTAAATATTAGCCTCTGCTTCGCTTCATAAACACACCAGGAACTTAGCACGCAAGTCAGGTGGTCATACGGATCGGTGGCATACATAAAGTTCGAACTCGATTCCTTGATTACAGTAAAGTGGCGTCTGGCGTAAGGCTGTTGTAGATTTCCTGCACGGTGCTGAGCAATGACAGCCGCTATCTCGCCATAATCACCAGTCGCAGAGTTCTGCTCCACCGTCTGCCGCTGTTGCAGATGGGTGGACCCCGGGGGTCTCCCCTACCGTCCCGGCTCACGACACCAGCGTTCCCGATACCTCGGCGAACTGACTTGGGTCCACCTGTACGGCAGGCCAAATCACCGTATTACGAGTACACAACAGTGAGAGCGGTTCAGTAGATGAAGAGGGGCGGTGAGCGGGAGGGGCCACAGCACCTCTCGAACTGGCGTGTTAAATCCAAGATACGCGCCCCGCCTTCTCTCACCGCTTCGACACTGCGGTGCGTTCAGCGCCGGAACCACCGTGGGCTGCGAACCGCCCCAGCGGCAGCCTACCAGGAACGGAGAACACGGCTTCAGCTACCCTGAGCGGGCTGAAGGCCGCTTACGGTGGGGATCGTCGACGGACAACGACAGCCGATGTCAACAACGGATCAGAACACTGACTGTAACTTACGGAAGTAAATAACTAATTCCGAATCTTCTTTCACTGCACCTACCGGTGACAAAAGATCAGCACCATCCTTCCGGGGAAACCTGGCAAGGACCGATGTCGAAAAAAGCATCCTCACACAGAACCATCTCCAATTTCGCCCACAACCGCCCTATTGCAGTAATAAGGGAATTTTGTCAGATATTTCATTCTGCTTTAACATCAGCTCGGATCAGTTCAACAACGTGTTCAGAGCAGCCGAAGAATTTTAAGGCCTTCTACAAAGCATCTCTGGCCATGAAATCAAAAGCCTTTTCTAGTCACATAATACTAACAACAGATGCTTATATTATATCCTGCACTTCCCCTGTAGTCACTGGAGGAGCGAAATCCGCACTAAGAATTGGAAAATACAGTTCCGGAATAAATCTCAGGCGATTCAACAGAACTCTGACTCAGTGTGTAAGAAAATTTCTACCAAGCTAGAGTCCCATTCCGGTACGCAGATTCGATTTGGTACGAAGCATTATAACAGTGTACACGCACCTGTAGAATTTCGTTCTCGAAAATCACTTTCTCTAACGATTAGCCCAATGATAAGACAATAACTGAGGAGGTTTTTCATTAGAGTGGCCCAGGAAATGAACACTAGTCGAAGGGATACATTTTGGCTTGTATGAAGAAATCGTGGATAGTTACCATGGTAGTAGAAGGAGTCGTAGAAGATGTTGAGTGAACGGGTAGACAGGTTAGAATATAAAACTTCCTGGCAGATTAAAACTGCGTGCCCGACCGAGACTCGAACTCGGGACCTTTGCCTTTCGCGGGCAACTGCTCTACCATCTGAGCTACCGAAGCACGACTCACGCCCGGTACTCACAGCTTTACTTCTGCCAGTATCTCGTCTCCTACCTTCCAAACTTTACAGAAGCTCTCCTGCGAACCAGGTTAGAATATATATAACAAGTATTTGGGAAAGTTGGTTGTAAGTGCTATTTTGAAATGAAGAAATTGGCAAAGGAGAGAAATTCGTGGTGGACTGTATGATGACGTTTTCGAGAACGAAAACCTCCTCGTTAAGTTCAACATGGATTCAGATAACCGAGATATTGCGAAACTGAGCGCGCTCTGTTCCAGCATAATGTTCACAGCGCTGCAGATATCGGCGATCAGGTTGATGCTGTGTTTCTCGACTTCAGGAAGTCATTTGCTACAGTCCCGCACTGCCGTTTGGTGGGGGAAAAAATTTGAGCTTACCGAGAAACGGAGCACATTTGTTACTGGCTTCTAGACTTCCCCTGTCCGAATCCCGTGATCTGCCACTGGATAACGGGATCACGGGTTCGATTCCGAGCCGGCTCGGGGATTTTACTCTGGGTGTTTGTGTTGTCCTCATCATTTCATCATCATCATCATTTGTGAGGGTTACTAGATTAGATTGTGAAAAAGAAAATGGACTGTGCAAAATTGGAACTTTGTACGGGCGTTGATGACAGCGCAGTTGAGCGCCCCATAGACCAAACATCGTCATCATCATCGTCATCTACCCTTTCTTGAAGATAGAACTCAACATTTTGCTTTTAACGGAACAAAATCCACAGATGTCATTTTAGCTGTACTCCAAGAAAGTGTGACAGAACCGTTACTTTACACTATACCCAAAGCTTCATGAGGCCGCTGGCAGATGATGCGCTTGCATGAAATAGGATAGGAAGGCCAGAAGACTGTCAAACTGCAGGAAGACCTGTAGAGGATTGATGAATTTTGCAGGAACTGGTAGTTGACTATGAACATAAATAAACGTAACGTATTACGCGTACATATGAGAAGAAATCCTCTTTTGTGCAACTATAGTAATAAGACGAACTGCTGGAAACAGCAACGATCATAAAACATCTAGGAATAACAATCCAGAGCGAGCTTAAGCAGAATGACCACATAAAGCAAATAGCAGGAAAAGCAGATGGTTCAAATGGCTCTGAGCACTAAGGGACTCAATAGCTGAGGTTATCAGTCCCCTAGAACTAAGAACTACTTAGACCTAACTAACCTAAGGACATCACACACAAGCATGCCCGAGGCAGGATTCGAACCTGCGACCATAGCGATCGCGCGGTTCCAGATTGAAGCGCCTAGAGCCGCTCGGCCACACCGGCCGGCGGAAAAGCAGATGCGTGACTGAAATAAATAGGAAGGATCTTAAGGAAATATAAGTCATCTACTAAAGAAGTGGATCACAGGACAGTTGTTCAACCGATTCTTGAGTATTGTTCATCAATATGTGATCCTTACGAGGCAAGACTGATAGAAGAGACAGAGAAGATCCAACGAAGAGCAACGCTTTTCGTCACGGGATCGTTTAGTCGACACGAGAGCGTTACGGGAATGCTGAAGAAACACCAGCGGTAGACTTTACAAGAGATTCGCTGTGCGTCACGGAGAGGCTTACCATTAAAATTTGAGAGCGTACTTTCCAGGAAGATTTGTACAACATATTACGTCTCGTGAAATGACCACAACGAGAAAAGTGGAGAAATTAGAAGTAATACAGAGGCTTACCGAGAATCATTCTTCCCTGGAGTCATTCTGAATGAAACAAAGGAAGAAAGAAATCAGAGAGTGGTATCAGAAGTATCACCCGCCACCCACCGATGGGTGGTTTGCAGTGTATAGGTGTAGATTGTAGATACATATGATGATCAGTCAGAAGAGAACAAAAAAAACTGCTCCTTGTAAATAATATTGTTATTATTACAATTACTAAGGTAATTGGTTGACATGTTCCTACGTCAAAAATGGAGCGTGAAATAAATAAAGAAGCATTTCGACTGCACAAGTGTAGAGGGTTGCCGTTTGCGCCATGGAGCAGGCAGACCGGCCCGCATGCTATTTGGGAAACAGGTTCGGACACAAGGCCAGTTCTGAGCGTGTGGTACTCCAGCTCCATAAATAATTCCTCCAGCAGAGATAAGGGCGGCCGCGAGGGCCCGGCAATTATCCGCGCCGTCCTAAATCATGGCGTCTGCCATGGCGTGGCGAGCGGCCCTGTCTCTCCGGCCCAGGAAGCCGAGTTACAACAGGGCGGGAGAAAAGGGACCTGAGAGACGCGATAGGGGAATACTCAGGCGAGAGCGTCTGATAAATCACACGCTGATCTGTCTGCAGGTCGTTATTCATTACGATGTCCAGAGCATGTGGCGGTCCATGTAGATGTGATACGCAACCAGTCAGTTTTTGGATTTAATACCATTTATTGTACAATTAAATAGTCTTGGAGCTACTGTAACCTCATCATCAGATGGAGCTGATTCAGAAACATTGTATCTTGGACCACATGCAGCTAGACATAAGGGTCGTAGTGCTGGCGGAAACAACGGAAATTTAGTTACGGTATCGAAAAGTTTAGAAACGAAAAGATCCTTACGTTATTGGGTACTTAATGTTGCATTGTCTCGTGGGCTCCATGACAAATTCATTGTAACAATGCTTATTTTGCAAGTTTAGACACACACAAACGCACGCACGCGCACAGACACACACACACACACACACACATACAGTAATATAGTATACAGGGCGAATCACCTACTTCTACATCTACATATATACTCCGCTAGGCACCAAGCGGTGTGTGGCGGAGGGCACAATTTGCGCCAAAGTCATATCCCCCCCCCCCCCCCCCCCACTCTGTTCCACTTGAGGACCGCGCGAGCGAAAAACGACTGTCTGAACGCCTCAGTACGAGCTCTTATTTCTCTTATCTTTGAATCATGATGATTACGCGATTTGAAAGTTGGTGGTAATAATATACAATCTACATCTCGGTGAAGACTGGATTTCGGAATTTAGTGAGCAGTCCCTTTTGTTTAGCACGTCGTCTATCTGCAAGTGTGTCTCACTTCAACCTCCTATGAGATTTGTAACGCTCTCGCGATGGCTAAATGTACCAGTCACGAATCATGCCGCTGTTCTTTCGACCTTCTCAATCTCTTGAATCAGACTTAACTGGTAAGGGTCCCATACAGACGAACACTACTCTAAGACTGGACGAACTAATGCATTGTAAGCTATTTCCTTTGTTGAAGGATTGCATCGCTTCAGGATTCTACCAATAAACCGCAATCTAGAGTTCGCCTTGTAAGTAGGCTGTTTATGTTTTCTCTATGTAAGTAGGCTGTTTATGTTTTCTTATTGGCAACGTTACGTAGCGCTCAATATGAAAATCACTGGCTGTGCTGTGTGCAGTCTGTGGCTAGTTTGCATTGTTGTCTGCCATTGTAGTGTTGGGCAGCAGCAGCTGGATGTGAACAGCGCGTAGCGTTGCGCAGTTGGAGGTGAGCCGCCAGCAGTGGTGGATGTGGGGAGAGAGATGGCGGAGTTTTGAAATTTGTCATGAACTGCTATATTTGTATATGATGATATCAAGGTAAATACATTGTTTGTTCTCTATTAATATCTTTCATTTGCTAACTACCCCTATCAGTAGTTAGTGCCTTCAGTAGTTTGAATCTTTTATTTAGCTGGCAGTAGTGGCGCTCGCTGTATTGCAGTAGCTTGAGCAGCGAAGATTTTTGTGAGGTAAGTGATTTGTGAAAGGTATAGTTTAATGTTAGTCAGGGCCATTCTTTTGTAGGGAATTTTGAAAGTCAGATTGCGTTGCGCTAACAAAATATTGTGTGTCAGGTTAAGGTCAGTCGTGTATAAATTGTTCAAAGGGGACGTTTCATATGTCGACCCTTAGCCTAGGATACCTCACTGGAATCTTCTGATTTTTTCTTGTAGTTTGCGTATTTAGTGTAGCTTTTGTTTATTGCTAGCGCGTAATTGTAGAGAAAATCTCCTTTGTAGTTGCAGTCTTTCATTGTTGTACAGTAAAACAGTTGTGGCATGCATGTAGATTTGCACCAAGTATTTCGCAGCTGCAATTAACTAGATATTATTTTCAGTGCTATGTTAATGTGTTCTCCTATTTTTGCACTTCAAATTGTGCTTTTCTGTGTTATCGTGTGAAATATTGTGACAATTATGGCGTGTGAAAAACGTAACACTAGGCTCCAAACTAAACTGAGAAATAATAGTGACGACGAGCGTAGCTTATCAGCGCCGCAGAGTAATGAATTTACTAATGTTCAAAGTAGTAATTTGGTAACTGTGCACAGGGAAATGGAGCGGGCGTCAAACAATGGCGTGGACAGTGAAACAATTAGTGAAGAGGGAAGCATTATCGATCGATCGGTCGGCAATAGCTCGCCTCAGGAAGCCGAAATTACACGACACGATCTCGCAAATACTGTAGATTCAGGTTTTGGATCCTCACCGTTTTCTCAAATAAGTCAAGACACATTTTCTGCTTGTCAAAATGTGAATGTTTCCGGTGTAAATTCACTGCCGAAAAGCACTGAGGAACATGTTTCAGACACCAATGCATTGTTATTACAATTAATACAACAAATGGGACAAACACAGCAAAAGCTTCAAAAGTTAGACACAATGGAACAAAATCAGAGACAAACACAGCAAAAGCTTCAAAAGTTAGACACAATGGAACAAAATCTTAAAAAGTTAGACTCATTGGAGCAAACTCTTGAACGAACACGTGAGGATTTAACTGCTGAGTTACATCACATTGAATCGAAATGTCAAAAAGTCTGTAACGACGTAAAAACTCAAATTTGTGAGCATTTCCAACCTATTTTTTCGCGTCATGAAAATGCATTACAGAATCACGAAGCAGCCATAAAAGAACTGCAAACTATTGTTCATGAAAATCACAACACCTTGCAAGCTAAAATTGACGCAGTTGCATCTACCAAAACGGTTATGCAACTTGCAAAAACTCAGGAAAACTTAAAGGTCACAGTAGACACCATTGCAACACAAATGGACACTCTGAAACTTGGTTCAGAAAAACATACAGAGGAAATGATTTCACTATCGGATAAAGTAGCCGAACTTTCAGATCAGTTCACTAACTTATCTACAAAGGTAGATGATGATCTGAATGACACAACACCTGTAGCCTTCATGGACACTGAAGAGTATGAACAAATTAGAAAATTCAAACAAAATCAAAATCAAATCAATACACAGTACAAAAGAGAAATCCGGGAAGTGCAAGATCAGTTGGCACAAGTAGTACAAGAATTACGTATTTCAGAGGACACTCGCGCCCCAATACGGGAAGAGGGACATACAAATACGGAACAGACACAAAATAACAACACAGGGCACTTCGGAAATTGTGAAAGAAGTTGGCAAGGTACGCCGAATTTTGAGATGGAACCGCCGAAACGACGTAACAATGACCGACATGCGACTTGCCGACATGATGATTTTGACTATAAGCTGTTCATTACTACACGTAAATTCAAAACATTTAAGAATTCTGGCAACGACATTCATCCACAAGCATGGCTCCATCAATTCTCTCATTGTTTTCCTCCCAACTGGTCGTTAGAACACAGATTAGAATTCATGTGTGGCTATTTAGAGAATGAACCAGCTGTAAGAATGCGATCGGTCATTCACGATTGCCACAGTGAGGGAGAATTTTACCATGCCTTCCTCTCAGCATATTGGTCTCAAGCCACACAAGACCGTGTAAAACATAGCATCATGATGATGAAACACTTTGAACAATCTGAATTTTCCAGTCTTGCCAAATATTTTGAAGACATGTTGCTCAAGAATCAGTACCTGACAAACCCATACAGCCCCTCAGAACTCATCCGCATTTGCTTAATCAAATTACCTGAACATTTACGACATATTATTTTGGCAGGACGTTGCAAAGACGACATTGAAGCTTTTCAGGGACTGTTACAAGAACTGGAAAGTGACACTAACAATCGCAGAACGAAGGAACACAACAATTACAGATCACATCAGTCGCAATTCCGCGATGAAAGAAATAATAACTGGACGCGACAAGGCTATTCTTCCAACGCAAATCGTGACCAAAATAGACACCACCCGTACGACAACCGTTGGCAGAGTAATAATAGTTACAGAGAAAGATCGCATTTCCGTAGTAATGACTATCACAGAGACAATCAGAGAAACAGACAATATGGGAACCAAAACAAGTATTATCAAGGAAGGCAGAATAACTTCAGACGCAACAGTTCGGCGCAGAGTTACGATTCAGGGAGAAATTCTCCACCACATGACCGACAAACAAGAAACTATGTAAACTACCGACAAAACGACAGACGTGAATTTCATCAGAACTGGCGGGATTCTAACAGACCTGGGCCCTCTCGACAAGGCGAATTTGTAGAAGTTAGGTCTCCTAATCCCAATAACAACGCGCGCCAACAAAGAGACAGACAATGACTCGCGCCGCAGGCACCCACGTGCGCCGGCTGGCTCAGAGAAAAATAACATTGACGCTAACCCTGTGAAAAATTCCAGTATTCTTTACCGACGTATACTGCATGATAATTGCGTTCAAGCTGAAATTCTGAGTACTTTGAAGAGTAAAAGATTGTACCACATTTCACATGTAAAACCGATTATTGAAAGATAATCTGCTTTTTAACTTTGTCTTTGCCATAAAACTTTTCACTTCACATTTCTAGTATGCTTTGTCAGATTTAGAATCTGTTAACATGTAACAATGTTTGAAGTGAAATATCCAGTCAAGAACCAAGAGAACTTATTGAAACAGAAATGACGAATGCATTGTTATAGTGAACAGACGTCACAGTGTTATTGTGTGTGTACATTCTTGCTTGTTTGTTGCACGATTACGTAACGACTATAAGGCTCACATACTTAGAACATTTACCAGTACTGCTAAGGAGATTTTAATGCAACATTTTGGTTTATTTGAAAATACATTCTGAATTTAATGTGCTTTCTGAGAGATACCAGATGACACAGAGGTTAGTTTATGTGACAGCTACACGATTTTTATCACGACGCTACTAATGAGTGACAATTTACAATGTTGCTTTTGCAGTGTATCTGTTTTATATCTGCACAGTTTTCTGAATTCTTCTAGGAAGAAAAACATGTTTCAGTAGTAACTTTTGTGGTATAGCAACAATGAGACAGCCTTTTTCGTGGCATAACAATACGTTACTGTACAGTACTTTCCTCATCACGGCAATAAGCGTAATAACTAAGATATCTATACGCAAAGCATTTCACTTTTGTGTATCATGAGGTAAGTACATTGACTTTAGCAGAACTGTGCTTACAGAGGACGATAACTACGACACTTTCACAGAGATTATCTTACAGCAAGACGCACATTTAGCGCTACAGTACATGTGTTTGAGTGATTAATTTTGTACTTAATTCATTTATTTATAAAGATATTTGAAGGACAATGATACAAAGGTTTTCCGTAATACATTTCATTCCATTGTTGTAATCTGTAACACCTGAGGGTATAATTACAATAATCCTCAGGGGGGTACACGCTTACTTTGTGTACCATGTGTGTGGCAACCACAAGGAACCCTAGCTAATATGGTATTTGCTTATACAACTTTACACATCGGTACCATATTTCTCCAACACATAATTACACAGCTATCTGATCATGTAACTGAGAGATAAACTTTTTTTATTACATCAGTGACATATGTTTACGCAATTACAGAGTTGGATTACTTCACACTTACGAAATTGTATTTTGTCTGTACTGTGTGATCTGTTCATATTTTTTCGGAACCATTGTGATACTATGAGAGCTTTGAATGATATATTTGGTAAGGGTGCATGATTTTAAAGTACGTTTGAGACAGATGACACTTTTGACATGAGCAGAGAATTTTTTTAATTATTGGAGGAAGTTACGACGATTTTGAGATTTGACTGAAGTTTTATGATGTTATTATTACGACGACGATGTGTATTATGTTATTGAGGAATGTTTATTATGCTACGTATTTCTCATGATGAAATATTGAAGACGTGTTGATGAATATGAATATGTATATGTGTAATAAGGTAAGGAATAAGGAGTAGGGGTTAGGGACTCTGATTTATGAAAAGGTTGTTGGAAACCAAGAATCGTACTTTAAGAGTTATGAAATGTGTGTGTATATGCATGAATGTATTACAATGCAGACGAAAATTTTTTGACACTGTTATATCAATAGCATTTTGTTTCTACAGATTTGCAACGCTAATTCTTGACCTGTGAAATATTTCTATGTGAGACTGTCACTGTAGTGGAAACTGCTGTCGTAAATATTTCCGTAAGAAAGTTAAGTGACCACCTGCACGTAATGCGTCGTGGGCACCCAGCTGTGTCGGACGCCTGGAGAAAAAGCCATTAGCGCGTGCCTTTCAGAGCACAGGAAAAAAAAAGGGAGGCCATTATCCTGGCCATTGTCATTCCTTTAGAGAAAGCATCGCAAATCCGACACGCTGATTACTTGGAAACATATCGTACTTTCTGATATTTACTGAAATGCCTAATGAAATGACGAGAAATATTTTTACATCTGCACACCTGATTACGACAAGCGTCTTTCTACAAGAGTTGAGAGAATTTCTACTAACTTATGAAATGTCACATGACTATTGAATGATATTTTTATGCTTTGGTTTGCGTAATTGCTTATTTCATTTGATACCTGTTTCCAGCTGTGTTACAGCATTAGTTTCATAAAATAAAATAAAATGCGTTTGCTAATGTGAACACTTTCTGTCAACAGATTTTTATTAAATAATTATTTTCTGATCCACATTCTTCGAAAAAGGAGCTCTTGGAATGGAGAGAACAATAAGAAGGGACTAATACCAGTAACTGCATCTATAATTTTCCTTTCAAGTACTTGGTAATTTCTTTTGTAGAATAATTTGTGGTGCACCACTTTAATTACTTAGACATTGAGATGTGATTATACATTTCCCTCATCTGCATTGTTATCTTTAGTGTACTATTTTTTCTGCTTGAGCTATGTCATGTTTAGATATAAGCTGCTGTTTGTCAGGTATAGTGTTACTGAATTTGACTTTGTATTACTCTGTTAAGCTTTTCTTGTTGCTGCACATTGGCTCATATTAGTTGTAATTTTGCATTTTTTCTGTTAATTTAGATTTACTGTAGCTTGCTTTGCAATTTTCCATTTTTTTGGTCATTGTTGTTTGTGTTACTTATTTTGTGCTGCTGCATTGCCTCGTTCCTTAGTTTAGCATCTGAGCTCAGTAGATTTAAGTTAGCTTAAGAGGGGGTAGCCTCTAAGAGAATGAGTTGCGATGAATTGGAAGAAATGCATTGTGAAAACAGGTTTAGGTAGTATTTTCTTGGAAATAAATGTTGAGGTAAGAAATGTGTGAACATATAAATACAGAAAGCATGCTTAGATAGAATTTTTTGGTGGAAACAAAGGATGAAATAAGAGGAAAGATATATGAAGTTTTGGGTTGGACTGCAGTACCACATGTTACACTGAAAACGAACCCTGTCCTTTCCTATTGGTGTTATCCCACTATGTGTTTGTGTACCCTTGTGTATTTGTTTTCTTCCTGTCTCTGTGTACTGTTTCATAGAACTTTTTTCTCTTCTAATACTAAGTTACATTCACTATGATGAGGAATACTGTTATCCTCAAATACAATTGGCATTAATAATGTGTTATTTACTTTGTAAAGATGTTAGACATTATTAATTCTGTTCTGTTTAATGCTCATGTGTAAAGTTGATGTTACAAAAGTTATTCTGATCTTTTATGTATCTACTTATCTCATAATTCCTGTAACACTGATGTATATGTTATTTCGATTCTTTTGTAAAGCCCATATTACTACAAATGTTATCTGTATTGTTATGTTTTTAATGATGTATTTTGTACCTTTTGCAATTATATTTTCGTGTTATAATATTGTAATTGACACCAGTTAATCAAATTAAGTAACTTGTAAGTTACATTTCACTGCACACGTTTCTGTTGGTCATAGTATATGGACAATATGTGAGAAGTAGGGACTGATAGTGTTTGCATGTGTGTTAATGATTCAGCAAGGGACTGGATAACAGCATTGCTCGTTCTAAGGACAATTCCAAAAAACTTTGTGAGTGCACAAGTGGTGGTTTATGGACTTGCTATATTCTCCGCAAGACTCTTCGATGGTGAATGTGCACCTGCACAATCGCAACAGACGGCTGCTGGCAATCTCTACAAGGACTACAGTGGGTCTGCACCTCTGGTGGCCCACCAATACCATTATCTCTGCAAGGACTACAGTGGGTCTACATCTTTGATGATCCATCAATACCATTATTTCTACAAGGACTGCAGTGGGTCTGCACCTCTGGTGGCCCACCAATATCGTAATCTCTACCAGGACTACGGTGGGTCTGCTCTGTGATGACCTACCTACCAATATTCGTCAGAACTTCGAATGACTCTGCTGTGGGTTTGCTCTGTTGTGGACCATTACCTGTATGCATGTCAAGAGTCAGCACTGTCTTTCCGTTGGAAGGACAACACTACTTCTTCAAGACTGCATGGAAATCCACTACTTCCGTGTGCATTTTCTTCTACTGCTCAGACTTTGAGAAAAACACTATATTTTACCGTAATGAATGATCAGGACTGTCTTTATGGACTGTGAGAAAATTTTAGCTTTTGACCAACATTGTATCAATAAGTGTGTGCATTTGATTTCTTTGTTATTGTAATTATAAAAAATTTTATCAAATCATTATTGGCCACTGCCCAAAAAAAAATTTGTAAAATTTTTGTGGGGAGCATGGGGGCTATGTAAGTAGGCTGTTTATGTTTTCTCTATGTAAGTAGGCTGTTTATGTTTTCTTATTGGCAACGTTACGTAGCGCTCAATATGAAAATCACTGGCTGTGCTGTGTGCAGTCTGTGGCTAGTTTGCATTGTTGTCTGCCATTGTAGTGTTGGGCAGCAGCAGCTGGATGTGAACAGCGCGTAGCGTTGCGCAGTTGGAGGTGAGCCGCCAGCAGTGGTGGATGTGGGGAGAGAGATGGCGGAGTTTTGAAATTTGTCATGAACTGCTATATTTGTATATGATGATATCAAGGTAAATACATTGTTTGTTCTCTATTAATATCTTTCATTTGCTAACTACCCCTATCAGTAGTTAGTGCCTTCAGTAGTTTGAATCTTTTATTTAGCTGGCAGTAGTGGCGCTCGCTGTATTGCAGTAGCTTGAGCAGCGAAGATTTTTGTGAGGTAAGTGATTTGTGAAAGGTATAGTTTAATGTTAGTCAGGGCCATTCTTTTGTAGGGAATTTTGAAAGTCAGATTGCGTTGCGCTAAAAATATTGTGTGTCAGTTTAAGCACAGTCACGTATAATTGTCAAAAGGGGACGTTTCATAGCCTTACCTAAAACTTGCCCCGAAAATACTGCGGAAACGGGAAGTGCTACTGAAGTGCGATTTTCACAGCATGGATTGGTAGTTAGGGGCCCGTATTGTTAGCCAATCAACAGATTGTAATAGTACTTGGAAAGTGCATTTTTGTGCAAACATTCACTTTTCTAAACAGAACAATGCCTATGGACACTAACAAACCAAAGTAGGGTAAATTAGAATGTCAGTGGTATTTGTTGCAGGAATGTAGTGCGAGCCGTTTACGAGATATCGTATTTTGAAAAGTTGCTACACCGACACTTGTTATGTCACAGGTTGTGCTCAAAATGACCGCCGGCAGCGGCAGTACATGCTTCTAGTCTGGTAAGGAACGAGCTCTGCACACGTGCTAGCATTTCAGCGGACATGTCTGAGTAGGCTGCAGTAATACGTCGTTGCGTATCATCGGCTGTAGTTGGAATGTCCTCGCAGACAACGTCGTACAGCTTCCCCCGCTGAAAAAAGTTTGCCGGATTCAAACGTGGGGAAAGGGCGGGCCAAGGTACACGTCATCTGCGTCCAATCCAGCGATTTGGAAACAATTCGTGTAGGCATGCTGGAGTACTTCGTGCACTATGTGCTGGACAGCCGTCATTTTGGTGCGACAGGTTCCACCTAGTCCTTAGAGAACCGTCTTGTAACATCCGTGGGAGATGGACTGTAAGGAGGCTGCGACACTTGGACGCGTTCAGTGTTCCGCCTGTGAAACACAGGCCTATGACCTGATGGTTCACTATCCCACACTATCACACACTACTCCATCTGACAAAGATGGTCGACGTCTTTTGGGATATCTTGTCGCATGGAGCGTATAAGAATGAACTGCATTCTTCCCACACTGTCCATATACCATGAGCATGTCGGCTTTGGTAAATTCCATCATCTACTCAAGACCTACTGCTTGGGCTGTCACACACCAACTGACTAGCAAGTCGCAGTGCACTCAAGGAACACACAAGCACACAGCAACCAAACATAACAACATCGTAGCATGAATCGCACAAAAAGTTTTTATTATACGACATCTTGTAAACGACTCGCACTAGAATCCTGCGGCAAACGCCGGCCGCGGTGGCCGAGCGGTTCTAGGCGCTTTAGTCCGGAACCGCGCGACTGCTGCGGTCGCAGGTTCGAATCCTGCCTCGGGCATGGGCGTGTGTGGTGTCCTTAGATTAGTTAGATTTAAGTAGTTCTAAGTTCTAGGGGACTGATGACCTCAGATGTTAAGTCCCATAGTGCTCAGAGCCATTTGAACCTGCGACAAACACACTCACATTCTAATTTACTCTACTTTTAGTTTATTAATCTTAATAGCCATTGCTTCATTTAAGAAGTGTATGTTTGCACAAAAAGTACCCATTCTAAGTATTATTACTATCTGTTTATTGGCTAAAAATTTGAGCCCCTGACTACGAATCCATTCTATGAAAACCATACATCAGTAACACTTTGCACTTCGGCAGTATTTTCGGTGCAGGTTTTAGATTATTCACACTATATAAGGGTACTTGTTTCCACAGTAGACAAACATTTATTGTATGCAGAGAGAATACGAAGATGTTATATACAGGGTGATTTTTTTTCCACCGTGTACGAACTCTAGGGACTGATCGATGCGCGGATACAGAAAAAAATAGGTCTGTTGAATTCAGTCCGGAAATGCTTTGTTTCCATGCTAGAAACCGTTTATCCAATCATACATTGTTACAGAGACTGCGGTCTGATACGCGGTGTACCATGCAGACACAGTTACAGTATGTGTTGAAAATGGTTTCCTTGTTGCTCAACGCATGCGTGTACGCGCCGTAGCATGTTCTGTCTCACACGTTCACATCGGCCAGGCTGCATCCGAACAGCCTGAAAGGGATCATGAATACGCTGCTCGAGTGTCTCCATATCTGGAATGGGCTCTAGAATACACAATTAAATGCCTGGCAGAGGGTCCATCGAACCACCTTTAAGCTACTTCTCTATCGCTTCACTCTCGAGCAGCGTGCAGGAAAAATGAACACTTGATTCTTTCCTGCGAGCTGATTCCTCTTATTTTATTAAGATGAAGATTTCTCCCTATGTACGTCGGCGCCAATAAAATATTTTCACGCTCTGAGGAGAAGGTTGGTGACTGAAATTTCATAACAAGGTCCTCCTGCAGAGAAAAACGCTTTTGCTTTAATTGCCGGCCAGAGTGGCCGTGCGGTTCTAGGCGCTACAGTCTGGAACCGAGCGACCGCTACGGTCGCAGGTTCGAATCCTGCCTCGGGCATGGATGTGTGTGATGCCCTTAGGTTAGTTAGGTTTAATTAGTTCTAAGTTCTAAGCGACTGATGACCTCAGAAGTTAAGTCGCATAGTGCTCAGAGCCATTTGAACCATTTTTTTTGCTTTCATTACTGCCACACAAATTCGTGTGTCACATCCGTGGCAGTCTCCTCTCTATTTCTCTATTTCGCGACAGTACAAAACCAGTTGTCTCCTTTGAACTTTTTCGCTCTCCTCTATCAATTGTAGCTGACGCGGATCCCACTCGGCACAGCAATGCTCCAGCACAGAGCGGACAAGCGTGGTGTCTCTTTAGTAGACCTGTTACATTCGATAAATATTCTGCCAATCAATCGTTAGTTTGCTCCAATATATAATGTTTCTGTAACACAGTTTGATAGTAAGTCAGCAATGGGCCGTAAAACTAGTTGATCGTACGGAAAGTAAAAAAAAAAAAAAATTCAAAACGCGACTCGTTTCGTATTATTTTTCCGCACTTACACGATCACAGACATACGTATGTCTGAAATTTGTTGAGAGTCTCTGGTGGAGGCAGATGAGTATGTCAGACTGTTATTTGCACATTCCAAGTACTATAACTCCGATCGCTCCCTATGAGTGAGACGTGTCTCTTAGTTTACAAATTTTTTTTTCTACACACGTCAAAAAGTTTTGCATTACTCTTGACGATAGACGTTGACTCTGGATATTGTACCACAGACACAGTCCCTTTCACTGTTCAGAAATGTTACTAAACCCGCCCAAAGATGTAAACAACCCTACACGAACGTCGCCCATTAGACGGAGGGGGTCCGACAGCCGATCAAAAATGGTTCAAATGGCTCTGAGCACTATGGGACTTAACTTCTAAGGTCATTAGTCCCCTAGAACTTAGAACTAATTAATCCTAACTAACCTAAGGATATCACACACATCCATGCCTGAGGCAGTATTCGAACCTGCGACCGTAGCGGTCGCGCGGTTCCGAACTGTAGCGGCTAGAACCGCTCGGCCACCTCGGCCGACACAGCCGATCAGTTCCAGTCATTTCACCAGCAAGGAGGTGCACGGCTCGTGTTGTCTGTCAATACCGCGGTTCGATCGCGTCCTCATTGTTACTTTGTGCCAGGAAGGGCTCTCTAGAAGGGAAGTGTCTAGGTGTCTCGGAGTGAACCAAAGCAATGTTGTTCGTACATGGAGGAGATACAGAGAGAGACAGGAAATGTCGATGACATGCCTCGCTCAGGCTGCCCAAGAGCTACTACTGCAATGGATGACCGCTACCTACGGATTGTGGCTCGGAGTAATCCTGACAGCAACGACACCATGTTGAAATAATGCTTTTCGTGCAGCCACAGGGCGTCGTGGTAAGACTCAAACTGTGCAACAGGCTGCATGATGCGCAAATGCACTACGAACGTCCATGGCGAGGTCCAGCTTTGCAACCACGACACTATGCAGCACGGTACAGATGGGCCCAACAACAAGCCTAATGGACAGCTGAGGATTGGCATCACGTTCTCTTCACCGATGAGTGTCGCTTATACCTTCAACCAACCCCGTCCGGCTGAACGCCTTAGACACACCGTCAAGCGAGTGCAGCAAGGTGAAGGTTCCCTGCTATTTTGGGGTGGCATTATGTGGGGCCGACGTTCACCGCTGGTGGTCATGGAAGGCGCATTAGGAGCATTGTGCTGCCACCTACTGGCAGGTCCTCCATATCAGCGACCTCAGTAGTTATTAGACATCGTGAGAGAGCAGAATGGGCGCTCCGCAGGACTCACCGACCTCGAACGTGGTCAGGTGATTGGGTGTCATTTGTGTCATGCGTCTGTAGATGAGATTTCCACACTCGTAAACATTCCTAGGTGGTTTCCGATGTGATACTGGAGTGGAAACGTGAAGGGACACGTACAGCACAAAAGCGTACAGTCCGATCTTGTCTGTCGACTGACAGAGACCGCCGACAGTTGAAGACGTTCGTAATGTGTAATAGGCAGATATCTATCCAGACCATTACACAGAAGATCCAAACTGCATCAGGACCCACTGCAAGTACTATGATAGTTAGGCGGGAGGTGAGAGAAATTGGATTTCATGGTCGAGCGGCTGCTCATAAGCCACTCATCACGCCGGTAAATGCCAAACGACGCCGCGGTTGGCGTAAGGAGCGTAAACATTGGACGACTGAACAGTGGAAAAACGTTGTGTTGAATGAAGAGCCACAGTACACAATGTAGCGATCCGATGGCAGGGTGTGGGTGTGGTGAATGCCCGGTGAACGTCATCTGCCAGCGTGTGTAGTGCCAACATTGGCTCTAAAATGCAGTGCTGTTGTACTTCACTAATGAAATATATAAATTATTGTCTTTACTGTTTCTGTCATTTATGGCCAGACATCCACCTGGCTTCACGTACCTGCTGCCCTGAGAAATAAATGGCAAGACTGCAGGCTGATTTATATCTTCCATTATTCCATTATGATGCCAGTTATAGTTTTTACAGCCTTCGCCCAAGCGTAGTTATTGAGGAAAATCGACGGAGTATGTGTGTATTGCAGTTCCTGACATTTAGCACTGAGACATCATTAATGAGCTGCACAGGTAGAAAAGTGAAATTACCAAAACTACATTCACCACCGAACCCTTATCAAAGTTGGTGTCGGGCAACACAAGTGAATCGAATCATTTCTTGGCAAACTTACACAGGTACAATTCACTTTTCCAAATATTATCTTGCGCTGCAACAAATTTTGTGAGTGAGAATTTGTGACAATACTCAAAGTGAAGGTGCAAGTTTATCATAGAGCAGGCTCACTGCTACCACCGACGAACGCAGACCACAAATTTCATCAAATTTATTTCATTGGGGTTCAGTACGGGCACTAAACTAGAATGTTGTGGTATGCATTTTACTGCGATTGTTTAGTAGACTTTTTTTATTCTTGTTACCTGAAGAATCCATTGCTGAGTTCTGCTGTCGCGTTTTGGAACATCCTGTATAACTATACTAAAACAGTCACAGAGCGACAGTTTGCAGAAAAGGTTTCAACTAGGTAGTACATACTTTAAAACTTTGAAGGAATGGAGAGAGTACCCGGCAAATGTTAATTGGCTGTTTTCTCCAGGAATACGATATTTGTAAATATTAATTCCCCTTAATCAGCAACAACGATATCGTAGACCATACATCCTAAATAGTATTGGATACGTTAATTGACCCTAGACCTTTATTGCAGAGACGTCTTAGAGAACTCCATTCTAAAATTATCAGGAACTCTAGGTTAAAGGATTGTACTACAAATAATAAAAAGTACCCTTCGCAATGCAGTTCACATTGATATGTACAGTACAGATGCAGAGATGCGTTATGACCTCGTCGTTAACGGGACACGAAGTTTAACCTTCCTGTCTTGCGCAGTGGAGCCACGTTGTGAAGGGAGAGGGTGTGAGAGGTCGCAGCTGAAGCAAACCTCCAGTGGGAGAGTGTGGTGTCACCGCCAGACACCACACTTGCTAGGTGGTAGCCTTTAAATCGGCCGCGGTCCGTTAGTATACGTCGGACCCGCGTGTCACCACTATCGGTGATTGCAGACCGAGCGCCGCCACACGGCAGGTCTAGAGAGACTTCCTAGCACTCGCCCCAGTTGTACAAACGACTTTGCTAGCGACGGTTCACTGACAAAATACGCTCTCATTTGCCGAGACGATAGTTAGCATAGCCTTCAGCTACGTCATTTGCTACGACCTAGCAAGGCGCCATGTTCAGTTACTATTGATATTGCGAATAATGTACAGTCAAGAGCGACGTTCACCATTTGTGGATTAAAGTTAAGTATTCCACCAGCTACGTCTGTTTTTTCTAGAGTCTAATTTCCTTGTCCTGCTCCAGACCTCACGCCAGCCTGCGTGAGCTAAAACGCGTGCCTTTCGGCTTCCTCTATTAACACGGTATTGGCTCTCCTGCCAACCCACAACAAGAGAGGAACATTCCAGCCACAGAGGTGGCCTTCCATTAGTCTCGACTGCCCTCCGCGGCCACGGCGGATCGGCAACGCCGCCTCCAGTCTCCACTGGTTACCACGGAGACACCGAGCAGCGTCCCAGCCCAGGCCCCAGACAGGTTGTCTTCAGCCGCTAGACAAATGGTTCAAATGGCTCTGAGCACTATGGGACTTAACTTCTAAGGTCATCAGTCCCCTAGAACTTAGAACTACTCAAACCTAACTAACCTAAGGACATCACGCACATCCATGCCCGAGGCAAGATTCGAACCTGCGACCGTAGCGCAGCCGCTAGACAGCTGGAGCAGTTCACATCTCACCAAGAACGACGACGCTACAGTCTTAAGGATGCCCATCCATTTCCCATACCAAATACTCTCCGAAAACGGAAAATCAGCGTGATGATTGCCGAAGCGTCAAACACGTTTCACTTAAGGGAATTTGTTGCTTTCACCGAATGTTCTTGGCGTCAAACATAGAAATATGGCAGGAAAAGAACCCCCTGCCACCGAAACTGGTTGCTATTATGAGGTGCTACAGTTGTGCGCAGCAACTACACTCCTGGAAATTGAAATAAGAACACCGTGAATTCATTGTCCCAGGAAGGGGAAACTTTATTGACACATTCCTGGGGTCAGATACATCACATGATCACACTGACAGAACCACAGGCACATAGACACAGGCAACAGAGCATGCACAATGTCGGCACTAGTACAGTGTATATCCACCTTTCGCAGCAATGCAGGCTGCTATTCTCCCATGGAGACGATCGTAGAGATGCTGGATGTAGTCCTGTGGAACGGCTTGCCATGCCATTTCCACCTGGCGCCTCAGTTGGACCAGCGTTCGTGCTGGACGTGCAGACCGCGTGAGACGACGCTTCATCCAGTCCCAAACATGCTCAATGGGGGACAGATCCGGAGATCTTGCTGGCCAGGGTAGCTGACTTACACCTTCTAGAGCACGTTGGGTGGCACGGGATACATGCGGACGTGCATTGTCCTGTTGGAACAGCAAGTTCCCTTGCCGGTCTAGGAATGGTAGAACGATGGGTTCGATGACGGTTTGGATGTACCGTGCACTATTCAGTGTCCCCTCGACGATCACCAGTGGTGTACGGCCAGTGTAGGAGATCGCTCCCCACACCATGATGCCGGGTGTTGGCCCTGTGTGCCTCGGTCGTATGCAGTCCTGATTGTGGCGCTCACCTGCACGGCGCCAAACACGCATACGACCATCATTGGCACCAAGGCAGAAGCGACTCTCATCGCTGAAGACGACACGTCTCCATTCGTCCCTCCATTCACGCCTGTCGCGACACCACTGGAAGCGGGCTGCACGAAGTTGGGGCGTGAGCGGAAGACGGCCTAACGGTGTGCGGGACCGTAGCCCAGCTTCGTGGAGACGGTTGCGAATGGTCCTCGCCGATACCCCAGGAGCAACAGTGTCCCTAATTTGCTGGGAAGTGGCGGTGCGGTCCCCTACGGCACTGCGTAGGATCCTACGGTCTTGGCGTGCATCCGTGCGTCGCTGCGGTCCGGTCCCAGGTCGACGGGCACGTGCACCTTCCGCCGACCACTGGCGACAACATCGATGTACTGTGGAGACCTCACGCCCCACGTGTTGAGCAATTCGGCGGTACGTCCACCCGGCCTCCCGCATGCCCACTATACGCCCTCGCTCAAAGTCCGTCAACTGCACATACGGTTCACGTCCACGCTGTCGCGGCATCCTACCAGTGTTACAGACTGCGATGGAGCTCCGTATGCCACGGCAAACTGGCTGACACTGACGGCGGCGGTGCACAAATGCTGCGCAGCTAGCGCCATTCGACGGCCAACACCGCGGTTCTTGGTGTGTCCGCTGTGCCGTGCGTGTGATCATTGCTTGTACAGCCCTCTCGCAGTGTCCGGAGCAAGTATGGTGGGTCTGACACACCGGTGTCAATGCGTTCTTTTTTCCATTTCCAGGAGTGTATATTGCCTCTTCACAGGGCTATATAGTATTAGGCAACAACTATGGCAAAAATAATGGCAAAGCAGATTAACAAGGATTTATAATACCGCAATACTTTCTTAACTGTGGCATGAAGTCTCAGCGTGACAATACAGGGTGTTCGGAAATTACCGTTCCAGTCTACTAGGACTCGTAGAGGGGAGCGAGTACAAAATATCTTCAGTAGGAGCCAATGTCCAGAAACGTATCGTTTCCGTTCTATGAGGGTTTCAATTAAGGTATTTAACTCATCCACTTCTGTTTGAGGAACTGAATTATGCGTGACGCAGCACAATTATTAGGTAACAATTCGAAAAGAAACATAACGAAACATCCATTTATCACTTGAACACATTTGTCTCTATTAACACGTAAACATTACGTTCTGTACGTACAACATGCTGGTTTCATTTTTGCTTTGGAATAATGTGAAGACGTAATGTTTAAGTGTTAATGAAAACATATGTGCTTAAGTGATAAATGGATGTTTCGTTACGTTTCCTTTCGCACTATTACCTAATAATTGTACTGCATCACGCCTAATTCAGTTCCTCAGGCAAAAGTGGATGACTTAAACATCTGATTTGAAATCGTTGGGGAACGCAGATGGTATGTAGAACGGAAAGTGTACGTTTCCGGACATGGGTTCCTATTCAAAATATTACGTACTCATTCCCCTCAACAAGTCTTCGAAGTTTATAACGGGAATTTCCGAACGCCCTGTACAGACAATATTCACATGCACTGATATAGCTTTGAACACTGGAATCGCCTTGAATCCAGTGAGTGATGACTAACATCACATTTAGAATGTTCAGTTTAGATATTCTTGTCGGCGAGTGTAAATGAGACACGGTACAGGTGCTGGTGATACTGTCTTGAGTCGAGTAATATGTCGGTTTACATCTGCTTTTGGCGGACGGATGTCGACTTGGGAACTGTTTATATGTCGTCAAGGCGGAAGCGTATCGCACACGGTCCAGTCACCTTATTGTGACCACCACCTATGTTCGACGTCAATGTGCAATAACCACTCAAAAACGGCGGGTATCAGATCCAGCAGTGGAGGGTATATAAATCGGGCAGGGGGACGCGAAAACAGTGCAGTCGTTGTCGTAATGCGCTAACAGAGCGTTTTATGTAACATACAAAAGGACATGACCATTGTCTTTCGGGCCAAGTGTGGGATCATTTCCGAAACGGCTAAGCTTGTAAACTATTCGTTTGGATACATTATACTGTGCATTGCAAAATGGCGCTATCCAAAACCAGCGCCGAAACATCTATGGTGCACAATGAAACATACATGACAGGGGTGAACAACGGCTGAGGAAATGTGTACGGCCGGAGAAACGTTCACTTCTTGAGCAACTGTTAGCCCAGACGAACCAAGGGCCTACCAACAGTGTCTCCTCAAGAACAGTTCAGCAATTCTTGCTGCGTATGGGCCTCCACAGCAGGAACCTGGTTCATGCACTCATGCTGACTCTTGATCATCGGCGAGGAAGGCTGGAATTTGCACTGCAGTACCACAACTGAACGCCCTTTGAGTGACGACAGGTGGCTTTTTCAAATGAATCACGTTTTATGCTCCGTCGGACAGACGGCCATTGGCGTGTACGGCCTGAAACGTCTGAAAGCAAGAGGTCCAGGTTCTAGCAGGGAGCATTATGGTCTGGGGAATGTTTTCGTGGCATTGCCTGGGTAATCTCGTTGTTCTGGAGAGCACAGTGGATCAACATAAGTATACATCTATCATTGGGGATCATGTCCAACCGTAAGTGCAGCTTGTTGTTTCCTCAGCACGATGCCATCTACGAGCATGACAACGCAACGCGTCACGCAGCTCGCAGCGTTCGTGTGTGATTCTAAGAGCCATCAGACGCACCAGATGTAAACCAAGTGAAGAATCTGTGGGACCATCTCGATCGGACTGTTAGCAGATGGATCCTCAACCGAGGAATCTAGCCTGTCTGTACCTTCAGGAACCTCAATAGATCTCTTCCTACGCGTCTCGCAGCTGACCACGCTGCAAAAGGTGGTAATTCAGACTTCTGACAGGTGGTCACATTAATGTGTAGTCCCTGACGAGAGCGCTTCGCTGGAGCGTCAGTGAACTACGGTGCGCCTGAGATACAAGCAGCTCTGCAATCTTTCATGTAGGCTGTGTCCCGTATCTGACTGCACTGTGAGACCAAATCCCTAGGTATACTCCAGTGATCTCATCACGTCAGGTACCGGCCACAGTGGCGTCGACACTGAACGATTCGGCCGGCGGTTGGTTCAAGGCGGGTGATGCCTTCAGATCAATACGGTAGCGTGTATGCGGCCGGAGAGCCAGCGACTTCACCGGCTGGCATTTCCGGTGACGGACGGAGATCGACGGAATTCGAATCTGTCAGTTTTCGTCTGGCGATTCCATTTCAACAAAGCTTCTTTGTCAAAATTTGAAGAAAAGTACTTGAGAAATCAGATTATTTTAGACTTGATAGAGCAGCACATTAGGTTCGTAAATCTACTTGCCATAGTAAATGTGAAATCAAGCAGGCGCACGTTCTTCATTATAGCTCCACTGAAAAAGTTCATCACCTCTTGATTTACGTTCCTTATTTTGTAGACCATATGTTATATACTACTTCATTTAACTGAAAGAAGTTGCCTGGGTTTATGAGTAATTCGATCTGAGAGAAAATAATTCGATGTGACGTACATGCGTTAACACAAACAAGAAAATATTCCAGAACTTACGCTAAGGGAGCTGGGGGGGGGGGGGGGGGGGCGTCTCGTTGTGGTTTAACGTTGAATGACAAAATAGTTTCGAGATTTCACGGTCCTTGCTACCATTAAACCACTTGGCATTCTTTACAGTGACGCTGAATGTTGATACATACGTGTCTGGTGAGGCAGGATGTGAGTTCAAATTGTAAAGATATCTTTCCCTCTAGGGGCGTAGGGAGTGAAGGGTAGCTTTCCCGTCTCTGCCTCCGCCTGAGCTGTAGGATCATTGAAAGGATGTCTACACTCAGTAGCGCGGAAGATCCCCGATCAGACAATATTAGTTGGAGGCGACTTTATTAACCTGCTGACTACAGGCTGCGACGTCTTCGGATAGGGAAAGACAGTCATTTGAAATAATTCTGAAGATATTTTCCGAAAACCGCTTCGAAAAGATAGTTGGACAACCCACACACAATGGGGATGTTTTAGACCTCGTAGTTACGAACAGGACTGGCCTCATCGACACAGTCAGTATAGACACAGGGATTAATGATCATGATATCCTCATAACGACGATGGTTACTAAAGCTAATAAATCCATCATGAAGCCTAGGAAAGTATTTTTGCTAGAAAGAGCAGATAAGCGATTGTTAGCATCCCACTTAGACAATGCATGGATATCATTTAGTTCCAATATGATGGATGTAGACAAATTATGGACTAAACTTAAACTTACTGTAACTCTCACTCTGGAGGAGTATGAGCCGAGTAAGTGGATCAAGGACGGAGAGACCAACAGTGGTTTAGGAAAATAATGAGGAAGCAAAGGTTGTTGCACTTCCGGTTCTCGTCGAGCAGTCTGATGTGGCAATAGAGGACAGCAAAGGGCAAGTTGCAGTTTTAAATTTCGAGTTTAAAAGATCATTCACGTAGGAGAATCGTACAAAATAACAGTCGACTGACAGTCGCACCAACACCCGTACGGAGGACACAGTAATAGACATCCATGGCGTTGAGAAGCAACTGAAAGAGTTGAAATGAAGTAAGTCCTCAGCTCCGAATGCGATCCTCATTCGGTTTTACAGAGACTATTCTTCCGCATTGCCCCCTTACCTAGCTTGCATTTACCGCTAACCTCTCCCCCAGCGCAAAGTCCCAAGCGACTGGAATAAAACACAGGTCACTCTTGTACGATCATATGAAGAGTAAAAGAACGGAGCCACAAAATTACACACTAGTATTCTTGACATCGGTTTTCTCCAGAATTCTTGGACGTATTCTAAGGTCTAGCACAGTAAATTTCCTTCAGAGAGAAAAGCTTCTGTCTTCAAAACAGCACGGAGTTTGAAAATATCGCTTTTGCGAAACTCAGCTTGCCCTCTTCTCACACGATATTTCTGCGATCCATAGAACACCAGGTAGATTCAATATTCCTAGAATTTCGGAAAGCGTTTGAAACAATACCTCGCCGCAGACTGTTAACTAAGGTTCCGGAATATGAAAAGGTTCTCAGATTCGTGAATGCCTCGAAGAGCAAGCTGCCCTAGACGCGACTCTAATCAGAGGCAAAGATATCATCAGACGTCCCTAGCGAAGAGTGGTAGGTTCGCTCTTGATCCCTATGTACATAAACTATCTGACGAATAGGGTTAGCAGCAATAAGCAACTGTTTGCTGATGACGTTGTGGTGTACAGGAAAGTGGTGTCGTTCAGTGACTGTAGGAGAATGCAAGACGACTTGACGGAATTTCTGTTTGGTGTGAGGAATAGTGCCTCGCTCGAAGTGTAGAAAAACATAAGTGCATGCAGGTGAATGGGAAAAGCAGTCCTGTGATTTTTAATACAGTCTCAGTGGCGTGTTGCTAGACTCAGTGGTGTCGATTAAATATATAGGCGTAACGATGCAAAGCGATATGAAGTGGGCGGAGCACGTAAGGCTGCTGCTAATTAAGGCAAATGGCAAAATTCTGTTCACTGAGAGAATTCTAGGGACTTGCAGCTCATTTATAAAAGGTACGAAAACTCCAACGTAATTCGAGAAAAACCACGAGAAATTACGTCTTGAGGCGTTCTGCTAGATTTGTTACCGGTAGGTAACATGCGAGTAACACGGGAATTCTCCGTGAACATAAATGGGAATCCCTGCAGTGAAGACGACGTTCTTTTCATGACACACTGTTGAAGAATATTAGAGAACCGGAATTTGAAGGTGACTACAGAACGATGCTACTGCTGCGAACGTACATTTTGCGTAAGGACCGCGAAGACAAGATAAGAGAAATTAAGGTTCATACTGAGGCCTTTTTCCTCCCCTCCATTTGAGAGTGGAACAGGAAATAGATTGACTAGTAGTGGTACAAGGTACTTGTTCACCGTGCGGATTACATATGTAGATGTAGATAATAGGTAAGGAGACATTATGTATTTTTTACAAACTGATACGTACTGTATGGCAGACATTGATTTTAATTTCCAAGAAACCCGTTCTCCTTCGCAGATGATCCACAAAAGACCAAAATAAATGAAAAAAATTGAATGTGCTACCGAATGCTATTTCTACCGTTCATTATTATAGAAAATCCATAGTTACTGGGTTTCTCAACGAGAAAAATAAAGCATCTCTTTATTCTTCCTTGTCAAATCACAATACAGCCAAGCACTGGAGTCTTTCTGGAGTTTTCAGCCTCGGTGAACGTGACTGTGGTGGCGACGTTTCGTACACGACAGCGCTGTCATCTTCGGTGCGCTACGCCTGCTGCACAGAGCGGTGTCTCCTGTGGCTGAGTTAGCGGCGACGCGCTAATGGCTTTATTGCCCGCGCGAGTCGGCAGACGGCTCGTGCCACGTGGTTGGAACCCGGAGAAACATAGCGTGCGTTCTGTAGAAGGTTTACACACACACACATACACACACAAAAGCTCGTGCACGCACGTACACGCTAACGGAATCTCGCTGACTGACTCATACTTACACGCACGTACTAGAGAACGAAGATGAAAAATACTTGGTGAAGAATTAGCGAAACAAGTGGTCATAACGTTTTTAAGGAACCATACCGAGATCCAACTTAAGCTATTTTGGCTGCCACTACAAGATCTTTACTAATTTGAGAGGAACAATGATGAAATTAGGCAATGACAGCAGATAAAAATATGTAAAGAAAGAGAGAGGGGGAGAGGGACAGAAAGTGAAAGACTGGAAGAATGGGAGGCGAAGGTAGAGAGCGAGAGTGAGTGAGAGGGAGAGAAAAAAAACAGAGAGAGGAGAAGTAGCAGAAGAAGTACAAGAAGAGAAAAAAATGGAGAGAGAAGTGCGGCTCTACAAAAAGGAAGTGTATGTCGGAGACTAGTAGGAAGGACATGGACGAAGGAAGAAAGACAGAAAGAGAGAGGGAAAAGGAGAGGGACAGTGAAATACAGAAAGGGAGAGAAAGAGTGAGAAAGAGAGAAAATGAGAGAAAGTGCGAGACTGGAAAGAGAGAGAGAGAGAGAAAGAGAGAGAGAGAGAGAGAGAGAGGGAGGGAGGGAAAGACAGAGAGAGAGACAGGGGGAGAGAGAGAGAGAGAGAGAGAGAGAGAGAGAGAGAGAGAGAGAGAAAGAGAGAGAGACAGACAGACAGAGACATAGAGAGTAGCAGAAGAATAAGAGGACGGGATAAAGGCAGAGAACTGGAGCCACACTGCGAAGACTCGATTATGGTTTAAACAACAGTTTGCTAGTAAGTTTGCACTAATTACTGTTACATTTGAATACTGTCCTTCTTCATACGTATAAAGAGCCCTGGAAATTGTCTCTACAGGCTGTGTTCCAGCCATCAGGTGGGTATTCAGAGTTCACTGTCACTCGAAGTGTCAACCATGAGTAAGTTATTTACGCTAGTATCATGCAACTGTCACCGAACTGCACCTCTAGTCTTCTTTACATTCGTTCGAAAACATAGTGCGTACGAAGCAGACATTTTCTGTTGTGTTGGCAGAAGAGCCAACACTGTGTTACTAGTAGAGGCCGAAATGCACGCGTTTTAGCTCACGCAGGCTGGCGTGAGGAGGGAAGAACTATACTGACGTGAGGTCTGGAATATGACAGGAATTAGAATTCAGAAAGCGGACGTAATTACTTTGATACTTAACTTTAATCCATTAATGATGAACGTCGCTCTTGACGGTACACGAGTCACAATATTATCTGTTCAGAAGACATAGTAACTGAATATGGCGCCTTGCTAGGTCGTAGCAAATGACGTAGCTGAAGGCTATGCTAAACTGTCGTCTCGACAAATGAGGGCGTACGTAGGCAGTGAACCATCGCTAGCAAAGTCGGCTGTACAACTGGGCCGAGTGCTAGGGAGTCTCTCTAGACTAGACCTGCCGTGTAGCGGCGCTCGGTCTGCAATCACTGATAGTGGCGACACGCGGGTCCGACGTATACTAACGGACCGCGGCCGATTTAAACGCTACCACCTAGCAAGTGTGGTGTCTGGCGGTGACACCACATTTTCCCTACTTACTCGGTGCAGTTGGGAGGAAAATTGCAAAGATGGACATTAACTACCGAATGAAAGTAGCCTACTTTAAGAGTCACCTTAAAAAATGTTGTAATTATGTTACGGAGTACTTGGATACTACAAGCAGGTACACGATCAATATTACACAACAAACGTTTCGTCAGCATCGGACAACTCTGTCATTCAAGCAGCAAACGCGAACAGCAGGTTACGATGGTGAAAACTGCACAAGCACACGAGCTCCCTTTGATGATCTGTGTAAAGGCTAACTACCAACGGAATAACAACAGGCAATTATCTAGTGCAGCAGATCTTTGATGTATAGAAAGGAATTTCAAGCTAGTTTAAAATCGTCATGTTCTAGGTCAAGGGTCATAGTCGACTAATAGGCAACGTGGAATTCAATGTCTGGGCTAAGGATCAATGGAATGGAACTAACTACCGCTTCCTTTGTACCATCAGAACTGAAATTAGGATTTGTGGAATGAAAAGCTATGCCTGTCATACGGATGCAAGGGTAGAGATTTTGCGGCAACGGTTATTAAACCGTCAAAACAACTATGTTATACAAACCGCAATTGCAGCATAAATTACCACGTGACTAATTCGCACCTTCGATTAAGTCACTGAATGTTCCTCGCACATATAGTCTGATCTCAGCTGTTCCGAAGAAGCCTCCGACCGTATTTTCTGCAGCTGCCCCAAAGATAAGCAAAAGATCAGGAAATTACCGCAGAGAGGGGTGTGACATTGGGAAACAAATTGTCTACGACCTTGAAAATCTCATTAGCGACAAATGATGTAACCAGTAAAATTTATGAGTAAAGAGAGAAAAGTGGATGTAAATCTTCAGTTCCATTAATCAGCAAGTGACTAACATGTGTAAAAATTACCATACTACAGTGGCATGCATTATGTTTTAATTATTTTAAGTTATGTTATGCCAGGATGTTCTGTGTCATAACATATTACGTGTTTTAGTAATCTCGTTTGGTACCTCCGTCGACGATCTTCATGAATTTGCGGGTAAAACATGTGCTCAATGAGAGAAATGAATTTAAAGTAGAAAAGAAGACGAATGAGCAACACCGAATGTCAATCGGTTTTAGACTTTAGACACATGTTTTATGGGCCGAATTATGACGTCTTTGGAGAGCGCAAAATCTCGTGTGTAAAAACCAACAAAGGTTCCCCAAGCAAAGTGCCTGCGAAACTGAGCTCGCTGTTCAGGTTGATGCCGCGTTGTTTGACTCGAAGAAGGCATTTCAGCGAAAAAATTATGATCTGACCACATTTGTGACTGAATTTGCCGTCAACGGGTCAAAACGGGCAGGTCTAAAGGTAATGTACCGGAAGCACCCTAATGAAGCATGCTACTACCGTTACAGTTTACAATACACATAAATGATCTAGTCGAAAAAGTCTGAAGCTTCATTAAGCTGTGAGCATAGGATGCGCTTGACTGCAACAAGGCAGAAACGCCAGAAGAGTATGTGGGTCTGTAGCGGACTGATGAATTGTGCATGCTATGCGAGTTGACCCTGAACGAAAATAAGTGTAACATAATGAGATGCCGGCCGGAGTGGCCGGGCGGTTCTAGGCGCTACAGTTCGGAACCGCGCGACCGCAACGGTCGCAGGTTCGCATCCTGCCTCGGGCATGGATGTGTGTGATGTCTTCAGGTTAGTTGGGTTTAAGTAGTTCTAAGTTCAAAAAATGGTTCAAATGGCTCTGAGCACTATGGGACTCAACTGCTGTGGTCATCAGTCCCCTAGAACTTAGAACTACTTAAACCTAACTAACCTAAGGACATCACACACATCCATGCCCGAGGCAGGATTCGAACCTGCGACGTAGCAGTCGCACGGTTCCGGACTGCGCGCCTAGAACCGCGAGACCACCGCGGCCGGCAGTTCTAAGTTCTAGGGGACTGATGACCTCAGTAGTTAAGTTCCATAGTGCTCAGAGCTATTTGAACCATTTGAACCATAATGAGATTTTCACTCTGCAGCGGAGTGTGCGCTGATATGAAACTTCCTGGTTTTTTGTTTTGTTTTTTCGTTGTTGAGCGTTGTGTTTGGTCGTTGCGGACGTCACGATGACATCCGTTCAAGTTCGTTTGATGATCCTTCCACTCCGTTTTCTATTACAGAGGCCAACTGGCTCTCTGCCCGAACACGCTAAGCTACCGTGCCGGCCCCATCTGAGCTACCGAAGCACGACTCACGCCCTGTCCTCACAGCTTTACTTCTGCCAGTATCTCGTCTCCTACCTTCCCAACTTTACAGAAGCTCTCCTGCGAACCTAGCAGAACTAGCACTCCTGAAAGAAAAGATACTGCGGAGACATGGCTTAGCCACAGCCTGGGGGATGTTTCCAGAATGAGATTTTCACTCTGCAGCGGAGTGTGCGCTGATATGAACTCTACTACTCTAGAGCACTTGCCCGCGAAAGGCAAAGGTCCCGAGTTCGAGTCTCGGTCGGGCACACAGTTTTAATCTGCCAGGAAGTTTCAAGTGTAACATACTACGTACACTTATGAAAAGAAATGCGCTACCGTACAATTACAATGTTGGTGACGAATTGCTAGGAACAGTAACTACTGTAAAATGTCGCGGTAACCATACGGAGCGATTTTAAGTCGAATGAACATTCGAGACTAATTGCAAGAAAAACAGATGTCAAACTGAGGTTCATAGTAAGAATCTTAAGGAAATGTAGTTCATTCACGAAAGAAGTGGTTTACAAAACACGTGTTCGACTGATTCTTGAGTATTATTTATTAGTCTGAGACGCTTACCAGGTGGGATTAATTGCAGAGATAAACAAAGTCAAATGAAAGACCTCTATATTGACGGGAATCGAAAGTGATACTCCATTGACACGTAACAAACAGATATACCAATGTGTCCATGCCTGTGAGACGTACATTAAAAATTTCATTCTTGTGCGAGGCTGTCCCTACACGTGAACAATAGTGTGAGTACGCGATGGATGTCTTTAGTGTTACTGGATCTCTTCTGGTGGAAGTCACAACACGGTGTGACCTGAATAAATGCACTCGCTGATCGTTGCCATCTGCCGGAATTTGAAAGGGAGCATTACATCCGCAGATTGTACAGGCGGTTGGTTGTTGTGTAGTGCTGCAGAACAAGTGGTGATGAGATGGACTCAGCTCAACAGTGTAGCAAGAACTGCAGGCACACGTCCTTCCGGGAAGACAACACCACAAGAAGATCAAAGGGTTGCTGTGGGTGTGACAAGTAGATGAATGGCGATATCTGAAATCCTGACACAGGTTGCAGGCAGAATGTCACCACGAACCATCGGGAATAGATAACTAGAACCTGGGTTACAGGTCTCTAGTTGCCGAGCGTGGCTTACTGCTGACAGCATGCTACAGACAACATAGACCTGAAAGGTGGACAGCCAGAGTCAACTGAGAAGCTGAATGGTATTCTGTGTTGTTCGGCGATGAGTCTAGCTTCTGTTTGACTAAATGTGGCCGTAGACGACCGAGTGGAAGGTCACAGAAAGCATCGATTCTCGATATCAATAGCAGTTCAGCTATTGGGTTCATGGCGTGGGGAGCATATGACAAGTAGACTGATTTCGTAATTTGTTGAAGGGTGGTTACGTGTGCACAGTATGTGGTAAGTATAGTAAACCCTGATGTGTGTAATAAAGGGCACATTCCAGCAGGATAATCCAAGACCTCACATTTCACTTCATATCATAAAAGCCTTGACTGGTATGACCCGCTTGTCATCCATAAAGCGTGTTACGACCCCCTCCTCCCCCCCTCCCCCCCCCCCCTCGAGCTGTCAGCATGAACTGAAACATGCGTTTCAGCCATGTCAAGATATTCCTGAAGGTGACATTCAGAGGTTGTCTCCTTTCATGCCATATATACAACAGCGAATTCCTGCCCGTGATGGGGACCACACGTCAGAGTGATGATCATCTTAGGTATCCTTTCCGAATGGAATGAAAGCTTATTCATTTAATACCTGTGACGTGATGAAGATCTCCACAAACCTTCATAAATGTAGATTTGGCGAGTCACGCAGAGACACTTCATTTTCGGCAGCCTCCTACTTTCTCCCGGCGGTTCGTGGGCTCTCTCCTTCCGTTTACCGCGCTGGAGTCTGCGCCAGTGATTAAGGCGCGGTTCATTGCTCCGGCAGGCTGGCGCTCTCCAGTAGCAAGCGGCGACGGCAGACGTGTTTGCTTACGTTCCCAAACAGCAGCCGCCGGGACAAAGCCGGCCTTGTGGCGGCGCCATCAAAGCGGCCCGCTGGTGCTGCTCAGCGCCGCGCTTCCCAGGTGAGGCTCGCGGGTCAGACACCGCCCGCATGCCGCTGTGAGACACCGGCCGTCGACGCCGAGTATGGCGGCAAGCCGGGGGTGAGGTCCAGCCCGTCCAGTGGTGTGGAAGCCGTCTGACCCCTGATGGGCTCCTCATCCACGCCAAAAGAAGGAATAGGAGCCAAGATGCGGCCACGTGGAATCGCAGTTGGCTATGGAGACTTGGCGACGTTGTTCCCGTTTTGTTATTGTTATAAAGCAGCGTTATTACTAGAACTTCACCGGCCAGTATTATGAGCAGTCGTCGCATGTGCCGCATTTACAGGGTGTATCAAAAAGAGTGATTCGATATGGCAAGTCTAAAACTAATAAACATTTACAATGAATTTTGTTTTTTTAATGAACGGAAAACTCAAAAAGTTTTTTTCTTACCATTCATAGGTGATCAACATGCCCACTTTGAAATGCACGGTATATGCCAATGCGGTATTCAAATGCGTGTTACAGCTTCCTCAGCTGCTGTTATGCGATGACTCAGTTCATTCTTTGTTGTTGGTATTGGAGGCATACAAACACAGTCTTTTATAAACCCCCACAAGAAATAATCACAAACACTCAGGTCCGGTGACCTTGCAGGCCAGCAATGTAAGGCTCAATCAATTGGTTCGCTGCGACCGATCCGTCGTTCAGCAATCCTTTGATTTAAAAATTCCCGTACTTCCAGATGCCTATGTGGCGGTTCCCCACCCTGTTGATAAATGAAGTCATTTGAATGAGTCTCCATGTGTGGGAAAATAAAGTTCTCCCAACCATATCGAGATATGTGCTTCCTGTAACAGTGTTTTCGTCAAAGAAAAATGGTCCATACGCCTTTTCCCGTGAAACTGCACAAAACACATCAAATTTTGGATAGTCCCTCTCATGTTGTACAAATTCATGTGGTTGTTCCGTACCCCGTATTCTCACATGATGACGGTTCACCTTTCAATTTAAATGGAATGTTGCCTCGTCTGTAAACACTAAGCGTGGAAGAAACCTGTCATCCTCCATCGTGCCAAAAACAAAATTACAGAACTCCAAACGTCATTGTTTGTCACCTTCACGAAGAGCTTGCAGTAGCTGGATTTTGTGTGGTCTCATGTGTAAACGTCGAAGCAACACACGCCATACGTACATCGGCGGTATGTTGAGCTGTCGAACTGCACGGCGAACGGATTTCTGAGGACTCGTGAAACTATGACGGATGCGTTCGACGTCTGTGTCAGACACTCGGGGACGGCCCGGCGATTTGCCTTGACACAAACAACCTATTTCTCGGAATTGTTCACGCCATCGTCTAATGCTCTGTGCTGTAGGAGGATTCACACCATACCTAGTACGAAAGTCACGCTGAGCTGTTATTGCTGACCCGCACTGCGCAAAACATAGAACACAAAACTCTTTCTGTTATCCCGACACCATTTTTAGTAGAACTGAAGTAACCGCACACTGCTGCTGCCTAGGGGGAACCATGTAAAACTCGAGAGTTTGCTCTTTCCAACAGTACGTTGTTCTCGCACATATCTCAAATAATATAATAGTTATGATTTTTAAAAAATCGGATTATTCTTTTTGATGCACTCCGTTTTTTACTTCGAGGAGTATATCATCAGAAAAGAAAGAAGAAACGACACTGATGGACGGCCACTTTTTTAAAAAGTAATGACCAGTGTGGCGGGACAAAATTAATGCCTGACCTCACAGCCAATTTGGAAAATGGGCTATATCCTAATTTTTGCGAACGAGAGCTACAAATTTCTTATTGAGTTGCGTAGACCCTAAGATTTCGAAAGGTGACACCTCTTTTTACAAGGGCGACGCCTCTTTTAGGAGTGCTGTACCTACAGTAAAAACATATTCACAAAGATCCCATTTTTTCCACGACACGCACATTATTTTCTAACAGCTCACGTATTTCTCGACGAGGGCCTAATCTTGTTAATTTGCTTTCACTATCGCAGTTCGTAGGGTTCCATAAATATTCCGTTCACGAAAAAACTCTTTCAGCCTTAACTCTCCGTATTTGACTCCATACTCCAGTATTTTTAGATGGAATAAATACACACCGTTAACGAGAACAGACACTGCCTGCAGAGGAAGCAGTAAGTTTTTCAAAATGGTTCAAATGGCTCTGAGCACTATGGGACTTAACAGCTATGGTCATCAGTCCCCTAGAACTTAGAACTACTTAAACCTAACTAACCTAAGGACATCACACAACACCCAGTCATCACGAGAGAGAGAAAATCCCTGACCCCGCCGGGAATCGAACCCGGGAACCCGGGCGCGGGAAGCGAGAACGCTACCGCGTAAGTTTTTCAGGACAGTAAAAGTCCAACTCAGTATGGTTTACTCACCGGTGTAGCCACTGTAGCAGCAGTAACCGGTCCAAAAACTGCACCAGACACTTATTGTCTTACATAGGCATTGCCTACCGCAGCCTCGTGTTCTGCTTGTTTACATATCTCTGTATTTGAATACGCATGCCTATACCAGTTTCTTTGGCACTCACTGTACAATCACTGACATGGCATCACATAGCACCCCAAACCGAGAGGAAAAAGAGAAAAATCACTCACTAAAACGCAATCAACAGATTAATTAGCATAACCAACGGACTCAGACTATACCCAAGAAAGATGAAAGTAATGAGAGGATTAGCAATAAACTTCACATCAAATTTGGGGACGGTGTAATGTATCTAGTGAAGGAATTCCACTACTTTGAAAGCAAAATATATGAGGAATTAAGTGAACAGGACATGAGAAACCAATTAGCACAGAAAAAAGGGGCCTTAACACAGGAAAAAAGTTTTGGGAATGTACGTCTGGAGCACAGTACTGTACAGAAGAACATCATGGCTGTGGGAAAACAGCAAAAGCAGACAGTCTAAATGTTTCCGATGTGGTTTTATAAAATGACGTTGACGTGTAGGTGGACTGATAAGGAACATGAGGTTATCTGCAGAATCTATGAGGAAAGGGATTATGGAAAACACAAGAAAGGAAGACGATGATAGAACATATGTTATGACATCAGAGAGTAGCTATCGTGGTAATGGAGCTGTCGAGCGTAAAATCTGTAAGCAAAGACAGAGATTGGAGTATATCCGCCAAATAATTGAGGACGTTGGGTACAAGTTCTGCTCTGAGGTGAAGAGGTCGGCACAGGAGAGGAAGTCGGAATGGCTGCACGAAACCAGACAGAAGACTAATAGCAGTTTAGAATACAAAAATTCCATTTATCTTCCTACAATGTTTGAACTGACATCCCTAGCACGTTACAAACTGAAATCCTCTGTGTTTGACCACACATAATTAATAATGACTACATAACATTTACGAGAGATAATGTCTATCGTTTATGACATGAGGTGGCCTACAGTAAGAATAACATTTAGATAATTACAACTGGATGTTAAAGAGGAGTTAATTGCTATTCATATGATAAAAAGAACACATCTATGGCTCACATGCTGGGTGTCAATGTTGCGCGCCCCTACGTATACATGTTGCACAGTCAGATTCAAGTATGATGATGAGTCATATGTCATTGTATTATCTGCTTGCAGCAGGACATTCAAAGATTTATTCTGGAAAGTACGGAATGAAGCACTATTTACACACAGAACACGAGCTCTGCGATCTGACAAAGTATTTGACCAGGACCGGGCAGCACTAGGAGACGTGCCTGGGCAAATAAGTACAATGTTTGCTTGAGGCGTCACGTGCTGGAAGGCAGAGACGCCAGAATAATCAATATTTTCTCGACAAACACAGGACGATTTCGTTGAAACTACGTGAGCCAACATCTATTCGTTTTTGCCTTGCGGATAGCAATTAGTCTCACTTTTATCTCTGATATGTCTTATTTGAAATCGTTTTTTACTGTGTGTCATCGAGTCCATTAAAATACATGACGAAGGTAATTAAAGATACGTCTCATAAATTTACTGCAGCCCTCTAAAGGCGAGGAAACTATTTGTTGCTGACAGAGGGTATACAGAATGAAATAATTCAATATTTCATCAGCATAGTGGCTAAAGCTGCTTGATAGTAACATAATTTACTGCACATGCAAGATTAGTTTTATAGTGCCACCCATTGACAAAATCTATTTTTGTAGAATTGGTAAAGTAAAGGGAGAGTGATCTTAGCTGCGAAAGCGGATGTTGTCAGGGTACTCAAGCGCGGCTGTGTAGTACTGTGATTGGTTTTATTCTTACCGCGTGCTACCTTAATTTCCACGGGGTTGCACAAAGTAATTACACACTGGTACATACATCACAGTTTCCCTCGGTAGCTGAGTGGTCAGCCCAACGGATTGCCGTGGAAAGGGTCCCGGTTTCGATTCCCGTCTGGGTCGAAGATTTTCTCCGCTCGGGGAATGGGTGTTTGTGTTCTCTTCATCATCATCATCATCTCATCCACCGGGATGGAGACAGGAAGGGCATCCCCCCACCCCTTAATCCGACCATGACCGTGCCGACACTGCGAAAATCCTGGACAAAAGCACAGGGAAAAGAAGAGGAGAAGACATACGTCTCAGTTCCGGTACTTATTTTCTAACTTCTCTGGAGCACACTTAAATTACCTTTTGCTTCAATCATTGTACACCGAGGTGACCAGTCAAGGGACAGAGATAAGTACGTATAGGCCTACAGATGGCGGTGGTATCGCATACTCAAGGGATAAAAGGGCAATGCACTGGCAGAGCTGTCATTTGTACTCAAGTAATTCATTGAAATAGGTTTCCGAAGTGATTGTCACGGGAATTGACAGACGTTGAACGTGGAATGGTAGTTAAAGCTAGACGTATATGACATTAAGTTTCGGAAATCGTTGGGGAATTCAGTACTGCGAGATGACAGCGTCAAGAGTGCGGAGAAGATACCAAAATAACATATGTTACCTCTCACCACGGACAACGTAGTGGCCGACGGCCTTCACTTAACGGCTGAAAGCAGCGGGGTTTGCGTAGAGTTGTCAGTGGTAACCGACAAGTGAAACTGCGTGAAGTAACCGTGGAAATCAATGTGGGACGTACGACAGACTTATCCGTTAGGACAGTGCGGCGAAATTTGGCGTTAGTGGGCTGTGGCAGCAGACGACCGACGCGAGTGCCTTTGCTAAGAGTTCGACATCACCTGCAGCGCCTCTCCAGGGCTCACGGCCGTATCGGTTGGACTCTAGACGACTGGAAACCCGTGGCCTGGTCAGACGTATCCCTATTTCAGTTGGTAAGTGCTGATAGTAGGGCTCGATCGTAACGCAGACTGAACGAAGTCATGGACCCAAGTAGTCAACAACGCACTGTGCAAGCTGGTGGTGACTCTGTAATGGTGTGGGCTGTGTTTACATGGAATGGACAGGGGCCTCTACTCCAACTGGACAGATCATTGAGTAGAAATGGTTATGTTTGGCTACTTGGAGACCATTTGCGGGCATTCATGTTCCCAAGCAACGATGGCATTTTTATGGATGAGAATGCGTCATGTCAGCAGGCCAAAATTGTTCGCGATTGGTTTGAACAACATTCTGGACTTGGCGACTAAGATCGCCCGACATGAAACCCATCGATTTGTTATGGGACGTAATCGAAGTGTCAGTTCGTACACAAAATCCTACACCGGCAACACTTCCGCTATTATGGCCGGCTGCACAGGCAGTATGGCTCAATATTTCTGCATGGGACCTCTAACTATTTGTTGAGTCCATACCACATCTATTTTCTACAGAACTCCTGGCTAAAGAATGTCCGACACAATATTAGGAGGTGTCCCATGACTTTTTTCACCTGAGTATATTATAATATTTCAGCAAGTTGTGCACATGTGTACTCTGGTGTTGCTACAATGCTGACCGAAAACATTAGGATCACTTGCTTAATAGCATATTGGTCCACCCTAGCAACACAACAGAGTAGCGATTATGCGTGGCACGCATTTTGACAATCTAATGGCACGTTTTTGGAGGTATGTAGTACCAGATGTCAGATGTTACAGGTCACGCAATTCTCCGCCCAGTGGGCGCGGTGCTGCAGCGCGTAATCGTACCAGATGTTTTGCATTGTGTCTGAACAGGTGAAATGAGTATCTTGCTCCTTAAACTACTTAGCACCATTCGGGCCTTGTGGCTCTGACAGTTCTCTTGCCGTCGAGGAAGACATCAAGCACGAAGGGATGCAGGTGGTTCGCGATAACCGTTTACATACTGCACAGCTGCCTTCGATTTCTACCACAGCTCTCGCGGATGCGCAGGTGAAGTTCCCACACAGCATAATAAACGTCCATGAATGTGACCACCGCCCATGTTCGGCGTGAGAGCACGCTCGACGTCAGTGCAGCAGGCGGCAGGTGGCACCGCCAGCAGTGATGGAGGTGTGTAACGCGTGTCGGGGGATGGACGTCCAGAAGGTCGTGATCATTGGCAACCATGCCAAGAGTGGAAGGACTTCCGAGACGGCTAAGTCTGTAAACTGTTCGCATGCCCCCGTGGTTAGAGCGCATGTCAATGTGGCGCCATCCAAAACTGGGGCCGAGACAACTGCAGTGGTCTACGGGCCGTAGAAGATAGCGCAGAACGACGGCTGCGGTGATGTGTAGACGTGCAACTGATGAGCGGGTGACCGCCCAGATGAACCCAGGCGGCTACCAGCAGTGTCTCCTCAACGACCGTTCAGCGAACCTTGCTGCGTATGGGCGTCCGCAGCAGGCGCCTGGTTCAAGCACCCATGCTGACTGCTGTTTATCGGCGATTAATGCTGCAATTTACCTGCCTACTAACACCGCAGCTGGACGCCCAGTGAGTAGCGACAGGTGGCCGTTTGAGGTGATTCACGCTTTATGCTCCATCGGATAGACGGCCTTTGGCGTGTAAGATGTGAAACGTCTTAAACCAGACATGGTCTGGAGAATGTGTTCGAGGTATTCCCTGGATGATCCCGTCTTTCTGGTAAGCACAATGAATCAACACAAGTATGGATCTATATTTGGGGACTATGTCCTCCACTTGCTTTCTCTCGGTATGACAACATCACATAGTTCAAATGGCTGTGAGCACTATGGGACTTAACTTCTGAGGTCATCAGTCCCCTAGAACTTAGAACTACTTAAACCTAACTAAACTAAGGACATCACACACAACCATATCCAAGGCAGCATTCGAATCTGCGACCGTAGCGGTCGCGCGGTTCCAGACTGTAGCGCCTAGAACCGCTCGGCCACTCCGGCAGCTATGACAACATCTACCATCAGGACAATGAAATGTGTCACGCAGCTCGCAGCGTACGTGGATGGTTCGCTCGAGAATGAGCTTACCGTACTCCCCTGGCCACCAACCTGACCGGATTTAAACTAATTCGATAATCTGTGAGACCTCCTCGATCGGGCTGTTCGCGCCATGGTTCCCCCACCGAGGAACCTGCAGTCGGGCTCGCATCTCGTGGTCGTGCGGTAGCGTTCCCGCTTCCCACGCACGGGTTCGCGGGTTCGATTCCCGGCGGGGTCAGCGATTTTCTCTGCCTCGTGATGGCTGGGTGTTGTGTGCTGTCCTTAGATTAGTTAGGTTTAAGTAGTTCTAAGTTCTAGGGGACTGTTGACCATAGATGTTAAGTCCCATAGTGCTCAGAGCCATTTGAACCATTTTGAACCTGCAGTCGGCATGGCTCGACATACCTGTCGGCACCTTCCAGAACGTCACTGACTCTCTTTCCGCACGTCTCACAGCGGTCTGCGCCGCAAAATCTTGTTATTGGCGCATTTGACAGGTTGTCATATTAACGTGACTGGACCGTGTGCTGCCCCTCAGGCCTACGTGCACAACGCGGTGCATATTCCGAGCAGCCGTTCCCTTAGATCCAGTCATAACCACTGAACTGCTAGCCGCGCGGTCCAACGCACTGCTTGCCGAGCGGTAAGGCGTGCCGGTCCCTGGCACGAACCCGCCCAGCGAATTAGTGTCGAGGTCCGGTGTGCCGGCCAGCATGCGGATGATTTTAAGGCGGTTTTCCATCTGCCTCTGCGAATGCGGGCTGGTTCCCCTTATTCCGCCTCAGTTAACACTATGTCGGCAATTGCTGCGCCAACACCGTCTCCACGTATGCATACGCCATAATCACTCTACCACGCAAACATCTGGGGATACACTCGTCTGGTATGAGACGTTCCCGAGGGGTCCGGGGAGGGGGGTTGGAAGTGGGGGTGGTTCCACTTGGGGCTGAACTGCACAATAACCTTGGGTTCGCTGTGTTGCGGCGGTGGGGTGAGTGGACTGCAGTAGCCTGTTGTGGGGTTGTGAAACACTGAGGGCCACAGCGGGGACGAAGCCTCTCTGTCGTTTCTACGTCCCCAGTTCAGTATGTAATGTTACGTGAGCCACACTGCCCCTTTTTTAAAACTAATTTGTGTCCGATTTTATTCTGAAACGCTCAGTAATGTATGTAAATATCGTAAATGTAAATTTGATTCAAAAAGTGAAGCACACCTGGACAGCAACAAACTCGTTAGCGCGCAATCCCCGCAACGATAGTAGTTGTGAATCTTTGAGTTTGGACTCTAAAAAAAAAGTCAATTGATTTATTAAAAAAAGAGGACTGTTAATCTGTATCTTGTGGAAAGAGGACGTGTTGCTAGGCCGTCGCTCAGAACGTATTGTTACATTTAATGATAACTGATACTCTCGTGATAAAACCGAGTAAAGTATGCATAAGAGTTACCAAACATTTATGTATACAAATTTTTTGGAAGTAAAGAATAGAAATATCTTGTTTTTGGAAAAGGAGGTGAACTTCACTGTCGTCGCCGTCTATCAATCGACAGAATTTAATTGGATTATGTTCTTGTACAACAGTATGGTGCCGAACTCCAATGACCAATTTTGATGCAGCAGTACGTGTAGTTTAAGGAAGGTTGTGTGCCAACAAATCTCCTTTTCTCACGAAAAGCAGATTGCTATTTGATCTTATTTACTTACAACAGTGCTTCAAAATGGTTCAAGTGGCTCTGAGCACTATGGGACTTAACATCTGAGGTCATCAGTCCCCTAGAACTTAGAGCTACTTAAACCTAACTAACCGAAGGACATCACACACATCCATGCCCGAGGCAGGATTCGAACCTGCGACCGTAGCGGTCGCGCGGTTCCGGACTGTAGCGCCTAGAACCGCTCGGCCACAACGACCGGCTCCTCTAATATATACAATATACATTCCTTATATTCCGGCACAACAGTGGTCCCTTAGGTATGAATATGTACGAAAACTTGAGCTCAAAGCTATCCGCAATACGGCCCAGTAACTAACTGAGTCGTATTTTAAACTTTAAAGAACAATAATTCCCCAAAATTGTAATACGTCGCCAACTGGTGCAGAAGCTGATCATTCAAGGAGGCAGCAACCAGAATTAACGTACTGGTTACGACTTAAAGTAAAAATCTCTCTTTCTCCAAACACACACACACACACACACACACACACACACACATATATATATATATATATATATATATATATATATATATATATATATATATATATTATTAAGATAAAAGTCATTTTATAAGTAAACAATACACACACCATCGAACAGGAGTAATAAGACACGCGACACATTCGGCCAGGTGACACGTTCCCATTGATTCACAGTCCAATCTGAATGTTATTTTCCGTAAGAGGCTGTGCAAAAATTTGGCCGCTTTTGCTTTCCTTCGGAGCGCTACGAAATGTCGATAGCCAATTGCTTTTCCAGCGTGAAGACTGAATCCGAGGTCGATAAACAGTCACTCACTAACAGGCCATAAGAACAGTAATGGGAGCAACCTCATTTCTTTTGTTTCATAAACAGTTCGTTTCGTAATTTGATGCGCAGTATAACTCTGCAGTTCTTGCGCTGGATGTTGTGAGCGGACGAATGGATAGGTCTCAGCCGATATTCATTCGTTGCCGCTCAGTGTCAACCTTAGTTGGCAAGGAATACTGTTCAAAATATCGTAGTACAGTAGTATTCCGTAATTTGCAGCAACAAAATTTCAAATTCGACTATGCTGTAAGTCTACCTATGTTACATTGGACTGTGGAAGAGGGTGACATATCATTTCGAACACCTCATGTTCATACGTTCAACTTTGAATTAAATGGGTCGGTCGGAGTGGCCGAGAGGTTCTAGGCGCTTTAGTTTGGAACCGCGCGACCGCTACTGTTGCAGGTTCGAATCCTGCCTCGGGCATGGATGTGTGTGATGTCCTTAGGTTAGTTAGGTTTAAGTAGTTCTAAGTTCTAGGGGACTGATGACCTCCGATGTTAAGTCCCATAATGCTCAGAGCCATTTGAACCATTTTTTTAAAAATTAAATGCTTTTACTTTTAAATGACATGATGTTCGCCATAGACTGTATTTGTTATAATTACCGCAACGGGAATTTCTACTTTTAAGTCATTAACAAGTGGTTACAGCATTGAAAACACAACATTTCGCATTACTAAAGTAAGTAAATGAATATATACTGTTTCGAGACAACTTTTTTAATATTTTTGTCCCTACGCCAAAGACCGTTTCCTTGCAGCTTTTGTACTTAATTATGGGACAGCCTGTGCTTCAGTAATTATTTCGTTACGGCTCCTTTACAAGGGAACGAACAAGTGAGAGTGGGCACCTGCTAGCTCATTGGTTGCGCCTTGATGAGGTGCAACAGCACCGGGTAAGGGGTGGAAGTAAAGTGAGGGGGGAAGGGGTGTTAACGACAGCTGCAGCGATAAGCATCAGCATCGCAGTCTCGTCCGCCCTCCTACTAATTAAATATACCGACGAGGGTGCCGGGTCTTGGGGTGAAAGGGGCAAGGGAGGCGGAGGTCTTTTTTGTTTTGGGATGGGGGTGGGGGGTGGGGGAGACTGAAGGGGGTCATTCACTAGAGTTCCGCACTTGCCTCACTATTCTCGCTCCACCTTGGGTGTGTGTGTCACAAATGATGTGGCACAGGCCCCAGGCAGCAGCCAAGACGTATGCAGGCCAGACACCTACGTAATTCTTAGGAATGGCGGGTATCGCTGAACAATCGGTTTTCGGTTACACCCCTTCCTTTCGTCGCCAGTTTAAGATGACTATTAAAACCTGTCAAATAATCCATTTCAGTTCTTAATTGGTATTACTTCCAGTAGAAAAGGTAAACTTGGAACAAAGACTGCAATTCCTAACCGAGCTGAAGCAGTAAGAGATCACGATCGATATAGGGTCGAGGCTACGGTAGATATCGGTCTCAGTGTCTCCAGCAAAGATGGCGAAGGTGAAGGTGTGGGGCGCGGCAAGAGCGAGAGCGAAAGGTCACAAATTGATGGCGTCCCTGAATCCTCACTTTTGGATCGTACCGATTTTTCACCCTCAAGCAGTCACAAAATTAAAGGTTCAATTATTAACCCAAGTTTATACCACATCAATAAAATTAGAGGTATATCAGTCAAATTAACCTTCTGTACCAAGGAACCTTGTGGATGTTTTCTCCCTACATCCCTCCCGCCGGAGGTTCGAGTCCTCCCTGGGCATGGGTATGTGTTGTCCCTAGCGTAAGTTAGTTTAAGTAGTGTGTAAGTCTAGCGACTGATGACCTCCCTTAGGAATTCACACACACACACACACACACACACACACACACACACACACACACACACACGCACACACACACACATCTCCTTACATGATGTCACTAGTTTGTTGTGCCTCATCCAGTTTTTAATCTCTTAAAAGCAAATGCAGCATTTTACTTATACTCATTGCTACATAAATCCGCAAACTACTTTCAAACTAGATACGGTTTCAGTCTGCAATACAACTGGTACCTGAGGACGACAGTGGGGAAACTGCCGAGTAGACCAGGTGAGGGAAACGTCTTGCACACTGGTCGCTCCACACGGCAACAAGTACATTGTAAGGACATAAATGACTTGTAGGTATTGGCTGCGACTGGGAATCGATTTAAATCATTGGAGAAGGTTGAAAACTTATGCCGGACCTGGAATCGAACCCGGGTCTCCTGCTTATAAGACAGATGCCCTGACCACTGCGCCATCCGCACACGGCGGTCATCGTAACTGCATGGGCTACCCTAGTACCCTTCCTGGCAAATCCAAATTCCCAATCAATCCGCACCCTACTAATGTAGTGCCCCTCGCCCATTATCCTCATTACTCACGTCATTTCGCCGACTGCCGTAGGAGTTAGAGCGTGGTGTGCACCCGCACTGAAAGAATCACTGATGCTATGGCAAACTGATATGCCAGGTTTTCTACCCGGCTATTAGCAAAAAAATTAAAAGAAAAGCGCATTATAACCGAGACCAAGCTAATAGCAGTTATTCAGAACTAGAATATAGATACCGGTTTTAGCCGGTCGGTTTCTCCCATCCCTCATAATGCACTATGGTAATGCTGGCTGGCGCTAGGGACGGAATTTTCAATCGAATGAAACAACCGATTGAAACTAGTTCTGTGAGCACGTCTTCTGTATGAAGGTTTTCTCACTCACACCCGGGTCTGAACGCCTTCACTCAATGTGAGACACCTGAATGTCTCCGACAGTTACGAAAGTCTCCGGGCTGGAGCGATTTCGTTTACGCACTTTTTTAGCCTTTTCGATTATACAGGAACCACGACTATCGTTTCCAACTTTTTTTAGAGACAAATAACGTACCTTGTTTCAAGGAGAGAAAAATAAAAAGTACGTTACTAAAAATAATGCGTTTTCAAAATTTGTGTGTTTATTTATTTGAATAACATTTATTCGTATTTCTGGCATAAAATTTGAATTTTTTATTGGTTTAAAACGTTAATAATTGGTACTAAATTGTAAATTTATGTTTACATACTTGAAGGACTGGGTTTTCATTTAAATTATTTGAATTTCTGTTCTCTCTCTCCCTCTCTTCCCGCTGGTTTGCACCAGTCACTGATAATTCGCTTTCGGCTCAGGTGACGTGAGCAGAAAGTGTATATGAAACATCTTTAATTGCTTGGTGAGTTAACAGCTTGCTGTTTAAGCGTACAGTGTCACTTATTGCAGGTTTTTTTTTTTTGCGAGAAATGTTTGTGATTACTTGTTAATTTTCTTTGAATTTTTTCAGTTAATACGATATCAGACTATGAATCACCTTTGCCGTATATCCCATTGAATTTATCACGAGATTCACTTTTTATCTAGTTTTACGATTTGCTCCATTCCCAGGTCACTGAGTGTTCCGGCAGTTTGATCCAGGCATAAAGTTCATTATCCAGTAAACATTTATTCATTAACATTGACGAAAAGCTTAACTAGAAGCTTCTTAGCCGGCCGGGGTGGCCGAGCGGTTCTAGGCGCTACAGTCTGGAACTGCGCGACCGCTACGGTCGCAGGTTCGAATCCTGCTTCAGGCATGGATGTGTGTGATGTCCGTAGGTTAGTTAGGTTTAAGTAGTTCTAAGTTCTAGGGGACTGATGACCTCAGAAGTTAAGTCCCATAGTGCTCAGAGCGATTTGAACCATTTAGAAGCTTCGTACGCCCCTCAACAAAAATAAAATATGCGAACGGCAGTGACAGAGAAGGCAGACTCTGACAGAGTACAGTTATCACTATTTTTAGCAATGCCAAAACGATCGAACGTTACCGCTTAGAACAGGCTGATTACAGAAGATGTATTTCACTCCGCCGGGAGGTCAAGGCGGTGAAGTTTCTGCACATCCGCGTTGAAAATTAATGCTGAAGTGTTTTGAGCCTAAGAACGAATGGTTTGTCTTCAGTTTGTAAACTCGAATAGCACCTACTTGGAATCAGCACTTGTCTAAAAACTTAGAGAAGTGTAGAATTCTGCAGCATTAGTTTCATTCTTCTGAGTCTGAAGTAATGATACGGCAGAGGACAAGAACGAGCCTACAGTAAATGCCTTGCCCACTGCCAAAGGGTTGATCCACTTATATCGAATAATTGCCACAGTTCAAGACTGGGAGGTGAAGTACACCGATATATCACGAAAAATAGTTCTTAGTAGCGAGAAGCAGTATCATTCCTTTGTCGTGGCCGTATACTGAGAAACACCAACTAGGATAATCGCATCATACAACAGTTTTCTACAGGGAGTTCTTGAATTCACGGCACAAATAACTGGCGTGATCCGCTTTTGGAATGCAAAACCATATCTGTCCTCGAGTAGTTGTTCAAAAAGTACAAAAGGGGTAACACTACGCTGTTCATTGTGCCCTCGTTTGCTTCTCCTCATCGAAAAAAATCTGTGAGAACGTTTAAAAGAAAAAAAACATTTGGAGTTAAAATGGATGGAATTCTCGTCCATTGCGTAAGATTTGAAGATACTTTTTTTATTTTATTTACAAGTCAAGTTCTGTAGGGCCAAATTGAGGAGCAAATATCCGAGGTCATGGAACGTGTCAGTACATGAAATTACAACGTAAGAGTAATAACACATATAAATAAAATTTTTAAGGTTTTTGAATTCTTGTGGTAGCTTATTGAAAATGGATGCAGCAGTATACTACACACCTTTCTGCAGGAGAGTTAAGGAATTCCGATCCAAATGCTGGTTTGATTTCTCCGAGTATTAACTGAGTGAACGAGCGAGGTGGCGCAGTGGCTAGCACACTGGACTCGCATTCGGGAGGACGACGGTTCAATCCCGCGTCCGGCCATCCTGATTTAGGTTTTCCGTGATTTCCCTATATCGCTCCAGGCAGATGCCGGGATGGATCCTTTGAAAGGGCACTGCCGACTTCCTTCCCCGTCCTTCCCTAATCCGATGAGACCGATGACCTTGCTGTCTGGTCTCCTCCCACAAAACAACCCCAACCCCCATTAACTGAGTGAACGGTACTTATTCCTGGGATAAGATGCTAACAAGAAATGACAATAAGGAATATACAGAATACATATGGTATATATTGAGAGGCCAACGTCAAAATACCCAGACTCGTTAACAGGGATCAACAAGAGGTTCGTGGACTTACCCCACTTATTGCCCGAACCGCCCGTTTCTGAGCCAAAAGTATCCTTTTAGAATGGGAAGATTTACCGCAAAATATAAAACCATACGACGTAAGCGAATGAAAATAAGCGAAGTTCGAGTCGAACGATCACTTACTTCAGATATTGATCGAATAGTAAAAATGGCAGCATTAAGTCTTTGAACAAGATCCTGGACGTGGGCTTGCCACGACAGCTTACTATCTATTGAACTGTTCTGTTTCACTAATCATATGCTCATTCCGTGAAATTAAAACATCGGGTTTTGGTTAATTGCGTGTTAGAAACTGTAAAAACTTACTGTGATTTAGCGTTAGTTTATTTTCTACAAGCCATGAACTTATATCACGACCTGCACAATCACCTTAAACCTAGCAATGCCAACGCATTTTCCATTACGTGCATTGCCAATGTGGAGAGGGGGTTAAGTAGTTTACGCCCACCAAAAAAATGAAAAAATTCAAAATACATTAATTATTTTTGACATATATTAACAAAATACTTTTCAAAGAGGTACCGATGACAAAGTAGGGTCCAAAACATAAAAATATCTGTTTTTTCACTTAGCAATATCGACGCACATTCAAAAGGGGAATACTTCATGATCATTGCAAAAATTTTTAAAAATGAAAAATTCGTTAATTGTTGTTGAGTCTCACTAACAACATACTTTTTAAAGAGATACTGATGAGTAAATAGAGCCCTCAACCTTAAAATACTGATTATGACATTCATTAGGTAAAGTGACATCTACTACAAAGAGGTATGGGTTAAGCTTAACTAAAACATTTATGGGATCTGATATAAGAATTAATTAAAATTTTTTTCAAAAATTTGAAATGTAAAGTAACTGACTAGATAACAATATTTTCAAAATATGGGCACAAAGTACACCCTCGGCCCCCTTGGTATGCGCGAGCGTTAGTAGCTGACACTGAAAAATATGCGTGGGATATACCTTCTAAATTCTGAACAACTATGAAAACGTTTGAACGAGAAATTAATGTATATTGTAAGAGAGAATAAGTTTCCTGAAGGTTTTTAATTATGTGTAAAGTTTTTTGAAAGTCGCTAAGTGCTCTCCTTCTGAAACACTGGATGCATATAGTGGTTAGTGTTTAACGTCCCATCGACAACGAGGTCATTAGAGACGGAGCGCAAGCTCGGGTTAAGGAAGGATTGGGAAGGAAATCGGCCGTGCCCTTTCAAAGCAACCATCCAGGCATTTGCCTGAAACGATTTAGGGAAATCACGGAAAACCTAAATCAGGATGGCCGGGGACGGGATTGAACCGTCGTCCTCCCGAATGCGAGTCCAGTGTGCTAACCACTGCGCCACCTCACTCGGTTAGAATATAGTCTGTGAAATCTACGCTCCATGAGGTAAGATGTCACAAGATACATGCTGAATTTCTAACTTTAATACTTACCTTACTGTGTTGAACCTGAACCATACGATTATACTTCTTAATAGAAGATTATAACAGTATTTTAAATCTTACAATTCGATCAACAGTTATATGAAATACTGAAAATGAAATTTTTGTTACCCATGGATACTGTCAGATAAGCAGCTTACAAGTAGGACTGTCTACCGGGTTAGTCGTTTACTGATAGAGGTAAGACTTTCACAGACATCCAGAAAGGAAAAATTTGGAGAAGGAGAACCAAGAAAGAAAAATTACTTCGGTGTGCGTAAATTATCAAGAACTGAGGAGGACAGTACAGTAAGAATTTCAGTCAGAAGGCATGGCCCCTTAGAAGAAAATGATGATACGAGGGAGGAGCTCTTGAGAAGTATTATCTAAATCGGCAGCGCCAAGTAATCTGTGCTGTAAGGCACGCTGGAACGAGATTGCAAAACAGACGAGAAGACGAAATGGTAGCACAACAGCATGAATAAAAAGTGTAGGATTTCATTGCGTGTCGCTGGGTGCTTCTACCAAGCTCTTCCGAAACTAATCTGGGCGGTGTGTAATGAAAAAGAAAACACCGAGGAAGAATGTAAGAGGTCTTCCCTGGGCGCCTGTGGTAGAGGAGACGGACCTCTGTGGTTCCGCTGGGCCACGTGGCGCATCCCTCGTTTCCCTTATTTCATTACGTCCCGCCCCTGGGACTGGAGAGGTGATAATTACCGCCGCGGGCACACCCCTTTTATGGCTCCCTCCCCTACCTAGAGTGTATCTCACGCTGAGTGACAAGTCTGCAGAGCACGTGCCGCCGCATCCTCCCACGGGATAGGGGTCGGCCAAACTGACGCTGGAACCTACCCGTCTCCATTTTTGGGATATACGACGGTGAGAATCCAGGCTGCAGTTATCACAGTCAAACGCCATCAAAGGGAAGCCAATTTTTCCCTATCAGTATGTTTGATAAAGAATTATGAATGTTACTAAACGGCTAATGGCTCCTCTCCGCTTCGGCCATCGTCATTTACTCAGTTACTGTGTGATTACCTGGCGTTGCCAGGTATATATTTATTCCACTCCTATTCATCCTTCTCCTCCTTCCCCCATCCTCTGTTCCACTAACCTGTCTATCCATCTCAGTTACCTCCCTCTCTGCGACCACCTCCTTCTCCTCCTTCCCCTCCATCTCCTGCTGCCCCCTGTATCCCCTCCTCCCTCATCTCCTCCTTCACCACTCACTGTTTCTCCTCATCCACCCTCTGTCCATATCCTCCTCTTCCTTTCTCAGTCCATCTTCTCCTCCCCTCTCCGTCTCTGCCCCTGTCTGCTTTCCATCCATCTCTGTCCCCTTTCTCAGTCCCTCTCCTCCTTCTCCTCTTCTTGCCCACCTCATCCTTCCTTCCACCATCCATTGCCTCCTCCCCCTCACTCTGTCCATCTCCTCCTGGTTCGTTTCTCTCCCATTCGCTCCCCCCTCCCCTCTCCCCCGTCCCTTTGCCTACCTCCTAGTTCCCAATATCTGATTCCTTTTCTTCCTTCTCGATCTCTGTCCATCTCTTTCTCCCCCTCCCTTTGTCCGTCCACGTATCAGCCTCACCGCAGTACGAAGCCGCCGTTTCTTACATCCACAGTATTTCTATCCACATAGTATGTAACATGTGTACCAAATTTGAAATCGGTCGATCGATTACGATTTTTCCAGTGTGTCCGAATTTTCCGAATTTTCTTTGTAACTACCCCGATTTTCTTTTTCTGAGAGAATGACAACTATGCATCGCTCGAATCCTGAGTTGTGGTCTTGAGTTCATATAAAAATCGCATAGAAAAAGCACTTTCAGGTTTTCTTCAGTTTTCCAGTTTTCTAGGCAACTGTTTCAGTCTTTTCTCCTAAAAACCTTGTTCCGACTATCTCGAACATTTTTCATAAATATTTGCCAAATCGATCGAGCCGTTCTCAATTGATGCGCCTACCAGCGAATAGCATTTCATTTTTCTTTACGTAGGTTTTTCCGCCCACGGATGAGGCGTGCGTCAAATTAATCCTAGCAGCGAGGGCAACAACAGCAACAACCGATGGCCAAAACGGAAGTCGTGAGCAAGCCTTCGTTATAACTAACATTTCAACAATGTACCAGACACGACAGCGTCGCCAGCGATCTTGCCTCGCTGAGTATCACCGAAGTTAAGCAACGTCGGTCGTGGGCAGTATTTGCACAGATGACCGACTGGTATGTTCAAATGGTTCAAATGGCTCTGAGCACTATGGGACTCAACTGCTGAGGTCATTAGTCCCCTAGAACTTAGAACTAGTTAAACCTAACTAACCTAAGGACATCACAAACATCCATGCCCGAGGCAGGATTCGAACCTGCGACCGTAGCGGTCTTGCGGTTCCAGACTGCAGCGCCTTTAACCGCACGGCCACTTCGGCCGGCGACTGGTATGTTGGCTGCCTTCATTTGCCAGTTACTGAAAACGGAGGTGGGCGGAGGCGTAATGTTTCTAACCGCCAGACTTTACGCCAATGTCCTGCATTAAATTGCAAACCTCTCCGCAGTGCCTCATGAAGTGAGGGCATACGATACTCGTGATCGTGGTCAGTACATCTGGTTGGGACGTCAAGCTCCGCCTTTCTCTTCGTGTTATTCGCGACGAATAGACTGTGTGGTGGCATCGGACTTCACCCTCTACCTTCTCTCATCATTGTCATAAAACGCAAACATCACATCACATACTCATTACAGTCACCTACACTTACCACATATTCTTAAAGACACAGCTCTCACACCTCACGAAATAAAAGTGTCATTACAATCGAATACAGTTAAGAGATAAGTCTTATTTGAATGCACGATGTCTGTTCTTGCGAAATAGCAGACACCATGCATATGCAGCAGCTGTGAAACACTATCTATAAATTGAATGGGGATCACTGCTATCAGCTGCAGCGGGACATTAAGCAGAATTAGCGGCGACGAGCGAAAATGTGCACCGGACCGGGACTGGGGCCCGGGATCTCCTGCATAATCATAAATCAAGGAAACGGTGGGTCGAGGGAATAAAAGTTACTGCAGCAACAAGAAACAACAAGGCGTGTGGCAAAACAAGACGTTGTGGCACTTAGAATATGACAAAAGAGGCCACTGACGTAAAAGGCGGTACATCATACGCTGATAAATTCAATAACCACATCGCACTGTGAAGACCACGGTTGGTGAACTGCCGGGCACACACGATGTGTGTGCAAAAATGGTTCAAATGGCTCTGAGCACTATGGGACTTAACTTCTGAGGTCATCAGTCCCCTAGAACTTAGAACTACTTAAACCTAAGGACATCACACACATCCATGCCCGAGGCAGGATTCGAACCTGCGACCGTAGCGGTAGCGTGGTTCCAGACTGAAGCGCCTAGAACCGCTCGGCCACACCGGCCGGCCACGTGTGTGCAGGTTGGCGCCCACGGGGCATGGCTTTCGTGCGCTTCCTGCCTGGCGCGTTCTCGGTCCGGTTCAGCAGTCGCACACTTCCTCAGGCAGCTCTGATCGCCTCATCACGGCTGTTTACGACGCACTTGGCCGCTGCGGCTCTTCCGCAGTCACTCATAACGACGCACCGGGTCCTCCCACACCACTTGCCGCCGTCGCCACCACCACCACCAGAAATGACTCTCCCTCCTTCTCCGCTGAAGAGTCCTGTGAACTGCGTCCAGTGAAATTTGCGCCCAGAAAAGATCGACGAAAGGTTCACTAACTAGTTCGGCAGGTAGAAGAGCCGAGGGCTCTTACGTGGCGTACTAATGAGGACGACTGAAGATGCCAGAACAAGAACAGTAATGCCAAATGTTTTACAATCGGAAGTAACCACACTTTATTTCATTTTCTGTCGAATAGTCACAAAATTTCTTCTTATGACCAGATCTTCAGTAACTACGACGAAAAACATAAAAACTAAATTATAAATACGGAATTCAAAAACCAGCTACTTGAATAGACGGAAACAGGCGTCTGTAAATACATCCGATCATGGCATTTAATCCCACCTACGCATATACAGAACAGGTGAACAATAGGTCGTGCAAAACACTAGTTCTTGGTATTCTTACCAATTCGCCATCTCTTCAAGTTGTTTTGTGTACTCAACCTACCTCATATATTTTCGTAATATTATCCCCGGATGTTTTATCAAACAACGGAATGCAGCGGCTTGCCATGAGTACTCAGAAGTATTCGAACTTCTTTCTGCATTATCTCGCAGATATACGCTGCCTGATCAGAGGCGTCCAGACACTTATACTTGAGGCGGGAGTGGCCACTAGATGTGAGGAGAGGCGGACCCGCCAGTGTAGGAGGAGCACCAGCAGAATGGGTCGGTCGGGAGGGCTCAGTGGACTAGTCATTGGATGTCACCAGAGTAACAAACCCATACGGGATACGGTGGCCAGACCGGTAGTGTTGCGATTGTTGAGTGGCGATATGAAGGAACAACCTCACATATAAACCAAGAACAGGCAGACCTCATTTACTGGCGGACAGGGACCATCGAGCATTGCAGAGGACTGGTTGCAAAAAATTGGATGAAATCAGTGGAAGGAATCACTCGTAGTTCTACCAGTGGTCCATTTAGCCCGACGACTGTACGCAAGAAGTTAAAAGGGATGGATTACCGTGGTCGAGCAGCTGCACATACGCCACACGTTTTTGCAGTCAGCGCTAAGTGACACTGGCGAGTAGTACAGAGTGATTTGGAATGAAGAATCCCGCTATATTCTGTGGCAATATAATGGAAGGGTTTCCGTTTGACGAATGGCTGGAGATCTTTACCTGCCATCATGTGTAGCGACAACAGTGCAGTACATAGGAGGCGTTCTTACGGTATGAGATTGTCTTTAAGGTGTTATCTCAACATTGTGCTTAACAGAAAGCAAAAGCTGGGAGGATGTAAACACATTTTCACCACTATGCACTGTGTATAGTGTAGAAACAGTTCGGAGACGACGATTGTATCAGGATGACAGTGAACCGCGTCAAAAGCAGCGTCTGTGAGGCAGTAGTTTTTGGAGAATAACATTTCTAACATTTCTGAAATGAAATGTCTTGCCCAGAATCGTTACATCAGCTCAATGGAACACTCTTGTGATGATCTGGAAGGTCGACTTCGCTCCACATCACCACTACCTTCTCCAGTTTCGGCTCCTGAGGAAGAATAACTAGGTTGCCATCCCTCCACAGACATTTAAACGTTTCATTGAAGATCTGCTCAGCCGAGTTAAAGCAGTCATAAAGGACCACTGATAGCTGTCTGGATACTTCTCATAAGATACTATACCTGTGAAATGTTTTGTTGCACTTTTATAAGAAATGAAATCAGTTTGTATCCGTAATGTCCGGTTTTGACATAAACTAAGCGTTTTGCTTAATCCAGTACAGATATCAGAACAATATCCCGATAAGAAGAGTAATATATTATAAAATATTAGTGGAAACTGTTATAGTGAAATGGATATTAACATTCTGTCATCTCGAAATCTTCTTCATTCATCCTGTTTGGTTTATAGCTTAGGATCTATGTATGTTTATGTGGTTGACGTACAGCGTAGTCAGCTGCCCCTACCACTGGGTTTTATCAAGTCCACAACGCCTTCAAATATCATAAACAAGAGTTTCATATTCTCTCTCTCTCTCATTACATGCAAACTATTAGTCCTAAAGAAAAATTAAACAGGACCTTTTTGTAATAAATTTAATGTAGCTAAATTTTATAGAGAGATACGTTTTTGTTGGAGGCCACAAACTCTTTTCAACATAGCTTTTGTACAGTTCTCTTGAATAATTTAAAAACTACAGGTTCTAGAGAAAACGCAGCCCAGGAATAAATGTAACTACATTAAATTTACTCCAAAAAGGAACTGTTCATTTTTTTCTGTGCGACTAATAGTTCGAGTGTAGTGAGCGAGAGAATATTAAAATCTTTCGCATGTGATTTGAAGGGTTCCGGATTGCATAAAAGGTCGGTAGGGGCAGCTGAATCACACCGTATACTGACACCCTTCAGTTCGTAATATTCTGACACAGATAAATACGCTGAAACAGAGGACCGTTCGCATCTGCTTGGCAGCATTATCGGTCATTAGCTTCAGCCACTAAATTCACTGACTTAACGTCGTGAAGAATATTCGCAAATTTGTTTCGTCCTTTTAAGCCAGCATTACATGTGGAATGAAAAATTAGTATCGTTGACATATCTTTCAGAGCAATGAAATACTGCAGACAGTTTGACCACTATAATAAAGGAACCTTTACCGAAAATATTAAAATTAAGGTAAACTGAATGGTATTTCGTATGTCGCCTCTTAACTGATGCCACCGTCACTCTGCTGATTGAACTTTTGTTTGCAGTATTATGGCATCTACATGTGCATCCACATAGAAACTCCGCAAAGCATTATACGGTGCATGGTGGGGTATAGCTTGTACCGCTACCTGTCGTTCTCCCTCCTGTTCCACTCGGAAATAGAGAGAGGGAAAAACGACTGTCTACCTGCTTCCGTAAGAGCCATTACGCGAACTGCACGCTGACGGCAGCAGAATCGTTCTCTAGTTAGCTGAAAATGTTCCCAGTGATTTCCATTTGAGTTTACGGAGCATCTCCGTAACACTTGCTTGTTCATCGAACCTAAAGTCACAAATTAAGCAGCACGCTCCTGAACTGCTTCTATATCTTTCTTTGATAAGACCTGGGTTGGATTCCATATTCTAGAGCAGTCCTCATAAGTGGGTCGTACTACTGTTCTACAGGCGGTCTCCTTTATGGATGATGACCTACTCTTCCCTGGAATCCTTCCAATCAAGTGAAGTCGACCGTTCACCTGATTGCAACCGACCTTACGTGCACGTTCGATTTCATATCGCCTTGCAACGTGTAATGGTACGTGAATTACGTAACCATTACGGCATCTCTCCTCAACCTCTCGATACCAGCAATATTCTACTGTGTTTCTGTAAAATAGTTAACATATTGCTGTGACAACATTCAGATTTGATTTCATTAATGTAGAGGTACTTCGATGCATCGATATGTATATAACGCAATGATATTATTCTTATTTGTATTATTTCTTTTGTCACTATGATCTTTGACGTACTTGTAACTCAGATTTTTGGGCGCGTAAGCGTTTATTAGAGTGTCAAGCTTTGGTCGTCATGTTAAAAAGACGCAAATTGTAGTCAGTTTACGAAATGTGAACTTTAACAGTGGGGAAGATATTTTCAAGTATGTTTTATATTGTGAAGTGATGTTTTGGAACGAGTTACGTGATGTTGCAACAAAAGTAATAAAAAAGAAGTGTAACTTAAATTCGGAGTGCTGATTACTTTTTTACATCACCATTGTCCTAACTTGCAAAAGTTTAATCTTCAAGAATGGTTTATGAAACACATCTATATAACTTTTGAATATCGCAGAATAACTCCTAGGCCTCTTTGCATCCGAGCTTGGAATCATCACTACATAGATTTTCGACGATTGAGCCATGAGTTCACAACGAGACCAGCGTGGGAAACACGAAAAGATGAGTGCCTAGTTTATACATTATTTCAAGAAATGACTTTATTAACTGTGCTCTAATGACACCTGCGACATAATAAAACTTTGTTGTTGCCAGAAAATGCAATATTTAGCAGCGTGAGCAACACTACAAGCATAATTAATTTTTGACCTTTGTTGTGGTAGGGTTGCTAGAAACGTTACACCTAGATATTAATGGACGTGGCTCTTTCAAGCAGCACATACCTAATATTACAGTATTGATTTTGCTGTTCATCCGCGATATCTTACATTTTTCTACATTTAGAGCAAGCTGTCGGCCTGTACCGTAGGACGGGAGAACCAGTGCCATTTGTTGCATAACAGGGAACATCATTGTACGTTGTGCGGACTATTGTTGCCGCCCTAGCTGTTCTTCCGGCAGTAGCATATATTGTTTTCGTTGTTCATTTCCAAGGCGGCATCGACGCGGCTCGGACAGGGCCGCACAACACCCCAGTGCGTGTGCAGGGAGAGAGTGAGTGAGGATTCGTGGTGCAGGTAGGAGGCTGTGACGTAGTGAGCACGTAGTTTCCAGATATGCAGGGCGCAGATTTGACAGACTTCTGTCTGGGTGCAGCTCTGACTGTGTGCAGTCTTCACGTGTCGCCTGTACCGCCTCCGCTCCGCAGCCCCCAGTGCAGCGCCATCCCCCGCCGGCTCCGCCAGTACCGCGGCTGCCAGCGCCACCCTTTTCCGGCTGCGCGGCGGCGGCGGCGGACCTCCGGCGCTCACCCGCTGGATATTTTTACAGCCCCCGGGGCAATAAACATCCCGGCCGGCTCCGGGCTTTCTTGCGCCCCTTCTCCAGAAGCCGCCGCTGGGCACAAAGGCGTGCCCCCATTCCATTCCACCCACCCCCTGGTTGCCGCGCACACTTATCAAGATTGGCTCTGGGCCGCGGGCAGCCGGCTCCTCTCTCATCTGCAGTAAAATTCCGGGCCGGCGAACTGCCCGAATAAAATCCCGGTCTTCACCCCCCTCGCATCCCTCGACCCCTCCACGACAATTCGACTTCTAAGCCGCCAGCGACTTGATGACGCTGCAGTCTCCACTGTGCGCCCGCGCGCACCACCCTTTCCCATTGTTGTTGGAAGGGATCTTGCTCTAGTGATAACCTTAAACGTCCCTCCGAACAATGACGACGAGTAATTCTCCGAGACTACTCGTCTCATAAACATGGTACCCCAAGTACTAAAACCAGCGCACGTACTTACGAAATCTTACAGGTAAAATATAAACACACGCGATTCCACGAGTTGTGTTCTCTCATCGCATTCTCCTCCATCTCTAATGACCCTCCCGTTTATTGCAAGTTTTATTTCTTAGTATACGGTTATTTACAATAAATTATGTACTATTACTAACTGTTCCTGCGCACACGTTGCTGTGGCTCAGTCTGGTTAAACGGAAAAGAAACAGAAAACACAAGTTTCTAAGAGGTCTAGGAATAGCAAATACTTCCTAATCCGGCACACAGTTTTAGCCGGCCGGTGTGGCCGTGCGGTTCTAAGTGCTTCAGTTTGGAATCGCGTGACCGCTACGGTCGCAGGTTCGAATCCTACCTCGGGCATGGATGTGTGTGATGTACTTAGGTTAGTTAGGTTTAAGTAGTTCTAAGTTCTAGGGGACTGATGACCTCAGAAGTTAAGTCCCATAGTGCTCAGAGCCATTTGAACCATCTGAATTTGACACTCTCTCCCCTATTTCGCGATAATACAAAACGTACTGCTCTTCGTTGAACATTCTCGATGTACTTCGTTAATCCTTACTAGCAAGGATCCGAGACGGCGCAAGCAGTACTCCAAAAGAGGACGGACGAGCTTAGTGTAGGCAGTCTCTTCAGCAGATCTGTTACATCTTTTAAGTGTCCTGCCAATAAAACGCATTCTTTGGTTAGCCTTCCCCACAAAACTTTCTATAAGTTCCTTCCAATTTAAGTTGTTCGTAATTGTAATTCTCAGGTATTTAGATGACTCTACGGCCTTTAGATTTGACTGATTTATCGTGTAACCGAAGTTTAACGGATTCCTTTTAGCACTCATGTGGACGACGTCACACTTTTCATTATTTAGGGTCAGTTGCCAATTTTCACACCATACAGATATCTTTTGTAAGTGGTTCTGCTCTTTGTTTCATCTTCTCATGACTTTACTGGAACATAAACGACAGCATCATCTGCAAACAACCTAGCTCTGGCGCTCAAATTGTCTCCTAAATCGTTTATAAAGATAAGGAACAGCAGAGGGCTTGTAAACATCACCTATGGAAAGCCAGAAATCGTTTCTGTTTTGCTCGATGGCTTTCCGCCAATTACTACGGACTGTGACCTCTATGACAGGAACTCATTGATCCAGTCGCATAACTGAGACGATGTTCCACAAGCATGGCATCTGATTATAAGCAGCCTGTGTGGTCCAGTGTCACTGTCTTCCAACATAGTCACAAAGTCACTCTCTGTAAACAACGATTGGATCGTTGTCGCAATCGTCCAGTTCCACGACGCTAGAATCCAGTCCGTCGTCACGCTTCGAGAAGCGCTGTCTGTACGTCCTCCTTCCGCCAAGCTGTTCTTCCTCGTCCGTCCGTACACTGTAGCCAGGTGCCGATGTCGATCGCCTTCCTTCTTTACGCTCATCACCCACGTCTGTGCTGCCATTGTCAAACTGCTGCCAGTATTTCGCTACGGGTGGACGCGACATTGCATTCAGTCCGTACACCGGCAGAATTTTCGAGGTGGTTCCGAGTACCGTTTAGACTTTTTGCACCGCGCACTTTAGCCCCGGAGTTGCCGCGCCTTTTCACTCCCACACTGTGGTTCCACCTGTTTATCCGATACGCAGCAGAACCGTGTCTGCAGGAAACCCAGAACACGTGTACTCTCTTCTGACAATGAGCCACTGTTGTTGCGTAATTGTCTGAACGTGGGACGACGTGTGCAAGCTACTGAACGCTCTAAGTATTTATTCCCGTTCCCGAGACTGCCGCTGTTGTTATAATCCTTTATCTCTTGTTTGTCAGGACGACGATAACAATTATGCTAAACTACGCAAAATTAACAACAATGGCATCATAAAAGTAAAATATTAAAGTTATCAAACCACATCTTGAAGGATAATCAGCACCTTCACACCGGATCCGCATGTGTTATCACACTGCCTAGGTGGCACGTACACCCAAACGAAACTGCTCTTGTTGTCGACGAAACGACGAATGAGACGGAAGTAACATCATGCAGGCAAGATGTTAGTATAATAGGACCTCTAACGTTCTCAACTTACATAAACTATTTATTAGCCAGGATCAGCTACACTTTAACACTGTTCACTGATGATGCTGTCTATAGGGAAGTACAGCCTTCGGACGATCATACGGAAATGCAGGAAGCGTTGGGCAAAATATACATCTGGAGTAACGCATTGCAGCTGTATTCAACGGTTATCAAATGCCAGTAACAAAGAGAAAGAACCTGTTGATATCCGATTAAAAGATCAGTGGTGAACATCTTGACCACGTCATGTCGTGCAAGTATTTGAGGGTAATACTAATAATCGATATGAAACAGGATGATTACGTAACGTCAGTGTTAAGGTGGTCAATGATAGGCTTAGATTTGCTGGAAGGGTTCTGGAAAAATGCAATCAACTGTAAACGATATTTATGAAAGACACCAGTGTGGCTAGTTATAATAATGCGTGTGAATTCCTAAGGGACCAAACTGCTGAGCTCCGGAACGCCCTATACTTGCAATGTTAAAATAACGCTTATAAATTACATCTTTCCTCACAAAGTATTTGAGGTAGGAAGTTGAACTTTTTACAGATTATTTATTGGAATATGGGCTACAACTTAACACAGGGATTTACAAAATTTTAGTTCAGTTACTAAAGATGATTTTTTTTTCAATTGTAATGAAAATTCACAACATTTTTTTGCAATTTTTTATTTATATATTCAAAAATATACAGTTTTTTGGAAAAAGCCTGTGTTAAATTATGCAGAAGGTACTGTGTAACATTTACTGAAAGTTTGAAACAAATATGTTTGGAAGATCCTTAGAAAACATGTAATTAGTATGAGAAAATAAAAGTTTTGGGAATCGAGCGACAAAGATTGGATTAACTTTTTAGTGCATTCCAGGTCCATAGGATGGATTATCTTCATCCTCTGCAAACTCCTCTTCCAGCTTCCTCTTGTTCCTCCTTCTGTTTACTCTTGCTTGTATTTCTAGACTCTTTACAGCCCTGTCTGCAGCCCGAAGGCGTTCCTTGTCCAAAGCAAGCATCGCTCGTTGTTGTGTTCGCAGATTTTGCTACCATTTTCTTCAGTTGCAGTTACTGCAACACTGTTCCAAAAGGTGGCCATGTATGAACACTTATCACATTTCAGTTGTATTTCACTAGCAAGTCCTACGTGCTTTATTATGGAGAGTTCCAGACCAACTTCACTACAATGATTACATCTTACACAGTTTGAAAAAATTCCTTTGAGAACCGACATATCAAATATTTCATTCACATCCGATTCGCCCATAAAACATTCATAGTTTTCACTCATTGAACCAAGCTTCTTCTGTGAAGTATTTTCTTTCCCACTTTGACTGCTATGGGCAGGTGTACTTGAGATGTTAGGTTCACTCACTTCTTTATTGTTTACAGTAATAACACATACCTTTGGCTTTCCAACATTTCTCCTTTTCTTAAAAGCCTTCAGAGGATCTCTAATAACTTTACTTTTACTCATTATTATACTTCAACAAAACAGAGACTCAAGAAACAGAATTAATTACGAATATTTTCGAGATAACGACAGAGTAAATAAACATGAAACAATCGACAATCACACCAGCGATATATATTGAACCATCACAGGTTAGCCACAACACATACTTTATCTCACATCACTAAAATGTACCTGATGAACACGGACGTTAACAATAACACCATTTGACAGCAGTTTAACGGCGCCACAGTGGGTCACGCCCATTTCAAAACAAATTTAAAAATAGTTGTAGTCTTCGGAATTGAATAAATTATATATCGATTAAAAGGTAATAGTCTGCAGATTCAGAAAACGCAAAAAAGTAAAAATTGAACTTTTCATGATTTTGAGCCTTTCCGGAGCCCCTTAAACTAACTTATGCTAAGAACAACACACACACACCCATGCCCGAGGGGGGACTCGAACCTCCGGCGGGAGGGGCCACGCAGACCGTGACGTGACGCCTTTAACCACGCAGCCACTCCGCACGGCTGACCAGTTACAGAGTATTGCTGAAGGGTGCAGGGTTGTTTTGAAGTAGGGGTGTCAAAAGATATCGAATGAATTCAGGGACGCGGTGCTATCACAGTACCGGGTTCCCGGGTTCGATTCCCCGCGGGGTCAGGGATTTTCTCTGCCTCGTGATGGTTGGGTGTTGTGTGATGTCCTTAGGTTAGTTAGGTTTAAGTAGTTCTCAGTTCTAGGGGACTGATGACCATAGCTGTTAAGTCCCATAGTGCTCAGAGCCATTGAGCCTATCACAGTAACAGGCCGGTATAGCCCATATAAAAAATTCTTGCCATACTTAAATGCTTCGAAGACCAACGACGCTGTTCTCGCGAAACACTGTTGGGTGAATTTAGAGAACTTACATTCAAGTTAGAGTGCAGGCCATTTCGCTGGTGTTGAACGAGATCAGTCTGTATAAAGCAGCAGCGGAAATGAGACCAGAGACATGCATTGTATAACAACTAAGACCAAATCGTAGAATAAGTATCGTATTTCCGCCCGCATAACACATGATGGACTAAACATGGATGATACGTCGAGCATATTAGCAGAGGCAAAGACGGTATTCCTGCCGTAAGTGTGCTAGGATCAAACATAGGCCTATCTTGTAATTTGAGGATAAATATGTGAGAATGTACGTCTGAAGCACAGTATCAGTTAAAAGTCAATAACGGACTGTAGTAATACCAGAAAGGAGAAGAACTGATAGCGATATAGTATTGCAAAAGGAACTGAAAATTAAGTAAGCTGACGACGTTAGAAATGAAGTTCTCCGCAGAATTTGCTAGGAAAGGCTTAGTATTTTTGTCTAGTCTGATATGGCCCGTCACATGTTCCTCTCCTTTACCAACGTCTTGATCTTTACACACTTGTCAATCCAAGCACTCTGTTTTTTGTCTTTTGTTCGTAGTTCTGACTGTTAGTTTTTGTACATAGTGTATTAGCAATCTTTCTCTATAGCTTACCACTCTTTCCTTGAGAATTTCGAACATTTTGCGCCATTTTATATTGTTGCACGATTTATCAAAGTCGTGAATCATATTAGTATCCTGAAGGAGAACTTTAGAACTGTTTATCTGGTGTCATTAATTTTCCTAAAGGCACGCTGATCATCTAACATAACCTCTAATTTTGTCGTTAAGGGGGGGTAGGACGTCAAAAGGGGCGACTTGAGCAGGAGAAGCATCACAGGACATTTTAATTTCCGGTGTCCATACTTTTTCAAATAAATTCATAAAACTTTGTCAGCATCACCAGGAAGGATTCAGGATTCACAACCATTGCAGTGGAAGTTCGAAAACATAACAAAATAAATTTTTTTACGTTCGAAATTTCATCATTTTTTCACTTACTAATGACTGCATTTGTTGCTATAGGTACACTTTTCTTCATAAGTTAGAGAGATTCTTCGATAAATTTTGCACAGCATACATACCATACTCACAGGTGTATGAAACTCTAGAATTTATTTAATTTATGAAAAAACGAATGAACTGTTATATTTTAAACTTCATGTTTAGAAAAAATACAAATTTTATAGTTAATTACCTCAATTTTTACCACAGTTTTTAATAGATTTGTTAAATTCTAGAGTTTCATACACCTTTAAGTATGGTTTGTACGCTATGCAAAATTCATCGAAGAATCTCTCTTACTTATGAAGAAAAGTGTACCTATAGCAACAAATGCTGCCATTAGTAAGTGAAAAAAAATGATGAAATTTCACACTTAAAAGAAATTACTTCGTTATGTTTTAGAACTTCCACTGCTATGAGTGTGAATTCTGAATCCTTCCTGGTCATGTTGACAAAGTTTTATGAATTTATTTGTAAAAGTATAGACACTGGAAATTGAAATTACCTGTGGTGCCTGTCCTGCTCCAAGTCTGCCCGCCTCAAGGAGAGAAAGTGTAGAGGAAGATAAGTCAACAAACAAGTGCTGTTCTGAGATGAAGAGATTGGCACAAGAGAGGAAGACGTCGTCATAGGCCATCAGAAGACAGTTGACCATCCCACAACGCTACCCAGAAATCGAAAAAGGTAAGACAGTTTTTTTTAAGGGCTGTCAAATACGTTGTGAAATGATCTTTCCAGATGCAATTAATAAACTACATTAGAGACACATTTGACTCATTTCTTTATTTTTACCATCACTCAAAGACACAGCCTATTTTATTTCTTACCTTTAGACAAATCATTTGATCGAATTCTTTTTTTACAATTTTTTGTTAATTTTAAGTTTTGCTCAGAAAGTGTGATCTTACTAGCATTTGATTACCTTTATTCTTCTAGACTGTCCTCAGATTAATACTGGATGCGAGGAAAACCATTTTGTCAGTTAAACATCACGCGATTAAACATTTTTACGCGAAAAATACATGGGCCTAGAAGATTTTAACTTTGTGACACTTCATTTACAGCTAGCAGCAGCTGTTCGTGAAATATTCGACTTTTCCTTCCAAAATTCGTTTTCATCAGGTGGTTTTTTTTTCTTTTTGGCAAAAATAGACATCACCTATTGAATCTCATACATGATACGTCGATTTTCCACTCATTCTTTGGCTATGAACATTCGGACGAAGATCAACTGTGCGACTTTCAGGGAATCTTGTTCTAGCTGTGCTCAGACACCTGACCAGAAAACTGCAGTACGCGAACATCGCGTGTCGTGAGGCTGGACGAGTGGAAGGTGCGGTCCGGTCAGCGTGTCCACGCGGCGGCGCGTCGTACTCCGGACACCCCGGCGTGGTGCGGTGCGGTGTCGCGCGGCGTGGCGCCGCCCGCGTGTTTATTTACGTCGCGCTACGTCTGACTGCCTGCCAAGTCTGTCCCGTGTAGCGGCCGCCTCCCTGTGTGTGTGTGTGAAGCAGCGTGTGCGCGCATCGCGGTCGCTGCCGCTGCGTGACTGCTCCGCCGGCGAGGTGCAACAGACGCCCGCCGTGGCTGCACACAAAGCGCCGTGTTCCTATTCTCCAGCACCTGCGCCTGCAGCTAACGAGGAAACGCCTGCCGCTCTTACGCAACTGCGAGCTGTTGCGTCGCCACCGACTCTCTGCCTCCGTGTTGATTTACACCCGTGGGAGTCCTCGGCGACTTCCCTCAATTGAACATTATCAGCCTCATTCTCCAGTAGAACTCTTCCTCGTGTTTGACCTCATTATGAGTATTTATTTTCACTTCTCGACAAAAAGAAAGAAGGATCTACAATGGGAGGAGGAAGCGAAATGGAACTTCACAGGTGGAGATGATATCTGGTATTATTTAAGTGATTACAAAATTCAATCAAATTTACAAAGGTCTTGGCAATATCAACCCACGTAACAGTATGACGTTGCCGCCCTTCTGGCCTTGGTGCATGCGTTGATTCGGTTATGAAGGCTGTATTCCCTACTGAGGCAGGCCGACACACACTTGTTGTAACTAGTAAAATGGCTCTAAGCACTATGGGACTTAACTGCTGAGGTTATCAGTCCCCTAGAACTTTGAACTACTTAAACCTAATTAACCTAAGGAATCACACACGGGCATGCCCGAGGCATGATTCGAACCTGTGACCGTAGCGGTCGCGCGGTTCCAAACTGAAGCGCCTAGAACCGCTCGGCCACATCGGCCGGCGTTGTAACTACTAGTTGGCGTCCTGAATTCTGGCACTGGGCCAGAATTGACACCTTAGCTGGTTTCACTCATGTTCTATTGCGGACACATATGGGGATCTTGCAGGCCACGGGAGATCTCACTGCCGGCCGGTGTGGCCGAGCGGTTCTTGGCGCTTCAGTCTGGAACCGCGCTGCTGCTACGCTCGCAGGTTCGAATCCTGCCTCGGGCATGGATGTGTGTGATGTCCTTAGGTCGGTTAGGTTTAAGTAGTTCTAAGTTCTCTGGGACTGATGACCTCAGATATTAAGTCCCATAGTGCTCAGATCCACTTGAACCATTTTTTAGAGATCTCAGTCAGTCCAGAGACACGTGCCATGCCTGGATTCGCATTGTCCTGTTCAAAACTAGCACGACTATACTGGCGCATAGGTGGTTACACGTGACGACGTAGGAAATCCGTGACACCAATTATTGTCACTCCATGTTTCCGAGAGATAGAATCACTCTGAATGCAGCCGTTTTTGCTGTGGTGCTAACGGTAGCGTACGCATGAGACTACCTTGCTAGTCCGGCTACTGCTAGTCTCTGTCCAAAGGTATAACACAGAGTACAGCAGTGAGTCCTCGGATGGTAGGTGCAGAAGAAAAGGGGCTACAATGTCGACCGAGATCATGACGATGAGTATGACTGTCCTCATCTTACCATACTGTCCTACACTGGGCAACTATCGCATCTTAACACCCCACAATGAATGAAAATAATGAATGAAAATAAGAGAAACAATTCAAACATTTTTACATTTCCGTCTCCAGTATCTGACATTACCCGTAACGCAAAAGTTGTAAAACAAAGACATTTAAGAAGATCTTTAATATGCGATTTACATTTCAGTTTCCTGTCGCTATAAACTCCTAAAGTTTCGTATTTAATTTATGATTTACCCTCATGCATTGTTTCTAATTATGTGTTCAAGCCTTGTGCTTCAGGGAGCTTCATTTATTGTGTCTAATTAAATTTCAGTGACAGCCCATACGCAGAAAATCATTTATCAATTTTCAAGAGAATATTAACTTACATTTTCAGGTGTTAAATTAAGGTTGATTATAATACTTGCATCGTCAGCAAAGAGAACTATGTTTGATTCTTGACCATGCGAAAAAATATCATTTACATGTAAAAAGAAACGGAGAGAACCCAATGTTGATCCCTGTGATACACCTGTAGTAGATATTTCCATGCCGCGCGGGATTAGCCGAGCGGTCAAAGGCGCTGCAGTCATGGACTGTGCGGCTGATCCCGGCGGAGGTTCGAGTCCTCCCTCGGCCATGGGTGTGTATGTGTTTGTCCTTAGGATAATTTAGGTTAAGTAGTGTGTAAGCTTAGGGACTGATGATCTTAGCAGTTAAGTCCCATAAGATTTCACACACATTTTTTATGTTTCCATTGTGAAGATGCTGTATCACTGTGTGCATATGTGATGGAAGATCATTTATACTGTATATAATAAGAAAAAGAGCAGAACAAATATGGGTCCCTGTGGTAAACTTAAGTGATTATTCCGCATTGTGAAGATGATCAATGATTGTGTACAATCCTTGAGATACCTGTCGTATTCCTCGGTGTATGTAGAGTCATGGACAGCAGTAACACGACAGAAAACTTTCTTTATAGCGTTTGGGGGCCGAGGTTCGCTGCGGAGATTTGACCCGCTGGAGAAACATGGAGGCACCGCGTGGCCGGGTCACGTGACAGGGCGGCGCCGGGTCGGCAGGGCGTGGCCGCAGCGGACCTGGAGAGCAGAGCGAGGCCTATCTGCCGCGAGGCGGGCGCCGCCCAGATAACTGGTGGCCCAGCCTGCTGTGGGCGGCGGCCGGACACTATATCGGGACCCTTACCCAAACTGCCCCGCGGCCTTCGAGCCGAGTCAGTTATATGTAAGAGCACGGAGTACATCTCCATTTACAAACCGCAAGCCACTTTATGGTGCGTGACCAAGGGTACTTTTGGCTCCATTACATTTTCTCCCTTTTCCTGTCCCCTTCACGAATGGCGCACGCGAAGAATGAATATCGGGAACGTCCTATTCAGCTTTAATTTTTCAGGTTTTCTTGTTGTGGCTGTACCTATGTATTTTACCATAGTCACTGTTTCCAGTGATTTGTAGTCAAGAGTGCAGACGTCTTGTAGTGGATTTCTGCGCCTGTTTAAGTGTAATAACTATACATGATGTGATCAAAAGTATCCGGACATCCCCCATAACATACGTTTTTCACATTAGCTGCATTCTGCTGCCAACTACTGCCAGGTACTCCATAACAGCGACCTCAATAGTCATTACACATCGTGAGAGACTAAAATGGGGCGCTCCGCCAAACTCACAGACTTCTCATGTGGTCAGGTGATTGGACGTCACTTGTGTCAAAAGTCTGTACGCGAGATTTCCACACTCCTAAACATCCCAAGGCCCACTGTTTCCGATGTGATAGCGAAAACATGAAGGGACACGTACAGCACAAAAGCATACACGCCGACCTCGTCTGTTGACTGATAGAGACCACCGGCAATTGAAGATGGTCGTAATGTGTAATAGGCAGACATCTATCCAGACCATCACGCAGGCATTCCAAACTGCATCAGGATCCACTGCAAGTACTATGACAGTTAGGCGGGAGGTGAGAAAACTTGGATTTCATGGTTAGTGAAATGCCAAATAACGCTTCGCTTCGTGTAAGGAGCGTAGACATTAGACGATTAAACAGTGGAAAAATGTTGTGTGGAGTGACGAATCACGGTGCACAATGCGGCGATCCGATGGTAGGGTGTGGGTATGACGAATGCCTGGTGAACGTCATCTGTCAGAGTGTGTAGTACCAACAGTAAAATTCGGAGGCGGTGGTGTTATGGTGTGGTCGTGTTTTTCATGGAGGTGACTTCCACCCCTTGTTGTTTTGCGTGGCACTATCACAGCACAGGCCTACATTGATGTTTTAAGCACCTTCTTGCTTCCCACTGTTGAGGAGCAATTCGGGAATGCATCTTTCAATACGATCGAGCACCTGTTCATGATGCACGGCATGTAGCGGAGTGGTTACACGACAATAACAACCCTGTAATGGACTGGCCTGCACAGAGTCCTGACCTGAATCCTATCGAACTCCTTTGGGATGTTTTGGAACGCCGACTTCGTGCCAGGCCGCACCGGCCGACATCGATACCTCTCCTCAGTGCAGCACTCCGTGATGAATGGACTACCATTCCCCGAGAAACCTTCCAGCAGCTGATTGAACGTATGCCTGTGACAGTGGAAGCTGTCATCAAGGGTAAGGGTGGGATAACACCATATTGAATTCCAACATTACCGATGGAGGGCGCCACGAACTTGTAAGTCATTTCCAGCCAGGTGTCCGGATACTTTTGATCACATAGTGGATATAAAATACAGTGTCCCGACTGACTGACTCACTCACACTCTCACTGACTCATCATCGCTCAGCCCAAATCGTTAAGAATGGGAGCCCGCATCTCGTGGTCGTGCGGTAGCGTTCTCGCTTCCCACGCTCGGGTACCCCGGGTTCGATTCCCGGCGGGGTCTGGGATTTTCTCTTCCTCGTGATGGCTGGGTGTTGTGTGATGTCCTTAGGTTAGTTAGGTTTAAGTAGTTCTAAGTTCTAGGGGACTGATGACCATAGATGTTAAGTCCCATAGTGCTCAGAGCCATTTGAACCATTTGATTTGTTAAGAATGGGAACTTGAAATTAGGAGAGGATTTTGACCGTATACTGTCGGCGTCGTTTAAGAAGGAATTGTTCGGAGTTCCACTCCTAAGGGAGTGAAATAGAGGATGAAAGGCTTTTTGAAAATTAACCGCTATTACGGCAGTTTTGAAGCTAGACGTGCGGAAATTGGTATTTGATTTCTCCGTCAGAAAGAAGGAAATACGTGTTACAGTACTTCAGGCAATTTAACCCCTATGGAGTCAAATAGTGATTGAACGATCTTTTTTTAATAAATCACTACTAAAAGACTTCGAAACTATTTTTAAAAGCGCGTCTATGAAAACTAGTATTTGACTTCTCGGATACAAACAAAAAAGTAAGTGCTCCAATATTTTAGAAACAGGGGATGCAATTTTTTAAGAATATGTATTCGTTAGGCTAAAAAATTTTTAGAGCTGTACTTATGAAATCTGGTGTTTCACTTCTCGGCCAGATACAAAAAAAAAAAAAAAATGTGTTGGTGGATGAAAGTTTCTATGGAATTATCTGCATAGGAACGCAGAAGGCATGATTAGGAACAATAACCTTGGACTGTAGCTACCAGAACTGATTTTTGGTAAACAATACATTAGGAGAAGACCAAGCTCCTACGCCCTTAATTAGCGTGAAAAGTTTAGAAGGTGTTGCAATTTGTATACAACATAAAAATTCAATGAAAGAAACTAAATCTGTGCACACCATACCGTCTACGCGAGCGAAGTAGCGGGCACTAAGCTGTTACTGTTATATTGAGTCAGATTCAAGGTCAACTTTCAGTCCCTGAAAATGTGATAAGTCTTCTGTAGGTCCTCAAAATCGTTTTATAACCGCTTCGTCTCCAAAGAGCCTCTTGAAGCTTCCGACATTCTCCATTAGATCATTTAAATTACATACATATCGTAAACAGTAATGGTCCTTTTACTCTTCCTTCATTCTGAAATTACCTTTTCAACAGTCGATTATGTACCGCTAAGAGCGACGTGTTGTGCTCTGTTTGCAAGGAAGTCATGAACCCTGCCAGAAGTCTCGTTTAACACTCGGTAAGACCGTATTTTGTTCACTAATGACAGTGCGGATCCGTGTGAAATGCCTTCGTCAAAAATCGCACATGCTGATTATAGGCTACCAGCTGCAAATATGGAATTCGCAATTCAGTCTTGACGGTGCTGATACTTTCTAACGTAGCCTACCGCATTCTGCCGCACGGCGCGAAATCTGAAAAACCTGCTCGTACTCACATCTCGATCGTTTCATTTCCGAGAAAGGCGGACCGCAGAAATTGTATATTTCCGAGAATCCGGCCCGGCAACATGTCCGGTCAAACGAATTGCAGCAAAATGCTCGACAACATTTCCGTCCACTTTAGTCTGGCAATGTTGGCGACAGTGCATTTTACGGGTCAGAAGCTGTCACACGGGCCAGTGTAGTACCGCGGAATGGGCGAAAGCGACCTAGTGGAACCAAGAGCGTCTTCCCTGCTTTTGTATTCCACGACGCAAAACGCTAGCAGAAAAAACAGAAATCGGGCGTTCTCTTTTCTTTAAGTAAGCGGCTGCTTCAGAAACTTGAAGTAATGAACCGACGCACACATTTTCTAGAATGTTGGAACACGGTTCTGAATATATAGAAAAAGTAAAGAATTCATTGACGTAGGTCTGAATAACACTCAGCTGTAATTTCATTTCGGTTCATCAATGCAGAGAGATAACTATGAAATTCATAAATGCGATCCGACCACGGCCAGAGTCATGGGACGTGGAAAATAATGTAGACGTTACATTAACATTTTACGCCATGTGCGTAGTTGCTGTAACCACGTATACATGCTCCTACTTTGATGCTGAATTCAAGGAGCGAAATGCAAGGGCAGTCCAGCGTCCTATCGCATTGTAACCGCACATTCTTTTAATAAGAAGTCATGGGCGTGGGATAGAGGCCACGTAACTACCTGCTTTATTCTAACGTGCATCTGCTTGATGGACAAAGCAAGGATGAGGATGACATTAAAAGCAGACCAGCTCAGGCAAAGCGGTATTCGTGCAAAAGATGTCCACTAGTATCAGTAGTACAGCTGCAGAAATTGCAGATAGTGAACATTTGAAGCACAGCATTGTATGGTAGTGAATCACGGGCTTCGGGAAAATAGGAGAGGAGAATCGAGGAGGTTGAGATGTGGTACTATAGATGAATGTTCAAAATTAGATGGACTGATAACGTAAGGGACGAGGAGGTAGTCCACAGAATTGACGAGGAGAGGAACATGTGGAAAACACTGATAAGAAGAAGGGACAGGATGATAGGACATACAGTAAGACGTTAGGGAATAATTTCCACGGTGCCAGAAGGAGCTGCACAGGGTTAAAGCTCTGGGGAAAGTCAGAGAAACGAATATAAGTACCAATCAGGGACGAGTAAGTGCTATGTGAAGAGATTGGCACGGGAGAGCAATTCGTGACGAGCTTCATCGAGCCGCTGGTAAGAGCAGATAGACCTTCTGCCTCTGTCTGTATTATTCTGCATTCACGTTGTAAATATCACTTTCCTCATCTAATAGCTTTAGCTTCTTCCACCCACCCCTGTAGACCACGACAATGACACTCGATATAACTGCGCCTTTCCTAGAGTATACCTCCGTAAACCGTATCACAGCAATAAACGTAGACTTCTTTGATTGCATTTACCAAATCTCTCAATCTCCCCCGAAGTCGTCCCGGCCACAATCCAGTCGATTGCCTGTAGCACGCGTCAGCAACGAATTGACACGTTGGCATCTCATCGACGCTGATATCCAATTCAACTTGCACCTAATAAGATCTATAACCGTTAATAGTCGAGCCCAAAATCCTCGTATCGTGGAGGGTAGGATAGGTGTTGTAGGCTTACTCGTGCAGTTTTACCCCTTGCTACTTTGTTCGCGGATGGTAGGCTACACGTTGCAGTGGTTCGTGCCGACGAAGAGCAACTTCAGTGCTGTTCGGACGACAACCCTGTAAAGTCTAAGAAATTTGCTTTCGAAGGTTTCCAAGCTACTGATGGAAATCCGTCGTACTAGATAACAACTTGGTTTATTATCCATGCATTCCGTCTTGAAACACTGGAGCACACAGTTCACAACTTGGCTACATCTTCAAGGCTGAGTCAAATCCTAATCTCAGCTAACTGAACTGTTTTACATAGAATCTCCCATATTTGTTTCAGCTGTTGAGAAGTCAATGGCAAAGAACATCTCCACAAGGGGCTCCATGGCGCGACATACGGCGTTGCAGATTCCGAGGATACACTGCATGATGATGTAAGTACATGATAAGGAGACCTCGCGTCGCAGCACAACTCCCCAGGAGAAGCTCAAACATAAAATTACTACTCAATGGAAATAGCATCACACTAATATGTCGAACAGTAAACATCAATTACACACATCAAAAAAGTTTTGCAGCAGCCCGGTTCCCAGAACTCCTGAAGATAGACGTTGGCTGTGGACATTGTATCAGAGACACAGTCCCTTTGACTGTTCAGAGATGTCACTAAACCCGCCCAAAGATGTAAACAACCGTGCATGAGCAGCGCCTATTAGACGGAGGGGGTCCGACAGCCTATCAGCTCCAGTCATTCCACCAGGAAAGAGGTACACGGCTCGTGTTGTCTGTAGTTCAACCATGCCTAGACGGTCAATACCGCGGTTCGATCGCGTCCGTGTTGTTACTTTGTGCCAGGAAGGGCTCTCAAGAAGCTAAGTGACCAGGCGTCTCGGAATGAACCAAAGCGATGTTGTTCGCACATGGCGGAGATACAGAGAAACGGGAACTGTCGATGACACGCTTCGCTCAGGCGGCCCAAGGGCTACTACTGCAGTGGATGACCGATACCTACGGATTATGGCTCGGAGGAACCCTGACAACAACGGCACCACGTTGAATAATGCTTTTCGTGCAATCACAGGACGTCGTGTTACGACTCAAACTGTGCGCTATAGGCAGCATGATGCGCAACTTCACTCACGACGTCCATAGTGAGATCCATCTTTGCAACCACGACACCATGCAGCGCGGTACAAATGGGTCCAATATCATGCCTAATGGACTGCTCAGGACTGGCATCACGTTCTCTTCACCGATGAGTGTCGTATACAACCACACAGTCGTCGGAGACGTGTTTGGAGGCAACCCGGTAAGGCTGAACTGTCCAGCGAGTGCAGCACGGTGGAGGTTCCCTGCCGTTTTATTCTGTCATTATGTGGGGCCGACGTACGTCGCTGGTGGTAACGGCTGTACGATAAGTGAATGCCATCCTGCGATCGATAGTGCAATCATATCGGCAGCATATTGGCGAGGCATTCATCTTCATGGACGACAAATAGCACCCCCATCGTGCACGTCTTGTGAATGACTTTCTTCAGGATAACAACGTCACTCGACTAGAGTGTCCAGCATTACACAACATGAACCCTATCGAACATTCCTGAGATAGATTGAAAAGGGCTGTTTATTGACGACGTGATCCACCAACCACTCTGAGGCATCTATGCCGAATCGCCGTTGAGGAGTGGGACAATCTGAGCCAACAGTACCTTGATGAACTAGTCGATAGTAGGCCACGACGAATGGAGGCATGCATCAGTGCAAGAGGAAATCCTACTGGGTATTAGAGGCAACGGTGTGTACAGCAACCTGGACCACCACCTCTGAAGGTCTCACTGTATGGTGGTACAACATGCAATGTGTGGTTTTCATGAGCACTAAAAAGGGCGGAAATGCTGTTTATGTTGATCTCTATTCCAGTACAGGTTCGGAACTCTCAGACCCGAGATCATGCAAAACTATTTTTGATGTGTGTATGTTTTGCCTGAAGCTAGTAAGTAACATCCGCGCTTGCTCGATCATGCAAGACCGTTGTGCTCGTCTGTGTCAAAAAATGTGCTTTATTTACTTTCAAAACACAACATGTTTCAGTAAGACATATTCCCATTAGCAACTTCTATAAACAAGGACAACAGATGGTTCAAATGGCTCTGAGCACTATGGGACTTAACATCTGAGGTCATCAGTCCCCTAGAACTTAGAGCTACTTAAACCTAACTAACCTAAGGACATCACACACATCCATGCCCAAGGCAGGATTCGAACCTGCGACCGTAGCGGTCGCGCGGTTCCAAACTGACGCGCCTAGAACCGCTCGGCCACACCGGCCGACAAGGACAACACGAAACATTATTTCGCATTACTTCACATAGCGTATCGATACACGCGGAATGGATATCTGTCTATGTTACTCTTGTAGTGTTACGTGTCTTCAAATCATTACGCCATTAGCAGGTGTGAGAAGTGAAACTTCTTTGTCAAACATGTAAGAATGTCCATCAGGCTTATACGCTTATATCGATCGTAATTATTGGCAGGGCTTAACACTCACAGACTTCTGGTCACTGACTACCTCAAGTCAGCAATACTTTGACAGCTGTGACGTTTAAAAGAGTTCAGGATCGATATTCCAACACTGATGTATAGCTGCTCAACATCGATGTCGATGGTCATCATACACTGAGACAACAATGGAGTGAAACAGCACTTCCGAAAGATGATTTCCTTGTGATTTTTAGGTAGGACTTAATGCATATCAACGTATGTTCGTAATACAGCCACGAAGTCTTCGACGCCCCATGAAATGTTCTCGGTGCACTACTCTCGCTAATTCTCTATAAAAATAAGAGATTTCGACAATATCCACCGTATCATCTTCCACCACACGACATCATTTGGTTGCGGTATGGAGGGGACTGTAGTAGGAACTTCGCTCTGCCGAGGCTGAGTGCATCCCGGATACTGGACGGCGGTCCTCCACGTGGCATCACGCGCCCTGAGCTGTCAGCTACTGAGGCGGACTACATCTCATCGAGAACAATCCTAAAGCAGTTGACGATGAAGCCGTAGTTGCTTCGAAATCGATAAAAAAGTTGAAACACAGTTAGGCAATAGCAAAGTGTTTCACAACTGATTTTCTCGATTCCAGCGCTACGGAAGCAAAGGTGCAACTTAATTTTGTATACTATATGTTACTGGCGTTTTCGTGAAAACGGCTGCGATTGGGTCCAAGAACTCTGTCCACACATCAGCATGGATTTACAAAGCATCGCTCTTGCGAAACCCGGCTTGCCCTCTTCTCGATCTGCGTCCTGCGAAGCACTGATGCTAGGCAGCAGGCACATTCCATATTCCTAGATTTCAGGATAGCGTTTTTTGTCACAGTGCCTAACTGCAGATTGTTAGCGAAGGAACGAGCGCAAGAAATACGTTCTCAGATACCTCAGTCGCTCGAAGACTTGTTAAGTATTACATCCAACATGTTGTCCTCGACTGCGAGTATACGCAGACACAAGGGTATCGTCAGGAATGCTCCCCCCATGAGAGTGATAGCATCGCTCTTAGTCTCTAAATACATAAATGGTCTAACGGACAGGGTGCTGATGATGCTGTGGTGCCGGCCGGAGTGGCCGAGCGGTTCTAGGCGCTACGTTCTGGAACCGCGCGACCGCTACGGTCGCAGGTTCGAATCCTGCCTCGGCCATGGATGTGTGTGATGTCCTTAGGTTAGTTAGGTTTAAGTAGTTCTAAGTTCTAGGGGACTGATGACCTCAGATATTAAGTCCCAAAGTGCTCAGAGCCATTTGAACTATTTTTGATGCTATGGTGCACGGGAAGGTGTTGTTACCGACTGACTGTACGAACATACAGGATGAATTAGACATAATTTTCACTTGGTGTGATGAATGACACATAGCTCTAAATGTAGAAAAATATAAGAATGTAGAATAATATAAGAAAAACAATTCCGTAATGTCCGAAAACAGAATTAGTAGTGTTCTGCTTCACAGAGTCAAGACGCTTAAACATCTAGGCGTAACGTTGCTAAGTGATGTGAAATACAACGAGCACGTATAGACGATAGAACGGAAGGCGAATGGTCGACTTCGGTTTAGTGGGAGAATTTTAGGAAAGTGTGGTTCATCTGTAAAGGAGACTGCGTCTAGAACACTAGTGCGACCCATTCCTGAGTACAGTTCGAGGATTTGGGATCCCCGAGAGGTCGGATTAGAGGAACATGTCGAAGCAATTCAAAGTCGGGCTGCTTGATGTGTTTCCGGTACGTTCGATCAACACACGAGTATGACGGAGATGCTTGGTGAATTCAAAGGGAAAATGACGTTCTTTTCGCGATACACTGTCGAGAAAATTTTGAGAAGCGGTATTTGAAGTCGACTGCAGGGCGGTTCTGCTCCACCAACTTACATTTCGCTTAACGACCATGAACAGAAATTAAGGCTCATATGGAGGCACACAGACTGTCGTTTTTCTCTCTCTCTCTCTGTTTATGAGTGGAACAGGAAAGAAAGTAACTAGAATTGGTCCAAGGTACCCTCTGCCATGCCCCAAACGGTAGTGACAGATGCCCTCCTCGGACTGCAGGCCGAACGTCAGCGAGAGACTGGAATTTCTACGATTTACGAAGTGACACAGAAAACCGGCCTGCTATGGCCATAGCTGTTCGCATAGCCGAAAATATCGCTTTTCGTGCTCATCTCGTTACATCGCAAAGAATTACAAAGCATTTAATCGCTAATTAGGCAAGAGTTCTGTAACACTCCATGTTAGTACAACACAGGAAATCGCACCAACGGCATAAATACAACGTTAACAATCATGAAAACGCTAAGGGGAAAATTTTCAGGTGCAAAAAAAAAATTATCTTTGTATTGGCGGGACACATGACCTCTGAAACTATGATTGTAATGTCCGAAATTACTGGTAGTGAATAACATGGGGCCAGAAATTACACATATAACCGTTATATACAAATGGATTGGGTAATGAGTACTGCCGTTGTTTTGAGAATTAGTGAAAGTTTTCCCCATAGACTTAGCAGGAAGTTACTTTCTATTCGTGGAACTTTACAATGACAAAATTGTAATTGAGACTATTTTACAAGACACGTAGACAGAGACGGGAGCAAAAATACACTGAAGCGCCAAAGAAACTGGTACATGCGTGCGTATTCAAACACAGAGATATGTAAAAAGACAGAATACGGTACTCCAGTCGGAAACAAATGCCTGGCGCTTGCTGCTGCTATAATGGCAGGTTATCAAGATTCAAGTGAGTTTGAGCGTGGTGTTATAGTCGGCGCACGAGCGACGGGATACAGCATCTCCGAGGTAGCGATGACGTGGGTATTTTCCCGTACCATTTCACGAGTGTACCGTGAATATCAGAAATCAAGTAAAACATCAAATCTCCGACATCGCTGCGTCCGGAGAAAGATCCTGCAAGAATGGGACCAATGACGACTGAAGAGAATTCAGTGTCGTAGATTTCAATGCTGGGCCATCAAAGAGTGTCAGAATTTAAGCCATTAAACGAAATATTATCGATATGGCCTTTCGGAGCCGAAGGCCAACACGTGTACCCTTGACGACTGCACGACACAAAACTTGACGCCTCGCCTGGGCCCGTCAACATAGTCACTGGGCTGTTGACCACTAGAACCTTGTTGCCTGGTCGGACGAGTCTCGTTTCAACTTGTATCGAGCGGATGGACGTGTACCGGTATGGACACAACCTCATGAATCCATGGATCCTGCACGTCAGCTGGGGGCTGTTGTAGTTGGTGGAGGCTCTGTAATGGTGTGGGGAGTGAGCAGTCTGAGTAACATGGAACCCCTGATATGTCTTGATACGACTCAGACATGTGAGACGTACGTAAGCATCCTGTCTGATCACCTGCATCCATTCGTGTCCATTGTGCAGTCCGACGGACGTGGAAAATTCCAGCAGGACATTGCGACACCCCAGACATCAAGAATTGCTGCAGAGTGTCTCCAGGAACACGCTTCTAAGTTTAAACACGTCCGCTGGTCACCAAACCCCCCAAACATGAACATTACTGAGCATATTTGGGATGCATTGTAACGTGCTGTTCGGAAGAGACCTTTACCCTCTCGTAATCTTAGGGATTTATGGACAGCCCTGCGGGATTCATGGTGTTAATTCCCTCCAGCACTACTTCAGACATCAGTCGAGTCGATGCCACGTCCTTATGTGGCACATCTGTCGGCTCGCGGGGGCCCTGCACGATATTATACTGTAGTAATGACCGAGGGAAAACTTGCGGGAGTCTGCAATACTGATAGGATATTGCTACAAGAAAGATACTGTGATCTCTAATTTCTTTTGAACGAAACAGAGGGAAGTCAATAAATATCAAAGCGCGATCCTACTGTGTATACAGAACGAAGCAGAAAAAGCGTTTCCAAAGTGTTATGCTTAATTGAGGATATGTCTTCTTCAGAGCAGTAGAAGTACTCGGAAAGCATACAAGTTTTATTAAAGGGGACTGCAGCAGTAGAAGAAGAAAAATAATAATAAGAGGAAAACGGACGCTGCATTCGACGAATAAGAACAAAACTACTCTGTGCTTTCTGCTCGCAAGCTCTTAGCAATGGGGATCCACAAAATAGCAGTGCCTTTGTCGCAATCGGGACGAAGCAACAACCAGGGTCGGCTGCAGAATGCTTTTCCACACGACTCATCTATTAGCGTCTCTCTCCGTCGTGCATTTTCAGTAGAGACATTCTTCGTTACTGATTGTGGTACGGACTGTATACAAATCTTGCACTTGGGCTGTCGCTGGAGCCCGTCTCAATCTGATACCTGAAACGGCCGCTAAAAATGATAATACGTCCTGAACAGATACCTCACAGACGAGGCGTCTGTGGCGCCCCTCACACCTTGGCTTGCATCCCCTGGACTTAAGACCACCGTGAGATAATATCGAAAAACAGACTTACGTTTGCGATGAACTAGACATTACATTGAATAATTTTGCGGGAAAAGAGACATCGGAGTACTAGAATCATTATTAGCAAGTTTATAATCAAGTGTTTCCCCTTGTAGTTACGTTTTATATACGAGGGTAAATTCAAAAGTTCTGCACACTGTAAGAGAGGGTAGTAGAAATGGTGTAATCGGCGAAATATCTTTACAAGCCTTAAATATAATCTCCATTCTTGCTCCTGACAGCTTCCCAACGTTCTGGCAATTTCTGTATTCCGAATATGGCACCTCCAGTGTTAAGCTGTCTCATTACGCGGGTCCCCTCACTGGAAGCTTCATCAATTGTATCAAAACGTTTTCCACGGAGTTGTTTCTTCGATTTGGGAAACAAAGCAAAGTGGGCCCCCTATGAGGACTGTGTAGTAGGTGAGGAAGTATATTCCATCCGCATTTGTCGAGCGTTTCTCCCACTGGCAGGGCAATATCCAGTCTTGCATTATCGTACGAAAGTAGGACACCAGCTGCAAACATGTCAGGCCTTCTTTGGCGAATTTTCGGGCACAAAACATTTCACAGAAACAGCTTGTAGTACGCGCCTGTTACGAAAGTCCCACGAGGTATTCTACTCATAGTTATGACTCCATTCACGTGATACGCAAAGATCATCTTTAGTTTCTCCTCTGATTGTTGGCGGCGGAATTTTTTCCGGGCGTGATAAGTCGGAACTTCTGCATTGTGACGGCTGAGATTACAGTTCTGGCTCAAAATCTCGTATCCACGTTTCATCAACTGTTACAATCCCTTTCATGAAGTGTTCTCCTTCTGCTTGTACTATTAAAACAGTCTTGATCACGATTTATTTATTAAGGTGACCGGTTTCGACCACTACTGCGGTCATCTTCAGACCATTGAGTAGGAACCTCTTTCTGCTGGAGTAGTGCTGGAGTAGTGATTCTCCAGCAGAAAGAGGTTCCTACTCAATGGTCTGAAGATGACCACAGTAGTGATCGAAACCGGTCACCTTAATAAATAAATCGTGATCAAGACTGTTTTTAGTAGTAAATATTTGTAACAAATGGTTCAAATGGCTCTGAGCACTATGGGACTCAACTGCTGAGGTCATTAGTCCCCTAGAACTTAGAACTAGTTAAACCTAACTAACCGAAGGAAATCACAAACATCCATGCCCGAGGCAGGATTCGAACCTGCGACCGTAGCGGTCTTGCGGTTCCAGACTGCAGCGCCTTTAACCGCACGAAATATTTGTAACACATTGATCACTGCCACTCCCATAATGTATTCAAAAGTAATGTTCTCCTTCTGTTTGATACAACTTTGAAGTAATTCTTGTACTATTCTTTTGCGGCCTGCTTTTCGCTCTTCATTCAGATCGTGCAGAACCCATCTGGCAGTAACGTTTCCAATCTTTAACTTTTCAGTTACGATTTCCTAAAACTATGTGACAGACATTCTGGCCTCATATGCAGTTCCCTCGCATGTTTTTCATCGATCGTGTCTGAAAATGTTGTTAACAATAATCTGAGAAGTGTAGTCTGTTCCACTTCTTCTGTTGACCTCAGTGCTTATCCCATCTTCACGGAAACGAACGGACCACGGTGATACTGTGCTACAATCGCTGCAGTCTGGAACCGCGCGACCGCTACGGTCGCAGGTTCAAATCCTGCCTCGGGCATGGATGTGTGTGATGTCCTTAGGTTAGTTGGGTTTAAGTAGTTCTAAGTTCTAGGGGACTGATGACCTCAGAAGTTAAGTCCCATAGTGCTCAGAGCCATTTTTGTGCTACAATCCACCACAATATTCCCTTCACACCTCTCTCAAAGCGTTATAAAAATCCGTTGGGTTCTTCCGACGGAAATATACGATTTTGATGGAGGGACGATGGTGACTACATGCAATCTGACCTGAGGTATAAAATTATATTTTAAAACTAAACACAGCCACTAGAACCCGTGAACACATATCCGACCGTCTCGCCTAAGGTATCGTTCATAGCTGATGTGAATTTCTACTCCATCACGCCACAGCAACATACGCGCGTACGCAGTGTGCAAGGCTTTTGAAACGACCCTCGCAGAACAGAGCGTCGAAATCTGTGAAAGGATCTTGCCGCTGTGATTCGGCCTCGTACGCCAGTGGCACTGTACTCTTCGGCTTCCTGCGCTGTAGCTGGGGCCTGCAGGCCCAGGGCGGCACCTGCGTGCGAGCGCCCAGCCTTACCTGCCGTGTTGTCTGGCGTAGCCCTGCGGCCGGTGCAGCAGCAGGCAGCAGCTGGCAGCCACTGTGCCCGGTGACGGGAGCGCCGGCGCGCGACCCATGCCCGCCGCCGGCCGTGTTGACACTGGAGAGGACGCACTGCACTGCGGTGATCGCCTCTGCCACATCTCTGTCCGGCCTAACGGTGCGGCCGGCCGGAGGCAGGCGGAGAGCTTGCCGTCTACGATCCGCCGGGATGCGGCAGGAAACCGAAAAAACGCCGGCTTCTAACGGGAGAGTGAGCCGGCCGGCCAGCCAGCCGGGTTGTAAAAGGGGAGCGTGCGTCTGACCCACTTTCCCAACCCCACACAGGCCCTTCCGTCTTTCGTCACTCACTTTGTGCAGTGACGGAATACAATAACACCCTTAGACTGTTCATATACTCAGTGTGTCAGCCGGCCGAGGTGGCCGAGCGGTTCTAGGCGCTACGGTCTGGAACCGTGGGACCGCTACGGTCGCAGGCTCGAATCCTGCCTCGGCCATGGATGTGTGATGTCCTTAGGTTAGTTAGGTTTCAGTTGTTTTAAGTTCTAGGGGAGTGATGACCTTAGAAGTCCCATAGTGCTCGGAGCCATTTGAACCATTTGAAAGCAGTGTGTCTCAGGAGGAATGATCAGTCTTAGTGGATATGACGGGAATGATCATTCGAAAGGAAATCCTTAAAGACTGAGAGTACTTCTTCGATACTGTGAAACTAATCTCTTCTACTGCAAAATGTTTGCTTTTCATACTCTGAGACATGGTAATATGGACCAGAACAAGAATCAAATGCCCAGTAAAATGCTGCAAAGTACATACTTTATGAGCTATGAGCATTCGTACATGATCACTACAGTGAAACACGTCTCTTCCACTCAGCAATTGCCCACAGTTCTTAAGGTAACCCCTTTACAGCCCATGTTTACTGGACTTTTTTTCTTGTTTAAATCTGAACTGCCACAATCATAATATGAGATATACAATGTGAACATTAATAAAACCAACAAGCTGCAGAGACGGATTCCTAACTGAAAATGGAGGAAAAAAGATCGTATGAAAATTTGTCCGGAAATGCATCGTTGCCACGGTAGATGGCGCTTACGAGTTCCTCTGACGACGTGCCCTGTGTCCCTCGTGTGTTGCACGCTGATTGACTCAGATACTGTAACCAGCTGAATGGTCCGGTATTCATGTGGGGAACAAGTCGAGTTGGTGAAACTTCCTGCCAGATTAAAATTGTGTGCCGGACCGAGACTCGAACTCGGGACCTTTGCCTTTCGCAAGCAAGTACTGGAACAAAGGTCCCGAGTTCGAGTCTTGGTCCGGCACACTGTTTTACTCTGCCAGGAAGTTTCATATCAGCGCACACTCCGCTGCAGAGTGAAAATCTCATTCTGGAATCATCCCCCAGGCTGTGGCTAAGCCATGTCTCCGCAATATCCTTTCTTTCAGAAGTGCTAGTCCTGCAAAGTTCGCAGGAGAGCTTCTGTAAAGTTTGGGAGGTAGGAGACGAGGTACTGGCAGAAGTAAAGCTGTGAGGAAGGGGCGTGAGTCGTGCTTCGGTAGCTCGGATGGTACACCACTTGCCCGCTAAAGGCAAAGGTCCCGATTTCGAGTCCCGGTCCGTCACACAATTTTAATCTGCCAGGAAGTTTCATATCAGCGCACACTCCGCTGCACAGTGAAAATCTCATCCAAGTTGAGTTGGTGTTTGTGTAGAGCCAAGCAGATGTAAGTGGTCTAGAGGCAGCACGGCTATACCAAAACAAGTACCCGCACAGACACCAACCACATCACACAACACTTCTAGCCCTTTTTGGGCCTTTATGGACGCTTTCAGACAGACGAAAGTGCACATAGGCGGCACAGTACGTGTACACCAGACTTGGAGGACCGGTTTCTACAGAATATTGAGCCGAACCCTAGAAGATACACTAGGAAAGTGACCCTCCAACCTAGTGTAAGTCAGAGTACGACAGTGTGCATCCTGCGTGACAACCGCTACTAGCCCTATCACCCACCTGCAATGCAATGGAACATCTCTTGGGACGTGGGTGCGATACAGCTCTGTACTGTGTTGTGGGACAATTTGTTACACGTAAACCGTCCATTTCTCGACACATGTTCATAGGACCGTTCCTCTTCCATCTCCAGTGAGGAACCAGTCCCTGCACTTTGTAATTTTTATTAATGTTCATCCTGTATATGCGCCGGACTGTTTATGAAATTTACTAAATAAATTTGTTAAACATTATTTTTTAAAGTCTGCTTCCGACATAGGAAGTACTAGAAGGAGCCTATGGAATGCCATAATATCGCTGTGTAATAAACCAGTTAATTCAATACACGAACCAATATTGTTAAATTACCGAAGATTTACGAAGAGTTATGAAGATTTAGGATGAAAGCGAGAGATTTCAGATGACAGCATCTACTCGGAGCCTGCTCTTATGTGATAGTCAACTTTGCGATGCTCTCGACATCCATGAGCTTTTTTATATGAATCGTTTCACACTCATAAACCGTCGCTGTTTTGTGGTGTTTGCTAATAAACGCTTCATAAGAACATCCGCTCACTTGTTTCAAATAAATTAGCCATCCACATATTCATTTATAATCAGAGGTATCTGCTGAAGAAACCAGTGAGATACGATAACTGTTTCAAGGGACATCTACGAGAGCCCTGGAAACAACACATACACCGGAAAAGCCTCCGATCACATCTACGAATTATTCACAGAAAACAGGTATAAGGAAATCAAACGCGCCAAATCATTAAAATAATCTACGAAAGTGTCAGATTAACTATTGCAGTCTCGGTTGATAAAGCCTGACCAGTTATACAGCACGTCGCGTATATCACTTTTTATAGAATCGCGACTAAAGTGATAAAAACCTATATATCGGTTTAGTATAGCGAGGAGAGTATTCAGTGAGAGTGTTTTTTTTTCACAACCTTTTTGTTAAATTGTAAGTTAATGGCATGGAATGAGATTTTTTAACGACTTTGTAGAATTATTTTATGCCAGATACATAACCTAAAATTGGCAATGGCTCTTTGACGAAGTGGCTCTTAGCTCACGATCACACACCGAGATGTTTAGTCGTTGTGACTTTGTCAAGCAGCATACCACTAATACTTTATTCGAACGTTACGTGATTGTTTCTCCTAGTCACCTACACTAACTTCGCCATTCACATTTACAGCAAGCTACCATTCATTACACCAACTAGAAATTCTATCCAAGTCGTCTTGCACCCTCCTAGAGTGATTCCACGAAGACACCTCCCCGGACACTATCAGCAAACAGCGGCAGAATGCTTTTTATCCTGTGTGTCAGATCATTTATGTGTAAAGAGAAAAATGAGGTCCTGCGAAAATTTCCGGCGGCACTCATAACGAACCCTTGTCTCTCATGAACACTTACTGTCGAGGACTACTCACTAGGTTCGAGGGCCACCCAGTAACTGGTTAAATCACTTAAATAGTCGGAGAAACGTAACGGCGCTCCATCGTGGTTATGAAACCACTCTTCGTGTTGACGGCATCTTTACTTTTTTTACATGTTCAGTCACATCAGATTAGCCTCAATGAACTCTCTACCACCCATCCTTAAGCCTTTTGTTGATTTCCTGATATTTTGAAGGTACGTTGAGTCAGTTTCAACGTGTCTAACTGTAGCGTTCGCTGAAAAAGCGAATAATCTTGAGAATAACAGATTGCTGCAGCCGTCTGAGTTGCTAGTTTAGATTGAATGCATGCTCAGGTTGAAGAAGTTCGTGAAGACGAGTGACGTCACCTTTTCGAACGAAATCAGCATACGTCTAGGGTAATCTGGAGAAGCGGAATACTAAACGAGAAAGTGGTAAATCACCAACACAGAAAAATTCTCAGTAGTGGTGATGTAAAAGAACTGTTCATAAGAGTGCGTAGATCCCTTGGAGCGAGAGGGGTGTGTAATTCGTGTGCCTCAGTCCGCGGCGATGACTCAGGCCGCTGCGCCACAATGAAGTCACGCACGGCGAACGGTGGGCAGTAAAGTGTGTGATGGCCTGCCAGAAGACAGGTGGATTCCTGAGTCAGGTAGCGGACGAGAGCGACGACACAGGCGCCACCGCTCCGACCCCGTAACTGCCGTCCCAGGATTAGGAACACAATGAGCGTGCTTGCGCAAGCGTAGATGTTTCTGTGCACTTAGATCGGTGCTACTGTAAGACGAGGCTTGCAATGACTACCTTAAAAAGCAGTGTCTTCTGTGGATATCTGTAGTTTAACGACCTACTAGTTGCGCTTCCATTCAGTGTCGTGTAGGAATGCTGGTCATCAGCAACAGCACGAAGACTGTGTGCAACAAACGTCAAGTTTGTACAGAGTGTACTAGATGCTGGGGTATGCAGATCATTAGCATTTCAGTGCAAGCCTCGACGTAGGTGTGATTAAAGGCATCCGAATATTGTATACAGGGGGAACATTAACTCGTAAAAACGACAAACTGCAGGGACGGGTTGCTGACTGCAAATGAACGAAAAAACGTCCTCTGACGACGTGCCGTGTGTTCCTTGCGTGTTGCAGGCTGTGTGTTTGACACAGTGTACTGTAAGCAACAGAATGGTCCTGTACTCATGTCGGGAACAAGCCGAGATGCTGTCTGTATACGGCCAAGCAGATGGAACGGTCGAGAGGAAGCAAGGCTATATCAGAACAAGTACCCTCATAGATACCAACCACATCACACAACATTTGGGCGTTCGTGTGACCATTAGTCCCTTCAGACAAACGAAAGTGTAGGGAGGCTGTGGACTGTGTGCACAGGACGGGGTTCTGCACGTTATTGAGACGAACCCTAGTACAAACTCCACATCTGGTGTACGCACAGCCTGCCGCCTCTCGGCAGGTTCGTCTGTCTGAAAAGAGACAGCTTGCAACACACGAGGAACAAACGGCACGTGGTCAGAGGAAACGTCTTCCGTTAGCGCCGTCTACAGTAGCAACGACGCATTTCCGGGCACATGTTCCCACGACCTTTTCTCCTCCACTTCCATTCAGGAATCCGTCCCTGCAGTTTGTAGGTTTTATTAATCTTCACGCTGTATGAACACAGATTACCCCTCGGGTTTCAAGCTCATAAATCTCATTCGAATGTTCCCAGAATGAGATTTTCACTCTGCACCGGAGTGTGCGCTGATATGAAACTTCCTGGTTCGAGTCTCGGTCCGGCACACAGTTTTACTCTACCAGGAAGTTTCATTCTAATGTTGTTTGTAACAATATCGCGGCACACCTCGTGGAAAAGGCACATATGTTTGCAGTTCAGTAGCTATATAGTGACTTCTCGAGATGTCACAGCTATCGAACTGGCTTAATGTAAGAAGTTTCACGACAGCCTGTGGCTGAAGCGCCGTTGCAAGGCAGCTATCAGTTTCTGGCATACAGACGAAATGTTCGAGAACCTTCTGGAAGTTAGGAATCTTCTAGAAGACTTTCGGAAGACTGAGCGAGAATATCTCTACAAGAGAAACTCGAACAAAAGGCGTGAAAAACCAGTGTGTAAACGGCCAGTGTGGGACACCAAAAACATAAAGCCGCTGTAAAATACCATTCCAAATAAGGCTGAACTTCTGAGATAAAAATTGTTCTTAAATTTTATCCTTAAATATTTTGCGCCCTCGTTCGCTTCCACTAACAACTTCTGCATCCATTCAAAATCGCCTGTACTTAGCATCCTCCAAAATTTTCTCCCTCTCATTGTACCTTAGTGCACTTCAGGTCACATTGTCGTCAACGTCCCGACTGAGCCACTCGGGCCACTCTTTCGTCCAGAGCTTGTGATAGGCACTGTGCTGGGACGCGACAGAGACTGTGGTTTATTGTTCACGGAAATTGCTGCTCTTATTGGTTGCGATTCCACAAATGACGTGCAAATACGGAATCAGTGGGTTCGAGGAGAGAGTATTCAACGTCAAGCACGATCCCGATCAACCCACGCGACTAGCGCTCGAGAGTACAGACATATTTTAGACCAGTAGGAGACCACGTTTCCCTTGCAGCCAAACATTCTGAAAAATAACCAAACGACTTCTACAACAGCTGTAGGTAGACTTCGGAATCGACTTATATGTAGATAATGTATCAAATAACGTTCAGATATCCGTGAGGCGGTTCGCGGATGGTGCTATGAACTTACAACGATATAAGACTGTAGCGAAGTGCAGGGCGACTTGAAGGCGACCGTGATCGGTGCAGGAACCGTTACCTGATCCTGAACCTACGCAATACGACGTACTGCTCGCAAATAGCCAAGAATCACTGGAAACAGGACCGTGAAACGTCAAGTAGTATCCGTCGAAAGCAACCTAATGTGAAACAACCAAGTGGAACTAGCTGTAGAAAAATTACACATTAGACGTATATTAATCAGAAGTATACTAAAGAAATGTAATTTATCCAGGAAGAAATTGATTACAAAATACCTTCTTGACTGGTTTTTGGTTACTTCTCGTCAGAATGAAAAATTAAGTAGTATTAATGCAGACAGAGCATCGAAAGAAGAGAAAGGTGTTTCATCACAAGTAACTTTTGCGTCATGTGTCAATGCCAAGCAGCATAGATCGATGAAACTTGCACCATTCATTGGGAAGAACTGTTACAATATAGTAGACAAGAAACTGAAAGAAATGCGCAATGAAACTAATAGGAATGACACTTTTATTCACAGAAAATAATTACATTGAAGTCATCGTGATTTATAATGATCCGCTGGACATTACAACAAGCGAGACATAGACGTTATCGTGAAAATGTATTCCTTCTCTATAGGCCTCACTTCCTTTTTATGGATGACAATGTGCGACTCCATCGAACATGGCAAGTGGAGGAGCTTATAGAAGGAGAGGATATTCTGGCCTGCCCATTTCCCCGACTTAAATCCAATAGAGCACGTGTAGCTTGCGTTGGAGAGACGTGTTGCACACGTCCACATGCACCAACAGCCTTCCACCAGCTGTAAAGCGCGTTGGCGGTGGAGTGGAACGCCCTACCACCAGAGTCCCTTACCGACCTTGTGGCCATCATGTGAACACGTCGCTGAGGAAACGTTGCCGTCTGCAGTGATCACACAGGCTTCAGGGACTATCAGGAATCGCGATGAGTTCAGCGTAATTACTCTCCTTGAACCAAAGTGTCCTTTCGCCTCGTTGTGTATTTCTTTCAGTTACCTTCTGTACTGTCTGTACTGTACTGTGGCAGTTCTTTCTATATAAGGTCCAAGGGTCATCAAACTGTGTTACTTGGCAGAAACACATCATGAGAAAATTACTTTCGTCTTTAAGTTTTGTATACCATTATCGATCGTACTTACTGACGGTAGTTTCAACAACTTCTAGCAGATCTTTGGTGGTTTTGATTGCCTCAGAACATGCTGAAGCATCTTTAAAGTGCGTGTCCTTGAATCTAGGATCGAGCACCACTGATATAGCCAATGTGTCAACATGATCATTTCGTAGTAAGCGCGTTTTGATCTCTGTTATAGTGTTATTCTGCATATTGCTTCTATTAATCTGTGTTGACTGAGTGCCAAATATGTTGATATTTAGCGTACTACTTATTCGGAATACATTACTGCTTGAACGTATTTTTCTACGCAGTGTTTTTCAAGAGTATCTACTTTTATGTTCCGCACAATACCAAAGCCATCCCGCAGATCTAGAATACTTGCGTCTCTTAGGATAATTTCTGTTCTGCCATGAAAATTGTTGATATTCTTTGTCTCGAATCACCGCTACAAAAAACATTGTACAGGACGAAGAATTTCATGCAGTAGATACCAGTATCTCTTGAGTTACTTTGAGGTCTAGATATTTTCTTAGCTTATCACTTGCTACAACACTTGGACTAAATCACATTACCGTCCTTTTTTTCCTAGCAGCAATCTACTCAGTCTGTCATTCATATTCATAGACATATTTCTTACCGAACTGAGGATGTTGCGATGTACGAGGGGGTACCCCCACCCAAAAATAAATAAATAAATAAATCGGAATTATTTTATAAAAGGTATATATTTTCAAATTGTTTACAAAACGACCTTATCCCCTTTAAAATACATCTGTCCCATCGTTGCTTCCACCGTACAAAACAATTTTTATAGTCTTCTTTAGAAATGGCTGACAGTTCTTCGCTCGTTTTTTCTTGACTTCTTCAATGTTGTCAAATCAGTGTCCTTTCACGCCCCTTTTCATATTTGGAAATAAGAAGAAGTCACACGGAGCCAGGTCAGGCGAGTAAGATGCGTGTGACAGCGTAACCACCATTTTTAGCCAAAAACTGTCTAACAGACGCGGCTGTGTGTGCAGGTGCGTTGTGGTGGTGGAATAACCAGCCTCCTGTGCCAAAAATCGGCTCTTTTTTAACGAACGCTGTTGCCCAATCTTCTTAAAACTTCCAAATAAAAGGTCGATGAGCACAAGCTCCCGAATGTTCTCAATATTTTCGTCGATTTGGGCAGTTGGTGGACGTCCAGAACGAAGTCGGTCATCAATCGACATGTCGCCATTTCTAAAGCTAGCAAACCACTCGTACGCCTGAGATTTTCCCATAGCGTCATCCTTGTGAGCTGTTTTCAACATTAAAACATTTTCAGCACCATTTTTACCGAGTAGAAAATAAAGATTCACAGCTTCACTTGTTCACTTAAACTTCCCATCACAAGAACGAAACAGCGTTATCAAAAAAAGTCACTGCAGATGAATAGAACAAACCAGGTCAACCACAAAGGCGGTACTGAACTGAACTATGCGCACATAGCGGCAAAAATGCTCACTACATATTGCCCACGGCAATTTTACCTCGTTTATTTTCCTTTTTTTAATGGGTAGCCCTTCTATAATATATGACATTTTCTTCTTAATGATATTTGTAGATGATTAATCACCGCATTGGCGTTATAGAGCATGTTCAGACACATTGGCGCATTGCCTCTGAGCACTATGGGACTTAACATCTGACCGAGCGAGGTGGCGCAGTGGTTAGATACTGGTCTCGCATTCGGGAGGACGACGGTTCAATCCCGCGTCCAGCTATCCTGATTTAGGTTTTCCGTGATTTCCCTAAATCGCTCCAGGCAAATACCGGGATAGTTCCTATGAAAGGGCACGGATGACTTCCTTCCCCGTCCTTCCCTAATCCGATGAGATCTATGACCTTGCTGTCTCGTCTCCTTCCCCAAAACAACCCAAACTAAGTTAACATCTGAGGTCATCAGTCCCCTAGAACTTAGAACTTCTTAAACCTAATTACCCTGAGGGCAGCACACACATCCATGCCCGAGGCAGGATTCGAACCTGCGGCCGTAGCGATCGCGCCTTTCTAGACTGAAGCGCCTAGAACCGCTCAGCCACTCCGGCCGGCTCTTGTTCAGAACAAGATTTGTGTAAATGACGAACTAATTATTGATAGTGGTAAAGAAAGTAAAGAGATTATCTGGTGATCGGCAGCTACCACTCAGCTCGCTGGAGCAACAGTCACTAAGCTTTTTAACAGAAATATAATCTGAACAAGTGTATTTTTAAAATGAAAACACTGTTTCACTGTCTCTTGGAGAAACTTCTGCTTATCGTGCTCTAATAACTGAGTTGTAGTGCACTTTGGGTCCAAACAGCGTCAAGGGCAGCAACAACAACAACTACGCCACGGCTCTAGGTCGGAGCGCCAGGGGCGGCCGGCCGACAGCGAGCGACGCACGAGCGGTCCTGCGTCCAGAGACTCCAGCGCTGGAGCGTCCTTTGGCGGCCGTCGACGCGCATTCCTCGGCGGAGCGTTAATTGGAAGCGCCCACTCCCTCCCCCGCCCCTCCTACTCCCTCGGCCAGTCTGCCCGGCAGCGCACAGCTGGCTACGCTGGAAGGCATGTGCGGCTCACTCGCTCTGTGGGGGCATCTTTGGATCTCCTGGAAAGCGACTACACCTCACTAAACTACCTTCATTGTGGTGCGGTATACGCTACTAATCACACTCATCAAGTAAGTTCCGACAGTTGTCTACACCCTTGACTCTCATTATTGTCATCAGCTATGCGTATTCAGAGAGCCTGACCACTGCAGCTCACACAGCAGGTATTCTACATGGATAGAGCTACGTCACAAGAGGCATTTTGATGCGTTGCGAAGAGTACTTCGCATTCCATTGCCACTTCCTCCCTTCATTGTTTCAGTTGCCATTGGAGCGCCTTCGTGCGCGAGATATTCTAAGGAGAAACGCGTTGTTCTTCTTTGGATATTCTGTATTTCCTGTATCAGTCTTATCTGGAATGGATCACAGACTGACAAGGAACCCATCCAGTGCGAGATCGCAAGTTCAGTCTTCGATAAGGCTCATTTGAAAGTGTGGTGTTAACAATTATGTCAGGAAAAATATTAGCTGCAAGTGAGCCACCATGTGCATTGTCGACATTCAAGACATAAAACAAACCATTAACTTGCACCGTGAACACAGAATGGAAAATAACTCGACATAGTGATCACAAAGGTTCGCTCCATCAAGATCGAAGGCGAACTCCTTGGGGGTTACAAAGAGGGCAGCACGTCTAGTTAGTTGTCCACTCTCAAAGAATAAATATACGATCACATTGGTGTAACAGGGCGATGAGAACTGATGGAATGTGATGGCATGCAACCGAATGCTAAACAGGCTTTCATGGAGTTTATCATGAAACTGGGTGTCCTTTAAGGCGGAGCTGCCGATAGTACGATAATATGTTTTATGGGCATGGAAACAAACAAACACCAGCGGCTAAATTTCTCCACTGGTTCCAGGTGGTATGAATTGCACCTCTCAAGAGGAATTTTGCTTTACAGGAGTATGATTTTTACACGCAGACCAGGAATCAGGCAAAAGCAAGTTACTTTGACCAGCTATTGGCCAAAATCAGTGCTCATAGCATACTTGTAGGCATCTTATATACATTTTCCCACTCTTGATTGCTGTGATGTAAATATTCCCTACGGCTCTTGCAAGATCACGCACACGAGAAACGATGTAGGAGACAGAGCAGCTCTACCTTCTCGCAGCACGGTAAATAACTCTTAAGCCAATTTACCATCAAGATTAGAAGTCAGCACAACTGTATACGAACGCATTGAGGCATTGATGTTAGTTGATCTTGATACAACTTTCTTGATACCTCTGATTTAAAGGGTCCTTTTCATACACATTTCCTCTTCAAATCCCGATTGGTCGGAACTATGGGATAAGTTTTATTTTAGCTCGTCTACAAATTGTCGTGCCGATTCCGAAGTGCATCGTCAAGTTGACATTTTGCTTGTCTTATCTTACGCATTCCAGTTCTGTAGCACTATTTGAAGTTATGGAACCGTCTACTGCTTCCCTTGAAATCACTGTAATCTATGTCGCGCGCAGTTTGATGTTCCTAACGTAGTAGGACACTACCATGCTCATCCTGTAAATTGTATCGAGTATCCTTGAAACGCCCAATCACCTGTTGTTGTAACAAGTGCGCCTTGTCCTACCTGGAATATCCGTAGTTCTTATGCGCTACACGGTCATATTGCTGCGAACTTATTCGAAATATGTTCATAATTTTTTTCATTATGCTGCGGATGATCTTCCATGTACATAATTATATTTTACTCGCTCGTAGGACAACAAATGTGCTTTACTGTGTTTCACTGGAGACGGTATCTGTGGCGCCCTGTCCAACAAGGATGATGAACTACATGGCTCGACATCTGTTTCAGTATCACTTTCATTTGTTAAGCACGTGTCGTCATCATTGTGCTCCTCATGTACATTGTCCGCATAGTCGAGCGTATACAACACCACTCATTCCACTGACTCATCTTGCAGAAACGCTAATGCTTCATCTGCTATTACTTTGTCACTCTGCAAAATTTCTTGTGCACCTTTATGACGAAATATCAATTGGTGTTGTACATCTAATGCAGTGTTCGCTTTTTTGATCGTTGCTGTTACTCTGCTATGTATCAACATCAGTACTACTGTTGTGATCTACTTGTAGTCTAAGGGTTCAACTATGCTCCGTAACCACATTCTGTGGGTACCTTCAGTCCCGCCCCTATGAGCAACATTCAAGTATTGGTAGAGCGAGAATTTGTAAGTTACCCCCATTATGAGTGCAGAGCACTCCCTAAGAATTGCTCCCATGAATCTCAGTCTGACTTCTGCCTTACTTACGGACAATTTCATGTTGTCCTTCCAGTTTAAATCGTTCTGCAGTCATTTAATAATAGGACGTTTGGTCTTGATGACTATTTATATGTAATACGTTACATTTGTTTATGTTGAGGGTCAGCGGTTAGTGCCTGCGAGTAGCATCGATCTTTATACATGTCACTACAATCATCACTGCATAACAACGCTATATGAAAACAGCCTCAAAGAGCCTATAAATCGACCTGCGAGTGGCTGAGTTGGTTGCTTAAGTAAATGTTAAAGTATTACTTTGAACTGTTCGCTGGTGTGGGAGCCTCACCAATTCGACTTGCTGAAGCACTGATTTATTTAATCTTAGTCTCACAAGATCATTTGACAGGGCACGTTCTGAGTTATCAGCGAACGATCACTTGGGTGATGGAGGGAAGTACTAAGATTAAAACTTGTAGACGGAGACCAAGGCTCGAACAGAATGATCAGATATAAGTGGATGTATGCTGGTATAGCTATGCAGAGATTGAGAGGCTTGTATAGGATAGTGTGAAGAGCTGCATCAAACCAGTTCTCGGACTGACGACGACAACAACAACAACCTCAACGATGTGAACTCGAACGTTTTCCTGGCAGTCCCTCGATGATTTCGTCATTCTGGAAGGTACAGTGGATCAACAGAAGTATGCATCTATCCTTTGGGACTATGTCCACCCTTACATGCAATTTATGTTTCCCTCGGCTCGATGACATCTACTAGCAGGACAACGCAACGTGTCACACATCTTGCAGACTACGTACATGGTTTGAAGAGCACCAGGATGAGTTTACAGTATTCCGCCCGTCACCAAATTCCCAAGATTTCAATCCAGTCGAGGGTCTGTGGAAGTACCTCGATGGGTCTGTTCGCGTCACGCGTCTCCCAACCGAGAAACCTGGCGCAGCTGGCCAGGGCAGTGAATTCGGAACGGCTCCACACCCTTGTCGGTTCCTTCCGCGCTGCTAAAAGTGGTCCATCCAGGCTTTCGACAGTCGATCACATTAATGCGACTGGACCAAGTAATTTAGTTCCCTGTTCATTACTGTCACGTTTTCGTACAGGCTCTTCCTGCTCGTTAGGACGATATCAACACGTCTCTGTATTCAGCTGCAGTCTGCTGTCGTGTTTACGTGATAGGAACTACAAAGGCCGCTGCAGGTCGAACGTGCAGCTCGCACCTACCGTATTGTATGTGTTTCCTTCCAAGAGATGGTGCATTTTCCCAGAACCTTACCGGTATGCCTCAGTCGTAGATACACATTCCTTAATCCCGTTTGGCCGCGCGGAGTGGCCGCGCAGTTTACGGCGCCATGTGACGTATTGCATGGCCCCTCCCACCGGAGGTTCGAGTCCTCCCTCTGGCATGGGTGAGTGTGTATTGTTCTTAGCATCAGTTAGTTTAAATAGTGTGTAATTCTAGGGACTGATGACCTCAGCAGTTTGGTCCCTTGGGAATTCACACACACAATCCTGTTTGACGCGTCGAACCCAATTCATATCGCTGCTTACTATTGCCCCTAGATACATAAGCGACATGATAAGCTCCCGCACTTACCATTCAAATTCTAATCGAATTCTATTCACTCAGTGAACGGTGGTAAAGATCGTAAAAAGTATTTCTTTTAACCAAAATTTGACTCGCCCTGTTATTAGAGAATTGTGAGCAGCCATGTTTTAGATCGCGGGCCTACGGTGGAGTCGGAGATTTCCTTCGCTCGCCACGGCATGTGCGTATTGTCTTAATTATTCCGTCTCACCTTCACCAGGCACAAAAGTCTCCGAGCTGGCGTCAAATAATGAGACTTACACGAGGTGGCCAAGCAATTCCACACGGAGTATCGCGACTAATAATGCCATACCATCGATCATTTCTTCTTCTACTCTCTCTCTCTCTCTCTCTCTCTCTCTCCCTCTCTCTCTCTTTTCTGATAAATATCATATCATCTTCACTTCATGCTGTATACCTTTGTTTTTTTCGGTCACACTTGACTTCTACTCCCATCTGGCTTAAATTTCCTTATCTCGAGTGGTAGCCTTTCTTCGATCATTCTTTCGAGATGTTCATTCCAGTTTCTCCTATTTTATTGAGGACGTTAAATATTTTCAGTTCTTTCCTCATTTCCAAATTTCGAAATCTGTCGGCTGTTGTGCATCCCTTTACTGCACTTAGAAGCCTCGTCTCTGTTACGTTTACGCGGCTTCCTTGACCTTTCCTTACAATGCATCATGCACCGCCATCGCCTCGTAACATTTCAATCTTGGTTCTCTCCTAGCTTGATTTTTTAGACGTCTGTTTATTGTTTCGCGTATATTCCCAAGTTGCTATTTTCTCCTCCACGCCTTCGTCATTCTGATATGTGACGTCACAAGTCAAGTAGTTGAAATGTTTGACCTGTTGCATTGCTCAATCGTTGATCACAATTTTTGTCCGCACTGGATATTTCCTTTTCAAAGGAATTTATTCCCCTCTTTCGGTCGCTTTCATTACACGACAGCAGTGTGGCGTCGTCTGCATATAAAAGACAATTCAAGCGGGAATTGGTCTTAATCTTAATTCCCTATTAAGCAGATTCTCTATAGTTCTCGCAGCTGTTGGGGCCTGACTTCACCTTTACTTGTAACCATGGTTCTGTAAGAGCTCGCTTTTTCCAGCACATATTAAACAGATGTAGTAATCTCTCTTGTAGTAGGGTGCCTCCATATTTTAGCAGTTCAGCGCTTATACCTATGATACCTGCATCATTTCTATATTTTGTGGAGTTGAGGGCTTTTCTTAATTCATCCATACATAAATCGTCTACGCATACTATTTCAATTTCATCCCCTATATTCTGTGTGGAGCACGTTTCTCCACACCACAAGTTCTTGTAGTGTTCTATCCGTTTTGATTGTTGGATGTCATTTATTTGAGCAACTTCTTTTTCTGTTTGAATTAGTATTTTCATTGTTTTATAAGCTATCATTTGGCTTCCGTGATCATCGTCTTCTACAGTGCTAATAAACCTATCCCAACATTCTTGATGAACTCATTTGACTGCTCGATTTGCTCCATTTTTCTCTTGTTTGTAAATTGATGATTCTGCTCTATTGTTTCATTTAGATACTTGCAGTAAGCATCTCATTTTTTGCTTATAACTTTATCTAATTCTGGTGCCCAAAACTGTAACGCTTTCTTCCTCCTTATTCTTTTCTTTTTTCCTAAGGCTTCTTCAGTAGCTTTCTTAAGTACAGTTTCTATATTTTTCCATTCCTTCTCTATTTACGATAGATATGTATTTTCTAAACTATTTTGTTCGTCTTAAGCCTACTCCTAGCTCATTACACGATTTTTAAGTCGTATTTTACAAACTATGCGGAATTCAAGGTGATAAAATCATGAAAGCGCTGTCGCGAACTGAAAGTAACTGCAGTATGAAATGTTGTAATAGTGAGCACAAACGTACTTGAAACGTAAGCTTTTCGATTAACTTTCCAACTAATTTACCTAAAAGTTCACTGATGGCCCTTGATAGGGGAATGAATGTCACAGACGCATTATTGGACACCGCTACATTTTGCTTCCGATATGGCAACCACTGAAAATAGTTACACCTGGTGCTGTTTGCTGCAGTTACTTGATTTTTTTTTATAAACAATACCGTAAACAGAACAGTGCGCATCTCTTTAACGTAGCGCAATAACAGACACACCTTTCAGCCCGAAACAATCTCGGGGAATGTGCCAGATTGTGCCTCAGGTAAACTGAAGCTACCGGTCGGACACTGCAGGCCAAAGCGATACGTCGAAAGCTGCACAGCACACAGGTCATAAAAATGGCGACGTCTGGATAAATCAGCGCTATCTACGCGTAAAGATAGCGTATCGAGGGCTGTCGCGATTTACTGCCGGAGTAAAATGAAGAATGGCGGACGCAGGAAGGCTTCTAGTATTAAAAAAAAAAAGGAAAGAAAAAAGGAAGAAAACTGGGGGAAGAGAATGGAAGGAAATTAAGCAGTCAGCCAGCTATCTGCAACGGCGGCGGAGGGTAGGGGACAAAGCCATTAAAACCGACCCTCCAATCACAGTAGAGTTAATGAGACTTCGAGCGTGCGACGCTTGCGAAATTCTATTTCGTTTTGTGTTTCCGTCTTTGTCTCGCTGTCGGCTTTCTCGTTTTGGCGTGTCCGTCACCGCTGTCACAAGCTCGCCTCACGCACGCACGCACACACACACACACACACAAACACACGCACACACATGCATGTGCACACACATATAAAGAGCCATTTTAAGTTATTAAAGTAAAATATTTCCGTAACCGATGAAGATAATATAAAGACATCGTAAAAATTTTCACACAAAACAGTGGCTATTACGTGCTATACTCAGAGCTAGCACAATTTAATCTATTGAGTTGACGAACCTCCTCGGTTCCCTTAATAGCGTACGGATTAATAGTGTTTACATTACAACAGCGAAATTCATATCCAAGCTTCCGGCAAGATTCGAACAAGCGACCTCTGTTTACGAGGCAACATCATTACCACGCGATTAACTTCATCATGTCAACTTGCTATAAAATTTCATGTAAAATTTAATATGAATTTGACAGTAAACCTGTATGATAGCGCATAGGTGGATATGCAGTTTTCCGGCTTCCACACAAAATGACACACTTTTTTCCTGGTTCGCAGTACAGCTTCTGCGAAGTTTGGAAGGTAGGAGACGAGGTACTGGCGAAAGTGAACTGTCAGGACAGGTCGTGAGTCGTGCTTGGCTAGCTCAGTCGGAAGTGTTCAGTCAGAGGGTTAGCTGCCCTCTGTATAAACAAACAAACAAAAATTGAGTTAATCGATCAACAAAGAACTTAAAAGGGTGTCTTACGACGGCCGCCCCGAGTAGATGCGACGAACGAAAGCGAACAAAATGATATTAAAAAAAAAAAGGTCGGTAGTGCACTTGCTCGCGAAAGGCAAAGGTCCGAGTTCGAGCCTCGGTCTGGCACACAGTTTTAATCTGCCAGGAATTTTCATACCAGCACACACTCGGATGCAAAGTGAAAATTTCGCTCAAGGGTGCCTACTGGCTGCAGAAAAGTGGAAGTCATTCCCGTTTTCCAGAAGGGGAGGACAAAGTCATAGAATTTCATATCTGCTTCGTTTACGCCAATCTTTTATTATGCTCCAGAATTATGATATTTTTGGAGAACGAGAATCTCCTCTATAAAGACCAACATGGATTCCGCAAACTCAGCTCGCTCTGTTCCTCCAAGTGATCCACAACGCTGTGGACAACGGCACTCAGGTTGAGACCGTATTCCTTGAGTCCAGGAACGCACTTGACACCGTCCGACGCTGATGGTTAGCGAAAAGAATACGAGCTTACCGTGTACCGGATCATATTTGCTGCTGAATTAAAGACTTCCTTGCACACAGAAATCAGCACGTTGCTCTTGACGGGATAAATCGACTGGTGTAAAGGTAATACGCGGAGTACCCCATGGAAGTGTGACACGACCGTTGCTGTTTACAAGGTACGTAAAAGACCAAATAGAAAGTGTCGGGTGCTGTTTAGGATTGTTCGTAGATGACGGGCGGTTGTTAATAAGAGTGTGACAGTGCCAGAGGACAGTATCGATTTGTCGAATTACCGATGAATGGTGCAGGCTCCGGGAGCTGACGCTTAAGATAAATAAATGTAACATACTGTACATACGCAGGAGAGCCGCTACTGTACAACTACACTATTGATGAGAAACTGCTGGGAACAGTACCTCCCGTAAAATACCCAGGAGTATATATCCAGAGCGACCTTAAGTGGAATGGCCATATAAAAAGCAGGAAAAGTAGATGCGAGAGATTTTAAGGAAATGTAATTCATCTCTAAAGAAAGACCGGTTCTGAGTTCTGTTTATCAGTACGGTATCCTTACCACGTATGACTGAATGGAGAGATAGAGACGATCCAATTAAGAACAGCGCGTTCCGTCACGGTATCTTTTAGTCGGTGCTGTAGCGTTACAGTGATGCTCAACAAACTCCATTGGCAGACAGGCACTCTGCATCACGAAGAGATTTACTATTGAAATTTCGAGGGAGCACTCTTGCTACGAGGGAACTTCAGGCACTAGTAGGGCTGCCCAACAAACTTTTATACACTTCAAACAGATACATGTACATCTAAATCTACATCACAGCCCACAACCCACCTAGTGATCTGTGGCACTTTCGAACAATCGTACAGCATATTACTTACTTCTTCATACATCTCGCGTAATGACCACGACGAGAAAACTCGACAAATTTGAACCGACAGTAATTCTTCCCATACACCATTCGCGAGCGGAAGTGGGTAGGGAGATCAGTTAATGGTATCAGACGTACCCTCTGCCACAGACCATTAGGTGGGTTGTGGGGTGTGATGTAGATTTAGATGTACATGTATCTGTTTGAAGTGTAGTGCAGCATTCAATAAAAGTTTCTTGGGCAGCCCTACTAATGCCTGATGTTCCCTCGTAGCATGAACGTAAATTTCCTTTCCTGCGGCATCAGAAGTAAAGAATCCTTACAAAGGAACGTGAATTAAGCAACTCTCCGAACCAACGGCGTCATACACACACACACACACACACACACACACACACACACACACACACACACACACACACACACACACACACACACACACACACACACGCACACATGCACACATTCGCTCGCACGCACGCACACACACCTCCATACACACACTCTCTTCTCTCTGTTTTCTCTTTGCCGGCTGTCAATATTTACAGCAGATTCTCGTAGCTCTTGTTCTCCGTGATTCTCGGACCACCAGCTTGCGTAAGTAAGGAACGGCGAATGGTGGAGCGTTGAACAGCTATACAGCATTTCTTTAACCATTTTTGAACGCACCTGCATCTTCCGCTGAAAGCGCACCTTACTACGTAGCACAGGAACTGGAAAGAATAACGTTTAGGCAGTACTGGAAATGTTTGACGCCACTCTCCAAGGGTGGCAGAATATTAGCGGCACATAAAAATTAGCTTAATTAGAGATTCACAAGTTTATGAGCCTATCAATGATAGTCCTGCTTTCTGAAAATCGGACATTCTGAGATTTTAGTGTTAGTAGGGCGGGAAATGTTTCCCGTTCTGTCTCGTTTTACTTACCTTCCTATGGTTTACCCGTCCTACTTGTGGACTCTCGGCGTATGTCATATTTTCTGTCGGCAGTCTGGGTGCAATGTTGCCCGCAAGCGGTCAGGAGTCCAAATGATCCAACAGGACAAGAAAGTGAGAAGTAGCTTGCAGTTTCCTACAATTACTTGCCACTTTCGAGAAACTTAATTATTTTCTTTTAGCTACTTCACCCACCGAAAGTTAGGTGGGAAATGTGGAAATTTATATATGCAAAAATGGTTCAATGGCTCTGAGCACTATGGGACTCAACTGCTGAGGTCATTAGTCCCCTAGAACTTAGAACTAGTTAAACCTAACTAACCTAAGGACATCACAAACATCCATGCCCGAGGCAGGATTCGAACCTGCGACCGTAGCGGTCTTGCGGTTCCAGACTGCAGCGCCTTTAACCGCACGGCCACTTCGGCCGGCTTATATATGCAAAAATATAAACAATTTCACTAAAACAGTGTTTTGGAGCCTCATGACCCCCGTGTTGCCCCCTTTCCCTCTGATTCGAGTCGACCACTGAACCACCAATGACGCACAAAACAACATGGAAGGAAAAGCAAGTAGGTGCTGGGATTCAACATAAACAAAAAACACAGAAAAGCTCCTGTTAGTATTTAACTGCTTCCAGCACTGTTGGTGATTACTTCCAGGTGAGAGACGTGAACTGGAAAGATTCACTGAGGTGACAAGGGTCACGTGGTGACGAGATGTACAAATGCAAATGGCGATAATATCATTGCATTGGCGGAGCTGTCATTTGTTCTCAGTTGATTCACATCATTATGGCCGCACTACGGAAATTAACAAATTTTGTACGCGGAATGGTAGCTGGATGTAGTCGCATGGGACATTCCATTTCGTTAATAGTTAGGGAATTCGATACTCCGAGATCCACAGTGTCAACAGTGGGCCGACATTACCAAATTTCCGGCATTGCCTCTCACCATGAACAACACAGTGGCTGACGGCTGTCACTTAGCGATCGAGAGCAATGGCGTTTGGGTACAAACAAAGATGCAGCATTGCCTGTAATAACCGCAGAAATCAATTTGGGACGTGCGACGAATGTCGAAGTTTGGCGTTAATGGGCTAAGCAAAGGCGAATGCCTTTGCTTAGAGCACGATGTCGCCTGCAGCGCCTCTGCTGGGCTCGTGATCATATCGGTTGGACCCTCGACGGCAGGAGAACCGTGGTCTGGTCAGATGACTCCCGATTTCAGATGGTAGGAGCTGACGGTAGGGTTCGAGCGTGGAGCAGATGCCAGGAAACCATGGATACAAGTTGTCAACAAAGCACTGTGCAAGATGGTGGTGGCTCTATCATAGTGTGGTCTTTGTTTACATGTAATGGACGGGGTCCTCGTTATGTTCGGCTGTTTGGAGACCATTTTCAGCCATTCATGGACTTCAAGTTCATAAACAATGATGGAATTAGAATGAGATTTTCACTCTGCAGCGGAGTGTGCGCTGATATGAAACTTCGTGGCAGATTAAAACTGTGTGCCGGACCGAGACTCGAACTCGGGACCTTTGCCTTTCGCGGGCAAATGCTCTACCATCTGAGCTACCCAAGCACGACTCACGCTCCGTCCTCACAGCTTTACTTCTGCCAGTACTTCGTCTCCTACCTGCTCCTAGAGCATTCGACCGCGAAAGGCAAAGGTCCCGAGATCGAGTCTCCGCCCGGCACACAGTTTTAATCTAATGATGGAATTCTTATGAATGACAATGCACCACATCACTGGATCACAATTGTTCGTGACTGGTTAGACGAACATTCTGGACAATTCAAGCAAATGATTTGGCGACCCAGATCGCTCAGCACGAAGCCCATCGAACATTTATGGGACATAATCAAGAGGTCAGTTTGTGTACAAAATTCTACTCCGACAACACTTTCGGAATTATGAACTGTTATGGAGGCAGCATGGCTCAGTATTTCTGCAGGAGACTTCCAACGACTTGGTGAGTCCATGCCATGTCGAGATGCTGCAGTAGACCGGGAGAAAAGAGGTCCACCAGGATATTACGAGGTACCCCACGACTTCAGTCATCTCAGTGTAACTTGTTCAAGTAAGGAACCATAAGAAACGCTACAGTTAACTCGACAACTGGACCCAGAAGTCTGATCGGCACACGGTAGCGTTTGTATGTCAGCTAGTGATATTCAGCAAACACACGGGGTAGGGTAACTCTGCGAAACATTTTTACACCTGCACAGCAGAGAGCGGTACGCGCTTTGTGAAAGAGTCGCTACACTGGCTCAAGAGGAGCTCTGCCCTTAACGGCGGGATTCCACCTGGGCGGTCTCAGGCACGGCGATGGCGATTTTAGGAGCACTCCACGTCCGGACGCACCCTCTTCAGTGGAGAGCTTTACGCCCCGCAGTTTTCCCGCTCAATGGTCTCCGGCCTGCGCGCGTGCACTCAGCGGGGATAATTCCCGGCCGATCGGCAGTGCGTGTTGTTCGCCAAAGGGAAACGGCAGGCCGCATAATTTATAGGGCACTGAGTTGCGGTCGCTAATGTTTAACATCCTCAGGAGGAGCGAGCGTTAACGGCGGCCGCCACCGCTGTTATGACGAGTAGTTAGTTCCGTTTCGCACCCATCACGGCGGCCTTTGAGAGGCTGTGCCCATTCACTTAGCGCGCCTCACTCGGCTCGCAAACTGGCCAATTTTTAAAACGCGAGCCGCTTTATCGCCTCGCCTCTAACTTTGTAATGTGCTTATGAGTTCTTTCGAGACTTGTTACATTACGGCCGCAGTTAGCAGCTCGTTGGCCAACTGGGCAATTGAGCGCTCGTTCGCAAAGTCGGGAGGTTGTGAATTACCAGCGCACTCGTTCTCCCTTCAATCACCCACCGGCGATACCAGCGCAAGGGACACCCGCCAGGAAAGACAACTTTACATTCATTTCCGATGCTAGTGTTTCGAGCCCCTAGTGCCCAACTTCTGGATTAACAAAAACTTTGTACTATCATAACAAAACTGCTTCAACAAAATATTATCTTACATCTTCGTCACATGCACATATAAAATCATCTCTTGACATACACCACATGTAAATAATTTTGCTCGTAACACATAAGTGTGGAAAAAATATTATCACATTCCCAACGGACCCCAGAGCTGCTTTTATTTTTAATTTTTTGTCGTCTTTCTTCCGATTTCACGTGTCACGCCATAGGTTCCTCTCGTCAGTCAACGTGTTCATCTCAGAGAAGCACCCAGTGTCCTTGATTATTTGTTTTGTGTATTTCAGTCTCTGTCTTTCCTCACAACGTTTCCCTCTATGGCTCCCTCTAGTGCCATTGATTTCGTTTACTGATACTGCATCGCGTGTCATATTGTCTCTTCTTCTAGTCAGCCATAATAATTAGTGCGTGTGGCTCAGTGCCCGGGTCCAAGTTTTTTGGGTGGACGCCACACCGGCAACTTGTGAGTCCCTCACTTACTCCAGTTGTCCAGTCGGGGAAAGGAGATCTATAGTTTACCGCCGGCCGGTGGGGCCGAGCGGTTCCAGGCGCTTCAGTCTGGAACCGCGCGACCGCTACGGCATGGATGTGTGTGATGTCCTTAGGTTAGTTAGGTTTAAGTAGTTCTAAGTCCTATGGGCTGATGACCTCTGAAGTCAAGTCCCATAGTGCTCAGAGCCATCTGAACCATTTTATAGTTTACCGTGGAATTCAAAGCCCCCTTTCCACAGGCCTCACGACGGGGTGCAACTCGTAGGTTCTAAACGCCTGGTATGCTAAAAACTGCTCTCGCTGCAGCCCTTGTCCCATGTGGATCACGGATGTCATGAAGGCCCACGTTTGCCCTGCTGTCAGACCCAACGTGAAATTACAACCAAAGAATGCCCTTCTACCGCGACTTTTGTGTGCAGCTACCCAGCATCAACCAATAAATGATTAAAAATTTCATAGCCCCTCCCCCTAATGCTGTGATGAAAAAGGCGTTGTCCAAATTCTTTCCACCTTGCACAGTTTAAGTAGGCAACTGCAGATTGTCTAGTAATAAATATTTATTTTTGTTGAGGGTTTACAGTCTCACAAAACTTTTTAAGTGACAGCATTTTCGCCATCGACTGTATTGTTTATCACAATTTCCACGGCTTCTTTCACAGTACATCCACGATAAATCTGGATTAAGACTACCCAAAAATTATTCTCGTGATGGAATCACTTTGAAAGGTGGCTACACTGAGTCACAGCGCCAGAGATTGCGCCAAAGAGTATTATTCAGCCGTCTCCACTGGCAGTGCCTGTTGAGATGTGGTAGTGGAGAGTTCTTGTCGAGAAGTCGTCGTGCATATTGAGAAGTGGGAAGTAGGAGGTCTGATGTAGCCGTGACTAGTTGTGAGCATGTTGTATGCAGTTGTTCTGATGGGCTAGACAGCCGATGCTGTTCGATTGCGGATATTGTAATGATCAGAGTGTACTTTTCGTCAATATATATGAAGGTAAAGAAATTTTTTTTTATTTTTATTTCAAATGTCTTAAACAATAATGCCTCTTGGTCACAGGTTCCGTCAACAAAGCATCTAGCTTGTGTTCATGTATTAGAGTGTAATTCTGGTTTCTATGTGCAAGTATAGTATTTCAGTTTTATTTAATTAATTCAGTGTAAATGGTATTTAAAATATCTTGTCTTATTGAGGAAGAACCGTGCCAGATGTGTACATTGAATCACACTTCCACACACAGAACAGTTACATTTGTGTTTTGTTGTTTCGTAGGTTTTATAGTTGCTGGGGACTTAATTAATTAATTGTGTTAACGGAAGTTTTCTTTCATTCTTTGTTGTTATTCCAAGCAGTCAGATTGCGGAGTAATACTAGTCAGGGCCAACCGGTTACGAGACTGCGTAACCGGACAAACAGCGACTAAGATTAAAATTATTTGCATAAATATATATAATTAAGCCCCCATGTAACTTCAGTAGATGACATCAATAAAATGAATGTGATGAGTATGACAAATGTTGAAACCATTGAGGCTCACTTTCTTTTAATTCATTTTAATGTTAAGTACTGCTTTGTTTTCAGCACGTGAATAATTTTTGCTTAATTGTTAAACTACATTTTTCATGGATATACTATGAAGTAATACGTATTTTCGTCAACGATATGTCTAAGCTTGAGTTTACTTTTATTTTTACTTCACATTCCTAGTTCTGTATGACCAAACTGAGGAGAAATTCTCCATGGCCACTACCTTAGCACCTTGGAATTTTGATTCTTCATGCTCACTAATCATATGCCCATGCCGCGTAATCAGAAATCAGTTTTAGTTGAACTGTGTGTTAGAAACTGTAAATCTAAGAATTATTGTTATTTGGTATCAATTTACTTTCTACAGGCAATGGACTTACGTCTCGATCTCCCCTATTTGATGTACCGCCTATGTTGTACTCGACATACTTCACTGCCAAGCTAATGCCACTCTGCAAACAGAAAATAAATAATGCAACAAGCGTTTTCTCGGTCAGCGTCTGCTGAAAAAACGAAGAATTTACTGTGAGTTACTGTGGAATATTCCCGGTTCAGCCCCTACAGTTTCATGAAATTCCGATAGGTGGCGACACTACACGTAGGTATCAAAATGACGTCCGTAACAGAGGTGCGTTCCAGGCAGAAAGCTGCCATTGAGTTTCTCTGGCGGGAGATCAGAGCACCGCAGATATTCAAAGGCGCTTGCAGAATGTCTACGGTGACCTGGCAGTGAACAAAAGCACGGTAATTCGTTGGGCGAGGCGTCTGTCGTCATAGGGAGGACGCGCTAACCCGTCCGACCTGCCGCGTGCCGGAGGCTGCACACACCCTCGGGAAATAGAAGAAACGTCTACAGCGTGTTCGTCGCCACAAAAAATTCAAACTAACTTCTCTTCTCCTTGACAAAACGAGATATCACACAAGTCTGTGCAGCCGAGGGCAGCTCAAAGACGTTCATTGGACAGTTCTCTCTCATACAGTCCACAGCCCTCATCCAGCACCTTAAGACTTCCATCTGTTTGGGCCAATGAAGGATGTCCTCCGTGGGAAGCATATACGGATGGCGGTAGTATTGCGTACACAAGACACAAAAGATCAGGTGATTGGTGGAGCTGTTAATGGCACTCAGGTGACTCCGATCGCAGAATGGTAGTTGCAGCTAGACGCATTGGACATACCATTTCCGATATCGTTACTAAATTCTATATTCCGAGATTCACAGTATCTAGATTGTGCCGAGAATACCAAATTTCAAGCATTACCTCTCACCGCGGACAACGCAGTGGCCGACATCCTTCTCCTGAAGCAGAGGCATTTGCCTAGAGTTGTCAGTGCTAACATACAGGTAACAATGCGTGAAATAACCATAGAAATGCATGTGGGGCGTACGACTGACGTATCCCTTAAGAAACTGCGGCGAAATTTTACATTAATGGGCTATGGGAGCAAACGACCGACGCGAGTGCCATTGTTAAGAGCACGACATCACATGTAACACCTCTTCTGGGCTCGAGCCATAATGGGGACCCCAGATGACTGCAAAACAATGGCCTGGTCATACGAGTCCAGATTTAAGTTGGTAAGAGCTAATGTGTGATTCCAGTGTGGGGGAGACCCTACGAAGCCATGGATCTTTGTTGTCGACAAGACACTGTGCAAGCTGGTGGAGGCTCCGTAATGGTGTGGGCTGTGTTTATATGGAATGGACTGGGTCCTAGTTATGTTGGGTTGAAAGGGTACAGTACCGTCCGACATTGAAAATAGGTACGAAATACTTCATTATTTTGTCAGAACAACCCATTTTTTTTTTGTAAAATAACTCAATTTCAATTAATACAGCGAAGCCGGATACCAGTGTGGGAAAGAATGACAATTTATTTATTTAATTGATCACATGTGCACTCTCACAAAGTAAATCCCTACATCCAGTTTGGTGAGATCTGTGAAATGAATGAATGTATGGTCGTCTGCTAAGCGCAGATAGTGAATGTGAATATATGATCATCTTTGAGTCGATCCTTTGGCCACCTTTGGTGGGACCAAAGAGATGACATTTACCTGAGCTTTGAGCGCCTGAAATGTGGCTGACCAATACGATAGCCAGGTGCTTCCCCCACCTCCACAGAGATGGGAGAGGACCTAGAGAACGGCCATGTTTCAGCACTCTGCCGCCGGATCTTGTGCTGTTAAGACCTGTTTTAGTTGTGCTCCGTAATGATGAAAGAGTGGAGACATGGTATGCATGTGGAATATTTAAGAGTAGTTTGAAATAATAATTTCTCTATTTCAGGAACTTTTGTGGGGAGAATTAAATGTCAGGCAGGTAATATTAAAGGGATTGTAGTAATCTTCGGAAGTGACCAACGGTCACAATGAAACCATGTGTAGCAATAAGTTGAAATACTTCCGTGTGCTTAAGTTAAGCTGAATTACTAGCGTGTGTACAATAAGTTGAAATATTTAAGAAATAGCATGTGTACCATAAGTTGAAATATTTAAGAAATGGCGTGTGCAGGACTTGAAATTAGAGACGAGTACTTCCACGTGGTGAGTACTGTGTGAGTCTCAATCTGTGTATGAGACAAAGGATAAAGAGAAGTACTCGTCCATGGTATCAGTTGAGGACTCGCGTGTGTGATGAATACGTTCTTAATATTACCTTCCGTGATATAATTCCGTGTGACGCTAGATTCAAACTCTTATAGAGAAGCAAGGTGAATCGGCCGTCTATCCAGCAACGCCACTTGGCTTGCATTGCACAGGAAGACGTGCGTATATCTCCAGAATTCATAGTAGGAAAGTAGAATTACGAAGTGGGGCAGTGTCGTGTGAAACTGGGATAAATATTAATTGAAGTGGGAAGGCTGAAAGTGATAGTGTTGTGACTATTTAGTGTTTTATATTTCTTATTGCAGTGTGATGTATGTGATGTAGTTTGGGTATGTGTGGTTTGCATGGGAGAGTAGCAAGGTAGTTTCAAAAGATTAGTGGGTTATGCTTGTTCCTTCGGTACCGCTCGGTCTGGAGGAAAGTTTCGTGATGATGATTGTGAGAGTCGAAGTGTGAGGTATAATAAAAGATCCACCATCCTATCCAGAAAGTGCACTGTAGCGTTAAATAATTACGAGACCATAATATAGAGATACACCAATGTAAAGCCATGCCCATTGGGCGGAATTTCTCATGTGATATTGTTGTAGGTTATAGAATTTGTGTGTTTAAGTTAGAGAATTTATCGGAATAAATAGGATAGTGAAAAGAAAAAGATTGGTGGACTTTTCCTTCGAATTGTATGTTGTCATAATGTCCCAAATATATAATGTGTGCGCCATTCATATTCAGTGCGGTGGCCACGTGTTAACAAAAGCCGTTAAATGAAAAAAGAAAGAAAATGTGGTATTGCCAGTGCGTAGTGTACAGTCAGAGTTCTGTAAATTACTGATAGTCAGATGCGTGTTTCCGTTGCGTATTAATCATATAGGAGGATAACTTGTAACTTAAGTGTGAGCACTAGAGTTCATGTTACTCGATAAATAAGAATGAATCCACTCGCTTGGCAGACCACTCAACTTGCAGGCCTGACTGCTTGATGCCACAGTATGAGCAAGGCATGTGGGTGCCTCTCAGGGTTATTAGTAGGCCATTTGCGGCCATTCAAGGACTTCATTCCCTCAAACTACGATGAAATTTTTGTGGATAAAAATATGGGATGTAACTGGGCCACAGCTGTTCGCGATTGGTTTGAAGAACATTCTGGATAATTAGAACGGAAGATTTGGTCACCCAGGTCGTCCGACACTAATCTCACAGAACATTTATAAGATGTAGTCGAGAGGTCAGTTCATGCACAAAGTCATGCACCGGCAACACTTTCGCAATTATGGACGGCTATAGAGGCAGCATGGCTCAATATTTTCGCAGGGGACTTTCAACAAGTTATTCACTCCATACCATGTCGAGACGCTGCACTACGCCGGGCGAAAGGGATCCGACACCATATTAGGAGAAATCTCATGACTTTTGTCACCTCAGTGTCATTTCGGTAACGAGTTACACGATTAAGACAAACAAGAGGAAACATATTAAATTCACGGTATTAGCGATCCATGTCCTTACAGGATAATTTTTGTATCGCTCAAATACAGGATACCCCCAAATGTATAGTGTGTACCTTTAAATCGCTGGCGAGCACGTGGCACTATGCGTCCGGCGCCGCTACACGGATAGCCGGCGACTTGTCCGGGAGAACGCAGCGCGGAGTTGCGGCGTCTTTACGAGCGTTTATTCAAAGCAAGGACGCTCGAGGCAGCGCGCCGGCCGGACAAGAAAGGAAAGAAAAAAAATGCGACGCGGGACGCCGACGCGGCAGCCCAGCCTCACGCAGCGGCGCTGGCCGGCCGAGTAGCACTACCGGCGTACCAGCGCTTGCGCGTCTGAGTGCGTGCCCTGGCCGCGCGTGCATCTGGCACCGCGTGCCAGACAGCGTGTTTGCGAATCTCGGGGCACGCCAGTCTGGAGCTTCACCACGATTGTCAGACGAACTAATGTCCGTCTGCACTCACAACAAACCATGTTACACTGCCTGACAATTGCTGAGGGAGAGAGATATTGTTGGACAGCAACAATCACAGCAGTGTTGCCAATTTAGCGACTCTGTCGCTAGAAATGGCGCCTTTTGCCTTCGTCTTAGCGACAAAAAAAACTTTTTAGCGACAAAAATTATTTAGCGACTTATCTAGCGCCTTCAGGAGTACTGACGGCTTTTGAAGTACAAATCAAAACTTTTTTGGGCCAGTATTTTCATTAACAAAAATAAGATTTTAACTATAGAGTGGGTACTACACTGACTTTGTTCTAGATTTACTAAGTTAAATGAAGTTCGTAGCAGATCATGTAGCATTGTTCAGCATTTAGTAAACCTGAATGTGTGAACTGCCTACAGAGTAAGAAAACCTTGACTGTAGAACAATTCATTATTCATTACCCACTAGCCTGTTATCGTCGATAGCGTATCGATCTATAATTCTTCAACTTTTGAACTCGCTTTATTTTTGGATTTGACAAAAAAACATACGTAATATTGTTGTTGTGGTCTTCAGTCCTGAGTCTGGTTTGATTCAGCTCTCCATGCTACTCTATCCTGTGCAAGCTTCTTCATCTCCCAGTACTTACTGCAACCTACGTCCTTCTGAATCTGCTTAGTGTATTCATCTCTTGGTCTCCCTCTACGATTTTTACCCTCCACACTGCCCTCCAATGCTAAATTGGTGATCCCTTGATGCCTCAGAATATGTCCTACCAACCGGTCCCTTCTTCTTGTCAAGTTGTGCCACAAACTCCTCTTCTCCCCAATTCTAATCAATACCTCCTCATTAATTATGTTATCTACCCATCTAATCTTCAGCTTTTTTCTGTAGCACCACGTTTGGAAAGATTCTATTCTCTTCTTGTCCAAACTATTTATCGTCCATGTTTCACTTCCATACATGGCTACGCTCCATACAAATACTTTCAGAAACGACCTCCTGACACTTAAATCTATACTCGATGTTAACAAATTTCTTTTCTTGAGAAACGCTTTTCTTGCCATTGCCAGTCTACATTATATCCTCTCTACTTCGACCATCATCAGTTATTTTGCTCCCCAAGTAGCAAAACTCCTTTACTACTTTAAGTGTCTCATTTCCTAATCTAATTCCCTCAGCATCACCCGACTTAATTCGACATTCCATTATCCTCGTTTTGTTTTTGTTGATGTTCATCTTATATCCTCCTTTCAAGACACTGTCCATTCAATTCAACTGCTCTTCCAAGTCCTTTTTCTGTCTCTGACAGAATTACAATGTCATCGGCGAACCTCAAAGTTTTTATTTCCTGTCCGTGGATTTTAATACCTACTCCGAATTTTCTTTTGTTTTCTTTACTGCTTCCTCAATATACAGATTGAATAACATCGGAGAGAGGCTACGACCCTGTCTCACTCCCTTCCCAACCGCTTCTTCCCTTTCATGTCCCTCGACTCTTATAACTGCCATCTGGTTTCTGTACAAATTGTAAACAGCCTTTCCCTCCCTGTATTTTACCCGTGCCACCTTTAGAATTTGAAAGAGAGTATTCCAGTTAACATTGTCAAAAGCTTTCTCTAAGTCTACAAATGCTAGAAACGTAGGTTTGCCTTTCCTTAATCTTTCTTCTAAGATAAGTCGTAAGGTCAGTATTGCCTCACGTGTTCCAATATTTCTACAGAATCCAAACTGATCTTCCCCAAGGTTGGCTTCTACTAGTTTTTCCATTCGTCTGTAAATAATTCGCGTTGATATTTTGCAGCTGTGGCTTATTAAACTGATAGTTCGGTAATTTTCACATCTGTCAACATCTGCTTTCTTTGGGATTGGAATTATTATATTCTTCTTGAAGTCTGAGGGTATTTCGCCTGTCTCATACATCGTGCTCCCAGATGGTAGAGTTTTGTCAGGACCGGCTCTCCCAAGGCCGTCAGTAGTTCTAATGGAATGTTGTCTACTCCCGGGGCCTTGTTTCGACTCAGGTCTTTCAGTGCTCTGTCAAACTCTTCACGCAGTATTGTATCTTCCATTTCGTCTTCATCTACATTCTCTTCCATTTCCAGAATATTGTCCTCAAGTACGTCGCCCTTGTATAGACCCTCTATATACTCCTTCCACCTTTCTGCTTTCCCTTCGTTGCTTAGAACTGGGTTTCCATCTGAGATCTTGATATTCATGCAAGTGGTTCTGTTTTCTCCAAAGGTCTCTTTAATTTTCCTGTACGCAGTATCTATCTTACCCCTAGCGAGATAAGCCTCTACATCCTTACATTTGTCCTCTAGCCATCCCTGCTTAGTCATTTTGCACTTCCTGTCGATCTCATTTCTGAGACGTTTGTATTCCTTTTTGCCTGCTTCATTTACTGTATTTTTATATTTCCTCCTTTCGTCAATTAAATTCAATATCTCTTCTGTTACCCAAGTATTTCTACTAGCCCTCGTCTTTTTACCTACTTGATCCTCTGCTACCTTTACTACTTCATCCCTCAGAGCTACCCATTCTTCTTGTACTGTATTTCTTTCCCCCATTTGTGACAATTGTTCCCTTACGGTCTCCCTGAAACTCTGTACAACCTCTGGTTTAATCAGTTTGTCCAGATCCCATCTCCTTAAATTCCCACCTTTTTGCAGTTTCTTCAGTTTTAATCTACAGTTCATAACCAACAGATTGTGGTCAGAGTCCACATCTGCCCCTGAAAATGTCTTACAATTTAAAACCTGGTTCCTAAATCTCTGTCTTATCATTATATAATCTATCTGATACATTCTAGTATTTCCAGGATTCTTCCATGTGTACAACCTTCTTTTATGATTCATGAACCAAGTGTTAGCTATGATTAAGTTATGCACTGTACAAAATTCTACCAGGCGGCTTCCTCTTTGATTTCTTACCCCCAATCCATATTCACCTACGACGTTTCCTTCTCTCCCTTTTCCTACTTCCGAATTCCAGTCACCCATGACTATTAAATTATCGTCTCCCTTCACTACCTGAATAATTTCTTTTTTTCATCATACATTTCTTCAATTTCTTCATCTGCAGAGCTAGTTGGCATATAAATTTGTATTACTGTAGTAGGTGTGGGCTTCGTATCTATCTTGGCCACAATAATGCGTTCACTATGCTGTTTGTAGTAGCTTACCCGCATTCCTATTTCCCTATTCATTATTAAACCTACTCCTGCATTACCCCTATTTGATTTGGTGTTTATAACCCTGTATTCGCCCGACCAAAAGTCTTTTTCCTCCTTCCACCGAACTTCACTAATTCCCACTATATCTAACTTTAACCTATCCATTTCCCTTTTTAAATTTTCTATCCTACCTGCCCGATTAAGGGATCTGACATTCCACGCTCCGATCCGTAGAACGCCAGTTTTCTTTCTCCTGATTACGACGTCCTCTTGAGTAGTCCTCGCCCGGAGATCCGAATAGGGGACTATTTTACCTCCGGAATATTTTACCCAAGAGGACGCCATCATCATTTAACCATACAGTAAAGCTGCATGCCCTCGGGTAAAATTACGGCTGTTGTTTCCCATTGCTTTCAGCCGTTCGTAGTACCATCACAGCAAGGCCATTTTGGTTAGTGTTGAAAGGCCAGATCAGTCAATCATCCAGACTGTTGCCCCTGCAACTACTGAAAAGGCTGCTGCCCCTCTTCAGGAACCACACGTTTGTCTGGCCTCTCAACAGATAGCCCTTCGTTGTGGTTGCACCTACGGTACGGCTATCTGTATCGCTGAGGCACGCAAGCCTCCCCACCAACGGTAAGGTCCATGGTTCATTGGGGGGGGGGGGGGGGGGGTCACAAACATAAATAACTTTCATCATTGACAGAGGTCAGACTCCCAAAATAAAGGTTGATATCGGACTCAAAGGAACATGACCTCCTCGGACACTAAAGCACATTTTGCACATGTTATTCATGCTGGCTACCAAGCCGTACAGGAGCCCTTCGAGTATATTGTCACACTCTTCTCTCAAGGTGTTTTTCAGTTCTTACTCGTACAAGAAGGGGATATTCACCAAGAAACACGTCTTCAAGAGCATCCAGGCATGCGCTTTAGGGTTTAGGTTCATGGAATACGCAGGCCATTCCATACGTGCAATAACTTCACTTCTGGTACCTCAGCGGTGCTGTGTGGATAGGCATTATTGTCCATAAATAGACGGACATGAAGCAGAATAACTTCACTGCAATACTGCTGTGCTCGCGGAAGATATGCAGCGGTGTTCGTCCGTCGTACACAATGTCTGCCCACACCGTAATGCCTAGGCCACACCGACAACATTCATGAACATTCTGTAGTGTGTAAAGTGTTCCTCTCTCTGTCTCCATACTAACTTCTGGCTAGGATCACTTACCATTGTGAAATGGGATTCGTCGGAGAACATCACTCTGTAACATTCATGCTGATTCGAACCAATATGCTCCTTAAACTAACGAACTTCTTGTAGATGATGGCGTGGTTGAAGTGGAACGCATTTAACAGGGCTCCGAGCATACAAACCAGACTGATTTAATCGCGAAGAAATGGTTCTGGCAGAGACACGTGTACCGGTCTCAACTGCGAAGTTCGCAGCAACCTGCCCAGGAGTGAGATGTCTGTTCATTTTCGCCACTGGGTCTACGTATCGATCCTCGAGGGACTTCACTTCACGACCGAGAACAGCGTAGTTTGCATAGAGTTGTCAGTGCTAACAGACAAGTAACACTGCGTGAAATAACCGCGGATATCAATTTATGGACTTCGTGAGATCGTCTCACTTATTGCAATATTCGAACAGATTGTCCGTATGCAGAAATATATGACTAAATCCACATAGCATTTCCATCATCAGCGGACTTTTTTAATCGCAAGATGACGCATTACTGCGGCCACAGTAGGCACACTTTGACCGGCTTCTACCCTTACAAATGCTCGTCCATATGGAGTGTCACGCTAATCCATTCCACAACAGCCTTCGTCAAACACCACACTGCACGAACTACCGAATACCTTCAGTCACATATGTGAATACTGTCTGCGAAATGTGTTGCATATAGAGTTAGTAGTAAGGAAGTAACATATTAAAAGACCATGCATTATGCTGCAGTTCTTAATGCATTCAGTATCTGACGTCATCTGTCCTGAATATGTGTTGTGCGATGTTATAATTTTCCAGGTAAATACAATCGTACATGTGAAAATGCAATACGTATCGGGAATACAGTTAGCAGCAGAGAAGTAATCAATTAAAACGTCGTGCTTCATGTGGCAGTTTTACTAGACGAGCACTGAAAATTTTGTAAGCAAATTACTTTCTTCCCTTTCATAATTTTGTGAGGTTCATCAGCGAGAAAAAGTTTCATAAAAGTTTAAAATTGTGTGTAAAGTTTTTGCAAGTCTCCCATTCTCAAATACTCAATGACTTGCTCATCGTGGGTTACCCTACTTTCACGCTCCCAGTCCTACATTTTTGACAGGTAGATGGTTCTTACACATGCAAAGACGATTTCCAGACAGTAAATAATGTCTGTACCCAGTCTGATTGAAACAGGTCCATTGGTTTAGGAGGAGATGTGGAACATTAATACATACATACATACATTTTTATAATGCGAGGTCTGTTCGGAAATAAGTTCCGATCAGTCGCGAAATGATCTACCAGTCTGAAATTCCAATGAAGCTCTGCACAGATGTGTTGGGTAGTGTCTATAGCATTCCCATAGCATTCCCATCTATCAGAACCTGTCGCACTTTTCAGTTCTGAGAGAAGAGTGAGCACGTAAAGATGCCTAGATAATAGTGTCTCCCGCCAAGTATGATGGCCTGGTGAGAAATTTCATGATGCCATCGATCAGTGCCACCGGTTCCGCAGAAGCTCAGATGAATGTCTCGAAAAAGTTATACTCTCCCGCCGACCTGCGTCCAGGGCCCGAGGCACGTTTCGAGTAGCCATTCGCCTGGATGATGATGTATCCAAACCCTGACGTCGTGTAACAAGAAAAATGATTTACCCGACTAGACGAGGCTTCCCATCGATTCACGAGCGCTTGTTGATGATCCCGTCTCCAGCAGCGGTAACCGGCAGTGTCGTTGGATATGACTGGACGTACGTGCGTCCACTGTGGAGCCTCTTGTTCAACAACATGTGTTAACCGGCGTGCTGCGAAACACTTGTGCCTGCATCAACACTGCACCCCGCCGTCAGATCTGCCACAGATTGACGCCTATCGTATTCTGCAGACCGGGAAAGCCTCCAACTCGACGTCTGTGATGAGGCATGGACGACCAACAGTTTGTGGCCTACTCGCGGTATCCACTGCTTTCCATAGGCGTCGTCGGCAGTAGCATTCGAGTACGGTACCACCTTTGCCGTTTCCAAGATACTCGATTGCAGACGTCGGATTGTAACGATGTTCCCTTTGTCAAAGTCCCTTGTGTCCTTCCAGCAAACTTCATCCAACGACACAACGGTGTGTCGAAGTTGTAGGCGCCGGCGCCTGCCCATAGGCCACCCGTTCGGCAGCAAACGTGACTGTAGGCTGATGGAATGCAGGCAGTACGTCTTGAAATGTTTTCTGCTGTGCAGTGATCGCGACTGATTAACACGATCGCCTGTGGAGAAGTTGGAGCTGTCTGCTGCGTAGACAGGCCTTGTCTGCATCTACACTCCTGGAAATTGAAATAAGAACACCGTGAATTCATTGTCCCAGGAAGGGGAAACTTTATTGACACATTCCTGGGGTCAGATACATCACATGATCACACTGACAGAACCACAGGCACATAGACACAGGCAACAGAGCATGCACAATGTCGGCACTAGTACAGTGTATATCCACCTTTCGCAGCAATGCAGGCTGCTATTCTCCCATGGAGACGATCGTAGAGATGCTGGATGTAGTCCTGTGGAACGGCTTGCCATGCCATTTCCACCTGGCGCCTCAGTTGGACCAGCGTTCGTGCTGGACGTGCAGACCGCGTGAGACGACGCTTCATCCAGTCCCAAACATGCTCAATGGGGGACAGATCCGGAGATCTTGCTGGCCAGGGTAGTTGACTTACACCTTCTAGAGCACGTTGGGTGGCACGGGATACATGCGGACGTGCATTGTCCTGTTGGAACAGCAAGTTCCCTTGCCGGTCTAGGAATGGTAGAACGATGGGTTCGATGACGGTTTGGATGTACCGTGCACTATTCAGTGTCCCCTCGACGATCACCAGTGGTGTACGGCCAGCGTAGGAGATCGCTCCCCACACCATGATGCCGGGTGTTGGCCCTGTGTGCCTCGGTCGTATGCAGTCCTGATTGTGGCGCTCACCTGCACGGCGCCAAACACGCATACGAAGATCATTGGCACCAAGGCAGAAGCGACTCTCATCGCTGAAGACGACACGTCTCCATTCGTCCCTCCATTCACGCCTGTCGCGACACCACTGGAGGCGGGCTGCACGATGTTGGGGCGTGAGCGGAAGACGGCCTAACGGTATGCGGGACCGTAGCCCAGCTTCATGGAGACGGTTGCGAATGGTCCTCGCCGATACCCCAGGAGCAACAGTGTCCCTAATTTGCTGGGAAGTGGCGGTGCGGTCCCCTACGGCTCTGCGTAGGATCCTACGGTCTTGGCGTGCATCCGTGCGTCGCTGCGGTCCGGTCCCAGGTCGACGGGCACGTGCACCTTCCGCCGACCACTGGCGACAACATCGATGTACTGTGGAGACCTCACGCCCCACGTGTTGAGCAATTCGGCGGTACGTCCACCCGGCCTCCCGCATGCCCACTATACGCCCTCGCTCAAAGTCCGTCAACTGCACATACGGTTCACGTCCACGCTGTCGCGGCATGCTACCAGTGTTAAAGACTGCGATGGAGCTCCGTATGCCACGGCAAACTGGCTGACACTGACGGCGGCGGTGCACAAATGCTGCGCAGCTAGCGCCATTCGACGGCCAACACCGCGGTTCCTGGTGTGTCCGCTGGGCCGTGTATGTGATCATTGCTTGTACAGCCCTCTCGCAGTGTCCGGAGCAAGTATGGTGGGTCTGACACACCGGTGTCAATGTGTTCTTTTTTCCATTTCCAGGAGTGTATATACATACTCCACAAGCCAACTTACAGAGCATGGCGGATGGTACCAGGTGCAACTACTAGTGTCCTATGACTGTGATGCTCTCTTGCATTGGTGGATGACGGTTTTGGATACTGATTTCCATCTGCATTTTATATTTCTGCTGCATATCGAAAAGTAATCGAAACTTTAGGGGGATCCAAGAGAAAAACTGTGGATGGAGTCCCATGTCTGAAACGTCATCCACCGAGGAAACAGAGCATTGCTCTCACAGGAGACAAGTCTCTTCTAAGCAACAGTTATCTCCATCTTCTTCATTGGCGATCGTGTAATCGGTCGCGATCCCTGAATAACGAAGGACAGCGCGAGATGTTCCGCCTGCTGTCCGTCAGTGCGCAAGGTCACGTCTGCTACCGAAGGACTGGCCAAGTGGCGGCCGCCATAGCCAATCTTATCCTCGATTTGTTATTCAAGACTTTGTGTACAACCCCTCGAAGTTTGTTGCAACGTTTCTGGGACATACTGGAGAACGGTCGCTATTAAACGCCACAGAGTGTATCTAAGACTCGCATTAACATAGCGCTTTCATAAAGGACCTGAAACGCTAAGGTAAAATACTCATTTTCCGTAATTAATCTTCGCTTATTTTCCCCTTAGTAGTGTGCATATACAACGCATGCTACGTGATTGGTTACATGCCAACATTGAGCGGGAGGTAAACAAATAAATTCCTGTCTGCCAGTAGTTAAATATGACAGGTCACGAAGGCTTGTCAGTGTGAGAAAGAAGAAAACTATAAAATACTGAACGAAAGCGCAAAGATCAAGACGTGATTCCCGCGCTAGGAACGAAGCCAGCAGAGATCGAAAGAGCTAGCGCGTTGTTGTGTCGCCTCGATCCCTGTTAACATTTGTACGAAGTGAAAACGAGCCCTTTTGCGAACAGAGAACCTAATCACGTGAAACGGGTGTCGAAGAGGTCACAAAATTTGACTTTTAAGCGCGCAATAACAATTTGTAATAGCGCGGCCCAAACAGGGGAAACAATGCGAGCCGGCGCAGAGCAACACTGGACTCGCATATAAGCGGAAAGGGGTGCGAATCTCTGTCCGGTCATCGTTATTTACGTTTTCTGTGTTTTCCCAAATTCGCTCAAGGTGAATGCAAAGATGGTTTACTCGAAAAATACACATCCATTTCCTTGGCCCATCCCTATCCAATCGAAACTTGTTCACGTCTCTATTGACGCCATCCACACGACCACAGCCAGAATCTCTTTCTCCTTCCCTCATTTCTTTCTTAGCTTATTAAGGCCGCTTTTCAGTGCCTCATAAATGGGCCATCGCTCTTCTGTGACTCTCAGTAGTGGACTACCGCCATCGGTATGGCAGAAGCGCCATTAGGCCATCGCTGGCGGAACATCGCTTCCATTAGCAACCTTAACACGACATCACTCGATGGCGCTGCTGGCCGGCCAAGCAAAGAGTAACGCTGCATGTCAGCAGTCGATTCGTGACGTAATTGTTTACAGTGCGTTTGTTGTGACACACATCTCACGCCACTGCTGTTTTCTGCGGCTCTTCACCTGATGTAAGTAGTCTGCATATGGCAGTTTCAAGTCGAGGACAATTTCTGTAGATTCAGCGTGCTTAGCTAAAACGTCAAATTCCTCATTTTATGTTATGCCAAAACAGTGCGTTGTTGCTGCTTTATTCTTTGTTAAATAAAATCTAATTTATGTTTCCGATCGTTTATTCTGATTATCTGAAAAGTTATGAATATAATAAATGGGTTTCATCAAATTATTAATTCAAAATTAATTGCTGAACTAATGACATTAAACGAATCTTCCCTGGCAATATGAGGCCAATGATGGCTTGTCTGAGCGGAGAACTGTCGTCTCGTGGGTGCGGAGAATTTTTCCGAATCATGGATCGATCTGTGTATATAATAGAAATGTCCTGACTGACTAACTGACTGACTGACTCATCATTGTCCACTCCAGATCGCTAAGGAAAAAACTTGAAATTTGGAAAGGATATTGATGTTATAGTTTATGCATCGTTTAAGAATTTTTCGAAAATTCCACCGCTGTACGGGTGGAATTGGGATTTAAAGGATTTTTCCAAAATATGTTGCTATTAAGACAATTTTTAAGCTAGAACTAAGAAAATTGGTATTTGGTTTCTCGGTCAGAAAGAAATAAATGTTTTAGCATTTTGGTATATTTAACCCCTATGGTGGTGAAACAGTAGGTGAAAGTTTTTTTTTAACAAAGCGTTATTAAAGAAATACTAAAGTATTTTTAAAGCTACATGAATACAAACTGGTATTTGAATTCTCGGTTAGAAACAAAAAAATACTTGTTTCATTCAAATGGCTCTGAGCACTATGCGACTTAACTTCTGAGGCCCTAAGTCGCCTAGAACTTAGAGCTAATTAAACCTAACTAACCTAAAGACATCACACACATCCATGCCCTAGGCAGGATTCGAACCTGCGACCGTAGCGGTCGCTCTGTTCCAGACTGTAGAGCCTAGAACCGCACAGCCACTCCGACCGGCACTTGTTTCATTGTTTTTGTAAATTCAACCCCTAAGAGAGTTAAAAAAGGGGTGAAAATTTTTATGAAAACATTTATAAAACTAAATCTGTATATGTATTTGGCTTCTCGGTTATAAGTAAAAAAAAAAAAAAAAAATACTTGTTTCACAGCTAATGGAAACTCAACTTCTAAGGGGGTGAAATAGGGTACGAAAATTTTTATGAAAGTGTTTTGTTATATTAAATAGTTTTAAAGCTCAGTCTACGAAAATCTGTATTTGAGTTCTAAAGAAATATGTGTTACGAAATGAAAGTATCTATGGAAGTGTCTCCAAAAGAACTTAAAACAGGCAGGATTAAAAAATGACTCAGACTTCACCTACCAGAATCGTATTATGGTCGGAATTATATTCGGTTAATACCTTGCTTCCATCGCCTTAACTAAAATTTGCAATTTGTCAACAACATAGAAATTTAAAAAAAAGAAGAACTTTGCAGACTATACAGCCTACTGAGCAACGCAGCGAGCACTAAGCTACTTATTCGTAATACTGTAATTTGCAAGATAGTGGAATTCTGCAGAGCCGTTTTTCAAGTCCCGGTTACCTTGAGGCGCAAGCTTACCAGACCTTCCTTCCCACCGTCGCAGAGTTGGCGAGAAGGCACCACTTCAGTCCCAACTACACCCGGAGTAGGAGACCAGGCTATCACTTAGCTTTATGAAATTCTAAGTGGTCACCCTTTCTAGGTTGGCTACGGGGCCCGCTTTCTGCCGGAGGCGCCTACCGCATTGTATTGACCGAACTGATAAAAGTGACGAGAGACGCTTTCGCTACCCCAGTCGGCCGCACTCTTTTGTCGGAGCCATTTCGTGATAGCACTAGTGGGGGTGTCGAAGGCATTTTCATGTCTGTGCGCATACTTAGGAAATATGTCTGATAGCTCGTGTTAGCACTACCGTTGCTCAGTAAAATATTCACCGCTATTTCGGTCGTGATTTCCTAGTGATACTTCAGGTAGCATCTCGATCGTTAGATATGATGAAGCTATCGACGCTGCTGCTATAAGTTAGCTCGTTCTGTTCCTCCCTGGGCTTCGTTCAGCGCAGATCTCTTGACCACCTCCAACGTGATTATCTGTTTGCACACTCTATCTCTAAAAAGAGGCAGGACGAGTTATTCATGCTCTGTTTCACGAGTTCAGTGATTCCAATCATTTTACCTTGGCCTGCAGCAAGACGTTTTCGTGCCACATTGCTGCTTAAATTGTGTCTGGAGTACCCGCAAATAGAATTAACAGCCTACCTCGCATTTCATGAGTTTTATGAGTCGATATATCTGACTTTTCATCACCTCTGTCTGTCTTCTGGTCTGCAGAATTTCCCTGTTGCCTCATTTCAAAAGCTTTATTTAGCTACCAGAAACCACTGCTAGACCATACCGAGTAATTAAACACTAATGCCGCGGCAACATAAAATTATCAGGTGATTCTGAGTATTCCAGCTAACAAGGAATCAGCGGCAGTGGTTTAGTTAATTAAACTTCACACTCGAAATCGTCATTCCATTTCAATTTCATTTAAAATCATCGCCACCAAGTCTACACCATGCATGCACCCCGTAGATCGTCAGTGTTCTCATCTGTGTGTGTGTGTCACAACGTAAGTTGATCGATTACAACGAGCCCAAAGTCGGAAATAGCCACTCTGAACTTTTTGCCAGACATAGACTCCTTGATAATATTGCACTAGCCAATATCCACCCGCAAAGGCAAAGGAATAGTAGCGATATTACGCTGTCGCTTTATTAGGCGCAAACATAGAACAGCAGTGCAGTGCTTCCGTTGTCGGTGTGCCCAGTCAAAATGGGTCGCTCTGGCTGTATTCTCTTGCCGTACCCGAGACAGTCCAATGTGAGTAGAAGGTCTTACAAAAAAGTCAGTACTCACCAGATGAGGCAGTTTGTCGCGCTGCAGTTGCGCTACCGCGTGGCCCTCCTGTCCCTGTGAAAAGTGAAACGGGAGATTAAGTCTGTGCAAAAGTGCACGCACGCATGAACCCACGCACACATAGGCTGAAGTTTTCTAACAAAGGTGACAGCTCAGAGCCACATCTTATTTCTCACTCTGCAACAGCTTCTGTCATGTGATATTTTTAACACAAAAGTGTGGCCTACTGTGGAATTGTCTCCCAATAAAAAACAACTCGAAATGAAAATAACATTATAAAAAAGAATGTTTCTGTGTATCACTTCTCCTCCTAAACCACTGGACCGGTTTCAACCACACTTGGTCCAAATATTACATATTACTTACTGTCTTGAAAGAATGGCTGTGGGGTAAGAACCATTTAGCTGTCAAAGCGCTGGGGACGGGGAGGGGAGGGGAGGGGGGGGGGGATTGTAAAAGAAGTGTAGCCCATGACTCGCAAACTCTCAGACCTTAATCATCCAGTATTTGAGCAAGAGAGCCCTCAGATACTTGCAACAAAGTGTACACATAATCTTAATCCATTACGTAACTTTTTCTCGCTGACAAACTCCACAAAGTGATGAAACGAAAAAAAGATTATCGCTTGCTATATTTTCTCTGTTCACGCAGCAAAATTGCTGCATCAGGCAAGCTGTTTTAATTTAAATACGTATAGTATAGGAGGTACGACGTCGTGAACACTGAGATACGTAAAAACTGCCGCATCGTGTATGACGTTTTAATGCATTCCTTCTTTACTATTGACTCTATTCTCAACATAATTCGCAGACAGTATCCACATATACCACTGGATGTACCTGCAAAATTATATCACTGTACAGCACATAGTTCAGGGAACATGACGTCATAGGCATTGGGCTGCGTGAAAATGAAACTGCAGGACGTCGTACCTTCGCTAGAGATAAGGTGAAATATGTGCACAAGTACGTGGGAAATATGTTAAATACAGCCGGCCGGTGTGGCCGTGCGGTTATATGCGCTGCAGTCTGGAACCGCGTGACCGCTACGGTCGCAGGTTCGAATCCTGCCTCGGGCATGGATGTGTGTGATGTCCTTAGGTTAGTTAGGTTTAAGTAGTTCTAAGTTCTAGGCGACTGATGACCTCAGATGTTAAGTCCCATAGTGCTAAGAGCCATTGGAACCATTTTTTGTTAAATACATGTGAACTGCATCGGCAAAGCCAAGGGCAAAAAGCTGCTACTAAACACCCGGATCGATTTCAGCCAAAATTGGTACACATATTGGTTATTGTCTGGAAAGAGATACTGTGTGGAGAAGAGCTACCAGCGTGCTATTGGAGTGGGGTCATAACACGGAGAGAGAAGATGAGGAGGAGGACATGGACAGAAAGGGGGAAGGAGAGGGTGGACACAGGTAGGGGCGTGATGGAGATGGGCAAAGAGATAGGAAGGAGGAAATGGAATGGGATGAGATGGATGGAGAGTGTGGGGGAAGACAAGATGGACAGAGAGAATGAGGAGGAGGAGATGGAGGTGTGTGTGGAGGTGAATGTTGATAGAGAGAGAAGGAGGAAGAGGTGGACAGAGAGAGGGAGAAGGAGGAGATAAGGAGTAAGAGGAGATGGCCAGAGAAAGGATGAGGAGCAGCTGGACAGAGTGAGGGGGGAAGGTGCAGACAGAAAGAGAGAGGAAGAGGAGCTAATAGTCAGGGAGAAGGGTAGGAGGGGGTGGACACAGAGTGGAGGGAAAAGGAGATGTACAGAGTGGAAAGAAGATGGTGTAACAACAGACTGGAGTAAATAATATCCATGCAATGCTGGGTACTCAACTAATGTACGATGAAAATTGAATGTCTTTATTGGTCACTTACACCATGACGGTAGCATTCATAAAATAAACGAAAATTGTAAAAAAAAGGCACCCATTCTTTCAGTCATTCATTCATTCATCGTGCTCCATAGAATCAACAAGAAAGATGATATCCAAGAAATTGGGAGAAATAAAGGTAAACATTAACAAACACAAGCGTATCTCAGCAATTTAATATGTCCCCTGCATTAAGGGTAAATGGAAATGTCGTGTGAGTGGGGTCTCCCGTCGGGTAGACCGTTCGCCCGGTGCAAGTCTTTCGATTTGACGCCACTTCGGCGACTTGCGCGTCGATGGGGATGAAATGACGATGATGAGGACAACACAACACCCAGTCCGTGAGCGGAGAAAATCTCCGACCCAGCTGGGAATCGAACGTGGGCCCTTAGGATTGACATTCGGTTGCGATGACCACTCAGTTACCGGGGGCGGACTGCACTAAGGTACACTACCAGTATACTGACTAATGCTACTCATGCTTAAGTCATCTAAATTTAACCAAGGATATTAGAAAGAAAGATGCTACGTTGAAAAAAAAATTGCTGCTACCTCAGTTACACTAAATATTTGCTGTTTATCACCTATTAGTAACTTAATACTTTACTTTTGTGTCTACATCTACGCCATTACTCTGACATTCATACCTAGATGTTAGGCAGAGGGTTCACAGAATCAATTTCAGACTACTTCTTGAGAGTTGTAGTAGCGCATGGAGAAAATGAACACCTAAATCTTTCTGTGCGTGCTCTGAGTTTCCCTATTTTATCACGATGGTCATTTCTCTCTTTGTAGGTGGGTGTCAACAAAATATTTTACCATTCAGCCGACGAAGCTCCTGATTTAAAGCTTGTGGAAAAATCTCGCATCAACCAGAAACGGTTTTTTTAATGATTGCCACTCCAACTGTTGAATCATGTCTTTGAAACTCTCTCCCCCATTTTCCCAATAATATAAAACGTGCTGCACTTCTTCGAAATGTTTTATTGTGCTCCGTCAATCCTATCTTGGCCGGCCGGTGTGACCGAGCGGTTCTAGGCGCTACGATCTGGAACCGCGCGAGCGCTACGGTCGCAGGTTCGAATCCTGCCTCGGGTATGGATGTGTGTCATGTCCTTAGGTTAGCTAGGTTTAAATAGTTCTAAGTTCTAGGGGACTGATGACCTCAGAACTTAGATCCCATAGTGCTCAGAGCCATTTTTTAATCCTATCTTGTAAAGACATTACTCCAGAAGAGGACGAACAAAAGTAATAGGGTGCGAACAGACCTGTTGCACCTCCAACGTGTTCACCAGTAGAACGAAATTTTTGATTCGCTTCCTCCACATTTCCTATGTGATGGTACTAATTTAACTTGTCTGTAACTGCAGTCCCTAGTTATTTAGTTGAATCGACCATCTTTAAATTTGTGTTATTTCTCGTGTAACAGAAATTTCAATAAACGGAATTTTTTAGTAGTTTACTCACATGTTTAGTGTCAACAACCACTTCTCGCATCTTGCAGACATCTTGTGTAAAACATTTTGCAATTCGTTTTCCTCTTATGATTGCCTTACTAGACAGTAGACGACATTATCATCATCAAACAATTTAAGGGGAAATTGTACGTCCTATGCCGCCAATGTTAAATTATCGAATTTTGTGACCCATTATCTTGGAATCAACTTATAATTTTCCATAATTATTGAATGCATCTTTATAGATGCACTGAACTAGAATTATTACTAAAATCGTATTGTGGAGCAAGTTATCTTTTTGTTTTTCAAACACTTAATTTTTTGACAGAATTTTGTAAATAAATGAACATAAAAAGAAAACAACTCACAATATTTTAATTATTCTAGTTCCATATGTGTTGAATCTCGCACTTCGCATGCTGGCTTAGCCAGGGGGCGTGTCTCCTCCAACAGTACTTTTTTAGAAATCGATTCATCTACTGCAAACAATGTAGTTGAGAGATACTGAGGTTTAAAACTGGTTTTATTACAAATCCTTATAGAGACCTATATATGTGCGTCTTTTATGGACTAGTATTGCCCTGGCCCATAGTCTGTGTCTTCTTCAGTGTCACAACATCCCAGTGCTTGCCTCCTCCTTTTCTTCCTTGCTTCTTTTGTCATTTGCTGAGCAACAAATTCTGCTACACGTACATGACGCTCATCCAGTTCCCGCAGTTCTTTAGCTGTGTTCTGTGCAAATCTTACCTCTAACTTCTCCAGAACCTAAAGTCTTTCGTTGTTCCCACCAGCAAAACTTATTACAGCATCAGACACTGCTAACTTAAGAGTTATAAGGCCAACAAATACATTTTTAGGCACACAGCACCACACAACATTATTGAAGGACTTACTCACATTCTGGGTCTTCCCATGTAAACACTTCTTTAGTAGCTCAGGATTTGCCAAATCTCTCCATTAGTGCCAAAGGAAGAGAATGTTTATATGTAAATAAGTTACTTTCCTTTTCGATCCACCAGGGGGCGTGGTCACTTCAGAAACTTTATCGTGGTTTCCTTCACTGCTAGCACACGTGTTTTCAGCTACTTCAGAAGAAAATGCAGGTCTCACATATCTGTTACCCGCAAATTTGCTTTTCTTGAAGTTACTTTTAAGCTTAGTCATTTTATTTATGTATAAAAAGCAATAGAAGTTAGCTTATTACAAAAGTAGCCAATAATCACACTAATTTCAACGAAAACTAGTATCAGAAACCAAGGACTGATCTGTTTATCCGTAATGCCAACTTCAGAGATGTAGCAGTAGGCACAAACTAAAGCTATTCACAGCCTTCTAGGCTGTATAGTTCTCAAGATATGACTGCTCAACTCTGGCAGTATATGCATAGCCGCGAAATTTGACAGTTACATGTGAACATTCAAAATATTCCAGAATGAGATTTTCACTCTGCAGCGGAGTGTGCGCTGATATGAAACTTCCTGGCAGATTAAAACTGTGTGCCCGACCGAGACTCGAACTCGGGACCTTTGTCTTTCGCGGGGAAGTGCTCTACCAACTGAGCTACCGAAGCACGACTCACGCCCGGTACTCACAGCTTTACTTCTGCCAGTACCTCGTCTCCTACCTTCCAAACTTTACAGGAGCTCTCCTGCGAACCTTGCAGAACTAGCACTCCTGAAAGAAAGGATATTGCGGAGACATGGCTTAGCCACAGCCTGGAAGGTAGGAGACGAGGTACTGGCAGAAGTAAAGCTGTGAGTACCGGGCGTGAGTCGTGCTTCGGTAGCTCAGTTGGTAGAGCACTTGCCCGCGAAAGGCAAAGGTCCCGAGTTCGAGTCTCGGTCGGGCACACAGTTTTAATCTGCCAGGAAGATTCAAAATATTATTTGAAGTTCTCACAATTGTCTGAGTTTAATGTATTATACACCAAAATGTTCAGGAAAGTCCAAAGTACATTATGGAGAAAATGTCAAATTTCAAGTAATTTCACGTACAACATCCCCTTAAGAGGGCTGCTTAGATTGCCTCCTAAATTGTTTATCTAGATTACCAACAGCAGATGGTCTGTGACACTTCGCTGGAGAATCCATATTATCACTTCCGTTTCACTAAATGACTTCCCTTCAGTTACAACGAGCTGTGAACTTCCTGGTTAGGAAATCACCAAATCAGTCGCACAACCGAGACGGTACTCCACGGGTACGGAACTTCATTAGAAGCTGCTTGTGCGGAATGATGTCAAGAACACCTCTGGAAATCTAGAAATATGTACAGTCAACACGAGATCCGCTTTCGATAGCACTCATTACATTTTGGGGGGGTTGATAATATTCCTGTTTGAAAGAAAATACATTGCTGGCTACCCAAAATGCAACACACTGAAGAGGGCATCGAAATCAGGTGAAATTTATATAATTCTGCAGGTGAAATATGCAACATGCGTGTGTAGTGACGAGAGACGCACATGATTAGCATTTCAGCGCAGGCGCGCAGGCGCCCCCTATCGCCAGCTGCAAGCGCTATGTAGAGCTGGAACAGACGGCCGTGTGGGCATACTGGAATTTATGTATCGTGCGGTTGTTTTGCGTAAGCAGCTTCAGGATGGCTCGTAGAAGACAGCGGGCGTCTCTCGAGCACGTTTCAGAGTTCGACTGAGGAAGAATAGTTGCCCATAGAGATTGCCGTTTTTCCTTCTGAGAAACTAGTGGTTGTATCGCACGGAACCAAGCAACTGGGATGCGGATCTGTAATCGCTGGATGCAGGAGGGAGCGAAGGACCGACGGGACCGATTGCACCCACCTCGTTGAACCACTAACCTTGATGACAAGCGGTTTCGCAGTTCGGAATCTCCGTTTTCATTCTCTACACTGTTTAGTCATTAATTTTGCAGATTAATCATCATAGCTATTACAAATCGTATGTTTTTAGTTTAGGTAGCACCTCCAACTACATGTGGCAAGAGCAAGCCATTGGTGTTTATTTTCCCGTAAACAGCAAGTCAGGTGTTGAACTGTAGACACGTGGACGCAAAATGGCCAGTCTATACTGACAGGCGTAGTCTATTTAGTGCTGCAGTCAGGATCGTGCGACAAACATCAGGTAGTGAATTAGGTGACGTGTCTGAGGCAAGACTGTTTGACGCAGAGAAAAAAAAACAATCAACACAATAAAGTGTGTATGTATTAGGGTACCACATGTAACAATATCTGCACTTGTAACCGTTACATCCTGTGTACGTAAACCATTAATCAAACAGGATCAGACGCACTATAACACAGTTCGCTGACGGTGTTGCTGTCTCGTGGAAAGTATATGTGTTGTCTGATCACAAGGAAACGCAGAAAAATGCAGACGGAACTTCCACCTGGTGTAATGAAAAGCAGCTCAACTTAAAAGCGGATAAATGAAAAATAATGCTCACGATTATCAAAAGGACCCTACATTATCTGTTCACTATATGAGTGTCGAACGTCGTGAGCACATAACTGACGCACTAGAGAGCCACGTGAGGAGAGATGTACTAAGAATACTAGTGTGCTAGTATGTCTTCATTGCCGGCCGAAGTGGCCGTGCGGTTAAAGGCGCTGCAGTCTGGAACCGCAAGACCGCTACGATCGCAGTTTCGAATCCTGCCTCGGGCATGGATGTTTGTGATGTCCTTAGGTTAGTTAGGTTTAACTAGTTCTAAGTTCTAGGGGACTAATGACCTCAGCAGTTGAGTCCCATAGTGCTCAGAGCCATTTGAACCTTTTTTTTATGTCTTCATTGCATCCATATACTCGACCTACTATTCCATAATCAATTATTTTGTTGAATGACTACCAGAAATAAACTCTTTTCCGGAAATGCTTTTCTTGTTATAACCCCTCTTCATTTAATAACCACAGTACTTTGGCCATCGTCAGTTGTTTTGACACAAACACAGCGTAATTGTATAATGAAACAACTACATCAAAAAGGCATTTCGTTCACGAGCAAATTTAGATTTTTTATCACCCTACAAATAAATTAAATCAACTGTGCATAAATGAAATGGGAGAACCATCTGAGGTCTCGGAGGATATGGCTATCCTACTGGGTGCCAGCTATCGTCCTTTACACAAACTGCTGACTATATATTCCTGCATTGCGCAGAATTTTTCTAATCGTGCTCCTCCTTGTATGGAAATTCTCTTCACACATGAACAGCCTCATCTAGTTATGTTCTTCAAACATATCAACAATCGTAACAGCGGTGTTACTCTTCCCTGAGATACAATCGCCGCTGTATTCCTTTCAGAAAATATACCAGGAGGATCCAGCCTGCTAATGTGTTTTCATTCTGCCCTAGGGCGACCATACGATAGTCTGCCAGATAACGGGGGGACAGGGTCTAGATTTTTTATCACCATACAAAGAAATTAAATCAACTGTGCGTAAATGAAATATTTGTAATATTTTGTAAAATAAACAGCGACTTGTAAGTAGCCATAAAAAAGTTCCGACATTGTTAAAAATCTGCGTAATACCGACTTTTCAATCGTTTCCATGAAAGGAAAAACACCTGACTACACAATAATTTTTCGTTTCCCTGAGAGATGGGGAGCCCCGCTCACCCCCGGATATTGGTGTCCTTGATTCCATCCGCGTAGTCGGCCTGATTTTTTTGTAAACGAGCATTTTGTGGACTGATCAGAGCGCCTACACTCAAGGTCCACTATGGATAGTAATGTCAGACACTTGTCGACAGGTCGCAACAACTGCTTCCCCGCTTTCATCTCAATAGATGGGACGGAATTTAATTGCCGACCATAGTCCCCTTTCTAGCGAGATAAACAGAGCCCTTTGTGTGAGCGGTATTCTGGTGACGAAGCACATATTTCACTTCTGCCCGTAGTTACTCTCCCATCCGCAGCGTATATAAATATTTCGTCGCCTCCCGTGTGAAGCTGCGGGCAGTAAAATTTTCCCTTTTCTCTCGACACGAGACGTCATGGTGCAGTTAGGATTCCGCCGCCGAGTCGGTATGCTCCCAGTCCAACCCCGTCTCGTGTCCCGAGATATTCCTCCTGTATCCCACCCTCCCCTGTTTCCCTCCACTCCTACCCGCCCTGTCAGCCCGCCTCCCCTTTTTTATTATTGCAGCAGTCGGCGTTTTTTACGAGGCAGAGATTTGGCCGAAGCGCCCTGGAAGGAATGAAGCCGTAAAACGACAGAAGCGTCGCGGCGGCCGCTGTCGTCTTCATCCTCCGGGACGGCCCGGAAGAGGCGGGGTAAGGTGGGGGGAGGGGGAAGCAGATGAAGCCCCGTGATTGGTCCGCCCCCTGCGTCTTTTATTCATAAGCCGAACTGCTCGGGGGGCGGTGTCACAGCTGCGGGAAACGAGCCAAGTTTTCAGATCCCAGGAGGCTGTGCAGTGCATTCCGCACGCGGCATCCGTTCCTCCACTGATGGGCCGAAGCAGCAGAGCTTCATTGTCTCCTCCCTACTCACACAGCGTCTGTATCGAAAGTTAGTTTACTGGAAAATTTAAATTTGGCCATGACAAGTATCGGCTGGAGTCATGTATTACTAGAAAAGCTGCAGTGGCCTCCTTCACTGCGACAAACAGATTATTCTGAAACGTCAAATCACTATCTATGAAGAGAAATCGGCAGAAGCGTTGTTCTTGCCTTGTGTGGTACGTTTAAGTGAAACAAAGTAAAAGGATATTCGTACTATACTTCAAGTGAAATGAAATGACTGTGTGGCACTGATGGCTGGGAGGCCACATCTGGGAAAGTTCGGCCTCCGAGTTGCAAGTCTTATTTCGGCCGACGCCACATTGGGCGACTTGCGTGACGGTGATGGGGATGAGATGATGATGAGGACAACACGGCACTCACCCCAAGAGAGGAGAAAATCTCCAACCCGGCCGGGTACCGAACCCGGGTCCGCTGAATGGTAGGTAAACACGTTACGACTCAGGTAAGGAGACGGACACTATGCTTGATTTCCTGACTGAAGGAAAGGTTCTCTGGGCTTGAACTTAACAGACTTACTTGTCGCGGCTTTTGGAAGTTTTTGTGCAGCCAGTCCCACTACAAGATAGAGACTCCATGCCCGTATCGTGGATGGATGCCTGCGACACGATTGCAATAAATAGTCTAGTGGAATTTCCCACCGGACAACCGAACGCATTAACGTGTCTGCTTCCGGGACACACAAGAGCGGTGTACTGATCACATGTCTCTGCATACCCGCCTCTAGTGACGCCCATAGGCTGACGTTGACACCAGGGTTGGTCGGTACTGTTGAGCCTTCCGAGGCTGGAGTTTCTGGGACACATGAAGCAGTGCCGACCCAGGATCGTATCCACCCAGCTGATTAATGACGGCGTGCGGTTCCTGTCCTGCCTGCATACGGGTTTCAAGCGGTTTCCGCTATCCACAGAGGTAAATTCTGGTCTGTTTCCAAAGTGCTGCCTCAGTTACGAGATACGTGAACACGCGGGTGGGGGATAGAGTGGGAAGATGGCTGAAGGTAGCCTTAAAAAAATGCGCTTGGGAGTGGCGATCCAATCACTGATACAGGCTACGTGCGGATATGGTTTCTCCGTGTAATTTGAGAAGTCAGGTGTCAGTCCCGACTCGATACTGCCTGGATAAAGGGCACCGGAATGGAGTCCAGGGTTACATGGGTGGCAATTCTAGCAAAGAGGATTTTGAACATTTTATGTGAGAAGGGCTTAGATGTGATAGACTGATATGTTCTGTCGGTCTTTTGCATGACAAAAGTCGACCTCTACATGTTTTCTTCTTTTGTGCACAAACAGTGTACCCCGTAAATTTGGTCGTACCATTTTGTCACATATGTTCGTGGTGTCAGGTATTCCACAGAGTTTTGATATGAGATCCAGCAGCACTTTTTCGATGCTTTCATCTAGAATAGACGCTTTGGAACGCCCCTGTCATGACTCACCGTCAAGCTAAGATGGTGAATAAGTAACCACTGATGTCTCAAAAATAAGATCGACAGGAGGTGTAAAACGACTAAGCAGTAATGGATAGAAGACAAATGTAAGGATGTAGAAGCACATATCACTAGCGGTTAGATAGATATCCGCTACAGGGAAATTAGAGAGACCACCTGTATGAATATCAAGAGCTCAGATGGAAAACCAGTCCTAAGCAAACAAGAGAAAGTAGAAAGGTGTACTTGAGGGCAATATAATGGAAATGGAGGAGGACGTAGAGGAAGATGAGATAGGAGATGATACTGCATGAAGAATTTGACAGAGAACTGAAAGGACTAAGTCGAAGTAAGTCCCCGGCAGTAGACAACATTCCATTAGAACTACTAATAGCCTTGGGAGAGCCAGTCTTGAGAAAATGCTACCATCTGGTGAGCAAGCTGTATGAGAGAGGGGAAATGCCCTCAGACTTCAAGAAGAATATAATAAATCCAATCCCAAAGATAGCAGTTGTCGACAGGTGTGAATATTACCGCAGTATCAGTTTAATAAATCACGGCTGCAAAATACTAACACGAATTCTTTACAGAGGAATGGAAAGCCGACCTCGGGGACGTAGAAAGGTCGGAACACGTGAGGCAATTCTGACCCTACGACTTGTCTTAGAAGATAGATTCAGGATAGGCAAACCTGCGTTTCTAGCATTTGTAGACTTAGAGAAAACTTTTGACAATGTTGACTGCAATACTCTCTTTCAAATTCTGAAGGTGGCAGAGGTAAAACATAGGGAGCCAAAGGCTATTTACAATTTGTGCAGAAACCAGAAAGCAGTTATAAGAGTCGAGGGGCATGAAAGGAAAGCAGTGGTTGGGAAGGGAGTGAGACAGGGTTGTAGCCTATCCCCGATGTTATTCAATCTGTATATTGAGCAAGCAGTAAAGGAAACAAAAGAAAAATTCGGAGTAGGAATTAAAATCCATCGAGAAGAAATAAAAACTTTGAGTTTCGCCGATGACATTGTAATTCTGTGAGAGACAGCAAAGAACCTGGAAGAGCAGTTGTACGGAATGGACAGTGTCTTGAAAGGAGGAAATAAGATGAACATCAACAAAAGCAAAATGAGGATAACGGAATGTAGTCGAATTAAACCGAGTGATGCTGAGGGAATTAGATTAGGAAATGAGACACTTAAAATAGTAAATGAGTTTTGCTGTTTGGGGAGTAAAATATCTCATGATGGCCAAAGTGGAGAGGATATAAAATGTATACTGGCAATGGCAAGGAAAGCGTTTCTGAAGAAGAGAAATTTCTTAACATCGAGTACAGATTTAAATGTCAGGAAGTCGTTTCTGAAAGTATTTGTATTGAGTGTAGCCATGTATGCACGTGAAATATGGACGACAAATAGTTTAGACAAGAAGAGAATAGAAGCTTTCGAAATGTGGTGCTACAGAAGAATGCTAAAGATTAGATGGGTAGACCACATAACTAATGTGGAGGTACTGAACAGAATTGGGGAGAAAAGAAATCTGTGGTACAACTTGACTAGAAGAAGGGATCGCTTGGTAGGACATGTTCTGAAGCATCAAGGGATCACCAATTTAGTACTGGGGGGCAGTGTGGAGGGTAAAAATCGTAGAGGGAGACCAAGAGATGAATACAGTAAGTAGATTCAGAAGGATGTAGGTTGTAGTAGTTACTGGGAGATGAAGAAGCTAGCGTGGAGAGCTGCATCAAACCAGTCTTAGGACTGAAGACCACAACAACAACAACAACCTACCTCGATCTGTAAAATGCCAATTTTCTTTCTGCTGATAACGACATCCTCCTGAGTAGTCGCCGCCCGGAGATTCGAATGGGGGACTGTTTTGCATCCGGAATATTTTACCCAAGAGGACGCCATCATCATTTAACCATACAGCAAAGTTGCACGTCCTCGGGAAAAATTACGGCTGTATTTTCCCCTTGCTTTCAGCCGTTCGCATTACCAGCACAGCAAGAGAGGTTTGGTTGATGTTACAAGGCTAGAGCAGTCAGTCATTCAGACTGTTGCCCTGCAACTACTGAAAAGTCTGCTGCCCCTCTTCAGGAACAACACGTTTGTATGGCCTCTCAACAGATACTCCTCCGTTGTGGTTGCACCTACGGTACGGCTATCTGTGTCGCTGAGACACGCAAGCGTCCCTACCAACGGCAAGGTCCATGGTTAATGGGGGGGAGGGGGGGAGAGAGAATGAGAACTTTTTGAAAATTAACATCAGAATTGGTGATCGCGAAGTAGACGAATTAAAGGAATTATGCTGCCTAGGTGGCAAAGTAGGCTATGAGGGACGAAGCAAAGGCAAACAGTAATTATCTCGGTATCTTGTGCACGTTATAATTGCCACATTTCTACAATTACATAGTTGTTTTAAGGTTCCTACAGAAAAATAAACCTGACTTACATTCATAATAGGTTCTCTCTAATACTACAGTTTGGTCGCAAAATACTAGAGAGGGCAACTGGTGATGTCTAAAGGAATGTGTTTTTGATGCGGTCTTCTAGAGATGTGATTTATTTTTCTCTCTCTATGAGACGAGAGCTGTTTTGAAGCTTTTTGATCAAATTATTTTCCTGACGACAAAAAGTGACATCGCACGGCTGCACTAATGGAGTGAATTTAGGAGAATCACTTTAGTACTGCACGATGCACATTCTTCTTCAGATTGAAAACTCTCGTCATATAACCGTAAATATGTTTGCACTGCCCACGAGTTATTTAACAGAAGAATTTTGTTTTCCTGAAAGAAGGCCTTTGTTTTCAAACCCAAATTTTCCCTTGCGTTTCTATTTCATGTATTCTGTGAAGATATCAATAAATACAATATATTGAGCATTATTTCGGTTCATTTTCAGGATAAGAGACGTAAAAGTTAGAACTAAAGAATATGGTTCCACATAGGCATTCCGCCTCTCTACCCTCTTATTACCGTTCTGCATTCTTTCTCCTGCGTCAACTGCTGGTTTGAAACTACGCTAATATGAATCACTCATGCATCGCCCGACCCCCGTCAATAATGATCTTGTTTTTTCTCTAAATGCTTGGCCATATGGAGCTCCCACTTCTGTCACTCTTATTTCTGGTCCAGCTACGCATACACTATAGATTTGGAGGAAATCGGCGATGACGAGCAGGCGCGGTCCCCTGGTTAGAATATACCAACAATCGTTTCAATGACTTCAGCAACGGATCCGATATCCAAGGTGATGAGGGTAGGAGAACATTGGGTTCTAGAGTACATATTGATATTTCTTTGGTGGCGCGGGTGTGGTGGTGGTAATTGGTGGAAGGAGGGGGGGTGGGGAGCCCACTTCTGGCTGGGCGCCCCCACCTCTGGTTCCCCCTCCATAGGCCTCTCCCCACCACGAGCACGGTTTCCCTCATAAACGTGTTGGCCCGGGAGTTTAGAGCTCATTACGTGCGCTCTTTAGTGTGGCCTTAAAATTTGATATAATTTGCCACTGCGCCCGGGTTTCGTTCTGTTGGCCCGCTCGTGTTGCCCGGGGCGTGATGTTTCCTTAGTGGTCACGTGAACCCCCTCCCTCCAGATCTCTCTCTCTCTCTCCTTTGCCCTCTTCCTATCTACCAATCTTTCTCCCTTTCCCCAACTATCTTTCTCTCTGCTTTCCAGCTATCATTCTCTTTGTTTATTATGTACGCCTAACCCACTCATTCATTCACTCAACCGGTCTCTCATTCACTCGCTCTGCCTCTCGCCTTTCGTCTCTGCATCTTGTTGCTTTTTAACTGTGCACTAAACGCCGGATGTCTGTAATTGTACTACCGCTGGTATTAAAATTACAGCTCCCCCCTGATTTATTTAACGTATCGTGGAGTCAGAAGGAAGCGAGGAAGGACGGAAAAGTCGTGTGGCACTTGTAGCACTGTTTGCAGACACGCGGCACTCGCCGTTAACACCTCGGTATCGCGCCTCCCCATCTGATAACAACTCCAGGCAGTTGGCACGCCTGTTTATTCGGCGTTTATCTGTCGTTTTCGCTGTTTATTCGTGTCTGCCCTGTCGTACAATCTCTGGCTGGTGACTGGCAAACGATGGTATTGAAACTCAGATTAACGTATTCGGCTACTGTCCATGTACCATTTGCCAAATTTCCTGTGGAATAGAGGTACACGGATAATTCTGTTAGGGACGTTGCTTAGCGGTACTGGCGAAATTAGTCACGGGGACGTTCGAACTGTGTAAGACTGAAGGCGGATAGGAAGGTTGTAAGTTTGTAAATTTCCCTAGAAAATGAAGACGTCTCTTTCTATGACCACAATTTGATGTAGGTCTTCTTTTGATGGGTTACGTAGATATATTCTTATTCCTTGCTGCCATATCAGATACTACACTCTTAAGACAAGCAAAACGGTGCACAACAAAGGAATTATCCGAATGGGACGGAAATCAGTAGATGTGATGTACATATACAAACATATACATAAACAGTTTCGGAAAAAGCGGATGATTTCTTCAAGAGATAGAGCTCCACAACCTAAGCAGTTCAATAAAGCGTTAACCCACCTCTGGCCGGCGCATCTTCAGACACATCTTCTCTGGTCATCGGGGCTCAGTCCGAAGCGGGACTCATCACTGAAGACAATTCTAGTCCAGTCTATGAGACTCCAGGCTGAAGCCGTATCTGGAGACGCTCCGGACAGCGGTGGGATGCCAACATGACTGTCGGCCGCATACGACCCGGCAACCACAAGTGATGGTGTGGGGTGCCACTTCTTTTGATAGCAGGAGCCCTTTAGCTGCCACCTCTGGCATCCTTACAGCACTGCGGTACGTCAACGGTATTCCGTGCCTCAATTTGTCGCTCTTCATCTCAAGCCAGCCTGGGTTTACATTTCAGCAAGTCAATGACCGGCCGCGCATGGCGAGAGTTTCCACCGCTTGTCTTCCTACTTGCCAAACCCTACCTTGGAAAGCAGGGCAGCCGGATCTCTCCCTAACTGAGAACGTTTGGAGCGCTATGGCCAGGGCCCTCCAACCACGAGTTAACGCATCAATTGGACAGAAAGTGGCACGATATCCCTCAGGAGGACATCCAAGAACTCTGTCTACCAGTCCCAAGCAGAACAACTGCTTGCATAAGAGTCGGAGGTGGACCAATGCGTTATTGCCTCGCTCAGTATTTGAAGCTCTTTTTCTTGAATAAATTATCTAGTTTTTCTACAATTCTAATAATTTGTTTGGCTGTACATGAACATCACATCTATTGATGTCCGCTTTCCGCCCCATTCGAATAATCGGATAATACCTTGGCTGTGCGAAGCTTTAACATGACAGCACGGCTTACTTGTTGCACTTGTAACTTTTCCCGTATCCTTCTCCGTCATCGATGTGTCATATTCACTGTTGTCTACTTGCACCTCCAGCTTTCTTTCTTTTCATTTCATTGTGAGTGTTATAGTTAATGGTGTTCCACAAGCTGCGAACATAGTGGCGAATAAAACAGTGACCCGCATATACAATAAATTTCCTTTAATTTTCGTCTATGGTCACAAACTTTTTGCTAACAGATTTCCGGTTTCGGTCTATAATTGCCATCATCAGATCTGTTTTATAAAAACATTACGACTTTGTTTTTATAAAACAGATCTGATGATGGTCATTATAGATCGAAACCGGTAATCTGTTAACAAGAAGTCTGTGACCATAGACGTAAATTAAAGGAAACTTAATGGTGTCCTTTGGGTATTCGGCCAAGTTATTTGATTCCATTCTTCTGCAAAATATTTCAGTCATCTTCTTAACGTGCCGCTAGCTGCGTCGTTATGCGTAGTCACTGTCTGGTCTCCCAGCACCCTACAACAAATCACACGTAATAAAACTGAATGTAAGACAGCACATAATTAATGTGTCCTGCCAAGGAAACCTCAGAGACCACACCACTGTAAGCTGACTGAGAAAAAAGTGATACATGACTGGATATCAGTTTAACTTCTTAGACGTACACACCATCGTTGGGCACTTACGACTATCTGTGAGGGGGTAGAGCGGCCACCAGATTGCATTCGTGTTATTCGTGTTTAGTGTTGTTTGCACCAGTGGTAAGGTATATAAAGAGCGCAAAATGCGTCAGATGTTGATCACTGTGGAAGACATGGGAGTGCCGCGTATTCGTGTGGTAAGACTACGATATCAAAAGCTTACAGAGTTCGAATGGGCCAGATTGAGAGGTGTCCACTTCACCGGCTGCAATATACACATTTGTGTGGTATTCTGGTGTGACAGTGGTCTGATGTCGGACTGCATAGAAATCCTAGAGCAGGCATGCTCGTCGTCAAAGTTCAAGTCGACCACGCCTGACCAGCACAAGGAAAGATCGCCTTATTATGCACCGAGCAAAAAAATGGTTCAAATGGCTCTGAGCACTATGGGACTCAACTTCTGAGGTCATTAGTCGCCTAGAACTTAGAACTACTTAAACCTAACTAACCTAAGTACATCAGACACACCCATGCCCGAGGCAGAATTCGAGCCTGCGACCGTAGCGGTCTCACGGTTCCAGACTGCAGCGCCTAGAACCGCACGGCCACTTCGTCCGGCGCACCGAGCACATCATAACGTCTTCACATCTGCACCTGCCACCCGAGAACAAGTACTGCAATCCCTGCAACATTGTGTATAATTCTACACCATTGGTCCGAGACTACCAGCACTCGGAGTAGGGAACTACTCGTATTCCTATGCGTAGGTTGCAATTAACATCGCGACACAAACGGCTGAGTTTGAAGTGGTGCCGTAACCGGGAACTATGGACTGCTAACGAACGGCGTCGTAATGTGGGCGATGAATCACGGTTCATCACTATCCCGCATTGACCATAGTCAGCGAGTGTGACTGCCATCTGGGAAGAGGTCCCATTCGTCAGTTGATTTGGAGGGGCATAGCGGTGCTATTCCTGGCGCCATGGTGTGGGGAGCCATCGGGTATGACTTCAGGTCAAGGGCGGCGGTGCCTGAGGGACCTCTGACGGCACAGCAATGCGTCACGGGCCTTCTGCGTCGTCGACAGCATCCTGGCGCCATTTTCCAACAGGACACCGCTCGTCCTCACATGGCACGTACCTCTGTGAACTGCCTGTGTGATGTGGCCAGTAAGATCCCGAGGTTTGTACGCGAAATAACATGTGTAGTACCAGCTCCGACAACTCCATCCCAGTGCCAGTATCCGGGATATGAAGGACCAGCTACAACAGCTGTGGACCAACTTGTCCCAGGAGAGGACAGAATGGATCTAAGATACCCTTCCTAAGTGCATGCATACAGGCGGTGCAACGTCATACTGAGAAATGGGTTCATACTGCCCAGTTCCTTATGAATTTGACTTAACAACTAACAACACTAACTTCCAAATGCAGTACATCGAAAACCCAACCAATAGTTATTTAGGAAGAAAGCAACAACATCCAATTGCTCGATTTTAAACTATTTAAGTAATAAAATTACCGTACCAGTTACGTATTTCCACAGACATCACAGCACGATTAGAAAATTTACCCTAATTTACAAGCACAGTGGGAGTTTATATAAGTTCTGTGTGTTTTGCCTCTCTTTCCCTGCAACCAAATTTTTGTGTTTTACACTTGCGGATGCAGCGAAAAAGAGGGAGAACAAGAGGAGGAGGAGGAAATTAGTGTTTAACGTCCCGTCGACAGCGAGGTCATAAGAGACGCAGCAAAATCTCATATTAGGAAAGTACGGAAAAGGAAATCGGCCATGCCCTTTCAAAGGAACCATAGCGGAATTTGCCTAAAACGATTTAGGAAAATCACGAAAAAATCTAAAGCTGGATGGCCGGACACCTGTTTGAACCATTGTCCTCCCGAATGCAACTCCATTGTGCTAACCACTGCTATACCTCGTTCGGTGAGACGGAGAACAGGAAATCAGAAGCGGTCTTATACAAAACTTACGTAAATTTCTACAGCATCTATAAATGGATATGAATTCCATAAATGTGTTGTACTACGCGCTGCAAAATGTAGCTGTTCCCGTTTCTTTGTTATTTAAATCGTTACTGACGCAGTAGCAGGCTTTGCAAAAAGTCTTATATTAGGATTGAAGTTAAATGATTGGTCACTGCCGCAGCGACAAGACGTAGTGATTGGCCTCTATTACCACGAGTGCTGTACAAGAGAAAGACCCCCACAAATGTAATTTGGCAAACTCCCGATAATCAAGGTGCCGGTTATACGAGTAGCAGCATATCTGTGCATACTTTTTTTTAAACATAAAAATTATATCTCAAGTGTACGGTTATAAGCAGTACAGGCGGCGATCTTTGATAGGTATGGAGACATAGTATAATGCTGGTAGAGTCGCAAGTGCTTCCAAGGACAATGTTCAGCTAACACTGTTGAAGTTGATGCTGCGCAGCAGACGGAACTTACGTGTTGCCATGTTCACCCAGCGATGTCGTCAATTATGACTGCAGTGGCCGCCGGATCATCGAGAATGGATGGCAGATCTATATAAATATGTAGCCTGGTTCGATGAATACCGTTTCTGGTTGCACCAGGTCCACGACCGTGTCCGGATACGCCGCCATCCAGGCAAACGACTGACAGAGACGCGCACCGCGCCCCGGATGTAGGTCGGTGGAGTTAGTACTACGCTATGCGATGTGTGTTGGTCTCCTATGGGACGTGTGGTGGTAATTAAAGCCACGATTACAGCTGCAGACTACGTGACCATAAACCCATTGGCCCATACAGCCGACTCACAGCCGGCCGCGGATTTCCAGTCCGTTATTACGTTGCCGGCTGTAGTCGGGCCGAGCAACTATAGCTCTTTCTTAGTGGTTCTTCTCCTCTGTCAGCAGATGGCGTGACATGTTAGGTGCAATTGTAAAGCTGAGAAACCTTTTATATTTAGTACTGTGTAATACACTCGAATTTTTTTTCCATATTTTGCGAGTTACACGCAGTTATTTCCACGACCCAGTCACATTAAGAAAACATCCTCCAGAAATACTGTAGAATGCAAAGCAAGGAAGAAAAAAGTGATACACGCTATGAGTGTGAGAAACGCCTAGTGGCGTTACACTTGCATGTATTTTTTCGGATCTACCACGCCAACAAAAACTTCTAAACAGTGTTGTCTTCACGACTCATCACTTTAGTAAATAGTAAGGGCAGATTTATAATGAATTCCTATAAAAAATTACATAATTTTGAGAAAAGTGTGTAAGACAAAATATGATGCTTTTCTTAAATTTAAGTAGTAAATATAGGGTCGCTATTGGGAAAGTAATTAGTAAATTAATGGGTTAATGCGAACCACGCACCTCTTGACACCTGGTGTTTACCCCCTGGGCGGTGACATCTTCCGGCGGGATAACTGTCCATGTCGCAAGGACAGAATCGCGATGCAATGGCTTTAAGGAACACGACAGTGATCTCACGTTGATGTCTCGGCCACTAAATTCGCTAATGGGACACACCCGAGATGCTTTTGCGCGCCACCTGCGCGCCCGCAGTCTGCCGAATCCGTAATTTTACTGGTGCTGTGTGAGACATGTGATATGAAATAAATATAACGTGCATTTCTATAGCACGTAACACATATCGGTCTATTTTTTTCTGGCTGTCATGATTATCGACTGTTCGGATGACCTATGGTCCCATCTAGTCCGCATAAACGAGGTTCCACTGTTTGTTCATAACAATCGTCGGTCTCTGCTACAACCGGCGCCCTCGTCGTCGCGGTCGTACCGTCTCTGTGAGAAACTAGGCATGTGACCCAACGAAATATAAGCACACGCCATTTCGAGCGACATTAAACTATGTGTATGAAGTGATCCTTACTAGTGAAGCTCGAATGGTCGATGGCTGGCCTTGAGCACTATGGGACTTAACATCTATGGTCATCAGTCCCCTCGAATGGTAGAATTTGAAGTCATACAGCGTATCAAAACCGTTGTGGCCTGGGGCATGGATGTGTGTGATGTCCTTAGGTTTGTTAGGTTTAAGTAGTTCTAAGTTCTATGGGACTGATGACCTCAGATGTTAAGTCCCATAGTGCTCAGAGCCATTTGAACCATTTGAAAACCGTTACGAGCTACAGTTTCTTAACGCAACCAATAGAAGTATATAAGAAAATGTTTTTTCCCACAGAGGATCAGAGACAGACCTCATAACGCTTAGACCCGACGATCAGACAAAGAAACGCTCTATTTTTAGTAGAATACCACATTCGGATGCAGTATCCCAAAAAACAGACAGATGTATGAAGACTTAAGAACATCGTTCCAAGGAATTTTACTTCTTCGGATCTAAGTAGTAAACTCAGGGATAAGAAAAAATCTGTGGTAAAAAAAGTAATGATGTGGGCGTCATCATCATCAGTTTTCTGCTACTTTAGCAGATCCTTTGCCTCTCCATTTTCTGCGATCCATTGCTTCCTTCTTAGGGCTGTTATATGTTTTACCGTCCATCACCTCATCTAGTACCTGAAATCTCTTCCTTCCTCGCTTCCTTTTCCCATTTACACAACCATCTAAAACTGTTCTTTATCAGTCCCCCATTCTTTTTTAATATATTCCCAACCCAATTTCTTTTTCTTCTTTTTATCACAGCTAGTAACTGTCTTTTCTCTCCCACTCTTCTCAGTACCTCTTCTTTTTTTACTCTGTCCATCTAAGTTATTCTTTCCATCCTCCGCCATGTCCACATCTCAGAAGCCTCCAGCCTTTCTCTGTCTTTCTTCCTCAAAGTCCATGTTCCAGTGCCATACAGAAGAACACTCCATATAAGACATTTTATGAGTCTCTTCCTGAGGTCTCTGTCCAGACCACTGAAGAAAATTCTCCTTTTCTTATAAAATGTCTCTTTTGCCATTGTTACGCTTGTTTTAATTTTTGTGGTGCACTTCCAGTCTGTGTCTATCCTGCTTACAAGACACTTAAAATTTTGAACCCGTGGGTGTATACTGTGTTATATGCAATGATTACCCTGAGAAATATATAGGGCAAACCGGTAGGTCATTTGGCAAACGATTTCAAGAACACCTTATCCTGAAATAGTCCTCGTGATGCATTAATAACGCACTTACGCAAAAGTAGGATTAGCGCCATAAGCCCTTCGGAAAATTTAAAAGTACTTCATAAAAAAGAAAATGTATTTTGAATTTATTTGAGGAAGTAGAAATTTGTATATTATCTCTGATGATGTTGATAAGCGAAAAATTCTATACAAGGAAGTCAGAGACATAATTTGTAGGATACACGCCTTCGTCAGGCGAAAAGCACGTGTATACGGGTACCGCAACTGTTGTCTGGAACCGGCAACGATACAATCCCCGTCAGTTTCTTCGATCTGCGCGAACCGACATCGTCCGTGGATGGCGGACTGTAATGGCGTCAGTAGTGACCATTTTTTTGTGCCCAATACGGATATTTTTTAAAAAAATTCTTTAGCGCGCTCTGACTATAAAATATTTTTTTCTTCTTTTAGATGCAGGCAAATCTTGAAACAAGGGTCTATAACTAAGTGACCCACCCAGCAGAAATTTTAATGAAACTAATGGATCACGTCTTTGTCACCCATTGTTCGTCATTGTAATGTAGACAGTATTCGCTGAATAATATACTTTCACTAGGAACGATGGATACATCTATGACCTTTCAACACTCTGAGCATATTTTAGATATTATCTTTATTAATTTTAATAATCCACAAAGTTGAGACACTGTGTATTATTCTTTACCATGTATGCTTCAGCTGATGATCCGTCTTTAGGGTGCGAAACCGGGTGCGTATCAACAAAACAACAGTTTCACCACCTGTCGGCGGGACTCTCCTCGACGCCGTCTTCTGTGTGGGGACACGTGGCTGCCTCGCGTGGGCCGGGCCACGCCCTGGCGCAACCCTCTGGCCGAGCGCGTAACGATCCAGGCACGCTCGCCCCCTCACATCCCACCAACACACCCCACCACGCCTCCCCCACCCTCCTTAAAATTCCGCTGTTAATTTACGCGGCAGGCCGTTAAGACCGCCCCGAGCCGCATTGTTGCGAGCGCCAGCTATTGTTATAGTGGCGTTTGATGGTGATTACTCTGGCCCGGCGCACCCCCTCGCCCACCCCCATTATTAATCCACGCGGCCTGAAAGGCTGCGACGTCTGAGGTGGAGCCGAGATCCGTCGCACCTTGGGGGAGCGCCGGCGAAACAAACCAACTTCTTAGCACAACTTCTGTTTCGCCAGCTTTATCCGGTGCATGTACCTTAAGACAGAGGGTACTCCGTTGTCACAAGGGCAGAATCGTGGTACAATGGTTTTGAAGAACGTGATAGTCACCTCACATAGATGTCTTGGCTACCAAATTCGCTAATGGAACACTTGGAATAAACCATGGATCGTGCACACTCGGTCATGGAACGGAATGACAAAAAGTACTTTACAGCACTGACCCATGCATTTATCGCCAAGCCGGCCGGTGTGGCCGAGAGGTTAAAGGCGCTTCAGTCTGGAACCGCGTGACCGCTACGGTCGCAGGTTCGAATACTGCTTCGGGCATGGATGTGTGTGATGTCCTTAGGTTAGTTAGGTTTAAGTAGTTCTAAGTTCAAGGGGACTGATGACCACGATAGTTAAGTCCCATAGTGCTCAGAGCCATTTGAACCATTTATCGCCAATCTCTCGCCCAGCGCAAAGTCCCAAGCGATTGAAAAAAGCGCAGTTAACTTTCATAAATTTCCTATAGGGCAAAAAGTTTATGTTCAGAAATCAGCACGGTTTTAGAAAGCATCGCTCGTGCGAAATTATGCTTTCCCTTTTCTCACATAATGTTCTGAAAACTGCGGACGAAGAGCAACAGGCAGATTCCGTATTTCTATATTTCCGAAAAGCATTTGGCGCGATGCCCCACTGCAGACTGTTAACGACAGTACGAGCATATCGAATAGGTTGCCATATTGTGAGTAGCTCGACAGCTTTTTGAGTAATAGAATCCAGTATGTTGTCCTCGACGGCGAGTGTTCATCAGAGACAAGGCTATCCTCAGGAGCGCCCCAGGGAAGTGTGACAGGAACAATTTTATTTTCTATATGATTTGGCGGACAATGTGCGGTTGTTATCTGATGATGCTGTGGTGTTGAAGGTGTGGAAGTTTATTGGCTATACCGCGATAAAAGATGACTCAGACAAAATTTCTAGCTGGTGTGATACAAGGGGGCTACCTCTAAATGCAGCAAAATGTAACTTAATGCGGGTGAGTAGGAAAAATCCGTAATGTTAGGATACGGCATTATAGGGTCCTGCTTGCCACAGTCGCGTCGTTTAAATATCTGGACATTAGGTTACAAAGTCGTATGAAATGGAATTAGCATGTGAGGTCTCTGGTAGGGAAAGCGAATGAACGACTTCGGTTTACTGGGAGATTTTTAGTAAAGTGCGATTCATCTGTAAAGGAGACCGCAGATAGGACGCTAGTGCTACCTATTCTTCGGTACTGCTCCAGTGTTCGGCATCCACACCAGGTCGGATTAAGGGAAGATATCGAAGCGGTTCGTAGGCCAACTGACAGATTTGGTATCAGTTAGTCGTAACAACACCCAAGTATCTACTAGATGCTTCTGGAACTCAAATGGAAGCCACGCGGGGTAGCGGCTCTCCTGTCGGACATGGGTTGTGTCTTGTCCATGTATTCGCTGATGGGATGTACCCGTACAAAGGTACATTGACATCCGACTATGTCTTCAGGGCGCTTCACAATTTTTTGTCAAGCAGTATATACGGTAAGCTGCGCTCTCACACTGTACTCTGATGTCGGTGGCTTGATAGGAAAGGGGAATTTTTGGAACACGATTAGTCATGGGTGCAGTTAATGTCAATTTGTTTAAATGTTTATAACGACAGCCTAAGGCCATTAACAACCTTGTTGTATCCAGTAATAATATTAGTGCCGAACATTTGGAGCACATAATGTAGTTTAAACATATAGGGGTGTTACTAAGAAGCGATGTATAATGCGACGTTCAAATAATATACAAGTGGAAAATTTAAATTTTGTTGGAAGTGTCCTCGGAAAGTGCACTGTATCATCTGAAAATGAAATCGTTTCAAAACGCTCGTACGATATTGTCTAGAGTGCTGCTCCAGAAGTTAGAGTCCTTGACATTTAGGCTTGACGGAAGAGATGGACAGAATTCATTCTCGCTACTGGGACCGTAATGGGACTGGATAGCCCAAATCAGAATGTAACAGAGTTGCTTGCGGGTCTCAGAGGCGCATTATCGGAAGAAGAGGACTGGCAGCGAAAAAGTAAGCCACATTTCTCGCCTACCACCGTACATCTCGTATGTGGATCATGAGGGTAAGATAAACAGATTAAGAGAATGTACAAAACATACTGTTATTTTTATATCGCCAGTTATGGTGGCAGAATGAGACAGTTAATAACTAATAGACCATTAACAGGAAGTAGGCCTACCCTCCGCTACACAGTAGTAGGTTGCAGAGAGTTTACAGGGCGCTCCAGAAACATTGCAGCAAATTTCTAGCGATTGTAGCGGGTGTCTTGAGGAAGAAACTAAGGATAGGAAGGCGTGTACGGGAGTTTCATCCATCGACTCCACAAGGCGTCGACGTTATGGGTGCCAGTGCCTGCCACTAGGCCATCCGTCCTGCAGCAAATGTGACTTGGTACGCTGACAGACCGTAGGCGGCACGTCTCGTCGTATTATTTTTTATTCAGTGATGGAGACTGACTGCCACAATCGCCAGTGGAGAAGGTGGAGCTAGTTGCTGCGTAGGAAGCGTTACCTCTTATGAATAAGATGCTCTGTTGCCTCAGGCATTACCTCTAATGAGTGCGATGCTCTGTTGCATGACTGTTTCCAACGCGGGTTTGCATCTGCAGTTCGTTTTTGCCGTGGAACCCTCTAAAATCTCCATTGGTTTTCGTTATACAGGAGAAAAATAAACTGCAGATATAAACCCGTATCCGAAGCCGTCATCCACCGAGGTAACACAGCATCGTATTCACAGGAAACAAAGCCTTTCTAAGGAGCAGATAGCTGCCTCTTCTGAATTGGCGATCATTGAACAACGACGGTTGTAAGTAAAAAATAAAAACAGTGTGGTGATCATTATCCAATCGTGAAGACTACAATCTACTAGTTCCTTGTTCTTGTGTGTTAGATATGCGAAACAACCCTATCTTAATGTCGGCCTTACAACAGGCCTATAGCGTATCGAAACCGGAAATGAATATGGCATTAGATTTTGGGCTCACATTTAGTTCATTTGCTGGTTGGTTCTGCGAACTTAAAATTTGGATAGAGACTATATTTGCATCAAAATTCGATAGACGAAAACATTATAAGGGTTGCCTGTACAGTAAACGTCTAATACAGATTATAAAACACTATATTTACATATTCTCAACTGCTTATGGAGTATCAGTATGTGCGGTTATAACCATGGCAGAACTAACAGTGTATGCATTCAGATTAACAGTTTAACTTCCGTTGAGGAGATGAACACTACAATAAGAACAATACTACACACACGTTAAGATGCAGGTGGTTTTCAAGTACATATAAATCATACCATTAACACTATACGTATGCTAAATAATTTTTCGTCAGCTAATAACTGTTCCAACAGAGTGTAGTTAAAACGATTTTAGATATTGAAAATAATGTGGAACACAGGTGATTTCAACGAACAATCGAGACAGTAACCTTTTTGATGCTGTTTTGACGAGTTTGATGCACCTCTCCAGCAACATGAATTCTACCTATTATAAAACAATTCTCTCAACCTCTATTTGTTTATTTTCATCTGCTACTGCTCGGTATTCGTCACTATGAGTACTAGCTCCGACCGCCTGGAGGCAACATAACACCACACACTGGAAATTTGGAACAAGCGAGTTTCTAAGCATATTCCAATACTTCCCACACACGAGACGAGAGATCTTTGGTACAGCGTGTTTGCAGATCATTGTTGGGCAGTGTCAGTAATGGACCGCTGGAAGAATAAGCTTGCGGTGAAAAGGCGTGATGTCTCTAAAAGAAACGGAAAGTATACCGGCTGTATTTTTATAGCAATGTCAACTATGCAGACAGACCAACTAATGGACAAGTAAATAGTCCCAGAAGTCGTCTCGAAATGTTTACCCAATTAATTTTGTGTGTATGTCCTACCCACTAGATAACTCTTACAATAATTTACAATACACACTGAGCAATCGACAAAGAAGGACAAAGGATACTGACTTTCAATTTGTGAATGATTTTACGCAAATCCTGCTGGGAACAGCGTTGTGACACAGGTCGTGAAAAATACGGACGTGTCTGAGACCTTATAACTATGTACTATATCGTACAGTATCTGATTAAACGAATACGGACACCTATTAGTGGACATTCATAAGAAGTTCATATGGGGGTGCAAATTACAGACGTGTCTGAGACCTTATAACTACACTCCTGGAAATTGAAATAAGAACACCGTGAATTCATTGTCCCAGGAAGGGGAAACTTTATTGACACATTCCTGGGGTCAGATACATCACATGATCACACTGACAGAACCACAGGCACATAGACACAGGCAACAGAGCATGCACAATGTCGGCACTAGTACAGTGTATATCCACCTTTCGCAGCAATGCAGGCTGCTATTCTCCCATGGAGACGATCGTAGAGATGCTGGATATAGTCCTGTTGAACGGCTTGCCATGCCATTTCCACCTGGCGCCTCAGTTGGACCAGCGTTCGTGCTGGACGTGCAGACCGCGTGAGACGACGCTTCATCCAGTCCCAAACATGCTCAATGGGGGACAGATCCGGAGATCTTGCTGGCCAGGGTAGTTGACTTACACCTTCTAGAGCACGTTGGGTGGCACGGGATACATGCGGACGTGCATTGTCCTGTTGGAACAGCAAGTTCCCTTGCCGGTCGAGGAATGGTAGAACGATGGGTTCGATTACGGTTTGGATGTACCGTGCACTATTCAGTGTCCCCTCGACGATCACCAGTGGTGTACGGCCAGTGTAGGAGATCGCTCCCCACACCATGATGCCGGGTGTTGGCCCTGTGTGCCTCGGTCGTATGCAGTCCTGATTGTGGCGCTCACCTGCACGGCGCCAAACACGCATACGACCATCATTGGCACCAAGGCAGAAGCGACTCTCATCGCTGAAGACGACACGTCTCCATTCGTCCCTCCATTCACGCCTGTCGCGACACCACTGGAGGCGGGCTGCACGATGTTGGGGCGTGAGCGGAAGACGGCCTAACGGTGTGCGGGACCGTAGCCCAGCTTCATGGAGACGGTTGCGAATGGTCCTCGCCGATACCCCAGGAGCAACAGTGTCCCTAATTTGCTGGGAAGTGGCGGTGCAGTCCCCTACGGCACTGCGTAGGATCCTACGGTCTTGGCGTGCATCCGTGCGTCGCTGCGGTCCGGTTCCAGGTCGACGGGCACGTGCACCTTCCGCTGACCACTGGTGACAACATCGATGTACTGTGGAGACCTCACGCTCCACGTGTTGAGCAATTCGGCGGTACGTCCACCCGGCCTCCCGCATGCCCACTATACGCCCTCGCTCAAAGTCCGTCAACTGCACATACGGTTCACGTCCACGCTGTCGCGGCATGCTACCAGTGTTAAAGACTGCGATGGAGCTCCGTATGCCACGGCAAACTGGCTGACACTGACGGCGGCGGTGCACAAATGCTGCGCATCTAGCACCATTCGACGGCCAACACCGCGGTTCCTGGTGTGTCCGCTGTGACGTGCCTGTGATCATTGCTTGTACAGCCCTCTCACAGGGTCCGGAGCAAGTATGGTGGGTCTGACACACCGGTGTCAATGTGTTCTTTTTTCCATTTCCAGGAGTGTATATACGAGGGCTGGAACTTAATTAGTGGCAACTGTTTATTCACAACCGATACAAGAGTTACATGTTTTCACCTGTTACTGTCCTTCAAAGTAGTCACCAGCGTTGTGTAGAACCCGTTGCCATCGATGTGGAAGGCGTACTATACCGTTAGCAGGGCCTGTTCTGTTGATGGTGCGAATGGAGCGGTCTACTGCCTGCCTAATCTCTGGGACAGTTCTGAAGCGAATACCACGAAGTGGTTCCTTCATCTTTGGAATCAAATCGAAGTCACAAGGGCTTAATTCCGGGAAGTAGGTTGGATAGTACAGTTACAAGTCCCATCGACCCAACAGAGCAGCCACAGCTTTCGCTGTATGCGCCCGCGCATTGTCGTGCAAAATGATGGGTGGGTTGCACAGAAAGTGTCGCCGCTGCTTTCGCAAAGCTGGCCGCAGGTGATGCTCCACAAACGAACAGTAATACAGTGCATTGACGGTCTGCCGTGGAGGAACGTAATGCGTTAGGATAAGACCATCACAGTCGTACACGAGAATCACCATAACTTTAGACCGCTCCATTCGCACCATCAACAGAACATGCTCTGCTAACGGTATCGTACTACGTCTTCCACATCACTGGCAACAGGTTTTACACAACGCTGGCGATTACTTTGGAGGACAGTAACAGGTGAAAACATGTAACTCTTCTGCATCGGTTGTGACTAAATAGTTGCCACTATTTACGTTCTAACCCTCGTACTGCTACATACTATGTCGTACAATATCTGATTAAACGACTACGGACACGTATTAGCATTCATATTGGGTGCGTAACCATTCGCATTTTGACACAGGTCGTGCAAATTACAGACGTGTTTGAGACTTTATACCTGTATACTGTATGTGTATACTATGTATATATACAATAACTGATTAAAAATACGGACAGATCTGACTGTACATGGAGGAACGGCAACCCGATGTTCCTCAAACGGCGAAAAGAGCGAAGGTAGTGATATTGGCAGCTGAAGTCTGGATCAAAGTCGATTGCCAACTCATCCCAAATGCGTTATATTGGGTTGAAGTCGGGACGCTGCGCTGGACAGTGTATTTCAGAAATTATTATTGATTTAAGCCTACTAAGGAGCGCTTATGTCTAGTTCTTCTTCGATGCTCTCTTCTGTTACCAATATCTCTTGAGCCCTGCTGATAATTTCTCCGTCCTCTCCTGAGAAAGGCGCTTCTGAATTTTAGCAGCTCTAGCTGGTGGGGTCCAAGACTCTACCATAGCACAAAATTTGGAACGATCTTCTACCTTAAGATCAGAGATCCCAACCGAATCCAATTCCTTTTGTACTTTATTAAGCCACAGGCCTTCTTGGTAAGCCTATTGCTGTTCATTCGTTGTAGCTGCCCATAGAACTTGAGTATCCTACGTCGCATGCCGGCGTTGGCTTATTCTAACTGTTGATACAGTTAGACTTCAGTCGGTAGTTTCCATCTGGGAGCAATCTCGGGCCTAGAATTTTTCTGAGAATACGTCCTTCGGCTTTCTCCAGGTCATCCATCGTGCCTTTACTGTTCATCAAAAGGATCTCTGCGGCATACAGAAACTGTGGTCTGACAGGAGTTCCGTAATGACAGACCTTAGCATTCTTCGTAATGCACTTCTTGTTGTTCAGATTGTGGGACAGATGGTATGCTGCGTTGAGTTCGTTACGCCTTTCTAAGATGGAGGTGCCGTCTCTACCATTGGGGTGGACCCATTCACCAAGATAACGAAAGCGATTGGCCCTCCCAATCGTTCCACGTATTTCAGCAATGTTATTGTTCACAGTGTATTGACTCACAGATGGTTGTTTATGACAGGTTGCATTGTCAAGCAGATACAATCATTGTCTTCAAACTGTGCCTCTACTGTACGTAGTGAACATACGGTAAAATGTGGTCATATCCGACTGCATTTAACGTTTTCTTACTCGCAATAAGGCAATCATATCCCAACGACGAGAAAAAACTGCTGTTGTAACATCACCTCCTCCGTACTTCACTGTTGGCACTACACATTATGGCAGACCACATTCTCCAGGCATTCGCCTTACATCGAATTTCCATGAGGTACAGTGGGATGCATCGCTCCAGATCATTCGTTTCCAGTTATCCACTGACCATTAGTGCCGCTCTTGACACCACCTCAAGTGTCACTTAGCACAGACTGCAGAAACAGGAGGCTCGCGAGGAGCCGTCCGCCCACTGTAGACTATAGTATTTAACTTTCTACGGACATTGCGCTAGGGGCACTGCTGGTACCTCCCTGGAACTCACGACTGGTTGCTTCAGCTGATTCCACGCGTTTCCATCTCACAGTCACATCACCAACAGTCGACGTGGGCTCCTCTAGAAAGACTGAAATATCCCTGATGGACTTGCTACGCAGCTGATCCAGTGAGTAGTCTACAGTCCAAGTCAGTGAGCTCTCCTGCTTTTCTGCTGACTACGCAATACTTCCGGCCTCCTTTTGCATTGGCTGATCGACCTCTCTTCACATCTAGTGGTCAGTTTCGCATTAGATACGGGTGACCGAATACTTTCGATTAGATAGTGTATATAGTATGTACTACATACCGGGTGGTTACAATTGAATCCAGCGGCTCATGGAGGTCCAGTGTGGGGCGTAATTACGAGGTGCATTCAAGTTCTAAGGCCTCCGATTTTTTTTCTCCGGACTGGAAAGAGATAGAAACATGCGCTTTGTTTTAAAATGAGGCCGCGTTCATTGTCAATACGTCCCAGAGATGGCAGCACCGTACGGCAGATGGAGTTTTACCGCCAGCGGCGAGAATGAGAACTGTTTTAAATACTGAAAATGGCGACGTTTTCCTTACTTGAACAGCGTGCAATTATTCGTTTTCTGAAATTGCGTGGTGTGAAACCAATTGAAATTTATCGACAGTTGAAGGAGACATGTGGTGATGGAGTTATGGATGTGTCGAAAGTGCGTTCGTGGGTGCGACAGTTTAATGAAGGCAGAACATCGTGTGACAACAAACCGAAACAACCTCGGGCTCGCACAAGCCGGTCTGACGACATGATCGAGAAAGTGGAGAGAATTGTTTTTGGGGATCGCCGAATGACTGTTGAACAGATCGCATCCAGAGTTGGCATTTCTGTGGGTTCTGTGCACACAATCCTGCATGACGACCTGAAAATGCGAAAAGTGTCATCCAGGTGGGTGCCACGAATGCTGACGGACGACCACATGGCTGCCCGTGTGGCATGTTGCCAAGCAATGTTGACGCGCAACGACAGCATGAATGGGACTTTCTTTTCGTCGGTTGTGACAATGGATGAGACGTGGATGCCATTTTTCAATCCAGAAACGAAGCTCCAGTCAGCGCAATGGAAGCACACAGATTCACCGCCACCAAAAGAATTTCAGGTAACCGCCAGTGCTGAAAAATGATGGTGTCCATGTTCTGGGACAGCGAGGGCGTAATCCTTACCCATTGCGTTCCAAAGGGCACTACGGTAACAGGTGCATCCTATGAAAATGTTTTGAAGAACAAATTCCTTCCTGCACTGCAACAAAAACGTCCGGGAAGGGCTGCACGTGTGCTGTTTCACCAAGACAACGCACCCGCACATCGAGCTAACGTTACGCAACAGTTTCTTCGTGATAACAACTTTGAAGTGATTCCTCATGCTCCCTACTCACCTGACCTGGCTCCTAGTGACTTTTGGCTTTTTCCAACAATGAAAGACACTCTCCGTGGCCGCACATTCACCAGCCGTGCTGCTATTGCCTCAGCGATTTTCCAGTGGTCAAAACAGACTCCTAAAGCCCGCCGCTGCCATGGAATCGTGGCGTCAGCGTTGTGAAAAATGTGTACGTCTGCAGGGCGATTACGTCGAGAAATAACGCCAGTTTCATCGATTTCGGGTGAGTAGTTAATTAGAAAAAAATCGGAGGCCTTAGAACTTGAATGCACCTCGTATTGTATGGCTGCGCAACTTGGTCGATATGCTAATGCGTTAACGCGGAATTGATTTAGGCGGGAAAACAAATTAGTTACAACTGCGGCCACCAGGTGCAAATCTGGCTCTGCACACTATTTGTACGTCGGTGTGACGTACACATTCTCATCTAAAAATCTGTAATGTGACTGAACAGTATGGCTATCGAGAAGACAGGGCGTTCGCTGTTACTCACTCTGTTTTCTGTGAACGGCAGCAGCTACACTGCTGCATTGGGAGAGCATCGCCGACTGGAGGGTCTGAGGAGAGGCTCGCTGTCATTAAATGATTACAAGAAGATTGCAATGAATATGGGAACACGGGTGAGCTTCGTGTGGCACGTGGAAGAGGAAGACGGGGAAGTTACTAACAAATTTGCTGTGGCTGTAACTGACCATGTGGCACGTGCCTCGATAGTCCTAGTGCTCGTGCAGTATCAGGTAAATGGTCGACACTGCGAAACCTTTTGCGGTCTATTTTACATTGGTACCCGTACAAGACCTAGACGGAGCAGCAAGTGAAACCTCGTGATCTGCACTAACATTCTGACTTTGTTGTTCGGTTTCTGGCACGGATCGAAGACGATGAGATGTGGCCGGTCAGCACTCTATGAGGTGACGAGACACATTTTACACTACACGGTGAATAACCAGAATCCGCCTAACTTGGGGTATTGTTAAACCGCGTGCTGTGCACGATGAATCCAATCGACTTTCGGCTCTGGGGATATCGAAAGGAACACGTTTAGTTGTGGCCGAGCGGTTCTAGGCGCTTCAGCCTGGAACCGCGCGACCGCTACGGTCGCAGGTTCGAATCCCGCCTCGGGCATGGATGTGTGTCATGCCTTAGGTTAGTTAGGTTTAAGTAGTTCTAAGTCTTGGGGACTGATGACCTCAGATGTTAAGTCTCGTATTGCTTAGAGCCATTTGAACCACTTGAACACGCTTACCAGGAACATGTTCTATCTCTACCTGATCTAAACGCATGTAAACAGGAACATCCTCCTCAGATTTCGCTGGAACCGCTGCGAGCAACTACTGGTCACATCGTCTTAGAGGTAAAGCATCTCGTAGATGACTTGTGTGCTCATAATGAATAAATTGTGTTAGTGAATGTTCATAATAAAATCAACATGATGCCTCTCTCACTGATCTGATCTTTTCTTACCATGTCTTTTTTCTAAACGAGGACGTATGGAAATATTTCTATACAATTTTCGTGCATTCACACCCCCAGATCTGCATCTAGTGCTCCACATTGGAACTAATTTTTTCTGGCGTCAGTCGGTTAAAGCATTAGAATATCTGCGAAGTTTCGCTGCAATACGCTAATTACAGCCCACAGGGGGCCTATGTGAGTAGCTGCAGTTTAATTATAACCTCCGGGTATTACATGATCAAAATGTACATGAGCTGTGAATACAGTTATGCGCCCATGGATCGGTAAGGTTCCGTAACATTTTTGGGATCCCACTGAGCTGATGCCAAAATGTTTCGGCACTGTCTTGAGAGCTAAACCCGATGCTACGAGAGTTCACACACAACAACTGTCGTGTAGCTAGGCAGACGGCGCTATAGGGGAAAAGGCAGCGGTAGTGTTGGGGGCCCCACTGTGACCGGCTGCTGCGTAATAGAGGAGGTGCGGCTCGACAGTTAAAGTCTCTGCACAGGTGTACACGTCAGGTAGCTTGTGAATTACACCCAGAGAGTCTACAAACGATGGTATTAACATTTTATGTCAATACAAGAAATAATTGAAGAAATATAGACATTTGTTGTCAACCGTTTCTTATCAATGTACCAAAAACGAAATAGACACATAAACAAAGGATAAGGTAAACAAGAAACAAAATGAAGCATCCACTGTCAGAAGGAAATGTCATAAAAATGGGGAAATAAAAACGTAGTGTAGGAGGTAACATCGTTTACGTTACTGACAGTACAAAGTAAAGAATGCGTGTCATGTGGAAATTATGTGTCAGTCCGTTGACAACCTGATCGACAATATTTCCTGAAAATATAATTTTCTCCTCCTTATTCTGCTTGTTTCCAACGTAGTGAAGACTTGGGAAGAACTTGCAGATGTGTTTCATTCGCTTTATTGGGCGACTGTGCGGGGTGTCGGTTGTGGTTGAGGGCATATCTTAGGATGCACAGAACCAAACTCTCGAGACAACCATAGTAGGCTACCACCACAAATGGTCATGCAAATCAATTTAAAACAATGATACTCTCACGCAATGGAAATCGTGTTATTTAAACGAATATTAGTAGGGGTGTCCCAATTAATCGTGAAACAAAGTACCACCCACTCACATGCGAGGGTGGTTTGAGAAGTCTAGTAAATTTCTATGAAATAATGGAACATTGCGCCTTCATGGTTGGCAGGGTTGACTACTCCTAGGATCTATAAGGAATTTCGTCAGTGTACAACGTTTTTTTTTTTTTTTCTTTTGGTCATCAGTCTACTGACTGGTTTGATGCGGCCCGCCACGAATTCCTTTCCTGTGCTAACCTCTTCATCTCAGAGTAGCACTTGCAACCTACGTCCTCAATTATTTGCTTGACGTATTCCAATCTCTGTCTTCCTCTACAGTTTTTGCCATCTACAGCTCCCTCTAGTACCATGGAAGTCATTCCCTCATGTCTTAGCAGATGTCCTATCATCCGGCCCCTTCTCCTTATCAGTGTTTTCCACATATTCCTTTCCTCTCCGATTCTGCGTAGAACCTCCTCATTCCTTACCTTATCAGTACACCTAATTTTCAACATTCGTCTATAGCACCACATCTCAAATGTTTCGATTCTCTTCTGTCCCGGTTTTCCCACAGTCCATGTTTCACTACCATACAATGCTGTACTCCAGACGTACATCCTCAGAAATTTCTTCCTCAAATTAAGGCTAGTATTTGATATTAGTAGACTTCTCGTGGCCAGAAATGCCTTTTTTGCCATAGCGAGTCTGCTTTTGATGTCCTCCTTGCTCCGTCCGTCATTGGTTATTTTACTGTCTAGGTAGCAGAGTTCCTTAACTTCATTTACTTCGTGACCATCAATTCTGATGTTAAGTTTCTCGCTGTTCTCATTTCTACTACTTCTCATTACCTTCGTCTTTCTCCGATTTACTCTCAAACCATACTGTGTACTCATTAGACTGTTCATTCCGTTCAGCAGATCATTTAATTCTTCTTCACTTTCACTCAGGATAGCAATGTCATCAGCGAATCGTATCATTGATATCCTTCCACCTTGTATTTTAATTCCACTCCTGAACATTTCCTTTATTTCCATCATTGGTTCCTCGATGTATAGATTGAAGAGTAGGGGCGAAAGGCTACAGCCTTGTCTTACACCCTTCTTAATAGAACGTACAACGTACAGTTCATTATTAACAGCCGTCTAAACTGGTCAGTGTGTCGACTGCTATTGAAAATGGATAAAAGCCAGTTTCGTGCTCTTATTAAAACTTTTCATTTGAAAGGTTGCACTGACACACAAATCGAAAGAGGACTGGACGAAGTTCAGGCGGACTCTGAACCACCGTTGAAGACCATTTACTCTTGGGTTAATCAATTTAAGTATGGTTGGACAAGCAGCAAAGACGAAGCGTGCTCCTATCGTCCAACTGAGGTTGCCTCAAGGGAAACCGTGATACGATAATCCAAGACGGCCAACAAAAATTCGTGAGTTTTCTGAGACTATAGGCGTCTCAAATGAGCAACTACATAATATCGTGCACGGAGAATTGGCTTTGAAGATCCTGTGTGTGAGTCGGTTGCCGCGACTGCTCACAGTCGACCAAAAGCGGATCCGGCAGCCCATTTCAACGCAATGTCCGGCGACGTTTAATCGCAATCCGCAAGACTTTTTGCACCGAATTGTCAGTGTTGATTAAACCTGAATCCATCATTACACACCAGAGTCAAAATGGCAGACAAAACGATAGACAAAGCCTAGTGATAGTGCACAGAAGAAGGCAAGGACTGATTTGACAGCTGCAAGGCGGTGACCACTGTTTCTTGGGCGTCCCAAGAAAAAAACCTCATAGATTACTTGGAAAAAAGGCAGAACCATAGGTCTACGCTATTATGCTTCATTGGTGGACTCACTGAAACTTGCGTTGGCTGAAAACACACCAAGGCTGGCACGCAAAGTGCCCTTTCCCCGGGATAATGCACAAGCGTTAACAAAGCGAAAATGCATGAATTGAGCTGTTAAATGGTTGGCCACCCCCTCTACTCACCAGAATTAGCTTCAACTGACTTCTTTCTTTCACCGGGCTTGAAACTTTGGCTTACTAGGAAGAAATTTTCATCAAATGAGGGAGTGATAGTTGCAGTCAGTGAGTATTTTGCAGTTTTTGACGGAGCTTATTTTTCAGTGGGATGAAAAAGACAGAAAATCGCTGTACCAAGCATATATCCCTCATAGGTGACTATTCGAGAATTATGGAGAGTTCTTTACGAAACAAACATTTTTGTTTCTTTTTTAAGAGACTTATCAAACCGTCATCACGGCAGTATTCCTAGCTATGAACGGAAACAAATGATCACTATAACAACTAGATTTATTATCGTCAAACTTGAGAATTACCCTCTGGTATTCATGAAGAACCATTAACAAATTGACGAGGAATAATAACTCTAAGATATAACGCACAGGTAGGTGGGGTGTATGAAATACTATCATGTTGATAACTGGCAGACATGCTCACTGTCAGCAGACATTGTCAGTTACATACTGCAAGCACACGAAATAATAGAAGCGAATACCAAAACATCAACACATTGCACAGTAAGAGCGAGAAGCTGGATGTGTGACTTCAGGATCGCGTATTTGGTTCCTGAAGGGAGCGAATTAATTTAACGTCTGGATAGGGCAGAGCGCGAATGAAGTATTCAAAGGCACTAGCGGCTTCCGCCCTGTCTGTACTTAGTGCACAGGTACAGACGTCCTTCTGGAGGCTGCAAGGCTCGTCTCGTCAGTCATCACGCCTGACCTAACCTGACGGCTTTACTATACAAAAGCCTAAAGAGAGGTGTTTTCCTTCTGGAACTTTCCTGTTTTTCGTCAGAGCAGGAACTCGCTGGCCTGTGTTGGCGAAGACAGCGAGTGTCGACCACTAATACTCGAGTGAAGCTGTTAAACGATCTCCCGCTCTTGTATATTTTCTCTGCGTTGTACCAATATGGCTCTTAGGCGTGGACGAAGACAGACAATCCCTCCCACTACTTTCCCCAATTCATAAAAGGGCCTATCCGATGTTCTGTACGTAGGCATAGTGAACAAGTGTAGCCTCTCCTGATACTGACACTACGACCCAATCAGAAAGCTGGATCCTGAAACTTAAAATCTTATTCCAAGGCGACGTCATAACAAACTTTTACAGTCGGTGAGGGAAGCCAAACCTGCCTATAGATCTCTTATCTAACTAAAAGGCTCCTGCGAAGATTTCCCTATTTCTTTCGACAGAAGAAGTGTGTCCCATACCCCTCCTGGAGAGCGAACTGGCGGAACGAGAATGGACTGGAATATTGGCCTGACGACCTGCGACTCTGCCCAGAGCTCAACGGTTCTGTAGCAGCGAATTCGTCTTAAAAGGACTTTTACCTCGCACCTCAGACTTCTAAACTTTCAAGTCTTCTAAACCTCCATCAACTACACTGACAAGAAAAAAATCGCAAGTCAAAGAAGGAATTCAGCGAGATAAAAGAAAATTAGTAGGTGTATTTCTACATCCGAAAGATGACCTCTATTGAAATTTGGCGCCAGTCGGATAAGATTAGAGCTAGTGGTGCCATTATGACAATGCAAATTGAGGATGGCTTCAAATAGGCGCTGTAGCGGTCGAGAGCCTTAGTTACCTTTGAAAGTCCACGTAGTGAGTTAATGTTAGTAAAGAGTATCTTTAATACCACGACGGTGCCATTATCAACAAGTCACTGAGTTTGGATGAGGTCTTGTAACAGGGCTACGAGAAGCTGAAAATTCCTTCCACGATACTGCAAAAGGTCTTGTCAAGAATGTAGCCACTGCGCACTGATCAGGCACAACATTATGACCACCGACCTGCTATCGATATAAACCCTCCAGGCGATGGCAGCCTCACCTGACGAGGAATGACCACTAGCACACACGAGCGCGGTGCACGCAGTATCAGTGAGCGTGCTGTCCGTCTGTAGAATGGGAAAGGTGCTCGAGATATCTGAGTTTGACCGAGGGCAGATTGCGATGGCCTGGGGGTCTCCAGGACTTATCGAGTGTTCGAGGGGGGCTGTGGTGAGGTTTTCAACACGTGGCGACACTGGGGTGCAGCCACGTTCAGACGTCGTGGTGTTGGGTGCCCACGCCTCATTACACATGTCAGACTTTGTAGGCTGGGTAGACCGTCAAAACAGGACAGCCGGCGTAATGTGGTGGAACTAACATGAGTCTTTAATGCTGGGCTGAATACAAGTGTGTCTGAACACACAGTGCACCGAACACTCCCAACGATGGGCCCCCGCAAGCCACGACCCATGCATGTGTCTATGTTAACACCACGACATCGGCAATTAGCCTGAAATTGGCATGTGACCACCGGCTCTCTACGATCGCGCAGTGCCAGGGCGTTACATTGTCTAATCAATCCAGACCTTCTTCATCATGTCGATGGGAGGCCGCGAATCCGTCGTCTTCCAGCTGAACAGCTCCTTTGTACCTGTACTACGGGATGAAGACAAGCCGACGGCGGAAACATTATGCTCTGGGGAAGATTCACGTGGGCATCTGTGGGTCCAATGGAGCTCGTGCAAGGCACCACGCCGTCCAAGGAATACAGTATACTGTTTGCAGGCCACGTATACAGCTTCATGTTTCCCGACGGGAGTGGATTTCTTCAATAAGAATTCGCCATGTCACAAGTGGTTCAAGGAATGCGGTGACGAGTTCCAACTGATGTGCCGGCCCTCCAGTTCGCCAGACCTGAACACGATTGAACACATCTGGGATGTGATTGGACTTGGCGTCAGAGCTCATCGCCCCTCCCCAGAATTTACGGGAATTAGATGATTTGTGTGGGCAAATGTGGTGCCAACTCCCTCCAGCGACCTACCAAGACTTCATTACTTCCATGCTACCAAGTGTCGCCGCTGTTATCCGTGCCAAAAATGGATGTACCGGCTGTTACGTAGGTGGTCGTAACGTTCTGGCTGATCAGTGTTCGTGGTTGTTGGCACGGGAAGTAGGGTAGCAAGAAGGCTGGGCTCCGGACGGTCACATGGCAAACCCTGAGGGAAGAAAGTCGTATTCAGCCTGTGACTGTGGCGCATCGTACTACGCCTGTAGCAGCAATTCGAACAGCTGTTGGCACCACAATAACAAAATGAACTGTTACAAATCGGTTACTTCAAGGACAGCTCAGAGTTAGACGCCCGTTTGCGTGCATTCCACTCACCGCAAACCACCACAATTTGCAACTTCAACGGTGTCAAGCGAGAGCTAATTGGAGGGTGGAGTGAAGGTCTGCTGTATTTTCTGATGAAAGTCGGTTCTGCCTCCTTGCCGTTGGTGGCTGTGTGTTGGTTAGAAGGAGAATGACGGCCTGCAACCAACGCGTCTGCATGCTAGACACATTGGATCTACACCTGGAGGTGCGCTTTCATACGGCAGCAGGAACGCTTTCATGGTTACACCACACACCCTGACAGCAAATTTGTACTTCTGTCTGGTGATTCGACCTGTTTCGCTATCTTTCGTGAACAGCATTCCAGCGGATATTTTACAACAGGATAACGTTCGCCCATGTACCGATGATGTACCCAAAATGCTCTGGAGAGTGTCATCATGTTGCCTTGACTTGCTCGATCATCAGATATGTCTCGAATCGAGCACGTATGCGACATCATCGGACAACAACTCCAGCGTCATCCAAAACCACCATTAATCGTCCATGTATTAATCACCCAAGTAGAACATGCATGGAACTCCATCACACAAACTGACATCCGGCACCTGTATGTACAATGCATGCTTGTATTCAACATTCTGGTGCTTACACTGGTTACTAATGTATCGTATTTCATATTTGCAATGGTTTTTCTCGCCCTTGCTGTGATTTTGTAATCATTATCACTTAAATATACTACCTTGACAAATGTGTTCCCGAAATGTTATTTCTCTACATTACTTTTTTCTTAGTGTTTCGATTTTTCCCCGCCAGTGTATATAGGAAAAGAAGAAAAACAAAAAGTGAAATTAAAACAGCCACTGGTGATGGTAATCCAGATCTGCAATTACAGACCAGTGTAAGTGAACGACTGCTTAATCAAGGATATTTGCATAACATCTTCTGGAATATATTAGCGGACAGCTTCAGAGAAAAATGGCCACGTTGCAACTGGAATAGCTAATGGTACTTGCATTCATGGCAAGCACCGATAATAACGAGAAGTTTGCTTGTTAGTTTGATTTTGCCGACGTCAATTTAGAGGCATTTCGTGTAACACGAAGTGCCAGATTATGAAGGACTTTCCCTTCAGCTCTAGTGCGCCAAGACTCTTAGTGAAGTGCTGTGCAGTGAAGAGACAGCAACAAGAACGCCTCACGTGTGCAAGCAGACAGGCGATGGACAAGTGAAGCGGCCACCCGTTCGTAACATATGTGTGGACTCGCCAGCACTCAAGGCAAGGATGTGTTTCTGCGCCGGCGCCGCTTTCTTTTGTGTGAGGTCCATGACCTCTGAGACACAGTTCTTAACTGTGGTTCCTGAAGTGCAACGTTACTGGTTAGGGACTAAAGGGCAGCACATTTCAGACAGAGGAATTCGGTGGCATTATTTCGTAGAATGAACAACCTATAGTAGTTGTTCTTGTGGTCTTCAAACCGAAGACTCGTTCGATGCAGCTATCCATGCTCCTCTGTCCTGTGCGATCCTATTCCACTCCGTATAACTACTGCAACTTACATGTTTCCGAATCTGCTTACTGTATTCGTCTCTTGGCCTCCCACTACGATTTTTGTGCAAAACACATCCCTCCATTGAGATGTAAAAATCTGTCCTATTAGCCGATCTCTTCTTCTAGTCAGGTTGTGCCACAAATTTCTTGTCACCATAATTCTTTCACTACTTCGTCTTTAGTTACGTGATCTACCCATATAATCTTCAGCATTCTTCTGTAGCTCCACATTTCAAAATCTATTCTCTTCTTGTCTAAATTGTATATCATTCATGTTTCACTTCCGTACACAGCTACACTCCAGATAAGTACCTTCAGAGAAGACATCCTAACACTTAAATCTATATTCGACGTTAACAAATTTCTCTTGTACAGAAACGCTTGTCTTACCATTGCCAGCCTTCGTTTTGCATCTTCTCTCCTTCGCTCATCATCACTTTTCCGCTGTCTAAATAGTAAATCTCATCTGCTACTTTTAGTGGCTCATATTCCTAATCTAATTCCCTCGGTATCACCTGATTTAATTCTACTATCTACTATCCTTATTTTCATTTTATTGATGTTCATCTTATATCCTTCTTGCAAGATGCTGCCCTTTACTTCGAGTTACTCTTCCAGGTCGCCGGCCGGTGTGGCCGAGCGGTTCTAGGCGCTTCAGTCTGCAACCGCGTGACCGCTACTGTCGCAGGTTCGAATCCGACCTCGGGCATGGACATGGATGTGTGTGATGTCCTTAGGTTACGTAGGTTTAAGTAGTTCTAACTTTTAGGGGACTGATGACCTCTGATGTTAAGTCCCATAGTGCTCAGAGACATTTGAACCATTTTTCTTCCAGGTCCTTTGCTGTCCCTGACAGAATTACAGTGTCATCGGCAATGCAAAGTTTTTATTTCTTCTCCATGAACTTTAATTCCTACTCCATATTTTTCTTTGGTTTCCTTTACTGCTTATTCAGTGTACAGGCTAAATAGAGTTGGGGAATGATTGCAACTCTGTCTCAGTACTTTCATGTCCGTTGACTCTTATAAGTGCGGTCTGGTTTCTGTACAAGTAGTATAACAACCTTTTCCTCCCTGTATTTTATCAGTGCTACCTTCAGAAATCCAAAGAGTATCTCATTCGATGTTGTCAAGTGCTTTCTCCAAATCTGCAAAAGCCATAAACATAGGATTGCTTTCCTTTATCCTATCTTCTAAGATAAGCTGTAGGGTCAGAATTGACTCGCGTGTGCTCACATTTCTCCGGAATTCAAACTGATCTTCCCCACGGTCGGTTTTTACCAGTTTTTCAATTCTTCTGTAAATAATTCGTGACAGTATTTTGCAAGTATGACTTCTTAAACTGATAGTTCAGTAATATTCACATTTGTCAGCATTTTCTGTTTTTGGAATTGGAATTATTACATTGTTCTTGAAATATGATGGTATTGCGACTGTCTCGTATACCTTGCACACCACGTGCAAGGGTTTTACCATGGTGGCTCTTCCAGGGCTATCACTAGTTCTGATGGAATGTCGTCAACTTCAGGGGCCTAGTTCCGACTTAGGTCTTTCAGTGCTCTGTTAAATTTTTCTCGCAGTATCATATCTCGCATCTCATCTTCATCTACGCCGTCTTCCATTTCAATAATATTGCCTTCAAGTTCATTTGCCTTATATAGAACTTCAACACACTCCTTCCAGCTTTCAGCTTTTCGCTTCTTCGCTTAGTGGTGGTTTTCTTGATAGTCATTCATCTGCTTTTGGTTTCCTACAAAATGAAACACTCCATATTGAATTTCGTCCAGCGTTAATAAGTGAGTAACAGTCCAACTTTAATTTTGATGTGAGAGTGGCCTGATAGATAAATGGTAATAGAGTTTCATTGCTTCAGGAGTCGTTTCTAAACAGAATGCAGCCGCTCAACCATGTTAAACTCGATGAAAATGGGTTTTTGGAATAATCAACATTTGACTGATGTATTCCGGTTAGACACGATTTGAGGCTGACTCTACTTTCATCTTAGATTTCTACTCATGGCTACTCTCAACACAAGTCAGCGCTTCGGTATTTCGTCAGACCCAGTAACAGCAGTTAGTACACGCAGTCCTCTCTGTAAACAAATATGTTGCCGGCGCGGTTGACTCGAACGCGAATTTTCGACACTCCATAAACTTTTTGAACACTTGTTAGAAATATCACTTGCCACGATTGGGTATAATGTTTTACTGTGGGTCAACCGGCGGCGGTGGGTACATTCCCAGCCGGTGCTTCATCACGAGCTACTCACTGGCTGACGACTCCGCCAGAACTTCTATCGCAGTAATTCACTTGGCGCCCGTGTCTCTGGACAATCGACTCTGCCCATCATTGACCTGTGTGAGGAAAAATGTGTTTATTTCTGGGTAAAGGATCTTGGACCCCTTATAGAATGCCTCTTTAATTTTCCTGTAGGTGGTATCTACCTTTCCCCTAGTGAAGCATTCTCCTAAATCCTTACATTTTTCCTCTAGCTATTGCAACTTAGTGGAGACCTGGACATTGAGGAAGGAAGAGGAAAAAAGAGGGACTAGAGATGTGAATATGGAGAAGAATGGAAAAAGTGAAATGGGAAGACCGAGTATTAAGAAGAGTTGGAGAAGAAAGAAACATGCTGAAAATCATCGGAAAGAGAAAACGGAACTGGATTGGACACTGTCTGAGGAGGGACTGTTTAATGAAGGAAGGAATAGAAGAAATGGTGGAGGGAGAAAGGGAAAGAGGAAAAAGAAGGTATCAAATACTGGACAATATCAAAGGAGAAAAATATTCAGAAATGAAAAGACTGGTTATGGAGAGACGAAAGTGGAAGAGGCTTAGCCCATGACCAGAGCTGCAGTAAGGCAGAGTACCATACTACTACTATTATTGCCACTTAGCTGTTTTGCACTTCCTGTCAGTCTCGTTTTATATTAAAGAACGAAAATATATTTCACTCTCCGAATTTTTATGTTTCTTCTGCCAATATCCGACAATGTATGGTACTTTCTGCGGACAGATACGTACATCGCTGAAATAGGGCACATTCGATCATTTGTGTACTGACCTTCGTACGATTTGAATGAATTGCAAGGAAATAACGTTGGTTGGGAAATTTTCCGACTGTTGTTTACCGTACGCTAATCCGTTCGACCATGTGTTCGGAGTGTGATACGAATGACAGAACGTGGCGCTTCTACTTCCGGTACATCAGTGCTTAGGCTTCGTTTTGATGGCGCAGCCGCCACGAGGACGGCTCGTGAGATCGCCGACGCTCGACATGAAAGGATTACGCCGCCGTCCAGCCTAGGTGGCGGTTAGCGTCTGCAGACGCGGCATTCGTTCCGCACCCGCCGGTCGTGCAGCTAATTACACGCCGGCCCTTCCCCCCTGGTCTCATCACGCAACCTCTCATTACAAAAGCTCTAGCAATATTTGCTTCCATCATGGCGCACGGCTCAAGACTCTCACTATCTTTTTGTTCCATCTTGGGTAAAACTCTGCTCTTTGTACAGCTTGACCCAAAAGTCCGTCAACATTTGAAGATTCCATGCTTCGCGGAATGATGTAGATATTTAGGTAAAAACCGACACCCACTCTTTAAATCACGTGGTATTTTTTTGAAAATCTAAAAAATTGCAGATGGTTCTTCGTATGAACCTTCCAGCAGGTGTTCATCAGCCGACTAGGGATGATTCGATTCCGTAACATACCGGCTTACCTCGCATCCGTCACAATGACAGTTTAATAATCAGCACCCCCTCATTTCATCGAAGAAAAAGAGTTCGATCACGACTGTTGTGGTAAATCTACACTATACTGTGACTATCTTGTCATGAAATGGGGTTTCTATGACAGCCCTAGGAACCCAAATTATGCAGTTTGGGGGGGTTGGCAGACCTTGGGAGTGAAATGGGCTTCGTCAGCTCATGCAAAACGTTAGACATGCAGTCGTCATCTTCCCCATTTTATGAAGTGTCCACACTGCAAATGCTCTGTGCATCACAAAATCGGATGTTAACAGTTCATGATGAAGCTGGATCTTGTACGGATAGCATTACAGGGTATGCCGTTAGTGCTCTCCAAACAATAGCACGTGGAATGCCGGTGCGACGTGTGACTTCACAAGCGTAGACTTCACCATGCTGTGGTGAACCCACTAAACTCTCCATGTCTTCCAGAAGTTTCCGAGCAGCTGTAACACTAGTCTGGTCGGCCACTACGGGGCCGCCGATTGTCTAAATACTTGTCACATAACCTTCGCCCGTTCGAATATCCTTGTTATGGCGACATGATCGTAAAACTGCAGTAGCAGAGTCTCCATTCTGATTGTAAAGCTTCACTAACCGTGCTTCTTCCTGTAAAGTCAACATGCCGCCACTGATGGCGCATCTGACTGCCCCTTTTTTTCACTCTATTGTTATTTCACTCCCCAAAATGGGGTGGGCCGGCAGCGGCACAATACGCCACTCTTCAGCCAAGAGAGTTACAGAGATAACATAGTCAAACGAGAAAATAACAAATAACATAGAATGGTATAAAGTGATGAATAAACAAGAACAAAAGTAGATGAGTGTAAGCGGTAGATTTAAAAACAACATAGACGAGAGCCACAAACACATGTGGAGAATGAACACTGTGAGTCAACACGAAAACATAGAAACACCACAGTGGGAACACAAATGAACGACGCTGGCGACACTGCTGGTGCTGGAGAAACGTAGCACAGCACACGGCACTGGAGTAACACTGACACCACAGCGAAAGCGCTGAAAATCACTGCACCGAAGGGGACCTACCACTGGGTTAGGGAGGACGGGGGTTGACTCCCTCTCTCACTACAGATCATTTTATACAAGAGTCTCATGCAGCGTGAGTGACGTAATACTGTGAAGCGCCACCTGTTGGCCGGTTCTTGCACTCGGTGTGTCAAGTTTTGCCTCTCCACCTACATTATTCCGTGAATTACTGCAGTTTCAAATGTAGACTTATTTTTGGGTTACGCTACATTTACACGTATAAAAGTTTCGATCTGTGATGTTGCGTCCTCTGTCAAGGTCCACATCTACAAGATAAATCTGCAATTCACATTTTTGTGTTTCACAGAGATTTCACGCAAACATTTTGAGACTATTTCACGACCGCTCCACTCTCGAATAGCACGTGGGAAATACGAACAGCTGAATATTTTCGTGCGAGCAGTGATTTCTCATATTTAATTACGATCGTAATATCTCCCTGTGTAGGTCTTCGTTAAGAAAATATTTTCACATTCGAAGGAGAAAATTAGTAATAGAAATTTCGTGAAAAGATCTCGCCACAATGAGAAACGTCTCTCTTTTAACGACTGCCACCCCAACTCGGGTATCACATCCACGACACTCTGACCCCTCTTTCACGGTAACAGAAAAGGAGCTGCCCTTCGTTGAACTTCTTCGATGTCCTCCGTTAGTCCTATCCGGTAAGGACCCCTTACTGCGCAGCAATACTCCAGCAGAAGACGGACAAGCATAGTGTAGGCAGTCTCTTTGGTAGACGCGTCGCATTCTCTAAGTGTTCTGTCAGTATAACGCCGTCTTTGGTTCACTTTTCCCGCAACATTATCAATGTGATCGTTCCAAAGTAAGTAATTTGTAGTTGTGGTCCCTAAGTATTTAGTTGAATCGACAGCCTTTAGATTTGTGTGATTTATCGTATAACCGAAATTTAACGGATTGTTCTTGGTACTCATGTGGATGACGTCACATTTTGAATTATTTAGAGAAAATTGTCACTTTTTGTACGACGCAGGTCTTGTCTAAAGCATTTTGTAATTCGTTTTGATCTTCTGGTGATTTTACTACTGCAGTTGGAAATGTGCGTGTGATTAGGGCCTCACGTCGCCTGGTGCAAGTCTTAATAGTTGACGCCACTAATTGCGTGTCGTCGAGGACGAAGTGAAGGCTCATGGAGACTACGCAACACTCAGTTCCCGAGCGGAGAAAATCCTCCCACCCAGCTGGAAAACGAACCTGGGCTTCTCGCTTGGGCATTCTGGCGAGCTGACCTCACATTGTCAGTTATGGAGGCGGAATTTTAATTTTTACTGGATGGTAAGGACGGGGCGAGGCGACCGGAAGGGTATCCGGGCCCTCTCTACGTCTAACATTGCCAAATACGGAAATTACTCGTACTATGCCGACCCCTGAAGATATAGAATAAAGACAACAAAAAATAAGGGAGAGGTCTTCTCACTGATGTGATGTAGCCTACCGTGAGTTCCTCTCCTGTGACGGCCACGTAATCTCAGAATAGCCCTTGCACGCTACGTCCTCAGTTATTTGTTGAATGTGTTAGATGTCTTCCCCTGCAGTTCTTGCCCTCTACAGCTTCCTCTAGTAGCAAAGAAGTTATTCCCTGATGTCTTAACACATTTACTATCATCTTGTTGCATTTTCTTGTCACTGTTTTCCATATTTTCCTATCCTCTCCGTTTTTCCAGACAATCACCTTATTTCTTATCAGTCCACTTAATTTTCAGTACCCATCTATAGCTTCACATCTCATCCGCTACGTTTCAGTTCTTTTCCTTCTTACCACAATCCATGATGTATTTTCATACATGATGATGATGGTGATTATAGATCTTAAGAGAAAAATCTTCTAAGGTCGTCACTCTCTTAATCACTGCACATCCCGAAATCTACTTCCTCTGTCTGCGTCTAGAGCAAATCTCACGTGCAAGTGTGAGAATTCTACGTGTTTGCGTAGCGTTTACTGAGGCGGGGCGTGGACACCGGACTGGTGTTTACCTAGCTTGATGTGGAAAACCGCCTAAAATCCACGTCCAGCCTCACCGGCTCACCAGCCGTCATCGTTAACCCGTGAGGCGGGAACGATCCAAGTCAGACCTGCCTCTCCACGTCCCCAATGGAGTCCTCCTCAAATTAAAGCCTATGTTTGATACTAGTTGACTTCTTTTGTCCAGGAATGTCGTCTTAGTCTGTGCTAATTTGCTTTCCGTATTCTCCATGCTTCTTCCGTCACGTGTTACTTTCTTTCCAAAGTATCAGAGTCCCTTCACTTCACCTACTTCGTAGTCCCTAATTTTGATCTCATTTCTGTCACTCCTCATTACTGTTGTCTTTCTTTTCTCAATCATTGCTTGTGCTCCCTTCAGCCTGGATATTAATCGAATGCTTGAATCTTCCTTTTATTTTCGTCATTGCCTCTTCTTCTAGTAGCAGTTTATCGTCGATAGCTTTGAGCTACGAAGATAGCTAGCGTCTGGAAAAATGCTGAGGTCTTTTCCGTTTTCAAGAAGGGCCGCAGGACAGTTGCACTTAGTTACAGGCCTATATCGTCGACGTCGGTATGTTGCACACTTATGGAACATGTTTTATACTCAAGAATTATGATAATTTTGGAGTACGAGAATCTCCTGTGTAAAGATCAACAGGGATTCTACAAAAGAGATCATCCGAAACTCAGCTCGCTCTGTTCCCCCAAATGACCCATAGCGCTGTAGAGAGCGCATCTGGCACCATCCGGCACTGCCGGTTAATGAAAAAAATAGGAGCTTATAGTGCATCGAATCATATCTGCAGCTGGATTCAAGACTTTCTTGCAGATAGCACTCGCTCTTAACGGAACAAAATCGACCGATATAAAGCTAATATCCGGAGTACATCAAGGGAAAGTGACACGACCGTTACTGTTCACAATGTACATAACAGATCTAGTAGAAAGCGCCGGATACTGTTTAACACTGTTCGCAGATGATGCGGTTATCTATGACAAAATGTCAAGCCAGAAGACAGTATCGAGTTGCTGAATGACGTGCAGAAGATTCATGAATGATGGAGTTCTGGCAGTTGAACCTGAAGGTAAATAAATGTAACATATTGCGCGTAAGTAGGAAAAGAAAGCCGCTTCTATACAATTATACTGTCGATGAGAAACTGCTGGAAACAGTATCTACTAAAAATATGTATGAATAACTATCCAAAGCGACCTTACTTGGAATGACCACATAAAACAAATAGTGGAAAAAACAGATACCAGACTCAGATTCATCGGAAGAATCTTAAGGAAACGTAATTCATCCACGAAGGAAGTGGCTTATAAGGCGTTTGTTCGACCAGTTCTTGAGTATTGATCATCTATCTGGGATCGCTAGCAAGTAGAACTGATAGAAGAGATCGATAAGCTCCAACGAAGAGCGGCGCGTTTCGTCTCGGTATCGTTTAGCCCGCCGGAGAGTGTTATGACGATGCTCAACTAAATCCACTGGCAGACGGTGCAAGAGAGGCGTTGTGCATCACGAAGAGATTTACTATTGACATTTCGAATGAGCGCTTTGCAGGAAGAGTCGGACAACAAATTACTCCCTCGCATATACAAGTCACGAAATGACCAAGAGGAGAAATTTCAAGAAATTGCAGCTAATACGGAGGCTTACCGACAATCATTCTTCCCACGCGCCATTTACGCATGGAACAGGGAAGGGTGGGTGAGTTAGTGGCACCAGAAGTAACTTCCGACACACAGCATTGGGTGGCCTGCGGAGCGTGTAGTAGATGTGGATGAGGATGTATAGATTTAAATGTAGGTTCGACAGGCCACACTGCTGCTTTATACCCCCCCCCCCCCACCCTCACCTAACCCGAGCACTTTTTTCTAGTTCTTCCATTTTTGTACACTCGTGGAAATTCCCATAGGTTAGAGATCGCACGGGGAGGGACAGACACCCCCGGAGCGGCAGCGGCAGCAAATAGCGCCGGCTGGAGTCGGGGCCTGGAACGGGCTGGAATTGGAATCCGCTGAACGCGGCCGTAAAGGCGGCAGCCACCGGCAATTTTGTCCAATAAACCGCGCGCGCCCCGAGCGCCGAGCCCGCGGCGTAATGGCGTCCGAGCGGCGGGCCGCTGCGCGCAACCGCTCATTACACCCTGGGTTTGCGGCCGCAGAGGCGCCGCCGGCGGCCATTACTGCCGCATGCATATGCATGCCGACACGCCCACGCGCGGCAGGCGCGCACCGCGCGGGGCCGCGGTCTGCACGACGCCTGCCACTAGGTCAGTTCCCGGCGCGCGAACCAGGAGCGCTGCTGTAAACTCATCTCCGTCTTATGCCACTTATACACGTTCCCGTCACATGTTGGACGTCAACGTGGAATAATCTCTCACAGACGGCAGGAGGTCGCAGCAGTAGCATTTCGAAGTTATATAAAGCGTTTTGGGATCTGAGGTCCGCCAGATACGCAAAACACCGTTTTTCTCAGTATCCAAACATGTTTCGGCACCACTGTGCCATCATCAGTGGGTTTTCGTTTTTGTTTGTTCTTTACATTTGGTGAACATGAATTTTCTGGACCACTTTTGTGTTAATTACTACAGGTAACTTGTCATGTTTTCGTGTGGCAAGCACTTCCATTCTCCGCATCATGCTGAGATGTTGTGATGCATACGTAGCTATAACAAGTATTTTCGACAAATAACGTAGTAAAACGCTTTTTACTACGCCAGAACACAGTGTGATTGTGGTTTGATGCGGAAAATGGAAGTGCTTGCCACACGAAAACATGACAAGCTACCTGTAATAATTAACACAAAAGTGGTCCAGAAAATTCATGCTCACCAAATGTAAAGAACAAACAAAAACGAAATCCCACTGATGATGTCACTGTGGTGCCGAAACTCGTTTGGGTACTGAGAAAAACGATGTTTTGCGTAACTGGCGGACCTCAAATACCAAAAATTTTTACTGCAAATACGGCCAATACAAGGAGAGGCAAATCAAAAATGGATGTATAAAGCGTGTCGGGGGGACGCCGAAAATAGTGCAGTCGTTGTCGTACTACAGAAACACAGCAGTTTATCTGAAGTCTAAAACAGCTTGGTTATTGGCTTTCGATCCAACGGTGGAAGGGAAGTTCGTAAACTTTCGTGTGCCGCCATAAGTACACAGTGCGTGGCACATTACCACTATCCAAAACCGGCCCCGAAGCGACTTTGCTGTACCAAAGGCCATAGATATGAGTGAACGACGGTTGCTTCGGCGTGTGTAGTGCCGCGCGGCACTAGCCGAGTGGTCTGAGGCGCTGCAGTCATGGACTGTGCCGCTGATCCCGGCGGAGGTTCGAGTCCTCCCTCGGGCATTGGTGTGTGTGTGTTTGTCCTTAGGATAATTTAGGTTAAGTAGTGTGTAAGCTTAGGGATTTTACACACATTTGAACATTTTTTGACGTGTGTAGCTACCGTGTAGACGTGCAGTTGTTGAGCAGTGGACCGCCCAGATCAACCGATGGGCTACGAGAAGTATCTCCTCAACGATCTTTCATCGAACAACCGTGCATATGGGCCTCGGCAGCAGGCGCCTTGTTCACGCACCCGTGCTGACCCACGTTCATCGGCGACGAAGGCAGAAATTTGCACGCCAGTACTGCTACTCGATGTCCACCAAGTGGCGGCAGTTGGCGTTTTCACACGGATCTCGTTTCATGCGGTACCGGATTGTTGTTGGCTTGTGCGGCGTGGACCTTCTGAAAGCAGAGGGTCCAGGCCAGATGATAGAGAGTTATGCTCTGCTCAATGTTTTTGCGCCACTCCCTGGCACAACGGGAAGGCACAACTTCTCAACACAAGTATACATCTATCCTTGGTGACCATGTCTAATCCTAGCCCGCCCGGCTAACCGCGCGATCTAACGCGCTGCTTCCCGAGCGGGAAAGCGTGCCGGTCCCTGGTACGAATACCTCCGGCGGATTAGTGTCGACGTCCGGTGTGCCGGCCAGGCTGTGGATGGTTTTTAAGGCGATTTTCTATCTGCCTCAGGTTCCCCTTATTCCGCCTCAGTTATACTATGTCAGTGATTTTGCTGCGCAAACACTGTCTCGACATACGTATACACCACAATTACCCTGCCACGCAAACATTTGGGGTTACACTCATCTAGTATGAGACGGCGGTGGGATGGGTAGACTGCTGTGACCTGTTGTGGGGTTGTCAACCGCCGAGGGCTACGGCGGGATGAAGCGTCTCCATCGTTTCTAGGTCACCGATTCAATACACATACATACACAATGTCCATCCCTACATGCAAATTCTTTCTTCTCGGCACGGTGGCATATACCAGCACGTCGAAGCAAAGTGTCACACGCCAGCGTGAGTTTACAGCACTTCTCTGGCCACCAACCTCCCTGGGTTAAATGCATATCGAGAATCTGTGGGCCACCTCGATCGGGCCGTATGCGCCGTGGATTGTCAACCGAGAAACCAAGCGCACTGCAGTTTGGCACTGCTGCACACCCCTGTCCGTACCTTCTAGAACAGGGATTCCCAAAGTGGTCGATATCGACCCCTTGGGGTCGATATCAGTTTCCTAGGGGTAGA